>NC_053035.3:232336681-233586681 GCF_002575655.3 Aegilops tauschii subsp. strangulata | reverse complement strand
CCCGTGGCCATTTACTCCGACAGTAGTCTCCGAAGCTGGTTGGGCTTCGAGGCTGAGTGGAGGTCGAGAAGCTCGGTCAGCTTCTTATCTTGATGAGCCAGCAGCTAGGAGCCGGCTTCGGTTGGGCGCGCCGTCTTGGCGAAATTTTTAAAGTCGGAAGGCGGGAGTCTGTCGGCGCGCGGGCCGGGCTGGGGGCCGGCCGCTCGCCGCCTGCGAACCACGTGGCGTCCCCTGGCTGAAGAGAGCCTGCCAACCCATGCGCGCGACAAGACTTCGTCGCAGGCCGAGGGCCCACCACTCCTACGCCTAGGCCCAGGCGGATTCTTTGCGGCCCAAAGCCGTCCGCACGTCTTCCGGCGTTGGTTTCCGCACGCCGTTAGGGCGCAATAATCGCGGGACGTTGGGGAGTGGGCGCAGTTAATCCCACATCCCTCCCCACGCCTCGCCTCCTCGGCTTCGCCGCACGAGGCTATAAGTAGGGGAGGAGGGGAAGCGGCAGATGCTCGCACGCTCCTCCCCTCTCTGCCATCTTCTTCTTCCTGCTTTCCCTTGCAGCAGCGCCTCGCCGCCGCGCCGTCCCACCATTCTTCACTCCGCCCCGCAGCTCTGCCGCCGCAGGGTCGTGCTTTCTCCGCCACCGCACTCTTCCTTGCTAGCTTCTCGCCACCATGCAGTATGGCGGGGACTGGGACGGCTCCAACGTCCACATGGACCACATCGAGTTCCTCTGCAAGACGCGGCGGTTGCCCGGCACGGACCAGGTGCGGGTCCATCTCGCGCCTGCGAGGGAGATCACGCCGGAGCCAGAGGAAGGCGAGCGGGTAGTCTTCCGCTCGCATTTCCTGCGCGGCATCGGCTTGCCGGCGAGCGCTTTCTTCCGCTCCTTCCTCGACTTCTATCAACTCCAGCCGCACCACCTCACTCCAAACACGGTGGTGCTGCTGTCCGCCTTCGTCACCTTGTGCGAAGGCTTCCTTGGCGTTCTCCCCACCCTCGAGCTCTGGGGGGAGTTCTTCCAATCCAAGCTGGGCACCCGCATGCAGGGCGTGCCGGCCCAGAGCGGCGCCTTCATCGCGATGCGGAGGCCGGCGGCCGACAACCCCTTCCCCGTCATCACGTTAATCCAGTCGGTCAAGCGCTGGCAGAAGTCCTATTTCTACGTGAAGAACGTCGCCCCGCAAGGCGACTACATCAACTTGTCGGCTTACGTAGCCGGCCCGCCGGTTGGGAGGCGGCCCCACTGGTCCTATCGGGCCGCGTCGCTGACGCCGGCTGGAGCCGCGGCCGTCGCCCGACTGCGGGTGATGATCCAGTCGGAGGGCCTGACTGGGCCCGACTTGCTGGCCACCTTCGTCGTGCGCCGGGTGCTTCCGCTCCAGAGCCGCCCTCACCTGATCTGTCAGATGAGCGGCCAGCTCGATCCTAGCCGGATGTGCACCAAGGACATGCCGCATGACGAGGTGGCCCACATGGTGAATTACCTTGCGAACTGCAAGCTCTCCGCAGAGTGGCGGTTTGGCAAGGAGCCATATTCCCGTGCGCATCCTCCGCCCACGGTATGTTTTCTCTTTCCTTTTCTTTCCTTAGTTTTGTTGCCGAATTCCTTCTGGCCGTCTCTGACCAGTCGGCACGCCTTGGCAGAGCTCTCTCCTTCGACCTGCAGCCGGGTCGGAGACGGAGCGCCGATTCCTCCCCGACCGGGCGGAACATGACCTGGAGGACCACGACTTGGGGGCGGCGGGCATGGAGGACAATGCCGAGGCGGGTGGCGGGGAAGCTGGCGGCGAAGCAGGCGGCTCCGGTCTTGGAGCCAGCTTCGACGACTGGCCGGATGACGACGAGGCGGAAGTCGTCCCACGCCGCCAGCCGACGTCTGGCCACAGCGCGGGTTCCTCCGCCGCGCCGCCTGCTCGGGGCGGCGGGCAGAAGCATCGTGTCGCGTCGGGCTTGTTCGGCAGTCGGCCGAAGAAGCCCAGGGGCGGGGCGACGGCGACCAGGCGGGATGAGGCTGCCGCGAAGGCGGCCTGCTTACGCAAGGTGGTGAAGCAGCCGCAGACGGTGTCGGCGTAAGTGTATACTCCTTTGTACATTCTTTCTTCTTTTCTTTGGTAGTTTCTGAATCCTTGTCCTTTCTCAAAAAATCAGGGCTCCGCTGTCGCTCAAGCGGGTTGCTGCCGCCTCCGTCGTTGGATCGCCGGGAGGATCCGGGAGCACCCACCGCGTGGACCCCCGCGCCGAGCTTCAGGCGGCGACGGAGCAAAACGCGCGGGAAGCGCGGGAGGAGCGGGAGGCGGAGGAGTTGAGGGTGGCTGCCGCCAAGGCGGCACAGGAGAAGGAGGCGGCGAAGGCGCACGCCGACGCAGCGGCCAAGGCCCAAGCGGAGGCTGCGGCCGCGGCGATGGCGGAGGGGGCCTTGCTCGTCACCCCTCTGTGCGTCGTGGCGCCTGAGGCCCCAGAGCCCCCGCCAAAGGAAGCCGGCGGCGATCAGGCGGGATTGGAGAGGGAGGACGACGTCGTCGTCCTGGAGAGGGAGGCGGCACCGGCCCCGCCGACTGGGGTGACCCAAGGCGGCCGGCCTAACTTGCCGCCTGCGCAATCGGCCGGGGGCGAGCCGGCCGCAAGGACGGATCTGGTGGTCCAGTCGCCCTTGCGCCAGCGCACGGGGTAGGCCGCATCAGAGCCACAGAAGGCCGCGGGCTCTAGCTCGTCGGCCCAGGACATGGAGGCGGCCAGCGCCAGCTCGGGGTGGACGCCGGGTGGAGGGACGGCTGTGGTGAACGTTGCGGCGCAGGACGTCCGGAACCGACTTCAGTCCCAGGCTGCGGCGCTGAGGAAGTATAACGACGAGTTCCTTGCGACGCGGGCGGCCATTCGGGTTAGTCTTCTTATTTTTGCTTTTTTGATCTTGGTTTCTTCCATGGGGGCGCGTCAGCGCACCCACTGGGTGTAGTCCCCGAGTTCCGAGTCGGCTGCAGAGCAGGCGGCTTGGAACTTCCTAGCAGGCCTTGTTTTGCTATTCTTGTTCTCATTCGCTCCTCTGCCCGACTTGCAGGACTACCACAACCTCCACGCGTCTGCCTTCAACTCCCAGGCTCGGGAGCTGACCCAGAAGACTGCTGACCTATCTGAGAGCCGGGGTAAGTGCTTCGTCTTTTATCTCACGTGGGGGCGCGTCAGCGCACCCACTGGGTGTAGTCCCCGAGATTCGGGCCGACTGCTGAGCAGTCGTGTCGGATCTTCCTTGACGACTTCTCCCTTATTGCTTCCTTCTTTTCTGCCATCCCTGCAGCGGCCAACGCCAGTCTGAGGGAACAGCTGGGCGGGGCTCAGGCCGCCCTCCGCGCTAAGGAGGCCGAGTTTGCCGCCTTGGCACAGGAGCGTGACCGCCTGGCCAAGAGGTTGGCCGACCAAGAGAAGAGCCACAAGGCGGCCCTGAAGGCGGTGCAGGACAGCGAGGCTGCCCTCCAAGCCGAGTATGAGACAGAGGCGGCCAGCTGGGCCGAAGCGAAGCAGACGCTGATCAACGGCTATGGCCAGATTGAAGACTTGGTTGACGGTAGGCCGCCTTCCTCTTCGTCCTTGCTTGCCGCTTGCCGTTTTAGCTCATTTTCTGACTTGGTGTTTTTCTCTTCTTTCTCTTTCTTCTTTACACAGAGTACTTCCCTGGCTACTCTACCGCCGCCAACTAGGTCATCGAGGCCCACCGCGAGGCACGGAGGCAGGTTGGCACCGAGATCGCGCCAAACGCCCGCCGGTCGTTGGAGGAGCAGCTCTTGGCGATTCAAGCCCGCCTTCAGCCGGCTCACCGCATGCTCCGCCGGCTTCAGCGTGTTGGGGCGCAGGTGTTAGCCGCCCTTTCGCCTGGTGAGGTGACTCCCCGCACCCTCAGTCGGACTGCCGACTGGCTGGGGGTGGCGGTCGGGCGCTTCGAGGCCTGGAAGGCTTCGGCGGCTCGGTCCGGCGCCAGGTGGGCGCTAGAGTTCGCCAAGGCCTGGTATCCTGAGCTGAGTCTAGACCAGCTGGCCACCTGGCGGCAGGAGGCCGACACGGAGCTGGAGCCGGCGTGGCCAGCTATCATCTAGCGGGCTTCGGCGATCGCCGACTACACCGACACCAGCGTCTTCGCTCCTGAGGTGGACGACAACGGTGTTGCCCAGCCGGAGGAGTGGTTCGGGCTGAACCCGGCAGACGGCGAGGAGTCGGCGGAGGAGATCGACTCCAGCGACGAGGGCGAGGAGGAGGAGGAGGAGGAGGGTGAAGACGCCAGGCCAGATGGTGGAGCGGCCGGTCAGCCTCAGCTTGACCGTGCCTCCAGCAACAAGGCACGCGCTGGTGCACCGCCTGCAGCCGGCGATGATCAAGCCGAGACCAGCCAGCCGGCCACTCCTCTAGCCGGTGGCGCCGTCTCCACCGACCAACCCGGCTCCCACACTGCGCCCTTAGTCTAGTCTGCTGCCTCTATTTTCCTATTTTACCACTCTTGGAACAGTATTTTGTTAAGTTTGCACAATTCCACCCACTGGGGGTGTATTCGAACAATATTGACTGCCGGCCTATTGGGGGTCTTATGTGTAAATATAATTATGCATGCGTTTGGCTTTCCCTTGTTCTTTGCTTTTCATCCTTCTGCTGTTTCCTTTGCCGCCCTCCCTTGGTTGCCGCCTTCCTCGCTGGACAGTTGCTCTGCAATCTGTGGCTAGAGAAGTGCTTGGCCAGTTGGGAGGGCAAGTACTCTAGCTTTGTTGGATTTTAGCGAAGTGACTGGGAGGCCGGCCAGCCGGCTGTTTTGACAGCCGGTAGGCGTGGTTGGAGGCCGTCTTTGTGTTATATAAGTTCGTTAGTCCTTAGCCGTTTTTCGTGTGGGCATCCTTTCCTGCCTTTGGCTCTTGCCAGTCGGACAGTAGGTTCTTCGAGCTGGGACTTTCAACAAGAGAGGGCTCGGGTGCCGGCACACTACTCATCTGACTTCAGGTGGAACTTTTAATATAACTTAAGGCGGCCAGTCCCCGGGCCGACTAGTCGAACCCGGTGCCAGACATAAAATCAAATGTAATAATACATTCATGAATATGGCACTCGTCATTCATAGAAAAAAGAGGGCAGTCCCCGAGGAGCACCGTTGTTTCGTACTTAATACAAAAAGGTAGCATGATACATACTGCTTTCAACTGTAAAATCTTCTCAGGAGGTTCGCGTTCCATGGTCGCTCCGACTCCTTGCCGGAATCATCCCTCTTGCGTGCTCTTGGTTTTTGTGCATCGATCAGGTAGTAGGAGTTGTTGCCTAGTGCTTTGCTGATGACGAAAGGGCCTTCCCAAGGGGCCGAGAGCTTGTGCTGGCCGGCTATTCGCTGGATCAGCCGAAGCACAAGGTCGCCCTCTTGAAAAGATCTTGGCTTGACCTTTCGGTTGTGGTAACGGCGCAAACCCTGCTGGTAGATGGCGGACCGGCTGAGTGCTAACAGCCGGCCTTCTTCCAGCAGGTCGACGTCGTCTTCTCGCGCTTCCTTGGCCTCCGCCTCCGTGTACATGGTGACCCGAGGCGAGTCGAACTCGATGTCAGTTGGGATGACAGCCTCGGCACCATATACAAGGAAGAACAGAGTGAAGCCGGTTGACTTGTTTGGGGTAGTGCGCAGACTCCAGAGGACAGCCGGTAGCTCATCGAGCCAGCAGCCGGCCGATCGCTCCAGTGGTACGACCAGTCGGGGCTTGATGCTGGAGAAGATGAGTCCATTTGCTCGCTCGACCTGGCCGTTTGACTGCGGGTGGGCAACGGACGCTAAGTCCAGTCGGATGCCCTGCGCCGCGCAGAAACGTGCCAGTGCTCCTTTGGCAAAGTTTGTGCCGTTGTCGGTGATGATGCTGTGCGGCACGCCGTACCGAGTAGTGATGTCGGCAATGAATGTCACGGCAGTCGGCCCGTTCAGCTTCTTGATCGGCTTTGCTTCGATCCACTTGCTAAATTTGTCCACGGAGACAAGCAGATGTGTCAAGCCGCCGCGGGCTGTCTTGAATGGGCCCACCATGTCCAGCCCCCAGACGGCAAAGGGCCAGGTGAGGGGGATGGTCTTGAGTGCAGAAGCCGACAGGTGTTGCTTGGAGCTGAAGACTTGGCATCCTTTGTAGTTTTTGACTATCTCTTTGGCATCTTCCAAAGCAGTCGGCCAAAAGAAACCATGGCGGAAGGCTTTGGCCACAAGTGATCTTGAGGATGCGTGGTGGCCGCATTCGCCTTGGTGGATATCCTTGAGGATTGCCACACCTTTCTCTGGCTCGACGCAGCGCTGGAAGACTCCAGTGACGCTGCGCTTGACAGGTTCTCTGTTTATTATTGCATATGCTCCGGCTCGGCGTTGCACTAGTCTTGCCGAGATCTCATCAGTCAGCAGCTCTCTGTTGACTAGGAAGTTGAGGATGGGCTGGGCCCATGATGGAGCTGCGACTTCTTCTACCGTCAGTACGACCACTGTAACTCGGGTGGGTGGGTTGGGTGGCGGGGAACTGGAGTCGGCAACCGCTTCTTGTGTCGATGCAGTCCCCGGGCCGACTGCTGCAGTCCCCGAGCCGGGTTCTGAAGTCCCCGAGCCAGGTGCGACTACGGCAGTCCCCGGGCCGCTTGTCGAAGTCCCCCAGCCGCCTGCTGGGTTCCTCCAGTCGGATCCGGCTGCATCGGGGCAGGAGGTACGAAGATAGAGCCCGACTCTGGAGACGGCTTGATGGACGGATTGAGGAGGCGCTGGAGAGAGACACCGGTTGGTATAGCCTGTCGGGTGGAGCCGATCCATGCCAGGGCATCTGCTTGGTCGTTGTCGGCCCGTGGCACGTGAAGGAACTCGCACCCTTCGAAGTACCCACTGATCTGCTGGACGAGGAATCGATAGCTCGCCATGTTTGCATCCTTGGCGTCCCAGTCGCCAGATGACTGCTGGACCACCAAGTCTGAGTCTCCATAACATAGGATCCGGCGTATGCCGAGCTCTTTAGCTAGCCGGAGCCCATGTATGAGCGCCTCGTATTCAGCCACGTTGTTGGAGGTGGCGAAGTGGATTTACAGCGTGTATCTGAGCTTGTCGCCTTTAGGAGAGGTGAGGACGATGCCGGCTCCCAAGCCGGTGCGCATCTTGGACCCGTCGAAGTGCATCCGCCAGTGAGTAGAGTCGGGAGCCGGCGGTAGATACTGGGTCTCGGCCCAATCGACGAGGAAGTCGGCCAATGCTTGGGACTTGATGGCGGTGCGGGGCTGGTAGAAGATTGTGTAAGGCGCCAGCGCAATGGCCCATTTAGCCACCCGGCCGGATGCATCCCGGCTGCCTATGATCTCGGCGAGTGGGGCGATGCATACGACCGTGATGGGATGCTCTTGAAAGTAGGGCTTCAGCTTCTTGGCGGCGAAGTACACTCCATAGCACCTCTTCTGGTAGTGTGGGTAGTTTTGCTTTGAGCTGGATAGTACTTCGCTTAGATAGTATACCGGCCTCTGGACTAGCTGGGCTCGGCCTTCTTCTGGGCGCTGGACCACGACAACTGTACTGACCACTCGGCTAGTTGCGGCAATGTAGAGGCGCATGGGCTCCTTCTCAGTCGGCGCCGCCAGGACAGGTGGAGTGGTCAGCATCTTCTTCAACTCATGGAAGGCTTGGTCTGCTTGGTCGTTCCACTCGAAATGAGTGGATTTCTTCATGAGTCGGTACAGGGGGAGAGCCTTCTCTCCTAGCCGGCTGATAAAGCGGTTTAGGGAGGCCAGGCACCCAGTGAACTTCTGCACGTCTCGCAACTTGGTGGGAATCTCCATTCTCTCAATGGCCTTGATCTTCACAGGGTTGCACTCAATGCCGCGTTTGGAGACCAGAAAGCCTAGAAGCTGGCCGGCTGGTACTCCAAACATGCATTTCTCGGGGTTGAGCTTGATCTGGAATCGGCGCAAGTTGGCAAATGTTTCTTTGAGGTCCTCCAGCAGGGTGCCGCGCTTCTCTGTCTTCACCACAATATCGTCTACATAGATGTGGGCATTTCTGCCGAGTTGCTTGAGGAGGCATTTCTGCATGCAACGCTGAAAAGTGGCACCGGCATTCCTCAAGCCGAATGTCATAGTCAGGTAACAGAAAGCTCCAAATGGTGTGATGAAGGCGGTCTCCAGGCGGTCTGCTGGATCCAACTTAATCTGGTGGTATCCTGAGTAGGCATCCAAGAAACTCAACAGCTCGCATCCGGTTGTGGAGTCTATCACTTGATCAATCCGTGGCAAAGCAAACGGATCTTTGGGGCAGGCCTTGTTGAGGCTAGTGTAGTCTATACACATACGCCATTTGTTGTTCTTCTTCAACACCAAGACTGGGTTGGCAAGCCACTCTGGAAAAACACTTCCATAATAAAGCCGGCGGCAAGGAGCCGGGCTATCTCTTCTCCCACGATTCTTCTCTTCTCTTCTGACAGTCGGCGGAGAGGCTGCTTGACCGACTTCGTGTCGGCTCGGACGTGTAATTTGTGCTCGGCGAAATCCTTCGGAACACCCGGCATGTCCTTTGGGGACCATGCAAAGATGTCTCGATTCTCATGGAGGAAGTCGACAAGCTCACCTTCCTATTTACTGTCCAGGTTTGCACCAATGACTGCAAACCTCTCCGGGTTCTCCGGGTCCAGAGGTATCTTCTTCGTCTCCTTGGCCGGCTGGAAGGAGCCCTGCGCATCATGTTCCTTGGGGTTGGGGGACAAGGCCGGCTGCTTGCCGGCCATGGCCACAACTCGATCCAGCATCTTCTTCTCTTCTGCCACTACGAGGGACTCGGCGAGTCGGCTGCTGGCTGCAGCACACTCGATGGACTTCTTGTAGTCGCCGGCCACTGTGATGATCCCCTTTGAGCTCGGCATCTTCATCTTCAGGTAGGCGTAGTGGGGCACAGCCATGAAGTTGGCCAGAGCAAGGCGTGGTAAGGGCTTTCCAGATCCACTACCTCGAACCAGATTGCTTCTCGGCGAAAGTGATCCTTGTCTCTGAAGAGAACATCCATCTTGATCTTGCCGATCGGGGAACAGGACAGGCCGGGTACTATGCCATGGAACACGGTCCGGCTTGGCATGAGCTGCTTCGCCTTGAGGTTCAACTTCTCCATGGTATCGCGGTACAGTATGTTGATATTGCTTCTGCCATCAATCAGAACGCGGGAGAATCGGGCAGCCCGCCTCTCTGTTGCGAGGGTGACATCCAGCACCAATGCGTAGGAGCCATGGGACGGCATCACCTCTGGGTGATCGGCCCAGCTCCAGCTGATAGGCCTTCCGGACCAATGCATGAACTCGGGGTTGCTGGAGGCGACTGCGTTGACCTCTTGATGCTGTCGGCCGACTGCGCTTGTCTTCAACCTGGCTTGGGAAGACGACGTAGGCGGCGTGCTCATCAGGGAACTCATCTTGAATGGCTCCGACTGCTGGTCGAGCAGCCGGCTTGTAACACCCCGCATGTAACTTGCCATATTTGTAACTCCGACTCTTGCCATTTCCGGCTATGTGTTATGATATTTCCTCCGTTGTCGGGTTCTGTCTTTCATTTTGTATTTTGTCATGTCATGCATTTTCATATCATGTCATCATGTGCATTGCATTTGCATACGTGTTCGCCTCACGCATCCGAGCATTTTCCCCGTTGTCCGTTTTCCAATCCGGCGCTCCTATCTCCTCCGGTGCACCCCTCTTGTTTTCTTTCGTGTGCATGTGTCAAACTTTCTCGGAATGGACCGAGGCTTGTCATGTGGCCCTAGTATACCACCCGGAAACCACCGGTCAAGTTTCGTTCCATTCGGAGGTCGTTTGGTACTCCAACGGTTAACCGGGCATCCGCAAAGTCCATTTGAGTGTCCAGCAAACACCCCTCCTAAACCAGCCCAAAACCCACCAAACTCTCTTCCATGCTCTAGGTCATTCGATCACGATCGTGTGGGCGAAAACCACACCTCATTTGGAGCCTCCTAGCTCCCTCTACCTATTTATATGTGGGCATCCCGAAAAACGAATCGCAGTCTAACCCTAGCGTCCTCCACCTCGCGCCGCCGGACAACGTCCACCCGCGCCGGCGGACGAATCGCGCGCCGCCACCTGTCGCCGCTACATGTGTTTTGAAGTATGCCATGCCATCTTTCCAGTGGTGTAGTCCATGTATTTTTGTGATCTTTGTGGTGACTAGCACAAGCATGCAAAGTAGGCCCCGTAATATTTCTGATTTCAGGGACAGTGATTTCTCTAAGTCCTTGTCTGCTGTAATTTTGTTGCCACGTAAACTTGATGCTACAGAGAGATCCATGCATATTTTGGAGATGTTCAGTAAGGATGTTTTGTAGCTATAGTTGCAATTGATCCATTCCGGCAATTTTTTGCAATTATGGAGTGCCATAGCATGACTCACGCTTGCTCTACTTTTGCTATAAAATATTTCTGGCAGATTCTTAACATGATATGCAATTTTGCCAAGCTTATTGTAGTTGATCCATAAAGGCAATTCAATTGTTCTTGCCATGGTTAGCTCCATAAACATGCCATCTTGCTGTAGGTATGCTTGGTTTGTCATGCATTGCTCTGTAGTGAGTGCATCAAGCTCACAAAGGGGCCTACGTATTATTATTTCTGCCATGCTCTGTTTTCTGCCAAGTCTGAAACCTGATAATGAAACTTGCTATGTTTACATGCTTGCCATCATATCTTCTGGTCCTTTTTGGCTTATGGTCAGTAAGGGACTTTTGTCATGTGCATTTAGTAGAATACTTCAATGCCTTGTTTTGCTATGTTAAGTTCTTGTAGCATATTGATTTCGTGCTCTGAACATTGCTACCTGATGCTGATTTCTGTCATGTCCAGTTTTTCACCAAGTCTGTGAACCTGTAATCTTTTGCACTTTTGCCATGCTTGTTTGAGCTTGATATGTTGTGAACTAGCCGTAGCTCAGTGTTCATCTTTTGTCAAGCATCTCCTGTAGATTACTGCCATGTGCTTTGTTGCTATGTTGGGGTGCTGTAGCATTGTTACTTGTTGCATTTTAAGTGCTATCATGCTGTTAATCGCAGATTTGTGTCATTCTTGTTTTGCTTGCCATTTGCAAACCGTGCATCCGATTCCGGTGATCTTTATATCGTTTTCGACCGAAATCACCTCATCTTTCCAGTGGCATGTTTGGTTTGCCAAGTTACTACCATGTTCATCATTTTCCTTCCGGAGCACGCATACGCATCGCATATCTTATCTTGCATATCATACATGCTTTGCATCATGTTGCTTGCGCATTTCTCGTTGTTGATTGTGGTTCCATTTGTTTGTGTTCTTGTCTTGGGTAAAGCCGGGAGAGGAGTTCGTGAACGAGGAACCTGTCGAGTACG
Source organism: Aegilops tauschii subsp. strangulata (assembly GCF_002575655.3). Taxonomy (NCBI): domain Eukaryota; kingdom Viridiplantae; phylum Streptophyta; class Magnoliopsida; order Poales; family Poaceae; genus Aegilops; species Aegilops tauschii. The sequence goes on along the minus strand of NC_053035.3, from coordinate 233,575,319 downwards.
CTTACGAGGATCAAGCTTTCGACAACTCTGAGAACCTTGCGGGCAAGATGACCACCCCTCGAAATCACTTCTATCTTTGCTATGCTAGTTGTTCGCTCTATTGCCATGCTCCGCTACCTATCACTTGCTATATCATGTCTCCCATTTTAGCCATGTCAGCCTCTAACCATCCTTTCCTAGCAAACCATTGTTTGGCTAAGTTACCGCTTTTGCTCAGCCCCTCTTATAGCGTTGCTAGTTGCAGGTGAAGTTGAAGTTGTTCCATGTCGGAACATGGATATGTTGGGATATCACAATATCTCTTATTTAATTAATGCATCTATATATTTTGGTAAAGGGTGGAAGGCTCGGCCTTATGCCTGGTGTTTTGTTCCACTCTTGCCGCCCTAGTTACTGTTATACCGTGATTATGTTCCTTGAGTTTGCGTTCCTTACGCGGTCGGGTGATTTATGGGACCCCCTTGACAGTTCGCCTTGAATAAAACTCCTCCAGCAAGGCTCAACCTTGGTTTTACCATTTGTCACCTAAGCCTTTTTCCCCCGGGTTTTCGCGAGCCCGAGGGTCATCTTTATTTAAACCCCCGGGCCAGTGTTCCTCTGAGTGCTGGTCCAAACTAGAGCCACTTGCAGCGCCACCTTGGGGAAACTCGAGGATTGGTTTTAGCTGTACGTAGTGTTCATCCGGTGTGCCCTGAGAACGAGATATGTGCAGCTCCTATCGGGATTTGTCGGCACATTCGGGCGGCTTTGCTGGTCTTGTTTTACCATTGTCGAGATGTCTTGTAAACCGGGATTCCGAGACGGATCGGGTCTTTCCGGGAGAAGGTTTATCCTTCGTTGACCGTGAGAGCTTATGATGGGCTAAGTTGGGACACCCCTGCAGGGTATTATCTTTCGAAAGCCGTGCCCGCGGTTATGAGGCAGATAGGAATTTGTTAATGTCCGGTTGTAGATAACTTGTCACTTGACCCAATTAAAATACATCAACTGCGTGTGTAGCCGTGATGGTCTCTTCTCGGCGGAGTCCGGGAAGTGAACACGGTCTGAGTTATGCATGACGTAAGTAGGTGTTCAGGACCTCTTCTTGGTCATTGCTAGATGACGTCCGTTCCGTTGCTTCTCTTCTCGCTCTCATTTGCGCAAGTTAGCCACCATATATGCTTTTGCCGCTGCAGCTCCACCTCATTACACCATCCTTTCCTACTAGCTTAAATAGTCTTGATCTCGCGGGTCTGAGATTGCTGAGTCCCCGTGACTCACAGATTCTACCAAAACAATTGCAGGTGCCGACGATGCCAGTGCAGATGATGGCGTCGATCTCAAGTGGGAGTTCGACGAGGAACGTGGTCGTTACTATGTGTCTTTTCCTGATGATCAGTAGTGGAACCCAGTTGGGACGATCGGGGATCTAGCATTTGGGGTTGTCTTATTTTCATCTGGATTTTGACCGTAGTCGGTCTATATGATTGTATTGTGGATGATGTATGATGATATTTATGTATTGTGTGAAGTGGCGATTGTAAGCCAACTCTTTATCCCATTCTTGTTCATTACATGGGATTGTGTGAAGATGACCCTTCTTGCGACAAAACCACCATCCGGTTATGCCTCTAAGTCGTGCCTCGACACGTGGGAGATATAGCCGCATCGTGGGCGTTACAAGTTGGTAATCAGAGCCATCCCCGACTTAGGAGCCCCCTGCTTGATCGAATCGTTGGCGTTGTTGAGTCTAGAACAAAAATGTTTTGAGTCTTAGGATTATATATATTGGAGAGTAGGATTCTTTTTACTCCTCAGTCCCTTCGTCGCTCTGGTGAGGTCTCCTAATGTAGAAGTTTTGACTACTCTCTCCTCAAATTTCACTAAATTTTTTTTAGGATCACGCGGGTATCTTGGAATCGTTCCGATGGATTTGTGACGAGAACATTGTTCTTGGTGCCTCCTGACATTTAGGGGTTGTGGCAGTGTCCCGGGGAGTTGAGCTCCAAGGTGTTGTCGTCACAATTTTATCGTTGCAGTTCTAGAATACCTGAGTTTCGCCGACATCGAAATCTCTTTTATGCAGTTGTTGGTGAGATCACCTCGACGCCACCCAGTACTGGGGCGGGAGTTCGGGAGTATTGCCATAACTTGTATAACGGATGTTTTTCGAAGGTTGAGGTAAACGATTTCCGAAGGTTTTCTTGGTTATGTGTTGACGGATGGATACAGCTGGATCTAGGGATTGCTAGTTTGGGTGATATATTTTGTGTCCCCTGTATCCCCTACACCAGATTGCATAACCAGAAAGTTTCGGGAGTTTATAAGTGGGAATTCAAGTAGCCTTAGGATATCTTTCCGACAGACGCATGATATGAGATTGGGGTTCGACGTCTAGTGGTCCGCCTGTATACGGTTGATTTTACAGTGGTCTCGTTGTGTCTTAAAGAGTCCATGGCTTTGCCGACTCGGGGACGCTTCGTATGTCATGTACACAGCCTTGTACATGATGGTGCTGTACGATTGAGCCCGTGTGGGCCCCACCACGAAAACTTCGGACGAAATATCTATCATAGGTTTGTTCCGGCTTATTCTGCAAGCCAATACTTTGTTTTGTTTTGTATTGTGGTATTCGAGTTGCTTCGAATTCTTATGCTCACTCCATATCTTTTTCAAGTGGCTTCTCAACTTATGGAAGTGTGATGATTTACTACGGAATTCATTCGTTCATCTTCGTCCGAATGTTTATTGTGAAGAATATATGTTGCAATTTCTATCCGTTGATTCTACTTATCTATTTGTCTATCAAGATGCTAACGGATGTCACCCTCTTCAGGATGGCTCCGCCAACGCGTCAGAATCCGGATCGCAATGAAGGGAGTCAAGCGAACCCTCCGCCACCACCTCCGCCTCCGGAGGCATGGCAGGCTATCATGGCAGCCACCAACGCCAATGCTCAGATGATTCTGCAACTCTTGCAAGAACGTACTCAAGGGCAAGGCAATCAAGGTCAAGGCAACAATCATTTTCACTTTGCCACTCTCAACCAGTTTCTCGCAAATCAGCCCAAGTCTTTCAGCTACTGTGCCGAGGCCACGGATGCCGATGATTGGCTCGTGGACATCAACAAGCATTTTGAATGTAGCAATGTCAGGCCTGAGGACTATGTCAAGTTTGCTTCTTTCCAGCTCAAGGACCAAGCTGCTGATTGGTATCAACAATACAAAGATTCCAGAGGAGGTCGTGTGATCACTTGGACTGACTTCTGTCGGGACTTCAAAGCGCACCACATTCCACAAAGTGTTGTTGAGAGCAAGCGTGAGGAGTTCCGCAATCTCAAGCAAGGCAACATGTCTGTGTATCAATACAACATTCAGTTTCAGAAACTTGCTCGCTTCGCTAAACAAGACGTTCCTGATGAGAAGAGCATGATCTATCACTTCAGAGGTGGCCTTAAAGAGGATCTGCAGTTAGCTCTCGTTCTTGTTGAGCCTACTCAGTTTGATCAATTCTACAATATGGCACTGAAGCAAGAGGCTGCTCAGCTCAAGTGTGAGGCTTCTAAGAAGAGAGTCAGAGACGCAGTTCAGTCTTCTTCTTCCTCACTTGTGACAGCTAAGCAACAGAAGTTCTGGTTGCCTCCTCCTCCTCCGTTTCGTCAGCCTTATCAGCAGAAGAACAAAGGTGGCCATGGTTCTTCCAACTCTTCCAACTCTGGCTATCAGAACAAGTCTCAGAATCAAGCTCCAAAGTCCAATGCTCCTTATCACCGTCCACTCTCAGAGGTGACTTGCAACAAATGTCAGCAGAAAGGTCACTATGCTAACAAGTGCTTCAACCAAAGGCGTCTTCCTCCTCCTCCTCCTGTCAGATCTTCCAGCAATGCAGTGGTCAAGCATAATCCAAAGTCTGCAAAGGTGAACATGATGAATGCATCTCAAGCGGAGGAATCTACTGATGTGATAATGGGTAATCTTCCTGTTAACGATATTCCTGCAAAAGTTCTTTTTGATACTGGTGCATCTCTTTCTTTCATTTCAAGACCTTTTTTTGCCAAGCATGATTTTGTGACGGAAAAGATCCCTATCCCGTTGAAGATTGTGTCTCCGGGCAAGCAAATGACTTCTAATAATTGTGTCCCGGATGTTTCCATCAAGATGGGCGACTATAAATTTCAGTCTTCTCCAGTTGTTCTTGGTGACTCGGATATTGATCTTATTCTCGAGATGGACTGGCTTTCTAAGCACAAGGCTCAACTTGATTGTGCTGCCAGGGAAATTCAATTAACACACTCGTCTGAGGATGTGATTATTTATGCCGCTCGTGATGAAACCATTCGGTTTTTCTCTCTCAATGAGAAGGGCGAATTGAATGCCATCTCTCAAATTCCAGTCGTTTGCGAGTATCAAGATGTCTTTCCAGAAGAGCTTCCGGGTATGCCTCCTCATCGGCCAGTTGAGTTCGTTATCGAACTGGAGCCTGGCACTGAACCCGTTTGCAAGCGTCCATACAAGCTTGGACCTAACGAGCTGAAGGAATTGAAGAAACAGCTCGATGAACAAGAGCGTCTGGGTTTGATCAGACCGAGTGCTTCTCCATGGGGTTGTGGTGTTCTTTTTGTCAAGAAGAAGGATGGCACGGACCGACTTTGTGTCGACTACCGTCCATTGAACAAGAAGACAATCAAGAACAAGTATCCACTTCCCAACATCAATGAGCTATTTGAGCAACTCAAAGGTGCTAAAGTATTCTCGAAGCTTGACCTCCGTATGGGTTATCATCAGATTCGCATTCGTGAAGAAGATATTCCCAAGAGCATTCAGAACAAGCTTTGGTTCTTATGAATATACTGTCGTGTCTTTCGGCCTTGTCAATGCTCCTCCAGTGTTCTCTCGGATGATGAATTTCATCTTCAACCCCTATACCAATGAATTCGTTCTGGTGTATCTCGATGATATCTTGGTCTTCTCCAAGAATAAGCAGGATCATGCCAAACATTTGCGATTGGTGCTCGACAAGCTCAGAGAGTATCAATTCTATGCGAAGTTCTCCAAATGTGAGTTTTGGCTTGATGAAGTTCTTTTCCTTGGTCACATCATCTCTGCCAAGGGCATCGCTGTTAACCCTGAGAAGGTGTCCGCAGTTGTGGATTGGGAACCTCCTCAAAATGTCAAGCAGCTCCGCAGTTTTCTGGGTCGTGCAAGCTATTGCCGAAGATTCGTTGAGAATTTCTCCAAGATTGCAAAACCTCTTTCCAACCTCCTACAGAAGCATGTGAAGTATGTCTGGTCTCCTGAGTGTGACGTTGCTTTCAACACTCTCAAAGATAAACTTGTCACAGCTCCTGTCTTGACTCCTCCTGATGAATCCAAGCCGTATGAAGTTTTCTTTGATGCTTCTCTCCAAGGTCTCGGTGCTGTGTTAATGCAAGAGAAGAAGGTTGTGGCCTATACCTCTCGTCAGTTGAAGCCCAATGAGAAGAACTACCCCACTCACGATCTTGAGTTGGCGGCAGTTGTCCATGCATTGATAACGTGGAGACATCTCTTGTTGGGAAGACAAGTGGACATTTTCACTGATCACAAGAGTCTCAAGTACATCTTCACTCAGCCCAACCTCAACCTCAGGCAGACTCGATGGGTCGAAATGATTCAAGAGTACAATCCGAGTATCGAATATACTCCAGGCAAGGCCAATGTCATTGCAGATGCTTTAAGCAGGAAGGCTTATTGCAACAGCTTAATTCTCAAGCCTTTCCAACCGGATCTTTGTGAAGCTTTCCGCAAGCTGAATCTCCAAGTTGTTCCTCAAGGCGTTCTTGCCAACCTCATAGTCTCTCCTACTTTGGAAGATCAAATTCGTGAGGCACAACTCCTTGATGCCATGGTGAAGAAGGTGAAACGTGGTATCGACAAGGGTCTTTCAAAATACAAGTGCTATCGCATTGATGACAGAGACACTTTGTTCTTCGAGGACCGGATTGTGGTTCCTAAAGGTGATCTAAGGAAAGTCATAATGAACGAGGCGCACAATTCTCTCCTTTCCATTCATCCTGGAAGTACGAAGATGTATCATGACCTCAAGCAGTCGTATTGGTGGACTCGAATGAAGCGAGAAATTGCTCAATTCGTGAATGAATGTGATGTCTGCCGAAGAGTGAAAGCAGAACACCAACGACCAGCTGGTCTCCTCCAACCTCTTGCTATTCTGGAATGGAAGTTTGATCATATCGAAATGGACTTCGTGACTGGTTTTCCCAAGTCCAAGCGTGCAAATGATGCTATCTTCGTTGTCATCGACAAGCTCTCCAAAGTGGCTCATTTCCTTCCAATCAAAGAATCCATCACAGCAGCTCAGCTGACGGAGCTCTACACCTCCAGAATTGTCTCTTTGCACGGCATTCCACAATTGATTTCTTCAGATCGTGGAAGCACCTTCACCTCTAAGTTCTGGGACTCCTTCCAGAAGGCCATGGGCACAAACATTCGCTTCAGCACAGCTTTCCATCCTCAAACTAGTGGCCAAGTCGAGCGAGTCAATCAAATTCTTGAAGATATGCTCAGGGCTTGTGTCATTTCCTTTGGCATGAAATGGGAAGATTGTCTTCCATATGCTGAATTCTCCTACAACAACAGCTTCCAAGCGAGTTCGGCCAAGGCCCCATTTGAGATCCTCTATGGCAGAAAGTGCTATACTCCTCTTAATTGGTCAGAGTCTGGTGAACGTCAACTTCTTGGCAATGACTTAATCACTGAAGCTGAAGAAATGTGTAAAGTCATCCGTGATAATCTCAAAGCTGCGCAATCGCGCCAGAAGAGTTACTATGACAGTAAGCATTGTGATTTGGCTTTCGAGATCGGAGACCATGTCTACCTCCGCGTCTCTCCAATGAAAGGCACTCGTCGCTTCGGTATCAAAGGGAAGCTTGCCCCTAGATACGTGGGTCCTTTCAAGATCATTGGCAAAAGAGGCGACCTCACCTATCAACTTGAGCTTCCTTCCAACTTCGCGAACGTGCACGATCTGTTCCACGTGTCACAACTCCGCAAGTGCTTCAAGACGCCTGAGCGCACTATCAACTTCGAAGAGATTGACCTCCAGGAAGATTTGTCTTATCATGAGCACCCCGTTGATATTCTTGAAGAGACTGAGCGCAAGACTCGCAACAAGTCAATCAAATTCCTGAAAGTGAAGTGGTCGCACCATTCCGACCGGGAAGCCACCTGGGAACGCGAGGACCATCTCCGTTCCGAATATCCGGAGTTCTTTCAGTCCTAGATCTCGGGACGAGATCCTCTCGTAGTGGTGGAGTGTTGTAACACCCCGCATGTAACTTGCCATATTTGTCACTCCGACTCTTGCCATTTCCGGCTATGTGTTATGATATTTCCTCCGTGTTGGGTTCTGTCTTTTGTTTTGTATTTTGTCATGTCATGCATTTTCATATCATGTCATCATGTGCATTGCATTTGCATACGTGTTCGCCTCACGCATCCGAGCATTTTCCCCGTTGTCCGTTTTCCAATCCGGCGCTCCTATCTCCTCCGGTGCACCCCTCTTGTTTTCTTTCGTGTGCGTGTGTCAAACTTTCTCGGAATGGACCGAGGCTTGTCATGTGGCCCTAGTATACCACCCGGAAACCACTGGTCAAGTTTCGTTCCATTCGGAGGTCGTTTGGTACTCCAACGGTTAACCGGGCATCCGCAAAGTCCATTTGAGTGTCCAGCAAAAACCCCTCCAAAACCAGCCCAAAACCCACCAAACTCTCTTCCATGCTCTAGGCCGTTCGATCACGATCGTGTGGGCGAAAACCGCACCTCATTTGGAGCCTCCTAGCTCCCTCTACCTATTTATATGTGGGCATCCCGAAAAACGAATCGCAGTCTAACCCTAGCGTCCTCCACCTCGCGCCGCCGGACAACGTCCACCCGCGCCGGACACGTCCGCCCGCGCCGGTGGACGAATCGCGCGCCGCCACCTGTCGCCGCCGGATCCCCACCGCGCCGGCCCGCGAGCCCGCCGCGGGCCCGCCGGCCCGCATCGCTGCCGCACGCGCCGCGCGCGCCCGCCGCCGCCTCGCCTCCCGCGCCGGCCGCCGTCGCCGCCATGGCCGCCGCCAACCGCCGCCTCCGCCCGGAGCTGCGCCGCCCCGCCGCCGCTCGCCCTCCCCGCCGGCGCCGCGCCACCGCCGGCCCCGCCGGCCATCTCCTCCTCCTCCGGTCGCTCCGACCGAGCCCGAGCCCGAGCTCCCTCGGCTGCAGCCTCGATCCAGATCTCGGTACCGGCGTTGACTTTTTCCCCCGAGCCCCCTCTTTTTTCTAAGTCATGGAAATTTCATCTGCATATGCCTCTGTTCATAGCTCCATAACTCCGTGCATGTAGCTCCTATTCGCGCGTGTAATATGTCAAATTGTTCGTCTCGCGATGCTCTTCATTTTGTTCAATTGCACCAAGTTCATTAGAGGTCATCTTGATGCCCAAATCTCTGTTGGAAGAGGGCTAGTTGCTGTTATTCTCTGGTTCTTATCAGAACTTGGAGATTTGTCATTTTTGTATCATTTAATCTGTGCATCTTTTGAGCATGAGCTCTACATGTGTTTTGAAGTATGCCATGCCATCTTTCCAGTGGTGTAGTCCATGTATTTTTGTGATCTTTGTGGTGACTAGCACAAGCATGCAAAGTAGGCCCCGTAATATTTCTGATTTCAGGGACAGTGATTTCTCTAAGTCCTTGTCTGCTGTAATTTTGTTGCCATGTAAACTTGATGCTACAGAGAGATCCATGCATATTTTGGAGATGTTCATTAAGGATGTTTTGTAGATATAGTTGCAATAGATCCATTCCGGCAATTGTTTGCAATTATGGAGTGCCATAGCATGACTCACGCTTGCTCTACATTTGCTATAAAATATTTCTGGCAGATTCTTAACATGATATGCAATTTTATCAAGCTTATTGTAGTTGATCCATACAGGCTATGCAATTGTTCTTGCCATGGTTAGCTTCATAAACATGCCATCTTGCTGTAGGTATGCTTGGTTTGTCATGCATTGCTCTGTAGTGAGTGCATCAAGCTCACAAAGTGGCCTACATATTATTATTTCTGCCATGCTCTGTTTTCTGCCAAGTCTGAAACCTGATAACGAAACTTGCTATGTTTACATGCTTGCCATCATATCTTCTGGTCCTTTTTGGCTTATGGTCATTAAGGGACTTTTGTCATGTGCATTTAGTAGAATACTGCAATGCCTTGTTTTGCTATGTTAAGTTCCTGTAGCATGTTGATTTCGTGCTCTGAACATTGCTACCTGATGCTGATTTCTGCCATGTCCAGTTTTTCACCAAGTCTGTGAACCTGTAATCTTTTGCACTTTTGCCATGCTTGTTTGAGCTGGATATGTTGTGAACTAGCCGTAGCTGAGTGTTCATCTTTTGTTAAGAATCTCCTGTAGATTACTGCCATGTGCTTTGTTGCTATGTTGGGGTGCTGTAGCATTGTTACTTGTTGCATTTTAAGTGCTATCATGCTGTTAATCGCAGATTTGTGTCATTCTTGTTTTGCTTGCCATTTGCAAACCGTGCATCCGATTCCGGTGATCTTTATATCGATTTCGACCGAAATCACCATATCTTTCCAGTGGCATGTTTGGTATGCCAAGTTACTTCCATGTTCATCATTTTCCTTCCGGAGCACGCATACGCATCGCATATCTTATCTTGCATATCATACATGCTTTGCATCATGTTGCTTGCGCATTTCTCGTTGTTAATTGCGGTTCCGTTTGTTTGTGTTCTTGTCTTGGGTAGAGCCGGGAGACGAGTTCGTGAACGAGGAACCTATCGAGTACGCTTACGAGGATCAAGCTTTCGATAACTCTCAGAACCTTGCAGGCAAGATGACCACCCCTCGAAATCACTTCTATCTTTGCTATGCTAGTTGTTCGCTCTATTGCCATGCTCCGCTACCTATCACTTGCTATATCATGTCTCCCATTTTAGCCGTGCCAGCCTCTAACCATCCTTTCCTAGCAAACCATTGTTTGGCTAAGTTACCGCTTTTGCTCAGCCCCTCTTATAGCGTTGCTAGTCGCAGGTGAAGTTGAAGTTGTTCCATGTCGGAACATGGATATGTTGGGATATCACAATATCTCTTATTTAATTAATGCATCTATATCTTTTGGTAAAGGGTGGAAGGCTCGGCCTTATGCCTGGTGTTTTGTTCCACTCTTGCCGCCCTAGTTACTGTTATACCGGGATTATGTTCCTTGAGTTTGCGTTCCTTACGCGGTCGGGTGATTTATGGGACCCCCTTGACAGTTCGCCTTGAATAAAACTCCTCCAGCAAGGCCCAACCTTGGTTTTACCATTTGCCACCTAAGCCTTTTTCCCCCGGGTTTTCGCGAGCCCGAGGGTCATCTTTATTTAAACCCCCGGGCCAGTGTTCCTCTGAGTGCTGGTCCAAACTAGAGCCACTTGAAGCGCCACCTTGGGGAAACTCGAGGATTGGTTTTAGCTGTATGTAGTGTTCATCCGGTGTGCCCTGAGAACGAGATATGTGCAGCTCCTATCGGGATTTGTCGGCACATTCGGGCGGCTTTGCTGGTCTTGTTTTACCATTGTCAGGATGTCTTGTAAACCGGGATTCCGAGACTGATCGGGTCTTTCCGGGAGAAGGTTTATCCTTCGTTGACCGTGAGAGCTTATGATGGGCTAAGTTGGGACACCCCTGCAGGGTATTATCTTTCGAAAGCCGTGCCCGCGGTTATGAGGCAGATGGGAATTTGTTAATGTCCGGTTGTAGATAACTTGTCACTTGACCCAATTAAAATACATCAACTGCGTGTGTAGCCGTGATGGTCTCTTCTCGGCGGAGTCCGGGAAGTGAACACGGTCTGAGTTATGCATGACGTAAGTAGGTGTTCAGGACCTCTTCTTGGTCATTGCTAGATGACGTCCGTTCCGTTGCTTCTCTTCTCGCTCTCATTTGCGCAAGTTAGCCACCATATATGCTTTTGCCGCTGCAGCTCCACCTCATTACACCATCCTTTCCTACTAGCTTAAATAGTCTTGATCTCGTGGGTGTGAGATTGCTGAGTCCCCGTGACTCACAGATTCTACCAAAACAATTGCAGGTGCCGACGATGCCAGTGCAGATGATGGCGTCGATCTCAAGTGGGAGTTCGACGAGGAACGTGGTCGTTACTATGTGTCTTTTCCTGATGATCAGTAGTGGAACCCAGTTGGGACGATCGGGGATCTAGCATTTGGGGTTGTCTTATTTTCATCTGGATTTTGACCGTAGTCGGTCTATATGATTGTATTGTGGATGATGTATGATGATATTTATGTATTGTGTGAAGTGGCGATTGTAAGCCAACTCTTTATCCCATTCTTGTTCATTACATGGGATTGTGTGAAGATGACCCTTCTTGCGACAAAACCACCATCCGGTTATGCCTCTAAGTCGTGCCTCGACACGTGGGAGATATAGCCGCATCGTGGGCGTTACACGGCTACTGGCGGCTGGAGGCGGCGGGCCGGGAGGCGGAGGCGGCACCAGCCCCTCGCCCTTGGAGATCTGCGTGAGCCAGTGACACTTTTGGGTCATGTGGTTGGACGGCTTCGTGCCGCTGTGGAACTTGCAGGGGGCATCGAGAGTCTGCTCGTAGGAGAAGGCCGGCTGCCAAGCCGGCCTGCCGCCCTTCTTCTTGGGAGCGGGCCGCTCTTTGGGCTGCTCGTCTTCGACTGTGGCCATCTGCCGACTGGTGGAAGGTGGCATTGGGGCCTTGCGCTTGTGGTCGTTTTGGTAGGGGCGCCGATTGGAGTCGCCAGCCGGCGTCTTAGGAGCCGGAGCGAGCACCTTCCCAGAGGCGCCTACTCGGAGCTCGGTCTTCATCGACGAGTCAGGTGTGGCGTACTTGTCTGCAATGACCAGTAGCTCGTCGAGGGTAGCCGGCTCATCGCAGAGGAGTCGGTGCTTGAGGAGGGTGCCCTCTCGGCACCCGGCGGTGAAGTATTCGATGGCCTGCACCTCGTGCACCCCCTCGCAGGAGTTGCGGAGCTTGGCCCACCGCGTGAGGTAGTCGCGGGTCGACTCGTCGGGCCCTTGGACGCATAGGGAGAGCTGGCGGGGCTTGGGAGGCCGCTTGTACGTGCTGGTGAAGTTGCGGACGAAGACTTCTGTGAAGTCCAGCCAGCTGTTGACGCTGTAGGGCTTGAGGCTGTTGAGCTAGGTGCGTGCCGTGCCTTGCAGCATCAGAGGGACGTACTTCACGGCTATGCGCCTGTTGTCGTTCGCTATGCTGACAGCGGTGGAGTAGTCAATGAGCCAATCTTCCGGCTTCACAGAGCCGTTGTACTTGGGCGTGTCTCTGGGGAGCGAAAACCCTTTGGGGAAGGGCTCATCGCGGATGCGGGGGCCAAAGCATGGCGGGCCGACATCGTCTTCTTCTTCTAGCGCCAGGGATCGAGCTAGGCGGTCGATCCGGTGGCGGGCGTCGTTCTCGTCGACTCCTTCGCGGCGGCCTAGTCGGCCACCGAGAGTCGGATGTGTGACAGGTGGCGGGGTGGGATATCTCTCCCCCCGAGGCGGGGGAGGAGGCGGATTGCCTTGGCGCTCCACTGCTCGAGGGCGGCCTTCCGCATCGCGCTCGATGGTAATCCGAGTCCGGCTGCGGCTAGCAGCCGGCTCCTTGTCTTTCTTTGTGCGGGCGCCGCTCGCAGTCGGCGACCGGGATGTCGCGGCATGCTCTTGGCGTGGGGGAGGACTCTCAGCACGGGCGCCGGCTTCATGCCATTCGGCGGCCGCGTCAATCAGCTGCTCGATGCGCCTTGTCATGTAGGGGAGCTCATCAGCCCCCATCCCATTTAGCTCTTCAGCGGCCGCCTGAGCGGCTCGCAGATTCTCGAGCGGTGTGGCGTAGACGGGGCGGTCTGCCCCCAGCATGCTGGCGATGGCCGTGTCGCGCTTCTTGAAGAGGCCGGCTCGGCTCGGCCCGCCATGAGGCGGCGTACCAAAGGCGGCGCGGTCGACTTCGCGCTGGTGGGTCTCGGTGAGGCGTCTCATGGAGGCTATCTTCTGGCCCTCCGCGATGAGGGCCAGGTGGCGTGCCTCCAGGGTCTCGGCGTCGGCGTCGGCCGGGATGGGGATGGACAAGTCATGCATCACCGCTTTGAGGGCGTCGTGGGCGTTCTCGCCCGAGTCGGCGACGTGGCTGATGACCAGCACCTCGGTGACAATGATGTTGCCGCTGTCGGCTCGAGGGAGAGGGTCGTTGAAGACCACCACGTCGGAGGGGTAGGCGTCGAGCGATGCCGTGTCGGAGTCGACAAGCATCGAGTCGGTGGAGCCGACCGACTCCAAGTCTACAGCAAGCTCGCTGGAGACGTGAAGTTGGTCGAGGAGGCTGACGAGGCGACTCTCGGGGTAGTCCGTGCCCGCATCGGATGCGGGCTCGTCGGAGATGTGAGTCTTGCCAAGAAGATCGGCGAGGCAGCTCGCTGCGCAGGCGTCGTCAACGCCTTGCAGCGCGTTGGGGCATGCGCCATCAGGTGCAGCAGGCTGGCTGCGCTCGTGGGGGAGAAAAAGGGTTCCCGTCCAGAACAGGTCTCCGGACGACGGTGCACCTGGCCCCACAGTGGGCGCCAAATGTCGGGTGGTAGGTGCGACATATGCCAACGGGTGGCTTATCATTGTGGGAGCCAGTAAGACGTCGCCGGTGCGTGGACACGGGATGAGGCGAAGACATGCACGCCGGCGAATCTTACCCAGGTTCGGGGCTCTCCGTGGAGATAACACCCCTAGTCCTGCTCTGCGGGGTCTCCGCATGATCACTAGATCAATACAAGTAGCTACAAGTGCTCCTTGAGCTGTCTGGCTAGAGGAAGAAGAATGGCAAGGCTAGCTCTCCTCTTCTCTCTATGTGGTGTGTGAAACTCGATGAGCTCCGCCCTTTGCATGGGTGTCCCGGGGGGTTTATATAGGCTTACCCCCCAGGGGTACAATGGTAATCCGGCTGGGCGCGGGTCCCAGCTGTCAGTGTCTATGCTCGCCGGCTTCTCCGCCGGTCATTGAGGCCCGCCGACTGGTGGGTCCCGCCGGCTGCCGGCTTCTTGGCCCGCACGCCGGCCCCACCGCTTGGGGGCTTTGTCGGCGGCTGGTTACTGTTGCCTCGCCTCTGATGACGAGGGCTTTGTCGAGGTAAGCGTGGCTACAGTGTCGCCGCCTTGCGAGCTCTCACTGTAGCCTTACCTCGTCTTGTCTCCTTAATGGGGCGCATGCTTCGAGGGAGGGAGGTAGCAAGCTATTGGGAGCCGGCCACATCCCTGGCCGACTAGAGGAGGTCGGGCCGTCTTCAGATGTCTCTCTGGCAAAGGGGGCCCGCCGCCCACGGGCGGTACTGGCACCTGTCGTGGGTGACATCGAGGCCAACATGGCTACAGTGCCGCGCCGGACGGGGGATGGCTGGCCCGTACGGCGCCCTGTGGCCATACCTGTTCCGGGATTCGGGGGTAGTGGGCTGTACAGCGGCCACGCCCCATCTTATCACCGTTATGTGGGTACAGTCTTTGTGGGTGCAGTCTTGGCCGGCTTCTCGGAGCCGACTTTCTTCATGGCCGGCTTCCGGGAGTCGGCTTTCTTCATGGCCGGCTTCTGGGAGTCGGTCCTCTTGGGACCGGCTCCCTGGAGTCGGCTATCTCGTATATTTCTTGGGGGAGGTTTCTGAGACTGGGTCGCCTTCTGGGAGTCGGCCCTGGGGATAGCCTGCCGGGGGAAGGCGGCCCTATGCTTTGTATGCTTGAAGGCTTGAATGGCCTGGTAATTTTTCGAAGAGCCAGGGGGAGTCGGTTAGGCTACCCGTGGCCATTTACTCCGACACCCATACTTTCTAGGTTGCTGATAGTGAGACTCCCATAATTTTCAACAGATGAGGTTCAAGTTGGATAGCCAAGATGATGCAACCAGACAAGCTTGCACCCATGTTTTCAAGTCTGCTCTGCGACAGTATCGGTATAACTTGAGGAAAACTCACTTTGAAGGCAAGGCTAACAGTGAACTTTCCCAAACATCTCCAGTGGAAAATATATCGGATGAAGACTGGAGGGGCCTTGTTAAACACTGGTCTGATCCGAAGTATCAGGTACATTATATATATGTGATCAGATCACATGTTGAAGTCCTATTTGTGCATGTGCCACACAAATCTATCTTCTTGTAGGTGAACTGTTCAAAGAACAAGGCCAACCATACGAAAGTGAAATTCCAATAGACGACAGGATCTCGTAGCTATATTGCACACTGCGAGGCTCTTGTAATTAGCTGCTGTTTCACTCTTTTCGTTGTACCATATTATCAGATCTATATTGACTTGTTCGAAATGCAGAGGAAAGCCCGCAAAGACCAAAAAGTACGTGAACAAAATGTTGTGGAAATCTTCAAGGACTATCACACCAGCAAGAAGAAGGGCATGACTACACCAGTCAAAGCCGCTGTTGAAAGTCCTTAATCCTCATGCCTTTTAACTACTACTTACTTTGACTTGTGCCTTGAACTGCATGGTTTGCAGCCAATGTCTATTACTCTTTTCAATTTTATACACAATTGTCTTAGCGTATCATTGCACCTTACAAGGTTTAAAAGATAGGAGTGATGTTCCTTTTATCTTGACCCGTAATCTAGTTCCGTGCTGGACTTGCCCACACAACGTTACAATTGCATGTTTGTCTATTCTCAGTTGTTTTGTGATATGAATGATGTCATACTATGCTTAGCGTATTATAAACTTCGTCTCTTTATCCTTAGCCCTCAATACAATGTGAAGAAATAGACAATACATTAGCGATGGTACATGGTCATATGTTTGGAACCTGGTTTTATTATGTACTTTGCAATAAAATACAACTAATATTTTACATGGGTTCACCAGAATAAGTTCTGTATATAGACCAAAGCTATTTTGTTTGGTTTTGCTGCCTCCTTAATATCTTCTGTTCTGGTACTACTAATGTAAAACCTCAACTTTTCATCAAGCTATGGAAAAAATGGTGGAACCGCCACCTTCTGAAGGTGGCGAGGCAACTATAACCGCAATGTCAGCTCTTGCTGCAGTGGGTCAGTACCTGTCCACTAACAGTGCCAAAAGCACGTTCCTGCGTAATACTGGGTTGGTTGTTAAGGCAATATCGTCCAAACTGCCTCATGATCAAGATATGCAAGCTCAAAGCAATGTTGTATCTGCGCTCCAGACACAAGTCCATTCCCTAACAGAGACCCTTTGTGAAACAAGGAGAAACATTGCTCAATGTCGTCAAGATATGCATGGTTTTGAAACCAGACTATCAGACATTTGCTATGTTGTTCAGGAGCCTAGGGGAAATGAAGGCGAGGGTTATGGTGCTCCATCGGACAATACAGCATGAAAACGTAACAGTCAGGTCAAATGAACTGAGCTTCTGAACTTCTGGTGGTGCATTTATCTGCTGGACTGTTAAGTTTTATGCCAACCTTCCTTTTGTTATATAGTTGTAATTTGTTTTGGTGCGATACAAAATTTATTCTTAACGTGCAGCCACCGGCTGAAGAAAACAACAAGCCATTTTTGTATAGTGTAGGGTGTTCCCTGTATTTGCACTAGTGGCGATCTTTGATGCTGAGTGGATGTAATCTGTGCAATCGCCTTAATAGCCTAGCATTAGTTTCGGCCTTATTTATTTCCTAGTCTTCTTTTTCCCTGGTTTGCTAGTGGCCGCAACTACCATGGGCCATATACGGGCCGTAGGATCCATGGGTCTCCTACGGGTCGTCGATAAATGGGCCTGTAATCGGTGGGCCTCGGGCCGTCGGATAAATGGGTCTACATGGGCCGTAATCGGGCGTAATTGGTATCGGCCCAGCACGGTAACAGGCCATTAACAGGCTGTAGGACAGCAAAGGCTTAATTCTGTCACAAGC
This sequence comes from Aegilops tauschii subsp. strangulata, assembly GCF_002575655.3. Classification (NCBI taxonomy): domain Eukaryota; kingdom Viridiplantae; phylum Streptophyta; class Magnoliopsida; order Poales; family Poaceae; genus Aegilops; species Aegilops tauschii. The sequence continues at coordinate 233,558,388 of NC_053035.3, read as the reverse complement.
ATAACGGGTCGTTAATGGGCCAGAATATAGGATGGGCTGGAAACGGCGCAACGGGTTAACAGGCCAGAAACGGGCCGACTCTTGCCATGGGCCGAATTTGGCCCATTAGGGTAACAGGCCAGTAACGGGCCGACTCTTGCCATGGGCCGAATTTGGCCCATTAGGGAAATAGGCCAGTAACAGGCCGACTCTTGCCATGGGCCGAATTTGGCCCATTAGGGGAACAGGCCAGTAACGAGCCGGAAGTAATCGAGGGCCGAAAAGGAGCCCAAGAACGTATGGGCCGTCAATAGGCCGAAAGCTAACACAGGCTGGAAACGGCCCATGTAAATCACGGGCAGTTAACGGGTATAAAGAAAATTACTTTTCATTATGGGCTAGAGTCACCGTGGGCCTGTAAAGGCCCGAAAGATACGAAGGCCTCATATGGGCCGAAAGACGTCGTGGGCCATACATGGGCCGAAAGTGAAATGGCCTGGTGTTATATTCGACGGCCCACATGACGTTGTTGGGCCGATTTCCTTTAGGGCCTAACGGGCCGTGAGTTAACGGGCCATAAAATGGGCTATTTGCGAATAGACCGTTAACAGGCTTTTCATGGGCTAGCCCGTTAACTTTTGACCAAGTCAAACGGTCTGGCTTTGTAAGCTAAATGGGCCAGTGGTGGGCCGTGGCACGTGTCGACATATCATATGCGCCTATCTGACCCACTAACGAGCTGACACGTGTTTCGTCCGGCCAATAAGAATTTTACACGTGGAAATTTCCCATTGGTCGGGGCTGTTAATGGGTTATCGGATCCAAAACCCGACCCGATAGCTTAACGGCGTTCCGTTACGGTGGATGCCACGTGTCGGTCACCCTTGACGAAAGCACTTCTGTGACACGCGATTTATCGTCATGGAAGTGGACACTTCCGTGATGATAATTTTGGTAATGTCATGGAACACTTCTACGACAGCACAGGTATGACTATCTTGATTCTGTCATAAAATCGTCATGGATGTACATGCATGACAAAAAACGCGACCTACTGTGACAAACACGTATCATCACGGAAGTGTATTTTTTTGTAGTGATTGTAATTCATGGTAAAAGAGATCCAGTCATACCCAATATAAATTAATAGTAATGGATGCAAATGACAGCAGTGCTCTCCAGCTGGTGCTTATGATAAGAGGGTGATGACTCAACATAAAAGTAAATGGATAGGCCCTTCGCAGAGGGAAGCAGGGATTTGTAGAGGTGCCAGAGCTCAATTTTGAAATAGAGATAAATAATATTTTGAGCGGCATACTTTCATTGTCAACATAACAACCAAGAGATGGCGATATCTTCCATGCTACACACATTATAGGCGGTTCCCAAACAGAATGGTAAAGTTTATACTCCCCCTCCACCAACAAGCATCAATCCATGGCTTGCTCGAAACAACGAGTGCCTCCAACTAACAACAGTCCCAGGGGGAGTTTTGTTTGCAATTATTTTGATTTAGTTTGCATAAAGCATGGGACTGGGCATCCCGGTGACCAGCCATTTTTCTCGTGAGTGAGGAGCAGAGTCCACTCCTCTTGAGAATAACCCGCCTAGCATGGAAGATACAGACAACCCTAGTTGATACATGAGCTATTCGAGCATACAAAACAGAATTTCATTTGAAGGTTTAGAGTTTGGCACATACAAATTTACTTGGAACGGCAGGTAGATACCGCATATAGGAAGGTATAGTGGACTCATATGGAATAACTTTGGGGTTTAAGGAATTGGATGCAGAAGCAGTATTCCCGCTTAGTACAAGTGAAGGCTAGCAAAAGACTGGGAAGCGACCAACTAGAGAGCGACAACAGTCATGAACATGCATTAAAATTAATAAACATTCAGTACAAGCATGAGTAGGATATAATCCACCATGAACATAAATATCATGAAGGCTATGTTGATTTGTTTCAACTACATGTGTGAACATGTGCCAAGTCGAGTCACTTAAATCATTCAAAGGACGATACCACCCCATCATACCACATCACAACCATTTTAATAGCATGTTGGCACGCAAGGTAAACCATTATAAGCACCTAGGTAATTAAGCATGGCATAAGCAACTATAATCTCTAATTGTCATTGCAAACATGTTTATTGATAATAGGCTGAATCAGGAACGATGAACTAATCATATTTACAAAAACAAGAGAGGTCGAGTTCATACCAGCTTCTCTCATCTCAGTCAGTCCATCATATATCGTCATAATTGCCTTTCACTTGCACGACTGAACAATGTGAATAATAATAATAGTGCATGTGCATTGGACTAAGCTGGAATCTGCGAGCATTCAATAAACAGGAGAAGACAAGGCAATATGGGCTCTTGGTTAAATCGACAATAATGCATACAAGAGCCACTTCAACAATTTAATCATGGTCTTCTCCTATCGACCCCCAAAGAAAAGAAAAGAAATAGAACTATTTACACGGGAAAGCTCCCAACAAGCAAAAGAAGAACAGGAAATATTTTTTGGGTTTTCTTTTAATTATTACTACTACAGCAAGAAAGTAAACTAGCTAAAAGCTACAACTAGTTTTTTTTCTTAAGGTTTATCAAACACACAGAAAGAAAGCATAAAAAGGAAAATAAACTAGCATGGATATTACAGTGAAAGAGTATGAGCACCGACAACTAGCAATGAGTGTGTGGACATAAATGTAATGTCGGTGAGAAATACGTACTCCCCCAAGCTTAGGCTTTTGGCCTAAGTTGGTCTATTGCCACGGATGGCCTGGCGGATATCCAAAGTTGTAGTTGGGGTCGTACTGAGATGCTTCGGTCATTGCATCGTGTGCTGCAGCTTGGAGGCGAGCTATCTCAGCCCTCCTCTTATACTCATTTGCCTCCTCTCTGGTTATAAAATGTCTCCCTTTTGCCTGAAAGTCAAAGAGAGTAGGGGCAGGGAGAACAATATTGACGGCGTGACGCCTATCAAAGATTATTCGGTACTGGAGAGGTGGTTCATTCCTCTTGACAACCTGATGGTGAACCATAGCATTAAAGTCTAGATAAGTAGGAGGCAATTCAATATCATCATTACGTATGGTTACATCAAGAAAATCAGCTAAGCGGGTTGCATAAATTCCGCCAAATAAATCTCAATTAAATCTATTATGATGCAACCTACGTGCAACAATGGCTCCCAAATTATAAGATTTATCTCCTAACACAGCACTCCTAAGAATACTGAGGTCAGGGACACACATGTGACATACTTCATCCTTACCATTTATGCACCTACCTATGAAGAGAGCAAAATAATGTATAGCAGGAAAATGAATGCTCCCTATGGTAGCTTGTGCTATATCTCTAGATTCCCCCACAGTTATACTAGCAAGAAATTCTCTAAATTCAGATTTGCGAGGTTCACTAGTACTACCCCATTGTGGAAGTTTGCAAGCAGTGGTAAAATCCTCTAAGTCCATAGTATAAGAATTTTCATAAAGATCAAACAGGACAGTTTGAGAATTGCGTGAAGATGAATATTCAAACCTCCTCACAAATGAACTAGTGAGATAGTGGTACTGGCGGCACTTTTCTGCCTCGAAGCTCACAAGATCAGCGTTACGCAATTATGCGTTAAATTCTTCCTTGATTCCCGCTCGATCCATAAAGTCTTCTGAAGGCCATTCACAGGGCCGCACTGGAGCGTTCCTTGGTGGCTCATCATCGGCATCACACATTGCGAGCCTGGGTCCTTGCTTCCTTGAAGGGCCACCTTGGTACATTTTCCTAAACATATTTCTTCCTCTGAAAAATTTCTGAAATTTTTAGTAACTTCAAATAAAAGTGAACCAAGCTCAACAAAATTGATAGCAACTACTCCTACAAGTGCCTAGAGACTATATCATGCATTAGAACTACTTGGAACCATATAAATTTGACATGCTAGCTCAAGAACATGGTCACCTAGGCAGCACAAATTTGCAATGAATAAAGCACTAGAGCAAAAACTAATTGGACCAATTGAGGAGTCACATACCAAGGAACAACCCCCCAAAGCAGTTTTGAGAGAGGTGCTTTGAGCAAGGAGATCGAAAATCGTAGCAAAATAAGCTAGAACTCGTGCTTGAGCTGGATGGCGATTTTTTTTGGAGGAAGGAGTGTGTGGGTGCAGGAATAAGTGGAGGGGAGCCACCGTTGGCCCACGAGGCAGGGGGCGCGCCCTGTAGGGGTGGGCGCGCCCTGGACACTCATGGGCAGGTGCTTGCTCCCCCTGCTGTGTTCTCAGTGCCAGATATTCTCAAATATTCCAGAAAAAAACATATTAAATTGGCAGGACATTTGGAGAACTTTTATTTTTGGGGTATTTTTATATTGCACTGATAATTCAAAAAACTGACAGAAAATACTATTTTTGCTTTATTTCAACTAAATAACAGAAAGTAAAAAGAGGGTACAGAAGGTTGTGCTTTCTAACTTCATCCATCTCATGCTCATCGAAAGGAATCCACTAACAAGGTTGATCAGGTCTTGTTAACAAACTCATTCCGAATAACATGGAACCGGAGAAATTTCGAATAACACTATGTTACCTCAACGAGGATATGCACATCCCCAATAATAAGAATATCATATTTCTTCTTGATTGTAGGAAGAGGAAATTCAAAACCTCCAAAAATAATTGATGGAATTTTTCAAATAGAATTGATACTATGAACTTGAGGTTGTTTCCTCGGAAAGTGTACCGTATGCTCATTACCATTAACATGAAAAGTGACATTGCCTTTGTTGCAATCAATAACAGCCCTTGCAGTATTCAAAAAGGGTCTTCCAAGAATAATAGACATACTATCGTCCTCGGGAATATCAAGAATAACAAAGTCCGTTAAAATAGTAACGTTTGCAACCACAACAGGCACATCCTCACAAATACCGACAGGTATAGCAGTTGATTTATTAGCCATTTGCAAATATATTTCAGTAGGTGTCAACTTATTCAAATCAAGTCTACGATATAAAGAGAGAGGCATAACACTAACACCGGCTCCAAGATCACATAAAGCAGTTCTAACATAATTTCTTTTAATGGAACATGGTATAGTTGGTACTCCTGGATCTCCTAGTTTCTTAGGTATTCCACCCTTGAAAGTGTAATTAGCAAGCATGGTGGAAATTTCACCTTCCGGTATCTTTCTTTTATTTGTAACAATTTCTTTCATATACTTAGGATAAGGATTCATTTTGAGCATATCAGTTAATCGCATACTCAAAATGTAACATCCCAAATTTTCAATTTGGAATGTTATACATTAGAGCATCATTGCATATCATATTTTATTTGCATTTTGATTTTGATCCTAGAAATTCTACGCAACTCAAGGACCCACGGAGAGAGTTGGGGATTTCGTTATTTTCATATTTGGGTTTCCTCAGATTTTGAAAACAGGATCATTTGATTTTATTTATTTTATCTTCAATTATTTCATTTATAAAAATACGAGAGAGCGAATAAAATGACTTTCCCAAAAATAAGAAATATTGAGGATTTAATAAAAAAATCCAATATTATTTTATTTGGAAGTTTTCGCTATTTTATTTGAATTTAGGAAAAATTTGCACGTTTTTCAAAACTGCATTTTAGGGCCAAGAAAATGTTCATCTCGTTCTAAATATTTTATTTAGACGGTAAAAATTTGTTTTGGCATTCTTAGATTTTTATTTTATTTCCTAGAATTTTTCTTAGTTTCGATGAATTGTTTTAAAAAAAAAGTCGCGCGGCCGACTGGGCCGAGGCCCAGCCGAGCCCGACTCCGCCTCCGCCGCCGCCTTGCCCCCTCCCCCAAGCCACCCACCCCCCCCCCCTTAAATAGGTCCAGATTAGTAAACGAAGCTTGTTTCTTTCGTCGTTTCAGTTTCGTTGCTTCGTTTGATTTGATTCTTTTTGCAAAACGGAGTTCTTAAGTTGAACTTTCTGGTTAGATCTCTTATTCGAGTTTTACCTGTGCATTAGATGAGTACTTATTGTATGCTTGTTTCTTTGCGATAGAGTACCCGGAGTGCGTCGCTTGCTACTTCGAATCCCTAGGTTTCATGGATCATCAGCAAGGCAAGTAACACTTTGATCATACTTTTCATACCCAGTTTTATTGCATTAGATCAATCCTCAAACACTGCATGATTAGGATCTGATTAAATTGTGGGTTTTGGGAAGTAGATGAGGTAGTACCTATTACCTGTTTTGTATTCAAACCCTTGGGAGTTACTTCTACGTTTGCTTATATTGCTATGCTATGCTAGTAGACGTGGATTGGGTTTGAGTGTATCCATGACAGATGTGAGTTTGTTAATTAATGGTTCAACTTAAGGTGGCAACTTAAATACACATCTGGGTGGATTGAGGCACCTGGGTATTCCAGCGATTGCCTGTTTTTTTATGGACCGCCACCCAGGCTCAAAGGGATCATAAGATTATTCATGCTAGAAACTTCCGTGTGCAGCCGCAAGGTATTATGGGCTCTAGCATAGTTGATTAAGTTGTGTGAACTCTTACAGTGGTAGACTAGCAGATGTAGGGGAAGTAGGTGTAACTTTCTACCCGATCGTAAGGTGCTAACGCTTCTGAAAGACTATGTCTCGGTCATCCGTTTCTCAAACACCATGTAGTGCGAGAATCCCAATGGAGGAGATCGAGTCTTGCGGGGAAAAGTGCGCAAACCTCTGCAGAGTGTACAATCTAATCATGGTTAGCCGTGTCCCCGGTTATGGACAACTTGAGAATCTAGTACTTGGATTTTCATGTGAACCTCATCATGTTACTTTAATTAATTTTGTTGGGATTAATGTTGAAACTTAATTGGGATTGAGATGGTGTCACCCATTCTCAATGTTTAACAACCACCATGATAGTTAAATAAAATTTATTCCTTCGCAGTAGGGAAATTTGGCTTTTCGCAAAACTGTAACCATAGAGCTTTCCACCAGCCAAATATGCATGTAGTATAGCATAATTCTGTTCATTACTCTCTATGTGTTACATTGCCAGCATATTCCATGTGCTGACCCGTTTTCGGGCTGCAACGTTTCATGTTGCAGACTTTTCAGACGACGAGTAAGGTGCCTTAGGTCGTGGTCTTATACTCAGTGATGCCGTTGGAGTTGATGGACTCGCTTATCTTCCAAGTCTTCCGCTGTTATCGTTATTAGATGGCCTTAAGCCATATTTATTGTAATAAGTTCTCTTTTGAGACATTCGATGTAATAAGTGTGTGATTGCTACTCTGTTATAAATCCTTCGTGTACTGTGCATGTCAGCATTACTGATCCAGGGATGACACTAATGCACAGAGACTTGACCGTCTGAGGTCTGGTCGCTACAAGATGGTATCAGAGCACACGTTGACTGTAGGACACGACCACTAAGCTTAAACCCTAGATCACTATTCTCTTCTCATTTCTGACTCCTCTCCATTTTCCACTCTTTTAGGATGGCGGATGCCAGGAACAAGTTCATGCAACCAGATGAAGATACACCCTTTGGACGAAACTTGAAGGAAGTCACTAGAAACCTGAACATCGGAATACCAAGCTTCACCGAAACCTACAACGCCACACTACCAGAAGAGGAGTGTTGGATGATTCAAGTTCAAGTTCCAGGAAGGACGTTCATGCCCGTCACCGAGCCCATAGAGTTTTCCTTTGATGCACCAACCTAGAGTCTGGGAAAGAGCATGGCAGCCCACATCACCATGGGACGCATTGGAGAAGTTTACCACAAGGAGCTTCAGGATACCATTTACCAGATTTGTGGGCGCCGAGATGAGCAATGGGAGATGATCAGTACCAAGAAGGATAGATCAATTGCAGCTTTCATCCAGGAGCAAAACCAACACATTCGTCGCCAGGAGAACCAAATGTGCACAGGCATGATAGATCTGAAGAAGGCATTGACCAAGATCACGGAGTTGGAGGAAGAACTCAAGTCTACGCGCGATGGATATGAGGAGGAGATCGCCACGTTGTTGGAGAAAAATGACGACCTAATAAAGAAGATCGGAGTATTCATGGGAGACCCAGCACCAGGAGGAGAAGATGATGATTGCGCTTGCCTGGATAACTACATCGTCATCGACGACACCAACTCGGACCCCAGTGAAGATGACTTTGTTGATGAAGCTGGAGCAGATATCATGGAGTCTTCGACCGATCAAAATTTCTAGTAGACCACCATAATCAGTAGTAGTATTCCCCCATGTATATAGTATAGTCCGAGCACTTTGTGACGATAGTTAGATCGATTGTATGCCTTGTTTGAATTGATTTGAGTGATATTGATTGTGTTTGTCTCATGTGCATATGGGTAGTGTTTTCTCTCTAGACCTCATTCTATTCTAAATCTCATCTTTTCTAAACCCATCAGATGCCTCCGAGACGCGACACCGGATTTGTTTTCCCACCGGAGATCACTCAGTTGATTCAGCGGCAGAATGTCTTGATGCAAGCACTAGTACAGAACGAAGGCAACAACAACAACCCACCACCACCACCTATTGATCACTTAACCCGTTTCTTGAGACTGGATCCGCCGGTGTATTCCAGTAGCACCGAGCCGATTGTTGCAGATGATTGGCTCCGCAAAGTTGGAAGGGAGTTGACCACTGCAGGATGCACAGATGCGGAAAGAGTGTGTTTTGCCGCACATCAGCTTGATGGACCCGCAGCATCATGTTGGGAGAATTACACAGCCACACACCCTATAGACACTGTCACATGGGACCAGTTCCAGCAAGCTTTTCATACTGCCCATGTTTCAGCAGGAGTTATGGCCATGAAGAAGCGTGAGTTTCACAACCTACGCCAAGGAGGACGCACCGTAGGCCAGTATGTGGAGGATTTTAGTAAACTAGCACGTTATGCCCCAGATGACATTGCTACTGATGCATCCAAGCAGGAGAAGTTTTTGGAAGGACTGAATGATGAGCTGAGCATGCACTTGATGGTAGCAACCTTCAACAACTACCAGGAGTTGGTAGATAGAGCTCTCATGATTGAAGGGAAGCAGCAGATTGAAAACCGCAAGAGGAAGTACGGACAAGGGAAGTACAATTCTGGAGCTCAGCAGAAGCCACGTTTTACCCCGAAATCGGGAGGACATTTTCAGCATACCCATGGAGGAGGTAGTTCGCACAATCATAATGGCCCCAAGAATGGTAACGGGAATGGAGGAAGCAACGGCCAGAACCGTACCAACCCATCAACCCCAGCCAAGAGAGACCTGAGCCAAGTCACTTGCTATAAGTGTCAGAAGACTGGACATTATGCCAATGAATGTCCTGAAGCCCAGAATGGAAATGGCAATGGAAGCTCTGGGAAGAAGCCGAACCCTTTCAATAAAGGACATGTGAACCACGTTAACGTGGAGGAGGTTGAAGCCCAGCCAGATGCAGTAATAGGTATGTTTTTGGTTAAGTCATTTACTGCACTCGTTCTTTTTTATACTAGTGCATCGCATTCATACATATCAAGGGGATTTGTGGATAAGTATAAACTGCCCACCAAAGTTCTTAGAACACCTGTGTTAGTGAGTTCACCAGGAGCAGAGTATATGGCAAGCCAAGGATGTTTTCAGATGCCATTGGCCATAGGTAGGCATGTTTTCCCCTCAGACTTAATAATCTTGGAGTTGCAAGGTTTGGATGTGATTTTGGGTATGGATTGGCTGTCGATGTACGGAGGAAACATCGATTGCGCCAGTAAGACGATTTTACTTACCACCCCAGAAGGAAGAAGGATTAAGTATGTATCCCGGCATGTGCCGAAGAGGACTCAGGTGAATTCCTTATCAGGAGTTGTACAGGAGGAAGTACCAGTGGTGAAGGATTTCCCTGACGTATTTCCAGAGGAGTTGCCAGGCATGCCACCGGACAGAGACATTGAGTTTTTTATTAAGCTTTTGCCAGGCACAGGGCCAATATCTAAGAGACCGTACAGGATGTCGGCAAAAGATTTGGAGGAGATTAAGAAGCAGATTAAGGAGTTACTGGATAAAGGCTATATTCGCCCAAGTTCCTCACCTTGGGGATCGCCAGTACTTCTAGTGGAGAAGAAGGATGGATCTTTAAGGATGGTTGTTGATTATCGAGGACTGAATGAAGTGACCATCAAAAACAAGTACCCACTGTCGATGATCAATGATCTGTTTGACCGCTTACAAGGAGCTAAGGTATTTTCCAAGATCGATCTGGGATCAGGATACCATCAGTTAAAGATTCGAGAGCAGGATATACCTAAGACAGCTTTTACCACCAGGTATGGGCTATACGAGTATACCGTTATGTCATTTGGTCTGACTAACGCACCTGCCTATTTCATGAACCTGATGAACAAAGTGTTTATGGAGTTTTTGGATAAGTTCGTCGTAGTGTTCATTGATGACATTTTGGTCTACTCAAAGAACGAAGAGGAGCATAAGGAGCATTTGCGTTTGGTACTTGAGAAGCCCAGAGAACATCAGCTATACGCCAAGTTCAGCAAACGTGAGTTTTGGTTGAAGGAAGTTGGATTCCTCGGACATGTTATATCCGGAGAAGGAATAGCAGTAGACCCCACCAAAGTTGACACTATAACAAACTGGGAATCACCCACATCAGTTGGAGAGATCCGGAGTTTTCTTGGACTCGTAGGATAGTACCGAAGATTCATTGAGAATTTCTCGAGGATTGCAAAGCCCATGATGGGGCTGTTGAAGAAGGACACCAAGTTCAATTGGACTGAGGAATGTGAAGCTAGTTTCCTGGAGTTGAAGAAACGTTTGGTTACATCACCAGTGTTGATTCTGCCAGATCAGCGCAAGGATTATGAAGTATACTGCGATGCTTCTCGTCGAGGACTTAGAGCAGTGCTTATGCAGGAAGGAAGAGTTGTTTCATATGCCTCATGACAGCTTAAGCCCCATGAGTTGAATTATGCTACGCATGATTTGGAGTTAGCAGCCGTAGTACATGCGTTGAAGACATGGAGACATTTTCTCATCGGAAACCACTGTGAGGTGTACACGGATCACAAGAGTTTGAAATACATCTTCACGCAGAAGGAGTTGAATCTCAGGCAAAGGAGATGGTTGGAGCTCATAAAGGATTATGATATGAGATTGCATTATCACCCCGGAAAGGCTAACGTAGTAGCAGATGCGTTGAGCCGCAAGAGCCATGTCAACACACTCATGACCGGAGAGTTACCAAAGGAATTAGCCGAGGATCTTCGCGAGCTATGTTTGGAGATAGTTCCTAGAGGCTATGTTGCCGCATTAGAAATACAGTCTACTTTGATGGATAAGATCAGAGAAGCCCAGAAGACTGACAAGGAGATTGCCGAAATAAAGGAAAGGGTGCGCAAAGGAAAAGCCAAGGGATTTCGTGAGGACGAGCATGATACCTTATGGTTTGAGGACCGCGTTTATGTGCCTAATGATCAGGAGATCAGGAAGTTGATTCTACAAGAGGCCCATGATTCGCCGTATTTGATTCACCCAGGAAATACCAAGATGTATTTGGATTTGAAGGATACTTTCTGGTGGACCGGAATGAAGAAGGATATTGCGGAGTACGTAGCAGTTTGTGATGTATGTCAGAGAGTGAAGGCAGAGCATCAGAAACCAGCAGGATTGCTATAGCCATTGCCGATACCCGAATGCAAGTGGGATAAGTTAGGCATGGATTTTATCACAGGATTGCCCAGGACTCGTTCAGGCTATGACTCAATATGGGTTGTAGTCGATCGTTTGACGAAAGTAGCTCATTTCATCCCAGTGAAGACCACTTACACCAGTGCTAAGTTGGCAAAGATATACATGACCAGGATCGTATGTCTGCATGGAGTTCCGAGGAGCATTGTATCAGATAGAGGAACCCAGTTTACCTCAAAGTTCTGGCATCAGTTACATGAAACTTTGGGTACCAGGCTAGAGTTCAGTACAGCCTTTCATCCACAGACAGATGGACATACCGAAAGAGTGAATCAGATTTTGGAGGACATGTTGAGAGCTTGTGCGCTAGATTATGGATCTAGTTGGGACGACAATTTACCATATGCAGAATTTTCTTACAACAACAGCTATCAATCCAGTCTGAAGATGGCCCCTTTCGAAGCTTTGTACGGAAGGAGGTGTAGAACACCATTGTTATGGAATGAAGTTGGAGACCGTTAGTTGTTTGGACCAGATTTGATTAAGGAATCTGAACAGAAGGTGAAGTTGATTCGCGATAGGCTCAAGGTAGCCCAATCCAGGCAGAAGAGCTATGCGGATTCTAAATGCAAGGAGACTGTTTACGAAGTCGGAGACAGAGTTTATCTTCGTGTATCCCCACTTCGAGGAGTTAAGCGCTTTGGAGTTAAGGGAAAGTTAGCGCCACGATTTGTAGGACCATACAAAGTTTTGGAGTGTATGGGAGAAGTTGCTTACAAGTTGGAATTACCCGAAGGATTGCCAGGAGTTCATGATGTGTTCCACGTTTCCCAGTTGAAGAAGTGCCACGCAGAGATGGCTGATATACCATTGAGAGATACCGTGCCGCTGGAAGTGATTCAGTTGGATAGTGATTTGACCTACGAGGAGAAACCAGTTAAGATTCTCGAATATGCCAGCTGAGTCACCCGCAGCAAGGTTATCAAGTTTTGCGAAGTTCAGTGGAGCCACCATACCAAGGATGAAGCCACCTGGGAGCGAGAGGAAGATCTACGGAAGGACCACCCTCACCTATTTTCTAGCCAACCCGAATCTCGAGGGCGAAATTCATCTTAAGGGGGGGTAGGTTTGTAACATCCCAAATTTTCAATTTGGAATGTTATACATTAGAGCATCATTACATATCATATTTTATTTGCATTTTGATTTTGATCCTAGAAATTCTACGCAACTCAAGGACCCACGGAGAGAGTTCGCGATTTCGTTATTTTCATATTTGGGTTTCCACAAATTTTGAAAAGAGGATCATTTGATTTTATTTATTTTATCTTCAATTATTTCATTTATAAAAATACTAAGAGGGGGAATAAAATGACTTTACCAAAATAAGAAATATTGAGGATTTAATAAAAAATCAAATATTATTTTATTTGGAAGTTTTCGCTATTTTATTTGAATTTAGGAAAAAATTGCACATTTTTCAAAACTGCATTTTAGGGCCAAGAAAATGTTCATCTCGTTCTAAATATTTTATTTAGACGATGAAAATTTGTTTTGGCATTCTTAGATTTTTATTTTATTTCCTAGAATTTTTCTTAGTTTCGGCGAAATTGTTAAAAAAAATCGCGCGCCCGACTGGGCTGAGGCCCAGCCGAGCCGGACTCCGCCTCCGGCGCCGCCTTGCCCCCTCCCCCAAGCCACCACACCCCCCCTCTTTAAATAGCCGCCGCCGCCCCCTCACCCCGCCACCCGACCCGCCCCGCCTCCCGCAGCCGCAGCCGCCGCCGTCTTGCCGCCGCCGCCGCCCGGAGCCCCGCAGCCCCACCGGACCCCGCCGGACTTCGCCGGAGCCTGACGAGGTAGCCGCCCGCCGTCCCCGCCGTTTTTTTAAAGCCGTTCGGTTTTTTTAGAAAACCTAGATCCGGTTTTTTTAGAAACCCCTAGTTTTCATTTTTTTTAAATTAGATCGGTTTTTTCGGTTTAGTTTTTTTTAGCGGACGTTCGTCCGTACGTTCGTTTTAACGAACGAGTTCGCCGTTTAGTCGCTGTTAATGAACGTTCATTCGTTAGCCTGTTCGTCCATTTTCTTTTTCTCGGATTTTCCGCGATTATTTCTGATCGCGATTTCCGATCTGTTTTTCGTTTTCGTTTTTTTTCCGCTCGTTTGTCGGAATCAGGCGATTCAAGCGCCTAGAGTTTCGTCTCGAAACCCTCTTTCTGTTTAACCAACTCAAACAAGTTTTTGCTACTGTAAACTTTGACTTAGGTCCAGATTAGTAAACGAAGCTTGTTTCTTTCGCCGTTTGAGTTTCGTTGCTTCGTTTGATTTGATACTTTTTGCAAACCGGAGTTCTTAAGTTGAACTTTCTGGTTAGATCTCTTATTCGAGTTTTACCTGTGCATTAGATGAGTACTTATTGTATGCTTGTTTGTTTGCGATAGAGTACCCGGAGTGCGCCGCTTGCTACTTCGAATCCCTAGGTTTCACGGATCATCAGCAAGGCAAGTAACACTTTGATCATACTTTTCATACCCAGTTTTATTGCATTAGATCAATCCTCAAACACTGCATGATTAGGATCTGATTAAATTGTGGGTTTTGGGAAGTAGATGAGGTAGTACCTATTACCTGTTTTGTATTCAAACCCTTGGGAGTTACTTCTACGTTTGCTTATATTGCTATGCTATGCTAGTAGACGTGGATTGGGTTTGAGTGTATCCATGAAAGATGTGAGTTTGTTAATTAATGGTTCAACTTAAGGTGGCAACTTAAATACACATCTGGGTGGATTGAGGCACATGGGTATTCCAGCGATTGCCTGTTTTTTTTATGGACCGCCACCCAGGCTCAAAGGGATCATAAGATTATTCATGCTAGAAACTTCCGTGTGCAGCCGCAAGCTATTATGGGCTCTAGCATAGTTGATTAAGTTGTGTGAACTCTTATAGTGGTAGACTAGCAGATGTAGGGGAAGTAGGTGTAACTGTCTACCCGATTGTAAGGTGCTAACCCTTCTGAAAGACTATGTCTCGGTCATCCGTTTCTCAAACACTATGCAGTGCGAGAATCCCAACGGAGGAGATCGAGTCTTGCGGGGAAAAGTGTGCAAACCTCTGCAGAGTGTACAATCTAATCATGGTTAGCCGTGTCCCCGGTTATGGACAACTTGAGTATCTAGTACTTGGATTTTCATGTGAATCTCATCATGTTACTTTAATTAATTTTGTTGGGATTAATGTTGAAACTTAATTGGGATTGAGATGGTGTCACCCATTCTCAATGTTTAACAACCACCATGATAGTTAAATAAAATTTATTCCTTTGCAGTAGGGAAAAATTGGCTTTTCGCAAAACTGTAACCATAGAGCTTTCCACCAGCCAAATATGCATGTAGTATAGACATATTCTGTTCATTACTCTCTATGTGTTACATTGCCAGCATATTCCATGTGCTGACCCGTTTTTGGGCTGCAACGTTTCATGTTGCAGACTTTTCAGACGACGAGTAAGGTGCCTTAGGTCATGGTCTTGTACTCAGTGATGCCGTTGGAGTTGATGGACTCGCTTATCTTCCAAGTCTTCCACTGTTATCGTTATTAGATGGCCTTAAGCCATATTTATTGTAATAAGTTCTCTTTTGAGACATTCGATGTAATAAGTGTGTGATTGCTACTCTGTTATAAATCCTTCGAGTACTATGCGTGTCAGCATTACTGATCCAGGGATGACACTGATGCATAGAGACTTGACCGTCTGAGGTCTGGTCGCTACACAAAAAGATAGGTCTAATCATTTCAGCAAAGCGCTCAAAATCCTCATCATCCTTTTTCTTGGATGGTTTGGGAGGAAAAGGCATGGGTTTCTGAACCCATGGTTCTCTTTCTTTACCGTGTTTCCTAGCAACAAAGTCTCCCTTATCATAACGTTGATTCTTTGATTGTGGGTTATCAAGATCAACAGCAGGTTCAATTCTACATCATTATCATTACTAGGTTGAGCATCATCATGAACATTATCATTAACATTTTCACTAGGTTCATGTTCATTTCCAGATTGTGTTTCAGCATCAGAAATAGAAATATCATTTGGAGTCTCAGGTGGTTCAGCAATAGGTTCACTAGAAGCATGCAATGTCCTATCATTTTTCTTTTTCTTCCTTTTAGAAGGACTAGGTGCATCAATATTATTTCTTTGAGAATATTGCTCGATTCTCTTAGGGTGGCCTTCAGGATACAAAGGTTCCTGAGTCATTTTACCCGTTCTAGTAGCCACTCTAACATCATAGTCATTATTCTTATTATTCATTTCATTGAGCAAATCATTTTGAGCTTTAAGTACCTGTTCTACTTGAGTGGTAACCATAGAAGCATGTTTACTAATGAGTTTAAGTTCACCTTTAACTCTGGACATATAATCACCCAAGTGTTCAAGCGTATCGGAATTATATTTCAATTGTCTAACAATATAAGCATTGAAGTTTTCTTGTTTAACCATAAAGTTATCGAACTCATCCAAACATTGGCTAGCAAACTTAGTAGGAGGGATTTCAGCTTTATCATATCTATAGAGAGAGTTTACCTTTACTACCTGTCTCGGGTTATCAAGACCATGTGTTTCTTCAATAGGTGATGGATTAAGATCATATGTTTCTTCAATAGGCGGTAAATTAAGACCATGTATTTCTTCAATAGGGGGTAAATTCTTAACATCTTCAGCTTTAATACCTTTTTCTTTCATAGATTTCTTTGCCTCTTGCATATCTTCAGGACTGAGAAATAGAACACCCCTCTTCTTCGGAGTTGGTTTAGGAGTTGGCTCAGGAAGTGTCCAATTATTTTCATTTGTCAACATATTATTCAATAGAATTTTAGCTTCATCCTGTGTTCTTTCCCTGAAAACAGAACCAGCACAACTATCTAGGTAATCTCTGGAAGCATCGGTTAGTCCATTATAAAAGATATCAAGTATTTCATTTTTCTTCAGAGGATGATCAGGCAAACCATTAAGTAATTGGAGAAGCCTCCCCCAAGCTTGTGGGAGACTCTCTTCTTCAATTTGCACAAAATTATATATATCCCTTAAAGTAGCTTGTTTCTTATTAGCAGGGAAATATTTAGCAGAGAAGTAATAAATCATATCCTGGGGACTACGCACACAACCAGGATCAAGAGAATTAAACCATATCTTAGCATCACCCTTTAAGGAGAACGGAAATATTTTAAGGATATAAAAGTAGCGAATTCTCTCATCATTAGTGAACAGGGTGGCTATATCATTTAATTTAGTAAGATGTGCCACAACAGTTTCAGATTCATAGCCATAAAAAGGATCAGATTCAACCAAAGTAATTATATCAGGATCAATAGAGAGTTCATAATCCTTATCAGTAACAAAGATAGGTGAAGTAGCATAAGCAGGATCATATTTCATTCTAGCATTCAGAGTTTTTGTTTAAGCTTAGCTAATAATTTCTTAAGATCACTTCTATCATTGCAAGCAAGAAAGTCTCTTTTAGTTTCTTCATCCATAACATAGCCCTCAGGCACATCAGGCAATTCATATTTATTAGGGGGAGAGTCTTCATCATCACTATCATCAATATTATCAGTTTCAATAATTTCATTCTCTCTAGCCCTAGCAAGTTGTTCATCAAGAAATTCACCAAGTGGCACAGTAGTATCAAGCATAGAAGTAGTTTCATCATAAGTATCATGCATAGCAGAAGTGGCATCATCAATAACATGCGACATATCAGAATTAATAGCAGAAGCAGGTTTAGGTGTCGCAAGCTTACTCAAAACAGAAGGTGAATCAAGTGCAGAGCTAGATGGTAGTTCCTTAACTCCCCTCGTAGTTGAGGGATAAATTTTTGTTTTCTCGTCTTTCAAGTTCCTCATAGTGACCAGCAGATATAAATCCCAAGTGACTCAAAGAATAGAGCTATGCTCCCCGGCAACGGTGCCAGAAAATAGTCTTGATAACCCACAAGTATAGGGGATCGCAACAGTTTTCGAGGGTAGAGTATTCAACCCAAATTTATTGATTCGACACAAGGGGAGACAAAGAATATTCTCAAGTATTATCAGTTGAGTTGTCAATTCAACCACACCTGGATAACTTAGTATCTGCAGCAAAATATTTAGTAGCAAAGTAGTATGGAAGTAACGGTAACAGTAGCAAAAGTAATATTTTTGGGTTTTGTAGTGATTGTAACAGTAGCAACGGAAAATTAAATAAGCGAAGAACAATATGTGAAAAGCTCGTAGGCATTGGATCGTTGATGGAGAATTATGCCGGATGCGGTTCATCATGTAACAGTCATAACATAGGGTGACACAGAACTAGCTCCAATTCATCAATGTAATGTAGGCATGTATTCCGAATATAGTCATACGTGCTTATGGAAAAGAACTTGCATGACATCTTTTGTCCTACCCTCCCGTGGCAGCGGGGTCCTAATGGAAACTAAGGGATATTAAGGCCTCCTTTTAATAGAGTACCGGACCAAAGCATTAACACATAGTGAATACATGAATTCCTCAAACTACGGTCATCACCGGGAGTGGTCCCGATTATTGTCACTTCGGGGTTGCCGGATCATGACACATAGTAGGTGACTATAGACTTGTAAGATAGGATCAAGAACTCACATATATTCATGAAAACATAATAGGTTCGGATCTGAAATCATGGCACTCGGGCCCTAGTGACAAGCATTAATCATAGCAAAGTCATAGCAACATCAATCTCAGAACATAGTGGATACTAGGGATCAAACCCTAACAAAACTAACTCGATTACATGATAAATATCATCCAACCCATCACCGTCCAGCAAGCCTACGATGGAATTACTCACGCACGGCGGTGGGCATCATGAAATTGGTGATGGAGGATGGTTGATGATGACGATGGCGACGGATTCCCCTCTCCGGAGCCCCGAACGGACTCCAGATCAGCCCTCCCGAGAGAGTTTAGGGCTTGGCGGCGGCTCCGTATCGTAAAATGCGATGAATCTTTCTCTCTGATTTTTTTCTCCCCGAACACGAATATATGGAGTTGGAGTTGAGGTCGGTGGAGCTCCAGGGGCCCACGAGGCAGGGGGCGCGCCCAGGGGGGCAGGCGCGCCTCCCACCCTCGTGGACAGGTGGTGGGCCCCCTGGCCTTGATTCTTCTTCCAGTATTTTTAATATTTTCCAAAAATAAGTTCCGTGGAGTTTCAGGTCATTCCAAGAACTTTTATTTCTGCATATAAATAACACCATGGCAATTCTACTGAAAACAACGTCAGTCCGGGTTAGTTCCATTCAAATCATGCAAATTAGAGTCCAAAACAAGGGCAAAAGTGTTTGGAAAAGTAGATACGACATAGACGTATCAGTCTTGTGTCGTCCGCCTCGTGAGGCTTGGCCCCTCACAACTCACTCAACTTGTAGCTTGGTGTCGTTCTGAATGATTCCATATCCGTTACGTAGATTCAACTGGATGCTCTTGCTTGATCCCTAAATTATGCCCTACTCCTATCAAATTATTAGCAACTATGTACTCGATTCATGGAATCTGTCGAGAAATGTATGCACCTTTTCCTTGCGTATTTATACTAGGGGCATCATTTTAAACTTAGTATTCATTTCGTGATACACTACACATTACCATTCATTCTGTGCTAGCAAAATATTTGTTTATATAGCTTGCTACCATCTAATTTAAGATTGAATTTCCTCAATGTAAATTCTCAAATATGCGGGCAGCATGGACCTCAAGATAGGTAAGCAAGAGAAGGACCAGTTCCTAATCATTATGTTTGTTCTTCTTGGATTGTCGTTGTTACTTGCAGTTTGCCTCTGCTGCCATGTGGTAATGTGCAACCATCAAGGGCTTGCCATGTTGACCCTCAAGAAGTAGTAGGTTGACGACAGGCAAGGCGTCCAGGAAGCCAGAGCACAGGAGAGCGATGCCGCTCAAAGGGTGAGGTTGCCAAATGGTGCGGTGACACTAGCTCGGTGGCCAAGCAGACTATATTCTGGACTATTTACAAATCATGGACTAAAATTGCCATGAATTATTCGACTTCTTTCTGGACACACATATTTCTTTTATACTCAAGTCTGATATTTCTTGTATTTATTCTATAGTTAAGTACAGTAGTTTCAGACTCTTTTACAAGTGCTTCATGATTTTACCCTGTGTGCAGAAATCTTCTAAGTTGCCGCTGAAGGAAGAAGACATGGGGTCGGAAAAATGTTAAGATTGACTTGATGTGTGGTAAGGAAAAGCCAGTCGAAAAGTTTTTGATGCTTGAACATTCACGACTCAGTTATTCTTTTAGGTACACATAATCTTCCAAGTTATAATCAATTCCTTTTATGCGTGCATAATGACCATTCCTCGGCATCAAGTTCTTCTGGTTAGCAATTAATACTCCCTTCCCATATGGATTTGCATGATGGTTGTTCATTTTTTGGGATAGCTTACCAGGCTTATGCCTTGAAAACTGAGCTACCTCCATGATTATGCTTCTGGTCTCAGTAGAATTGTTGTTTCGCCAAAATTCAGATGCGAAAAGGAGTTCCTGATACTAGATGAACATACCAGCCGACTTGCCTACAACCAAGGTAGGATTATCAGCGGCGACACCACAGTCAGAGCCGGCGACTGAAGAAAGCCTGCAGATAGCTACCATCAATGTCTTTCTTTTAGCCAAGATCTTGCACGTGATCGGCGTTTTCGAAGCCTTATCAGCAGTTGAGAATATAAGGCGACAAGACGCAGGTGCACGATACATTGGATACTACAAATTAGACACGTTTCTACAAATGGACATGCAGAATATCTATACCACAGTTGAAGCAAAGCACCCTATATCCATGAAAATAAATAGTATACGGATTCCGACGTCAAGGAAGAAAATGAGACAATAACATTTGATGAATATTCAAGTTCTTGGTAGAAAGTAGGAGTGCTTATGAGGGGTGCTGCTATAAGGGGATGGCGGTAATCAGAATAAATTTGCAATTTGGTGAAATAACTACCTCATAGAAGAGTTAATTGGTTTCGATGTAGGAAAAATCTGCAGGCTGGTTAAGCTTAGATGTATAAATAGTAGCACTTCGCTTTGTGTAAAAAAAGTTCTTGCTAAGGTTATTCAATGAGCTAAGTTTTCTAAACAGTGTTGACTTGATATTACAGTACTAAAATCTCGAGAATACTTGATGGACCAAGGCAAGTAGTGTTTGTAATGACTTGGTTTATGATAGTCATTGCCATCAAATATTTTAAACTTGCAGATATTCCCGTTCAAATCAACCGAACTATCCTGCTTACAATGCTTCACACAAATAGATAAAAAAATTATCAGTTTTCTTATCAGAAACAGACACCACCATATGTGTGGAGTGTGTTGTATTGCTCCACAAATATTTTTCCATGACTCCTGAAAACTTTTAAGGATAGAGCGAATTACCCACAACAATTTCCATGAAATTGCTTCTATTGTGGTGGCAAGTATAATACTTAGTCCTAAAAAATATTATTTTGTGTATAATCGAACACTTAAATAACTGATTGAGGGGATTTGAGAGGATGGAGAAGATGGGGGCACAATAGGGAAATGGATGGAGAGAGAGAAAGAAGAGAGTGGAGATGAGAGACAGGGTGAGAAAGAGGGTCTTTACATAAAAAAGGTCGACAATGATGGGTAAGCATGATTAGTACGAGGGTAAAGTATATATCATACAACCATTGTCATATACAAGGAGCCCGTAGCAACGCATGGCCATTATACAAGTTTCCCTCAGTTTATGAGAACCAAGGTATCAATCTAGTAGGAGATTACACGCAAGTCACCAGTACCTGCACAAACAATCAAGAACCTTGCAACCAATGCGATAAAGGGGTTGTCAATCCCTTCACGGTCACTCGCAAAACTGAGATCTAATAAAGATAGTAAGATAAATATTTTTGGTATTTTTGTTGTATAGATTGGAAAGTAAAGATTGCAAAATAGTAAAACGAGATGTGATGTAAATAAAAGAGATGCAATATAATAAGAAAGAGACCCGGGGGCCATAGGTTTCACTAGTAGCTTCTCTCAAGATAGCATATATTACGGTGGGTGAACAAATTACTGCCGAGCAATTGATAGAAAAGTGCATAGTTATGAGAATATCTAGGCAATGATCATGAATATAGGCATCACGTCCGTGTCAAGTAGACCGAAACGATTCTGCATCTACTACTATTACTCCACACATCGACCGCTATCCAGCATGCATCTAGAGTATTAAGTTCATAAGAACAGAGTAACGCATTAAGCAAGATGACATGATGTAGAGGAATAAACTCAAGAAATATGATATAAACCCCATCTTTTTTTCCTCGATGGCAACAATACAATACGTGCCTTGCTGCCCCTACTGTCACTGGGAAAGGACACCGCAAGATTGAACCCAAAGCTAAGCACTTCTCCCATTGCAAGAAAGATCAATCTAGTAGGCCAAACTAAACCGATAATTCGAAGAGACTTGCAAAGATATCAAATCATGCATATAAGAATTCAGAGAAGAACCAAATATTATTCATAGATAATCTTGATCATAAATCCACAATTCATCGGATCTCGGCAAACACACCGCAAAAAAGTATTAGATCGAATAGATCTCCAAGAACATCGAGGAGAACTTTGTATTGAGAACCAAAGAGAGAGAAGAAGCCATCTAGCTAATAACTATGGACCCGAAGGTCTGTGGTAAACTACTCACGCTTCATCGGAGAGGCTATGGTGTTGATGTAGAAGCCCTTCGTGATCGATTCCCCCTCCCGCAGATCGCCAGAAAAGGCCCCAAGATGGGATCTCATGGGTACAGAAGGTTGCGGCGGTGGAAAAGTGGTTTCGTGGCTCCCCCTAATGTTTTTAGGGTATAAGAGTATATATAGGCGAAAGAAGTACGTCGGTGGAGCTCCATGGGGCCCACGATGGTGGGGGCGCGCCTACCCCCCTGGGCGCGCCCTCCTGCCTCGGGGCCACCTCGCGGAGTTCCAGACTTCAACTCCAAGTCTTCTAGATTTTGTTTGTTCCAAGAAAGATCATCGTGAAGGTTTCATTCCGTTTGGATTCCGTTTAGTATTCCTTTTCTGCAAAACACTGAAATAGGCAAAAAACAGAAACTGGCACTGGGCTTTCAGTTAATAGGTTAGTCCCAAAAATAATATAAAAAAGCATATTAAAGCCCATTAAACATCCAAAACAGATAATATAATAGAATAGAACAATCAAAAATTATAGATACGTTGGAGACGTATCAAGCATCCCCAAGCTTAGGTCCTGCTCGTCCTTGAGTAGGTAAATGATAACAATAGAATTTTTTATGTGAAATGCTACCTAACATAATTTTCAATGTAATTCTCTTTATTGTGGCATGAATGTTCAGATCCATAAGATTCAAAATAAAAGTTTAATATTGACATAAAAACGATAATACTTCAAGCATACTAATAAAGCAATCATGTCTTCTCAAAATAACATGGCCAAAGGAAGTTATCCCTACAAAATCATATAGTCTGGCTATGCTCTATCTTCATCACACAAAGTATTTAATCATGCACAACCCCAATGACAAGCCAATCAATTGTTTCATACTTTTGATGTTCTCAAACTTTTTCAATCTTCACGCAATACATGAGCGTGAGCCATGGACATAGCACTATAGGTGGAATAGAATGGTGGTTGTGAAGAAGACAAAAAGGAGAAGATAGTCTCACATCAACTAGGCGTACCAACGGGCTATGGAGGTGCCCATCAATAGATATCATAGTCTCCATCATCCTTTCCTCACTAGGACAATGCTCTAATAATGATGATCATCACACTTTTATTTACTTACAACTCAAGAATTAACACTCAATACTTAGAACAAAATATGACTCTATGTGAATGCCTCCGGCGGTGTACTGGGATGTGCAATGAATCAAGAGTGACATGTATGAAAATCATGAATGGTGGCTTTGCCACAAATACGATGTCAACTACATGATCATGCAAAGCAATATGACAATGATGGAGCGTGTCATAATAAACGGAATGGTGGAAAGTTGCATGGCAATATATCTCGGAATGGCTATGGAAATGCCATAATAGGTAGGTATGGTGGCTGTTTTGAGGAAGGTTGGTGTATGATACCGGCGAAAGGTGCGCGGTATTAGAGAGGCTAGCAATGGTGGAAGGGTGAGAGTGTGTATAATCCATGGACTCAACATTAGTCATAAAGAACTCACATACTTATTGCAAAAATCTAATAGTTATCGAAATGAAGTACTACGCGCATGCTCCTAAGGGGATAGATTGGTAGGAAAAGACCATCGCTCGTCCCCGACCGCCACTCATAAGGAAGACAATCAATAAATAAATCATGCTCCGACTTCATCACATAACGGTTCACCATACGTGCATGCTACGGGAATCACAAACTTCAACACAAGTATCTCTAAAATTCACAACTACTCAACTACTCTAATATCACCATCTTCATATCTCAAAACAATCATAAGGAATCAAACTTCTCATAGTATTCAATGCACTTTATATGATAGTTTTTATTATACCCATCTTGGATGCTCATCATATTAGGACTAATTTTACAGCCAAAGAAAATTACCATGCTGTTCTGAAAGAATCTCAAAATAATATAAGTGAAGCATGAGATATCAATAGTTTCTATAAAATAAAACCACCACCGTGCTCTAAAAAGATATAAGTGAAGCACTAGAGCAAAATTATCTAGCTCAAAAGATATAAGTGAAGCACATAGAGTATTCTAATAAATTCCGATTCATGTGTGTCTCTCCAAAAGGTGTGTACAGAAAGGATGATTGTGGTAAACTAAAAAGTAAAGACTCAAATTATACAAGACGCTCCAAGCAAAACACATATCATGTGGTGAATAAAAATATAGCCTCAAGTAAAGTTTCCGATAGACAAAGACGAAAGAGGGGATGCCTTCCGGGGCATCCCCAAGCTTAGGTTTTTGGTTGTCCTTGAATTTTATCTTGGGGTGCCTTGGTCATCCCCAAGCTTAGGCTCTTGCCACTACTTATTCCAAAATCCATCAAATCTTTACCCAAAACTTGAAAACTTCACAACACAAAACTTAAACAGAAAATCTCATGAGCTCCGCTAGTACAAGAAAATAAACCACCACTTTAAGGTACTGTAATTAACTCATTGTTTATTTATATTGGTGTTAAACCTAATATATTCCAACTTCTCTATGGTTCATACCCCCCTATACTACTCATAGATTCATCAAAATAAGCAAACAACACACGAAAAACAGAATCTGTCAAAACAGAATAGTTTCTAGCAATCTGTATCAAACGAATACTTCTGGAACTCCAAAAATTCTGAAATAAATTGGTGGACGTGAGGAATTTGTCTATTAATCATCTTCAAAAATAATCAACCTAAAATCACTCTCCAGTAAAACATGGCGTCTAATCTCGTGAGCGGAAAAGTTTCTGTTTTGTACAGCAAGATTGCAAAGACTTCACCCATGTCTTCCCAAAGGTTCTACTTGGCACAAACACTAATTAAAACATAAAACCACATCTAAACAGAGGCTAGATGAATTATTTATTACTAAACAGGAACAAAAAGCAAATAACAAAAATAAAATTGGGTTGTCTCCCAACAAGCGCTATCGTTTAACGCCCCTAGCTAGGCATAAAAACAAGAATAGATCTAGGTATTGCCATCTTCGGTATGCAATTATTCAATTGAACAGACATGACCCTTAGGAGGTTCTTTGTTTTTGTTAATTATCAAACTCCTAGGCAAGAAATCGAGAAATTCATTTGTAGTAAAAGGTTCCTTAATGATATCAAAAAAGTTGGGGTGAACACTTATCGATTTGAGGTCTTCATTTTCCTTACTAGAAGATTCACCCTTATTTCTAGGAACATAGATAAACTTGGCAACTTTGGTAGGAGGAGGATTTGAGGTATCTTTAACGGCAGAAAAAGTGGATCCCAAGTTGGTAATAATGTCTTCGAGTTTATCAATTCTAGTGGAATCTTGGTCTATCTTCTCATTAACTATGGGTTCCGTTTCCCTAAGATTTTTCAGAGTAACTCCTACCTTAGATCCATATTGGGTAATGTGGTTGTGGATCTTTTAATCCAAATTTTCAATTAACTCTATAGTGGCAATTTTATTTTCAATAATATCAAGCTTTTGCATCACATGTTCCCAAGTTAATATAGTTCCATTGACCAAAGAGGTGGTGGGCCTAACAAGTCTATCATAGCATTATAAGAATCAAAAGTATGGCTTCCCAAGAAATTCCCTCCGGTAATGGTGTCCAGAACATATCTATTCCAAGGAGTGATGCCTACGAAAAAATTGCGAAGAAGAACGGAAGTAGATTGCTTTCTGGTAGATCTATTTTGAGCATTGCAAATTCTATACCAACCATCTTTTAGATTTTCTCCCTCCCTTTGTTTAAAATTGAGAGCTTCATTATCGGGAGTGTTAACAATGATAGGGGGACTAGCCATGACGGCGAAACAAACGATCTAACACACGGACACACAACAGGCAAGCGAAAAGAGGAGAACGGAAAAGGGGCGAAGAAAAGGCAAAGGTTTTTGAAAATCGTTTTAGAAGTGGGGGAGAGGAAAACGAGAGGCGAATGGAAAATAATGTAATGCGAGGGAGAAGAGTTTATGATGGGTACTTGGTATGTCTTGACTTGAGCGTAGATCTCCTCGGCAACGGAGCCAGAAATCCTTCTTCCTACCTCTTGAGCATGCGTTGGTTTTCCCTCAAAGAGGAAAGGGTGATGCAGCAAAGTAGCGTAAGTATTTCCCTCAGTTTATGAGAACCAAGGTATCAATCCAGTAGGAGATTACACACAAGTCACCTAGTACCTGCACAAGCAATCAATAACCTTGCAACCAATGCGATAAAGGGGTTGTCAATCCCTTCACGGTTACTCGCAAAACTGAGATCTAATAAAGATAGTAAGATAAATATGTTTGGTATTTTTGTTGTATACATTGGATAGTAAAGATTGCAAAATAGTAAAACAAGATGTGATGTAAATAAAAGAGATGCAATATAATAAGAAAGAGACCCGGGGGCCATAGGTTTCACTAGTAGCTTCTCTCAAGATAGCATATATTACGGTGGGTGAACAAATTACTGCTGAGCAATTGATAGAAAAGCGCATAGTTATGAGAATATCTAGGCAATGATCATGAATATAGGCATCACGTCCATTTCAAGTAGACCGAAACGATTCTGCATCTACTACTATTACTCCACACATCGACCGCTATCCAGCATGCATCTAGAGTATTAAGTTCATAAGAACAGAGTAACGCATTAAGCAAGATGAAATGATGTAGAGGGATAAAATCAAGAAATATGATATAAACCCCTTTTTTTTCCTCGATGGCAACAATACAATACGTGCCTTGCTGCCCCTACTGTCACTGGGAAAGGACACCGCAAGATTGAACCCAAAGCTAAGCACTTCTCCCATTGCAAGAAAGGTCAATCTAGTAGGCCAAACTAAACCGATAATTCGAAGAGACTTGCAAAGATATCAAATCATGCATATAAGAATTCAGAGAAGAACCAAATATTATTCATAGATAATCTTGATCATAAATCCACAATTCATCGGATCTCGGCAAACACACCGCAAAAAAGTATTAGATCGAATAGATCTCCAAGAACATCGAGGAGAACTTTGTATTGAGAACCAAAGAGAGAGAGAGAAGAAGCCATCTAGCTAATAACTATGGACCCGAAGGGCTGTGGTAAACTACTCACGCTTCATCGGAGAGGCTATGGTGTTGATGTAGAAGCCCTCCGTGATCGATTCCCCCTCCGGCAGATCGCCGAAAAAGGCCCCAAGATGGGATCTCACGGGTACAGAAGGTTGCGGCGGTGGAAAAGTGGTTCCGTGGCTCCCCTGGTGTTTTTAGGGTATAAGAGTATATATAGGCGACAGAAGTATGTCGGTGGAGCTCCGTGGGGCCCACGAGGGTGGGGGCGCGCCCTCCTGGCTCGTGGCCGCCTCGCGGAGTTCTAGACTTCAACTCCAAGTCTTCTGGATTGCGTTTGTTCCAAGAAAGATCATCGCGAAAGTTTCATTCCGTTTGGTATTCCTTTTATGCAAAACACTGAAATAGGCAAAAAAAACAGAAACTGGCACTGGGCCTTCGGTTAATAGGTTAGTCCCAAAAATAATATAAAAGAGCATATTAAAGCCCATTAAACATCCAAAATAGATAATATAATAGCATGGAACAATCAAAAATTATAGATACGTTGCAGACGTATCACTGAGCGTCCCAAATCCGCCTCAAACGCTTGGGAGAGCTGCCCGGTCACTGATCGATCATGAAAATTTGATCTAGACAGGCGCCTCAAATGGGCCTCAAATGCCTAGGCTGACTGGCACCTCTCATATCCAACCCAAATATGGGGCGGCACAGTGGATCTCGGTCCTTGCCGACAGGGAGGTCTCCTGCTCCGTTTTTAGGTGTTTTCTTGTGTTCGTTTAGGGTTTGTGTTCTGCCCAGGAAGACAAGACGACGATGGGGGCTTCCTGAACATGGACTAAGTTTCTCCCCGCCTAGCCGCCGTTTTGACGGTGCGTCTAGTGCCATCAGAGGGCATGTGGAGATGTGTTTCCGATAGATCCATTTGGATCAAGTCTTCATTCGTCTTTGTTCGTGTTCCTACAGATTAGATCCTTCCGATCTTCACTTCTCTTCATCAGCGGTGGTTGTTGTTCTGGTGCGCTGGTCCTATTGGGCCTTAACACGACGACGACTTCCCGACTGTCTACTACAACAAGGTTTGCCTAGCTCAGGTGAGGGAGGGTGATAAAAACAGAATTTTTGATGTGGAATGCTTCTTAGCATAATTCTCAATGTAAATCTTTTTATTGTGGCATGAATATTTAGATCCGAAAGATTCAAGATAAAAGTTTGATGTTGACATAAAAACAATAATACTTCAAGCATGCTAACCAAGCAATTATGTCTTATCAAAATAACATAGCCAAAGCAAGTTATCCCTACAAAATCATATAGTCTGGCTATGCTCCATCTTCCCCACACAAAATATTCATATCATGTACAACCCCGGTTTTAGCCAAGCAATTGGTTCATACTTTTTAACGTGCTTCAACCTTTTCAACTTTTACGCAATACATGAGCGCAAGCCATGGATATAGCACTATGGTGGAATAAGGTATAATGATAGGGGTTATGTGGGAAGACAAAAAAGGAGAAAGTCTCACATCAACGAGGCTAATCAACTGGCTATGGAGATGCCCATCAATTGATGTCAATGTGAGTGAGTAGGGATTGCCATGCAACGGATGCACAAGAGCTATAAGTGTATGAAATCTCAACAAAAGAAACTAAGTGGGTGTGCATCCAACTTGCTTGCTCACGAAGACCTAGGGCAATTTGAGGAAGCCCATTATTGGAATATGCAAGCCAAGTTCTATAATGAAAGATTCCCACTAGTAAATGAAAGTGAAAACATATGAGACTCTCTATCATAAAGATCATGGTGTTACTTTGAAGCACAAGTGTGGTAAAAGGATAGTAGCATTGTCCCTTCTATCTTTTTCTCTCATTTTTTTTATTTGGGCCTTTTCTCTTTTTTTTATGTAGTCCGGAGTCTCATCCTGACTTGTGGGGGAATCATAGTCTCCATCATCCTTTCCTCGCTTAGGACAATGCTCTAATAATGATGATCATCACACTTTTATTTACTTACAACTCATGAATTACAACTCAATACTTAGAACAAAGTACGACTCTATATGAATGCCTCCGGCGGTGTACCGGGATATGCAATGAATCAAGAGCGACATGTATGAAAGAATTATGAACGGTGGCTTTGCCACAAATACAATGTCAACTACATGATCATGCAAAGCAATATGACAATGATGGAGTATGTCATGATAAACGAAACGGTGGAAATTTGCATGGCAATGTATCTCAGAATGGCTATGGAAATGCCATGATAGGTAGGTATGGTGGCTGTTTTGAGGAAGATATAAGGAGGTTTATGTGTGATAGAGCATATCATATCATGTGGTTTGGACGCACCGGCGAAGTCTGCACCAACTCTCAAGGTGAGAAAGGGCAATGCGTGGTACCGAAGAGGCTAGAAAATTGCGGAAAGGTAAGTGTGCGTATAATCCATGGACTCACATTAGTCATAAAGAACTCATATACTTATTGCAAAAATTTATTAGCCCTCGAAGCAAAGTACTACTACGCATGCTCCTAGGGGAAGGGTTGGTAGGAGTTAACCATCGCGCGATCCCGACCGCCACACAAAGGAAGACAATCAACAAATACTTCATGCTCCGACTTCGTTACATAACGGTTCACCATACGTGCATGCTACGGGAATCACAAACTCCAACACAAGTATTTCTCAATTTCACAATTACTCAACTAGCACAACTATGATATTACCACCTTTATATCTCAAAACACTTATCAAGTATCTAACTTCTCATGATATTCAATGGACTCAATATGGGAGATTAATTTCACAATTAAAGCAAATTACCATGCTGTTTAAGACTCTCAAAATAATATAAGCGAAGCATGAGAGTTCATCTATTTCTTCAAAATAAAACTACCGTCGTGCTCTAAAAGGATATAAGTGAAGCACTAAAGCAAATAACAAACTACTCCGAAAGATATAAGTGAAGATCAATGAGTAGTCGAATAATTACGCAACTATGTGAAGACTCTCTAACATTTAAGAATTTCAGATCTTGATATTTTATTCAAACAACGAGCAAAACAAAAGAAAATAAAATGACGCTCCAAGCAAAACACATGTCATGTGGTGAATAAAAATATAGCTCCAAGTAAAGTTACCGATGGATGAGGACGAAAGAGGGGATGCCTTCCGGGGCATCCCCAAGCTTTGGCTTTTTTGTGTCCTTAGATTTACCTTGGGGTGCCTTGGGCATCCCCAAGCTTAGGCTCTTGCCACTCCTTATTCCATAGTCCATCGAATCCTTACCCAAAACTTGAAAACTTCACAACACAAAACTTAAGAGAAAATCTCGTGAGCTCCGTTAGCGAAAGAAAACAAAACACCACTTAGGTACTGTAATGAACTCATTCTTTATTTATTTTGGTGTTAAACCTACTGTATTCCAACTTCTCTATGGTTTAAAAACTCTTTTACTAGCCATAGATTCATCAAAATAAGCAAACAACACACGAAAAACAGAATCTGTCAAAAACAGAACAGTCTGTAGTAATCTGTAACTAACGCAAACTTCTGGAACTCTAAAAATTCTGCCAAAATAGGACGACCTAAATGATTTATCTATTGATCTGCTGAAATTGGAATCAATATTATATCACGTTCTGGTAATTTTTAACAATTGTTTTCGTGAACAGAAAGTTTCTGGAATTTTCAGCAAGATCAAATAACTATTATCCAAGAAGATCCTATAGGTTTAACTTGGCACAAACACTAATTAAAACATGAAAACACATCTAACCAGAGGCTAGATGACTTATTTATTCCTAAACAGAACCAAAAAGCAAGAAACTAAAATAAAATTGGGTTGCCTCCCAACAAGCGCTAACGTTTAACGCCCCTAGCTAGGCATGATGATTTCAATGATGCTCACATAGAAGGTAGGAACTGAAACATAAAGAGAGCATCATGAAGAATATGACTAGCACATTTAAGTCTAACCCACTTCCTATGCATAGGGATTTTGAAGAATATGACTAGCACATTTAAGTCTAACCCACTTCCTATGCATAGGGATTTTGTGAGCAAACAACTTATGGGAACAATAATCAACTAGCATAGGAAGGCAAAACAAGCACAACTTCAAAAGTTTAAGCACATAGAGAGGAAACTTGGTATTATTGCAATTCCTACATGCATATGTTCCTCCCTCATAATAATTTTCAGTAGCATCATGAATGAATTAAACAATATAACCAGCACCTAAAACATTCTTTTCATGATCTACAAGCATAGAATTTTTATTACTCTCCACACAAGCAAAATTCTTCTCATGAATAATAGTGGGAGCAAACTCAACAAAATAATTATCATGTGATTGAAAATTAAGATCAAGATGACAAGTTTCATGGTTATCATTATTTTTTAAAGCATACGTGTCATCACAATAATAATCATAGATAGGAGGCATGATTTCATCGTAGTAAATTTGCTCATCAAAGCTTGGGGACAAAAAATATCATCTTCATCAAACATAGCTTCCCCAAGCTTGAGGCTTTGCATATCATTAGCATCATGGATATTCAAGGAATTCATACT
Organism: Aegilops tauschii subsp. strangulata; assembly: GCF_002575655.3. Lineage (NCBI taxonomy): Eukaryota > Viridiplantae > Streptophyta > Magnoliopsida > Poales > Poaceae > Aegilops > Aegilops tauschii. The sequence goes on along the minus strand of NC_053035.3, from coordinate 233,526,360 downwards.
AAAAACATTGCAATCATGCTCATCATTCAAATATTTAGTGCCAAACATTCTAATGCATTCTTCTTCTAGTACTTGGGCACAATTTTCCTTTCCATCATACTCATGAAAGATATTAAAAAGATGAAGCGTATGAGGCAAACTCAATTCCATTTTTTTGTGTAGTTTTATTTTATAAACTAAACTAGTGCTAAAACAAGAAACAAAAAGATTCGATTGCAAAATCTAAAGATATACCTTCAAGCACTCACCTCCCCGGCAACGGCGCCAGAAAAGAGCTTAGTTGACGGGGTGTGAGTGCCGCTTACCTAGCCTCCCCGGCAACGGCGCCAGAAACTGCTTGATGTCTACTACGCAACCTTCTTCTTGTAGACGTTGTTGGGCCTCCAAGTGCAGAGGTTTGTAGGACAGTGGCAAATTGCCCTCAAGTGGATGACCTAAGGTTTATCAATCCGTAGGATGCGTAGGATGAAGATGGTCTCTCTCAAACAACCCTGCAACCAAATAACAAAAAGTCTCTTGTGTCCCCAACACACCCAATACAATGGTAAATTGTATAGGTGCACTAGTTCGGCGAAGAGATGGTGATACAAGTGCAATATGTATGGTAGATATAGGTTTTTGTAATCTGAAAATATAAAAACAGCAAGGTAACTAATGATAAAAGTGAGCGTAAACGATATTGCAATGCGTTGAAGCAAGGCCTAGGGTTCATACTTTCACTAGTGCAAGTTCTCTCAACAATAATAACATAATTGGATCATATAACTATCCCTCAACATTCAACAAAGAGTCACTCCAAAGTCACTAATAGCGGAGAACAAACGAAGAGATTATGGTAGGGTACGAAACCACCTCAAAGTTATTCTTTCCGATCAATCCATTGGGCTATTCCTATAAGTGTCACAAACAGCCCTAGAGTTCGTAGTAAAATAACACCTTAAGACACACATCAACCAAAACCCTAATGTCACCTAGATACTCCAATGTCACCTCAAGTATCCGTGGGTATGATTATACGATATGCATCACACAATCTCAGATTCATCTATTCAACCAACACAAAGTACTTCAAAGAGTGCCTCAAAGTTTCTACCGGAGAGTCAAGACGAAAACGTGTGCCAACCCCTATGCATAGGTTCATGGGCGGAACCCGCAAGTCGATCACCAAAACATACATCAAGTGAATCAATAGAATAACCCATTGCCACCACGGTTATCCCACGCAAGACATACATCAAGTGTTCTCAAATCATTAAAGACTCAATCCGATAAGATAACTTCAAAGGGAAAACTCAATCCATTACAAGAGAGTAGAGGGGGAGAAACATCATAAGATCCAACTATAATAGCAAAGCTCGCGATACATCAAGATCGTATCACCTCAAGAACACGAGAGAGAGAGAGATCAAACACATAGCTACTGGTACATACCGTCAGCCCCGAGGGTGAACTACTCCCTCCTCGTCATGGAGAGCGCCGGGATGATGAAGATGGCCACGGGTGAGGGTTCCCCCCTCCGGTAGGGTGCCGGAACAGGGTCCCGATTGGTTCTTGGTGGCTACAGAGGCTTGCGGCGGCGGAACTCCCGATCTATTCTGTTCCCCGAAGGTTTTAGGGTATATGGATATATATATATATATATATAGGAGGAAGAAATACGTCAGGGGAGCCACGAGGGGCCCACGAGGGTGGAGGGCGCGCCCAGGGGGGTGGGCGCCCCCGCTGCCTCGTGCCTCCCTCGTTGCTTTCCTGACGTGCACTCCAAGTCTCCCGTATTGCTTTCTTTCCAAAATAACTTTTCCGAAGGTTTCATTCCGTTTGGACTCCGTTTGATATTCCTTTTCTGCGAAACACTGAAACAAGGGAAAAAACAGAAACTGGCACTGGGCTCTGGGTCAATAGGTTAGTCCCAAAAGTAATATAAAAGTGCATAGTAAAGCCCATAAAACATCCAAGATGGATAATATAATAGCATGGAACAATCAAAAATTATAGATACGTTGGAGACGTATCAGAGGGCGATGACAGCGGCGCACCTTCGGCTTCAGTGCTTGTACTCGTCGATAGGTGGTCTACGGACCTGAATGTAATGTTTACTTCTAGTGTTCTTTGTACTACCTTGATAGTTGATGAATAGATCAAAAAAATTCTCGCAAAAAATAGTTGGGGATATCAGGAAGAATCAACACATTGATACATCTCCAACGTATCTATAATTTATGAAGTATTCATGCTGTTATTTTATCATTCTTAGATGTTTTACAATCATTTTATAGCAAATTTATATCATTTTTTGGGACTAACCTATTGACCCAGTGCCCAGTGCCAGTTGCAGTTTTTTGCTTGTTTTTTACATCGCAGGAAATCAATACCAAACGGAGTCGAAACGCAACGAAACTCCGCGGAGATTTTTTATGGACCAGAAGTCATTGATACATCTCCAACATATCTACTTTTTCTCATGCTTTTACTCTTGTTTTGGACTCTAATTTGCATGATTTGGATGAAACTAACCCCGGACTGATGTTGTTCTCAGTAGAACTACCATGGTGTTGTTTTTGTGCAGAAATAAAAGTTCTCGGAATGGAACGAGACTTTGCGAGGATTTTTTATACCAATAATAAGAATTTCTGGAGCCAAGACCCACCAGAGAGGGGCCCCTGGTTGGGCACAACCCACCAAGGCGCGCCCCCTCTCCTGGCGCGCCCAGGTGGGTTGTACCCACCTGGTGGCCCCGCTGATGACCCCCTGATACTATAAAATCACATTATTCCAGAAAAAATTAGGGAGAAAGAATTATCACGATCCACGAGACGGAGCCGCCGCCAAGCCCTGTTCTTCCTCGGGAGGGTAGATCTGGAGTCCATTTGGGGCTCCGGAGAGGGGGATCTTCGTTCTTCGTCATCACCAACCAATCTCCATCGCCAATTCCATGATGCTCCCCACCGGGAGTGAGTAATTCCTTCGTAGGCTCGCTGGTCGGTGAGGAGTTGGATGAGATTCATCATATAATCGAGTTATTTTTGTTAGGGCTTGATCCCTAGTATCCACTATGTTCTTAGATTGATGTTGCTATGACTTTGCTATGCTTAATGCTTGTCCCTTTGGGCCCGGGTGCCATGAAATCAGATCTGAACCGTTTATGAATTCATCATTATATCCATGTTTTAGATCCGATCTTGCAAGTTATAGTCACTTACTACGTGTTATGTCTTACCTCTTGAGCATTGCGTTGGTTTTCCCTTGAAGAGGAAAGGGTGATGCAGTAAAGTAGCGTAAGTATTTCCCTCGGTTTTTGAGAACCAAGGTATCAATCCAGTAGGAGACCACGCTCAAGTCCCACGCACCTACACAAACAAATAAGAACCTTGCAACCAACGCGATAAAGGGGTTGTCAATCCCTTCACGGCCACTTGCAAAAGTGAGATCTGATAGAGATGATAAGATAATATTTTTGGTATTTTTATGATAAAGACTAAAAGTAAAGAAAGCAAAATAAACGGCGCGAGAAATAGCTTGTTGACGGGAGATTAATATGATGGAAAATAGACCCGGGGGCCATAGGTTTCACTAGTGGCTTCTCTCAAGATAGCATAAGTATTACGGTGGGTGAACAAATTACTATCGAGCAATTGATAGAATTGAGCATAGTTATGAGAATATCTAGGTTTGATCATGTATATAGGCATCATGTCCGTGACAAGTAGACCGATTCCTGCCTGCATCTACTACTATTACTCCACACATCGACCGCTATCCAGCATGCATCTAGAGTATTAAGTTCATATGAACGGTGTAACGCATTAAGCAAGATGACATGATGTAGAGGGATAAACTCGGGCAATATGATATAAACCCCATCTTTTTATCCTCGATGGCAACAATACAATACGTGTCGTTTCCCCTACTGTCACTGGGATCGAGCACCGCAAGATTGAACCCAAAGCTAAGCACTTCTCCCATTGCAAGAAAGATCAATCTAGTAGGCCTAACCAAACTGATAATTCGAAGAGACTTGCAAAGATAACCAATCATACATAAAAGAATTCAGAGGAGATTCAAATATTGTTCATAGATAATCTTGATCATAAACCCACAATTCATCGGATCTCGACAAACACACCGCAAAAGAAGATTACATCGAATAGATCTCCAAGAGAATCGAGGAGAACTTTGTATTGAGATCCAAAGAGAGAGAAGAAGCCATCTAGCTAATAACTATGGACCCGAAGGTCTGAGGTAAACTACTCACACATCATCGGAGAGGTTATGGTGTTGATGTAGAAGCCCTCTGTGATCGATGCCCCCTCCGGCGGAGCGCAGGAAAAGGCCCCAAGATGGGATCTCATGGGTATAGAAGGTTGCGGTGGTGGAAATAGGGTTTTGGCTCCTCCCCTGATGTTTTCGGGGTATGTAGGTATATATAGGAGGAAGAAGTAGGTCGGTGGAGCTACGAGGGGCCCACGAGGGTGGAGGGCGCGCCCCCCTGCCTCGTGGCCTCCTTGTTGATTGCTTGACGTCCACTCCAAGTCTCTCGATCACGTTTGTTCAAAAAATCACGTTCCCGAAGGTTTCATTCCGTTTGGACTCCTTTTGATATTCCTTTCCTTCGAAACACTGAAATAGGCAAAAAAAACAGCAATTTGGGCTGGGCCTCCGGTTAATAGGTTAGTCCCAAAAATAATATAAAAGTGTATAATAAAGCCCATTGAACATCCAAAACAGATAATATAATAGCCTGGAACAATGAAAAATTATAGATACGTTGGAGACGTATCAAGCATCCCCAAGCTTAATTCCTGCTCGTCCTCGAGTAGGTAAATGATAAAAACAGAATTTTTGATGTGGAATGCTTCTTAGCATAATTTTCAATGTAATTCTTTTTATTGTGGCATGAATATTTAGATCCGAAAGATTCAAGATAAAGGTTTAATGTTGACATAAAAACAATAATACTTCAAACATGCTAACCAAGCAATTATCTCTTATCAAAATAACATAGCCAAAGAAAGCTCATCCCTACAAAATCATATAGTTAGGCCATGCTTCAATTTCGTCACACAAAACATTCTCATCATGCATAACCCCGATGACAAGCCGAGCAATTATTGGTTCATACTTTTTAATGCACTTCAGCCTTTTCAACCCTTACGCAATACATGAGCGCAAGCCATGGATATAGCACTATGGGTGGAATAAAGTATAATGATGGGGGTTATGTGAGAAGACAAAAAGGTAGAAAGTCTCACACTGACGCGGCTAATCAATAGGCTATGGAGATGCCCATCAATTGATGTCAATGAGAGGAGTAGGGATTGCCATGCAACGGATGCACTAGAGCTATAAATATATGAAAGCTCAACAAAAGAAACTAAGTGGGTGTGCATCCAACTTGCTTGCTCACGAAGACCTAGGGCATTTTGAGGAAGCCCATCATTGGAATATACAAGCCAAGTTCTATAATGAAAAATTCCCACTAGTATATGAAAGTGACAACATAGGAGACTCTCTATCATGAAGATCACGGTGCTACTTTGAAGCACAAGTGTGGAAAAAGGATAGTAACATTGTCCCTTCTCTTCTTTTTTTGTTGGGCCTTCTCTTTTTTTGGCCTCTTTTTTTTAGTCCGGAATCTCATCCCGACTTGTGGGGGAATCATAGTCTCCATCATCCTTTCCTCACTTGGGACAATGCTCTAATAATGATGATCATCACACTTTTATTACTTACAACTCAAGAATTACAACTCAATACTTAGAACACAATATGAATCTATGTGAATGCCTCCGGCGGTGTACCGGGATATGCAATGAATCAAGAGTGACATGTATAAAAAATTATGAAAGGTGTCTTTGCCACAAATATGATGTCAACTCAAGAGTGACATGTATAAAAATTATGAAAGGTGGCTTTGCCACAAATACGATGTCAACTACATGATCATGCAAAGCAATATGACAATGATGGAGCGTGTCATAATAAACGGAACGGTGGTAAGTTGCATGGCAATATATCTCGGAATGGCTATGGAAATGCCATGATAGGTAGGTATGGTGGCTGTTTTGAGGAAGATATAAGGACGTTTATGTGTGATAGAGTGTATCATATCACGGGGTTTGGATGCACCAGCGAAGTTTGCACCAACTCTCAAGGCGAGAAAGGGCAATGCACGGTACCGTAGAGGCTAGAAAATTATGGAAGGTTGAGAGTGCGTATAATCCATGGACTCACATTAGTCATAAAGAACTCATATACTTATTGCAAAAATATATTAGCCCTCGAAGCAAAGTACTACTACGCATGCCCCCAGAGCGATAGATTGGTAGGAAAATACCATCGCTCGTCCCCGACCGCCACTCATAAGGAAAGCAATAAAAGAACACCTTATGTGTCAAAGCTGTCACACAACTTTCACCATACGTGCATGCTACGGGACTTGCCAACCTTAACACAAGTATTTCTCAATTTCATAATTACTCAACTAGCACACTCTAATATTACCACCTTTATATCTCAAAACACTTATCAAGTATCAAACTTCTGATGATATTCAATGAACTCAATATGGAAGTTTTTATTATGCTCATCTTGGATGCCTATCACATTCGGATTAATTTCACAATTAAAGCAAATTACCATGTTGTTTAAGACTCTCAAAATAATATAAATGAAGCATGAGAGATCAATAATTTCTATAAAATAAAACCACCACCGTGCTCTAAAAGATATAAGTGAAGCACTAGAGCAAAAAACTATATAGCTCAAAAGATATAAGTGAAGCACATAGAGTATTCTAACAAATTCTGAATCATGTGTGTCTCTCTCAAAAGGTGTGTACAGCAAGGATGATTATGGTAAACTGAAAAGCAAAGACTCAAATAATACAAGACGCTCCAAGCAAAACACATATCATGTGGTGAATAAAAATATAGCCCCAAGTAAAGTTACCGATAGACGAAGATGAAAGAGGGGATGCCTTCCGGGGCATCCCCAAGATTAGGCTTTTGGTTGTCCTTGAATTTTAACTTGGGGTGCCTTGGGAATCCCCAAGCTTAGGCTCTTGCCAATCCTTGTTCCATAATCCATCAAATCTTTACCCAAAGCTTGAAAACTTCACAACACAAAACTTAACAGAAAATCTCGTGAGCTCCGTTAGCAAAAGAAAACAAAACACCACTTCAAGGTACTGTAATGAACTAATTCTTCATTTATATTGGTGTTAAACCCACTGTATTCCAACTTCTCTATGGTTTATAAACTCTTTTACTAGCCATAGATTCATCAAAATAAGCAAACAACACACGAAAAACAGAATCTGTCAAAAACAGAACAGTCTGTAGTAATCTGTATCTAACGCAAACTTCTGGAACTCAGAAAAATCTACCAAAATACGACAGCCTAGATAATTTGTTTATTGATCTACTACAATTGGAATCAGTATTTTATCACGTTCTGGTGATTTTAAACAATTGTTTTCGTGAGCAGAAAGTTTCTGGAATTTTCAGCAAGATCAAATAACTATCATCCAAGAAGATCCTATAAGTTTCACTTGGCACAAACACTAATTAAAACATAAAAACACATCTAACCAGAGGCTAGATAAAAGATTTATTACTAAACAGAACCAAAAAAGCAAGGAACTAAAATAAAATTGGGTTGCCTCCCAACAAGCGCTATCGTTTAACGCGCCTAGCTAGGCATAAAAGCGAGGATAGATCTAAGTATTGTCATCTTTGGTAGGCAATCCATAAGTGGCTCTCATAATAGATTCATAAGGTAATTTAATCTTCTTTCTAGGGAAGTGTTCCATGCCTTTCCTTAACGGAAATTGGAATCTAATATTCCCTTCCTTCATATCAATAATTGCACCAATCGTTCTAAGGAAAGGTCTACCAAGAATAATAGGACATGAAGGATTGCAATCTATATCAAGAACAATAAAATCTACGGGCACATAGTTCCTATTTGCAACAATAAGAACATCATTAGTTCTTCCCATAGGTTTCTTGATAGTGGAATCCGCAAGATGCAAGTTTAAAGAACAATCATCAAATTCACGGAAACCTAGCAAATCACACAAAGTTTTTGGAATCGTGGAAACACTAGCACCCAAATCACACAAAGCATAGCATTCATGATATTTAATTTTAATTTTAATTGTAGGTTCCCACTCATCATAAAGTTTTCTAGGGATAGGAACTTCCAACTCAATTTTTTCTTCATAAGATTGCATCAAAGCATCAACGATATGTTTAGTAAAGGCTTTATTTTGACTATAAGCAAGAGGAGAATTTAGCACGGATTGCAACAAGGAAATACAATCTATCAAAGAGCAATTATCATAATTAAATTCCTTGAAATCCAAAATAGTGGGTTCATTGCTATCTAAAGTTTTAACCTCTTCAATCCCACTTTTACCAAATTTTGCATCAAGATCTAAAAACTCTGAATTTTTGGGACGCCTTTTAACTAAAGTTGACTCATCTCCAATCCCATCATTATCAAGATTCATATTGCAAAACAAAGATTTAATAGGGGACACATCAATAACTTTTAGATCTTCATCTTTATTCTCATAAAAACTTTCCGATTTGGCGGCCATCTTATTAACTAAGGTGGCCTGCTTATCCGAAATTTCAGCTATTAATTTTTCAAGATGAGCAATCTGAGATTTCAAACCATATAATTCCTTAGACATGTCATCAAGCTCTTTATTCATGTACTCCATAAAGCCTTTTTGTTCCTTAAGCTCATTTCTAAAGAAATTATTATGCTCAAATTGTAAAGTCATAAAGCTTCTGACGTTGCTTTCAATCTCTTCCAACCTTTTAAGGTGAAGATCACCAAATCTAGGCAGGGCCATAAAGGCAACAAGCAACAAGAGACAAGCAAAAAGAGGCGAACGGAAAAGAGGGCAAATAAAACAGCAAGGGTGAAGTGGGGGAGAGGAAAACGAGAGGCAAATGGCAAATAATGTAATGCGAGGGATAAGAGTTTGTGATGGGTACTTGGTATGTCTTGACTTGTGTGTAGACTCCCTGGCAACGGCGCCAGAAATCCTTCTTGCTACCTCTTGAGCACTATGTTGGTTTTCCCTTGAAGAGGAAAGGGTGATGCAGTAAAGTAGCGTAAGTATTTCCCTCCGTTTTTGAGAACCAAGGTATCAATCTAGTAGGAGACCACGCTCAAGTCCCACGCACCTACACAAACAAATAAGAACCTTGCAACCAACGCGATAAAGGGGTTGTCAATCCCTTCAAGACCACTTGCAAAAGTGAGATCTGATAGAGATGATAAGATAATATTTTTGGTATTTTTATGATAAAGACTAAAAGTAAAGAAAGCAAAATAAACGGCGCAAGAAATAGCTTGTTGACGGGAGATTAATATGGTGGAAAATAGACCCGGGGGCCATAGGTTTCACTAGTGGCTTCTCTCAAGATAGCATAAGTATTACGGTCGGTGAACAAATTACTGTCGAGCAATTGATAGAATTGAGCATAGTTATGACAATATCTAGGTATGATCATGTATATAGGCATCACGTCCGTGACAAGTAGACCGACTCCTGCCTGCATCTACTACTATTACTCCACACATCGACCGCTATCCAGCATGCATCTAGAGTATTAAGCTCATAAGAACGAAGTAACTCTTTAAGAAAGATGACATGATGTAGAGGGATAAACTCGTGCAATATGATATAAACCCCATCTTTTTATCCTCGATGGCAACAATACAATACGTGTCGTTTCCCCTACTGTCACTGGGATCGAGCACCGCAAGATTGAACCCAAAGCTAAGCACTTCTCCCATTGCAAGAAAGATCAATCTAGTAGGCGAAACCAAACTGATAATTCGAAGAGACTTGCAAAGATAACCAATCATACATAAAAGAATTCAGAGGAGATTCAAATATTGTTCATAGATAATCTTGATCATAAACCCACAATTCATCGGATCTCGACAAACACACCGCAAAAGAAGATTACATCGAATAGATCTCCAAGAGAATCGAGGAGAACTTTGTATTGAGATCCAAAGAGAGAGAAGAAGCCATCTAGCTAATAACTATGGACCCGAAGGTCTGAGGTAAACTACTCACACATCATCGGAGAGGCTATGGTGTTGATGCAGAAGCCCTCCGTGATCGATGCCCCCTCTGGCGGAGCGCCGGAAAAGGCCCCAAGATGGGATCTCACGGGTACAGAAGGTTGCGGCGGTGGAAATAGGGTTTGGCTCCTCCCCTAATGTTTTCGGGGTACGTAGGTATATATAGGAGGAAGAAGTAGGTCGGTGTGACGCCCGGATAATTATACTACAGTAAACCTACGCTAGTGATGACACGTCACCTCTGTTAGTGTTGATAATCTCGCGTTAGTTCAAAACCGGATCAAAATTCAAAGTTCAAAATCAAGCAAACAATAAAAGTTTTCAAATACTAAAACTAAAATGTTCAATAAATAGTAGATAAATCAGAGGCTATGATAAAATAGTAAAGAACATTATTGAAATTTGATAGGTGACTTAAACATCCTCAAACAGTGGCTGAAAACATTAATTAATAACCTTTTTATTAATATAAAATAAATATGAAATGATATTTACCCCAAACTAGTTTTTGGTGGTAAGGTATATTGTGATGTGATTTGTGGGCCAGCTATCATATTTTACAAAACTCACTTGGTGCCCGGACAATTAGCCAAAACAGAAAAGGAAAAATAAGACAAAGTAAAACAAAAGGAAAAGAAAATGACCCCCCTGGACCAGACGGCCCAGCTCGCAGCCAGGCCGGCCCACCTGGCCCATCCACCGAACCGGCCCGTTCCCCCCCCCCCCCCGGTCGCTCTCTCCCCTTCCCTGTTCCCCCAACCAGGGTCGGAACAGGCGCGCGTCCCCGCCGGACCCCCCTCGCCGGCGTTGAGGAGGGGATAAGATCGCCAGCGCCCCCGCCTCCACTGACCCCTCCCCTCGACGCCTCGGCCTCCTCCCCACCTACCTCCACCAACTCCCCTCTCCATCTCGGCCGCTCTCTCTCTCTCTCTGGCCCTCCCCTCGCCCGAGCGAGATCGCCGCCGAAGCCTCGTAGGCGTGGCCCCGACCACCGTTCGTCGAGCCGCCGATGTCCCCGAGCTCCCTCTGCGTCGTCCTCGTCGACCCCGCGCTTCAGGATGAGCTGGGGTGCCCTGCAGCGGCCGGGTCAAGCTTTTCCCCAACCTCGGTCGCCGCCGCCCGCCGCGATTCATCCCGCCTCCCCTCTGCGCTCCCGTTCACTCGAGGGCCTCCGTGTGCCGCGCCGTAAGCCTCCACCCCCTCCTCCTTCCTCTGGTTCCTCCTCATACACCGTAGAAGGCTCGCGGTGCCGCCGTCGCCATTGCCGCATGCGGCCTCGTCCGCGAGCTCGTTGCGCTCACCCCGTCCATCTCCGAGCCAAGCGGTGGCCTCCGCCGAGTTGCCGGAGGTCCGTAGAGCCCGCTAGCGTCGTTTGTTAGCTAGAACGCAGCCCGTAGCGTGGTTTTCGGAGATGCCCGTAGTCCGGCGCCGCCCGCGGTCGTCGTTGAGCTCCACTCCGGCCACCCCCGCTCCTGGGATCACTCTAGATCGACGCGGGACGATCTACTCGTTCGAACGCCTCCGAAAACGCGCGGAATGGTGCCCTGTGCTGGAAATCCGAGCAACTCCGGCGAACTTCCGCCGCTGGAATGGTCGCCGGCGTGATTCCGGCGACGTCACCGACGTGGCACCCGCGTGGCACCGCCTGGGCCACTGACTGGTGGACCCAGGTCCCCCCTTGACTTGTTGACCGCGGTCAACGAGCTGACTGGGCGGCCCCCAGCCACTGACATGCGGGCCCCCCCCTTTTGTTAATTAGTCTAACAATTGTTTTATAAATAAAAATAATTAGATTAACTAATCACTCACTGACATATGGGGCCCACCCCTCTAATTAGACTGTTAGTTTAGTTTAAATCACTGTTAGACTAACAGAGGCTGACATGTGGGTCCCACTGGACCCACCTGTCTGGTTTGACTGGTCAGCCGACCTGTTGACCTGCTGACGTCAGCATTACCTCATGCTGACGTCATAATTCATTTTTGCTAAATTCAAATAATTCCAGAAAATTCAATTAATCTTTGAAAATTCATATCTTTTAAACCGTAACTCGGATGAAAATGTTTTCTACATGAAAGTTGCTCAGAACGACGAGACGAATCCGAATACGCAATCCGTTCGTCCACCACACCTCCCTAACCTATCGAACTAGCAACCTTCCCCCTCCGGTCCGTTTGTCCGATAACGCAAAACATCGGGAATACCTTCCCGGATGTCCCCCCCCCCTTCGCCGGTACCACCTACTGTCGCGTTAGGACACACCTCGCACTGCTCATTGTCATGTCACGCATCGTCATGCTTATGTTTGCATTGTATTTACTGTTTCTTCCCCCTCTTCTCTCCGGTAGACTACGAGACCGACACTGCTGCTGCCCAGTTCGACTACGGAGTTGACGACCCCTCCTACTTGCCAGAGCAACCAGGCAAGCCCCCCCCCTTGATCACCAGATATCGCCTATTCTTCTCTATACTACTTGCATTAGAGTAGTGTAGCATGTTACTGCTTTCCGTTAATCCTATCCTGATGCATAGCCTGTCTTTGTTACTACAATTGTTACCCTTACCTGCTATCCTACTGCTTAGTATAGGATGCTAGTGTTCCATCAGTGGCCCTACACTATTGTCCGTCTGCCATGCTATACTACTGGGCCGTGATCACTTCGGGAGGGGATCACGGGTATATATTATATACATTATATACATGACACATGTGGTGACTAAAGTCGGGTCGGCTCGTTGAGTACCCGCAAGTGATTCTGATGAGGGGGCTGAAAGGACAGGTGGCTCCATCCCGGTAGAGGTGGGCCTGGGTTCCTGACGGCCCCCGACTGTTACTTTATGGCGGAGCGACAGGGCAGGATGAGACCACCTAGGAGAGAGGTGGGCCTGGCCCTGGTCGGCGTTCGCGGATACTTAACACGCTTAACGAGTTCTTGGTATTTGATCTGAGTCTGGCCATTTGGTCTATACGCACTAACCATCTACGTGGGAGTAGTTATGGGTATCCCGACGTCGTGGTATCAGCCGAAGCTCTTTAGACGTCAGCGACTGAGTGGCGCGCGCCGCATTGGACCGTAAGCTCGCGCTTGTATTAAGGGGGCTAGGTCTGCTTCCGGCCGCGTACGCAACGTGCAGGTGTGCATAGGGCGATGGGCCCAGACCCCTGCGCGCATAGGTTTAGACCGGCGTGCTGACCTCTCTGTTGGGCCTAGGTGGGGCTGCGACGTGTTGATCTTATGAGGCCGGGCATGACCCAGGAAAGTGTGTCCGGCCAAATGGGATCGAGCGTGTTGGGTTATGTGGTGCACCCCTGCAGGGAAGTTTATCTATTCGAATAGCCGTGTCCCTCGGTAAAAGGACGACCCGGAGTTGTACCTTGACCTTATGACAACTAGAACTGGATACTGAATAAAATACACCCTTCCAAGTGCCAGATACAACCCGGTGATCGCTCTCTAACAGGGCGACGAGGAGGGGATCGCCGGGTAGGATTATGCTATGCGATGCTACTTGGAGGACTTCAATCTACTCTCTTCTACATGCTGCAAGATGGAGGTGGCCAGAAGCATAGTCTTCGACAGGACTAGCTATCCCCCCTTATTCTGGCATTCTGCAGTTCAGTCCACTGATATGGCCCTTTACACATATACCCATGCATATGTAGTGTAGCTCCTTGCTTGCGAGTACTTTGGATGAGTACTCACGGTTGCTTTTCTCCCTCTTTTCCCTTTTTCTATACCGGATTGTCTCAACCAGATGCTGGAGTCCAGGAGCTAGAGATCCTGAGGATGATGCTACATGGAGTTCGGCTTCGAGGAGTAGTTAGGAGGTCCCAGGCAGGAGGCCTTGCCTTTTCGATCGTTGCTACTTTTGTGCTAGCCTTCTTAAGGCAGACTTGTTTAACTTATGTCTGTTCTCAGATATTGTTGCTTCCGCTGACTCGTCTATGATCGAGCAATTGTATTCGAGCCCTCGAGGCCCCTGGCTTGTATTATGATGCTTGTATGACTTATTTATGTTGTAGAGTTGTGTTGTGATATCTTCCCGTGAGTCCCTGATCTTGATCGTACACATTTGCGTGCATGATTAGTGTACGGTCAAATCGGGGGCGTCACAGTCGGTGGAGCTACGAGGGGCCCACGATGGTGGAGGGCGCACCCAGGAGGGTAGGGGCGCCCCCCCTGCCTCGTGGCCTCCTCGTTGATTGCTTGACGTCCACTCCAAGTCCTCTGGATCATGTTTGTTCAGAAAATCATGTTCCTAAAGGTTTCATTCCGTTTGGACTCCGTTTGATATTCCTTTCCTTCGAAACACTGAAATAGGCAAAAAATATAGCAATTTGGGCTGGGCCTCCGGTTAATAGGTTAGTCCCAAAAATAATATAAAAGTGTATGATAAAGCCCATTGAACATCCAAAACAGATAATATAATAGCATGGAACAATCAAAAATTATAGATACGTTGGAGACGTATCATTATGATCCGACAACCCCGGAGTGACAACAACCGGGCCCACTCTCGGTGATGACCGTAGTTTGAGGAGTTCATGTATTCACTATGTGTTAATGCTTTGTTCTGGTTCTCTATTAAAAGGAGGCCTTAATATCCCTTAGTTTCCAATATGGACCCCGCTGCCACGGGAGGGTAGGACAAAAGATGTCATGCAAGTTCTTTTAATAAAGCACGTATGACTATTTACGAAATACATGCCTACATTATATTGATGAACTGGAGATAGTGCCGTATCGCCCTAGGTTATAACTGTCACATGATGAATATCATCCAACAAGTCACCGATCCAATGCCTACGAATTTATCCATATTGATCTTGCTACGTTACTATTGCTATCATCACTGTTACACTTGCTACAAATTTACTCTTATCACTGTTATTGTTACTGTTGTTGCTGCTACTACTATCAAAACTATCATATTACTGTGCTACTGATTACTTGTTGTAGATAATTAATCTCCAGGTGTAGTTGAATTGACAACTCGGCTGCTAATACCTTCAAATATTCTTTGGCTCCCCTTGTGTCAAATCTATAAATTTGGGTTGAATACTCTACCCTCGAAAACTGTTGCGATCCCCTATACTTGTGGGTTATCAAGACCTTTTTTGGCGCCGTTGCCGGGGAGCATAGCTATATTTGTTGAGTCACTTGGGATTATTATCATATTATCACTATGAAGAATCTGAAGGATCCTAAACCGAAGATATTTCCCTCAAGTACGAGGGGAGGTAAGAAACTGCCATCCAGTTCTGCTTTAGATTCACCTTCTGTTATGAGTAAACTTGCAACACCACCACATGCTATTAATTCCGATATGTCGCAAGTTATTGATGATGCTACTTCTACTATGAATGATGCTTATGATGATGCTAGTACCTTGCTTGATAATGATGATGTGCCACTTGATGACTTTCTTGATAAACAAATTGCTAGAGTTATACAACATGATGTTGTTGAATCTGATGATGAGCTTGAAACTGAAACTCCTGAAACACCTGCTAGAACTAGCCTTCCTAGATATGAATTGCCTAAGGTACCGGAAGGTTATGTTATGAGTGAAGAAGCAACTAGAGATATTCTTGCTTGCAATGATATAGATGATCTAGAGAAATTACTATGCAAGTATAAGGAAAAATCTTTGAATGCTAGAATGAAATGTGATCCTGAGTTTGCTACTTCACCTATCTGTATTGCTGATAAGGATTATGAATTCTCTGTCGACCCAGAGTTAATTACTCTGGTTGAATCTGATCCTTCCCATGGTTATGAAACTGAAACTGTTGTGGCACATCTTACTAAGTTGAATGATATAGCCACCCTTTTTACTGATGATGAGAAAACTCGCTATTACTTTATTCTCAAATTATTTCCTTTCTCATTAGAGGGTGATGCTAAAGCTTGGTACAATACTCTTGCTCCTGGTTGTGTGCGTAGTCCCCAGGATATGATTTATTACTTCTCTGAAAAATATTTTCCTGCTCATATGAAACAAGCTGCCTTACAGGAAATATTTAACTTTGTGCAAACTAGAGAAGAGAGTCTCCCACAAGCTTGGGGGAGGCTTTGCAAATTACTTAATGCTTTGCCTGATCATCCTCTTAAGAAAATTGAAATACTTGATATCTTCTATAATGGACTAACCGATGCTTCTAGGGACTTCCTAGATAGTTGTGCTGGTTGTGTTTTCAGGGAACAAACTATTGCTCAAGCTGAAGAATTATTGAATAACATATTGAAAAATTATGATGATTGGACTATTCCTGAACCACCGCCTAAACCCACTCCGAATAAGAGGGGTACATTATATCTCAGTCCTGAAGATATGCAAGAGGCAAAGAAATCAATGAAGGAAAAAGGTATTAAAGCTGAGGATGTTAAAATTTTACCTCCTATTGAAGAAATACATGGGCTTAATACACCACCACTGCCTAAGGTGGTAGAGGTAAATTCTCTAATGAAGTTCAATGATAATGATAATCCTCACAATATGCATCCTAGCCAATGCCTTTATGAGTTTGAAAACTACATTACAAAACAAGATCAGTTCAATGCAAATGTTGTGAAACAATCGAAATATAATTTTGATATGATTGCTCGCTTGAGTGACTTGTTATTTAGAATCTCAAATGATGTTAGAGGTGTTGGAAAATATGTTTCTATGGTTCAAACCCAACTAGAACAAGTTGCTAAATCTCAAAGAGAATTACTTGATGAAATGAATCATAATATGCATGACTTTGCTGTTAGAGTTGCAACTAGAGGAGGTAAAATGACTCAGGAACCACTTTATCCTGAGGGACACCCAAAAAGAATTGAACAAGATTCACAAAGAAATAACACTAGTGCACCTAGTCCTTCTAAAAAGAAAAAGAAAAAGAAAAATGATAGGACTTTGCACACTTCTAGTGAACCTGAAATAGAAAAACCTCCTGATAATGATAATGAAACTTCTGTCTCTGATGCTGAAACTCAGTCTGGTAATGAACACTCACCTAGTGATAATGAAAAAGATAATGATAAGGTTCATGAAGACACTCAACCAAATAATAATAAGGAACCAGATAATGATGTTGAGATAGAACCACCTGTTGATCTTGATAACCCACAACCTAAAAATAAAAGGTATGATAAAAGAGACTTTGTGGCTAGGAAACACGGTAAAGAAAGAGAGCCGTGGGTTCAAAAACCTATGCCTTTTCCACCCAAGTCAACTAAAAAGAATGATGATGAAGAATTTGAACGCTTTGCTGAAATGCTGAGGCCAGTCTTTTTGCGTACTCGCTTGACTGATATCTTGAAAATGCCTCCTTATGCAAAGTATATGAAAGACATCATCACTAATAAGAGAAAAATACCGGAAGCTAAAATCTCCACTATTCTTGCTAATTACACTTTCAAAGATGGAGTACCTAAAAAACTTGGAGGTCCGGGAATACCAACTATACATTGCTCCATCAAAAAGAATTATGTGAAAACTGCTTTGTGTGATTTAGGAGCTGGTGTTAGTGTTATGCCTTTCTCTTTATATAAAAGACTTGACTTGAATAAACTCAAACCTACTGAAATATCTTTCCAAATGGCTGACAAGTCAACTGCCATACCTATCGGTATCTGTGAGGATGTGCCCATTGTTGTTGCTAATGTTACTATTTTGACTGACTTTGTTATACTTGAGATGCCCGAGGACGACCACATGTTGATTATCCTTGGTAGACCCTTCTTGAATACTGCAGGGGCTGTTATTCATTGCAATAAAAGCAAGGTCACTTTTCATATCAATGGTAATGAGCATACGGTGCATTTCCCGAAGAAACAATTCCAAGTGAATGGTATTAATGTTATTGAAAAATCTCCGACAATCACTATTGGGACTTCTCAAATACCTCTACCTACTGTCAAAAAGAATATGAAATTCTTATTGTTGGGGAAATGCAAATCCCCATTGAGGTAACTTAGTGATTTACGAAAGTTCTTCGGTTTCATGCTAATCGAAAGTGGTTGTTAATAAGACCTGATCAAGCTTATTAATAGATCATTTTTGAACGGTATGAAGTTGATGAATTTAGTAAGCACTACCTTCTGTCCCCACTTTTTGTTTTCTATTTTTATTAGTTAAATAAAATAAAATGCCATGTTTTGTCTATTTTCTGAATTTCTCGTGCAATAAAAAAATGACCCAAAATAAAAATTCTCAGAATGCCCTGAAATTTTTATATGATTTTTTCCTGAATATTTAAGAATTTTTGGTGCAAAAATTACCAGAGGGGGGTGCACCTGGTGGGCACAACCCACCAGGGCGCGCCAGCACCCCCTGGCGCGCCCTGGGGGGTTGTGGTCCCCACGTGGCCCCCTCACTTACTTCTTCCTCCCACATAGTCACTTACCTCCAGAAAAAAAACACTCTAGCTCTGTCTCTCTCGTGTTCTTCCTCCCGAAACCGCGGATTTCCATCTCTTTGCTCGAAGCTCCGCTTTCGAAACTATTTCAGGGATTTGTTGCTTGGTATGTGACTCCACCACTTGTCCAATTAGTTTTTGTTTTTGTGGTTTATACTTTGAATAAATAGCTACTCTTGGTGCTGTTGTAGATGTGCTTGCATGTTCAATTCTTAGTGTTCTAAGTAGTTTGAATGCTTGCTGTCGCCTCTATGTATCCCTATGAGTAGTTGCTATCAGTTTTGTGAAGTTTTGTTGGAAAAAATTTGTGAACTAAAAATTCAGATTTTTGTTCATAGGAAAAATTGTACGCAGACATGATGAACCTATTTGGAAGGAGTTCCTCGAGGAGACGATCCTCGGGGGCATCTTTTAGTGACAATTCTGCTCGTCGGTCCTATGTTGAACCAAGTGAAAGTTCCACGCGAGATGCCGCCACCAAACCATGCTTATGGCCTTGCGATGAATATATCGTGCAGGTGGACATCGAGGAGGAATTTGAGCAATATGTTCACAATGCCGATCTCGGTCCCTACCTCTCAGATAAGTGTGAACAAGCGTCATCTTCTCACTGAATCATTTGTCAAAGGATTTAAATATTTTCCACGTGAGTCTAGGGTGTCTTTTATGCTTTATGATGAACCATTTACTATCTCACTAGAGAATTTTGCTTACCACTGCAAACTTCCATTTTGGGGTTCGCTTGATGAGCCAGCAAAGGCTGAGTATGAGACCTTTTTGACTAGCCTTTGTTACGGTGAAAATAGAGGAGTGAGACAAGGTAGAATAAAAAGAGTTCACTTTCCCGCAATCCAGTATTTTGCATTATTTAATGGGAAATGCATAGTAGGCAAGCAAGACTACAGCATACTTTGTTTGCCAGACTTGAGCCTCATTCACACCGCTCTCACTGGTGAAAAAAATTATAACCTTGGAGCAATTGTTGCACGTAGACTTCAGCATAACGCCAAAAGTGGCTGGTTCTATGGTGGAATTTATGACACACGTTTAGCACGAGGATTGGGAGTTTCACCTTTGCCCTTTGACCCTATCTTACCCACTTGATATTTAGACTTTGATGCCTTAAAAGATCATAAGATTCTCAAGGGAAGGGCTGATAACTTCACTTATAATTTGTTGTTTAACCAATCACATGTTGTGGACACATATTTGCCTGCGCCTGCTCTCTTTGACAGTAACAGCAGGGGAAGAAATTTTGTTCTTGAGAGCGAGGCCTGAGCTCGCAACGCAGCAGTGGTGGCAGCCCGGCAGGCCGAGGCATCCGCACTGAGAGCCTCCGTGAGCTACCACGCTGACTACTACCCTCCAGGCTACTGATCGATCACCAACTTAGGCAAAAATCCTAAGCTTGGGGGAGTACGTGTTTCTCACCGACATTATATTCATGTTCACATATCATTCTATTTGTCGGTGCTCACACTTTTTCATTGTATCATCCATGCTTAGATTTATTTTTCTTGCTTTCTTCTTGTGTGTTTGAAAAACTTTAGAAAAACCAAAAAAATAGTTGTAGCAATTTACTTTCTACGCATGCTTAGTAGTAGTACTAAAAAGAAAATCCGAAAAGATTTCCTTGTTCTTCTTTTGCTTGTTGGGAGCTTTCCCATGTAAATAGTTTTTCTCGTTTTTGCTTTTTATTTGCTTGCTTTAGAAAACCAAAAACTCCAAAAATATTTCAGTGTGTTTCTCTGAATTTCTTTTCTTTTTATTCGAGTTGTGCCGAGGAGAAGACCACGATGAAAATGTTGAGTGGCTTTCATATGAATAATTGTTGGACTAATAAAGAGCCCATTTTACCTTGTTTTCTCCTGTTGAATAAAATGTTTTGCAGATTCCAGCTTAGTCCATGGCACTCTTGCACTATTATTATTTTCATATCATTCGGTCGTGCAAGTGAAAGGCAATAATGACGATATTCGATGAGCTGGCCGTGGCAAAGAGAAACTGGTACGAACTCGACTTGTTCTTGTTGTGTAAATATGTTTAACCTAGTGCCCATGATTCAGCCCATTATGATTAAACATGTTTGCAATGACAATTAGAGATTATAGTTTCTCATGCCATGCATAAGTAGCTGGGAGTTGATAATGATTTATCTTGGAGATCAACATAGCGTTAAAAAGATTGTGATGTAGTATGATGATATGGCATCCTCCTCTGAATGTTCGAGTGGCTTGACTTGGTACATGTTCATGCATGTAGTTGAATCAAAACCAACATAGCCTCTGTAATGTTTATGTTCATGGTGTTCATATCCTACTCATGCTAGTGTCCAATGTTACTTATGCATAATGCCTGGTCATGATCGTTGTTGCTCTCTAGCTGGCCGCTTCCCAATCTTAATTGCTAGCCTTCGCCTGTACTAAGTGGGAATTCTGCTTGTACATCAAAACCTTGAACCCAAAATTATTCCAGATGAGTCCACCATACCTACCTATATGCGGTATTACCTTGCCATCCTAAGTAAATTTGCATGTGCCACCTCTAAAAACTTCTAAAAAATTATCCGTTTTGTGTGCCTGGATCGTTCATGGAACGACAGGAGGTGGTCGATATCTTCCGTGCTAAGCATGTTATCCTTAGGTCGAGTGTTTATTCACTCGCCGTCGCACGAGGAAATGGGCAGTAATAGGGATTCCCAGTCCCGAACTAAAAAATGCAAATAATTAAACAAAACTCCCCCGGGACTGATGTTGGTATGGACGGCACCCGTTGTTTCGGACAAGCCGTGGAGTGTGATTGATGGTGGAGGGGGAGTAAACCTTTACTTTTACCGCTTGGGAACCGCCACTAGCATGCTTAGCATGGAAGATGTTGATAACTGATGGCCGTGAAGTGAATGAGAAGGGGGCATGTCTCAAAATATCATTTATCTCTGTTTTAAAAATTGAGCTCTCGCACCTCTGCAAATCCCTGCTTCCCTCTGCGAAGGGACTTTCTATTTAGTTTTATGTTGTGTCATCACCTTCTAAAAACAAGCGCCAGAAACTGAGTAGAGCACAACTGTCATGATTTATGCATTATGTATAGCTAATGTTGGGTGCATCATGACTGGATCTTTTCTACCATGAATTACAATGTTTAGCCGCTGCTTGAACTTCGGAGGTGCTCTGCATTTATATTTTGCAGTCTCAGAAAGGGCTAGCAAGAAACCGTTATTGTCATATTATATCATGGTTGTTTTGACAACATGTTATTATTTGAGATATCTTATTATTGCTCGCTAGCTGATTATGTCATTTATATGAGTCATTATAATCTTTAAATGTTATTTTTGACATGGTTAGTTATAATGTTGGCTGAAAACCTGGGTGTTGTTTAAGCTTATTTATGCAAACAAGAGCAAAAGAGTTCGTAAAAGTTTTTCTTTCTCACTTTCAGTTTATCAACTGAATTGCTTGAGGACAAGCAAAGGTTTAAGCTTGGGGGAGTTGATATGTCTCCAACGTATCTACTTTTTCTCACGCTTTTACTCTTGTTTTGGACTCTAATTTGCATGATTTGGATGAAACTAACCCCGGACTGACGCTGTTTTCAGCAGAACTACCATGGTGTTGTTTTTGTGCAGAAATAAAAGTTCTCGGAATGGAACGAGACTTTGCGAGGATTTTTTATACCAATAATAAGAATTTCTGGAGCCAAGACCCACCAGAGAGAGGCCCTTGGTTGGGCACAACCCACCAGGGCGCGCCCCCCTCTCCTGGTGCGCCCAGGTGGGTTGTACCCACCTGGTGGCCCCACTGATGACCCCCCTGATACTATAAAATCACATTATTCTAGAAAAAATCAGGGAGAAAGAATTATCGCGATCCACGAGATGGAGCCGCCGCCAAGCCCTATTCTTCCTCGGGAGGGCAGATCTGGAGTCCGTTTGGGGCTCCGGAGAGGGGGGTCTTCGTTCTTCGTCATCACCAACCAATCTCCATCGCCCATTCCATGATGCTCCCCACCAGGAGTGAGTAATTCCTTCGTAGGCTCGCTGGTCGGTGAGGAGTTGGATGAGATTCATCATGTAATCAAGTTAGTTTTGTTAGGGCTTGATCCCTAGTATCCACTATGTTCTTAGATTGATGTTGCTATGACTTTGCTATGCTTAATGCTTGTCACTTTGGGCCCGGGTGCCATGGACTCAGATCTGAACGTTTTATGAATTCATCATTATATCCATGTTTTAGATCCAATCTTGCAAGTTACAGTCACCTACTACGTATTATGATCCGACAACCCCGGAGTGACAACAACCGGGCCCACTCTCGGTGATGACCGTAGTTTGAGGAGTTCATGTATTCACTATGTGTTAATGCTTTGTTCCGGTTCTCTATTAAAAGGAGGCCTTAATATCCCTTAGTTTCCAATATGGACCCCGCTGCCACGGGAGGGTAGGACAAAAGATGTCATGCAAGTTCTTTTAATAAAGCACGTATGACTATTTACAGAATACATGCCTACATTATATCGATGAACTGGAGCTAGTGATGTATCGCCCTAGGTCATAACTGTCACATGATGAATATCATCCAACAAGTCACCGATCCAATGCCTACGAATTTATCCTTATTGATCTTGCTGCGTTACTATTGCTATCATCATTGTTACACTTCCTACAAAATTACTGCTATCGCTGTTACTGTTACCGTTGCTGCTGCTACTACTACTATCAAAACTATCATATTACTGTGCTACTGATTACTTGCTGCAGATAACTAATCTCCAGGTGTGATTGAATTGACAACTCAGCTGCTAATACCTTCAAATATTCTTCGACTCCCCTTGTGTCGAATCTATAAATTTGGGTTGAATACTCTACCCTCAAAAACTGTTGTGATCCCCCATACTTGTGGGTTATCAGTCATCCATTAGGCCAGAGCAGCACCTGGGAGTGCCCCGAGGGGGGCACAACCCACCAGGGCGCGCCAGGGCCCCCTGGCACGCCCAGGTGGGTTGTGCCCACCTCGGTGGCCTCCCGCACCCCCTCTTTGCACTATAAATTCCCAAATATTCTGAAACCGTTCGGGGTTAACCTAGATCAGCAGTTCCACCGCCGCAAGGCTCTGTAGCCACCGAAAACCAATCTAGACCCATTCCGGCACCCTACCGGAGGGGGGAATCATCTCCGGTGGCCATCTTCATCATCCTGGCGGCCACCACAATGAGGAGGGAGTAGTCCACCCTCGGGGCTGAGGGTTTGTACCAGTAGCTATGTGTTTAGTCTCTCTCTCGTGTGTTCTTGAGATGTCACGATCTTGATGTATCGCGGGCTTTGTTAATATAGTCGGATCATATGGTGTTTTCCCCTCTCTATCTTGTTGTGATGAATTGAGCTTTTCCCTTTGAGATTTCGTTGTTTTTTTACACCTGAAATAGTAGGAGAGGCTCCTACTGTGTTTTAATTAACGTATCAAAAAAAGAGTCTTATAGATTATAACCTTACATCCATCGCCATTGTGGGAGTGGGTCAGCAAGGAGAAGGAAAACTGAAGAAAAGAATAAATACAAGGGAGAAAAGAAGCTAAGAGATATTAATTACAAAAGATCTTAGAAAAGGTTTCTGTTTTCCCCCACCCTATATAAGAGTAGGGAGAGATCTTCTTTGAGTCTTTCGAGCCATGCTGATCTTGAAGGTGGAATCCCTCTGAAGTGTTTGTTGTTCCGCTCCTTCCAAATGCTCCAAGCTGCCTGAAGGAAGATTTCCATAAACATTGGTCTTGTCCATGCATTTTTGGCCTCTTCTATCCACTGGTATCTTGTGTGTGGTATGCTCCAATTAATACCTAGGTGTGCCCAGCATTGCCGACTAAATGGACAAGTAAAAAATAAGTGTTCTAGTGTTTCCTCCACATTAGTATCACATAGAAGGCAACTGTGGACGTCTCCGATGTTATAATGTCTTCTTTTGAGCATGTTTCTGGTGTTGAGTCTATCAGAAAGGAGTAGCCAGCCAAATACTTCTATTTTCATCGTCACTTTTGTTTTCCAGAGCCACTTGTAGGATTGATGAGCATTGATGTCCCGAAAGTAGTATGAGTAGTACTGTTTTGCAGTGTACTCACCCTTTCCTCAAATGCATATCCATTTATCATGGTTTGTTTGATCAAGATTCACCTGGGACATCAGTTGTTGGAGCTCTCGCAACTCTGCATGGGCCTGCTCCGACAGTGGCAGGTGAAACATTTCTCCCAGTCGTGTGGTTTGAAGGAAATCATAGACTGAGATGTCCTCATCTCTTACAAAAGATAGTGCTCTGGGGTAGCTGTCAGCTAATAAATTCTCCTGCCAAAGGTCTTTCCAGAATAAGGTACTGTCTCCCCTCCCCACAGATACTTTTGTGATACCTCTATAAATGGGCATAAGTTTTGTGACGTCACGCCACCAAAAAGAGCCACAGGGATCTGAAGCATGAGGTATTTTCGTAGTGTAGTAAGTGTTCCAGATTAGTTCCACCCATGGCAAGTCCCAATGCTTGTACAATTTGTGTAGATATTTGAGTAGAAGCGCATCACTTTGTGTTTTGAGGTCGAGGATGCCCATCCCTCCACAAGATTTTGGTTTACAAACCATGTCCCAAGCTGCCAAGGAATTACATGATTCTCCTTGTTCCATCTTCTTGGTCCATAGGCATTTGCGTCTTATCTTGTCAAGTAGTTCCAGGATGGTGACAGGTATCTTGAGAGTGCACAATGCAAATATCATGAGCGATGTGATTACTGAGTTGAGAAGTGATAGTTTGGCACCATAGGATATCATGTTCAGTGTGACCGATAGGCATCGTTCCACTTTGCAAACCAAGGGCATTAAGTCTTGAATTGAGGACCTCATAGAGCCTAAGGGGAGGCCAAGGTATGTAAATGGCATGCTGCCAACCATGCAACCAAAGATCTGGGCAATGTTATTACAAACCGAGCTGCTACAATTGATTGGTATGAGCGTGGATTTGTGCAAGTTGATGTTTAAGCCAATGGAAGTAGCATAGTCTGACAATATGTTCTTGATGATATTTGCTTGAGTTTCGCATGCCGGAAGAACCAATATGGTGTCGTCAGCGTATTGAATGACTGGGAAGTCCTTTTGAGTATCACATGGGAAGGGAAGATTAATTATTCCTTGGGAGAAAGCATAATTAATGGCCGCCTGTAATAAATCTGCCGCGACCAGGAAAATGAGTGGGGACAGCGGATCACCTTGTCGAACTCCACTTTTGCAATGAAATTGGCACCCGGGAACTCCATTAAGTAACACTGAAGATTTACCAGAGGCGAAAATGGACCTAATCCATCCAATCCATTTATCGTTAAACCCCATGTGTTTCATGATTTCCAGCATTGCTTCATGATCAATCGTATCAAAGGCCTTTGCGAAGTCAAGCTTAAGGAGAACGATCTCTCTTCTAGAAGATTTGCATTGGTATATGTATTCAAACGCCCAAGCGAGACAATCTTGAATGGATCTGCCCTTCAAGAATCCATATTGGTTTCAATGCACAATCTTTAAAATGATTTTCAGTAGTCAGTTGGCAAGTAACTTGGTGATTACTTTCAGGCAGCTGTTAAGCAGAGTTATTGGTCTGAAGTCATTAACTGTGCTTGGCGGGTTAACTTTCGGAATCAACGTAATGAATCCATCATTGATACTTTCAAGGTTGAGCTTACCGTCAAAGAATTGATTGTAGAGGTTGTAGAAGTCCTCTTTAATCACCGGCCAGCAAGCTTTGAGAAAATGTCCAGTGAATCCATCCGGGCCAGGGGCTCTATCCGCAGGCATGTATTTGATGACATTATCAATTTCATCCCGTGTGAATGGCACAGTAAGCTAGTCAAGGCCTTCAATCCGTTTGATAATTCTGGCTAGATCAAGTCTCATTTCATGATGGGCCGAGGTGCCCAGTCTGTTTTTGAATGTTTGAAAGATAACTGATTCTTTACCTGCGTGATCTTCAACACAATAGCCATTTTCAGTTGTGAGAGAGGCAATATTATTCCTTCGATATCTTTCCGACGCCATGGCTTGAAAGAATTTAGGGTCTTCATCCCCAAATTTGACCCATCAAATAGTACAACTCTTTCTCCAGTATTCTTTTTGATATGCAAGGAGGCGCAAAATATGATTTTTGAGAATTTTCCGAAAGCTAGCCTCAGGTGTAGTAAGAACACGCTGATTTTCAAGTTCATCCAATTCGAAGATGGCTCTGTTTGAGTTCTCTATAGCAATAGGAAGTTTAGATATGCCCTTACTCCAACTCTTTAAGTCATGCCTTAGAACCTTGAATTTTCTGCAGAGAACCGTGGCCATATTGGATGCATGGACAGGTTTGGACCATGATTTGGTCACTGTGTCAAGAAAGCCCGGGTGATTTATCCAATATGACTCGAATCTGAAAATCTTGGAACGTGGGATGGAAGTCTCAATGCATATTACACATGGTATATGGTCAGAAACCGGTCTGCCAAGAGGTTTTACTAGGGTCTTTGGATAAGATGTGGTCCAGTTTATACTCGTGAAAAGCCAGTCAATTTGTTCTAGAAGAGGACCGGTCTGCATATTGCTCCAAGTATAAGCACGCCCTTTGATTGGTAATTCAACTAGTTGTTGTGATATGATGAAATCATTAAAAGTGATCATATCTCCAAAGTTAACTCCTGGTTTATTGCGATTTTCTGGGCAGCGGATGAAGTTGAAGTCTCCGACCAGGAGCCAATCATCTTTTTGTGGTATATCCAGGTAGAAAAGCCAATTGACGAAATCCTTGCGTTCATCCCCTTGGCAGGGGCCATAGACATTCACTAGTGTCTAGTGTTGTGCAGATTGTGTCGATTGGAAACGAATAACTAGGGCAAACTCTGGGGAGGCAATAACAGTGCATGTAAACAACGAGCTATTCCAAATAGTAGCTATACCACCCGAAGCTCCACGTGAGGGGATAAATTCAAATTTATCAAAGCGGCGTGGACAGCAGGACTTAATGAAATTAGGGACAATTCCATTTGTCCCCCTAACTTGAGCCACCACCTGGCATTTGCCCCTAATTTTCAGGTATGCTCAAAAATACCCCTCTTCCGTCAAGTCACCTTACAGAAATACCCTTCTGTGCCGTTACCGTCCGGTCAAAGGGGTTTGACCGTCTCGTGAATAGTAAATGGTGAACAGTAAATTCGAAAAAATAGCAAAAAAATTCAAAAAAATCTGAAATTTTGTGGGATCGAAGATACTCAAGGGAGCAAGGCGCGTGCAAATTTTGGCACAGTTTGGACATTCCAGCAGCCCGTGTCAAACGAAAAACTTTAAAATGTATGCTGTGAGTAGTGAATTAAAAAAATAGCAAGAAAATTCAAAAAATATGAAATTTTTTGGCATCAAAGAGGCTGGGGTGCGCAAGTTGCGTGCAATTTTTTTTGCGTTTCGACACTGTAGGAGCTCGTGGAGAAAAAAACAAAATTTGGCGCAGAAAAAAACTTTGAAAAATGCACTATTTTGTTTTTTTTGCTAGAGCACCTCGCATGTCATTTGATCACAAAAATTTGCAAGCGCCTTGCGCACCCAAGCCTCTTTGATGCCAAAAAATCATATTTTTTTAAATTTTCTTGCTATTTTTTGAATTTACTGTTCACAGCATATAGATTTAAATTTTTTTCCTTTCCCGCGAGTTCCTGGAATGTCCAAACAATGCGAAAATTTGCACACACCTTGCGCCCTTAAGTATCTTCGATCCCACAAAATTTCAGATTTTTTTGATTTTTTTTGCTATTTTTTTCGAATTTACTGTTCCCCATGTTACTATTCATCAAACGGTCAAACCCCTTTGACCGGACGGCAAGGGCATTTCTGTAAGGTGACTTGACGGAAGAGGGGTATTTTTGAGCATACCTGAAAATTAGGGGCAAATGCCAGGTGGTGGCTCAAGTTAGGGGGATAAATGGAATTGTCCCATGAAATTATTATCAAAGTTTTGTTTCTTAGTCTCCTGCAAACAGATAACCGCACATCCACTAGAGGTGATGGCATTAAACAAAGCTAAATGTTTCTTATCGGAATTTAACCCACGGACATTCCAACAAAGAACGTTCCAGTTGACCAAAAGAACCATGACAGAAAATAAAAGGAGATTATGCAGTGTCGGAGGAAGGGGCCGCCTCCAACTCCTCATTCAGTGCGGCTTCAGAAAGCTCCTCTGCTGGTATAGCACATTTAACCGTGCCAATGTGCTGGATCATGGCAATGGGAGTGGGAGGAGGGACTGCAACATCATCTTCAATCTCGGAGATCACCACAGAAGTTTTGGCGGAGGGAGTCACCCGAGGCTTCACTTTGGAGACCCTAGGCTTGCTGTCATTCATTGGTGGAATTTTGAAGCCATCATACTTATTGGATCTAGTGCTTATCCTCAAAGATATTGCACATTCAGGAACAACCTTCTTTCCTTCACCGGCTGGCACTGGAAGAGCCAGACCTGATACTCAATGTGTTTTCAGTGTTGGCCAGAGCAACATCAGAAGGTGCAGTTGGATTTGCGAGACCCGAGGAGGCAGAATCAGTAACCACAGGAACATAGGTAGAGTGTAACGCCCCGAGACCGACGCTCTAGAAGACTTCCAGCTATTCTGAGTTTCGCCGTCTGATTTTATTTTTGTTTGTCGCATTCATCATTGCATCTTTTGCATCGCATCATTTCATCTTGTAACCTTTTTTAAAATCAGCTAAATAAACTGCATGGATCTTTGATCCATTTAAATCGAGGGAATTCACATGGTGATTTCTCTTTAAAACAGATTCAAAGTCTCCTACTAATATTAGGGAGCTATATTAAATATTCCACTTTTTCGGAATCACCCATAAACACACTTGCAAAATAATTCCGTTCCTTTTCTGCTTCAAGTTTGGTCTCCAAACTTTGCCCTAAATTCTTGCATCACTTTTTGGAGCTCCACCAAAAATCTCAACATTTTGGCCACTCCTAAACCTTGTCCTAGTTCAAACCATTTGAATCAAATTCAAATGAGTTTGGATTTAAATCTTGCATTCGTGCCAACTTCTATTTTTCTTGGATCAAGCTCATTTTTTTGTGAGTCCGGGAAAATTACCCGCGTGTCCAACTTCTTCCCCTAACTTCTCTTTCTTTTCTTTCTTATCTCTGTTTTGTTTTTATTTTCTTTAGAGTGAGAGAGAGAGCCCAGCCCAGCTGCAACCTATGCCCAGGCCGGCCCAAGGTCCAGCCAAGGCCCAACTCTAGCGCCTATCTAACCTACCCCCAATCCCGATCGATCCCCTCCTCCTCGTTCCCTCGCGCCGCCACATGCACATTCTCGCCTCCTGCTCGATCCCCTCCTTCTTCCTCGCGTTGCCTTCCTCTCCTGCTGTTGCGCCGCCGGCCTCGACCTTTCCCCTGCGCGCAACCCTTCCTCCTCTGCCTCGTCCCCAACGCGTGGAGGCCTCCTCCCGTGCCTCTCGATCCCGTCGCGCCGGCCTGCGATCGCCGCTGACGACAAGCTCCACCAGGAGCCCGGAGTCCCCTGCCTTCTCTGAACAAGCGCCCGTGCGCGCTGGTCCCCGCAGCCCGCACCAGGTGCTCCTTCCCTGCGCTCGAAGTCAGCTGCGCCGCTGAGCCGCCCGAGCTCCTCCTTGCCCGACCTCTACCTCGCCCTCGTCTGCAAGGGAGACAGGCGACCGAAGCCTTGCGCCAAGCTCCCCTGCATCTCGTGAGTCGCCGAGCCCCTGCCTCCTCGCCCGCTTCAAGTCCCCGCCGTCAAGCTCCACGCCGCCGCCCCTGCTTCGCTTCGAGCCCACCTCTGTGTCGCTCGCTCAGGCTACCAGCAGCCTTAGCATGCCAAGGCCCAGCCCAGCGCCGCATCTTCCTCATCCCGCTGTTCGATTGCCTCCTTGTTGTTGCCACCCGAGGCCCTGGTGTTGCTTCGTTTTGGATCGTCAAGACCGACAAGATCGACTACACAAACTGCTAGTACCTCTACGCACGGATACACCAAGACCGTCCCGGATAACGTCAAGTACCACGACAACCATGTCCCGTCAAGTTCGTCTACGGAATGAGTACCACTACGCCCGAATACCGTGGATGCACCAAGTTCCACTATGAGATGTACCACTACCGTCGCCGTGAACGACTACTTCCACGACGTTCGTGAACCACTACTTCCACTACCGTCGCGAGAACGACTACTTCCACTACGGCCCGTGTACCACTACTTCCTTCGTCGAACGTGTTCCGCCCCGAATGCATGCTTCGAAGGTATAACCTCGAGACGATGCCCGTGGACAAATGCATGTGTTGTATGAGATGCACCCTAGTTTGCTCTGTGCCCGAGTTGTCTTTGCACGTTCCTCCTCGTTCGCCATGCCGCCGTCCCGTGGGAACCCAAAATCCGGGATCACTCCCCATCTCTTGCGTGTTCCACACATCCGCACACTTCTCTTTTGCATCGGTATCTCAATCGAGTTACCCGGACCGGAATGTTGTCGTGGCACCATTTCCGTTTCGCCGCCGTGGCACCCTTTTTCGTTCCGCCATGCTGACCAAATGCTTCATAACATGCTCATGTCAACATTTTCATAAAAACTGCATAAAACTTGCATATGTCACCCGCATCATGATAACAACATTTAAAATGTTTAAAATTGTTGTTTGCATCAAATTGCTAAATGACATATTGGGATTTTCCTGAATTGTTGTTTTTTGTTTCTGGCCTCATTTAAATTGCCTAGATAGGTAGTTTTGTTATGCTTCACCCCTTGCCATGTTTAATAACATTTAGTATTGTTGGGTGCATAACCGAGAGAGAACTTAATGAGTCATGTGGTGTTTCGTCAATATGCAACTCGTTGCATATTGAGCTCCACTTAATTTGTAGTATTGTTTGTGCACTTTGCCATGCCATGCCTCTTTAAACCGGACATGCATCATACTTGATTGTGCATCATGCCATGTTTCTGTGATGGTTGTTTACCATGTTGTTTGCTTCTTTCCGGTTTGCTTCTCTCGTTAGCTTCGGTTTCGTTCCGGAGTTGTGAGGATTTGTTCGACTACGTCCGTTTGTCTTCTTCATGGACTCGTTCTTATTCCTTGCGGGATCTCAGGCAAGATGACCATACCCTCGAAATCACTTCTATCTTTGCTTGCTAGTTGTTCGCTCTATTGCTATGCCGCGCTACCTACCACTTGCTATATCATGCCTCCCATATTGCCATGTCAAGCCTCTAACCCACCTTTCCTAGCAAACCGTTGTTTGGCTAAGTTACCGCTTTTGCTCAGCCCTTCTTATAGCGTTGCTAGTTGCAGGTGAAGTTGAAGATTGCTCCATGTTGGAACATGTTTATGTTGGGATATCACAATATCTCTTATTTAATTAATGCATCTATATACTTGGTAAAGGGTGGAAGGTTCGGCCTTATGCCTGGTGTTTTGTTCCACTCTTGCCGCCCTAGTTTCCGTCATACCGGTGTTATGTTCCTTGATTTCGTGTTCCTTACGCGGTTGGGTGATTTATGGGACCCCCTTGACAAATCGCTTTGAATAAAACTCCTTCAGCAAGGCCCAACCTTGGTTTTACCATTTGCCTACCTAAGCCTTTTTCCCTTGGGTTCTGCAGACTCAAGGGTCATCTTTATTTACCCCCCCCCCCCCCCGCCCCAGGACAGTGCTCCTTCGAGTGTTGGTCCAAACCGAGCGATGTCCGGCGCCCCCTGGGCAACCAGGGACTATGCCAACCCGACGTCTTGCTCATCCGGTGTGCCCTGAGAACGAGATATGTGCATCTCCTATCGGGATTTGTCGGCACATCGGGCGGCTTTGCTGGTCTTGTTTTACCATTGTCGAAATGTCTTGTAAACCGGGATTCCGAGACTGATCGGGTCTTCCCGGGAGAAGGAATATCCTTTGTTGACCGTGAGAGCTTGTGATGGGCTAAGTTGGGACACCCCTGCAGGGTATAAACTTTCGAGAGCCGTGCCCGCAGTTATGTGGCAGATGGGAATTTGTTAATGTCCGGTTGTAGAGAACTTGACACTTGACTTAATTAAAATACATCAACCGCGTGTGTAGCCGTGATGGTCTCTTTTCGGTGGAGTCCGGGAAGTGAACACGGTTCTTGTGTTATGCTTGAACGTAAGTAGTTTCAGGATCACTTCTTGATCACTTCTAGTTCACGACCGCTGCGTTGCTTCTCTTCTCGCTCTTATTTGCGTATGTTAGCCACCATATATGCTTAGTGCTTGCTGCAGCTTCACCTCACTACCTTCTCCTACCCATAAGCTTAAATAGTCTTGATCTCGCGGGTGTGAGATTGCTGAGTCCTCGTGACTCACAGATACTTCCAAACAGTTGCAGGTGCCGACGATACCAGTGCAGGTGATGCTACCGAACTCAAGTGGG
Source organism: Aegilops tauschii subsp. strangulata (assembly GCF_002575655.3). Lineage (NCBI taxonomy): Eukaryota > Viridiplantae > Streptophyta > Magnoliopsida > Poales > Poaceae > Aegilops > Aegilops tauschii. The sequence continues at coordinate 233,493,402 of NC_053035.3, read as the reverse complement.
AGTTCGACGAGGACCTTGGTCGTTACTATGTTTCGTTTTCCTGATGATCAGTAGTGGAGCTCAGTTGGGACGATCGGGGATCTAGCATTTGGGGTTGTCTTCTTTTATTTTGGTTCCGTAGTCGAACCTATGTGTGTACTCTGATTGATGTATGATTTATTTATGTATTGTGTGAAGTGGCGATTGTAAGCCAACTCTTTATCCCATTCTTGTTCATTACATGGGATTGTGTGAAGATGACCCTTCTTGCGACAAAACCACAATGTGGTTATGCCTCTAAGTCGTGCCTCGACACGTGGGAGATATAGCCGCATCGTGGGTGTTACAAGTTGGTATCAGAGCCATCCCCGACTTAGGAGCCCCCTGCTTGATCGAATCGCTGACGTTGTTGAGTCTAGAACAAAAGTGTTTTGAGTCTTAGGATTATATATATCGGAGAGTAGGATTCTTTTTACTCCTCAGTCCCTTCGTCGCTCTGCTCAGGCCCCCTGACGTAGAAGTTTTGACTCTCCTCTCCTCAAATTTCACTAAAAAAATTTAGGATCACGCGGGTATCTTGGAATCGTTCCGATGGTTTTGTGACGAGAACATTGTTCTTGGTGCCTCCTGACATTTAGGGGTTGTGGCAGTGTCCCGGGGAGTTGAGCTCCGAGGTGTTGTCGTCACAATTTTATCGTTGCAGTACTGGAATACCTGAGTTTCGCCGACATCGAAAATCTCTTTTATGCAGTTGTTGGTGAGATCACCTCGACGGCACCCAGTACTGGGGTGGGAGTTCGGGAGTATTGCCATAACTCGTATAACGGATGCTTTTCGAAGGTTGAGGTACACGATTTCCGGAGTTTTCTTGGTTATGTGTTGACGGATGGATACAGCTGGATCTAGGGATTGTTAGTTTGGGTGAGATATATTGCGTCCCCTATATCCCCAACACCTGATTGCATAACCAGAAAATTTCGGGAGTTTATAGGTGGGAATTTAAGTAGTTCTTAGAATATCTTTCCAACAGACACATGATACGATATGGGATCTATCATATGTTTGTTTCTGGCTTATCTTGCAAGCCAATCCTTTGTTTTGTTTTAAGTTGTGGTATTTGAGTTGCTTCAATGTCAAGTGTTGATTCCATACCTTTTCCAAGTGGTGTTCTCATGTTTCTATGGGAGTGTTAATCCTTCTTGGTCATCAAGAGTGTCATCCCAATTATATTTCCAACCGGTGTGCTTCTCTTCAAGTGGATCCGATCATTTTCAACATCCGCAAGATCAACTCTAAGTTTTCTCAACGGTGTTTGTTTCATCCGTCCCAAGTTGCCTTTGTTTTTCCCACCCTCCCACCCTTTTCCTTCAAGGAATCAGATGTCTTAACCAAGTATCCATTTTATTCATGTGAAGTCCCTTCATTCTTTTCAATCAATGTTCTTACCCGGTGGTTCTCATGAAGATGTTCTTCAAGTTTATCATTCTTTTTCTTCTCCGGTGGACTAAATTCAAGCCTTCAATGTTGGTCACATTCCTTTCCTTGTTTAAAATGTTTTTCTCATGCCGGTGTATCTCTTAATCATTCACCTCTCGCTTTCCATGTGTTCCGGAGTGTTCAAGATATCTCAGGAGATTCGTGTTTTCATTCAAGATCCGTTCAAGCTATTTCGAGGTTGTTATCTCATTCAAGCCATTTAATTCAACCGGCGCAATCTCCCTTTTAAATTGTTCAACGGTGTTTCTCTTGAGTGGGCCCTAACCCACAGGTCTTTTCCCAGGATCTTACCTAACTCTTCTAATTCTTTCCGGAGTTATTCTCAAATTCATTGCAAAGTTCGACGTAAGAATGAATTATCATCAGTCAAATGTCTTTCTCCAAGATCTTTCAAATTCTTTTCATTGTTGGTTCAATCTTTCTAATTGTCATTCCGGAGTGCCTCAACAATTCATGGTGGTGTTTCTCGTCATCATTCTCAACATTTGAAGACCGAAGAAGAGTTCCTCTTCAATCTTATCCGTTCTCTCAAAGATGCGTGGTTCTAACTTGTTGCCATCCTCTCATAATTGTGTTTGACTGCGAGTATTCTTTTCACCCATCCGGAGCAATTCAGGTCTTTTCAGTTTGATTCTCTGGAACTCATCATCTCAGAATTATTCATTCTCAGCTTTCAGATCTCATTCTCCAAATCTTACCGGTGCATCATTCAAGTATTCTCTAATCAGCTCGTCATCTATTCGTTCACTTGTATCTAAATCCCCTCAAGTACCTTCTTTCGTTTCCCAATTCTTCTCGGTGAATTGTGCCTTTGCTACTTTCATTTTCAGTTCTTACGATGGTTTGTTCAAGATTCCTCTTCGTTTGGCATTGTATCAATTCATTTGTTCTCTCATAATCCTACCGGTGGTTTGTTCAACATTCCTATTCCTTTATTATCGTATCATTTCATTCATTCTTTCCAATCCTCCCGGTGATTCGGCGAAGAATTCTTCAAGTTGGCGCTATATCCCTCTTCAATCCTTGCAAAAGAAATAAGTGGCATGCCAAATCCGTTGCTTGTCATCAATTTAAATTGGTGAAGGATATGCATAACATAATTCTTATTCTTGTTTCATCCAAGTGATTAATTTCTTCTTTCCGGAGTTGTTCATCATATCACATTCTCGGTTTGAGTTGCTTCATCTTTCTTTTCCGGAGTCCAAGTTTTCCGCTTTATCTCGTCGCGAAGCTCCATCTAAATCATTGCAAGGATCACCTTGTTCTTTCAACTTCTCTTCCTTTCTATCATTCTTTTATTACGGGACTTCTCACGAAGGCTCTACATGGTGTTTCATCAAACATCCTCAAATGTTGGATGTTTTCCATAAGCCCACAACAAGCATATTTTCGTTGTTGATTTTCCAACAACTCTGTTCAACCCTTCTTCGTAAGGATGTTCTCAAATTCATTTCTAGTAGAAGATGTTCTTCTTCTTCGTTCTTTTCACTCCATTATTCATTCTGGAGGCTTTCTGATATTGCTCTCTTCGAACCATCATCTTTTCATATCAAGATCATGTTTTCTTTTCCTTTCTGGCCCAATTAACAGGAGTGTCGTGTCCTCCATTCAAGTTCTCTCATCTTAACAAGTTTTGCCTCTCTTTTCAATCGGAGCGCTATCTGAAATCCTTCTTACCACTGGTGCCATTCTTTTTATAGTTCCGGAGGCAGTGTGTTGTTGATTTCAACAAGCATCATCCAATCAAGTTAATGTTAATTCCTTCCATTTTCAGTTGGAGTGCTGTTCGAAATATTTCATTCTTATCCCCTCTATATCTTGTTTTAACCGGAGTGGTTTCATTGGCTATCTTGTCATTCTCGCTGTATTCCTTGTTCCTCTTGTCCAACGGACAGTTTGCAGTCTCATTCATCTCTGTTGTATTATTTCTTTCAAGTTGTTCAATCTCCCAAGGTTCGTGGTTTCATTCGTTTGTCAATGAAGCAACTTAGTTTTACCTCTTCTCTTCCTCTTCCGTTTCTCTCTGGTGCCATCCTAGATCTCGGGACGAGATCCTCTTGTAGTGGTGGAGTGTTGTAACGCCCCGAGACCGACGCTCTAGAAGACTTTCAGCTATTCTGAGTTTCGCCGCCTGATTTTATTTTTGTTTGTTGCATTCATCATTGCATCTTTTTCATCGCATCATTTCATCTTGTAACCTTTTTTAAAATCAGCTAAATAAACTGCATGGATCTTTGATCCATTTAAATCGAGGGAATTCACATGGTGATTTCTCTTTAAAACATATTCAAAGTCTCCTACTAATATTAGGGAGCTATATTAAATATTCCACTTTTTCGGAATCACCCATAAACACACTTGCAAAATAATTCCGTTCCTTTTCTGCTTCAAGTTTGGTCTCCAAACTTTGCCCTAAATTCCTGCATCACTTTCTGGAGCTCCACCAAAAATCTCAACATTTTGGCCACTCCTAAACCTTGTCCTAGTTCAAACCATTTGAATTAAATTCAGATGAGTTTGGATTTAAATCTTGCATTCGTGCCAACTTCTATTTTTCTTGGATCAAGCTCATTTTTTGTGAGTCCGGGAAAATTACCCGCGTGTCCAACTTCTTCCCCTAACCTCTCTTTCTTTTCTTTCTTATCTCCATTTTGTTTTTATTTTCTTTAGAGTGAGAGAGAGAGAGCCCAGCCCAGCTGCAACCTATGCCCAGGCCGGCCCAAGGTCCAGCCAAGGCCCAACTCTAGCGCCTATCTAACCCTACCCCCAATCCCGATCGATCCCCTCCTCCTCGTTCCCTCGCGCCGCCACACGCACATCCTCGCCTCCTGCTCGATCCCCTCCTTCTTCCTCGCGTTGCCTTCCTCTCCTGCTGTTGCGCCGCCGGCCTCGACCTTTCCCCTGCGCGCGACCCTTCCTCCTCTGCCTCGTCCCCAACGCGTGGAGGCCTCCTCCCGTGCCTCTCGATCCCGTCGCGCCGGCCTGCGATCGCCGCTGACGACGAGCTCCACCAGGAGCCCGGAGTCCCCTGCCTTCTCTGCACGAGCGCCCGTGCGCGCTGGTCCCCGCAGCCCGCGCCAGGTGCTCCTTCCCTGCGCTCGAAGTCAGCCGCGCCGCTGAGCCGCCCGAGCTCCTCCTTGCCCGACCTCTGCCTCGCCCTCGTCTGCAAGGGAGACAGGCGACCGAAGCCTTGCGCCAAGCTCCCCTGCATCTCGTGAGTCGCCGAGCCCCTGCCTCCTCGCCCGCTTCAAGTCCCCGCCGTCAAGCTCCACGCCGCCGCCCCTGCTTCGCTTCGAGCCCACCTCTGTGTCGCTCGCTCAGGCTACCAGCAGCCTTAGCATGCCAAGGCCCAGCCCAGCGCCGCATCTTCCTCATCCCGCTGTTCGATTGCCTCCTTGTTGTTGCCACCCGAGGCCCTGGTGTTGCTTCGTTTTGGATCGTCAAGACCGACAAGATCGACTACACAAACTGCTAGTACCTCTACGCACGGATACACCAAGACCGTCCCGGATAACGTCAAGTACCACGACAACCATGTCCCGTCAAGTTCGTCTACGGAATGAGTACCACTACGCCCGAATACCGTGGATGCACCAAGTTCCACTATGAGATGTACCACTACCGTCGCCGTGAACGACTACTTCCACGACGTTCGTGAACCACTACTTCCACTACCGTCGCGAGAACGACTACTTCCACTACGGCCCGTGTACCACTACTTCCTTCGTCGAACGCGTTCTGCCCCGAATGCACGCTTCGAAGGTATAACCTCGAGACGATGCCCGTGGACAAATGCATGTGTTGTATGAGATGCACCCTAGTTTGCTCCGTGCCCGAGTTGTCTTTGCACGTTCCTCCTCATTCGCCATGCCGCCGTCCCGTGGGAACCCGGAATCCGGGATCACTCCCCATCTCTTGCGTGTTCCACACATCCGCACACTTCTCTTTTGCATCGGTATCTCAATCGAGTTACCCGGACCGGAATGTTGCCATGGCACCATTTCCGTTTCGCCGCCGTGGCACCCTTTTTCGTTCCGCCATGCTGACCAAATGCTTCATAACATGCTCATGTCAACATTTTCATAAAAACTGCATAAAACTTGCATATGTCACCCGCATCATGATAACAACATTTAAAATGTTTAAAATTGTTGTTTGCATCAAATTGCTAAATGACATATGGGGATTTTCCGGAATTGTTGTTTTTTGTTTCTGGCCTCATTTAAATTGCCTAGATAGGTAGTTTTGTTATGCTTCACCCCTTGCCATGTTTAATAACATTTAATATTGTTGGGTACATAACCGAGAGAGAACTTAATGAGTCATGTGGTGTTTCGTCAATATGCAACTCGTTGCATATTGAGCTCCACTTAATTTGTAGTATTGTTTGTGCACTTTGCCATGCCATGCCTCTTTAAACCGGACATGCATCATACTTGATTGTGCATCATGCCATGTTTCTGTGATGGTTGTTTACCATGTTGTTTGCTTCTTTCCGGTTTGCTTCTCTCGTTAGCTTCGGTTTCGTTCCGGAGTTGTGAGGATTTGTTCGACTACGTCCGTTTGTCTTCTTCATGGACTCGTTCTTCTTCCTTGCGGGATCTCAGGCAAGATGACCATACCCTCGAAATCACTTCTATCTTTGCTTGCTAGTTGTTCGCTCTATTGCTATGCCGCGCTACCTACCACTTGCTATATCATGCCTCCCATATTGCCATGTCAAGCCTCTAACCCACCTTTCCTAGCAAACCGTTGTTTGGCTAAGTTACCGCTTTTGCTCAGCCCTTCTTATAGCGTTGCTAGTTGCAGGTGAAGTTGAAGATTGCTCCATGTTGGAACATGTTTATGTTGGGATATCACAATATCTCTTATTTAATTAATGCATCTATATACTTGGTAAAGGGTGGAAGGCTCGGCCTTATGCCTGGTGTTTTGTTCCACTCTTGCCGCCCTAGTTTCCGTCATACCGGTGTTATGTTCCTTGATTTTGCGTTCCTTATGCGGTTGGGTGATTTATGGGACCCCCTTGACAGTTTGCTTTGAATAAAACTCCTCCAGCAAGGCCCAACCTTGGTTTTACCATTTGCCTACCTAAGCCTTTTTTCCTTGGGTTCTGCAGACTCAAGGGCATCTTAATTTACCCCCCCCCCCCGGGCCAGTGCTCCCTCGAGTGCTGGTCCAAACCGAGCGATGTCCGGCGCCCCTGGGCAACCAGGGTCTATGCCAACCCGACGTCTTGCTCATCCGGTGTGCCCTGAGAACGAGATATGTGCAGCTCCTATCGGGATTTGTCGGCACATCGGGAGGCTTTGCTGGTCTTGTTTTACCATTGTCGAAATTTCTTGTAAATCGGGATTCCGAGACTGATCGGGTCTTCCCGGGAGAAGGAATATCCTTCGTTGACCGTGAGAGCTTGTGATGGGCTAAGTTGGGACACCCCTGCAGGGTATAAACTTTTGAGAGCCGTGCCCGCGGTTATGTGGCAGATGGGAATTTGTTAATGTCCGGTTGTAGAGAACTTGACACTTGACTTAATTAAAATACATCAACCGCGTGTGTAGCCGTGATGGTCTCTTTTCGGCGGAGTCCGGGAAGTGAACACGGTTCTTGTGTTATGCTTGAACGTAAGTAGTTTCAGGATCACTTCTAGTTCACGACCGCTGCGTTGCTTCTCTTCTCGCTCTTATTTGCGTATGTTAGCCACCATATATGCTTAGTGCTTGCTGCAGCTCCACCTCACTACCTTCTCCTACCTATAAGCTTAAATAGTCTTGATCTCGCGGGTGTGAGATTGCTGAGTCCTCGTGACTCACAGATACTTCCAAACAGTTGCAAGTGCCGACGATACCAGTGCAGGTGATGCTACCGAACTCAAGTGGGAGTTCGACGAGGACCTTGGTCGTTACTATGTTTCGTTTTCCTGATGATCAGTAGTGGAGCCCAGTTGGGACGATCGGGGTTCTAGCATTTGGGGTTGTCTTCTTTTATTTTGGTTCCGTAGTCGGACCTATGTGTGTACTCTGATTGATGTATGATTTATTTATGTATTGTGTGAAGTGGCGATTGTAAGCCAACTCTTTATCCCATTCTTGTTCATTACATGGGATTGTGTGAAGATGACCCTTCTTGCGACAAAACCACAATGCGGTTATGCCTCTAAGTCGTGCCTCGACACGTGGGAGATATAGCCGCATCGTGGGTGCTACATAGAGGCTGCAGCATTGTTCATATCGGAAGACAACAACATCATAGCTTCAGAAGGAGTAGAGAAGTTCTGACCTTATGTGTTCTGAAACTCATCAAGCTGAGTACTGTGTGGAGCTGCAGAAATGGTCATGTCTGAAGGAATCACCATCATAGATTCAGAAGGAGCAGCAAGGTTCAGGTCAGGTAAGTTATGAATTTCTTCTAGCTGCACAGTGGATGTAGAAGTCACACGAGTCTGTTTGGTAGCAGTAACAATCAGCATGTCATTGTCCTTGGTGATTACAGCTTTAGTTTCCACCCACTCATTTTTCAGACCAAAGCCTGTACTCCAAGGTCCATAAGCGGCAACAAGGAGCATGATGGCGGATCTCAGGAAAGAGTTCAGTCTGATATAAGGAATACCTTGATTAATCAACATTGAGGAGACAACATCACCGTGTTCAGACATACTAAACTGCAAACCCAAATGGGAAAGTGATACTGCAACTTCAAGTGTGTTACTTGGAACAGTAGGTTGAGCCACAACCCCATGGTTAGCAGATGATGTTGCAGTAGAGCTCTCTCCTGTAACCATGGAGTGGAACAAGTTAACTGGTACCAGGACATAAGAGTCAGAGAGCGTTGCACTGGAATCAGAGCTACCAAAAGTGGAGATTGAGTCGTTCCAAGCGAGGCCAGGGCTGTCATGCAGATTATTGTTGGGCACAATTCCATCCTGAACTTGAAGGCCTTCTGAAGCAAGCTATTCCTAAAAGTCATATAGAACTGGGGGTGGCGACGGTGGCCATTGTCCCCAATTCACCTGAAAATGTACCTCATGACCTTGATTTCCTCCTTCAGCATTATTTGCTGCATTGGCATTCATGGCAGCATTCTGAGCCATCCAGTTGTTTAGTTGAGCTTGGTAAAGTTGTTCTGCCGTAAGACCATCACCATGCAATGGATGAGGAATTTCATCAGCAGGTGGTGGATCGATGCCTGCAGGTGGGATGTCAGGGAAGATGGGCATTCCAATCACTACTCCTCAGCATGGTTACGCACACTGTCCAGCAAAGCCGTTCACCACCAAGCTGATGCATGACGAAGCTCTTTGGAACCAGCTTCAAATGAATAACCCTGACCTTAAAGCTTCCTATCTCCCCTCGGATTGTTCCAAGTAATTATCGTTGTTATCGGATTGAATACTTTTATGGATTTGAGAACACTTGATATATGTCTTGCAATTGAATACTCGTGGTGACAATGGGGTATCGTATTGATTCACTTGATATATGTTTTGGCACTCAACTCGCGGATTCCCGAGGTGACATTGGGGTAATCTATGCATAGGGGTTGATGCACGTTCTTGTCTTTGTTTCTCCGGTAGAAATCTTGGGGCACTCTTTGAAGTTCTTTGTGTTGGATTGAGTATTATGAATACGAATTTGCTTTGGTGTTATTTTAGTGTAAGGGAAAATTGAGCGTTGTACGAACTTATGATGGCAAAGCAATAAAAGCGACTGACTGCATAATAAAGGTTGCTATCATAAGGGACAATATAACATGACGTTCTTTTGCACTAAGGGGTTGAGCATACAAACAAATAAGTGCATGGCAACCTCTACTTCCCTTTGCGAAGGGCCTATCTTTTAATTTTCAGTATTTATTTCTATGCAAAGAGTCAAAGTTATTCTCTCTATTCCTTTTTGTTTTTCTCTTTTGGAAAGCATCATGTGGTGAGGAAATATCTAGGCACATATGTCCAGTTGAATATGGGTAGCATGAGTTATTATTGTTGACATCACCCTTGAGGTGAATACGTTGGGAGGCAGAACAATAAGCCCCTATCTTTCTATGTGTCCGGTTGAAACGTTTTTCTCATGTGTATGCGGTGAGGGTTAGCAATCATAGAAGACTATATGATGGTTGAGTATGTGGAGCTCTTACTTAAACTCTGTTGAATAAGTTGAATTGCAATTGCTTGGTGACTAAGAACATAGGTTGTTGAGTTTCAAGAGAGTTCATTGTTTGAACCTTAACATGTGAATTGGTTGCTACTATAACATGAGAAGTTTTATAAGAAAGAATTGTTGTTATGATGCTAGGAAAAGTGATTGAAATTGTCATTGATCAAACTTGTGCACTTTGCTAGCATTCAAACTTCATAAATTATTTCTTTTATCATTTACCTACTCGAGACGAGTAGGAATTAAGCTTGGGGATGCTGATACGTCTCCAACGTATCTATAATTTATGAAGTATTCATGCTGTTATTTTATCATTCTTGGATGTTTTACAATCATTTTATAGCACCTTTATATCATTTTTTGGGACTAACCTATTGACCCAGTGCCCAGTGCCAGTTGCTGTTTTTTGCTTGTTTTTTACATCGCAGGAAATCAATACCAAACGGAGTCCAAACGCAACAAAACTCCGCGGAGATTTTTTATGGACCAGAAGTCATCCATTGGGCCAGAGCAGCACCTGGGGGTGCCCCGAGGGGGGAACAACACACCAGGGCGCGCCAGGGCCCCATGGCGCGCTCAGGTGGGTTGTGCCCACCTCGGTGGCCTCCCGCACCCCCTCTTTGCACTATAAATTCCCAAATATTCAGAAACCCTTCGGGGTTAACCTAGATCAGAAGTTCCACCGCCGCAACGCTCTGTAGCCACCAAAAACCAGTGTAGACCCGTTCCGGCACCCTGCCGGAGGGGGGAATCATCTCCGGTGGCCATCTTCATCATCCCGGCGGCCACCACGATGAGGAGGGAGTAGTCCACCCTCGGGGCTGAGGGTTTGTACCAGTAGCTATGTGTTTAATCTCTCTCTCGTGTGTTCTTGAGATGTCACTGATAACCCAGAAGTATAGGGGATCAATTGTAGCCTCTTTTGATAAGTAAGAGTGTCGAACCCACGAGGAGCTAAAGGTAGAACAAATATTCCCTCAAATTCTATCGACCACCGATACAACTCTACACATGCTTGACGTTCGCTTTACCTAAAACAAGTATGAAACTAGAAGTACTTTGTAGGTGTTTCTGGATAGGTTTGCAAGAATATAAAGAGCACGTAAATAAAAACTAGGGGCTGTTTAGATAAAGACACAACTAAAGTAAATATAGCGAGTGTGGAAAAGTGGTGGTAGGATTTGCGAAATTGTCCCTAAGCAATTGACTACTTTACTAGACCGATAGCAAGTATCATGTGGGAGAGGCCACTGCTAGCATGTCATCCCTGACTTGGAATTCTATGCACTTATGATTGGAACTATTAGCAAGCGTCCGCAACTACTAACGTTCATTAAGGTAAAACCCAACCATAGCATTAAGATATATTGATCCCCCTTCAATCCCGTATGCATCAATTTCTATGCTAGGCTGAAGCTTCTATCACTCTTGCCCTCCAATACATAGTCCTATCAACATACAACTAACCCTATGGTGTGATCCACGCGCGCGCTCATATGATGGGCACCAAAGGACAGCAACATAACCACAAGCAAATTAAATCAATCATAGCAATTCATCAACCACCGATAGGACAACGAAAATCTACTCAGACATCATAGGATAGCAACACATCATTGGATAATAATATGAAGCATAAAGCACCATGTTCAAGTAGAGGGTACAGCGGGTTGCGGGAGAGTGGAACGCTGTAGATAGAGGGGGGAAGGTGGTGGAGATGTTGGTGAAGATGGCGGAGGTGTTGGTGAAGATCGCGGTGATGATGATGGCCATGGCAGCATTCCGGCGCCACCGGAGGAGAGGGGGAGAGGGGCCCCTTCTTCCTATTCTTCCTTGACCTCCTCCCTAGATGGGAGAAGGGTTTCCCCTCTGGTCCTTGGCCTCCATGGCATGGGAGGGGCGAGAGCCCCTCCGAGATTGGATCTGTCTCTCTGTCTCTCTCTCTGTTTCTGCGTTCTCCTCTGCTGCCCTTTCACCGTTTCGTATATATATGGAGATCCGTAACTCCGATTGGACTGAAACCTTCGCCGTGATTTTTTACCAAAAATTAGCTTTCTTGCGGCCGAAGAAGGGCATCAACCGCCTTACGGGTGGCCCACGAGGGTCAGGGGCGCGCCCCCCTGCCTCGTGCCCACCTCGGACATCGTTTCGCGTTGATCTTTCTCCCAGATTTTCCAAATATTCCAAAAATAAGCTCCGTCCGTTTTTATCCCGTTTGGACTCCGTTTGATATGGATATTCTGCAAAACATAAAACATGCAACAAACAGGAACTGGCACTGGGCACTGGATCAATATGTTAGTCCCAAAAATAGTATAAAAAGTTGCCAAAAAGTATATGAAAGTTGTATAATATTGGCATGGAACAATCAAAAATTATAGATACGACGGAGACGTATCAGTCACGATCTTGATGTATCGCGGGCTTTGTTAATATAGTCAGATCATATGGTGTTTTCCCCTCTCTATCTTGTTGTGATGAATTGAGTTTTTCCCTTTGAGATTTCATTGTTATCGGATTGAATACTTTTATAGATTTGAGAGTAATCTATGCATAGGGGTTGATGCACGTTCTTGTCTTTGTTTCTCTGGTAGAAATCTTGGGGCACTTTTTGAAGTTCTTTGTGTTGAATTGAGTATTATGAATATGAATTTGCTTTGGTGTTATTTTAGTACGAACTCTAGGATAGATCGAACGGAAAGAATAGCTTTGTGTTATTTTAGTACGGACTCTTGAATAGATCAAACGAAAAAAATAGCTTTGAGGTGGTTTCGTACCCTACAAACAATTTATTCTTATGTTCTCCGCTAGATAGGAACTTTGGAGTGATTCTTCATCGCACTTTGAGGGATGGTTATATGATCCAATTGTATTAGCATTGTTGAGAGGTTGCACTAGTGAAAGTACGGACCCTAGGCCTTGTTTTCAAGCATTGCAACACCGTTTTTGTGCCCGTTTACTATTTGCTACCTTGCTGTTTTTATTTATTCAGATGATAAAAATATATTTCTACCATCAATATTACACTTTTATCACCATCTCTTTGTCGAACTAGTGCACCTATACAATTTGCCATTGTATTGGGTGTGTTGGGGACATAAGAGATTTTTTGTATTTGGTTGCAGGGTCGTTTGAGAGAGACTATCTTCATCCTACACCTCCCATGGATTGATAAACCTTAGGTCATCCACTTGAGGGAAAATTGCTACTGTCCTACAAAACTCTGCGCTTGGAGGCCCAACATGTGTCTACAAGAATAAAGTTGCGTAGTAGACATCACACATCAAGGCCTCAAGATCAAGATCTGGTTTCTTATCGCTACCGCTGGGAGTTAACGTGCCAGGATGACCCGCTGCCATACCCCTCACCACCCACACGACCAAGGAACCCATCCATTGCCGCAATCACGAGCGGGCAGCCCGCTTGTCGGGTTGCCGCCCCGACATCCCTGATTGAACATTGCGCCACTAGAAGAACGACTGCCACCGCCCCGTCATATATGGTCGGCGCCCCCAGCCACGAGCAACTGCAACCTCATTGGTCACAGTCTCCTTCGGTACCCTACGGATGCGTTTGGTAGGCTGCATATACCTCAGGGAGGCCTGCGCTTGAAGAAAATAGCCCATTTGGTCACCTGCATTCACTGTTGGGTCTGCATAGCACGAAGATTAAAGCACCTCTAGACCTGCATCTAGAGGAACGCTCAAATCGGCCATTATTGTGGAGCCAGAACCGCGCGGTGCAACCCTAGGCACGTGGGCGTGGGCGGTTGCATGTGTGGGTGCGGTCCCGAGACGTCGTGTTGTTTCCAGACGCGTCGTCATAAATTACCCTCACCTCCCATCACTCTCTCCCCTCTTCCCCACTCACACCGGCGGCGGCGACGGTGGCAACCACCTGAGCTCTAGTGCGAATAGATCCAAGACGGCGGCGGCAACCACCGGAGCGACTCCGAACCTCCACCGGAGCGCATCGGCCATGGCGGTAAGACCTCGTCCTCTCTGTACATCCACTGCTTTCGACTCGGGCTAGATTAGATTAGAGCACGCGATCGAAGATTTATGGAGGGGATTGAACACATCGGGGGTGAAGGATTGCCATCAATCGATTCTGCATCGACGGCTACTAGGGTTCATAGGTTATTTTTTTATTACATCGGGGGTGGGAATTGGGGCACAACCTTTCTTGTCTAGCCATGGCGGCCCTGGAGTCGCGTCGAGGGGGGGCGTAGCCATCTTCTTTTCTTCCTCACCGTCTTCGTCCTCGTCGTCTTCGTGAAGAACGATGGGTCTTGCACGATCGCCTGCCGCCGACGCCCTGGCCACCATGTGCACCTCGTCGTTGTCGGCCTCCGGCGGCCCGAATGTAATACTCCAGTACACCACGGCACGCTGGTCTTGAGGCGCCTTGTACTGACTGTACTTGGCCCATCTTGCCCGTTGTCCAGGGTCACCGGAGTCTGCCTGATTCATGGCCCAACGCGGAATGTCCACTGACATCGCGCCCTTGGCTGGGTCCAGAATTAGTGTCTTCAACTCGTCCGGCGTAGCCTTCTTCACAACATCGGCCTCCTTGTGCATGTCATCGATGTTGCTGAAGTTCGAGCACACTTATATGGTGTGCTCGAACTTCTTGCGGTCACTAAGCGAGCACCCAAGGAAGAAGGCCCTCCATCCAATGCCCCAGGGGAAAGGGTTGGGGTTGGAGTTGGAGTTGGAGTTCATGGCGAGGGGGAGGTGGTGAAACAGAGAGGTGGAAGAGGAGAGGTGGTGAAACAGAAGGGGTTTGAGTGCGGTGCTGGGTTAGTGGGGTGGTTTAATATAGGAGCGTTAGGCCGATATGAATGAATATTGACCATTGAACTGCGTGTTATTCATAATGCAGATGGGCAAGGGCAAGGAGGTGGAGAAGGGCAAGGAGGTTGTGCCTCAATTGGTCGAAGTGCCAGTATAGGATCACCCAAACCCCAAGCGGAGGAACTATGGCAACTACCATCAGGAGTCAGGACCAAACCACTTCTGCAAGGTTATCTTGCTCCAAAGCTGGAGAGTCTGCCATTGCCTTTGGACTTCACGAAGTACTTCCCCGCCATCCATACAGAGTTCAAGCTCAAGACGAACACCGGCTATGCATGGAGGGTGACGGTGAGGGTGATCAACGGCAGGGTCGCCCTTGATCACGGTTGGGCCACCTTCGCTGCTGACCCCCGACACCATGAAGGTGATCGTCTTCAACGATGAGGGCGTGGAGGTGGTCACCAAGTGCAAGGAGCACGGCAACGCCTTCACCGCGACCGCCTGAGCTCCTGTTGTCCGTTCCTTGTTGGCTTTTGCTTTAAGACTTGGGTTTCATTTAAAACTTATTGTACTATGTTGATTTAAAACTTGTGATGCGTCGTTAAGACTTGTGTTTGTGCCTAAGATTATTCTATTGCTACTAGTTCAGTTGTTAGTAGTTCACATGTGACATTGGTAACCTCACCACATCGAGGAAGAGGTTACCACACAACTGTCGTGGATGTAACCAAACAACCGGACTTGTGTTTCCCCTCAAACAAGTCTGCAACCAAATAGCAGGCCTTTCATTTTAGCACATGCAGGCTAGAGGGGATGCATGCAACCAATCAACATGCAGATGTTGGTTTTTTGAATGCATATGCTCAGCTAGGGCCAATTAAGACAAGTATGTAAAGTGACAAAAAATGATGCAGGTAACCAAACACGGCCTGCATGTCGGCAGACACCGCCATCAGCTGTCGGGGGTCGTCTTCACACCCGAATCTCTCAAACCCCTCATGCCCGCAAAGAGAAGAGAAAACTGCCACCACGAGCCTGCCGCCGCCAGTCGCGTGGGCTTCGTCGACGGCAGCAGGAAGGAAGGAGGAGGAGGCGGGAGAAGAGTTAGGGGTCGCCGCGGCCGTGTCGCGCCGTCGCCCAAGGAGGTGACGCGAGGCCCGAGAGCGTTTTCCTCGACTCACACTTACATAACCGACTCGAGTGCTGGATCAAAGATGGAGCTAAAAGTTGGCAAACTGCAGGAGTCAAGCAGTACCATACTTAATAATACAGCCTAATGCCCGGAGAGTATGCCTCCTTTTTGTTGTTTTCGTTTGGTTTGGCTCCAGCCGGGACCTACGTACTGATGTACAGTATCACTCCATAATAATTTTACTTAAAAGGACAAAACTGTAGCTCTTAAAAGAAAAAGCAAAACGCGGGGCTGACGCAGCGGCGGATCACCTAGAAAGAAGAAGGAATTACGAGTAGATGTCATGGGTAATGGGTCTAAGCTTAACTAAAACACGATGTCGTGTATAAACTGTATCGTAATCACGTATACACTGTCACCCGAGTGAAGTATTATAAAACAGCAATGCTACATCTACGTAATCAATCTTACGTAATTAATGTAATAGGCCAGGTGGCATCTTTTTGTTGGGCGAAATTAGAGGAGGGGGGGCCCACCTAGTTGAAATCAGGGGGTGGAGAGATTAGTTAGGAAGTTTACATAAGGTGAGAACATAAGTATACGTAGGTGTAGCATTTTTTATGGAAATCGTTTATTTTCAGTCAGATAATAACAGCGATAGATAAGTCGCCTCGTCCTAGCGACGCGTGTCCCCGCGTGGACCGGCAACGTGCACGGCTTATCCCCTCCGCGTGTCCCCTGTTTCTCTCGTCTTCCACCACTCACCGCTGAAATATTATCCGCTTGTTCAAATCCCCATCTCCTTCCGACGCAGCAACAGCAAGACACCATCGGCCACCGGCCCGTCGTCACCGGCGGCAGCCACAGCTGCAAGAGCCAACCAATCGCCACCAGCTGCTGCAATCGCTCGACTTGCTTCTTTTCTTTTCTTTCTAGACGCAAGCACAGCAGCGCTGCGAGCCTGCGACCCACGATTTCGCCGTCGACGAGGGACGCTGCAACGTGAATCTCGCCATGGCGGCGGATCTACAGTGCAGCAAGCTGCACACAACTCGTGGAGCCGGAGCCCATTGGCTCTGCGTTGGAGCTCCGCCGGAGTTGCGATGGAGGCCTCGGTGTTGCGTTGGAGCTCCGTCAGGGCTGCAATGGAACTTCGCCGGAGCCGTCGGCGCTGCGTTGGAGCTCCACCGGAGTTGCAATGGAGCTTCGCCGGAGCCGTCGGCGCTGTGTTGGAGCTCCGCCGGAGTTGCAATGGAGCTTCGTCGGAGCCGTCGGCGTTGAGTTGGAGCTCCGTCCGGCTGCAATGGTGCTTCGCCGGAGTCTTCGGCGCTGCATTGGAGCTCCGCCGGGGCTGTAATGGAGGTTGGCCGGAGTTGCAACGGAGCTTCGCCGGAGCATCGGTGCTTCGTTGGAGCTGCAATGGAGCTCACCGGACGCCCTCGGCGCTCCGTTGGAACTCCGCCGGGGCTGCGATGGCGCCGTGTTGACCGTGTCGAAGCTGTCGCGCTCGCTGCTGCTGTGATCCAACGGTCACCAGCACGCTAATCCAAATTCAGCCAGATGATTTCTCTAAGAAATCATCCGGCTGATTCGTAGCAGCCCTCATTTTTTATTATAAAACTACAAGCCCCGTCACTTAAACGGGATGCTCTGTGTGCTGACAGCGACAAATGATCGCGCGTATTCGGGCTGAACTCTGAAACCTAGGATTCATCGGACGGTACAGCCCGCTGTTTAACGATCTAGCTCACCGCTCCACAGCATTTCCCATGGAGCAGAGCTGATAGCAACTGGGCGGGGCGGCTAGCCTGGCCGTGGAGAAGGAAGGATACGTAAGTGGCACGGTGGCCGAAAGACGGAGGGCGGCCGCAGGAAGCGCGCGGTAGCTGCGTTTGGCCACCGTCCGCCAGCACCCGGCCGAGAGGTGGAGAGACTCACCCACCGGCTACATATCCTACAGTATAGTCCCGATCGACTCGTCCGCTCGCTTTCCAACTCCAATCTATCATTCTCTCTATGGCACAAAAACGACACAAAGAAAATATGCGCTTTACTGTAAGTCTCCTTTTCTTTTCCGAAAAAAAACCATATCTATCTATTGTCCAAAAGTTCAAACAATCCAAATATAATGAAAATTACACTGAGGCCCCTGAGCCACCGAACTGAAGGACCACTACTGCCATCAAAACAAAAATGCTAACACCTACGTATTGTTACATGCCAGACTTATGTAAATCAACTTTTTTCCTAATCCCCACTAATTCCCCCTCCCCCCCCCCCCCCCCGATTTTTAGGGTGGTGCCCGGTGCCATCCAATCAAATAAGACCACATCATCATTTACATAAATTTTGTAGCTACCCTTTTGTAGGTGTAGCAAGGCTCACATCAAAACGAGTTGCCGACGCGTCGCTGTCGCCGCTCCCCTATCATTGTCGATAACAGCTGAGAAGTCTTCGTGCATGTGCCCTTAAGCAATAGCGGCGGCAGGATCATGCCATGACTCAGGGACTCATGCAACCTTCCTACACTTTAACATTGTAGCTACAGTGCATGCTGCAGTCAAGTCAACGAAGCACACGAGGATCACGGCCTAGGCCAGCACCAGGGTTGCCTGAGGCCTGATGCCTCCACTGCCCTGAAGGATCAGTGCCCTGAAGCTGTAGGCGTCACCATTGAACCCTTAAATCAATCTGAAGTAGCTGGCATCATATCTTTACTGATACCTCCTTGTAATTGGACTAGTCTGCTTAACAGACCCAAACACCCACTTCACACAGCCAACTAGGACATCAACAATGATATTGTCTCAATAATGTTACATAGGATGGGTACTAAGTTGGAAGAGAGAGATTTTTATTTAATGTAAAAGATGATCTCCTGGTTAAAGAAGGTACATAGTTTTTTCTCCATTTTATGGATGCACTCTTGTAGTTACATGTTTTCGAGTTTCATTTTAACAACTCCATAATTTTACGAGGACACAACCACTAATAGCTAGAGTTAACACCAAGGTATAACTAATCGTATGATTTGTTCTCATGGTCACGTGCATGGCTAAGTGAAGGGTTGCCTTATCAACAACTATACATACTTCATAGACCATTGAAAGCGGCTTCCAATTTCTTGTACAGACTTCCAAAATGAATGTTGTGAACTTCCGACCTCAATAAGAACTTGAAGATAGCTCCCAAAAAAATGGAACGTCTACCTATAGAAAATTGTGTGTACTTCCATCCAAGTTCACGTTTCAAAAAGTAGGCATGGGTTTACTACTTTGTTGGCAAGAGAGGTCATGTGCCTCAGAGATGAGAGTTGTAAAAAGTTATAATAAGAGAGCCCTCCAAATTTTGGCATGAGCTTTCCCAAATTTGGGATGATCCTTTCATCCAGATTTCACCCAACTTTCAGATTGCTAAATCACAAATTTCAACTCCTACCTACCCTCAAACATCCAAAAGTGCAGTCAGTTGTGATCTAGAGTTTTAGATCTATTTTGTTGTCCATAGATAGATTTGTTTCTCAAACTTAGAAATGACATTCTAACATGCACATCATACCGTACATGTATCCAACGTTCATAGTTACTTCGAGATTCATGCCATGTTTTTTGGTTTTTGACAAAGTTTTTCTTATTTTAGAGTATTGCATAAAGTTTTGATGTTTTTTTGTCTCATTGTGTACCGTGGCAAACGAGTGCACCTTATTTACTAGTATGCGGCGATGCATTGTGATACACTTTGAACAGGAAAACAAAAAGGCAAATAAAGCAATATGCAATACTGTGATACAGGGCAAACTTTGCCAAAACCAGAAAGGGTTTGTCTAGGACACATCTAGATTGACATAACTATGTCACATCTAAGCTGATGTCCATTCTGTTTGTGCTCTATTTTTTTTGTTCTAGTTTTTTTTTGTTTCTTGTTGCTGTAATATATATTTGTGGGAGCTTAGATGTGATATCCTTAAAAACATCTAGACATGAATTAGACAAACTGAACCAGAAATCGTGGCACAAATCTCGAAGCAACCAAGAGAATCCATGTACGATATATCACGGGCCGGGCATGGTAGAAAAACCAGTCTTCTATAAGATTGTGATAAGTGCTTGCAAGAGATAAAGTAGCCGAAACATGAACGCCAAATGCCAATGCAATTTGTAGGGCAAGAAGCAGATCAGTCTCCATGAAGCCACCTAGGGATTAAACCGTTGAGAGTCGCTCAGGGTTCCGGTCAAAAGAGTCGCTCAAGGAAGGCCACAAAAGTGTTGATTAGTTCGTTGTCGCAGGTCTTTTAGCTCACCAAATCAAACGGCCATACGTTGCCATCAAGCAACCACACCACACCACGAGGCCCCCTATATCAACGCCCCAAGAACCCCTCCAAAATCACACATTCCTCGTTCCTCAAGGCACGCGCGCGCGCGCACACACACACATACACGCACGCCAGGACACCACCACACCACCGGCCACCACCTTTATTTGCATATCCAAATCGTACGCACGCCATGGGCGCCATGGACGCGCTCATTTCCAGCGGCGCGCACAACGCCACCACAGCCCCGTTCATCGGCGCCGGCGGCCTCGCCAGCCTGCTCCCACAGGTGCAGACGGTGGAGGTGCTCGTCGCCGTTTCCATCTTCGTGGCCATCCACTCGCTGCGGCAGCGGCGCTCGCTGGGCCTCCCGTCGTGGCCGGTGGTCGGCATGCTCCCGTCCCTCCTCCTCGGCGTCCGGGGCGACATGTACGAGTGGATCACGGGCGTCCTCAAGGCGCGCGGCGGCACGTTCACGTTCTGCGGGCCGTGGTTCACCAACCTGCACTGCGTGGTCACCGCCGACCCGCGGAACCTGGAGCACCTGCTCAAGACCAAGTTCGGCAACTTCCCCAAGGGCCCCTACTTCCGCGACACCGTGCGCGACCTCCTCGGCGACGGCATCTTCGGGGCCGACGACGAGGTGTGGCGGCAGCAGCGCAAGGCGGCCAGCCTCGAGTTCCACTCCGCCGAGTTCCGCGCGCTCACGGCGAGCTCGCTGGTGGAGCTCGTGCACCGGCGGCTGCTGCCCGTGCTGGCCGAGACCGAGGCGGCCGGCGCGGCCGTGGACCTGCAGGACGTGCTCCTCCGCCTCACGTTCGACAACGTGTGCATGATCGCCTTCGGCGCCGACCCCGGGTGCCTCCAGAAGGGCCTCCCGGAGATCCCGTTCGCCCGCGCGTTCGAGGACGCCACCGAGGCCACCATCGTGCGCTTCGTCACGCCCACCGCGGTGTGGCGCGGGATGCGCGCCCTCGGCGTGGGCCACGAGCGCGTGCTCCGGCGGTCGCTGGCCGGCGTCGACGAGTTCGCGTACGACGTGATCAGGAAGCGCAGGGAGGAGCTCGCCGCAGCCGCCGCAACCGGCCACGAGGAGGCCGCCGGCGGGCTCCGTCGGGCCGACCTGCTGACCATCTTCACCAAGATGCGCGGCGCCGACGGCGCCCCCGCCTACTCGGACAAGTTCCTCCGCGACATCTGCGTCAACTTCATCCTGGCCGGGCGCGACACGTCGTCCGTGGCGCTGGCGTGGTTCTTCTGGCTGCTCAGCAAGAACCGCGGCGTGGAGGCCAAGATCCTGCAGGAGGTCGAGGGCATCGTGGCGGCGCGGGGTCGCTGTGGGGAGGTGGAGGAGGAGCTGGTGTTCCAGCCGGAGGAGGTGAAGCGGATGGAGTACCTCCACGCCGCGCTCTCCGAGGCGCTCCGGCTCTACCCGTCCGTCCCCGTCGACCACAAGGAGGTACGTGCTACGTACTTCGTATCTTGCTCGTATAATACGTACATGCATGCACACACACACGATGCTATACATGCATGGCACGATTGTCTCATGTTGCGACCTTGCATTCGGCGTTGGTGTTTGGTGGAACTAACTTGACCTCATGACACCAAGTTCCCAAGTGTGTGAGCGCGCGGCTGGCCCTTCCCCATCATCTGCATGAGGAAATTAAAGCAAGCCACTGTAGCTTCTCCTGTACAAAACAACCATGTTTTACAATTTTGTACTACTAGCTAAATGGTGCACGATGCGTACAATTTTGTACCTCGGGTCAAATAGAAACGATGACAAGTCACTGGGTTATTGTGGATACTGCCACTGAGGTTGACGCTTACCCAAGTCGATGGACGCATGCGAATTCCAATTACTTCGTTGCACCTCACTAACTGGAGTTTTGAACTTGCATCATCATGAAGCTAACGTGTAAAAAGAATTTACGCGAGATTTATACTACTAGGTAGTAGGTTGCCGGTTGGTCGTCTACTGATGTTTCTGGGTATCTGTTGTTGTAAGGCTTCAAAAGGTTGACAGAGACACGTGTCTGGCAGATTCAATTGCATTTGCACCTGTGCTAAGGTTTAGCATACTTAATTCTAGGTCTGCAAATTAAGTTGATTGCCAACAAGGGTACTCTTTATCTTGCTTGTACAAAACTCAAAAGTAGATCACAGCATCTTTAGTCAGATCACCCAACCTTATCTACCTGGACTGGAGTAGGTCAGAGCACATCATAACAAAACTGAAGCAGTGACAGTCAACAAGTTAGCATGTCACCATGATAACCCGTACATAATTTCCTCATGATCCGTCCATCCATCAGGTTGTGGAGGACGAGGTGTTCCCCGACGGCACGGTGCTGAAGAAGGGCACCAAGGTGATCTACGCCATGTACTCCATGGGGAGGATGGAGAGCATCTGGGGGGAGGACTGCAGGGAGTACAGGCCGGAGCGGTGGCTCAAGGACGGCCGCTTCATGGGCGAGTCCGCCTACAAGTTCACCGCCTTCAACGGCGGCCCGCGCCTCTGCCTCGGCAAGGACTTCGCCTACTACCAGATGAAGTTCGCCGCCGCCTCCATCCTCCGCCGCTACCGCGTCGACGTCGTCCAGGGACACCCGGTGGCGCCCAAGCTGGCGCTCACGCTCTTCATGAAGCATGGCCTCAAGGTGACGCTGGCCAAGAGGGACGACAAGGCCAAGCTCTGAACCACATTAGCCTCGTCTGGTGTTCCCCAAGTGGTGGTGTGCTCTCTCCAGTGATACTTTGCAAGAGAAAAGCTGATGGTGTGTGAAGAAAAAGAAAAAAAGCTTTCCTCCCTTCTTTCTTTTTTCGCTTTCTGCTTATTACACTTTGATGATATTGTTACTATGTCCTTGATTTGTTTCGTTTTGCATTGTTAGCATCTATATAGTTTAGCCAACAAATGTAGAACCTCTGTATATGTGTACTTTGTAATGGTGAAGCACAGCATGACTATAGCTTCAGGTGTTGTTACTGGCGAAAATATTCATGGTATTATTTGAATACTCCCCCTGTCCCAAAATAAGTGACTAAACTTTGTACTAACTATAGTACAAAACACCTGCAAGATATGATGAGATCTTTTTAAATAAATGTGCTCTCAATCAGATAGAACTGCTTATATTACCAAAGAGCAATCTTTCAGAGTTTTAATCAGAAAAAGAAAAACATAGGCAACATCCAGGGACTCTGTGAAATATCTGGTAAATAGTCTTGTCATTTATTCATTATATTCAGAGCTCTAGCGTTTTGGGGAAAGTTTCATGGGAACCTGAACAGTGATGTAAAACCAGATGGTAATCCATGGATTTTTATCGATGTGAGTTGGTGAAAGTTGGTTGGCCAACTTCAAGCCTTGCCCTCCCAGCCCACGGTCTGGTTGGTCAACTTCAAGCCCTGCCACTCCACTCTTCATAGAATTCAGCCACAAAATTCTCCATGAACTTGTGCCTTTTCTCTGCTCTCTTTTTCCCAGCCTGTGTGCAGAGTGAACTATGTGTCATGTATGGAATACATAATGGAAGGCTACAGCATATACGTCATGTTTGTACTGAGAACCATACATAGTATTTATAACAAGCGATTATAGTTGGTACTACCTCCATGTCAAAATTTATGTTCATTACGACATCGAAAGTTCGAAATGATACCCGCCATGACACTATGGCCATCAACTTCTTTGAAAATAAATTGTTCTAAATTAAAAAATATATGCAAGAAATTTCATGATGAATCAGGCAGTATCAGTTGATGTTGTCAATGTTGGTTATTCCTTGTGCATTAAATGACTGGCCTTGGTTATTCGTTGTGCGTTAAAAATAAATTTAACTGACAGAGATTATAAACGGAATGTATTTTTACATAGACAATATTAATGTATATAATGGGATTATTAGTAAGCTGGATCTCACCTGCATGCTATGTGTAACCGAAGCCAAGTAGACCTTAACATAACTCTACTAATCTTACTAAGCTCAATAGGTCTAAAGCGGCAATTCTTTCTTTCTGGGTTTAGACAAGACAAAGTACAGAAGAAAATAAAAAGGACCAGTATTTCATAGCTCAGCCCTGACCTCGGTCTTCATCATGTCCTTCAACTTAAAAAGTTTCTCATGGAAATGATTAATTGATGTTTGCTTCTCCTCCTTGGACATATACTTCTCCTTTGACAAATTATCCCGTGGAAGTACGTTAGGATCATGCAATGCACTGTTCTTGCTTCCTCCATATGTAAAACATCTTGCAACACCTACAATGTTAATTGGGAAGATTAGGGGACACACCACATATTCAGATAAAATATGACCATCCTTTTGCGGTCAAACAATAAACAAAATATGACCAGATGTGTAGCAAAAAAGCAAAGTGCATTCTCAATTTTCTTTGGCCAAACTTTGTAGCTAAAAAATTGAGAATGTGTAAGTATTTCTCAGTTCTAGTGAACTCAGTAGGATCCAGAACATTTCTTGTAACATTGGTCAGATTGGGTACAACCATGGAAATAAACGACACAGGATGTGTCCTATTTTGATATTTCCATGTACTAGCTCATCTTCAGATTCTAGCGGCATACCACATTCACATGACTTACATCTGCATTCTATCAGTGATGCTTTTGTTTTATCAATAATGTGCCAGGGAGCTAGACACCTAGACATACTATTTGTGTGCATTGCTTGCAGATATACAAACAGTGGTATATTTTGTAATTAATTCTACTCTATGTGCCAAAACCAAATGCTGAGACAATCATTGAATGAACTTAAAACAGCAGAGCCAAAATAAAGACAAACGGAAGACTGGATGTGCAGAAAGAATGTGTATAACCAGAGCTCCGCATAGTTGTACGGTTTTAGAATTATCAAAGAAATTCCATTATGCAGAATGGATACATACATTTATGGTTGAGCAGTACTTACCAATCGCACCAATTGCATCCAGACGATCTGCATCTTGCACGATTGCAAACTCAAGAGTGGGCTCCGCATTAAGCTTATTTGAAACCTCGTTTTTGAATCCTGCAGTTAACATTGCGGGTGTAACTTTGTAAGAATTAGACAAATTGTGCAATGGTGTTACAAGAAATCTCAACACACTAAGCACTACTAATGGGTATTCGGTTCAAATAACAGATAACAACCCGTAATCTTTGAAATAGCACAATGAATTGTTTTTATTGCATAAAAATATGAGAATTGATGCATGAAGAGATAATATGGACTGCTAAAAAATAACATCATATACCAGGTCAAAAAATAATAATAACATCATATACAGAGAAAACATTAACATGCAGAATAAGCCAATGTAGGCGTTTAAATTTTTATTTGAACTACTCTAAAAAGAACTAAAATTTGACCAAAGTGCTCCAAGTGAGCTGTAACATCGACCGAAAGGAAAAAACATGACCGAAGACAGGAAGTTGCTTCTTTTTCAATTATAACATAACAAATTTCATCCAAAGATGCACAAAGACGGACAACTCACCCATCCCTGTAATAATGGCCACTATTTCCTCCCTCTGCCCCTCCTCCAACCCCACCTCTTCAAGAAACCTTTTGACGATGCTCATATCCTCCACATTATCCCTATCCAAACATCCCATCAGATTCACTTACCAAGCACAGAACACTCCTCAACGACCGGACAAGACAATACAACCGTCAAACAAAAAACACTACAAGACTTCTGTGAGATCAACAGCTTAGCTAACTCTTAGTTCAACTTTCATCTCACTCTTCAAGGTCGAAAGAAGACATTTAGCAAAGCAACGAGAAGTTTTCTCACTTGGTGTACTTGTAATCACCTGCACGAACAGAGGTAGCAAGAAATGGGAGTTCCCCATCAGTTTTTTGTTCAAATCGAGAGCTAATCGGCTCAAGTAAATCCGTAGACACAATCAATAACGAAGCAGCAGAGCAATTGCGACTTACCGATGTCGTGCAGGAGAGCAGCCAGTTCCACCTGGAGCAACCACCCCTCACGGATTAAACCAACAATATCGATAAACAAAGTTCCACACATCAAGTGGAAGAACTGGCGGAGGACAGAAGATGAGGCGAGGAGTTGTTACGATGAGGAGGCGGTCGGGGGAGGAGACGCCCTGCTCGGCGGCGAGGGAGAGCGCGAGGTCCCGGACGCGGAGCGCGTGGGCGGCGTCGTGGGAGGCGTCGCGCCCGCTCATCTCCCTCTCAACCAGCTGCTCAGCACAGCGCACCGCCGCCGCCGCCGCCGCCATTTTCTCGGTGTGCAGAGCAGGAGGCGGCTGAGAGTCCGTTGGGGTCAGAGGCTGCTACTGAGACACGGACAGAGGAAGGTGGGTCTTGCCGTCGGAGCGGGATCGTCTGACGTACTGCCCCCTGAAGTGGGGCCACTGACATGTGGGCCCCGGTCCACATGCCAGTGCGAGTATTGAAGAAGTCTGCTATCCTCCGGTCAGTCTGATTACTCTGATAGTAAGACTGAATTTCACCTTGCTGCGCTAATTTGGCGATTCGGACGCTGTCCCGTACGCTTGAACCTCTATATATGTATACGTCCGGTATGATTACTGAAGATGAAGATAAAAATAAATAAAAACGTGATCCGGATGTGCTAAATCCAAAGTGACCGACTGCTCGAACACATTGGTAACGTATGGGCTGGATACGAGGGTTCACAAAAAATACGGCCACATTAGAATAATTTTCTCTTAAAACATACTTGATACTTTCACACAACTTTATAAATAAAAGCAAACGCATAGTCAATACAAACAAGTCCAAATGCAGCAAAGAAAATAGTAATATTTGATGGAGCATCAACACAAACACATCCAAAGAAAATAAAACAAAGAATAAAAAAGGCCACCAAGTGGCTGGCATCTCAGGAACCCTGAGGCGAGGCAAGGCACTGCACGGTCATAGTCATCGCCTCCATCATGCTGCCAAGCGGATCACGACCCTTTTGTCTAGATAGCGGGTGTCAATGTTATAAAAAGACCCATAATTTTAATACTGAGTCATGGGCCCGCTGGAAAGAAAAACAGTAAAAACCAACTTGTTACGCATTGTCCATAGAATCCATGCCAACGCCACAAACACAAATTAGAACAGGCATCTTCTCCTTTCAGTTTGGTTGGCCCGGGTTTGGAGCAGTCGGAAAACAAGTCCAGACCTCCTGGTAGGCCCCCAGAGCCTCATGGACATAGCACCATAGGAACAGCGCCACTGGGTATGAGAAGATGTGGTGTCCCGTTTCTCAAACAATACAAAGGGAGCAACGACCATACCTAGGTCCATTCCGCTTTATCACCTCCGTCCTTGATGGGAGGCGATCCCATAGGATTCTCCGCGGAATCTCACCGAATTTCAGCGAGGGTGCACATGCATGGTCACGACGGTCCCTTGGGAGGTTGTATGCATCGCCGGAGAGGTAGATGGGTCGCTGGGGAGGTGTTGCGTGTTGTTGGGCGTCAGGGGAGAATGAGAGGATTTAGAAAAAAAAATGTGTGGGCTGCTCAAATTTGAGAAAAAACAATTATTTTTTAGGCTCAACTCCTAAAGAAAATTAGAAGTTACTTATATGTTTGAGGGTTCGGTTAGTTGAGGTTTAACTCAAAAGGTTTGCTAGATTTTTTTTATTTTTTTAGAAAAGAAGGATATACCTCGGTCTCTGCATCTGGGCGATGCATGCAGCCATTTATTAAGTATTCGCAAAGACCTTACAAAGTAATACATCAGTAAGCCTAAAGCCACCATCTTAGCAACACCTGTCGCTACTCCTATCCCCATGATGAAGGGGTGCCGAATGTCCGAGACGAATACCAAACACACATCGCACCAAAGCCTAACATCTAAAGCCGGATGCCCCAGCCAAGCCACAACGTCGGGACTGAGTCACACACCGATCCGACGCACTCTCAGAAGCCACCGCCGCCGTTTTCCACCGATCCATCTCTAGAGCAGGTACTGACGCGTTGACCTTTGTCAGGCCTGCTGTCGACACCACCACGGCGCCAGAAAACGCCACCGTCCTGCACGTATCCATCCACACGCGCCCCTCGCCGAAACATCGCAGCGCCATGCCGTCGAGACCCATCGTCGTCCTTGCGGTAGATGTAACACCGCTCCTCCTCTTGCCCCCTCTAGACAACACTTGCTCCAAAACGATGCCCCCAGGAGAGAGGACGGCACTGAAGGCGCCGTCATCGTCCGATCCGATAGACCCAGATCTAAGGTTTCCCCTAGAACATCCCGATCGAGTTGACGTGGCCTGCAACAACGATGCCTCGAGAAGGAAACAATGTCAGAGACGTTGCCATCGTCCACCAAGACCGCAGTCAGGCGTGGTTTTCACCGAAAGCCGTGTCTTCTCGATCTCGTGGCTGGCTGAAACCGCGCGGAGCTTCGCCATGAAGACGTATGCCGCCAACCATCCCCTCACTAGAGCTCTCATCGCGCCGCCGACCATCCAAGTGAAGAATCAACAATGGATCTGGGTGGGATCAAGATCCGTGGCCGCCGCCATGCCGACCATCGCCAGCAGCCATGGAGTCGTCGGTTGCCGCCGCACGGTCAGGGAGCCGCCCTGGCCATGGTGCGAAGCCCCCAGCCCGAGGTGCCCCAGCCGCCTCGAGTGGTTGCTGCCGCCTCCTCC
Organism: Aegilops tauschii subsp. strangulata; assembly: GCF_002575655.3. Taxonomy (NCBI): domain Eukaryota; kingdom Viridiplantae; phylum Streptophyta; class Magnoliopsida; order Poales; family Poaceae; genus Aegilops; species Aegilops tauschii. The sequence continues at coordinate 233,464,875 of NC_053035.3, read as the reverse complement.
TGCCTCAGCGCCTTGGCACCGGGCGCCACCGCGGTCGCGGTGGCAGGATCTTTCGCTTTGGGGTAGCGGGCTGGCGGCGCTAGGATCTATCCCCCCTGGGGTCGGGCTCAAAAAAGGTTTGTTAGGTATGCCCTAAGAGTTAACTAAAACATCACGTAAAGAAAACTAAAACATGGTCCATGGGATGTAAACGAATTGATAGTAGATGACAAAGCAAAGAACCCTGATTCATCAACTGGGAACATGATACATATAGTGAGTGATAACATGGTTCGGCTGAATACACCATCCGTTTAGCGAGACAAGCTGACTTAACATTGTTGCATCATCCATATACCTAGAAATATATGCGTGAATCATCTCACTTCTCAAATCCGGCTCATTACTACTAATCATCCCACAAGTATTTAGTAGTGCTACCACATCATTATCTCATATATAAGTCTACTTAGTAGGATGAAAGGGCGTTATCTCTCCATCAGGCCATGAGGTAAAGATCTAGCCATCATTGGATGAACCAACGATAGTGAGATCTGCCTTCACAACGCAGCTCGATCCTACAACATAGCCTCCCGACGGGTCCTTGAGTTTCTTGAGTCCAAGGAAGTTAGGCCATCCCCATCCTTGTCCACATACCCAGAGACCTGCGATCACCACAAAAGTAAGATCAACTGCAATCATCATCAGGTTACAGACACTAGCTGCTTGAATCACACATCAGTAGCACTGATACTTGCTAAGGAAAGTTGAACCTGAAGTTCTAGTGAAGTGTTTCCCATTCTTTTGGTCCAGGATGGAAAGAGTCATTACAGCCACCTTCTTGGACTCGAGTTGGAGCTCATCCGAGACATCCGGGTATAAGTACAAGCTGAGGCAATCCGTGCTGTACTTGTCACCACGCGGATACATGCCGATGTACCTGTTGACAAAAATGGGAAGTGAACACTTCAAGTATAATTGGGTACCCCGGAAAATGTATTTGAAGTTAGTATTGAAATCGGAAAGTTGTGGCTGAGCTTGGGTGTAGCCAACCATCAACTTTGGACACAACTTCGTGGCATTGCAATTGTACAAAAAAACTAAGCAAACCCTGACTACAGTACAAGATAATACAATGTTACCCAGAAACAATCAGAGAAAATAATTGATGGTATGTGACACATACAAGAACCGGTGGTACCAAATATATAAATGTGAATGAAATTTCTGAAAAAAAAAACTCATAAACAGCATAAGGCTTGACCATGAAATTTTATAGGCTAACATAGATTTTATATAGTACTATAACGTTTCAAATTTGTTCCTGAATTTAGGTACACATGATTACAAAACCCCTTCTCTATTGAAATTGGAATGTGTTGCGGCATATCTGTAAATATACTAGAAGTACAGTTCTTTGGTTGTATGCTTAGAGAACAAGCTAAAATATCCAGTTGGATATCTGCAGGACCTTGCCTTGCACAAAAATCTGGCCATCATTAATGTCCGTTGGCATAAAATATTCTCTGTCCACTATTAAGTTAGTACGCTGACTAGGTATGGTAAGCTAAAGGATACAAATAAGCTAAAATGTTGGATAACACATGCATACTATTTGTATAAATCATTTGTTATGTAACCATTTAACTGGTAACAGATGTATACCATTTCTGTCCACCAACTTCAAATGTAGGAGACTGGATGAAGTGCTTCAAGTCCAATTCAAGGAAATTGTTCATGGTCCAAGTGTATGTCCCTTTGATGAATCCCTTACTCTGGACAAAGAGGTTCTGAACTATGGTAGCCTTCTTCTGAACCACAACAGCCTTCTTTTCAGGAGAAGAGACATCAATCTTCAATATCTCCACAGCAAAGACACAGCTATCATCAACTAGAAAAGCAGATGATTTCAGTAGCTCCTGAAGAGGAATCAAGCAACGCTCCTTCGAGTAGGTATTCTTGAAGTCAAAGTTGTAGGTAGCTGCTTTTAGGTAAACGCTGAAAGATTAGAGAATGAAGAACTTGTAGGTAAGGTGCAAATATACCAAATAATATATGACCAAATCCCATTAAAAAAAAGTGTATAAATATATATATAACCAAACTTCACCCCAGTTCAGAAAGCAAGAAGATGTCAAGATAGTAAATTATATCCAAATAATGATTATCAAATTTAAAGAGAACATGTGTACGTAGTCCAAATCAGACAAACTTGACAGCAAAGAAAATACAAAGCAACTTCTTCATGGGAAAAGTGATATTTGATTGTATTACCAAATTGCAGATATTGACTTGTAATGATGGAATCATGGCATTTATATCTCAAACTTATGATGCACAAAGTATGGATTCCTAGCTGCTATAGGATGGATGTGCTTGAAAGAACACATCCATGAGACTACCTTTGCATCCACAGTACATTCCTTTTGTATGGTTGTATATTGACAACTCAAACACTGCGTGCACCGTGTGACCTGGCACCAAGCTCAATTGGGATGGCACAAGACGAAGAGCAACATATGGAGTTCCAGCACCAGCTTCTTTATGCATTGGAATCACTTGCAGGAACCTGGTAAATGAAATCATGGGAGGAAACCAAACTCAGTCTAGATTTCATAACTGAAGTAGGAGTGAAGTCTAATTTCTTGACTTCATGCACCGTATCAAGCTTTAGCGTCTGACTGATTGTTTATGAGATTGTGATTGCCAATTTGATTACATCAATCAAAACATCATTGGTGAGTAGACGGCATCCTAAATTCATGTGTATATGGATAACATATAGTTACTTTTTCTACAAAACAATCCAGATGGTATTTACATCTAATACATGAATTTTGCAGAGTTCCTTTTGCAATTATGGTGCATACCAGTTATACCCAGAGCAGTGAAAAGCACCAGATGTTGTGCTCTTAGCTCCAGTCTTAAGCAGTGATGAGAAGTCCTGAATCCTCCATTCAAAACCTGGAACATGGGTCTTTCCGAAGTCCTGAATCCCCCATTCTGAATCCGGAACAACTTGGGGTTTCCCTAGGAGTGCATGAGCTGATATTTGCACAAGTGCAGTAACTCAAAGTTACACAACAAAGAAAGAGAGAACATGCAATATTCATGTGTATGTTGCAGTTCCAAATAAACAGGATAAAATATCGACCACCGCAAAAATGGCCAACAACATATAAGTTACTCCCTCTGTCCCATAATATAAGCTTGCAAAAACATCTTATATTGTGGGACGGAGGGAGTATTTATGTTCCGATTATATGAATCAAACTCTTGAATGCAATTATTTGTGATAAGTGAGCCCTGGTCAATCAGAATAGTTATTCATGTCACCAATCAAGGGGAGAACAAGGCAGAAGATACTTCTTATTGCTTCTAATCACTAAGATATCAAGATCAACTACCTCAAATTAGATTAGAAAGATAGAAAGGCCATGAGGATGGGAAAATAAAAATCAAATGTTTTTAGTTAGTTCTCCTTTTTTGGAATTTTCTTATTATCCTTTCATTTTTTACAGAATATTTTTTATAGAATACTTTTAAAGAATATACTAAATTCTGCCCCGAAAAAAAATAGCCATCTTGGTAATATATCAACATGATGGTGAAGGCAAGTGCTTCCTCAATTCAGAGCTAGGATCTCATGTTCTTATACCTTGACTTTTGCCAAGGAATTAGTGCTGCAAATTGTATCCAAAATTTGGTTTATAAAAGACACAATCCAAACATCACGATTGACCAGGCATACATACATGAACTCCTGCAGTTGCCCATGGATCTGCTCCTTCCTCTTCTCTCCTCTGCAAGTGAGATTAAATCATACCATATCTCAGGGAAAGGTAGCAGATCAGCATATAAAATACTAGTACTAAGAACCACGGTAGACAAAGAAGGTAATTAACAGAATCTTGAGAGGTAGAGCCAATCTAGGTCCAAAATAATTACTGCCACGCCGTAGAAAAATCATTACCCGCGAAATAAATAAATAAAGGGGAGAACAGGAAGTGAAAATCACACTCCACGAGCAGGTCGATTAAAAAGCTACGGCTACGCGCTTTGCCCCTCGGTCGATCACGAAAGGAAGCCAAGAACTTGCAGCGCAAAACCCTGAAACCCCTGTTTCGTGAAAAGGGAAGAACTGGAAGTCTGAAAAACCCTCGACTACAGAAGAAAAAAGTGAAGAACAGTAGGATGGCAAGCGCGCGATCCGCGGCAACGAGACGGGATTTGCGACTCCCATGAGGAAGCGAAGGAAGAGAGAGACCTGGATTTTGGGGGCAGACCGAGAGTACCTCACAATGGCGTTCGTCGGCGTTCGTCGGGGTCCCGGAGGGGGTTTGCCTCTCCACGCTCCAGTCACCAGTCACGCCCCTCACTTTCCTCTCCTCTCTCTCCGCCCGTCGGTCGCTCCGTTTTCCTCCCCATCTCTTTTTTTTTCCTCTTACCCCTCTGCTTTTTTTTTAACAGCACTCGGCGTATTCCCGTTGGTGGGCGAGATCACTGAAGACAATTTGCCAATTCATCATCCACCCAGGTACTGCGACTCATACAAGGCACATCTTTCCCTGATTTTTTTCCACAAGGCATATCTATAACTTATCAACTTTTATACATGTTTTACTTATCTTACGCGCTGTTTTTTTTGGATTGTTTGTTTCTACCTATTAGGCTCTGCGTGCTCGGAATTTAATTGGCTTTTCAGTTCAGTAGCGAATGGGAGATATAGAGCGTCTACAGCCGGATAAGCAAATTCGATTTCTCAAACATTCGCCGACGCTTATGGGGCACCCCGTGGACAGTGATTGGTAAGTCGTCAAATATATTTTTTCACAATCGAATACCCCAATTTAGAAATCTCAAATCCATGATCCGCAAAAAAAAAAATCTCAAATCCATACTATTATATGCAATGTAAAACATAATCTAAGTGGAGCTCGCCTGACTCCGTTGTGCCCATATCCAGCGGCCGGCTGCGCCCTTCGGAGTGTTGGTCTGGTCATCAGCGAGGTACAGTATGACGTGTGACACGAACCAGCTCACAGGACTCAAGGCGCCGCCCTCTCCCATTCCCTACTCTTCCTCGTCAGAGTCCGGTACCTTGACAATGCCGGTGGACGTGAGATCTATGATGAATCCGTCATGAGAGGAGCCGGCGACATCCACCACAACGCGGTTGTGGTGCCCGGACTGGTGCACCATACGGGGCGCGGGAGAATGCGACTCCGCCTCGTCAACGTCCACCACAGCGAGGGTTGCCGCAGTCTCCGCTTCGCTGCCTTGCACGGCGGGCACGCCGCACCATATTTGCGTCGGACAACGCCCCTGCGTTCACCTCTGCCTCGACGCGCCAAGGGGTTGCGCGTCTGCCACCGCTTTGGGAAGCCGGTGAGGCAGCGACGACACACCTCGCAGCGGATCCATGCGCCATTTGGATGGACTCAATGGATTCCCAACGAAAGGAGTCTGAGCGTTGCCGTCGGGTGGCCTCCTCCCCAAATCGGCGGAGCGCAAGCCGGACGGTCATCTCCTCCTTAGGGCCGCATGGGTTGAGATCGGCGTCGACGGATCTAGAGGTGTAGGACTCAGATCCACTGCCCTCCATGTCGAAGAAGACCGAAGATCGTCCGGCGAGAGTTTGGGTGGCTGAGTGGAGTGGAGGGGAGTGTCAAGGAGTGACTAAGGGCAACTCCAACGCATGACCCAAATGGTCCGGCGCGTCCGTTTGGGTGTAAATGGACAGAACAGGCGGCCTAATGCGCGGGAGTAAATGGACCATTGTTCTTTTCGGTCCGCTTTCGACCCATTCACGACCCAACTTTTGGCCGTGTTTGCGGTCGAACGGACACGCGCGGCGCCTACTCGTGTCCTTCCCTGGCCCGCCCGTCGGGACACATGCGCCCCTTTTTCTATCCCCCCACTCCAGCCGCACCCCGCGCCCACTCCCCTTTCGTCCCTAGCCACCACCGCTGCCATTTTTCTCGGCCGTGTCGCTGTCCAGCACGGCTGCGCGCCCGCCCCTACCCTTGTCGCAACCCCCGTTCCTCAACGCCCCGAGCTGTCCAACCGCGGCCGCCTGATTTTAGTGCATCCGACGGTCGGATTTGGGGCGGACCCGGACGGATTTGAGCTCACCTAGCTGTCGGAGGCCGCGCCGTGCCATGGACTGGCCGGGTACCAGACCGCACAGCCCCAGCAATGCCCCTAGGCCGCATGTAGGTATAGACTCCGCCTCTAGTCGCTCGGATCTACCCTGTCGTCTGTTCGCCGGCAAATACACCAACGACCGTCGTCCGGGCTCAGTGCTGGCCCAAAGGCTCGTCGACGCACCATTGCCGCTCATAAGTGCGACGACTGTCCACGGAAGGTCTTGCGCCGCGTGTCTACGACGCCGGAATATCCCGGATGGGTGTTCGTCAAGTGCAAAGATGATGGGGTATGTGCTAGTTTAGCTTCGGTTGTGCTCCCGGATTCGGGGCATTTTGCTTATACTCAAAATTTTATTGTGTAGGATTGTGGAAAAAAAATACCATGGAATGTTTTAGTAAAAGAAAAATACATGGTTCAAAAAGAACAAATTCCAATAGACCATCAAAAAAAGGATTGCCAAAAAATATTTAGAAGCAAATTTTGCCATGGTTCAAGATTTGTTCAACGGCGCAAAAATGAAAAAGTCATAGCAACTTGCATTTGTACATAGTGGTAGAAAAAATGTGCATTAAAAATTGTGAGGTATTTTACACACAAAAAATGTGGATTAAATATTGCCATGTAGAACACAAAAAAGTGTACCATATATTGTTCGGCAGTAATTGTCATGTTTCATAAAGGAAATGTACCATGTCCCATTAGAAGCAAAAAATCCCATGGAAAAGATGAAGGTGAAATTTACCATGGCATTAAAAGTAAAATTTTACATGGACCATAAGAGTAATTGCCATGAAAAAATAAAAATACTAACGCCCACACGTGTGGCAGTTTTGCAACTCGTCCACGTGGATCACCGTCCAGTCGAGTTTGCACGAATTTTGACACATTGAGGCGGATTTTGTGTGCCACGTAGGACGAGGCTGGTGTGTGGGCGTTTAAGAGTTCGCCCACACGCCCCGCAGTACGCGGTTTGCCAGCTGCACTGTGTGGGCGAACTAGTTTTTGCCCACACAGCCACCACCGCCCACACGAGACTCATACGTTGTTCGATGGCAACTGTAGTTATGCGTACATGGCAATTAGGTAAACACACATGACAACTATGATTCGTTGCTAGACGACAACTGTAGTTACGCGTACATGGCAACCAGATAAACACACGGCAACTGTGACTAACCATACATGGCAATTGTGGTTGGACCACACGTGGCAACTAGGTAAACACACATGGCAACTACTGTTTGACCATATGTGGCAAGTAGTTAATCACACCCGACAACTATGGTTTGATTACACGCGGCAACTACCATAAATTAGACATGACAACTATAGTTAACCAGAACAGATAGAGTTGCCATGCTTTTACAACTACATTTGTCATCCCGGGTAACTACATTTGTCATCCCGGGTAACTACATCTGCCATCCCGGATAGCAACTAAATCGTCATCCCGCGGGGGTAACGTAGTTGCGGCAGGACGTGTGGGCATTTTTGCTTCATGCCACACGCGCGGGGTGGAGATGAGTAGTACTTGTTGGGCGTGTGGCACGAAGTAGCTGCGCCCACACATGTGGGCAATTCTAATGTTCGCTCACACAACCCGTGTGGGCTGCCTCCTGCTCACGCCATACACGGTGTGTGGGCGGATATCTAGTATGCCACACGTGTGGGCGTTATCGGCGTCCTGAAAAAATAAGAAATAGTTTTCCATGAACTATTAAAGTATAATTGACATGTGTGTAAAAGTTTTTTTCATGGCAATGTAGGTAATTCTGCCGTGGCAATAAAAGTTAAATCTTTCCCATGGCAATATAGGTAAATTTTCCATGGCAAATTTAAAAAGTAAAATTTGCCATGCGAATCAAGTAGAAAGTTGCCATACTGCAAAGTAAAATTAGCCATGTTCTTAAAGGGTAAAATGTTATGATGATCAAATTTTCTTGCATTTATCATGTGATATTCCAAAAAAATGTTTGAAAATTTGCTATGATGTATGAGACGCACTTTTGGATTTTTTTTTGCCATGCGACCAATGCATACAAATTTTCTTTTGCCATGATATGCTCAATAAACTAGAAACTGAAGGGGGCATAATTAAAAATGAACAAAATTTGTCATGGCAGATGCATATTAGAAAGATGACATTTTTGTTTCATTTATAATTTTCATGCTTTGTACAAGGAAATTGCCTTGTATGTAAAACAAATTTTCCATGACGCAAAAATGAAATTTGCCATGGCAATTGTATTAAACTTGCCATCGTCCATAAACTAAGTTTGCGTAATAGAGAAAATAAGAAATAATGCACAAATGTTTCTTTGGTAAAATTGCCCTAGCCCCATGTAACACCCCGAGTGTCATGCTACAGTAACCCTCTGTGATTAAGCTAATCATTTTATTAAACAGTGATTGATCACCTTTGATTTAGATATCCTTTGAAATTTCCACTTTCAAGTCAAATTCAATTTGCAAGTGAAATATGGAGTTGCACAAAAGTTGTTGCAAAATAGTTCATCTTTTACCCAAAATTCCATAACATTTGATTGTTAAGGAAAACAACATCACCTCCAAGCCAAGATGGACTATAGCAATTTAAAACAGTGCCAAATCAGCAAGTTAATTGCTTTTCCATTTATGCAAAATTCTAACAGCTTCAATTAGATTCAAAACTTTTTGTGGCTGTGCCAAACATTGCATTGTATTTATGTGGGAAATTCCCATATTTTACAAAAAACATTTTGGCACCCCAAATTTTGTTGGGGAACGTAGAAATTTCAAAAAATTTCCTACGCACACGCAAGATCATGGTGATGCATAGCAACGAGAGGGGAGAGTGTTGTCCACGTACCCTCGTAGACCGAGAGCAGAAGCGTTCACACAACGCGGTTGATGTAGTCGTACGTCTTCACGATCCGACCGATCAAGTACCGAACGCACGGCACCTCCGAGTTCAGCACACGTACAGCTCGATGACGTCCCTCGAACTCCGATCCAGCCGAGTGTTGAGGGAGAGTTTCGTCAGCACGACGGCGTGGTGACAATGATGATGTTCTACCGACGCAGGGCTTCGCCTAAGCACCGCTACGATATTATCGAGGTGTAATATGGTGGAGGGGGCACCGCACACGGCTAAGAGATCAATGATCAATTGTGTGTCTATGGGGTGCCCCCTGCCCTCGTATATAAAGGAGCAAGGGGGAGGCGGCCGACCTAGGAGGAGGGCGCGCCAAGGGGGGAGTCCTACTCCCACCGGGAGTAGGACTCCTCCTTTCCTTGTTGGAGTAGGAAAAGGGAAGGGAGAAGGAGAAAGAAGGAAGGGGGCGCCCCCCCTCCCTAGTCCAATTCGGACTAGTCCATGGGGAGGGGTGCGGCCACCCTTTGGGGCCTTTCTCTCCTTTCCCGTATGGCCCATTAAGGCCCAATATGAATTCCCGTAACTCTCCGGTACTCCGAAAAATACCCGAATCACTCGGAACCTTTCCGATGTCCGAATATAGTCGTCCAATATATCGATCTTTACGTCTCGACCATTTAGAGACTCCTCGTCAAGTCCCTGATCTCATCCGGGACTCCGAACTCCTTCGGTACATCAAAACATATAAACTCATAATATAACTATCATCGTAACGTTAAGCGTGCGGACCCTACGGGTTCGAGAACTATGTAGACATGACCGAGACACCTCTCCGGTCAATAACCAATAGCGGAACCTGGATGCTCATATTGGCTCCCACATATTCTACGAAGATCTTTATCGGTCAAACCGCATAACAACATACGTTGTTCCCTTTGTCATCGGTATGTTACTTGCCCGAGATTCGATCGTCGGTATCTCAATACCTAGTTCAATCTCGTTACCGGCAAGTCTCTTTACTCGTTCCGTAATACATCATCTCGCAACTAACTCATTAGTTACAATGCTTGCAAGGCTTATAGTGATGTGCATTACTGAGTGGGCCCAGAGATACCTCTCTGACAATCGGAGTGACAAATCCTAATCTCGAAATACGCCAACCCAACAAGTACCTTTGGAGACACCTGTAGAGCACCTTTATAATCATCCAGTTACGTTGTGACGTTTGGTAGCACACAAAGTGTTCCTCCGGTAAACGGGAGTTGCATAATCTCATAGTCATAGGAACATGTATAAGTCATGAAGAAAGCAATAGCAACATACTAAACGATCGAGTGCTAAGCTAAGGGAATGGGTCAAGTCAATCACATCATTCTCCTAATGATGTGATCTCGTTAATCAAATGACAACCCATGTCAATGGCTAGGAAACTTAACCATCTTTGATCAACGAGCTAGTCAAGTAGAGGCATACTAGTGACACTCTGTTTGTCTATGTATTCACACATGTATTATGTTTCCGGTTAATACAATTCTAGCATGAATAATAAACATTTATCATGATATAAGGAAATAAATAATAACTTTATTATTGCCTCTAGGGCATATTTCCTTCAGTCTCCCACTTGCACTAGAGTCAATAATCTAGTTCACATCGCCATGTGATTTAATATCAATAATTCACATCACCATGTGATTAACACCCATAGTTCACATTGTCATGTGACCAACACCCAAAGGGTTTACTAGAGTCAATAATCTAGTTCACATCGCTATGTGATTAACACCCAAAGAGTACTAAGGTGTGATCATGTTGTGATTGTGAGATAATTTTAGTCAACGGGTCTGTCACATTCAGATCCGTAAGTATTTTGCAAATTTCTATGTCTACAATGCTCTGCACGGAGCTACTCTAGCTAATTGCTCCCACTTTCAATATGTATCTAGACCGAGACTTAGAGTCATCTAGATTAGTGTCAAAACTTGCATCGAGGTAACCCTTTACGACGAACCTTTTGTCACTTCCATAATCGAGAAACATATCCTTATTCCACTAAGGATAATTTTGACCGTTGTCCAGTGATCTACTCCTAGATCACTATTGTACTCCCTTGCCAAAATCAGTGTAGGGTATACAATAGATCTGGTACACAGCATGGCATACTTTATAGAACCTATGGCCAAGGCATAGGGAATGACTTTCATTCTCTTTCTATCTTCTGCCGTGGTCGGGCTTTGAGTCTTACTCAATTTCACACCTTGTAACACAGGCAAGAACTCTTTCTTTGGCTGTTCTATTTTGAACTACTTCAAAATCTTGTTAAGGTATGTACTCATTGAAAAAACTTATCAAGCGTCTTGATCTATCTCTATAGATCTTGATGCTCAATATGTAAGCAGCTTCACCGAGGTCTTTCTTTGGAAAACTCCTTTCAAACACTCCTTTATGTTTTGCAGAATAATTCTACATTATTTCCGATCAACAATATGTCATTCACATATACTTATCAAAAATGCTGTAGTGCTCCCACTCACTTTCTTGTAAATACAGGCTTCACGCAAGTCTGTATAAAACTATATCCTTTGATCAACTTATCAAAGCGTATATTCCAACTCCGAGATGCTTGCACCAGTCCATAGATGGATCGCTGGAGCTTGCATATTTTGTTAGCACTTTTAGGATTGACAAAACCTCCTGGTTGCATCATATACAACTCTTCTTTAATAAATACATTAAGGAATGCAGTTTTGTTTATCCATTTGCCATATTTCATAAAATGCGGCAATTGCTAACATGATTCAGACAGACTTAAGCATAGATACGAGTGAGAAACTCTCATCGTAGTCAACACCTTGAACTTGTCGAAAACCTTTTTGCGACAATTCTAGCTTTGTAGACAGTAACACTACTATCACTGTCTGTCTTCCTATTGAAGATCCATTTAATCTCAATGGCTCGCCGATCATTGGGCAAGTCAATCAAAGTCCATACTTTGTTCTCATATATGGATCTCATCTCAGATTTCATGGCCTCAAGCCATTTCGCGGAATCTGGGCTCATCATCGCTTCCTCATAGTTCGTAGGTTCGTCATGGTCTAGTAACATAACCTCCAGAACAGGATTACCGTACCACTCTGGTGTGGATCTTACTCTGGTTGACCTACGAGGTTCAGTAATAACTTGATCTGAAGTTCCATGATCATCATCATTAACTTCCTCACTAATTGGTATAGGCGTCACAGAAACTGGTTTCTGCGATGAACTACTTTCCAATAAGGGAGCATGTACAATTACCTCATCAAGTTCTACTTTCCTCCCACTCACTTCTTTTGAGAGAAACTCCTTCTCTAGAAAGGATCCATTCTTAGCAACGAATGTCTTGCCTTCGGATATGTGATAGAAGGTGTACCCAACTGTCTCCTTTGGGTATCCTATGAAGACACATTTCTCCGATTTGGGTTTGAGCTTATCAGGATGAAACCTTTTCACATAAGCATCGCAACCCCAAACTTTAAGAAACGACAACTTTGATTTCTTGCCAAACCACAGTTCATACGGTGTCGTCTCAAACGGATTTAGATGGTACCCTATTTAACGTGAATGCAACTGTCTCTAATGCATAACCCCAAAATGATAGTGGTAGATCGGTAAGAGACATCATATATCGCACCATATCTAATAAGGTACGGTTACGATGTTCGGACACACCATTACACCGTGGTGTTCCAGGTGGCGTGAGTAGTGAAACTATTTCACATTGTTTTAACTGAAGGCCAAACTCGTAACTCAAATACTCTTCTCCACGATCAGATCGTAGAAACTTTATTTTCTTGTTACGATGATTTTCCGCTTCACTCTGAAATTCTTTGAACTTTTCAAATGTTTCAGACTTATGTTTCATCAAGTAGATATACCCATATCTGCTCAAATCATCTGTGAAGGTTAGAAAATAACGATACCCGCCGCGAGCCTTAACACTCATCGGATCGCATACATTAGTATGTACTATTTCCAATAAGTCAGTTGCTCGCTCCATTGTTCCGGAGAACGGAGTTTTAGTCATTTTGCCCATAAGGCATGGTTCGCAAGTATCAAGTGATTCCAAAATCCCATCAGTATGGAGTTTCTTCATGCGCTTTACACCAATATGACCTAAACGGCAGTGCCACAAATAAGTTGCACTATCATTATTAACTTTGCATCTTTTGGCTTCACTACGATCGAGATCCAACAAACCATTTTATTGGGTGTATGACCATAGAAGGTTTTATTCATGTAAACAGAACAACAATTATTCTCTAATTTAAATGAATAACCGTATTGCAACAAACATCATCAAATCATATTCATGCTCAACGCAAACACCAAATAACACTTATTTAGTTTCAACACTAATCCCGAAAGTATAGGGAGTGTGCGATGATGATCATATCAATCTTGGAACTACTTCCAACACACATCGTCACCTCGCCTTTTACTAGTCTCTGTTTATTCTGCAACTCCCGTTTCGAGTTACTACTCTTAGCAACTGAACCAGTATCAAATACCGAGGGGTTGCTATAAACACTAGTAAAGTACACATCAATAACATGTATATCCAATATACCTTTGTTCACTTTGCCATCCTTCTTATCCACCAAATAGTTGGGGTAGTTCCGCTTCCAGTGACCAGTCCCTTTGCAGTAGAAGCACTTAGTCTCAGGCTTAGGACCAGACTTAGGCTTCTTCACTTGAGCAACAACTTGCTTGCCGTTCTTCTTGAAGTTCCCCTTCTTCCCTTTGCCCTTTTCTTGAAACTAGTGGTCTCGTCAGCCATCAACACTTGATGTTTTTCTTGATTTCTACCTTCGTCGATTTCAGCATCACGAAGAGCTCGGGAATTACTTTCGTCATCCCTTGCATACTATAGTTCATCACGAAGTTCTACTAACTTGGTGATGGTGACTAGAGAATTCTGTCAATCACTATTTTATCTGGAAGATTAACTCCCACTTGATTCAAGCGATTGTAGTACCCAGACAATCTGAGCACATGCTCACTGCTTGAGCTATTCTCCTCCATCTTTTAGCTATAGAACTTGTTGGAGACTTCATATCTCTCAACTCGGGTATTTGCTTGAAATATTAACTTCAACTCCTGGAACATCTCATATGGTCCATGACGTTCAAAACGTCTTTGAAGTCCCGATTCTAAGCCGTTAAGCATGGTGCACTAAACTATCAAGTAGTCATCATATTGAGCTAGCCAAACGTTCATAACGTCTGCATCTGCTCCTGCAATAGGTCTGTCACCTAGCGGTGCATCAAGGACATAATTTTTCTGTGCAGCAATGAGGATAATCCTCAGATCACGGATCCAATCCGCATCTTTGCTACTAACATCTTTCAACATAATTTTTCTCTAGGAACATATCAAAAATAAACACAGGGAAGCAACAACGCGAGCTATTGATCTACAACATAATTTGCAAAATACTATCAGGACTAAGTTCATGATAAATTTAAGTTTAATTAATCATATTACTTAAGAACTCCCACTTAGATAGACATCCCTCTAATCATCTAAGTGATTACATGATCCAAATCAACTAAACCATAACCGATCATCACGTGAAATGGAGTAGTTTTCAATGGTGAACATCACTATGTTGATTATCACGTGCAAAAACTGGCTTGCACCCGTTGTAGATGGACGTAGAGCTTATCACACCCGATCATCACGTGGTGTCTGGGCACGACGAACTTTGGCAACGGTGCATACTTAGGGAGAACACCTTTATCTTGAAATTTAGTGAGAGATCATCTTATAATGCTACCGTCAATCCAAGCAAGATAAGATGCATAAAAGATAAACATCACATGCAATCAAATACAAGTGATATGATATGGCCATCATCATCTTGTGCTTGTGATCTCCATCTCCGAAGCACCGTCATGAACACCATCGTCACCGGCGCGACACCTTGATCTCCATCGTAGCATCGTTGTCGTCTCACCAACTATTGCTTCTACGACTATCGCTACCGCTTAGTGATAAAGTAAAACAATTACATGGCGATTGCGTTGCATACAATAAAGCGACAACCATATGGCTCCTGCCAGTTGCCGATAACTCGGTTACAAAACATGATCATCTCATACAATAAAATTCAGCATCATGTCTTGACCATATCACATCACAACATGCCCTGCAAAAACAAGTTAGACGTCCTCTACTTTGTTGTTGCAAGTTTTACGTGGCTGCTACGGGCTTAGCAAGAACCGTTCTTACCTACGCATCAAAACCACAACGATAATTTGTCAAGTTGGTGCTGTTTTAACCTTCGCAAGGACCGGGCGTAGCCACACTCGGTTCAACTAAAGTGAGAGAGACAGACACCCGCCAGTCACCTTTAAGAAACGAGTGCTCGCAATGGGGAAACCAGTCTCGCGTAAGTGTACGCGTAATGTCGGTCCGGGCCGCTTCATCTCACAATACCGCCGAACCAAAACATGACATGCTGGTAAGCAGTATGACTTATATCGCCCACAACTCACTTGTGTTCTACTCGTGCATATAACATCAACGCATAAAACCTGGCTCGGATGCCACTATTGGGGAACGTAGTAATTTCAAAAAATTTCCTACGCACACGCAAGATCATGGTGATGCATAGCAACGAGAGGGGAGAGTGTTGTCCACGTACCCTCGTAGACCGAGAGCGGAAGCGTTCACACAACGCGGTTGATGTAGTCGTACGTCTTCACGATCCGACCGATCAAGTACCGAACGCACGGCACCTCCGAGTTCAGCACACGTACAGCTCGATGACGTCCCTCGAACTCCGATCCAGCCGAGTGTTGAGGGAGAGTTTCGTCAGCACGACGGCGTGGTGACAATGATGATGTTCTACCGACGCAGGGCTTCGCCTAAGCACCGCTACGATATTATCGAGGTGTAATATGGTGGAGGGGGCACCGCACACGGCTAAGAGATCAATGATCAATTGTGTGTCTATGGGGTGCCCCTGCCCCCGTATATAAAGGAGCAAGGGGGGAGGCGGCCGACCTAGGAGGAGGGCGCGCCAAGGGGGGAGTCCTACTCCCACCGGGAGTAGGACTCCTCCTTTCCTTGTTGGAGTAGGAAAAGGGAAGGGAGAAGGAGAAAGAAGGAAGGGGGCGCCCCCCCTCCCTAGTCCAATTCGGACTAGTCCATGGGGAGGGGTGCGGCCACCCTTTGGGGCCTTTCTCTCCTTTCCCGTATGGCCCATTAAGGCCCAATATGAATTCCCGTAACTCTCCGGTACTCCGAAAAATACCCGAATCACTCGGAACCTTTCCGATGTCCGAATATAGTCGTCCAATATATCGATCTTTACGTCTCGACCATTTAGAGACTCCTCGTCAAGTCCCTGATCTCATCCGGGACTCCGAACTCCTTCGGTACATCAAAACATATAAACTCATAATATAACTGTCATCGTAACGTTAAGCGTGCGGACCCTACGGGTTCGAGAACTATGTAGACATGACCGAGACACCTCTCCGGTCAATAACCAATAGCGGAACCTGGATGCTCATATTGGCTCCCACATATTCTACGAAGATCTTTATCGGTCAAACCGCATAACAACATACGTTGTTCCCTTTGTCATCGGTATGTTACTTGCCCGAGATTCGATCGTCGGTATCTCAATACCTAGTTCAATCTCGTTACCGGCAAGTCTCTTTACTCGTTCCGTAATACATCATCTCGCAACTAACTCATTAGTTACAATGCTTGCAAGGCTTATAGTGATGTGCATTACTGAGTGGGCCTAGAGATACCTCTCTGACAATCGGAGTGACAAATCCTAATCTCGAAATATGCCAACCCAACAAGTACCTTTGGAGACACCTGTAGAGCACCTTTATAATCACCCAGTTACGTTGTGACGTTTGGTAGCACACAAAGTGTTCCTCCGGTAAACGGGAGTTGCATAATCTCATAGTCATAGGAACATGTATAAGTCATGAAGAAAGCAATAGCAACATACTAAACGATCGAGTGCTAAGCTAAGGGAATGGGTCAAGTCAATCACATCATTCTCCTAATGATGTGATCTCGTTAATCAAATGACAACCCATGTCAATGGCTAGGAAACTTAACCATCTTTGATCAACGAGCTAGTCAAGTAGAGGCATACTAGTGACACTCTGTTTGTCTATGTATTCACACATGTATTATGTTTCCGGTTAATACAATTCTAGCATGAATAATAAATATTTATCATGATATAAGGAAATAAATAATAACTTTATTATTGCCTCTAGGGCATATTTCCTTCAAATTTTACAAAACCCTTTCTGTAAAATAAAAACTGAAATATAAAAAAAGAGGAAAAGAAAAGGCCAGGCTGCACTATGCACTTGGCCCAGCCGCGCAACAATGCAGCCCAGCCCACTTATCCCTGCCGTCCCCTACCTCTGTTCACCAGGGGCTGGGTGGACGCGCGCGTGCCGTCCGTGGCCGCCGATGGCCACGGGGCGGCCATCCGGCGGCTCCCCGGCGCCTACTAGGTCGCCCCCGCCCCGGGCGAACCCTAGCGTCCCCCCACTTGCCCCTCACTCTCCCACCCGCTCTCTTTCCCTCTCTTCCTCCAGATCCACCACAACCGAGCGCCACCGTAGCCGCTCGCCGTCGTTCTCGTGGCCACTGTCGACGCCTCTCCTCAACGCCATGTCCCTTGTCTCCGTCGATGTCGTCTGCTTCGTCTCCATCCACGAACGGGAGTCGGGGAGCTCCACAATGCACGAATCGAGCCGCCCCCTTCCGCCTCGGCCGCCGTTGATCTCCTCCAACTCCGGCCACCCTCTGCTGCTCCTAATCTATCATCGGCTTTCCTTAGCCACTCGGTGAGCTTCTCTCTCTCTCCCATCTCGCTGGTAGCTTGCCTGCTCGCCCACAGCTAGTCACCGCCATGACTGTGCTATGTCCGCCGCCGAGCTCATGGCCGTTGCCACAGCCGTCGTCATGCTTGCCTGAGCACGCCACCGTGCTCCTGGCGCTTCCAGGAACACAACACACCCGCGCACGCGCTTCCCCGTGGCCCCTAGCCCCTAGCTTGTTGAGCGCCCGAACGCGCCGCCGCCCGTGCTCGTCGTCGTCGTGCCTCCGGTGACCAAATGGTCATGGGTGTGCGCCCAACAGCTTCACCGCACCGCGTAGAACCTGCCCAGCCTCTTCATTTGCTCCGTAGCACGCTGTTTCGCCGTCTCCGTCATCCACCCGTACGCATTGCCGCCTCCGCCGCTCGCTGGCGTCGTTCCGGTCATCCCCGAGACCAACCGGTAGCACCATGCGACGACGATGTCGCTAGCTTTCGAACGCGAGTAGCCACACCCGTTTTGGGCCACCGTGGCGAAATCCCGAGGCTTGCCGGCGCCCTCCGCCGCGTTTTCGCTCGCCAGAGCCAACTCCGGCGCCGGCGTACGACGTGGCCGACCTGGGGCCACCCCCAGGGTCACTGCCAACGGGCCCCACAGACCCCGTTGACTGGGTTGACCCAGTCAACGTGCTGACTGGGCAGCCTAGTGCCCTGACACGCATGCCCCATCGCATAATTAACCTAATTAAAACATTTTCCTAAACAAAAATAATTAGTTAAACTAAATAGTCACTGACATGTGGGGCCCAATAGCTAATTAGTCTCCGTTTAGTTTTAATTAAACTCAGTAAAGCTTCTGTCACTGCCATGTGGGACTCACTGGTCAGGTTTGACCTAGTCAGTGTGGCTGTTGACCGCTGACGTCATTCCCCTGTCATGCTGACGTCATATTTCTTTTTTCTGTTATTTAATAATTCCATAATATGTTTAAAACTTTAGAAAAATCGTAGAAAATAAACCGTAGCTCGGATGAAAATGTTTTCTATATGAAAGTTGCTCAGAAAAATGAGACGAATCCGAATATGTAGTCCGTTTACCTATGAGATGCCTCTAACTATCTGAACATGGAACATTCCCCCTTCGGTCATCTGTCTGACACAGGTCCGGAACCGGAAAAACATTCCCGGTTGAATTCCCCCTTCACCTATTCATGTAGACATACGTTAGGTCACACCCGGCACGTCATATTACCATGTTATGCTTTATGATGCTTTGTTTGCTTTATATTTATTATTTCTTCCCCCTCTTCTCTCCAGTAGACCCCGAGACCGATGTTGCCCCTGTGATCGACTACGTCTCCGACGACCCTTCTTCCTTTGTAGCAGAGCTTCTAGGCAAGCCCCCCCCCCTTGATCACTCCGATATTGCCCATTCCATTCTCTCTCATGCTTGCATTAGATTTTGCTACTGTTATTGTTTGCTCATATTCTGATGCATAGCCTATTTTTGCTACCTGCTTTCATACCTTACCTGCTTATTCTAAACTGCTTAGTATAGGTTGGTTAGAGATCCATCAGTGACCCCCACCTTGTCCCAGTTGCCCCGCTTTATGTTCGATGACTCGATCAACGTCATCGACGTCCAGGCCCCAACACCGCACATCACCCCCCTTAGTTGTACGACTCTACAGAGTTACTATCGAGTGCCGAGGGTGATACCTCAACAACACTTCTGATGTTAACCCTGTAGTGTAGCTATTTGGTCGTGGTCATCGAGGGTGATTCCTCCTTAACCACTTCCGATACGACTCTGTCGTGCAACCCCTCAAGTGTGAACCTCGAGGGTGGTTCCTCCTATGTTCACGATGATTACATCGAGTGGAATCCACCGAGGGTGATTCCTCGGGGTTTCCCCTTGGTGTTCAGACACATGGATACTTGGACTTTACAACTGTTACTTGGAAAGGCGGGTCGACCCTGAGGGGTACCCGCGAGTGATGTGGAGACGGGTTGACCTGGAGGTACCCGAGAGTTGAATACGAGGCGTGGCCGGGCATTCTTAGCCCTTGCTGCAAGTCCTCGAGACGGGGCGACGGGGTCACATCTTTCATGAGTCTCTGCTCGTGACCGCACTACCAACACACTAACGGTTTGGATATTTGATCCGAGGGGCCTCTGGCCTGATAGCACTAACCATCACGTGGGCATAGTATGGGCGTTCTGCGTCGTATACATCAGCCGAGGCTTAATAGACGTCAACGACTGAGCGGCGTGCGCCGGGTTGGACTGCGTAAGCACCTGCCTTTTTGAGGAGGTAGCTAGGTCTGCTCACCGGCCGCGTCCGCAACGTGCAGGAGTTCCCGGGGCGATGGCCCATGACCCCTTGGGCATAGGTTTAGTCCGGCGTGCTGACCTCTCTATTAAGCCTAGGTCGGGTTGCGGCGTATCATTTGGCCGAGGCTGGGCATGACCCAGTAAAGTGTGTCCGGCCAAAGTTAAGCAAGCGTGGTGGGTAAGTTGGTGCACCCCTACAGGGAAGAAACATCTATCGATAGCCTGTCCTACGGTAACGGACACTCGGAGTTGTATCCCGATCGATACAACTAGAACTTGATGCCGAGGCATGTAATGGAAATGATGGCTCCGGGATTGTTTTCTCGCAGGGAGTCAAGGAAGTGATCTCTGGGCGATGTTACAACATACTTACTAATATTATAATATGCCACTCTTGAGCGCGGCACCGGCGCCTCCTCCTCGACGAGCGCGGCAAGGAAGGCCGCCGAAGCTAAGGCCGCGGCGGATAGGGCCGGCTCGCCCAACCCATTGCACGCCACAATGCAGAGCCTCCGCGTTCCCATCGGCACCGACATCGACGCCTCCAACATCGCCGAGGCCCGGACTCGTCTCGACGAGGATTGCCAGCGCCTTCTGGACCTCACCGAGATGCTCACCGCCACGCAACGTCGCCTCGACTCCGCCCAGCTGGAACGCGACGCTGCCTACGGCTTCACGCCTACCACGCCTGAGCCCAGCCGGGTCGCCGACGTGCGAGCCCGGGGTGGCGCGATCGGGCGCGCCTTCGACGCCCTCCCTCCCCTCTACGAGACTCCTGTGAAGAACATGCGTGCTGCCCACGCGGCCGCGGTCGGCCTGGATCAGCTCGCGGGCGAAGAGCTGTAGGATCGCCTCAAGAGGGCGAATGACCTCCTTGTCGCGGCCAACGCCAGCAGGACCGCCTCAACCAGCTCGCCAAGCCGGCCGGATTCGGCTCCGTCCGAGTCGCGGGACCCGGCGACAACCAGCACACGGCGTCTTTACCACCCGGCAAGGCGCACTCCGGCCGCACCCGGACCCGGCGCTACATCGCCCCGACGGCTGCTGGCGGCTTGGCGGACGAGCCGGCCTCGGAGGCCCGGCGCCGCCTCGACCCCCTGCTCCAACCCGGCCGACGTCCGACTACGATCGATCCGGCCCCCCGCGGTGCAGTCACCGACCGTCTCGGCCCACGCGCCATCGACGACACCGACGCCTGTCACCGCCTCGACCGACTCGCTTTCTCCCAGGAGCTGGAGGAAACCGGCCCGGTCGGGCCAGCTTGCTTCGGGCCACACATCTGAGGCGAGCCCTTCACCAAGGGGTTCACGCTCCCCCGCGACACCCCCAAGTACAACGGCACCATGAAGCCGGAGGACTGGCTCACCGACTACACCACCGCCATTGGCATCACCGGCGGCAACCACCGCCTCGCCGTACGCTACGGGCCCCTCATGCTCCAGGGGTCGGCCCGCACCTGGTTGAACAGTCTGCCGGCTGGCAGCATCAACACGTGGGTCGATTTCGAGCAAGCCTTCGTGCGCAACTTCACCGGCACCTATAAGCGACCCGACCGTCCCAGTCAGCTCTCCATGTGCGTGCAGGGGCCGGCAGAAACCGGCCGCGAGTACCTCGCACGCTGGACCGAGCTCCAGAACAGCTGCGAGGGCGTCCACGAAGTCCAAGCGATCCAGTACTTCGTCAACGGGTGCCGAGACGGCACCCTCCTCAAGCACAAGCTCTTGCGCTCCGAGCCAGCCACCATGGCTGCACTCATGGTGACGGCTGTCGGCGTTCTGGGAACGGGGGTCCCCAGACTTGCCTGCCTGCGGCCCACGGCATGGCTATGCTAGCGGGCCTGTACGGCCCATCTTCATCAACAAGGCTTTCAAGACCCTCGCGAGGGGCCAAGCCTCGCGAGGCGGACGACGCAAGACCTCCTCAGGAGCGGCCTCTCTAGGCAGGCTCACAAGGAGCGAAGATATCAAGGCGGGGCGAACCTAGCGATGCTCTCGTGACGTGAGCCATGATGATCGACACCAGGCGGGCGCCAGCGCGCGCAGCGTCCTTGTTTCCTCTTTGGTGCCAAGGGGGCAAGCGCAGGCGCGGTGTACCGAGGCATCAGGAAAAGGTTTCCATATCGGTGCAATGAGACCAAGACCAGCAGGACAGCAGGACGGAGGTCACCGTGGAGCCCAAGACGACGTCATCACCAGAGCCCTTTCGCAGGCGAAGACCGCTTTTGTCAGGATAGCTTGTACTAGCTGTCCCCCTTAAAATTGGCCGCCGTTGTTGGCTCCCTTCCCGCTCAATATTTGGGGAGAGGACTAGGGCCTATATAAGTAGAACTAGCCACCACAGTAGGGGGCATCTAGACTTGATCTGATCTGATCGAGAGCCAACCCGTTGCCACACCGAACACAAGAACACCTCAACCTCAGGAGGCCGTTCTTCCCCTTGTACTGTTCTTCATCAGCCCAAGAGGCAATCCACCACCACCACACTGGAGTAGGGTATTACACCACAATGGTGGCCCGAACCAGTATAAATCTTGTGTCTTTGCGTTGCTAGTTCGTCGAGTTCGTCCGCGAGATCTTAGCGAGGTCGGCGTGGATCAGTAGGAGGGAAAGAACTTCGCGCGCACCCCAGAGTTTGAACCTTAAGGGTCTTGCCGGAACCCTAGATCCGACATTTGGCGTGCCAGGTAGGGGTGCGCCGTAGCTTCCCTTTCGTCGATCGGTGCTCCGTCACTCCGTCGTCTCCATGGCGGACGCTCGTCGCGCTCGAGCTGAGCGCCGGGCTGCCCTCACCGCCCGCTTCACTCAGACGGCTCCCGTCGGCGGGCCACCTCGTCGTTCCCCGTCGCCTGCCGCGAACACCACCACCGGCCCGGCAGGGAACGAGCAGCAAGCATCCTCGCTGCACCCGTCGGTGCGGCAGGACGGCCGCACCGCCACTCCATCGCTGACCCTGGCCGGTTCCTCGTCCCACGCACGTCGCACTCCCATGGACGCGCAGGCCGCGCTTCTCATGGCGAACGAGCTCCTGCGCTACCGCCCGGTCGACGACCTCTACGAGGACTGGCTCGACTGCGTCGCCGAGCTCGTCCGCGCCGCAGGGGGCTCCCCGGCGCCGTCCCTCTCTCTGCCTCGACCTCCGCCAGCCACGGGCGACGTGGCTCATGGAACGCCTCCACCACCTCTGCCCCAAGATGGTGCCTTGGCACCAAGGCGCGCGGCCCCACAGCGCGACCCACCACGCCTGGTGCCCGCGCGCGAAGAGAGAAGCTGCCAAGAAATTCCTCGGCCGCGAGAAGCTGCACCTGCGCTCCCAGCGCCGCCTCGCCAAGACCGCGCGCTACCTGCGGTGGCGGCACGCAGGCCTCATCAAGACCAAGCTCCACCTCCGAGACGGGCCCCGGCAACCACGGCCGGCTGCCGCGCCTTCACCCCTGAGCTGCGTAGCATCGCCTGGCTGGGCAAGTTCAAGACGGATCTGCCTCCTCGCTACGATGGCACCCTCAACCCCGCGGAGTTCTTGCAACTCTACGAGCTGAGCATCGAGGCGGCCAACGACGACGAGAAAGTCATGGCGAACTGGTTCCCAACGGCGCTCAAAGACGGCACCCGTTCGTGGCTCCTGAACCTGCCTCAGGGTTTGATCTCCTCCTGGGACGAGATGCGCGACCGCTTCGTCGCCAACTTCCAGGGCACTCGTGACCGCCCGCCGGCCGCGGGTGACCTGCGCCGCATCAAGCAACAACCAGGAGAGACCCTCCAGAAGTTCATCCAGCGCTTCAACAACACTCGCCTCAAGATCCCCAAGGTCACGGACGTGGCCATCATCTCCGCGTTCTCTGACGGCGTCCGCGACATCAAGATGAAGGAGGACCTCGCTATCCACGAGGAGTTGTGCACATCTCAGGAGCTGTTCAACCTGGCGACCAAGTGCGCAAGAGCTGAGGAGGGGCGCCTCTCCCTCCTCGAGCTGCTAGCTGTGGGCGCAGAGGAGAAGAAGGCCAAGGCCAAGGACGTGAAACGCAAGGAAGCAGCTGTGCTCGCAGCGGAGCCGGACACCAAGCGAGGCAGGGACCATCCCGAGTCATCCAAGGGCAGCCGACCGTTCTACGCCTTCCACAACCTGAACACCCAGAACACCAACGACTGTCAAGAACTCAGAGCCATTCGCGAAGGACGCTTCGGTCGACGCCCCGAGCGCAGCGACCGGGGCTATGGCCGAGGAGGAGGACGTGGAGACGGACGCTGGGACGACCGTGGCCCGCGCCAGGAATGGCGCGACAGGCCTCGTGAGGACCGCTGGGAGGATCATCCTTGCGAGGGCGCTTGGAGGGACCAGCCTCGTGAGGATCGTCCTCAGGGCAACGCCAGTCTTCCCCCGCTGCCGCCACCACCAAGAAGGAATGACGACCACCATCAAGACGAGGGGGCTGGGGGCTTCCAGGAGCCGCGTGTAATCGCTTGCATCTCGGGCGGCGCTCAGGCCCCAGCCTCGCAGCGTATCTTCAAACAGTTCGCTCGTGAGGTGAATGCAGTCCTCCCCAAGCTCGAGGCCACGCGCCCGCTCAGGTGGTCCCAGTGCGCCATCACCTTCAACTCGGCAGATCAGCTCAAGTGCGCAGCCACCGCTGGCGCCCTCCCGATGCTTTGTTCACCAGTCATCAGCAACGTGCAAGTTACCAAGACCCTCATCGACGGCAGCGCAGGGCTCAACGTCCTGTCCGTCGACACGTTCGAAAACCTCCAAGTGCCATATGAGCAGCTTCAGCCTACCAAGCCTTTCTCAGGAGTGACCGATGGCTCCACCACACCGATAGGGCAAGTCCGCCTCCCTGTCACCTTCGGAGAATGCAAGAACTACCGCACCGAGCTCATCGACTTTGACATCGCGCACATCCGTCTGCCATACAACGCCATCCTCGGGTATCCAGCCCTGGCCAAGTTCATGGCGGTGACGCACTACGGCTACAATGTCCTCAAGATGCCAGGAAGCGGCGGAATCATCACGGTCCCGTGCGAAGAAAGAGATGCGGTGTGCTCCCTCGAGCGCGCCTTTCAAGCTGCCGCAATCGACGACCCCGACAGCAAGAGCAAGGATCCTCCCGAGGCCATCCCCAAGAAGAAGAAGCAGCTGCGCCGTGCCGGACCTCAGGAGGGTGGCGTCGCGGCTGGAACCTCGACAGGATCAGCGCCCGCTCCAGGGGCGCCTCCCTCCATCGCATAGGAAGGCGCGCCTAGCGCCCTCCTTGGGCAGGGCTCAGGGGCTCTCTTCTAGAGGGCCTCAGACCTTGCCAACATCACGAGGGAGGCGCTCGGGCACCACTTGGAGGCGTGCTTCGCGACACGTTTCCCTCAGGAGAATACAGGGCAAGGAGTGCCCACCACTCAGGAATTCATCACCAAGACCACTCAGGAACCGCAAGATGCAAGGGCCATGCGCGGCGACCGCCGCTCACGAGGCGCAACTCCCCATCCAGGCGAGGATGCCGGGCTGCACGCCTGCATCGACGTCCCAGGGCTCAACACGGCCGCCTCTCAGGAGCTTTTCTGGCCTTCGCACGTGGGCCGTTGCGAGGGTCCACCACACAGCTACGTTCGCATGCCTTTCGGCCTGCCGAGCATGTCGTCAGCCTATCAGCGCAACCTGCAGCGTGTCCTGGCAGCTCAGGAGGCCAGGCACCACGCCGTCCTGGCAGAGATGGAGACGGTCCTCAGGGAACCACCTGAGCCCCCAGAGCCTCCCGAGGCTCAGGGCCCCGGTGGCTCGTGAGGAGCTACCCCTCCGCAGCACGCCTTCAGCTGCACCACCTCTTCTTCGTCTACAGAACCAGGTGACATTTTCCAAGTTCGTTTAGCTGGGAGCGCCCCTCGGGCTGCATTATTCCCAGGCTGCATGGGTCCGTCCCTGTGACATGTACCCCTTTTGCTTATGCCTTTAGTTTACCCTGTTGGGGGCGCCCCTCGGGCTGCATCATCCCCAAGCCCCTCGGGCCTAACCCAGTGGCATGTGTCTTTCTACATTTACCCAAGCTGATTTGCCTTCCATGCTTAATCTGCCTATGATTACCACCTGCTCGATCGTCGCCTCCCACGGGGCCTCCTCACACTGGCACGGCGCTGGTGCATGGGTCCGTCCCTGCCATGTCGACAAACCTGAGCGGTCGAGCTCTAGCTCGCGGCACGCCCCGCGCACGTCACCTCATCAGGCCCTCAATGCCTTCACCTCTTCACGGAACAACCAGCGGCAGGCTGGCAACCGTAACGGCAAAACCGTGTTTCTCCTTGTGCTGGCTCGCTGGAATATCACGAGGATAGCACCAGGCGGCACCGCGAGCTCCCACCTCTTCCAAGTAATCCGCTTGCACGTTAAAAGGGGGGCTCCTGAGCATCGCGACTCAGGAGCTCTTACTGGCTCTCCAGCCCTCACCCCTGGCCTTGACCACAGCATCGCGACCTGGCATACCAGCGGCGGCTGAGCTCGCTCGAGGGCCGGGACCTGAGGACTAGAGCACGAAGGAAAGCATTGGAAGGGGAAGGACCCGTACGGGCCTAACCTAGCTACGTTGCGGATGATTGCGCACAGGTCTGGCGCAGCGCCGAGAATCGGCCCCGAATAGCCAAGATAAGTCACGAGTTCAGAACAACTAAGTTGTTGGAACCTAGGTGTTACGCTCGCCGCATCCTTGTTGCGGCCACGTCGCATCCCTTTCCTGCCTTACCATAGCTGCTTGAGCGCTAAGGGGGACCTCCTGAGCATCGCGCCTCAGGGGCTCTTACTGGACCTCGGGCCGCTCACCTCCTGGCCTTGACCACGGCACGCGACCTGGCATACCAGCGACGGTTGTAGCCTGCCTGGGGATCGGGACCTGTCAGCGTAGAGCAACAAGCTATCGCGAGGATGGAAAGGGGAGACCGAGCCTTGACAGGACATGCGTTCGCAAAATTTTCATAACATGGAAGATATGCGCAAAAGACATTACAGACCCTTTACACACCTCCATGGGGTACTTCATGATTCTTCGCAGGGAACAAAAAATGAGAACTAAGAGGAATCCTATCTATACCCTCCCGTGGCGGACGCCATCATCAACAGTGGGCCACGGGAGGCCGGCGCCGATCCCATCCAGATCAGTGGCGGCGGCTGCTGGACGCCACGGTGCTGCTCCGAGCCCGGCGAGAGCTCGGGGGCACGTAGCTATCGTCGCTCGTCTCCGGAGTCTCGTAAAGCTTAGGAGAATCACTAGACTCCCAAGGGCTGCTGCTGCTGGAGTAGCCGCGAGTGGAGCGCGCGTCAGCCTGGCGCTCCCCTCCAGGGCAACACTCCAGGCGGCGGCCCTCCGCGTCGAATGAAGGAAATATGCCCTAGAGGCAATAATAAAGTATTATTTATTTCCTTATATCATGATAAATGTTTATTATTCATGCTAGAATTGTATTAACCGGAAACATGATACATGTGTGAATACATAAACAAATAGAGTGCCACTAGTATGCCTCTATTTGACTAGCTCGTTAATCAAAGATGGTTATGTTTCCTAGCCATAGACATGAGTTGTCATTTGATTAATGGGATCACCTCATTAGGAGAATGACGTGATTGACTTGACCCATTCCGTTAGCTTAGCACCCGATCGTTTAGTATGTTGCTATTGCTTTCTTCATGACTTATACATGTTCCTATGACTATGAGATTATGCAACTCCCGTTTACCGGAGGAACACTTTGTGTGCTACCAAATGTCACAACGTAAATGAGTGATTATAAAGGTGCTCTACAGGTGTCTCCAAAGGTACTTGTTGGGTTGGCGTATTTCGACATTAGGATTTGTCACTCCGATTGTCGGAGAGGTATCTCTGGGCCCACTCGGTAATGCACATCACTATAAGCCTTGCAAGCATTGTGACTAATGAGTTAGTTGCGGGATGATGTATTACGGAACGAGTAAAGAGACTTGCCGGTAACGAGATTGAACTAGGTATCGAGATACCGACGATCGAATCTCGGGCAAGTAACATACCGGTGACAAAGGGAACAACGTATGTTGTTATGCGGTCTGACCGATAAAGATCTTCGTAGAATATGTGGTGGCCAATATGGGCATCCAGGTCCCGCTAGTGGTTATTGACCGGAAAGGTGTCTCGGTCATGTCTACATAGTTCTCGAACCCGTAGGGTCCGCACGCTTAACGTTACGATGACAGTTTTATTGAGTTTTGATGTACCGAAGGAGTTCGGAGTCCCGGATGAGATCGGGGATATGACGAGGAGTCTCGAAATGGCCGAGACGTAAAGATCGATATATTGGACGACTATATTCGGACTTCGGAAAGGTTCCGAGTGATTCGGGTATTTTTCGGAATACCGGAGAGTTACGGGAATTCGTATTGGGCCTTAATGGGCCATACGGGAAAGGAGAGAAAGGCCTCAAAAGGTGGCCGCACCCCTCCCCATGATCTGGTCCGAATTGGACTAGGGAAGGGGGGCGCCCCCTTCCTTCTTTCTCCTTCTCCTTTCCCTTCTCCTATTCCAACAAGGAAAGGAGGAGTCCTACTCCCGGTGGGAGTAGGACTCCCCCTTCTAGCGCGCCTCTCCTCCCTAGGCCGGCGGCCTCCCCCTTGCTCCTTTATATACGGGGGCAGGGGGGCACCCCAGGGACACACTGGATATACGATATTTTATCCGTGTGCGGTGCCCCCCTCCACCATATTACACCTCGATAATACCGTTGCGGAGCTTAGGCGAAGCCCTGCGTCGGTGGAACATCATCATCGTCACCACGCCGTCGTGCTGACGAAACTATCCCTCAACACTCGGCTGGATCGGAGTTGGAGGGACGTCATCGAGCTGAACGTGTGTAGAACTCAGAGGTGCCGTGGGTACTTGATCGGTCGGATCGTGAAGACGTACGACTACATCAACCGCGTTGTGATAATGCTTCCGCTGTCGGTCTACGAGGGTACGTAGACAACACTCTCCCCTCTCGTTGCTATGCATCACCATGATCTTGCGTGTGCGTAGGAATTTTTTTGAAATTACTACGTTCCCCAACATCGAAGACCTTGAAGAAGAGCATGGTGGCGCCGTCGAACTCAAAGTGGATCGTGAGGGCGCCTTCCACGCGGAAAACCCGCGCAACCTCGCCCCAGTCGCGGGTCATGAAGATCTTGCCGGTGGGGACCGCCTCGATCTCTGCTCCGGTCACAGGAGCATCGCAGTCCGCATGCTGCAGCCAGAGCTCAAGAGGCCCCCTCGACGGCATCACGTCGGAGAAGAACCGCGGGAAGCGGATCCAAGAGCTTGGGGGCATCGGCGCCCATAGCAAGCTCGCGCGAGGAATCTCAGGCGTGGATTCCAAGGGCGACGGCGTGTGTCGCCATGGCGCGTCGACCACGGGCGCGGCGCGGGCGGTGCCGCTCGTCGCTCCGCCCTCCTGAGCCGTCGGCTTGGCGTACAAGGATAGTGGATACCCTGGAGGAGGCCGCTCGCACCAAGGCCTCGTCACCACCTGCATCGCTACTTCGTCGCGACGGTGAACCGGCCTCTTCTTTGGCGGAAGTGGCCCTGGATCATCGCGGGGGGCCTTTCCTTTCTCTTTAGCGGAGAACCTTCGGATGGGTGCCATTGCTGCTAGCGGTGGAGCAAGGAGGAAGAAGCAAGTGAACCAAGGAGAGATGGGCGACGGGGGCTCCGCCCCCTCCCAATTTATAGCGGAAGTAGGCCAACCGGCGCCTCCCATGATCACAGGTAATGATGATTTTCCTTGCATGTCGCAGGGACTTGTCAAATCGAGCAGTTGCCGAGGCAGCGTGGGGAAGTGGAGACGCCCACGTCCAATCAACCGCCACGCGTTGACCAAGGCCGCAGGCTTTTGGGGCCCGCGGCGCTCCGCGCTTGACATTTGGCTTCGCCTCGAAGCCAAGCCCGAGCACACCTTCGGCCCGGGGCCTACTGTCGTCGTTCTGGGAACGGGGGTCCCCAGACTTGCCTGCCTGCAGCCCATGGCGTGGCTATGCTAGCGGGCCTGTACGTCCCATCTTCATCAACAAGGCTTTCAAGACCCTTGCGAGGCGGAGGACGCAAGACCTCCTCAGGAGCGGCCTCTCCAGGCAGGCTCACGAGGAGCGGAGATATCAAGGCAGGGCGAACCTCGCGAGGCTCTCGTGACGTGAGCCATGACGATCGACACCAGGCGGGCGCCAGCGCGCACAGCGTCCTTGTTTCCTCTTTGGTGCCAAGGGGGCAAGCGCAGGCGCGGAGTACCGAGGCATTAGGCAAAGGTTTCCATATCAGTGCAACGAGACCAAGACCAGCAGGCCAACAGGACGGAGGTCACCGTGGAGCCCAAGACGGCGTCATCATCAGAGCCCTTTCGCAGGCGAAGACCGCTTTTGTCAGGATAGCTTGTACTAGCTGCCCCCCTTCAAACTGGCCGCCGTTGTTGGCTCCCTTCCCACTCAATATTTGGGGAGAGGACCAGGGCCTATATAAGTAGAACTAGCCACCACGGTAGGGGGCATCTAGACTTGATCTGATCTGATCGAGAGCCAACCCTTAGCCACACCGAACACAAGAACACCTCAACCTGAGGAGGCCGTTCTTCCCCTTGTACTATTCTTCATCAGCCCAAGAGGCAATCCACCACCACCACACTTGAGTAGGGTATTACACCACAACGATGGCCCGAACCAGTATAAATCTTGTGTCTTTGCGTTGCTAGTTCGTCGAGTTCGTCCGCGAGATCTTAGCGAGCTAGGGCGTGGATCGGTAGGAGGGAAAGAAGTTCGCGCACACCCTAGAGTTCGAACCTTAAGGGTCTTGCCGGAACCCAGATCCGACAACGGCGGATAAGTACGCCAATGCCGACTCCGCCATGAAGATCCAGGTGGCGCTGGATGAAGCCGGCAAAGTGAAGCTGGTTCCCCCTCGAAGCCGGCCGGCGAAGGAAGCCGGCAGCAGCACAACCAGCAGAACAACAAGCGCAAAGCCGATCAGCCGCCTTAGCGCTACGACAACCGGCTCATCTCGGCCGCCGAGCAGACGCCCGTGGCTGAGCCGGTCGCCAAACGCCGGAACACCGGCAAGACGACATGGCAGCCCGCCATGAGCTTCAAGGAGATGCTCGACGCTCCCTGCAAGCACCACAGCGGCGCGAGGCCGTCCACGCACACGCTCCGGCAGTGCGCCATCACCAAGCGCATCGCAAGGGGCGACATCCCGCCTCCCCCGGCTCCGGCTCCGGGAGCAGGGCAGCTGCCTCCGCCTCCGTCACTACCACCGGCCGGCGGTGCGATGCGCGACGACCCCTACCCGGCCCAGAACGCGACTTACGTCGTCTTCACCAGCCTCAGCGACGACAAGCGCAGCGAACGCCTCCATCGGCAGGAAGTGAACACCATCATCCCGGCCAAGACGGAATACATGCATCGGTCGGAACGCCCGGTCACCTAGACCCGGGAGGACCACCCGTCCATCAGGCCGAACCCGGGTGGCTACACCCTCGTCCTTGACCCTACTATCGTCGCGCCCCAGCGCATGTGCAAATTCTCCCGGGTTCTCATCGACGGCAGCAGCAGCATCAACATCCTCTACCGCGACACTCTGACCAAGCTCGGCCTCGAGGCCAAAGACCTGGAGCCGACCCAGACGATCTTCCACAGCATCGTTTCCGGCCTCTTCTGCTCTCTGATCGGCCGGATCCGCCTCGACGTCCTGTTCGACGACAGCAGCCACTTCCGACGCGAGCCGATCTGGTTCGAGGTAGTGGACCTATCCAGCGCGTACCACGCGCTGCTGGGCCGGCCCGCCTCTCGCCAAGTTCATGGCGGTCCCCCACTATGCCTTCCTGAAGATGAAGCTGCCGGGTCCAAAGGGCCTCGTCACCGTCACCGGCGACTACCGCAAGTCCCTGGACTACGCCCGAGACGGCGCCAAGCTGGCCGAGTCGCTGGTCATAGCCGAGGAGCGGCGCCAACTCGACCGGATCGTCGCCTTGGCTCAGGAGGCGTCGTCCGCGCAGGTCCCGGCTGAGGAGCCGACCGATGAGGCCGCGTTCAAGCCCTCCAAGGAGACCAAGAAGGTGAAGCTGAACCCGGAAGACCCCAGCTGCAGCAAGTACGTCGTCGTGGGCGACCGCCTCGACAGCAAATAGGAAGGCGAGCTCGTCGACTTCCTCCGTGAAAATCGGGATATCTTTGCATGGACCCCCAAGGACATGCCGGGTATCCCGAGGAAATACGCCGAGCACAAACTCCACGTCCACTAGGACGCCAAGCCTGTCTATCAACCCCTACGACGTTTTTCCGAAGAGAAGAGAAGGACCATCGGTGAAGAGGTCGCCAAACTTTTGGCGGCCGGCTTCATCATGGAAGTGTTTCACCCCGAGTGGCTGGCCAACCCAGTCCTCGTCCTGAAGAAGAACAAGACCTGGCGCATGTGTGTCGACTACACCAGCCTGAACAAGGCCTGCCCCAAAGACCCGTTCGCCCTCCCGCAGATCGACCAAGTCATCGACTCCACCGCCGGGTGTGAGCTCCTGTCCTTCCTGGATGCTTACTATGGCTATCATCAGATCAAGCTGGACCCGGCCGACGCCCTGAAGACGTCCTTCATCACGCCCTTTGGGGTGTATTGCTACATCACCATGTCGTTTGGCCTGAAGAACGCCGGCGCCACCTTCCAGCGCTGCATGCAGAAATGCTTGCTGCCGCAACTCGGCCGCAACATCCACGTTTATGTGGACGACATCATGGTGAAGACCAAGCAGCACCTCACGCCCCTTGACGATTTGAAGGAAACCTTTGCCAACCTACGCGAGTACAAGGTCAAGCTCAACCCGGAGAAATGCGTTTTCGGCGTCCCGGCCGGAAAGCTACTCGGCTTCCTCGTCTCGGAGTGCGACATTGAGGCAAACCCAGAGAAGATCAAGGCCATCGAGCGCATGCGCAAGCCGGCTCAGCTGCACGATGTCCAGAAGTTCACCAGCCGCTTGGCCTCGGTCAGCCGGTTTCTCAGCCGGCTGGGCGAGAGGGCCTTGCCCCTATATCAGCTGATGAAGAAGACGACGCCGTTCGAGTGGAACGACCAGGCGGATGAAGCCTTCCGGGATCTCAAGCGCATGCTCTCCACCGCACCAGTCCTGGCCGCACCGGCCGAGAAGGAGCCGTTGTTGCTCTATATCGCCGCGACCTCGCGGTCGGTCAGCACGGTGATGGTGGTCGAGCGACCAGAGAAGGACAAGGTCCAAGCCGTCCAGCGTCCCGTCTACTACCTGAGCGAGGTGCTCTCCGCCTCGAAGCAGAACTACCCGCACTACTAGAAGATGTGTTATGGCGTGTACTTCACCGCCAAGAAGTTGAAGCAATACTTCCAAGAGCATGTCATCACTGTGGTCAGCACGACCCCTCTCAGCGAGATCATCGGGTGCTCGGACGCCTCTGGCCGGGTCGCCAAGTGGGTGCTCGAGCTAGCCGGCCACACCATCCTCTACGAGCCCCGCACCACGATCAAGTCCCAGGCTTTGGCCGACTTCCTCGTCGATTGGACCGAGACCCAGTACCTGCCGCCGCCACCAGACTCGACACACTGGCGCATGCACTTCGACGGCTCGAAGATGCAACTCGGCCTGGGGGCTGGCATCGTGCTGTCCTTCCCCAAGGGCGACCGGCTCAAGTACGCGCTGCAAATGCACTTCGCCACCTCCAACAACGTCGCCGAGTATGAAGCCCTTGTGCATGGCCTCCGGCTTGCCAAGGAACTCGGCATCCGGCGCATCCTATGCTACGACGACTCGGATCTGGTGGTACAGCAGTGCTCTGGCGAGTGGGACGCCCACGACTCCAACATGGCAAGCTATCGCTTCCTCGTCCAAAGGATGTCCGGATTCTTCGCAGGATGCGAGTTCCTCCACGTCCCACACGCAGAGAATGAGGCGGCCGACACGCTCGCCAAGATCGCCTCGTCCCGGCAGTCCATTCCTTCCGGCATCTCCCTCGAGCATCTGCACAAGTCGTCCGTCAAGCCGTCTCCGGACTCTGAGTCCATCCACGTTCCAGCCGACCCGGCCGCGCCTCAACCCGGCCCGGGGACTGCTCCAGCCGACCCGGCCGCGCCTCAACCCGGCCCGGGGACTGCTGAACCCGGCTCGGGGGCTGCCGCCCTGGAACTCGTCGTGATGGCTGTCTTCGCTGGGGTCTCGGCACCATCCTCGGCCCTACCCATCTCAGAGTTCCTGGAGAACGGGGTCCTCCCCATGGACGAGACCGAGGCCCGGCAAGTGCAGCGCCGAGCGTCTGCCTACGCCATCATCAACAACAAGCTCATCAAGCGCAGCTCCACTGGCGTGTTCCAACGCTGTGTCGAACAAGACAAGGGCATTGAGATCCTCCTCGACATACACCAGGGCGAGTGCGGGCACCACGCCGCCTCACGATCCCTGGTGGCCAAGGCTTTCCTCCATGGTTTCTACTGGCCCACGGCCCTCGAAGACGCGGAGTCGCTCGTCCTGAAGTGTGAGGGGTGCCAACGTTTCAGCAAACGCAGCCATTAGCCAGCGTCGGCACCCCGAACCACCCCGATCGCTTGGCCCTTCGCGGTCTGGGGACTCGACATGGTGGGACCCTTCAAGACCGCTCGAGGCGGCATGATGCATCTACTGGTGGCAGTGGACAAGTTCACCAAGTGGATCCAGGCAAGGCCGATCAAGAAGCTGGACGGGCCAACGGCCATCCGATTCATCAAGGACATCGCGGTACGCTACGGCATGCCGAACAACATCATAACGAACAACGGCACCAACTACGCCAAGGGCGCGCTCACATAGTACTGCTCCATCTCCGGCATCCGCCTCGACCTGGCTTCTATTGCACATCCGCAGTCCAACGGCCAAGTCGAGCGGGCCAACAGTCTCATCCTGTCCGGCATCAAAGCACCACTCGTCGAGCCGCTCATCCGTTGTGACGCCCCCGATTTGACCGTACACTAATCATGCACGCAAAGGTGTACGATCAAGATCAGGGACTCACGGGAAGATATCACAACACAACTCTAAAACATAAATAAGTCATACAAGCATCATAATACAAGCCAGGGGCCTCGAGGGCTCGAATACAAGTGCTCGATCATATACGAGTCAGCGGAAGCAACAATATCTGAGTACAGACATAAGTTAAACAAGTTTGCCTTAAGAAGGCTAGCACAAACTGGGATACAGATCGAAGGAGGCGCAGGCCTCCTGCCTGGGATCCTCCTAACTACTCCTGGTCGTCGTCAGCGGGCTGCACGTAGTAGTAGGCACCTCCAGTGCCGTAGGTGTCGTCGTCGACGGTGGCGTCTGGCTCCTGGACTCCAGCATCTGGTGGTGACAACCAGGTAGAAAGGAAAGGGGGGAAAGAGGGAGAGAAGCAACCGTGAGTACTCATCCAAAGTACTCGCAATCAAGGAGCTACACTACATATGCATGGGTATATGTGTAAAGGGCCATATCAGTGGACTGAACTGCAGAATGCCAGAATAAGAGGGGGATAGCTAGTCCTGTCGAAGACTACGCTTCTGGCCATCTCCATCTTGCAGCATGTAGAAGAGAGTAGATTGAAGTCCTCCAAGTAGCATCGCATAGCGTAATCCTACCCGGCGATCCCCTCCTCGTCGCCCTGTTAGAGAGCGATCACCGGGTTGTATCTGGCACTTGGAAGGGTGTATTTTATTCAGTATCCGGTTCTAGTTGTCATAAGGTCAAGGTACAACTCCGGGTTGTCCTTTTACCGAGGGACACGGCTATTCGAATAGATAAACTTCCCTGCAGGGGTGCACCACATAACCCAACACGCTCGATCCCATTTGGCCGGACACACTTTTCTGGGTCATGCCCGGCCTCGGAAGATCAACACGTCGCAGCCCCACCTAGGCTCAACAGAGAGGTCAACACGCCGGTCTAAATCCTATGCGCGCAGGGGTCTGGGCCCATCGCCCATTGCACACCTGCACGTTGCGAGGGCGGCCGGAAGCAGACCTAGCCTAGTGGCGTTCCAGTCCAATCCGGCGCGCGCCGCTCCGTTGCTGACGTCAAGAAGATCTTCGGCTGATACCACGACGTCGAGTGCCCATAACTGTTCCCGCGTAGCTGGTTAGTGCGTATAGACCAAATGGCCAAACTCAGATCAAATACCAAGAACTCGTTAAGCGTGTTATGTTGAAATAACCGCGGACGCCGTCCAAGGCCAGGCCCACCTCTCACCTAGGCGGTCTCAACCTGCGCTGTCGCTCCGCCACAAAGATCCACTTGCGGGTACTCCTACGAGCCGACCCGACTTTAGTCACCACAGGTATCATGTATAGAGTATATAAGTATATACCCGTGATCACCGACCAAGTGATCACGGCCCGATAGTATAGCACAGCAGACGGACAAGAATGTAGGGCCAGTGATGGAAAACTAGCATCCTATACTAAGCATGTAGGATTGCAGGTAAAGGTAACAACAGTAGAAGCAAGGATAGGCTATGCATCAGGATAGGATTAACGGAAAGCAGTAACATGCTATACTACTCTAATGCAAGCAGTATACAGAAGAATAGGCGATATCTGGTGATCAAGGGGGGGGGGGCTTGCCTGGTTGCTCTGGCAAGTAGGAGGGGTCGTCAACTCCGTAGTCGAACTGGACAGCAGCAGCGTCGGTCTCGTAGTCTACCGGAGAGAAGAGGGGGAAGAAACAGTAAATACAATGCAAACATAAGCATGACGATGCGTGACATGACAATGAGCGGTGCTAGGTGTGCCCTAACGCGGCAGTAGGTGGTACCGGCGAAGGGGGGAACATCCGGGAAAGTATTCCCGATGTTTCGCATTTTCGGACAGACGGACCGGAGGGGGAAAGTTCCATGTTCGCTATGCTAGGAATGTGTGGCTGACAAACGGACTACGTATTCGGATTCGTCTCGTCGTTCTGAGCAACTTTCATGTACAAAGTTTTTCCATCCGAGGTACGGTTTATTTTATATTAAATTTTAAAGATTTAAATCATTTTTAGAATTTAATAAATTAATTTAATTCGAAATTTAATTAATGCATCAGCATGACGTCAGCATGACATCAGCAGTCAACGTTGACCGTTGACCTGGTCAACCTGACAGGTGGGTCCCACCTGTTAGGGGCTGTTAGCTAATTAACAGTAGTTAATTAGGTTAATTAGTAATTAAGTTAATTAATCTTAATTAGTTAATATTAACAGGATTAATTAAGTTAATTAATTATCTTAATTATTGATTTACTTATTTATTAATTTTTATTAATTAAATTTTTTTAAATCATTTTTTTAACGTTCTCTGGGCGGGGCCTATGGGTCATAGGCTCCAGGGGCCTAAGCGGGCGCACGGGCTTGCGGGCGTGCGGGCTAACGGGCGCAGGGGCGCTTGGCGTGAGGCGAACCCGGAGGCTGTTCGGGCGAGGCCATGGAAGAGGCCGCCGGCGCCCACGACGCCGGCCAGGAGGGGCGGCGGAGGGCTGCGGGCTGCGCGGGGGTGGAGGTAGTGGCGGGGCTGGCCGGAGCGGGCGCGCACATGGCGACGAACGACGGCGGCAGAGAGCATGCGGGGGGGGAGGCGTGGCCCCAGGCGGTGCGGTGAGCGGCGGGGCCGGGCGCGGTCGGCGCGGAGCAGAGCAGCGGAGGGGGGCCGCGCAGCGTGGGGCGCCGTCGAGCGCGGCGGCCAGCCGCAGCAGGGACAGAGGCGGGGCGAGGGGTGTGGCCCCGAGCGGCGTGCGCGGGTGCGGGACAGCGAGCTGCGGGCGCGCGGGACCTGGCGATGAGCGCGGGGCGATGCGTGCGCGGGCGTGCACGGGGCGCGGCGAGCGCGTGGGAGACAGGGGAGAGAGAGGAGGGGCGCGTGCTCACGGTGGCCGTAGGGGAGTGGCAGTGGGGCGCGAGGTGGTCGATGGGGACGACGGCGACGAGGGGAAGCAGGCCGGCGGGGAGCGCTCCGGGCGGGGTCCATGCGGGGGGGGGGGGGGGGGGCGACGGAACCGGCGGTGGCGTCGGTGAAGGGCGACGGGCGGCGGCCTCCTCCTCGGTCCCGATCCAATCGGGGGGAGAGAGGGGATATTTTCGGGGGAGTGGGGGTGTCGGTGGAGAGTGGGGGGGAGTGGGGGAGGTTATGGGGTGCGGGGTGGGCTGGCCTGGTGGCTCGGTTGGGCTACTGGCTGGGCCGTAGCCCAGTGGGGTTTTTTTTTTCTCTTTTGTATTTTCTTTTCTTTTTATTTATTATATTTTCTGTTTTAAATAATTTTAAATTATCTAGGCATTTTATAAAAATGTGTTTGTTACACCATATTTACTTATGCAAAATATGGCACCTCCCGAACATTTTTGTTTTAAATTTTGAAAAACTTTTATTGTTGACATTAATTTGAATTTGAATTTTGAAAGGGTTTGACCTAACGGTAGATTAGCAACAGTAACCATGGTGACGTGGCACCATTAGCATGGGATTACTGTAGCTTAGTTACCCGGGCGTTACAAAACTCCTCCACTACAAGAAATCTCGTCCCGAGATTTAGGAGGTAGATGGAAACAGTGTGGGGTATTCATCACGCAGGCGATCCTCGCGTTCCCAAGTGGCCTCATCTTCAGAATGGTGCGACCACTGGACTTTGAGAAACTTGATCGCCTTCTGACATGTGCGGCGTTCAGCTTGGTCGAGAATGCGGACCGGATGCTCCTTATAGGAGAGGTCCTGCTGCAATTCGAGCACTTCATGATCCACTGCTCGGATTGGGTCCTTGAAGCAACGGCGGAGCTGTGATACATGTAACACATCGTGAACCTGAGAAAGGTTCGGCGGAAGCTCCAGTTGGTATGCCACTTTTCCACGCCTTTCGAGAATAGTGAATGGGCCAATATAGCGAGGAGCTAGTTTGCCCTTGATCCCGAAGCGATGAGCACCCTTCATTGGTGTGACTCGAAGATAAGCCTTTTCGCCAGGTTGATAGACCATGTCTTTATGATGACGGTCATACTGACTCTTCTGACGCGACTGAGCAGTCTTGAGATTCTCGCGAATAATGCGGACTTGTTCTTCGGCGTGTTGGATAATATCCGGACCAAAGAGTGGACGTTCCCCAGTTTCTGACCAGTTCAGAGGGGTTCGACACTTTCGTCCATATAACACTTCGAAGGGGGCCATCTTCAGACTAGCTTGATAGCTATTATTATAAGAGAACTCAGCATACGGGAGGGATTCCTCCCATTTCTTGCCGAAGGAAATAACACAAGCTCGAAGCATGTCTTCGAGAACTTGGTTGACGCGTTCAACTTGCCCTTGCGACTGAGGATGAAATGCAGTACTGAAAGACAGATGAGTCCCCATAGCTTCTTGGAAACTTGCCCAGAATCTTGAAGTGAATAAGCTGCCACGGTCTGAACTGATTACCAATGGAATACCATGCAGTGAGACAATTCTGGACATGTAGAGAGTTGCAAGCTGACTAGCAGTGATTGTTTCTTTGACCGCCAGAAAATGTGCAACCTTGGAAAGTCAGTCAATGACGACAAGAATAGCACCATTACCTTTCTGTGATTTAGGAAATCCAGTGACGAAGTCCATCTCAACATGGTCCCATTTCCATTCAGGAATAGAGATAGGTTGCAGAGTTCCAGCAGGCCTTTGATGTTCTGCTTTGATACGACGGCAAACGTCACACTCAGCAACATAACGAGCAATGTCTTGCTTCATATTAGACCACCAGAATCTCTGACGGATGTCTTGGTACATCTTTGTACTACCAGGATGGATACACAGGGGCGTATCATGAGCTTCTTTCATAACTTCCTGTGTCATATCCAGGTTTTTCTCTGTACATGGCACCACTAGGCGGCCCTTGAAGTATAAAGTGCCATCTTCAGCGATAGTGAAGAATGAGGGCTTTCCTTCTGCGAGGTAGCGCTTAATCTTGTGGGCTTCAGAGTCATATCCCTGTATTCTCTTGATGGAGTCCAAGAGATCTGGCTCGACAGCCAGGGTATTGAGGGAACCTTGGGGAACAACACGGAGGTTCATCTTGCGAAACTCCTTAGGAGGGGGAGCGAGTGCACCCGGAGGAACAATATGGAGGTTCAGCTTCCTGAATTCTTCAACAAGCGAAGGCTGAACTTTGTGAACCTGGACGTGGTTGAAGTAAGACTTGCGGCTCAAGGCATCAGCCATTACATTAGCCTTGCCTGGCGTATAGGAAATACCCAAGTCAAAGTCTGCAACAAGCTCCATCCATCTCTGCTGACGGAGGTTCAAGTCTGGCTGAGTAAACAGATACTTCAGACTTTGGTGGTCAGTGAAGATCTCGCAACGATTACCGAGAAGGTAATGTCGCCACTGCTTCAGCGCATGAATGACAGCAGCAAGTTCGAGGTCGTGAACTGGGTAGTTCTCTTCGTGAGGGCGCAATTGCCGAGAGGCATAAGCAATCACTTTGCGGTCTTGCATTAGGACACAGCCTAATCCTTGACGGGAAGCGTCGCAGTAAATGACGAAGTCCTTCTTAGTATCAGGTGGAGCTAGAACTGGGGCAGAAGTCAACTTGTCTTTGAGTGCCTGGAAACTTTCCTGACATTTGTCTGTCCATTGGAACTTGACGCCCTTATGCAACAGGTTAGTCAGAGGCCTGGCGATCTTGGAGAAGTTCTCGACGAATCGACGGCAATAGCTGGCGAGACCGAGAAAACTTCTGACTTGCTTAACGTTCTTGGGAGGAGTCCAATCAAGGATAGCCTGGACTCGTTCAGGGTTGATGGCAATACCATCCTTAGAGATGACATGCCCAAGATAGGTTACTTCGGGTAGCCAGAATTCACATTTGGAGAACTTGGCATATAGTTGATGCTCTCGTAGCTTTTCCAGCACAAGCCGAAGATGTTCAGCATGTTCCTCTTCGTTCTTGGAAAATACCAGGATATCATCCAGATAAACCACGACGAACTTGTCGAGGTAATCCATGAATATATAGTTCATCAGACGAGAGAAGGTGGCTGGAGCATTGGTTAAACCGAACGACATGATGGTGTACTCGTATGAACCATACCGAGTCACGAAGGCGGTCTTTGGGATATCCTCTTCGCGAACACGGATCTGGTGGTAACCCAACCTCAAGTCGAGCTTAGAGAACACTGACGAACCCGCCAGTTGATCATACAGATCATTGATCTGAGGAAGAGGGTATTTATTCTGAATGGTAGCTTGGTTTATAGGACGGTAGTCTTGAACTAATCGGTTTGTCCCATCCTTCTTCTTGACAAAGAGAGAAGGTGCTCCCCAAGGAGAGCAACTTGGGCGAATGAATCCTTTGCGAAGAGATTTGTCGATTTCCTCCTTAAGCTCAAGGAGTTCATGCGGCGGCATCTTGTAGGGTCGCTTGGCTATAGGAGTGGTGCCTGGTTTCAAGTCGATGATGAATTCGACAGCTCTAACAGGGGGAATCCCTGGAAGTTCTTCAGGAAAGACGTCGAGGAATTCACGCACGACGGGAATGTTTTCAATGCCCTCGAGTGGTGCAGCGTTCAATGCATTCAATGCATAGAGCCTCGCCTCGGCATTTTGCACCAGATGGGCTTGGTAAGTAACTATTTCATCTGAAGGGTGTAGCAGATGGACGGTCTTAGTGGTGCAAACGATTGAAGCAGTATGCGCTTTTAACCAATTCATTCCCAGAATGAGATCAATGCTACAGGACTTCAGTACGATGGGAGAGACAAGAAATTCCAGTCCTTCGATTTCAACGGGGACGTCGTTGCAAATCATGGAGGTTCGACATTGGCCCGCAGGGGTGTGTACTAATAGTGAAGCATTCATGTCTTCGCTTCTAATGCCATGCATGAATGCAAAATCTTTTGACATGAATGAATGTGATGCACCTGTATCAAATAAAACGGATGCTGGTACTAAATTTACGAGGAGTGTACCCATCACAGTAGTAGGCTGGTCTTGAGCTTCGTTGAGATCAACGTGGTTGGCATGAACACGACCATAAGACTTGGCCTTGTTGCTGCGGGGCTGGTTGCTTCCATGGCCAGTTGCTGGAAGGGCCAGTTGATTCTGGTTTTGGTTGCATTCTCTAGCATGGTGTCCTGGTTGACCACACCTGAAGCACAAACCATTATTGGGAGTGGGAACATGAGCTTGGGGTGGTGGAGCTGGAAGTCTTGACTGCCTAGATGGTGGTGGGGGGGGAGACGAGGTGCATCATAGGTCTTCCTTGGGGCAGATGCATTTGGACGGTACATGTTGTTCGGGATCCATATCTTACGCTTCTATGAGGGCGGGCCCAAAGATGAGCCCGTGTCACGGTTGCGCCTGTGAGAGCTCTGGTATTACTGCAGACCAGTTTCGACATTGATGGCCTTGTTCACCAGGGTGGCGAAATCAGCAAAGTCATGCACTAGAAGTGCGAGCTTGATGTCAGCTTGAAGGCCATCACGGAACTTCTCCTGTCTGCGTGCATCAGTTGCAATGTCCTCTTCAGCATAGCGAGACAAGTCCAGAAACTCCCGCTGATAAGCTTCAACAGTTTTGTTGCCTTGGGTGAGGTTGCGGAACTCACGCTTCTTCTGGTCCATGACCCCCTGAGGAATGAAGCGGGCACGGAAAGCTGCTTGGAAGTCTGGCTAGGTGATGATTGTTCCAGCTGGCAGAGTACGCCTGTGGCTGCCCACCATTGAGCTGCGGGTCCCTTCAGAAAGAAGGAAGCAAAGGTGACATAGCTGGCAGGGGCTACATCGGCAGACTCCATCTCATAGGTGATGTCACGGAGCCAGTCATCAGCATCCAGAGGCTGAGTTGAGCTGCGGTACACAGTCGGGTTGAGGCGCATGAAATCCTGCAGAGTTACTAGGGTTGGTTGCTGGTCCATATTGGGGCGAGGAAACTGAGCCATCATATTTTCCATGAATTGGCGTTTCAGTTCGAACTGCTGGATCATACCAGCCATGTACTCAGGTGGTGGTGGGGCATTGCCACCACTACCACGACCACCTGGTCTAACCATCCTGCTAATATATAACAGGGGTTGTCGGGTGGTAGGTGCGACATATGCCAACGGGTGGCTTATCATGGTGGGTGCCAGTAAGACGTCGCCGGTGCCTGGAAACGGGATGAGGCGAAGACATGCACGCCGGAGAATCTTACCCAGGTTCGGGGCTCTCCGTGGAGATAACACCCCTAGTCCTGCTCTGCGGGGTCTCCGCATGATCACTAGATCAGAAAGAGTAGCTACAAATGCTCCTAGAACTGTTGGGATCAAGGGAGAAGAAGAGCAAGGCTAGCTCTCACTTCCCTCTCTCTATGGTGTGTGTGTAACTCTAAGAAGCCAACCCTTTGCATGGGTGCCCCGGGGGGTTTATATAGGCCTACCCCCCGGGGGTACAATTGTAATCCGGCTGGGCGCTGGTCCCAGTCGTCAGTGTCTGCGCTCGCCGGCTTCTGCGCCGGCCGCTGGGGCCTGCCGACTGGTGGGTCCCGCCGGCTGCCGGCCTCTTGGTCGACTGGCCGGCCCCACTGCCTAGGGTCTTGTCGGCGGCTGCTTACTGTAGCCTCGTCCTTGATGACGAGGGCTTCGTCGAGGTAAGCGTGGCTACAGTGCGCCGCCTCGAGGGCTCTCATTGTAGCCTTACCTCATCTTGTCTCCTTAATGTGGCACATGCTTCGAGGGAAGGGGTAGCCGGCTTCTGGGGGCCAGCTACGCCTTTGGCCGACTAGGGGAGGCCGGGCCGCCTTCGCGCCTCTCTCTGGCTAAAGGGGCCCGCCGCCCGTGGGCCGTACTGGCGTCTGTCGTGGGTGACATTGAGGCCAGCATGGCTACAGTGCCGAGCCG
Organism: Aegilops tauschii subsp. strangulata; assembly: GCF_002575655.3. Classification (NCBI taxonomy): domain Eukaryota; kingdom Viridiplantae; phylum Streptophyta; class Magnoliopsida; order Poales; family Poaceae; genus Aegilops; species Aegilops tauschii. Next base: position 233,420,872 of record NC_053035.3, on the reverse strand, counting down.
GACGGGAGATGGCCGTCCCGTACGGCGTCCTGTGGCCATGCCTGCCTCGGGCTTCGGGGGTAGTGGGCCGCACTGTGGCCACACCCCATCTTGTCACCATTATGTGGGTGTAGTTTTGGGGGGTGCGGTCTTGGCCGGCTTCTTGGAGTCGGCGCCCTTCGTGGACGGCTCTGGGGAGTCGGCGTTCTTCATGGCCGGCTCTGGGGAGTCAGCATCCTCTATGGCCGGCTTCCTGGAGTCGGCCATCCCGTGGTTATCTTGGGGGGAGGTTGCTGAGGCTGGGTCGCCTTCTGAGAGTCGAGAGGTAGCCGGCCGGGGAAGGCGGCCCAATGCTTGAAATGCTTGAAGGCCCAAATGGCCTGATAATTTTTGAAGAGCCAGGGGCGGTCGGTTAGGCTACCCGTGGCCATTTACTCCGACAGTAGTCCCCGAAGCTGATTGGGTTTCGAGGTTGGGTAGGAGTCGAGAAGCTCGATCAGCTTCCTATCTTGACAAGCCGGCAGCTGGGAACCGGCTTTGGTTAGGCGCGTCGTCTTGGCCAAAAATTTTGGAGTCGGAGGGCGGGAGCTCGCCAGCGTGTGCACCGGTCCGCGGGCCGGCCACTTGCCGCCTGCGAACCACGTGGCCTCTTTTGGCTAAAAAGCCTGCCAGCCCACGCGCGCGACGGGACGTCGCCGCAGGGCGGGGGCCCGCCACGCCCACGCCCGGGCCCAGGCATGGATTCTCTGTAGCCCGAAACCGCCCGCACGTCTCCCTGCGGCGGTTTCGGCACGCCTTTAGGGCATAATAATCGCGAGGCGTGGGGGGAGTGGGTTCAGTTAATCCCACGTCTCACCCCAGGTCCGGCCTCCCCGGCTTCACCTCGCGAAGCTATAAGTAGGGGGAGAGGGAGAGCGGCAGGCTCTCGCACGCTCCTCCTCTTTCCACCATCTTCTTCCTCCTGCCGTTTCTTGCAACAGCTCCTCGCCGCCGCGCTCTTCCGCCACTTGCTCCTCCGCCGCCGCCCTCGTTCTCACCAGCCCCATGCCACGATGAAGTACGGCGGGGATTGGGACGGCTCCAACGTCCACGAGGATCACGTCGAATTCCTCCGCAAGACGCGGCGGCTGCCCGACGCGGACAAGGTGGAGGTCCGTCTCGCGCCGGCGAAGGAGATTACGCCGGAGCCGCGGGAAGGCGAGCGGGTAGTCTTCCGCTCGCATTTCTTGCGCGGCATCGGCCTGCCCGTGAGCGCCTTCATCCGCTCATGGCTTGAGTTCTACCAACTCCAGCCGCACCACCTTCCTCCGAACACGGTGGTGCTGCTGTCCGCCTTCGTCACCTTGTGCGAAGGCTACCTCGGCGTCCTCCCCACCCTCGAGCTCTGGGGGGAGTTCTTCCAGTCCAAGCTGGGCACGCGCATGCAAGGCATGCCGGCTCAGAGTGGCGCCTTCATCGCGATGCGGAGGGTGGCCGCTGACAACCCCTTCCCCGTCATCACGCTGATCCAGTCGGTGAAGTTATGGCAAAAATCGTACTTCTACGTGAGGAACGTCGCCCTGCAGGGCGACTACGTCAATCTGCCGGCTTACGTAGCCGGCCCACCGGCGGGCAGGCGGCCCCAGTGGTCCTACCGGGCCGTGACGCTGACGCCGGCTGGAAACGCAGCCGTCGCCCGAGTGCGAGCGATGATCCAGTCGGAGGGCTTGTCGGGGCCCGACCTGCTGGCCGCCTTCGTCACGCGCCGGGTACTCCCGCTCCAGAGCCGCCCTCATCTGATCTGTCAGATGAGCGGCCAGCTCGATCCGAGCTGGATGTGTACCAAGGACATGCCGCACGACGAGGTGGCATATATGGTGAACTACCTTGCGAACTGCAAACTCTCCGCAGAGTGGCAGTTCGGCAAGGAGCCATATCGCCGAGCCAATCCGCCGCCTACGGTATGTTCTCCTTGTCTCTTTCTCTTTTCTCAGTTTTGTCGCCGAGTTCCTTTTGGCCGACTTTGACTAGTCGGCTTGTTTTCGACAGAGCCCTCTTCTTCGGCCTGCAGGCGGGTCGGACGCGGAGCGCCGATTCGCCCCGGACCGGACGGAGCACGATCTGGAGGACCCCCACTTGGGGGCGGCTACTATGGACGACAACACCGAGCCGGGTGGTGGCCAGGCCGGCGGTGAAGCAGGCGGCTCCGGGCTTGGAGTCAGCTTCGACGACTGGCCGGATGATGACGAGGCCAAAGTCGTCCCGCACCGTCAGCCGGCGTCTGGCCGCGGCGCGGGTTCCTCCGCTGCGCCGCCTGCTCGGGGTGGCGGGCAAAAGCGTCGTGCCGTGCAGGGTTTGTTCGGCAGTCGGTCGAAGAAACCCCGAGGCGGGGCAGTGGCGACTAGGCGGGAGGAGGCGGCCACAAAGGCGGCTCGCTTCCGCAAGACGGTGAAGCAACCACAGACGGTGTCGGCGTAAGTTCAAACTCCTTCGTGTACTCTTTTTTCTTTTCTCTGGTGGCTCCTGAATCCTTGTCTTTTTCTCCAAACAACCAGAGCTCCATTGTCGCTCGAGCGGGCGGCTGCCGCCTCCGTCATTGAGTCGCCGAGGGGATCTGGGAGCACTACTCGCCGCGTGGACCCCCGTGCCGACCTTCAGGTGGCGACGGAACGGAACGCGCGGGAGGTGCGGGAGGAGCGGGAGGCGCGGAAGGCGGCCGCCGCCCAGGCGGCGCAGGAGGAGGAGGCGGCAAAAGCGCGCGCCGATGCCGCAGCCAAGGCCCAAGCGGAGGCTGCAGCTGCGGCGATGGCGGAGGGGGCCTTGCTGGTCACCCCACTGCGCGTCACAGCGCCTGGGGCCCCGGAGCCTCCGCCAGAAGAAGCCGTCGGTGACCAGCCGGGGCTGGAGAGGGATGACGACGTCGCCATCCTGGAGAGGGCGCCGGTGCCGACCCCGCCGACTGGGGCGGCTCAAGGCGGCCGGCCTGATCTGCCGCCTGCGCAGTCGGCAGGGGCGAGCCGGCCGCGAGGACTGAGCTGGCGGTCCGGATGCCGCCGAGCCGGCGCGCGGGGAAGGCTGCGTCAGAGCCACAGAAGGCTGCGTCGGAGCCGCAGCCGGCCGCGGGCTCCAGCTCGTCGGCCCAGGATGTGGAGGTGGCCAGCGCTACCTCGGGGTGGACGCCGGGCGGAGGGACGGCCGTGATGAACGTGGCCGCGCAGGACGTCTGGACCCGACTCCAGGCCCAGGCTACGGCGCTGAGGCAATACACCGACGAATTCCTTGCGACGCGGGCGACCATCCGGGTTAGTCTTCTTATCTTGCTTCTTCTTGATCTTAGTTTCTTCCGTGGGGGCGCGTCAGCGCACCCACTGGGTGTAGTCCCCGAGTTCCGAGTCGGCTGCTGAGCAGGCGGCTTGGAACTTCTTAGTGGATTTAGCTTTGCTATGCTTGTTCTTACTTCGATCTCCTGCCTATCTTGCAGGACTACCACAATCTTCGCGTGGCCGCCTTCAACTCCCAGGCTCGGGAGCTGACCCAGAAGACCGCCGACCTAACTGAGAGCCGGGGTAAGTGCTTTGTTCTTTATCTCACGTGGGGGCGCGTCAGCGCACCCACTGGGTGTAGTCCCCGAGATTCGGGCCGACTGCTGAGCAGTCGGGTCGGATCTTCCTTGACGACTTCCTCTTATTGTTTCTTCTTTTTCTGCCGTCCCTGCAGCGGCGAACGCCAGTCTGAGGGCACAGCTGGGAGAGTCTCAGACTGCCCTTCGTGCCAAGGAGGCCGAGTTCGCCGCCTTGTTGCAGGAACGTGACCGCCTGGCCAAGAGGTTGGCCGACTAGGAGGAGGGCCACAAGGCGGCTCTGAAGGCGGTGCAGGACCGCGAAGCCGCCCTCCAGGCCGAGTACGAGACAGAAGCAACTGGCTGGGTTGAAGCAAGGCAGACTCTGATCAATGGCTATGGCCAGATCGAAGATCTGGTTGACGATAAGCCGCCTACTTCTTCGTCCTCTCTTGCAATCTGCCGCTTTTGGCTCGTTTTCTGACTTGGTGTTTTCTCTTCTCTCTTTCTTTCTTGCGCAGAGTACTTCCCTGGCTACTCTACCGCCGCCAGCCAGATCATCGAAGCCCGCCGCCAAGCACGAAGGCAGGCTGGCGTCGAGATTGCGCCAAACGCTGGCCGTTCGCTGGAGGAGCAGCTCTTAGCGATCCAGGCCCGTCTCCAGCCGGCTCACCGACTGCTCCGCCGGCTTCAGCGTGCCAGGGCGCAAGTACTGGCCGCCCTCTGGCCCGGCGAAGTGGTTCCCCGCACCCCCATTCGGATTGCCGACTGGCTGGAGGTGGCGGTCGGTCGCTTCGAAGCCTGGAAGGCCTCGGCGGCTCAGTCCGGCGCTAGGCGGGCGCTGGAGTTCGTCAAGGCCTGGTACCCCGGCCTGAGTCTGGAACAGCTGGCTACCTGGCGGCAGCAAGCCGACACGGAGCTGGAGCCGGCGCGGCCGGCTATCATCCGGCGGGCTTCGACGATCGCCGACTACACCGACACCAGCGTCGTCGCCCCTGAGGTAGATGACAACGGTGTCGCCCAGCCGGAGGAGTGGTTCGGGCTGAACCCGGCAGACGGTGAAGACTGGGCGGAGGAGACCGACTCCAGCGACGAGGGCGAGGAGGAGGAGGAGGGTGAAGACACCGAGCCGGATGGTGGAGCGGCCGACCAGCCTCAGCCTGACCGCGCCTCCAGCACCACGTCACACGCGGGTGCGTCGCCTGCCACCGGTGGTGACCAAGCCGAGACCCTCCAGCCGGCCACTCCTTCAGCCGGCGACGCCATCTCCACCGACCAGCCTGGCTCCCGCACCGCGCCTTAGTCTAGTCTGCTATCTTTTATTTTCCTGTCTTGTCACTTTTGGAACAATATTATGTTAAGTCTGCACAATTCCACCCACCGGGGGTGTATTCGAACTATGTCGATTGCCGGCCTGTTGGGGGCTTTATATGTATATATGACTTATGCATGCGTTTGGCTTTTCCTCGTTCTTTGCTTTTCATCCTTCTGCTGTTTCCTTTGCCGCACTCCCTTGGTTGCCGCCTCCCCAGTCAGACAGTTGCTCTGCAATCTTTGGCTGGAGGAGTGCTTGGCCAATTGGGAGGGCAAGTACTCTAGCTTTGTTGGATTAGAGCTAAGTGTTTAGGAAGCCGGCCAGCCGGCTGTTCTGACAGCCGGCAAGCGTGGTTGGAGGCCGTCTTTTTGCTATATAAGTTCGTTAGTCCTTAGCCGTTTTTCGTGTGGGCATCCTTTCTGCCTTGGCTCTTGCTAGTTGGACAGTCGGTTCTTCAAGCTGCGACTTTCAACAAGAGAGGACTCGGGAGCCGGCACACTACTTGTCTGACTTTAGGTAGAACTTTTAATATAGCTCAAGGCGGCCAGTCCCCGGGCCGACTAGTCGAACCCGGTGCCAGACAAGAAATCAAATGTAATAATACATTCATGGATATGACACTCGTCATTCATAGATAAATAAAGGCAGTCCCCGAGTACTATTCGGGGGGCCTGTTGGTTCATACTTAATACAAAAGGGTAGCATGATACATACTGCTTTCAACTGTAAAATCTTCTCAGGAGGTTCGCGTTCCATGGTCGCTCCGACTCCTTGCCGGAGTCATCTCTCTTGCGTGCTCTTGGTTTTTGCGCGTCGATCAAGTAGTAGGAGTCGTTGCCGAGTGCCTTGCTGATGACGAAGGGGCCTTCCCAAGGGGCCGAGAGCTTGTGCTGGCCGGCTGTTCGCTGGATCAGCCGAAGCACAAGGTCGCCCTCTTGGAAGGATCTTGGCTTGACCTTGCGGTTGTGGTAGCGGCGCAGCCCTTGCTGGTAGATGGCGGACCGGCTGAGTGCTAACAGCCGGCCTTCTTCTAGTAGGTCGACGCCATCTTCTCTTGCTTCCTCGGCCTCCGCCTCCGTGTACATGGTGACCCGAGGTGAGTCAAACTCGATGTCGGTTGGGATGACAGCCTCAGCACCATATACAAGGAAGAACGGAGTGAAGCCGGTTGACTTGTTGGGGGTAGTACGCAGACTCCAGAGGACAGCCGGCAGCTCATCGAGCCAGCAGCCGGCCGATCGCTCCAGTGGTACAACCAGTCGGGGCTTGATGCCGGAGAGGATGAGTCCATTTGCTCGCTCGACCTGGCCGTTTGACTGCGGGTGGGCAACGGACGCTAAGTCCAGTCAGATGCCCTGCGTCGTGCAGAAACGGGCCAGTGCTCCTTTGGCAAAGTTCGTGCCGTTGTCGGTGATGATGCTGTGCGGCACGCCGTACCGAGTAGTGATGTCGGTGATGAATGTTACGGCAGTCGGCCCGTTCAACTTCTTGATCGGCTTCGCTTCGATCCACTAGGTGAACTTGTCCACGGCGACAAGCAGATGTGTCAAGCCGCCGCGGGCTGTCTTGAAAGGGCCCACCATGTCCAGTCCCCAGACGGCAAAGGGCCAAGTAAGGGGAATGGTCTTGAGTGCAGAAGCCGGCAGGTGTTGCTTGGAACTGAAGACTTGGCATCCTCTGCAGCTCTTGACTATCTCTTTGGCATCTTCCAAGGCAGTCGGCCAAAAGAAACCATGGAAGAAAGCCTTGGCCACAAGTGATCTTGAGGCTGCGTGGTGGCCGCATTCGCCTTGGTGGATATCCTTGAGGATTGCCACTCCTTTTTCTGGCTCGACACAACGCTGGAAGACTCCAGTGACGCTGCGCTTCACAAGCTCTCTGTTGATTATGGCATATGCTCCGGCTCGTCGTTGCACTAGTCTTGCTGAGATCTCATCAGCCGACAGCACTCTGCTGACTAGGAACTTGAGGATGGGCTGGGCCCATGATGGAGCTGTGACTTCTTCTTCTGTAAGCGTAGCCACCATGACTCGGGTGGGTGGGTTGGGTGGCGTGGAGTTGGAGTCGGCCACCGCTTCTTGTGTCGTTGCAGTCCCCGGGCCGGGTTCTGAAGTCACCGGGCCGGGTGCGACTACGGCAGTCCCCAGGCCAGTTGTCGAAGTCCCCGTGCCGCCTGCGGGGTTCCTCCAGTCGATCCGGCTGCATCTGGCACAGGCGGTACGAAGATAGAGTCCGACTCTGGAGACGGCTTGATGGACGGCTTGAGGAGGCTGTGGAGGGAGATGCCAGTCGGTATGGCTTGTCGGGTGGAGCCGATTCGTGCTAGGCCATCTGCTTGGTCGTTGTCGGCCCTTGGCACGTGAAGGAACTCGCACCCTTCGAAGTACCCGCCGATCTGCTGGACGAGGAACCGATAGCTCGCCATGTTCGCGTCCTTGGCGTCCCAGTCGCCAGACGACTGCTGGACCACCAAGTCTGAGTCGCCGTAACACAGGATCCGGCGTATGCCGAGCTCTTTGGCTAGCCGGAGCCCATGTACGAGCGCCTCGTACTCGGCCACGTTGTTGGAGGCGGCGAAGTGGATCTGCAGCGTGTATTTGAGCTTGTCGCCTTTGGGAGAGGTGAGGACGATGCCGGCTCCCAAGCCGGTGCTCATCTTGGACCCGTCGAAGTGAATCCGCCAATGGGTAGAGTCGGGAGCCGGCGGTAGGTACTGGGTCTCGGCCCAGTCGACGAGGAAGTCGGCCAGTGCTTGGGACTTGATGGCGGTGCGGGGTTGGTAGAAGATCGTGTATGGTGCCAATGCAATGGACCATTTGGCCACCCGGCCGGATGCATCCCGGCTGCCTATGATCTCGGCGAGCGGGGCGGTGCACACGACCGTGATGGGATGCTCTTGGAAGTAGGGCTTCAGTTTCTTGGCGGCGAAGTATACCCCATAGCACATCTTCTGGTAGTGCGGGTAGTTCTGCTTTGAGCTGGATAGCACTTCGCTTAGGTAATACACCGGCCTCTGGACTAGCTGGGCTCGGCCTTCTTCCGGGCGCTGGCCCACAACAACTGTACTGACTACTCGGCTAGTCGCGACAATGTAGAGGAGCATGGCCTCCTTCTCAGTCGGCGCTGCCAGGACAGGTGGAGTGGTCAGCATCTTCTTCAACTCATGGAAGGCTTGGTCGGCTTGGTCATTCCACTCGAAGTGAGTGGACTTCTTCATGAGTCGGTACAGGGGGAGAGCCTTCTCTCCTAGTCGGCTGATAAAGCGGTTTTAGGGAGGCCAAGCACCCGATGAACTTCTGCACATCTCACAATTTTGTGGGAATCTCCATCCTCTCGATGGCCTTGATCTTCACAGGGTTGCACTCGATGCCGCGTTCGGAGACCAGGAAGCCTAGCAGCTGGCCAGCTGGTACTCCGAACACGCACTTCTCGGGGTTGAGCTTGATTTGGAATCGGCGCAAGTTGGCGAATGTTTCTTTGAGATCTTCCAGCAGGGTGCCGCGCTTCTCTGTCTTCACCACAATGTCGTCTACATAGACATGGGCATTTCTGCCGAGTTGCTTCAGGAGGCATTTCTGCATGCAACGCTGAAAAGTGGCACCGGCATTCCTCAAGCCGAATGTCATAGTCAGGTAACAGAAAGTTCCAAATGGTGTGATGAAGGCAGTCTTCAGGCGGTCTGCTGGGTCCAACTTGATCTGATGGTACCCTGAGTAGGCATCCAAAAAACTCAACAGCTCGCATCCGACTGTGGAGTCTATCACTTGGTCAATCCGTGGCAGAGCAAACGGATCCTTGGGGCAGGCCTTGTTCAGGCTGGTGTAGTCTATACACATACGCCACTTGTTATTCTTCTTCAGTACCAGAACTGGGTTGGCAAGCCACTCTGGAAAAAACACTTCCAAAATAAAGCCAGCGGCGAGGAGCCGGGCTATCTCTTCTCCTACGATTCTTCGCTTCTCTTCTAACAGTCGGCGGAGGGGCTGCTTGACCGGCTTCGCGTCGGCTCGGACATGTAATTTGTGCTCGGCAAAATCCTTCGGGACACCCGGCATGTCCTTTGGGGACCATACAAAAATGTCTCGATTCTCACGGAGGAAGTCGACGAGCTCGCCTTCCTATTTACTGTCCAAGTTTGCCCCAATGACGGCAAACCTCTCCAGATTCTCCGGGTCCAGAGGTATCTTCTTCGTCTCCTTGGCCGGCTGGAAGGAGCCTTGTGCATCACAGTCTTTGGGATTGGGGGACAAGGCCGGCTGCTTGCTGGCCATGGCCACAACCCGCTCCAGCATCTTCTTCTCTTCTGCTACCACGAGGGACTCGGCCAGCCAGCTACTGGCCATGGCACACTCGATGGACTTCTTGTAGTCGCCGGCTACGGTGATGATCCCCTTCGAGCTCGGCATCTTCATCTTCAGGTAGGCGTAGTGGGGCACAGCCATGAACTTGGCCAGAGCAGGTCGGCCAAGCAAAGCATGGTAGGGGCTCTCCAGATCCACTACTTCGAACCAGATCGCTTCTCAGCGAAAATGATCTTTGTCTCCGAATAGAACATCCATCTTAATCTTGCCGATTGGGGAGAAAGACAAGCCAGGGACGATGCCATGGAACACGGTCCGGCTTGGCATGAGCTGCTTTGCCTTGATGTTCAGCTTCTCCATGGTATCGCGGTACAGTATATTGATACTGCTTCCGCCATCTATCAGGACGCGGGAGAATCGGGCAGCTTGCCTCTCCGTCGCGAGGGTGACATCCAAGACCAGTGCATAGGAGCCAGGGGATGGCATCACCTCTGGGTGGTCGGCCTGGCTCCAGCTGATTGGCTTCTCTGACCAGTGCATGAACTCGGGGGTGCTAGAGGCGACTGCGTTGACCTCTTGGTGCTGACGGCGCCGACTACGCTTGTCTTCGACTTGGCTTGTGAAGACAACGTAGGCGGCATGCTCTTCAGGAAATTCATCTTGGATGGCTCCGACTGCCGGCCGAGCCGCCGGCTGCTGGGGGGCTGGAGGCGGCGGGCCGGGAGGCGGAGGCGGCACCAGCCCTTCGCCCTTGGAGATTCACGTGAGCCAGTGGCATTTCCGGGTCGTGTGGTTGGACGGCTTCGCGCCGCTGTGGAACTTGCAGGGGGCGTCGAGAGTCTGCTCATAAGAGAAAGCCGGCTGCCAAGCCGGCCTGCCACCCTTCTTCTTGGGAGCGGGCCGCTCTTCAGGCTGCTCATCTTCAACTGTGGCCACCTGCCGACTGGTGGAAGTCGGCATGGGGGCCTTGCGCTTGTGATCGTTCTGGTAGGGGCGCCGATTGGAGTCGCTAGCCGGCGTCTTGGGAGCCGGAGCAATCACCTTCCCGGAGGCATCTACTCGAAGCTCGGTCTTCATCGAGGAGTCGGCCGTGGCGTACTTGTCCGCGATGATCAGGAGTTCGTCGAGGGTAGCCGGCTCGTCGCAGAGGAGTTGGTGCTTGAGGAGGGTGCCCTCTCGGCACCCGGCGGTGAAGTACTCGATGGCCTGGACCTCGTGCACCCCCTCGCAGGAGTTGCGGAGCTCGGCCCACCGCGTGAGGTAGTCGCGGGTCGACTCGTTGGGCCCTTGGACGCATAGGGAGAGCTGGCGAGGCTTCGGAGGCCGCTTGTACGTGCTGGTGAAGTTGCGGACGAAGACTTCCGTGAAGTCCAGCCAGCTGTTGATGCTGTAGGGCTTGAGGCTGTTGAGCCAGGTGCGCGCCGTGCCTTGCAGCATGAGGGGGACGTACTTCACGGCCACGCGCCGATTGCCGTTGGCTATGCTGACAGCAGTGGAGTAGTCGATGAGCCAATCTTCCGGCTTCACCGAGCCGTTGTACTTGGGCGTGTCTCTGGGGAGCGAGAACCCTTTGGGGAAGGGCTCGTTGCGGATGCGGGGGCCAAAGCATGGCGGGCCGACATCGTCTTCTTCTTCTAACGCCAGGGATCGAGCAAGGCGGTCGATCCGGTGGCGGGCGTCGTTCTCGCCGACTCCTTCTCGGCGGCCGAGTCGGTCACCAAGAGTCGGGTGCGTGACGGGCGGCGGGGTGAGGCGTCTCTCTCTTCGAGGCGGGGGAGGAGGCAGGTTTCCTTGGCGCTCCACCGCTCGAGGGCGGCCTTCCGCGTCGCGCTCGATGGTGATACGAGTCCGGCTGCGGCTAGCAGCCGGCTCCTTGTCTTTCTTCTGGCGGGCGCTGCTTGCAGTCGGCGAGGGGGACGTCGCGGCGTGCTGTCGGCGCGGGGGATGACTATCGGCGCGGGCGCCGGCTTCGTGCCGTTCTGCAGCCGCGTCGATCAACTGCTGGATCCGCCTTGTCATGTTGGGGAGCTCGTCGGCTCCCAGCCCATTTAGCTCCTCGGCGGCCGCCTGAGCGGCTCGCAGATTCTCGAGCGGGGTGGCGTAGACGGGGCGATCTGCCCCCCAGCATGCTGACGATAGCCGTGCCGCGCTTCTGGACGAAGCCGGCCCGGCTTGGTCCGCTAGGCGGCGGCGTACCGAAGGCGGCGCGGTCGACTTCGCGCTGGTGGGCCTCGGTGAGGCGTCTCATGGAGGCTATCTTCTGGCCCTCCGCGACGAGGGCGAGGCGACGTGCCTCCAGGGTCTCGGCGTCGGCGTCGGCCGGGATGGGGACGGAGAGGTCGTGCATCGCCGCTTGCAGGGCGTCATGGGCGTTCTCGCCCGAGTTGGCGACGTGGCTGATGACCAACACTTCGGTGACAGCGCCGCTGCCACTGTCAGCTCGAGGGAGAGGATCGTCGAAGACCACCACGTCGGAGGGGTAGGCGTCGAGCGATGCCGTGTCGGAGTCGACGAGCATCGGGTCGGTGGAGCCGACCGACTCCACATCTGCAGCAGGCTCGCTAGAGACGTGAAGCTGGTCGAGGAGGCTGACGAGGCGGCTCTCGGGGTAGTCCGTGCCCGCGTCGGACGCGGGCTCGTCGGAGATGCGAGTCTCGCCGAGAAGATCGGCGAGGCAGCTCGCCGCGCAGGCGTCGTCGACGCCTTGCAGCGCGTCGAGGCAAACGCCATCGGGCGCAGCAGGCTGGCTGCGCTCGCGGTGGAGGAAGAGGGTTCCTGTCTAGAACAGGTCTCCGGACGACGGTGCACCTGGCCCCACGGTGGGCGCCAAATGTCGGGTGGTAGGTGCGACATATGCCAACGGGTGGCTTATCATGGTGGGTGCCAGTAAGACGTCGCCGGTGCCTGGAAACGGGATGAGGCGAAGACATGCACGCCGGCGAATCTTACCCAGGTTCGGGGCTCTCCGTGGAGATAACACCCCTAGTCCTGCTCTGCGGGGTCTCCGCATGATAACTAGATCAGAAAGAGTAGCTACAAATGCTCCTAGAGCTGTTGCGATCAAGGGAGAAGAAGAGCAAGGCTAGCTCTCACTTCCCTCTCTCTATGGTGTGTGTGTAACTCTAAGAAGCCAACCCTTTGCATGGGTGCCCCGGGGGGTTTATATAGGCCTACCCCCCGGGGGTACAATTGTAATCCGGCTGGGCGCTGGTCCAAGTCGTCAGTGTCTGCACTCGCTGGCTTCTCCGCCGGCCGCTGGGGCCTGCCGACTGGTGGGTCCCGCCGGCTGCCGGCCTCTTGGTCGACAGGGCGGCCCCACTGCCTAGGGTCTTGTTGGCGGCTGCTTACTGTAGCCTCGTCCCTGATGATGAGGGCTTCGTCGAGGTAAGCGTGGCTACAGTGCGCCGCCTCGAGGGCTCTCACTGTAGCCTTACCTCGTCTTGTCTCCTTAATGTGGCACATGCTTCGAGGGAAGGGGTAGCCGGCTTCTGGGGGCCAGCTACGCCTTTGGCCGACTAGGGGAGGCCGGGCCGCCTTCGCGCCTCTCTCTGGCTAAAGGGGCCCGCCGCCCGTGGGCCGTACTGGTGTCTGTCGTGGGTGACGTTGAGGCCAGCATGGCTACAGTGCCGAGCCGGACGGGAGATGGCCGTCCCATACGGCGTCCTGTGGCCATGCCTGCCTCGGGCTTCGGGGGTAGTGGGCCGCACTGTGGCCACACCCCATCTTGTCACCATTATGTGGGTGTAGTTTTGGGGGGTGCGGTCTTGGCCGGCTTCTTGGAGTCGGCGCCCTTCGTGGCCGGCTCTGGGGAGTCGGCGTTCTTCATGGCCGGCTCTGGGGAGTCGGCATCCTCTATGGCCGGCTTCCTGGAGTCGGCCATCCCGTGGTTATCTTGGGGGGAGGTTGCTGAGGCTGGGTCGCCTTCTGAGAGTCGGCTTCAGAGGTAGCCGGCCGGGGAAGGCGGCCCAATGCTTGAAATGCTTGAAGGCCCAAATGGCCTGATAATTTTTGAAGAGCCAGGGGCAGTCGGTTAGGCTACCCGTGGCCATTTACTCCGACAGGGGTAGTTCAGCATTGAGAAATTTGCAAAGACAAGAATCATTCATGATGAAACATGCATAATGAAAGGAGCACAATAGCTACTACATAGTAGTCGGCATAACTTACAAAAGGGGTCATGCATAGAGTTCAGTACACAAAGTTCAGTACATAGACTAAAACAACATAGGCGGCACACAGGTTCGCGGCGAAAGCATGTAACACTAACAAGCAAGCCTACATCAGTCCCAAGAGGTACTGTGGAGGTAGGTGTAGCCTGAAAGCTGGTAGTGTCGCATCGGGAACTCCACGTCAGCAACCTGGGGGCCGCGAATACTCTGGTGCAGAACCTGATGCTCAGGTGGCAGAAGAGTTCCAAGTGCCGGAGAGTGGCCTCCCACATCTGGCCAGCCGACACCCTGGGGCATCACAGTCCTGGCTGGGTAGATCGCAGAACGGGGCAGCTCCCTAGATCGGACAAAGGGGTGCAACAGTGTCAGAGCACGGTAAAGGTGCTGACGGGTGGTGTACAACTCATGGAGAAGAGCTCGGTTAGCTCGATCCAGCCCATCAGCATGCAGAACCAGGTTCTGATGGTAGAATGGCTCTCGGGTGACAGTGGAGTAGGCAGTAGTATAGTATCCCTCCGCACCAACATCGGATGCGATAGCAATGTGCCTGAAAGGGGAGGTGTCCAACTCCCGATACTCTCCACGAAGACGTGTCAGAGCAGCATAGGCAGCATCGTGGACAGCCATATCGATGGTCACTCCAACACCATGAGCGGTGTGTAGCACAATAGTGGAGCCATACTCTCGCGAGTAGAGGTGGACGATGGCACGGTACTGCTCCTGGTTAAAGTCCTGGTACTCCTCGTAGACGGTGTACTCAGGGTGCCAGCGATAACCCAGATAGGCCATCATCTCAGCTAGCACAGCAGGTGATCCTGAGGCACCAATGGCCGTCGTGTGGCGCATGACCTGCCTCGTGGGTTCCATCTGAAAGCAAAGATGTTTCAAAGGAGTCAAATGACAGTGTGTGAATTGTTCAAAATACTATTCTAAGAAATAACTATGGCTTATCCAACTTTGGGGTGAATGCGGTCACGGGATCCTAGTGTTAGAGTTAGTAAATTCGTTTAACCCGAGTAGAAGAGAGTTCAGAGTCCCAGAGTAAAGGTCGAGGACTAAAAGATCCTAGTACCACCCAATGGCGACGTGGGCCCGTAAGACACACATCCATGTTAGTAAAAGTTTTGTAATGTCTAGACTCGACTTCGGCCAAGGAGTGTGGAAAGGGGGATTCCTACAGGCAGTCGGCTCTGATACCAACTTGTGACGCCCCCGATTTGACCGTACACTAATCATGCACGCAAAGGTGTACGATCAAGATCAGGGACTCACGGGAAGATATCACAACACAACTCTAAAACATAAATAAGTCATACAAGCATCATAATACAAGCCAGGGGCCTCGAGGAATCGAATACAAGTGCTCGATCATAGACGAGTCAGCGGAAGCAACAATATCTGAGTACAGACATAAGTTAAACAAGTTTGCCTTAAGAAGGCTAGCACAAACTGGGATACAGATCGAAGGAGGCGCAGGCCTCCTGCCTGGGATCCTCCTAACTACTCCTGGTCGTCGTCAGCGGGCTGCACGTAGTAGTAGGCACCTCCAATGCCGTATGTGTCGTCGTCGACGGTGGCGTCTGGCTCCTGGACTCCAGCATCTGGTTGCGACAACCAGGTAGAAAGAAAAGGGGGAAAAGAGGGAGAGAAGCAACCGTGAGTACTCATCCAAAGTACTCGCAAGCAAGGAGCTACACTACATATGCATGGGTATATGTGTAAAGGGCCATATCAGTGGACTGAACTGCAGAATGCCAGAATAAGAGGGGGATAGCTAGTCCTGTCGAAGACTACGCTTCTGGCCATCTCCATCTTGCAGCATGTAGAAGAGAGTAGATTGAAGTCCTCCAAGTAGCATCGCATAGCGTAATCCTACCCGGCGATCCCCTCCTCGTCACCCTGTTAGAGAGCGATCACCGGGTTGTATCTGGCACTTGGAAGGGTGTATTTTATTCAGTATCCGGTTCTAGTTGTCATAAGGACAAGGTACAACTCCGGGTCGTCCTTTTACCGAGGAACACGGCTATTCGAATAGATAAACTTCCCTGCAGGGGTGCACCACATAACCCAACACGCTCGATCCCATTTGGCCGGACACACTTTTCTGGGTCATGCCCGGCCTCGGAAGATCAACACGTCGCAGCCCCACCTAGGCTCAACAGAGAGGTCAACACGCCGGTCTAAATCCTATGCGCGCAGGGGTCTGGGCCCATCGCCCATTGCACACCTGCACGTTGCGAGGGCGGCCGGAAGCAGACCTAGCCTAGTGGCATTCCAGTCCAATCCGGCGCGTGCCGCTCCATCGCTGACGTCAAGAAGAGCTTCGGCTGATACCACGACGTCGAGTGCCCATAACTGTTCCCGCATTGCTGGTTAGTGCGTATAGACCAAATGGCCAGAATCAGATCAAATACCAAGAACTCGTTAAGCGTGTTATGTTGAAATAACCGCGGACGCCGTCGAAGGCCAGGCCCACCTCTCACCTAGGCGGTCTCAACCTGCCCTGTCGCTCCGCCACAAAGATCCACTTGCGGGTACTCCTACGAGCCGACCCGACTTTAGTCACCACAGGTATCATGTATAGAGTATATAAGTATATACCCATGATCACCGCCCAAATGATCACGGCCCGATAGTATAGCACAGCAGACGGAGAAGAATGTAGGGCCACTGATGGAAAACTAGCATCCTATACTAAGCATGTAGGATTGCAGGTAAAGGTAACAACAGTAGAAGCAAGGACAGGCTATGCATCAGGATAGGATTAACGAAAAGCAGTAACATGCTACACTACTCTAATGCAAGCAGTATAGAGAAGAATAGGCGATATCTGGTGATCAGGGGGGGCTTGCCTGGTTGCTCTGGCAAGTAGGAGGGGTCGTCAACTCCGTAGTCGAACTGGACAGCAGCAGCGTCGGTCTCGTAGTCTACCGGAGAGAAGAGGGGGAAGAAATAGTAAATACAATGCAAACATAAGCATGACGACGCGTGACATGACAATGAGCGGTGCTAGGTGTGCCCTAACGCGGCAGTAGGTGGTACCGGCGAAGGGGGGAACATCCGGGAAAGTATTCCCGATGTTTCGCGTTTTTGGACAGACGGACCGGAGGGGGAAAGTTCCATGTTCGCTATGCTAGGATCGTGTGGCTGACAAACAGACTACGTATTCGGATTCGTCTCGTCGTTCTGAGCAACTTTCATGTACAAAGTTTTTCCATCCGAGCTACGGTTTATTTTATATTAAATTTTAAAGATTTAAATCATTTTTAGAATTTAATAAATTAATTTAATTCGAAATTTAATTAATGCATCAGCATGACGTCGGCAGTCAACGTTGACCGTTGACCTGGTCAACCTGACAGGTGGGTCCCACCTGTCAGGGGCTGTTAGCTAATTAACAGTAGTTAATTAGGTTAATTAGTTATTAAGTTAATTAATCTTAATTAGTTAATATTAACAGGATTAATTAAGTTAATTAATTATCTTTATTATTTATTTATTTATTAATTTTTATTAATTATTTTTTTTAAAATCATTTTTTTACGTTCTCTGGGCGGGGCCCATGGGTCATAGGCTCGAGGGGCCTAAGCGGGCGCACGGGCTTGCGGGCGTGCGGGCTAACGGGCGCAGGGGCGCCTGGCGCGAGGCGAACCCGGAGGCTGTTCGGGCGTGGCCATGGACGAGGCCGCCGGCGCCCACGATGCCGGCCAGGAGGGGCGGCGGAGGGCCGCGGGCGGCGCGGGGGTGGAGGTAGTGGCGGGGCTGGCCGGAGCGGGCGCGCACACGACGACGAACGACGACGGCAGAGAGCATGCGGGGGGGGGGGGAGGCGTGGCCCCAGGCGGTGCGGTGAGCGGCGGGGCCGGGCGCGGTCGGCGAGGAGCAGAGCAACGGAGCGGGGCCGCGCAGCGTGGGGCGCCGTCGAACGCGGCGGCCAGCCGCAGCGGGGACAGAGGCGGGGCGAGGGGCGTGGCCCCGAGCGGCGTGCGCGGGTGCGGGACGGCGAACTGCGGGCGCGCGGGACCTGGCGGTGAGCACGGGGCGATGCGTGCGTGGGCGCGCACGGGGCGCGGCGAGCGCGTGGGAGACAGGGGAGAGAGAGGAGGGGCGCGTGCTCACGGTGGCCGTAGGGGAGTGGTAGTGGGGCGCGAGGTGGTCGATGGGGACGACGGCGACGAGGGGAAGCAGGCCGGCGGGGGTGCGCTCCGGGCGGGGTCCAGGCCGGGGGGGGCGACGGAACCGGCGGTGGCGTCGGTGAAGGGCGACGGGCGGCGGCCTCCTCCTCGATCCCGATCCAATCGGGGGGAGAGAGGGGGATATTTTCGGGGGAGTGGGGGTGTCGGTGGTGAGTGGGGGAGGTTATGGGGTGCGGGGTGGGCTGGCCTCGTGGCTCGGTTGGGCTGCTGGCTGGGCCGTAGCCCAGTGGGGTTTTCTCTTTTTTTCTTTTTCTCTTTTGTACTTTCTTTTCTTTTTATTTATTGTCTTTTCTATTTTAAATCATTTTAAATTATCCAGGCATTTTATAAAAATGTGTTTGTTACACCATATTTACTTATGCAAAATATGGCACCTCCCGAACATTTTTGTTTTAGATTTTGAAAAACTTTTATTGTTGACATTAATTTGAATTTGAATTTTGAAAGGGTTTGACCTAACGATAGATTAGCAACAGTAACCATGGTGACGTGGCACCATTAGCGTGGGATTACTGTAGCTTAGGTACCCGGGCGTTACATCCGTTCACCCGGCAGTTGGCTTGACGAGTTGTCGGCTGTCCTCTGGAGTGTCGGCACCACGCCAAACAGGTCGACCGGGTTTACCACGTTCTTCCTCGTCTACGGGGCAGAAGTGATACGTCTCCAACGTATCTATAATTTTTTATTGTTCCATGCTATTATATATTCTATTTTGGATGTTTAATGGGCTTTATTATACACTTTTATATTATTTTTGGGACTAACCTATTAACCCAAGGCCTAGTGCAAATTGCTGTTTTTTTGCCTATTTTAGTGTTTCGCAGAAAAGGAATATCCAACGGAGTCCAAACGGAATGAAACCTTCGGGAGCGTGATTTTTGGAACAAACGTGATCCAGATGACTTGGAGTGGACGCCAAGAAATCAACGAGGAGGCCACGAGGCAGGGAGGCGCGCCTGCCCCCTGGGCGCGCCCCCACCCTCGTGGCTCCACCGACCTACTTTTTCCTCCTATATATACTACGTACCCAGAAACCATCCAGGAGCACCACCAAACCCTTTTTCCACCGCCGCAACCTTCTGTACCCATGAGATCCCATCTTGGGGCCTTTTCCGGCGCTCCGCCGGAGGGGGCATCGATCACGGAGGGCTTCTACATCAACACCATAGGCTCTCCGATGATGTGTGAGTAGTTTACCACAGACCTTCGGGTCCATAGTTATTAGCTAGATGGCTTCTTCTCTCTCTTTGGATCTCAATACAATGTTCTCCTCGATCTTCTTGGAGATCTATTCGATGTAACTCTTTTTTGTGGTGTGTTTGTCGAGATCCGATGAATTGTGGGTTTATGATCAAGATTATCTATGAACAATATTTGAATCTCCTATGAATTCTTTTATGTATGATTGGTTATCTTTGTAAGTCTCTTTGAATTATCAGTTTGGTTGGCCTACTAGATTGATCTTTCTTGCAATGGGAGAAGTGCTTAGCTTTGGGTTCAATCTTGCGTTGCTCGATCCTAGTGACAGAAGGGGAAATGACACGTATTGTATTGTTGCCATCGAGGATAAAAAGATGGGGTTTATATCATATTGCTTGAGTTTATCCCTCTACATCATGTCATCTTGCCTAATGCCTTACTCTGTTCTTATGAACTTAATACTCTAGATGCATGCTGGATAGCGGTCGATGTGTGGAGTAATAGTAGTAGATGCAGGCAGGAGTTGGTCTACTTTTTGCGGATGTGATGCCTATATACATGATCATACCTAGATATTCTCATAACTATGCTCAATTCTATCATTTCTCGACAGTAATTTGTTCACCCACCGTAATACTATGCTATCTTGAGAGAAGCCACTAGTGAAACCTATGGCCCCCGGGTCTATTTTCCATCATATCAATCTCTTGTCAACTAGTTATTTCTGTCGCTGTTTATTTTACTTTGCGTTCTTTACTTTTAATCTTTATCATAAAAATACCAAAAATATTATCTTATCATCTCTATCAGATCTCACTTTTTCAAGTGGCCGTGAAGGGATTGACAACCCCTTTACCGCGTTGGTTGCAAGGTTCTTATTTGTTTGTGTAGGTACGAGGGACTTGCGTGTGGCCTCGTACTGGATTGATACCTTGGTTCTCAAAAACTGAGGGAAATACTTACGATACTTTGCTGCATCACCCTTTCCTCTTCAAGGGAAAACCAACGCATGCTCAAGAGGTAGCAAGAAGGATTTCCGGCGTCGTTGTCGGGAAGATCTACGCACAAGTCAAGACACACCAAGTACCCATCACAAACTCTTATCCCTCGCATTACATTATTTGCCATTTGCCTCTCATTTTCCTCTCCCCCACTTCACCTTTGCCTTTTCTTCGCCCTTCTTCCCGTATGTCTTTTTGTTTGTGTTTCCATGTGCCTTCTATTTGCTTGCATCTTTGCTTGCTAAAAATCTATTGATATGGATCCACTTAAAGTGTTCTACTTGGATCATCTTCGATCCTTATGCGCTCGTGCTGAAACCCCAACTAGCCTAGTTGATGGGAAATCTTTAGATGAGCATGCTCATTTTGTGCATTATCGTTTGTCTGAAAAGGGGAAGCTCTTATGGTATCAAATAAATAGTTTGCTATGCTATGCTTGGAATCTATGTGAAATTTATAACTTTACTTGTTGCTCTAAGAACCCTAAAACACCTTCCCTACCTATGTGAGTTTAATGATAATGAAATATTATCTTCTTATGGAAAGGGTGTTTATAGTTACTATGATATCTAACAAATTGAAGACTTTGTCATTTTAAAGGGTGCTCATGAAGTTGCTTCTTTGATTGAAAAGTATGATATTACTCTCTACAAATCTGAAAATTCCGACATACTTAAATATTGCTATGAAAACTATGCTCATAATGCCTATGTTAAGGAATTTATTGAGAGAATGACCGTTGCTTTGGAAGAAAATAATGATATGCACAAATCTATAGATAATTATGATTCCGATGATTTGATTGAAATATCCCTTGATGAACATGATGCTTGCTATTCTTGTGGCCATGATGCCAATATTTATGAAGATGAATTTGCTATAGTTCCTTATGTTAAACATGAGATCGTTGCTATTGCACCCATACTTGATAATTCCTTCGATAAAAAGCATGATTGCAATGATTTTACTATAAATTCTCTTAATGTCAATTGTGCTAATAATATGCAAAACCCTAAGCTTGGGGATGCTAGTTTTCCTATGTCTACTACTTGTTGCAATGATCATGATTGGGGTGATTCTTTTTATGATCATGAAAATTTATTTAAGCCCCATGATGAATATGAGATTGATAATGTTGTTTGCAATAATATATAAAGTGGGTTTGGAAGAGTGTCAACTTTAGATCCCACATATTTGGAGAATGTTCAATCTTATGAAATTTTTGATAAAAGTGGGTTTGGAGAGGTCATGACTTTAGCTAATGTTAATCCCACTATTTTGGAAGAGTGTCAACTTTGCATACATGTGGATCATGTTAAGCATATGTTTTGTGATAGCTATATTGTTGAATTTACTCAGGATCCTACATGTAATTATTATGAGAGAGGAAAATATGGTTGTAGAAATTTTCATGTTACTAAATTACCTCTCGTTATGTTGAGATTGCTATTGTTTCTTTCCGCTTCCTTGCATATGCTAGTTTTTGCTTGCCTTGATAATTTGTTTGCCTATAATATGCCTATGCATAGGAAGTATGTTAGACTTAGATGTGTTTGTCACGTGTTTTATGATGCTCTCTTTGTGCTTCAATTCTTGTCTTTCTTGTGAGCATCATTGAAATCTCAATGCCTAGCTAAAAAGGCTTTAAAGAAAAGCGCTTGTTGGGAGACAACCCAATATTTTTCCTTTCTGTTTTATAATAAATATTTGATCTAGCCTCTGGTTATATGTGGTTTTATGTTTTAATTTGTGTTTGTGCCAAGTAAAACCTATAGGATCTTCTGGATGATGGTTATTTGATCTTGCTGAAAAAGTGAGAAACTTTCTATTCACGAAAACAATTGTTAAAAATCACCAGAACGTGATAAACTACTGATTCCAATTGAAGTAGATCAATAAAGAAATTATATAGGTCGTCCTATTTTGGTAGATTTTTCTGAGTTACAGAAGTTTGCGTTAGATACAGATTACTACAGACTGTTCTGTTTTTGACAGATTCTGTTTTTTGTGTGTTGTTTGCTTATTTTGATGAATCTATGGCTAGTAATGGAGTTTATGAACCATAGAGAAGTTGGAATACAGTAGGTTTAACACCAATAAAAATAAAGAATGAGTTCATTACAGTACCTTGAAGTGGTGTTTTGTTTTCTTTCGCTAACGGAGCTCATGAGATTTTCTGTTGAGTTTTGTGTTGTGAAGTTTTCAAGTTTTGGGTAAAGATTTGATGGATTATGGAACAAGGAGTGGCAAGAGCCTAAGCTTGGGGATGCCCAAGGCACCCCAAGGTAAAATCCAAGGACAACCAAAAAGCCTAAGCTTGGGGATGCCCCGGAAGGCATCCCCTCTTTCGTCTTCGTCCATCGGTAACTTTACTTGGAGCTATATTTTTATTCACCACATGATATGTGTTTTGCTTGGAGCGTCTTGTATGATTTGAGTCTTTACTTTTTAGTTCACCACAATCATCCTTGCTGTACACACCTTTTGGGAGAGACACACATTAATCGGAATTTATTAGAATACTCTTTATGCTTCACTTATATCTTTTGAGCTAAACAATTTTGCTCTAGTGCTTCGCTTATATCTTTTAGAGCACGGCAGTGGTTCCATTTTATAGAAATAATTGATCTCTCATGATTCACTTATATTATTTTGAGAGTCCTTTAGAATAGCATGGTAATTTTCTTTGGCTATAAAATTAGTCCTAATATGATAGGCATCCAAGTTGGATATAATAAAAACTTTCATATAAGTGATTTGAATACTAGGAGAAGTTTGATACTTGATGATTGTTTTGAGATATGGAGATAGTGATATTAAAGTTGTGCTAGTTGAGTAGTTGTGAATTTGAGAAATACTTGTGTTGAAGTTTGCAAGTCCCGTAGCATGCACGTATGGTAAACGTTGTGTGACAAATTTCAAACATGAGGTATTCTTTGATTGTCATCCTTATGAGTGGCGGTCGGGGACGAGCGATGGTCTTTTCCTACCAATCTATCCCCCTAGGAGCATGCGCGTAGTGCTTGGTTTTTGATGAATTGTAGATTTTTGCAATAAGTATGTGAGTTCTTTATGACTAATGTTGAGTCCATGGATTATACGCACTCTCAACCTTCCATCATTGCTAGCCTCTTCGGTACCGTGCATTACCCTTTCTCACCTTGAGAGTCGGTGCAAACTTCGCCGGTGCATCCAAACCCCGTGATACGATACGCTCTATCACACATAAACCTCCTTATATCTTCCTCAAAACAGCCACCATACCTACCTATTATGGCATTTCCATAGCCATTCCGAGATATATTGCCATGCAACTTTCCACCGTTCCGTTTATTATGACACGCTTCATCATTGTCATATTGCCTTGCATGATCATGTAGTTGACATCGTATTTGTGGCAAAGCCACCATGCATATTATTTCATACATGTCACTCTTGATTCATTGCCCATCCCGGTACACTGCCGGAGGCATTCATATAGAGTCATATTTTGTTCTAGTATCGTGTTGTAAATAAATAGAAGTGTGATGATCATCATTAATAGAGCATTGTTCCAAATAAAAAAAAGGAGAAAGGCCAAAAAAAGAAGGCCCAAAAAAAAGAAAAGAAAGAGAAATAAAAGGGACAATGCTACTATCCTTTTTCCACACTTGTGCTTCAAAGTAGCACCATGATCTTTATAATAGAGAGTCTCTTGTTTTGTCACTTTCATATACTAGTGGGAATTTTTCATTATAGAACTTGGCTTGTATATTCCAACAATGGGCTTCCTCAGATGCCCTAGGTCTTCGTGAGCAAGCAAGTTGGATGCACACCCACTTAGTTTCTTTTGTTGAGCTTTCATACATTTATAGCTCTAGTGCATCCGTTGCATGGCAATCCCTACTCCTTGCATTGATATCAATTGATGGGCATCTCCCTAGCCCATTGATTAGTCGCGTCAATGTGAGACTTTCTCCTTTTTTGTCTTCTCCACACAACCCCCATCATCATATTCTATTCCACCCATAGTGCTATATCCATGGCTCACGCTCATGTATTGCGCGAAAGTTGAAAAAGTTTGAGATTACTAAAGTATGAAACAATTGCTTGGCTTGTCATTAGGGTTGTGCAAGATGAGAGCATTCTTGTGTGACAAAAATAAAGCATGGCCAAACTATATGATTTTGTAGGGATGAGCTTTCTTTGGCTATGTTATTTTGAGAAGACATAATTGCTTGGTTAGTATGCTTGAAGTATTATTATTTTTATGTCAATATTAAACTTTTATCTTGAATCTTTCGGATCTGAACATTCATGCCACAATAAAGGAGATTACATTGAGAAATATGTTAGGAGGCATTCCACATCAAAAATTCTGTTTTTATCATTTACCTACTCGAGGACGAGCAAGAATTAAGCTTGGGGATGCTTGATACGTCTCCAACGTATCTATAATTTTTGATTGTTTCATGATATTATATATTCTGTTTTGGATGTTTAATGGGCTTTAATATACATTTTTATATTATTTTTGGGACTAACCTATTAACCCAAGGCCCAGTGCAAATTGCTGTTTTTTTGCCTATTTCAGTGTTTCGCGGAAACGGAATATCAAACGGAGTCCAAACGGAATGAAACCTTCGGGAGCGTGATTTTTGGAACAAACGTGATCCAGAGGACTTGGAGTGGACGTCAAGAAATCAATGAGGAGGCCATGAGGCAGGGAGGCGCGCCCCCACCCTGGTGGGCCCCTCGTGGCTCCACCGACCTACTTCTTCCTCCTATATATACCTAGTTACCCCGAAACCATCCAGGAGCACCACCAAACCCTATTTCCACCGCCGCAACCTTATGTACCCGTGAGATCCCATCTTGGGGCCTTTTCCGGCGCTCCACCGGAGGGGGCATCGATCACGGAGGGCTTCTACATCAACACTATAGCCTCTCCGATGATGTGTGAGTAGTTTACCACAGACCTTCGGGTCCATAGTTATTAGCTAGATGGCTTCTTCTCTCTCTTTGGATCTCAATACAATGTTCTCCTCGATCTTCTTGGAGATCTATTTGATGTAACTCTTTTTTGCGGTGTGTTTGTCGAGGTCCGATGAATTGTGGGTTTATGATCAAGATTATCTATGAAAAATATTTGAATCTCCTCTAAATTCTTTTATGTATGATTGGTTATCTTTGGAAGTCTCTTTGAATTATCAGTTTGGTTTGTCCTACTAGATTGATCTTTCTTGCAATGGGAGAAGTGCTTAGCTTTGGGTTCAATCTTGCGTTGCTCGATCCTAGTGACAGAAGGGGAAACGGCACGTATTGTATTGTTGCCATCGAGGATAAAAAGATTGGGTTTATATCATATTGCTTGAGTTTATGCCTCTACATCATGTCATCTTGCTTAATGTGTTACTCTGTTCTTATGAACTTAATACTCTAGATGCATGCTGGATAGCGGTCGATGTGTGGAGTAATAGTAGTAGATGCAGGCAGGAGTTGGTCTACTTGTTGCGGACATGATGCCTATATACATGATCATACCTAGATATTCTCATAACTATGATCAATTCTATCAATTGCTCGACAGTAGTTTGTTCACCCACCATAATACTATGCTATCTTGAGAGAAGCCACTAGTGAAACCTATGGCCCCCGGTCTATTTTCCATCATATCAATCTCTTGTCAACTAGTTATTTCTGTCGCTGTTTATTTTACTTTGCGTTTTTTACTTTTAATCTTTATCATAAAAATACCAAAAATATTATCTTTTCATCTCTATCAGATCTCACTTTTGCAAGTGGCAGTGAAGGGATTGACAACCCCTTTACCGCGTTGGTTGCAAGGTTCTTATTTGTTTGTGTAGGTACGAGGGACTTGCGTGTGGCCTCCTACTGGATTGATACCTTGGTTCTAAAAAACCGAGGGAAATACTTACGCTGCATCACCCTTTCCTCTTCAAGGGAAAACCAACGCATGCTCAAGAGGTGGCAAGAAGCCGTCATCCCGACCGACGTCGAGTTCGACTTGCCGCGCGTCATGATGTACACAGAAGCTGAAGCAAAGGAAGCCCGCGAAGACGGCGTTGACCTGCTCGAAGAAGCACGTCTCCTAGCGCTGAGTCGCTTGGACATCTACCAGCAAGGTCTGAGGCATTACCACCGCAAGAAGATCAAGCCCCTCGCTTTCCGAGAGGGAGACCTTGTCCTCTGACTCGTCCAAGAGCAGACCGGCCAACACAAGCTGTGCTCCCCATGGGAGGGCCCCTTCATCGTCAGCAAGGCCTTGTGCGACCGCAACGCGTACTACCTCATCGACGCCCGCAAGACGAACAAGCGCAAGAGGGACACCGCCGGTGAAGAAACAACCCGGCCATGGAATGCGGAGCTCCTCCGCCCGTTTTACAGTTAGCCGTGTGCACGTATGTATCACTGCCTTTTGTAATCATCCGAAAACTATGGGGTCCCCAAACAATCCTCGGGGGCTGCCACTTTTGTGACCAAGTTATTGTGTCTCCTACATTCGGGCATTGCTTTACTCTTAAACCAACCCGGCCACCGCGTCGACCTGCTCGACCCGGGGGCTCGAGGGCTGGCCGGCTTGGCCACCCGCCGTTCCCCTTAGCGGCTCCTGACGCGTTGGGTCGCCATGGCCTCTTGCTTTGCCCTAAGCCGCAGATCCGGCTTCGGCCATTGGCTGGCAAGCACATAAGACCAAAAGCACTAGCGCGCCACGAAAACTAAGTCAAGAAGCGCCGGGTCGCCCAACCCGGCACTGCGGCTTTAAGTTGCCGCACGACCGACTGCTCGTCAACCCGGCCCCGCCGGATTGCCGCCAGCCGGCCCAGTGGGTGTTTCGCTCACGCTCAACGTTTTAAAAGACTAAGTATCGCACGCTCCTCCCGAAGGCCGAACCCCTTGTCACGGACCGGAGCCTCGGCCGTCAGACTCGCGGGGAGGAAGCCCAAAAGGGGAGAGTTGCAAGAAAACGGCTCTAAGAATGAAAAGCAAAGGTGCAGACATCCACAAAGTTTCTGCATACCGCCGGATCGCTCGACCCGGCCCCGCCACCTTAAGTTGCCACACGACCGGTTGTTAGCCTACCCGGCCTCGCCGGATTGCCGCCAGCCGGCCCAGTGGGTGTTTCACTCATGCTCGACGTTTTGAAAGAGTAAGTACTGTACATTCCTCTCAAAGGTCGAGCCCCTTGTCACGGACCGGAGCCTCGGCCGTCAGACTCGCGGGGCGGAGGCCCAAAGGGGGAAGGTTGCAGAAAAACGGATCCAAAAACAAAATGCAAAGGCGCAGACATTCACGCAACTCATGCATCATAAATTCAAACAGGCCCAAGACCAGAGTTCATTACACCCAGTCAACCCCTAGTGGGTGGGTGGACCTGCTACCTAATAGAAATTTTTTATAAGTTAAAAATTAAGGCGTCCCCATCGCCGGATTGCGCAGCTCCCGGGTCCGCTGAGGTGCCGGTATCTTCCTCCCCGGCGTCCGCGTCGCAGTAGATGCCCGTCTCCTCAGAACTGCCCTCCGGGTCGTCCAGAAGCAAGCCGTAGTCGTCAACAGGCACGACTCCGCCGTCTTCCGCCCGCTCCGGCCGGAACTCGTCGTGGAAGGCGAACCCGGCGATATAGCTGGCCCGAGCAGCAATCCGGCCGGCTTCCTCCTGCAGCTGGCTCTTCGAGCCGGCTCGCTGGCCCATCAGCGCGTCCAGCGACAAGTCCGGAAGCCAAGACATTGTGAACCTGAGCGCCATCTCGGTGCCAGCACGGGCGGGGGAGACTCGCCAGTCATGGAGACGCTCCGGACCTGCCTCCAGCCAGCGCGCCAGCCGTGTGAAGCTGCTCGGCGCGACGGAACCCGGCCAAAGGGCCGCCGTCATCGCCGTGCCGGCCTCGGAGAGACGTCCCATCTGCTCGCTCAAGACTCGCAGACGGGCCTCGGCAGCGGCAACAATCTCCGGGAAGGTCCAGGCCACCCGCGGGAGTCCCGGAGCCGACGATCCCTTGTGGGTCACGCTGAAAGCGGACCGCCTCCTCCGCCAGCTGGCGCGTCTCTGGGAAGGCCCCTGCCAACAAGGAAAGCAAGTCAGAAGAAAATTACTAAGGGAGGAAGGCCGGAGGCCCAACCCGGCAACAACAGAATCCAAGGAAAGCACTTACTGGAGAAGGACTCTTCCAGGTGCTGCGCTTCGAGCAACGTACCGCGCCGCTCCCGGGCAATAGTGCGGTCACGCTCCTCTAGCGCCTTCTCCAGGTCGGCGACCTTGGCAA
This sequence comes from Aegilops tauschii subsp. strangulata, assembly GCF_002575655.3. Taxonomy (NCBI): domain Eukaryota; kingdom Viridiplantae; phylum Streptophyta; class Magnoliopsida; order Poales; family Poaceae; genus Aegilops; species Aegilops tauschii. Next base: position 233,392,909 of record NC_053035.3, on the reverse strand, counting down.
GGGCTGCGTTCAGCTCGGCGTCCTTGTCCTCGGCCGCCTTCACGGCCTCCTCGTGGAGTCGGGTCTCCCCCAGCCGGGTCTCCTCCGCCGTGGCCACCAGCGCCTTCACGCGCTCCACCTCGGTCTGGAGCTGCCCCTTGTCGTCGGTCAGCTTGCCACGTTGCTCGTCCGCCTCGCCAAGGGCTCGCTGCGCCTCCACGACCTTGGCGGCCTCTGCCTTGAGGCGCTCCACCTCAGCCTCGAGGCGGCTCTTATCGCCCGCCAGCTGCTCCCGCAGCCGGCTGGCTTCGTCGAGCGCCAGCTGGGCTCCCGCCGCCTCCGCCTCGGCCCGAAGCCGGCCGACGTCTATGACAAGCCGGTCGTAATGAAAACCGGCCCGGAATAGCCGGGTCCTCCAAGACAGCACCTCGGCTGCAGAAGAGGAACTCAGCAACAAAGTACTATTTTAAGATTCGATCCAACTGCTACGCAGTTGGCCCGTATCTCGGGGGCTACACCCACTGGGTGCGCTAGCGTGACCCCACTAGAAAAGAGCATGAAAGAGAAATACCTACCGTGACGCGGAGTTCCTCCTCCTTGGCGGCGAGCCTCTCCTTGAGACGCCGGTGCGTCTCAAGGAAACGGTTGAAAATGTTGACCCGATAGGAGTCCAGTTGCTGCGGAAGGCAACGATCAGCACAAGACAACAAGATAAGATTCGACCCGACTGCTACGCAGTTGGCCCAAATCTCGGGGGCTACAGCCAGTGGGTGCGCTGGCGCGCCCCCACAAAGGAGAAAACAATGAAGAAAGAAAAGCAGAACGCAAATGAAAACTTACGAAGACGGCGTGCTCCAGCTCCTGCGTCGCCTCGACCTCGGCCTGGGCGAAGGCCTGGATCCAGTCTGTCCGCCCTCGCAGGCGCCGGGTCACGGCGGCCATCGCCGCCTCCTCCTGGGTCGGAGGTCCGAAGGGGACATCGCTGGACCCGCTCCGCAACAGCCGCAACTCAGCGACCCGGCGTCCTCCGGACCTGAGCACCAGGGTGTGCTCTCCACCAGGCGCTTCCCCTGAAGCCGGCGCTTTCTCCAGCGCCCTCTCAGGCATCAACGCCGGCTCGGTGGGCAGAGCGGCTTGAGGCTCCACCACCGGCAGCGTCTCGCTCGCCAGCGTCCGGGACGCCCCCTCCGGCGCCGCCCGTGCCGCCTCCTCCAAGACGGCGTCGCCGCCGCCTCCATCGGCCCCCTCCCGCTCGACCACATCGGTCCGCGGCGGGGTGCCGTCCTCGACAACCACGACCTCCCAGTCGAGGTCCATCGCGTCCGCATGGCCACCTTAGCCATGCTCCCCCTCCAACGCCGGCACGAAGACCGTCGCCGCCACCGCCGTCCCCGCCGGCATCTCCGGCCACGCCGGCTCGCGCCCACGCTGCCGCGGCGCTAACCCAAGCCTGGGTCGACGCCGCCTCCAGCTCCACCTCCGCCCGGTTCCGGTCTCGCCTGGCCAAGCCCTCGGTGTCGGCCAGGTCCAGACCAAGGTCCGGGTCCACCAGCGCCTCCTCCTCGTCCCGGTCGGCGGTGCCGGACCGGCTCCTCCGAAACACAGCGCCCTCAGCGGACGCGGCGTCCGCCGCCGCCAGCGCCAGCGAGATCGGCGACCTGAAGCACAAGACAAATAAATTGCGCCGAGTCGATCGGAGCTGCTCAGCAACTCGGCCCAAGCCAAAAGAGCCACTTACCCCGGCACCACCGAAACGGCGGGCCTCGCCGCCCTCTCCTGTGGGGCACCGCGCCTCCTCTTGGCAGGCGGCTTCACACCTCCAGCCGGGTCCGCCGCGCGCTTCGCGGTCGGGGCCCGCGGCGTGACATTACCCTTTTCGTGCGGCCGCCTCGCTGATGCCGCCCCACAAGACGACCCGGCTCCGGCCGCGCCGCCGCGTCCTCCACCCGGCGCCGCTACATCAGCAGCTCGCGTCAGCACCCCTAAAGCCGTCACGCAACCGGCGATTCAAGAAATGAAAACAAGACTCACCTACTCGGCGCCCTGCGCCCGTGTCAGCGGCCGCCGCCTCCCCTCCGCCATGGGCCTCGGGCTCCTCCGAGGCAACCCGCACCACCTGCGCCCGCGCCCGGTCGTAAGGATGCCGGACGGCGTTCAGAAGCACCTCTCGCGTTGCGTCGGGATGAACAAGAAGATAAGCAGCAGCGAAATACGGAGACCAGGGACTCACCAATGGTGCCGGGTTCGCGTGGCTGTACGGGGCCTTCCCGAACTCCCAGTCCACCCCAAGTTGGCCTTAGAGATGTCATTGACCCAGCGCGCGACTTGGTCCGCCGCCAGCCGCGTGTTCGCCATGTGGTTGGGGTCCTGGAGGCCGGTCATCTGTCCGATGAGATGGCTGCGCTGCTGCAGCGGCAGCACCCGCCGGACGATGAAGGCGGTGATGAGGTTGGTGCCGGTGAGCTTCTCCCGCGCCTTCATCACCGACACCCGCTCGCACAGGTTAAGCACCTCCTGCAACGGGTGCTTGGGGTAGTACCCCCAGTTCTGCTTCCCCCACGGCGGCGAGTTGATGAACGGCGAAAGATTGATGCGGTTCTCGCCGAGGTTGCAGACGTAGAAGAAGGAGTTCTGCCATTTCTTGGCCGAATCCTCCAGCAGCATCCTCGGGCAGTCGGCGCCCGACCGCTTGGTGATGACGGCCGCTCCGCACTCGGACATCTCTCTGGCCTTCGGCCCCTGCTGCTTTAGGGAGAAGAAGTGCACCCAGAGGTCGATCAAAGGCTCGACCCCCAGGTACCCCTCGTAGAGGGTAACAAAGCCAGACAGCCGCACGATGGCGTCGGCGCCGAGATGATGGGGCTGGAGCCTGAAGAACTCCAGAAAGTCACGGAAGAAGCCGCTCGCGGGAAGCCCAAACCCGCTCTTGAAGTGCGACAGGAAGACCACCCGCTCCGAGCCCTCGGGCCGCAGCTCCCGCTCACCCTGCAGGAGACGCACCTCGACCTCCTCCGCCCTCGGCAGGCGCCTGGTGTCATGGAGGTAGGCGACGTCGTCAAGAGTGACGGTCGAGCCCATCCACGATCCTGACGGTGGCGCCATCACCCCGAGCACAGAAGAAAGCAGGAAGAAAGAAGGAAGAGGATGGAAAGAGAGCTCTTCTCAAGACAGCGAGCGTCGCAGCTAGCGGCGGTCGTCAGAAGCAGAGGGAGGATGAAGAGGCAGGGGAGCGCGAGCGTGAATGATCTCCACCGCTCCCTTCACCCCCAATTTATAGGCCACGATTCAAAACGTGGGGAAGTGGGATCGTTTGCGATCGCCCCTCCCACTCCCCCGCAATAAGTGCGCATGTACGCACGCAGTAACTGCCTGGAGAATGGCAATCGACCCGCGGACGCCACAATAAATCCGTGCGCGTGGGCCGAGGGTACGCGGCGGCGGGCCCCAGGCCGTCGCCCCGTCCCGTCACGCGCGTGGCCTGTCAGGCCCCTCCGGCTCCCAGGTGCCACATGGCAGCCGTGCGAAGCCTAAAAGATTGCCCAAGATTCGTCGAACTCCTTGATTTCCCACCATGGGCGGGATGCCGCGATCCGGCTTCCGGAAGCCGGCACACAGTGGGTGTTGCCAGACCCGGCGGTCACCAAAATCCGCCTCTACAAGGGGGAAACTACGAAGGCCCTCCCATCCGAAGACGGCGGACCTTCATAGCTTCGGGGACTACTGTCGGGGGGATGAACCCCAGGCAGGCAACGGAACCTGGATCCTTTTTAAAAACAGCGGGGCCAGCATCGCCCCTCGATCCGGCTCACGCTTGGCCAGGTCGCTCAACCCGGCCAAGCCCCATGACCCGGCCAAGCTCTCCAACCCGGCGAGACTCCTCAACTCGGCCCAAACAACCAAGCTCAAGACTTCCCCAACAAGCCAGCACCGCCCTTGGCGTGTTCTCCAAACCCGGCAAGGGGTCACCGGCCGTCCCATCCCAGCCGTATGATGGGACGAGTCTCCACCAACTGATGACCGAAGGCACAGTGCCCCGCCCATGCCTCTGGTCAGCCGGACGAGGCAACAGTGCCTCCCACCTACCCGCTGACCAGGGCTGGCGTGGCAACAGTGCCCCTGACGTCACCCATGACTCCAACAAGCGTGACCTGATGGAGCGCCACTATAGCCGACTTGACTCAGCCTCGCCCTGACGACCGACAAGATGGCACAAAGTGCCCCCTAGGCGCATGGGGCCCGCGCCCAGGGAACCCGGCGAACCCTGGTACCCGGCGGGTCCCAGCACCGGGTTCCTAGACGCTGACAACCCGGCCCTACGGCCTCTAACATTACCCTTGTACCCCTGGGGGTTGACCTATAAACCCCCCCAGGAGCCCTCATGCATATGGGCAAGCAAGCGATGCAACACACTCACCTATCCACCCACTCACACGTCTAGCAAGCAACACCCGAGGAGAGGGAGTAGCCTAAGCCTTGGCCTGACTTCCTTCTTCCTCCATACAGCTCTAGGAGCAACTCTGTACTGTTGCATATAAACCACACTCGGCAGGACTAGGGGTGTTATCTCTCCGGAGAGCCCCGAACCTGGGTATGTCTTGCGTCCCGCGGTCGCTCATGCCGACCTCGCCTCTGGAGCCCACCAGTGCCCTCGAGCCTCCTCCTATCTTTATCCATCCCCTGGCATCTGCTGTGCGCCCACCACGACACTAGCCACCCTATATATTTGATGTGGGCAAGCACAAATTCGATGGCACTCTTTATTGATCGCGCAACCACACACTTCATCCCTATTTTCGATTCTATCGATATCTCACGCCGATGATCCTTCCACTCTCTTCTCGTGGATCGCTCCCTCTATATATGATATATCCATGACTCTGTTTCACACACATTGCATATGTTACGTTTTTTGTTTGAGATATCATCGACACATTGCCTCTGTTTCACACAAACCATCTCTCTCACACCCACCCACGTACGTACCTGCACCTAAAGAAGAGGTGCACGCAGGACGCACGTACTCACGTCTCGTTCCCGGCCACACCCCGTGGGTACACGGTGGAGTTCGTTTCTGTACGAAAAGGCAACCCACGTGATAATTTGACGCGTGTAGCGATTGTTTACTTGAAGGAGGGTCGTGTACCACGCGTAGACGGAACAAAGTTTGACTTGACACGTTAGTATTAAATAAAGTTATATATTCCTCAATGGCACGTATAGAATATAAAACGATTGTCGTGCGGAAAATGGAAAAATTCGCTCCACTATATACAATGCAGCCTGCCAGCTGGGGTTTGTCTCTCATCACACCATCTCACACAAGGCGGCAGTGGCCTCTCTCTCTCACCGATGGTCAGTGATCAGGCCGCATCCTGTCCGTCGGCGGAAAGGGAGGATGTGCATCGTTTCTCTGTTCGAGGGTGTTGACGCAGCATGTCCCGATCTGTGGTACTCATTGTTCTCTCTGACCAAGCTCCGGCGCGGTAGGGCCTTCGCCACTTGCTCACTACCGCAGTATGGGCAGACCCCGGCCGCCGGTGCCCTCCTAGTAACATCCCGACGACCCTCAGGTACAGCTTCCTCCGGCCTTGCTCCACTGCCCATCTTCCCATGTTGCTACATGTGGATCTTCTTTAGTTGTTTGCTTAAAATGTATCTCGGCCGGCGTACTTTCCATCTTGCAATCTCGTCCTCAAACCATTTTTGATAAACCACCATGCTGCTATCTTTCCCTTATTACATGGAATATGCTTCTTTTTTGTCGGCGTATGTGTCTTCAACTCGTGTTATTGGGCAGTAATTGTTTCCTTTCTACCTCCTTTTGCAAACAGGGCTATCCATTTCACCTCGTTGCTATTGCGACCTTTTGGTGAACTGCACAAATCACTTTTTTCCTAAGAGTGTTTTGTGCAGTTCCGCCAAAATGTCACACGGGCAACATTTTTACATTTCTGTGGGACTGCAGAAAGGGAGATTGGTTTTGCTATCCTCCTCATCCAACTCCGTGCCTAATCTTCCCCAACAAGTAGTTAGTCCTAAAGAGAGATCACAGAGGTGATCGGCTTCTATTTGTGTGTGTTATGTTTCATCATCTAGTTCCACTATTATTGTAATCACACTGACTGGATATCTTTGCAAACAGGGATGGTCAGCTCGATTTTAGTGGAGCTGCACAAAATGATCGGATTGTGGTGTCCTCCATACACCTCTTTTTTGTCTACAGAGCTGGGTGAAACTAGCTGCCAAGCAATGAACACTATGCCCAGGAAATGGAGCCATGCCTACGAACTACAGCATCGATCAATTATATATTTTTCTTTATTTGTACACCTTCTGACAACTTTGTCTTCAGTTGTGATGTGAATATTGGCACTGATCTGCGAACCACTGAGATGCATTAGCAGCCATGGTAGTTTCATTTGTATTTGATGGAATGTTGTAACGAGATAATCTTGAGGCAAGAGGACACATGAATTCTAAGTTGAAACCTTTTTTTCCTACGGGAACCAAAGTTGAAACCTTCATAGCATCGCAGTACAATTTCATTAAAATTATGTGTACATATAAACAAATCCCGAAGGATTGATAGCATTGCCAGAAACAATTTAACTTCATTTCGCCGACATGTGGGACATCCTTCATCCGGCTCCATCTGCCATGCAGCAATATTGAGTGCACAACTGCAGGGAAAGATTTGTTGAAAATATGCCCTAGAGGCAATAATAAAGTGGTTATTATTATATTTCCTTGTTCATGATAATTGTCTGTTGTTCATGCTGTAATTATATTAACCGGAAACCATAATACATGTGTGAATACATAGACCGTGATATGTCCCTGGTAAGCCTCTAGTTGACTATCTCATTGATCAATAGATGGTTGTGGTTTCCTGACCATGGTCATTGGATGTCATTGATAATGGGATCACATCATTAGGAGAATGATGTGATGGACAAGACCCAATCCTAAGCATAGCACAAGATCGTGTAGTTCGTTTTGCTAGAGCTTTTCTAATGTCAAGTATCGTTTCCTTAGACCATGAGATTGTGCAACTCCCAGATACCGTATGAATGCTTTGGGTGTACCAGACGTCACAACGTAACTGGGTGGCTATAAAGGTGCACTACAGGTATCTCCGAAAGTGTCTGTTGGGTTGGCACGAATTGAGATTGGGATTTGTCACTCCGTATGACGGAGAGGTATCTCTGGGCCCACTCGGTATTGCATCATCATAATGAGCTCAATGTGACTAAGGAGTTAGTCATGGGATCATGCTTTACGGAATGAGTAAAGAGACTTGCCGGTAACGAGATTGAACGACGTATGGGGATACCGACGATCGAATCTCGGCCAAGTAACATACCGATGGACAGAGGGAATTGTATACGGGATTGATTGAATCCCCGACATCGTGGTTCATCTGATGAGATCATCGTGGAACATGTGGGAACCAACATGGGTGTCCAGCTGAGAGATGTCTCGGTCATGTCTACATGGTTCCCGAACCCGTAGGGTCTACACAGTTAAGGTTCGGTGACGCTAGAGTTGTTGTGGGAAATAGTATGCGGTTACCGAAGGTTGTTCGGAGTCTTGGATGAGATCCCGGACATCACGAGGAGTTCCAGAGGTGAAGAATTATATATGGGAAGTCCAGTTTCAGTCGTCGGAATGGTTTCGGGGGTTATCGGTATTATACCAGGACCACTGAAAGGTGTTCGGGGGTCCACCGGGTGGGGCCACCTGCTCCGGTGGGCCAAGTGGGCTGAACAAGGGTGGGAACCAGCCCCCTAGTGGGCTGGTGCGCCCCCCAAGGGCCCAAGGCACCTAGGGTTAAAAACCCTAGGGGGTGGGGGCGCCTCCCACCAAACTTGGGGGGCAAGTCCCCACCTTGGCCGCTGCCCCCTCTAGATGCATCTAGGGGGGGGCGGCCCCATCTCCCTTCACCCTATAAATAGAGGGGGGTGGGAGGGCAGCCGCACCCTTCCCCTGGCACAGACCTCCCCCTGTCCAACACCTCCTCCTCCTCCTCCGTAGTGCTTGGTGAAGCCCTGCCGGAGAACTGCAAGCTCCACCACCATGCCATCGTGCTGCTGGAGTTCTCCCTCAATTTCTCCTCTCCCCTTGCTGGATCAAGAAGGAGGAGACATCCCCGGGCTATACGTGTGTTGAACACGGAGGTGCCGTCTGTTCGGCGCTAGATCGGATCTTCCATGATTTGAATCGCCACGAGTACGACTCCATCAACCGCGTTCTTGTAACACTTGTGCTTAGCGATCTTCAAGGGTATGAAGATGCACTCCTTCTCTCTCGTTGCTAGCATCTCCTAGATTGATCTTGGTCACACTTAGGAATTTTTTTAAATTATTACTACGTTCCCCAACGGTGGCATCATGAGCTAGGTCTATGCGTAGATTCTATGCACAAGTAGAACACAAAGTAGTTGTGGGCGATGATTTGTTCAATTTTCTTACCGTTACTAGTCTTACCTTGATTCGACGACATTGTGGGATGAAGCTGCCCGGACCGACCTTACACGTACGCTTACGTGAGACTGGTTCCACCGACCGACATGCACTTGATTCATAAGCTGGCTAGCGGGTGTCTACCTCTCCCACTTTAGTCGGATCAGATTCGATGAAAAGGGTCCTTATGAAGGGTAAATAGCAATTGGCATATCACCGTTGTGGCTTTGGCGTAGGTAAGAAACGTTCTTGCTAGAAACCCATAGCAGCTACATAAAACATGCAACAACAATTAGAGGACGTCTAACTTGTTTTTGTAGGGTATGCTATGTGATGTGATATGGCCAAAAGGTTGTGATGAATGATATATCTGATGTATGAGATTGATCATGTTCTTGTAAGAGGAATCACGACTTGCATGTCGATGAGTATGACAACCGGCAGGAGCCATAGGAGTTGTCTTAATTTATTGTATGACCTGCGTGTCATTGAAAAGGCCATGTAATTACTTTACTTTATTGCTAACCGTTAGCCATAATAGTAGAAGTCATAGTTGGCGAGACAACTTCATGAAGACATGATGATGGAGATCATGATGATGGAGATCATGGTGTCATGCCAGTGATGAAGGTGATCATGCCGCGCCTCGAAGATGGAGATCAAAGGCGCAAGATGATATTGGCCATATCATGTCACTATGATTTGCATGTGATGTTTGTCATGTTTACATCTTATTTGCTTAGAACGACGGTAGCATAAATAAGATGATCCCTCACTAAAATTTCAAGAGATGTGTTCCCCCTAACTGTGCACCGTTGCGAAGGTTCGTTGTTTCGAAGCACCACGTGATGATCGGGTGTGATAGATTCTAACATTCGCATCCAATGGGTGTAAGCCAGATTTACACATGCAAAACACTTAGGTTGACTTGACGAGCCTAGCATGTACAGACATGGCCTCGGAACACGAGAGACCCAAAGATCGAACATGAGTCGCATAGTAGATACGATCAACATGGAGATGTTCACCGTTGATGACTAGTCCGTCTCACGTGATGATCGGACACGGCCTAATCGATTCGGATCATGTATCACTTAGATGACTAGAGGGATGTCTATCTGAGTGGGAGTTCATCAAATAATTTGATTAGATGAACTTAATTGTCATGAACATAGTCTAAAATATCTTTACAATATGTCTTTAGATCAAATGGCCCACGCTAATGTTGCCCTCAACTTCAACACGTTCCTAGAGAAAACCAAGCTGAAAGAAGATGGTAGCAACTATACAGACTGGGTCCGTAACTTGAGGATCAACCTCATAGCTACCAAAAAGCATATGTCCTTGAAGCACCGCTAGGTGAAGCACCCATTTTCCCAGCAACTCAAGACGTTATGAATGCCTGGCAGTCGCGCAGTGATGATTACTCCCTAGTTCAGTGCGGCATGCTTTACAGCTTAGGACCGGGGCTCCAAAAGTGTTTTGAGCAACACATAGCATATGAGATGTTCGAAGAGCTGAAAATGGTTTTCCAAGCTCATGCCCGGGTCGAGAGATATGAAGTCTCTGACAAGTTCTACAGTTGTAAGATGGAGGAAAACAGTTTTGTCAGCGAGCATATACTCAAAATGTCTGGGTTGCACAACCGTTTGTCTCAGCTGGGAGTTAATCTTCCAGATGACTCGGTCATTGACAGGATCCTCCAGTCGCTCCCACCTAGCTACAAGAGCTTTGTGATGAACTACAATATGCAAGGGATGGGGAAGTCCATTCCTGAGTTATATTCAATGTGGAAATCAGCGGAGGTGGAATAAAAAAGGAACATCAAGTGTTGATGGTGAATAAGACCACTAGTTTCAAGAAAGGCAAGGGTAAAAATAACTTCAAGAAGGACGGCAAGGGAGTTGCCGCGCCCGGTAAATCAGTTGTCGGGAAGAAGCCAAAGAATGGACCCAAGCCCGAGACTCAGTGCTTTTATTACAAGGGAAATAGTCACTGGAAGCGGAACTGCCCCAAGTACTTAGCGGATAAGAAGGCCGGCAACGCCAAAGGTATATGTGATATACATGTTATTGATGTGTACCTTACCAGCGCTCGTAGTAGCTCCTGGGTATTTGATACCGGTGCAGTTGCTCATATTTGTAAGTCAAAACAGGAAGCTGTGGAATAAGCGGAGACTGGCGAAGGACGAGGTGACGATGCACGTCGGGAATGGTTCCAAGGTCGATGTGATTGCCGTCGGCATGCTACCTCTACATTTACCTACGGGATTAGTTTTAAACCTCAATAATTGTTATTTAGTGCCAGCTTTGAGCATGAACATTGTATCTGGATCTCGTTTAATGCGAGATGGCTACTCATTTAAATCTGAGAATAATGGTTGTTCTGTTTATATGAGATATGTGTTTTATGGTCATGCCCCGCTGGTCAATGGTTTATTTTTACTGAATCTCGAACGTGATGTTACACATATTCATAGTGTGAATGCCAAAAGATGTAAGGTTGATAATGATAGTCCCACATACTTGTGGCACTGCCGCCTTGGTCACATTGGTGTCGAACGCATGAAGAAACTCCATCCAGATGGACTTTTGGAGTCTCTTGATTATGAATCATTTGACATGTGCGAACCATGCCTCATGGGAAAAATGACCAAGAATTCATTCTCTGGAACAATGGAGCGAGCAACCAACTTGTTGGAAATCATACATACTGATGTGTGTGGTCCAATGAGCGTTGAGGCTCGCGGTGGCTATCGTTATGTTCTCACCCTCACTGATGACTTAAGTAGATATGTGTATGTCTACTTAATGAAACACAAGTCTGAGACCTTTGAAAAGTTCAAGGAATTTCAGAGTGAGGTAGAAAATCAACATGACAGGAAAATAAAGTTCTTACGATCAGATCGTGGAGGAGAATATTTGAGTCACGAGTTTGGTACGCACTTAAGGAAATGTGGAATTGTTTGACAACTCACGCCGCCTGGAACACCTCAGCGTAATGGTGTGTCTGAACGTTGTAACTGCACTCGGTAATGCAGTCGGCTGGTGCAGTTGCAAGCAAAGCTTCATGGCGGGATCTACATGTGAAGCGGAGTACATAGCAGCCTCGGAGGCAGCACAGGAAGCAGTCTGTATGAAGGAGTTCATCACCGACCTAGGAGTTATTCCCAATGCATCGGGCCCAATGACTCTCTTCTGTGACAACACTGGAGCTATTGCCCTTGCCAAGGAAGCCAGGTTTCACAAGAAGACTAGGCATATCAAGCGTCGCTTCAACTCCATTCGTGAATACATTCAAGATGGAGACATAGATATTTGTAAAGTGCATACGGTTCTGAATGTCGCGGATCCGTTGACTAAACCTCTTCCACGAGCAAAACATGATCAACACCAGAACTCTATGGGTGTTCGATTCATCACAATGTAACTAGATTATTGACTCTGGTGCAAGTGGGAGACCGTTGGAAATATGCCCTAGAGGAAATAATAAAGTGGTTATTACACTACAAAAAAGTACACTTCCGTGATGATACGTGTTTGTCACAGTAGGTCGCGTTTTTTGTCATGCATGTACATCCATGACAAATTTATGACAGAATCAAGATAGTCATACCTGTGCTGTCGTAGAAGTGTTCCATGACATTACCAAAATTATCATCTCGGAAGTGTCCACTTCCATGACGATAAATCGCGCGTCACAGAAGTGCTTTCGTCGAGGGTGACCGACACGTGGCATCCACCGTAACGGAACGCCGTTAAGCTATCGGTCGGGTTTTGGATCCGATAACCCATTAACAGCCCCGACCAATGGGGATTTTCCACGTGTAAAATCATCATTGGCTGGAGGAAACACGTGTCGGCTCATCGCTGGGACAGATGTCATCCACTCATTGGACAGAAGGCGCCTATGATACGTCGACACGTGGCACGGCCCAACAGAGGCCCATTCCTGTGAAAAGGTCGGCCCGTTTGACTTGGTCAAAAGGTGGCGGGCCGGCCCATGGAAAGCCTGTTAACAGCCTGTTCGCATATAGCCCATTTACAACCCGCTAACCCAAGGCCCGTTACGCCCTATTCGAATTAGGCCCAGTAGCGTCATCTGGGCCATCCAATATGATTCCAGCCCGTTTTCACTTCTGGCCCATGTATGGCCCATGACGTCTTTCGGCCCATATGAGGCCCTATGTAACTCTTGGCCTATTAATGGCCCGTGGTGAAACTGGCCCGTAATGAACAGTGTATCACTTTACACCCATTAACGGCCCGTGGTGAAACTGGCCCGTAAAGAACAGTGTATCACTTTATACCCATTAACGGCCCGTTATTCCGTTGGGCCGTTTCCAGCCCATGTTATCTTTTGGCCTTCTCAGAGCCCATTTATTCTTGGGCTATTTTCCAGCATTCGTTTACTTATGGCCCGTTACTGTCATTTTCTGCTTGTGGGCCAAATTCATCCCGTGGTTACAGTCGGCCCGTTTGTGGTCCGTTAATACGTTGGCCCGTTTTCATAGCGTCATCAAATACGGCCTATTAACGATGGCCCGTTATGGTCGGCCCATGAACGAACGATTCCAACTCTAGACCGTTTACGGCCAGAATGCGGTCTGTTTGCCCATGTTTGGCCAATCGATCATATGGCCCGTATAAGGCCCATTGATGATACGGCCCGTAGAAGGCCCACTGTTTCTACGGCCCGTAGAAGGCCCACTGTTTCTACGGCCCGTAGAAGGCCCACTGTTTCTACGGCCTGTAGGAGGCCCAGTGTCACTACAGTAAATATTAGCCCATGGTTATTGTGGCCTAGTTTTAAAAAATAGGTTATTGCAGCCACTAGCAAACCGTAGAAAAAGAACTGCACTGACTACAAGCAAACAAATAAACAAGACAACAAGGAAATAAATAAGCAAGCAACTTACACTAGGCTATCACAGCTATTACACGTATTACATCCACTGGGCATCAAAGTTCGTGACCAGTGCAAATATAGGGAACACAGCAGCATATAAACGCCGCCGCAAAACAAGTCCAGAACTGAAACCACTTCAGAAGAGCTCAAGAAACAATATCCTGGGTACCCATAATGCTGGCAAGATGCTTAGCAAGCTTATTAACTTTCTCTTGTTTGGCGCTTAAGTCCTCCAGCGCTTGCTGTTGCACCAGAAAGTATGCATCTGAATTCTGCAGGGACTTCCTCAGTCCTTCGGCTTCCTGTCGCATAACATCTGATCGATGTCTTTCAACTTGAAGTTGAGACTCAAGAAGCCGAACTGATTCAAGCAATGAGTTCGAAGAGCTGGTGCCAGCAGTGGTAGCCAGTAACTCGAACACTACATCAAGACAGGACTTTGGGGTTGTCTCAGTGTCTTCAATATAGTTTTTATCAGCTTTCTTGGAGACCAACAGGGATGTCTCACTATCTTGAACCTTATCTACATTACTTCCTTTACCATTGCATAACAGGGTACTCTTCTCCAATATTTTATCCGCGTTCTAAAAGAGAAACAAACAAACACATCTCAGGTTTACAATGTAGTATATGAAACTCATTTTGGTAAACCAGTTCAGTAGTAAGGTGGACAGGATAACAGCATGAAACAAACATATATCTATGTAGTATGGTCACTGTATGGTCTATATCATTCTAGTTTATGTTGCCAAATCAAGATAGATACAGTTCGAATCATATCTATTTAAGACAAAGCAACATAGACAGAATATAAGTGTGGGAAACTACACAGCAATAACAACACTTGTAATGTGCATGGCATGAGAACATAACTGTTTATTCAATTGAAACTGAAATCAACATAGAGCAAGTTACAACAGCAAACAGCAAACAACAAACAGCCAAACACGTTGAAGAAACTGGTTTAAAACATACCTGTTGCGCCATTGGAGTTTCAATTGCATCCTTCAAATTTGAAATTAGTTGGTATCAGTAAATACAGTGATCCAAGAACAAAGTAGTATGAACCATAGCTACGGAACCTGACCTGAGAACAATTCTTCTTCTGCTTTAAGCGTTGACTTCGGGTTCGGAGTGGTGGTCCTCGTGATTTGGGCACTGCAGTTGCCTTACTAACTGCTCGTGTTTGGGTGCTCTGTGGTGGAGACGGTGCTGTGTCACCGGGAACTGGGTGTCTATCTGCTGGGGTTGGGGTTAGAAGGGGTGTAGCTGGTTCTTTGTCCAACTGGGCAGGGGTACAATCTGCATGAGTGTGGGTTATGTGTGGTGGGGCTGGTTCTTGGGCAAGTACAACCGTGGTTCTATCTGCATCGACAGGTAGCACGATCTTTTCTGAAGACCGTGTTTTTACTCCCACAGATACTGCCATCACTCCCTCCAATTGAAATGGCTGATAAACAAGAAAAGTAATTGAATGTACAGACATTGTAAGATAGAAAGGTGCAATGGATAGTAGGGAAGAAAACATGGCATGAAATAATTCACATTTATGTTGTCTAAGCAAACAGAATAGCAGGACATAATTTCACATATATGATGGCTAATTAAACAGGATAGCATGACACAATTTCACATGTATGATGGCTAACTAAACAGGATAGAATGACATACTTCAAAATATGATGACTATGTAAACAGGATGACATGATATAACTATACGATGTGTCTATTAAAGTGGTTGGCATGCCATAAATCACAAACATGTCGTCGATGGAAACATGATGACATGATATAATTCACGGATAGAATGACATAATTTAAAATATGATGAATATGTAAACAGGATGAGATGATATAACTATATTATGTCTTTAGAAAATGGGTTGGCATGCCATAATTCAGATACATGTTTTCTATGTAAACATCATGGCATGACATAATTCAAATATATGATTTATATACTAAGGAAGTGAGCAGAGGGCAATCGCATATATGATGTGTCAACTAAGGAGATGACATTCAATATTGCGTATATGATCTAAAAACTAAGCATTGCAATACAACATATGCATTATATGAGTAATATAACCCTGCCAAGTTTGAGCATACACCTCAGGGGGATAATAGGACTGATCATCTGCCTCTGAATCCTCCTCTGAAGAGCTATCTGTAACCAGCAAGATATCTGGTTCAGCAGGTAGCATTGTCTGCTCTGAAGACCTTGTTTTCACTCCAGATTTCTCCATCACCAATTCAAATGGCTGATGCACAGGAAGAGCAGTTGAATATACAAACATTGTCGACAAAAGCAATGAGAAATACAAAAAAAGGACAGCATGATATAATTCACATATATGACGCTTGCCTAAACAGCATGGCATTGCATAATTCACATACATAATGCCTTGCAACAAGATAACATTGCATAATTCACATATATAATGTCTTGCAACAAGATGGCATTGCATAATTCACATATATGGTAATTAGACACTAAACAGGTGGCATTCACACAAAGCATGTCTAAACTAAGCAAATGACATAGCAATGCAAGATACCATACGCACGATATGAGCAACATAACCTTGCCAAGTTAGGGCATGCACCTCGGGGAGGAAATATGACTGGTCATCTGTCTCTGAATCCTCCTATGAGGAGCTATCGGTAACCAACAAGACATGCGCTTCGTCACATAGCATTGTCTGCTCTGAAGACCTTGTTACCACTCCAGATTTTCCCATGACCGTGTCGAATGGCCGATGCACAGGAAGAGTAATTGAATGTACTAAAATTGTTGACAAATTTAACACGTAATAAAAAATGATGGCATGATATAATTCACATATAAGATGACTGGCTAACCAGGGTGGCATTGCAAAATTCACATATATGATGCCTGGCTAGACAAGATGGCATTGCATGATTCACATATACAATAAAGAAACTAAACAGATGGCATTGACACAAAGCATGTCTAAACTAAGCAGATGACATCTTTAATGTATACAGTAAGCAATGCAAGGCACCATATGCATGATATTACCAACATCAGCATGCCAAGTTAGAGCGAAGACCTCATGGGGTAAATAGGAGTGGTCTTCTCCTTCTGAATCCCCCTCAGAACATTTATCTTCCTCTTGATTACGATCCGAAATGGGTGGAGGGGGGCTGGCTTTGCACCCACCATGGAACGACGTCTTCATGAAATTTTATTGCCACGCAAGGCTCGTCTCTTTTGCTCTACATGATCAGTTCCATTGTGTACAATAACTGGCATGCATAGGAATAAAACATAGTGAGATTATGTAAGGAGTGCATGCACAAATCCAGAGTGATGGTAGCAAACTGTGGATAGACCCAAAACCAATGATAGCAGGCAGATAATAGCTTTAGTTTAAAAATACAGATAATGGCTCCTTTAATGTTTGTTTGCACCCGACATGAAACTCATAGTAGACACCAGAGATTAACCAGATAGTAGACAGATAGTACTGATTGCTGCCCCAATATGTACCCCACAACCATTTAAAAACTCAAGTTTTAGCATTAGTTTGGACCTGACTCGGAGTCTAATAGGTGAACACGACGATAATGTAGCATGTCATTATATTAAGCGACGCATAACGTAAGCAGACACGGAAGAGTGCGACCTCTCTTGCGGACCCGTGTAGTCCTCAAGGTCATCTGCTCAGTTGATGATGGTAATGCAGTTGCCGTGGCTGCCGGCGGCGGGGAAGAAGATCTGAGGCGGCGAAAGACAGTCTAGAGAGCGGATCCCTACTGTGGTGAACCCTTCCATCGTTGGAGCAGCTGAGCTGGGGTGGAACACAGGGCCGCAGGAGCAGTACAAACCACACAAGGTTTTCTTTGACACATATCTGTAACAGAAGTAATTGAGTAAGGGCTTGTTTGAATTTGAGGATTCTAACAATGCAGGGATAGGAAATAGACAGGAATAGGATAGGAATGCACGTGCAAAACAGAGAATTCAAAAACATAGGATTTCTGCCAATCTGGGTGTTTGATTCACAACAATTGGAAGATCACAGGATGCAAAAAAGCATGGTGAGATTAAGTCAAACCACAAGAAAATGTACGGTTATAATGCTATTATGCTACTATCTCTTAGTCTTGTGCTTGATGAATAGGAATATGAAAAGGATGAGAAGTGGAAATTAGAATTCCTACGGTTTTTCTTTCAAGGAGACACTAAAGGAACAAATCCTACAGTTTTCCTTTGCTCCATTCCTTTGCACCAAATTCATGAAAAGTAGTACCATAGGAAACTTTCCAATTCCGATGTTTTTCATTCACTTTTCCTTTCAAGCACTGGCGATTCTAGTAGGCAGGCTTGAGCAAGGAAAATCCTACACTAAAAAAATGTTTTTGTGCCACTTCTATTACTTTGGACCCAGGCCACTACCATACTAGCTCAACTCCCAGGCCCATCGACAAATGCACAGCTCAAACGCACAGAGATAAATAATGATGGCGTTCAAGAGAGTCCATCACAGATAGCTAAGTTGCCTGGTACCTCACTTCTTGTCATATAGTAGGATAAAATAATCGTATTTCCCATTACTACGAGTGCTCAGTGTACAATATATATAACATGTAGAGTAAAAAAGAGATGCAACAAGTGTACAACCTCTTTGGCGAAGCCATGTCGATCTTAGCGTGATTGGGTTGGCCCGTGAGGATGCTCCGGCTGACTTTGCTGTCGGAGGAGGGGAAGAAGATCTTAGGCGTCTGGAGATGGAGCCCGAGGTACTGCTCCGCTATGATGGAGGGTTTCGTCGTTGGAGCAGCTCCGGTGAGTTGTATGACGCCGAGGCTGAAGCAGGACAAGACAGACAACGAACAACGTTAACCTGAGTGGAATTCTAATAGCATCTCCAATACATGACATAAAATACATAACCACAAAGTGCTAGATGTAAAATACATCAGCCGCTCATCTCTGAACTTAACTGTCGAAACTGAATTTAACTGTCGAAACTGAACTTAACTGTCGAAACTGAACTTAACTGTCGAAACTGAATTTTGCTGTCGAAACTGAATTTTGCTGTCGAAACTGAACGCACTAGCAAGGTGAGCCTACACATCGGTCGACTGACTTTTTCATTTCTGGTCAGTCGATTTTGCAGCCGTTGGATACGAAATCAAGGGCCTGCGGTTCATCTTCAACCTCCACCCCCTTGAGCCGCCAGCCACCATCGGCCAAATAGTAGCCCCCCGCCGCCCGCGGCCGGCGGTGCGCCGCCCCGCCTGCCCCGAAAACACTCCCCACCGCCGGTCCGCCGCCGCCCCAGCCATCCCTCTAGGCCCCCCCCCGTGCCGAGCTTTTTCTCCGGCGATCCCCACGCCACCGCCCCGCCAACGCCCCGCCACCGTCGGCGACCACCGCCCCCATCCTGAACCCTAAGATAGATAGTGGGGTACCTCTCCGGTGAGCCCCCTCCCCGCTACGGCTGGTTCTTCCTTCACCCCGGCGAGCCCCCCCACCCCCTGAAAATCGACTGACCCAAAAGTCGATTCAGTCGACTGAAGTGTAGCTAAATCGGAGCAGCATCGCAAGCAAGAGCAAGAGCGAGAGCAGCAGCGCGAGGAAGAGCAATAGCAAGAGCAGACCAGGCAGGGGCCGAGAGCAAGAGCAGAGCAGCAGCGCGAGCGAGAGCTAAAGCAGCAGCAGCTCCTACTGATGTGGACGTCGCCTCCGAGGGAGCGACGCCATGGAGGAAGTGGCCGGCGACGCCGCCGTGGATGGAGCCGCGCCGTGTCGGCTTGGGACCGAGCGCTGACAGCACCATGAGATCGAATCAAGAAGAAAATGCGGCGATTAGTGTACAACCTCTTTGGTGGCGCCGATTAGGCCGCAGCTTCATCCGAGGAAACGGTGATGATGATGCTCTTCCGGTGGTGCAGGTGAAGACGGCGGTGTGGGAATGGAGGTGGCGCGAAAGACGAGGGGAACGTCAGGGCAGCTCCTTGGAGGTGGAGGACAGGGTGGCTGAACCAGCGGGACGATGAGATCGACGACGGATCCTCATCCGGTATGGTGGATGAGGGACGTCGAGGTGTTGCTGTGGATGACGTCGTCGGGGAAGAGGCTCCGGCTAGGTGGCGGACGGAGCAGGGTGTGGGGTTTCGTCGCGGGTTTTCGCGGCCTCGGTGTACGAATGGGTGGGCGGATGGGATGGCAGTGGGGAACGATGGCTTAGAGACGCGCTTCTCCAAAATGTGGGGTAAGTTACAAAAGTACCCCCACCGATTCGAGGCGGTTCTTTCGGTTCAGGGGTACCACGGGCATTTCGCGTGTCGGGATTTCACAGGAGGTGGGAGTTTTCACGCATGTTGTAATTTCGGAATAGCAAGGCGCGGGTTGAGATGGAGGGAATTGTCGGAGCACAACGAGACAAAGATATATCTTAAATATTTCGGGCTAACAAGGCGCGGGTTGAAGAGGCGAGAGTTTCGCAGCTCAATAGACAGAGACGCTAGCTTGAATTTTCGGCAAAACAAGGCGCAACTTGAAATTTCGGAAGAACAAGCTTAACGTGTACCCAAAAAAAAGACAATTTGCACCTCAACACGCACAACACACACACAAACACCATTTAGACTAGAGTAAGGTACACGTGCATTGCACGCATGAGATTTGGCAACCAAATTATGAATAAATACCACATTATAGCATGCAAGCTTTGAGTCTTATATGCATGATGTAGATGTTCGTTTAATTCTTATAGTTCATTTCATTCAAAATCATCTAGTTTTTATAAGAAAGCTAATCTATTTTAAGATTCATGGAATTGTGCGTCGTAAGACATAAAGTAAAAACAAATAATGGCAAATCATGTAGAAAAACATTTGGGCAATTCTGATACGGAAGATTGTAGAACAAATAAGAAGTGCTTGTGTTTTGATGTTTGTGCATTATGCTTAAGTTCAACCATGGAGTCTTCTAGATTGTACATGTGGCGAAATCTGGAGGAATCTAGATGATATCCAATGGCCAGTAGTGCTCAAATTTGCCATCTTTGGACCATCGGATTCGCCTCATCCAACGACCATCTTTCAAAGTTAAAGTTACCCGCACACAATATAAAAAATATAAAATATAAAATATATATATAAGGGGTATAGATATAGATATGTGATGCGAAAGCCGCCCATCATCTCCAATTAGAATAGTGTGTCCATGCACGGATGCGACGTGGCCAAATGATGTCTGCCATCGGTATCTCAAATTCAAATCAGTCTGACCTTGTTCAATGTGTATACATTACAACATGCTCATTTCCAAACCACACCGCGCAGATCTCCGTTATATTCATGCATGCATGGGTTTCAAACATCAGGATCTCTTATTCAAATATTTGAATTCAACTTTACATTGATTATGACCTCACCTATTCTTTTACACCCACACAGTAGTCTTCTCTTTATAATTGTACCACTAACTTTCTCTCGTGCATGCATGCACACACACTACCAGTCGGCATTATCCATCGCACGCATACAATCTTTTTCTTCAGGTCGGTCTCCCATGAAGGCACACACCCACACACATCCCCCTCTCCATCATATCGGGCATTCTTTATCTCTCACGCGTGCATGCGCAACGATCGATGTTCCTCTATGTATGTGTGTATATAGCTAGGTCTTTCATAGTTTTCCACACAAACCGATCAATCGATATATCCAGTGAGGTCTCATCCTCTTTCCCACGTCCACATCGATCAATCTATACCTCTCTATATAGGATTAACATATATAGCTAATACACCCACATTAATTATATATCCAACGTCCCCCTCTCATTATCCATGCCTTCCGCTTCATCTCTCAGACGCGTGCACAATGGCAAAGACAGGGGGCAGTAAGGGCCCTGCCCCCCTCCCCCCTAACATCACTATATATCGAGGCTAATATGAATGTGATCATTAGACAATTGCTGCTAAAAATGGTTTAAGTTCATGAACTGACCCTCCTCGTAAAGGATTAGCAATGCTTGGCCCCCTAGCTCATTTATTTTTCATGGCTCCACCACTGCGCGCAACAGCGCACGTGTTCGCCCCCTCTCTCTAAATATCGATCTCGCACTTGTGCATTCCTTCATAGTCTCCCTCCACTCGGCCCCTCGCACCATCTTCTAGCCCCCCACCGGATTTTGCCACATATACAATCTAGCAGACTCCATGGTTGAACTTAAGCATAATGCACAAACCTCAAAACAACAGTGGTTCTCTTTTGTTCTAGAATCTTCCGTATCATAACTGCCCAAACTTTTTTTCTAGTTGAATTGCCATTATTTGTTTTTTACTTTATGCTTTACAATGCACAATTCCATGAACCATAAAATAGATTAAGGGCTTCTTTGATTCAAAGGATTCTCAAAGGAATTTTGGAGGATTCTAATCATTAGGAATTTTTCCTATCTTGGTTGTTTGATTCGTAGGATTGTAAACCATAGGAATTTTTCCATATGATTCATTTGCACTAGATTTCATAGGAAACATCCCATCCACTCAAACCTCTTTGAAAGAATTCTGCGTTTTTTCTATGCACAATCAAACACTCGTACAATCCTGTAGGATTCAAGATGACATTCCACTATAATCCCATGTTTTTCCTATTCCCGCGTTCTTAGATTTTTTATAAAAACTAATTGATTTTGAATGAGATGAACTATAAGAATTAAACGAAGGGCTACATCAGGCATATATGACTCAGAGCTTACATGCTATAGTGTGGTATTTATTCATAATTTGGTTGCAAAATCTCATGCGTGCAATGCACGTGTACCTTACTAGTATTTCGAGTATGTGCAAAACACGTAAATTAGAATACCAATGGCACGCTACACAGTGTCTCTCTTACAGTTCATGAAGCCACGTGGCACATGTGGAGGCGTTGTCGCGACCTCCTTGCCTGGATTGATCACAGTGACGTGATGCTGGTTCCAGAAGAATGTACTCGTCCTCCCTGAGCCATACTGGCGGTACATGCACGAAGCGAAGATGTGCACGCACGCCACACACGCACTCATTCCCTCACACGCACACGCGGGTACACGGGCGGACGCAATTTTGTACCAAGATCCACCCCATGTGATAATTTGACGCGTGTAAAGTCGTTCACTTCATTGATGGTCAATTAATACAGCGCATGCAAATTGAGTGGACGTGAGGGCGGAAGAAAGACATTATTACTCCACTGCGCGCATGCGGGTAGTTAAATCGTGGGTTGCTAGTAGTACATCCATTGGTCTCCTTCGTATTTTGTGCCAATTTTTGACAGTAACATAATATTTACGCATTGGAGCAGTGTAGTACTTGAAATTTATGTTCCGCTAAACTCATCGGGAGCCGTTTCGGGCCTCGAAACCAAAACCATCAATTAATCTTTACCTTGTTCCCATCACATTCTAAAGCCTGCTCACACCTACTAGTACGTACCAAACCTGAATGTGTTCCCACTATGCAGGTATTAGTACTAGTGCTAGTACTTAGGTTATAAAAAGGGGAACTACCTAACCGAAAATTACTCTACCTTTCCTCCTCACAAGTGCTTCTTCTTCGTCCGTCGTTGCCATGGCCGGTGAGCAGAGCTCTAGGTCGAGAACTACTCGTAACAAGGGAGCGGCAACCAAGGCTGCGGAAAAAAAGAGAGGGATCGCCGCCACGCAGAGACCTCGAAAGATCTCCCACGGGCAGGCGATGGCTCCCAGGAGCGCCCTAGCCGTGGAGGCGAACATGCCGAGCCGGCGGAGCTGGAGTCGTTATCCCTCGACGGCATGCCCGATTAGCTCAATAAGCAGAAGGAGTTCATCCAAGGCTTGATGGAGTTGCTGAAGGAGAGCCTCGACGACATGCCCGCTGAGCTCAATCAGCAGGGGGAGTTGACCGCCGGCTTGGTGATGCTGCTGAAGAAGAGCATTGCCTCGGAGAAGAAGGTGACCGGCGAAATCCTGTGACTTCAGGAGGACAAGGCGAAGCTCTGCCACGAGATCGACCTGTTGAAGGAGAAGAACGCCGGCTGGAAGAAGCTGCATGAGAATAGTAGTTCCCCGATGAAGATGCTGCAGGCCCTCGTCATGGAACAGAAGGAGGAGTTGGCGAAGCTCCGCATCGAGCACTCGGCTGCTGTCAAGGTACGTAATGCGGCCGTGGAATAGATGATGAAGGCTCGTGTCGAGAAATCCCGCGTCATGGACAGAATGAAGAAGATGGCAGAGGAGACGCGCAAGGAGATGGAGGTCGTGGAGGCGATGCAGAAGCAGTTACGACTCCGCGGCGAATTAGATCATTTGGGGTGATAATCTTCCTTCTTCTTTTGCTCCTGTGTTTCATCTTTTGCTTCGGGTGTTTCGCCGCACGTGTCACGTTCTCTGCGAGGCATGAATAGAACAATGTTTTTTAGGGAATGAATGGAACAATGCTAACAATGAGATGACTAGCAAATTAGATCATTTTTTATCGCCATATGGCATTGGGCTGCCGTGTTTCGTGCTCCTCCGTCGCAGTACTACTCCAGTGGAAAACTTGAGTATACCGCACGGTTCTTTGCTCCTCCTCGATCAGGTCGTCGGCGCATTTATACGAGCAGTCAAATCACAAGGCCCCGCCTTCCAGCAGTAATGAGCCGTCAAATCACAAAGGCCCTCGCCTCTCATGAAACCGACCAAGCTAGACTGCCCCGCCCTCTAGCCTTTTAAAAAATGTATACTTTTGTACAATAGTAGTATCGATGGATTGCGCCATGGAGCAAAACTTGAAATTAAAAAAAGGTGGTACATATAGAGAGCGCTCGTCGCCAAATTATGCATATAGTACTATTAAAAAGGCTAGTCAATAAGGTGTCCAGCACAACCCACCCCTCAAATAAAACTAAGAGGGTGCTTGGATACGTTTTAGTCGCATGACTAAAAGTAGTGGGACTAAAACATGCTAGCCTCACCCATGCTTGGATCCAAATACTAAATAGGCTAAAATCAAGTTAATGAGCATTTATTATCCTCCAAACCCTCCAATCCAGAACTCGTCTGTGTTAAAGGAGAGGAGTTAAATGAGTAGAGAGAGGACTAATCCACATTTTAGTAGGGGTACCCCTGACTAAATTTTTTTAGTATCAAGACTAGTTTTAGCCCCTCTTTAGTCAGGGGTGCTTGGAACTTTAGCCTCTTAAAGAGACTATTTTTAGTCAGACTAAAATAAATCCCTTGGATCCAAGCACCCTCTAAGCATCCTGGAATTCTTTGACAAAACTAAGCACCCTGAAATTCTTTGACAACTAAACTGCTGGCTATATGATGTTGGCCATATATATTGTACGTATATAATGTGAAGAAACGAGTGGTAGTACTATACCAACTAAAAGATGAAATGTAAGAAATACTAGTATGTACGTACTGAAGAGTTAAAGTAACGAGAAGAAACATAACATAGTTCTGCTGGGGGCTCAGCACAACACACCCCTCAAATTAAATTAAGCACACCTGAAATTAAACTTTGCAACTATTTCGGTAGACACTGCATTAGAACCACCATGAGTAACGACACTGCCACCTTACTCGGAGTCCTCGTCCATGTCCTCGACTTCATCCTTGTCCCTCTTCCTCTTGGCCGATACTTCTTTGCTTGAACCGCACACTTGGCTATTGCTCTCATCCAACCCTTGTAGATATTGAAGCAAAGGTAGCCATCCATTGCAGCGTAGTGGATGCGGTCTATATCTAGTACATTCCGCTGCCATGCATGACGATGAAACGTGTATGGAGGTTTCTCCAGTTTACCGTACGAAGGATGAACCATGGCTCCTGCCAGGGTCAGCATTGAAGGCTGACGAGAGGACACCAGCCGATTCTTCTGGAGGTCGAAGGTGTTGCCTACAACGAGGCCTATCCGACGCAGGACTTCTTTATCGTTACCAAAGTCTACAGTAACGAATTTGACTAGGTTGCTCTCGAGGAAGTCCTTAAAATCCTGGCACTCAACGTCGGCATGGCATATGTGGTAGACCAAGCATAAGTCATGCACGCAAACCTGGATCACGGCGGGCTTCTTCCTCTCTTCGTCCTTTAGATCCTTCTCTCGTCCCAGGACTGTGGTGTACTCAACATCTAGCCCAGCGACCCACTCATCATCTGAGTCTTCGAACATGCGTATGAAGCGAGAAAGGCATCCTTTCACCGTCACGGAAGAATGGGTGTAGATGATGTCGAACTCATCGCCGGTGATGGTTCTAACCTTGTACTCACCGCCGATCGTGGAGATTTGGGACGCCATGGATTTGGGAGGAGGGTTAGGATTAGTGGAACTGCCGTAATGTGAATGGACGGGACGACTAGGAGCGAACCGCCGTAGTATTGAAGGACGTGCGGGGACGAGTAGGAGCGAACTGCCAGCGTGCGAACGGCAGGATAGTGGCTTTCCATTCTCCCATGATACGGGCTTCCAAGAGCCCTTGGATCTGAGATCGAATGGTTGCATGGCGTGATTCTAGACCTATGGGTGAATATCCTATCCTGGAGGGTTATTCTGCAAATTTTCAGCAACTTAGCATGCGACCGTTTGATCTCAGATCCAAGGGCTGCCAGCAGCCCGTATCATGGTCGCGCCTACCACGACCATCGCGTCGCTCACGCGGTCGCGCTCTTGGAGATTTAACACGGTGCGTTAGGCTATCTGATGTTGGCATGTCATACGTAGTCATCACTTAGTCACTCATACTACAACAAGGTTGGCTATAAGGTTGGCTATAAGTGTAATTTTGTTTTACTCCTCTCTATCTCTTTCTTCGTACTCCCTCCGTCCCATAATATAAGAACTTTTTGACACTAGTGTAGTGCCAAAAACGTTCTTATATTATGGGACACAGGGAGTACTAGTATTTGTTGCATTTGCCAAGGAGTGACCTCTTCCAATGAAATGTTGTTGCTAAGTTTGCTTCATTTAATTAGCTATAGACTCAAAATTGTCTTTTCACCTAGGTACACGCGCTTAGCACCATTTCTTCCTTGCGTCACCAAACTAGTCTCTCTCTTCTTGATTAACTTGCCACATCAGACTTTATGCCTATGTGGCAAGCTTAAGCACCTGTAGGAGCAAGTAAAAGTAAGTACAATAGTGCGCTTTACATGGCATTTTTGCATATGTGGAGGAAAGAGAGGCAAGGAAAAAGTGGAGAAGTGGGCTCTCATGCAAGAGCCAACCTCTACTACATGGTGGAGCATTGGGAGAGGCACCTGTATGGAGGTGGTCAGGAATCGGGAGACTCACGCCGGTCGTAGCGCCGCAGTTAAAATGATAATGGCAAGTCAAATCACGGGGCCCCACCTGTCCAGCAGTAACTTGCTGTCAAATCACACAGCCCTACGTTTGCAGCAGCCTACTCCCTCGTCTTCTCGCGTCTCTGTCGAACCGACTAGGCGGAACTGCCCCGCCTACCGCGCAGGAAAAGCCCCGCACTCGACTTTTAAATACAACTACATCCGCTTAAGAATCCAATGATATACTTTTTGTGACATAGTAACTCATATTTAGTTAGTCAAATGGATGACCTAGAACTACGTGCAGGCCCTATAAACCGAGACGCCTAAAAATAAAAAAACCGAGACGGAGAGGGTAGTTCAGCACGTATCTTTTTAGATCAATATAGTCGGGATTCACCAAGAGCAAAACCAAGTGGTAGGCTGCTCCTGTCGTGTTGGCGTAGCAACTCAAGCAGGGTCAGTCCGTACACGAAATGACGACACACTTAACAGGACCCCTTTGGCCGACATGTGGCTCATCCACCGTCTTATTCCACGTGTGATGCACCAAATTACAGTTCGGAGCAGCGGTTGGAATTGGAGGCACCCCGGTCGTAGCGCCGCAGTAGTAGAAAATGAGCGATGAGGGGTCAAATCACAAAGCCCCACCTTTCCTGCATTAAGCTGGACGGATGAAGCAACCATCATTTCACTCTAGGGCGCAAGAGCATAAAGAAAAGAGAAAACAATGATGCATGTGGCAGCTACCTAGGGCACCCTAGGGCAGGGGTCTCCCTCGTCTTCTCGCATCTCTGTCGAACCGACTAGGCGGAACTGCCCCGCCGCCTACCGCGCAGGAAAAGCCCCGCCCTCGACTTTTAAATAGTATACAGTATACTAATTTTGTATCCATGGATTGCGCCCGCGCCATGGAGCAAAGCGTCTAGAAAACGGCGGTACACATGTACGGAGTATACATCACGCCCGTCGCGTTCGCGTCGCACGCCAGACGGTCGGTCGGTCTGGCACGCTGCTCTTCGAATAGAACGCTTGTCATATTGCGTTTGCACACACATGTGGGACGGCAATTGAGAACCGACCATAGGCACACTCCCCGGCCCCGCAAGTCAGGTGACTTGATAGAAGAGGGAGACGAGCGATAGTACTAGAGAAGTGTTGTACTACGTTGGTGCCTGCACGATCCCTACAAGACACGGAAGATCAGTTCGTCCATGCATGTGACCAGACTCCAGCGAACACGCCTGGATTGGCTATCGTCTACATATCGTCCAGGCTGTGTTGTACATGGCTGTAGTTGTGGTGAGAAATCTAAAAAAAGGTTTCTTGTCATCTCGCAAAATTAGGTGTCATGTGCTTCGGATCACTGCGAGGGTTAAACAGCGACAACTGAGTTGGGCTAGTCATTGGGGGCACATGCACGAACAGTGACTACTCGGCTGCCATCTAGGTCAAGCCGGCTATGTTAATTAGGACATCTATCGACGGACCCCTTTTCTACGAGTTTATCTTTAATTTGAGCTTTGTTCCTCGTCTAGTTTGTCCGTCGGGATTCATGTTGTCTCCTTTGGGCAGTGAGGTTATGGTTTCTTGTCATGTGGCATTTTTTCATGTTATATGTTATAATCTGGCGCTTCAGATCAAAATGACGACAACTGCGCCTCCGGGCCACGTGCATGAAGACTTATCGACAGTCATTGACGAGGTCAAACCGGCTCCGGTAGACAAAAGAAAACTAGTACTACTCCACTATATAGGCAGGAGCCCCCGCGCTTGGTTGCTAGTGTTGCTCTCTTCACACTGTCTCGGCCTCTCCAGATCTAAACACGACAGCGGTGGCCACACACACACTCTCTCTCTCTCTCTCTGCTTACCGCTGGTCACAGATCCAGCCGGATCCTCTCCGCCGGGGAAGGTGAGAAGGTGCAACGTTCATGCGGTCGTCCTCGGCGACGGATCTTACCCACTGGTGGGCGCGTCCCGATCAGCCTGCCTTGCCGTTCTCTCCCAAGCACCGCTGGCGAGGGAGGGCCTCCGACCCCTTCTTCCTCGCTGCCATAGTGTGGGCAGATCCGGCCTCCCGCCGCCCACCTAGCGACATCCCGGCGACCATCAGGTATAACTTCCTTCGAAACCGGCCTTGCTCTACTTCCCGAGCTCCTGACGTCGCTGCATTTGTATCTTTTACTATTTCTCAGGCCCCCTCATAGATAGGATCGATCGGCTGTTCGAAAACCACCTAATTTTTTTACGTTTAAGAGGTAAAACTAGTTCATGCACTCGAATCTAGTACTACTTGGTTCAAACAAGGAAGAAAGGGGGTGGGGGTTGGGGGAGGATTTGTTACCTGAATCTAGGACTTAGTCGAAAGAGGAAATAATGGGGGCGAAAAGTAGCAGAGACTGGCTATCCAACTGGTCTCTAGGTCTAATAGGGAAATAAAGGGAAACGCAGTACAAAATCAATATAAACCCGATCTATTGGTTGAAAAGGGAAAGAAAGTGGGGACTGGGGGACAAGTCAACAGAGTAAGTCCAGCACTAGATTTGCTAGCCTCACACAGTATAAGGTGGCTATACCGAACAAAAATGGGACCAAACCAGATATCCTATTCTGATGTTTGTTGCCCCGAGCCACTCTTATGTAATGCCACTGGTAAAATGTAGCAGTCGCACTGTTAAAAGTAAGGACACGTTAAACCAATGTTGTTTTCAATGTAATGCCTCCAGTAATATGAATCAATGGCACTTCTTTACATGTCCTGCTAAAATTTCCCATTAAGATAAGTTGGTTCTATTCGTTAGAAATGCAACTGTCCTGGTCCGCCTACTCTCCCGTGCCCAAAGTAATGTCGTATTTAACGGTTGTCATAGTTAATCCTAATGCCCACACTAATATCTAGCAATGCCAGCGCTTTAGAAATTGCTACTGTCCTTGTAGGATTGCCATTCAGATAAGGAACATGCTTCTTTTCATTTGATGCATGTTTCATCACTTGTTAGTCACCCTCCTTTCCACCTTTTTTGTGCAAACAGAGATATACATTTCACGCTCGATCTTAGTTGAACTGCACAAATGATATCCAAATTATAGTTGAGCATTCCAGGAGCTTCACAACCAACCTTGATGTTGCTCAATTTTATTGCAACTAATGAAGAAGAAGCTCTGTGGGTTTCGTTTTCTGATGGAAATGGAACCGGGGCTGGAGCCCTTTTCTTAAAAAAAATTGAAGAAGAAGCTGCTAGCTCACGGGACATTGCTTCATTTTAGGTGAACTGCACCAAAAGGTCCCATGAATTGAATCATCCATGTTTGTGACTGAAAGAGCCAGCTTCAGCATCCCAGTCTAAGCACCCCCGGCCTCCATCCTTGCGACGCACGGTACACCTCGTTTGCCACCTGCTCGACCCTAGTGTCACTGATAAAAAGAAGTAATGATATAGTTAAAATAGAGCGAGTGCCATCTCTATAATTTCATTTCCAATGTAGATAAAGAAAGTGCTTCTCTTTGTTAATGTATGTTTCATCAACTAGTCCCATTGTTAATGTTTAAGCATTTCTGCAAACTGGGGTGCTTAATTCTAGTTGATATGTACAAAAATAGAGATTTGAATGTCTCAAGGCGCCTCCTTGTACTACCGCTGTACACTGATGTTCATCACTGGCAGAAGGTGTATCTGGGAGACTTGGGACGATGTCCAGTATGAGGCGTACCGTATGAGGCATCGCAGGGCCCATCTCGCCCTCGCAGCATGGCATACTATGATACTATCGCAATATTTTCTTCTATTTATTTTGTGTGTTTCATCAACTAGTGCCACTATAATGTAATCACGCTTTTTCATTATCTGTGCAAATAGGTTTATTCAGCTGCATTTTGGTGGAACTGCACAAATGTACGTATGGAACCGGCATATATGCAGAGTGCGAGGTGTGCCAAGTAAAAATTACCAACACCAACCATGATGCATGCACGCATTGGCATCCACCACCACTAGTGGGATGTGTGGCGCTCTCTGTGGACGGATCTTTCTCGGCAGCAAATCATCTAACCAAATACTAGTAGCTTATATTGGCAGTTTTCTAGGGAGTACTCTTTTCTGAAAGAAGCACCAATCTATTTTTCTTTATTTGTACATTGTGTCACAACTTTGACCCAAAGGTCCAGAGCTATTTTAGGGTGATTGGCGTAGTACTCGGAGACTGATTGTAAGCATGATTTTCATTAGCTATCACACTGATTGTAAGCATGAGAAGGTGGAAGATTAGGTTAGTGCGAAGCTTACCTTAAACCCTGCCGCCGCCGTTGAAACGAGGCGAGCGTCGAGGGAACCGTGGAGAACGGCGGGAAAGCGACGTCGCGCCATCCGGCCTCCTCTTGCGGTGGGAGAACGAATACTCCTGTGGCTCCGGCTGGCTCTGCACCCTCACGAATGGCACACCATACTCGATCGATTCGTTATCCTCTGGGTGCTCGACCTTCAACCTGTACGCCCACCACCTCCGCCTGACTGTCACCTCGGGCGAATCTGTCTGCTCCATCGCCCAGAGGAGATACTCGATGAACTCGGAGGACTGCAGCATGACTGCCGCCGAGGAGTACATGTACATCGCCACCGTCTCGCTCTTTCGCATACATTGCCACATGGCCCGCACCGTCCTCGAAATCTCCCACTCATTGTCAAACCAACTAAGGATCTCCTTCAACCTAGCTAACTTTGCCTGGTCGCCGCCGGCGATCTGCCTGATTCGCTGCTGCATCCTCTCCATAGATGTCCTTCTGAGTGGTCCGGTGCTAGCTTTGGAAGATGGGAGGAGAGATGGTGGTCTTGCAATAGAGAAGAGGGAGAGGCAAGACGGTGGTTTTGGAATGGAGATGATGGAGAGGAGAGGAGGTGGTTTTGCAATGGAGAAGATCAGAAGAGGGAGAGGCGAGACGGTGGTTTTGGAATGGAGATGATGGAGAGGAGAGGAGCTGGTTTTGCAATGGAGAAGAGGGAGAGGAGCGTGCGGCAGCGATTTAGGATTGGACGAGAGGGCCGGCGCACTGTGACTGGATCAAAATCAAAATCAATTTACCCTTCAATTAAGAAAGCGACCCCACATTAACTAGTCTCCCTTTTATTCTGGGTCATAATTGACCATGATTTTCGCACATAAAATATATGTTATACGTTGCAAAAATAATATAATTTGAAAGTACATTCAGATACGAACCAAACGATACAATTTTTGGTGACATGCATTCACATTTTGCTTGTTAAATACAGTACGTGGTCAAACTTTGACCCAAAATACGCAAAAACAACAAAAAAATACTTCCAAGACCAGCGCCGCTCTTCCGCTCTTCTCCTCTTAAACCACCGTCGCTCCTCTCATGTTCCAATCTAAATGCAGCGCCGCTCCTCTCCTCTTCCATTTCAAAACCACCGCCCCTCTCTCCTATTCCAGTCCAAAACCAGCGTCGCTCCTCTCCCGTTCTAATCCAAAACCAACGCTGCTCCTCTCCTCTTCCATTCAAAAACCACCGCCGGCGAGTGAAGGTGCTGTGGAGAAGTAGATCGATGGAGGAGTACAACCAATACGTGAGGATCGCAGACGGCGACCCTGTGAAGCTAGCTAGGATGTTGGAGGTACAGTCTTGGTTCGACAACAAGGACCAACTAGCAGCGACGGCGACATCCATGGCCAAATATCTGCAACAGAGCGAAAAGGCGGCGATACTCCCGGAGGGAGTCGCGCCGGAGTACATAGAGCTGCTCCTCTGGGCCATGGAGCAAACAGATTCACCGAATCCGATCGTGAGGGAGCGGTGGTGGGAGTATCGATCCCAGATGGAGCATCCACCAGAGATTGAAAGATCGAGCATCTACAGGGTGCCATTTGTGAGGGTGTCCTGCCAGAGCGAGCCGGTGGAGTCTTCGTCGACCGAACCCAACTGCAAGAGGAGAAAAGCAGTTGGCCCGACGACGCTTCCCCGCCATCGTCTCCCTTGCCGTTCACATCGTCTCACGGGGCGGCTGTCTGCCGCCGAGGAATAGGAGGGGGCTGCCCCCCCAGCCCAATAGTCGGGCAGGTTGTGAATTGTCAGGAGGAGCTTAGGGTTGTCAGTATTTGCAGGTTGTGAATTGTGTTTTGTGTTGTGTATTTTGAGAGTACTTTCAGATATGAATGTCTTTTGAATTTTAGATTTGCAGTATTGAGCATATGAAGTATTTTATGAATTCTAGAGATCTATTTTTAGCACTTAAAAAATGTAGTTTCATAGGAGTATAAAAGTGCAGACAATGTGATTCTCAGAGAAGAAACTGCAAGTTTTAGTTTCAGATAAGAAACTGCAAGTTCAGTTTCAGATAAGAAACTGCAACTTTCAGAGGCAGAGCATTTATATTAACACGACCTTTTCAAACAGGGTTAACATCATGTTGGAAGTTTTATTCATGGTCGAAAATGGAACTACCAGCTAGTTAACATCATGCTGATCAACATTCATGCATAGCACATCTTCATATGATGCACAGTCAAAATGCCCACACAATGTCGAGTCTGCGAAACACAGAGAAAACAAGGGACGAAGTTTTGGCAAGTGTTGGACGTGGTTTTGGGCTGCCCCGTCTAGGCCTGCTCCCTCCTCCCCGTGGCCGGCTCTGCTGCCGCGCATGCCTCACCGCCCCACCGTACTCCCATCGCTGGCCTAGCCATCCCTCTACTCACCCACACCTGCTGTTATTCTCCGGCAACGGCAGACGAACCAGTAAACCCTCATACAGTCGTACTCCCCTCTGCGTGGGAAACAACTGCCGAGTCTTCCCTGCCTCCGTGTCGTTCCCTTCCTAGGCCTCGCTGTCGTCCACCGCCCTGGTGCTCTCGGCGCGGCCTGGTCAACGTGGTCAACGACCGACATGCATCTGAAGTGGACCGTACGTGGAGAGGCCGACAGCTGGGTCCACGGCTGCACGCAAGGAAATGCCTCCTTATTACGCGCAAAATAATGATTCCTCCACCTGACATCAGGGACCCACCGAAAGGGCCTCTGTATTTCGTGAAAAAAACATTACCGCTGCAGACAGCTTGGACCCACTAGCTATATCTTCGCACGCAAGGAAGTGCCTCCTTATTACGCACAAAAAAAATGAATACTCCCCCTGCTAGCTGGGACCCACCATGGTGGGAGGCTCACTTGTGGGCCTACTAA
The DNA here is from genome assembly GCF_002575655.3 of Aegilops tauschii subsp. strangulata. Classification (NCBI taxonomy): domain Eukaryota; kingdom Viridiplantae; phylum Streptophyta; class Magnoliopsida; order Poales; family Poaceae; genus Aegilops; species Aegilops tauschii. The sequence continues at coordinate 233,359,092 of NC_053035.3, read as the reverse complement.
GTTGACTGGGACGGGGGCCTTTGTCAACTTTAGTAAATATGAACGATTCTAGCTCCAGTGACCGTACGATGTCCATCCAACGGCCGTAGTGCTTCTTCAACCTCTGGTCTTCTTGCTCCAGCCGCCCAAAGCAGCGCCGGTCGTGCCGCATGCTCCTGCCTCCCGTGGCCGACTGTGCTGCCGCGGAGGCCTCACCGCCCCTACTATTCCCACCGCTGGCCAGGCGCTGCCGTGACGGCAGCCTTACACCGCAGCCGAACCAGTGAACCCTCGTACTCCTCTCCGCGCGGGCTTCCACTGCCGCGGCTTCCCCGGCTCCGCGTCGTCCCCTTCCTAGGCCTCGCTGTCGTCCACCGCCGTGGTGCTCTCCGCGTGGCGTGGTCAACATGGTCAAGGAACGACTTCCATCGGAAGAGTATTGTATGTGGAGAGGCTGACAGCTGGGTCCACGGCCACAGCCCAGTTTTTTTGTGATTTGCCAAGTAAGTCGCTTTGTCAGGCCTGTTGGCCTGCAAATCTTTCAAGACGAGGAGAGCTTTCATTCGGCTAGCCGAGAAAATGGCCCATCAGTAATGAGAAATGGGTTGTACATTTTTAAAACACATCAAACCGACAATTAGTTTCAAATATCTTTTTTTTGATTTCAAGATTTTAAATTACATTAATTTTTATGCGTGAAGAATTTGTTGGATTTTATATTGATATACATTTATTTTTAAAATCAGTTTGAATGTGAGTCGAAATTTCGGGATTAAAAACAGTTCGGACCGCACCGAAATATGCAAAATTCGTATAATTTTTTAACCATGGCCACAATATGGGCTGTAATGCTAACAAAAAGAATATGGGCTCCAAAAAAAACCTTAATAATTAGCAAATGGGCTGTAAATTATTAGAAATAATGGCAGATGGGCTGTATGCTGTTTCCACAGATTTGAGGCTTTCCTAAAAAAATGTTGACGCACAAGCAGTGACTGTTGGATGGCCATCCAACGGCCGTCGTGCTTCTTCAATCTCTGCTCTTCCTGCTCCAGCCGCTCAAACAAGCGCCGGCGGGACTGCTTGCTCCCTCCTCCCCGCGGCCGGCTCTGCTGCCGCGCAGGCCTCACCGCCCCACCGTACTCCCTCGCTGGCCTAGCCATCCCTCTACTCACCCACACCTGCTGTTATTCTCCGGCGACGGCAGATGAACCAGTAAACCCTCATACAGTCGTACCCCCCTCCGCGTGGGAAACAACTGCCGAGTCTTCCCTGCCTCCGTGTCGTTCCCTTCCTAGGCCTCGCCGTCGTCCACCGCCCTGGTGCTCTCGGCGCGGCCTAGTCAACGTGGTCAACGACTGACATGCATCTGAAGTGGACTGTACGTGGAGAGGCCGACAGCTGGGTCCACGGCCGCACGCAAGGAAATGCCTCCTTATTACGCGCAAAATAATGATTCCTCCACCTGACATCAGGGACCCACCGAAAGGGCCTCTGTATTTCGCGAAAAAACGTTACCGCCGCAGACAGCTTGGACCCACTAGCTATATCTTCGCACGCAAGGAAGTGCCTCCTTATTACGCACAAAAAAATGAATACTCCCCCTGCTAGCTGGGACCCACCATGGTGGGAGGCTGACTTGTGGGCCTACTAAGTTGACTGGGACGGGGGCCTTTGTCAACTTTAGTAAATATGAACGATTCTTGCTCCAGTGACCGTACGATGTCCATCCAACGGCCGTAGTGTTTCTTCAACCTCTGGTCTTCTTGCTCCAGCCGCCCAAAGCAGCGCCGGTCGTGCCGCATGCTCCTGCCTCCCGTGGCCGACTGTGCTGCCGCGGAGGCCTCACCGCCCCTACTATTCCCACCGCTGGCCAGGCGCTGCGGCGACGGCAGCCTTACACCGCAGCCAAGCCAGTGAACCCTCGTACTCCTCTCCGCGCGGGCTTCCACTGCCGCGGCTTCCCCGGCTCCGCGTCGTCCCCTTCCTAGGCCTCGCTGTCGTCCACCGCCGTGGTGCTCTCCGCGTGGCGTGGTCAACGTGGTCAAGGAACGACTTCCATCGGAAGAGTATTGTACGTGGAGAGGCTGACAGCTGGGTCCACGGCCACAACCCAGTTTTTTTGTGATTTGCCAAGTAAGTCGCTTTGTTAGGCCTGTTGGGCTGCAAATCTTTCAAGACGGGGAGAGATTTCATTCGGCTGGCCGAGAAAATGGCCCATCAGTAATGAGAAATGGGCTGTACATTTTTAAAACACATCAAACCGACAATTAGTTTCAAATATCTTTTTTTTCATTTCAAGATTTTAAATTACATTAATTTTTATGCGTGGAGAATTTGTTGGATTTTATATTGATATACATTTATTTTTAAAATCAGTTTGAATGTGAGTCGAAATTTCGGGATTAAAAACAGTTCGGACCGCACCGAAATATGCAAAATTCGTATAATTTTTTAACCGTGGCCACAATATGGGCTGTAATGCTAACAAAAAGAATATGGGCTCCAAAAAAAACCTTAATAATTAGCAAATGGGCTGTAAATTATTAGAAATAATGGCAGATGGGCTGTATGCTGTTTCCATAGATTTGAGGCTTTCCTAAAAAAATGTTGACGCACAAGCAGTGACTGTTGGATGGCCATCCAACGGCCGTCGTGCTTCTTCAATCTCTGCTCTTCCTGCTCCAGCCGCTCAAACAAGCGCCGGCGGGACTGCTTGCTCCCTCCTCCCCGCGGCCGGCTCTGCTGCCGCGCAGGCCTCACCGCCCCACCGTACTCCCTTGCTGGCCTAGCCATCCCTCTACTCACCCACACCTGCTGTTATTCTCCGGCGACGGCAGACGAACCAGTAAACCCTCATATAGTCGTACCCCCCTCCGCGTGGGAAACAACTGCCGAGTCTTCCCTGCCTCCGTGTCGTTCCCTTCCGAGGCCTCGCCGTCGTCCACCGCCCTGGTGCTCTCGGCGCGGCCTGGTTAACGTGGTCAACGACCGACATGCATCTGAAGTGGACTGTACGTGGAGAGGCCGACAGCTGGTTCCATGGCCGCACGCAAGGAAATGCCTCCTTATTACGCGCAAAATAATGATTCCTCCACCTGACATCAGGGACCCACCGAAAGGGCCTCTGTATTTCACGAAAAAAACTTACCGCCGCTGATAGCTCGGACCCACCAGCTATATCTTCACACGCAAGGAAGTGCCTCCTTATTACGCACAAAAAATGAATACTCCCCCTGCTAGCTTGGACCCACCATGGTGGGAGGCTGACTTTTGGGCCTACTAAGTTGACTGGGACGGGGGCCTTTGTCAACTTTAGTCAATATGAACGATTCTAGCTCCAGTGACCGTACGATGTCCATCCAACGGCCGTAGTGCTTCTTCAACCTCTGGTCTTCTTGCTCCAGCCGCCCAAAGCAGCGTCGGTCGTGCCGCATGCTCCTGCCTCCCGTGGCCGGCTGTGCTGCCGCGGAGGCCTTACCGCCCCTACTATTCCCACCGCTGGCCAGGCCCTGCGGCGACGGCAGCCTCACACCGCAGCCGAACCAGTGAACCCTCGTACTGCTCTCTGCGCGGGCTTCCACTGCCGCGTCTTCCCTGGCTCCCCGTCGTCCCCTTCCTAGGCCTCGCCGTCGTCCACTGCCCTGGTGCTCTCGGCGCGGCGTGGTCAACGTGGTCAAGGAACGACTTCCTTCGAACGTGGACTGTACGTGGAGAGGCTGACAGCTGGGTCCACGGCCGCAGCAAGGAAGTGCCTCCTTATTACGCGGAAAATAATGATTCCTCCACCTGACAGCTAGGACCCACCGGACGGGCCACTGTATTTCACAAAAAAATGTTTCCCCCTGACTGCTGGGACCCACCAGCTACATCTTCGCACGCAAGGAAGTGCGTCCGGGCAAAAAAAAATGATTCGCCCCCCTGACTGCTGGGACCCACCAGCTACATCTTCGCAGGCAAGGAAGTGCCCGATAGTCGGGACCCACCTGGTCGAAGCGTACGTAGCGTTGTCATTCTGGTCGCGAACATGTACGTACATATATACTGGTGGATGTAGAGGCGTGCATGTGTCGTAGTAGAGGCACGTACGTGCCGTAGTAGAGGCGCGCACGTAACATGTACACGTACGTGCAGCGGCCAGGATGCAAGAAAGAAAATACGGCCACGTATGTGTACATACGGGCGGGGTCTCGAACGCCTACTCGCGCATACGTACGGCCAGGGCTCGTGTACATGGCTGGGTCGGAACGGAGAAACATCATCGTCGTCGTGTTCATGGGGAGGCAACGGAATGCGTCGTGTTCATTGGGAGGCAACGGAACGCGTGGGAGCCAACCGTCTGGGTCGGAATAGAATGCGTGGTCGTGTTCATCGGGAGGGCTTGGACGGAATAGGCAATGGAAACGAGGCCTGGCGTACCGCACAACGGAGGAAACGGACCTCCTACATTCAGAACGGGGTCCTGTTGATCGGGAGGGGTGCGGTGTACCGCAAAACGGAGGAAACGGACCTCCTACGGTCGAAACGGGGGTCCTGTTGATTGGGAGGGGTGTGGCGTACCGCAAAACGGACGAAAAGGACCTCCTACGGTCGAAACGGGGGTCCTGTTGATCGGGAGGGGTGCGGCGTACCGCAAAACGGACGAAACGGACCTCCTACGGTCGAAACGGGGGTCCTGTTCATCGGGAGGGGTGTGGCGTACCGCAAAACGGGACTCCACGGGATACTGTTCATCTCCACCGTCGACCTCCTCCAGCCTCCACGGGCTACCGTCGACCTCCTCCAGCCTCCACCGCGCGCTACTCCACCGGCTACTGTTCAACCACCCTTCGACGAGCACCCCATCACCGTCTACTGTTCATCCAGCTCTCCACACCACGGGGTCCTATTCAACCACCCCTCCATGGGCAACCCTCCATCGTCTACTGTTCATCCAGCCCTCCACCACACCACGGGGTCCTGTTCATCCAGAGGCAACGCCACCGCTCACTGTTCATCCAAACCCCCCCGCAACGCTCACTGTTCATCCCAGAGGCAGCATCGATCGGCTACAGTTAGCAGCAGTAGCGAAGGAATCGCTCGATCGGGTTCAGTTAATAGCCATCGATCGATCGCTCGGGTTCAGTAACGCGTAGCCTGCAGTGCAATCGCTCGGGTTCAGTTAGAGCCCAACGCCTCGCTCGGGTTCAGTTAGAGCCAATGCCTCACACACACGCGCGTACGTGTACAAGAGAAACGCGCATCGCTTGGCCCCCGACCTCCCACCGTAACCGGGAACTCCCCGAAATTTTCCTCGCCCTCGCTTCTACCACGGTTTTTTTCGTCATGGACGGCCCAAAGAATGTCATGCAGCTGCGTCTCCGGCCCGCCTAGGACGAAAAGCCCATTTTCTGTCATGTTTTTTTGTCATAGAAGTAGGAGCCCACCACATCTATGATGATACCGGGTTTTGTCACAATTATCGTCATAGAAGTGTCATATGTATGACAGAAAAAAAATTCGTTCGGCCCAAAATGTCACAGATGTGTCTTTTTTTGTAGTGTTATTATATTTCCTTGTTCATGATAATTGTCTATTGTTCATGCTGTAATTGTATTAACCGGAAACCGTAATACATGTGTGAATACATAGACCGTGATATGTCCCTAGTAAGCCTCTAGTTGACTAGCTCGTTGATCAATAGATGGTTGTGGTTTCCTGACATGGACATTGGATGTCATTGATAACGGGATCACATCATTAGGAGAATGATGTGATGGACAAGACCCAATCCTAAGCAGAGCACAAGATCGTGTAGTTCATTTTGCCAGAGCTTTTCTAATGTCAACTATCGTTTCCTTAGACCATGAGATTGTGCAACTCCCGGATATCGTAGGAATGCTTTGGGTGTACCAAACGTCACAACATAACTGGGTGGCTATAAAGGTGCACTATAGGTATCTCCGAAAGTGTCTGTTGGGTTGGCACGAATCGAGATTGGGATTTGTCACTCCGTATGACGGAGAGGTATCTCTGGGCCCACTCGGTATTGCATCATCATAATGAGCTCAATGTGACTAAGGAGTTAGTCATGGGATCATGCATTATAGAACGAATGTAGAGACTTGCCGGTAACGAGATTGAACAAGGTATGGGGATACCGACGATCGAATCTCTGGCAAGTAACATACCGATGGACAAAGGGAATTGTATACGGGATTGATTGAATCCCCGACATCGTGGTTCATCCGATGAGATCATCGTGGAACATGTGGGAGCCAACATGGTATCCAGATCCCGCTGTTGGTTATTGGCCAGAGAGATGTCTCGGTCATGTCTGCATGGTTCCCGAACCCGTAGGGTCTACACACTTAAGGTTCGGTGACGCTAGAGTTGTTATGGGAAATAGTATGCGGTTACCGAAGGTTGTTCGGAGTCCCGGATGAGATCGAACGTCACGAGGAGTTCAGAAATGGTCCGGAGGTGAAGAATTATATATGGGAAGTCCAGTTTCAGTCACCGGAATGGTTTCGGGGGTTATCGGTGTTGTATCGGGACCACCGAAAGGTGTCCGGGGGTCCACCGGGTAGGGCCACCTGCTCCGGTGGGCCAAGTGGGCTGAACAAGGGTGGGAACCAGCCCCCTAGTGGGCTGGTGCGCCCCCCCAAAGGGCCCAAGGCGCCTAGGGTTGAAAACCCTAGGGGGTGGGGGCGCCTCCCACCAAACTTGGGGGGCAAGTCCCCCTTGGCTGCCGCCCCCCTCTAGATGCATCTAGGGGGGCCGACCCCCTCTCCCTTCACCCTATAAATAGAGGGGGGTGGGAGGGCAGCTGCACCCTTCCCCTGGCGCAGCCCTCCCCCTCTCCAACACCTCCTCCTCCTCCGTAGTGCTTGGCGAAGCCCTGCCGGAGAACTGCAAGCTCCACCACCACGCCGTCGTGTTGCTGGAGTTCTCCCTCAACTTCTCCTCTCCCCTTGCTGGATCAAGAAGGAGGAGACGTCCCCGGGCTGTACATGTGTTGAACACGGAGGCGCCGTCCATTCGGTGCTAGATCGGATCTTCCGCAATTTGAATCAACGCGAGTACGACTCCATCAACCGCGTTCTTGTAACGCTTCCGCTTAGCAATCTTCAACGGTATGAAGATGCACTCCCTCTCTCTCTCTCTCTCTCTCTCTCGTTGCTAGCATCTCCTAGATTGATCTTGGTGACATGTAGGAAACTTTCTAAATTATTACTATGTTCCCCAACAAGATTCACCCCGGTCGTTGCGCCGCAGTAGTAATGACTAGTGAGCAGTCAAACCATAGAGCCCCACCTTCGCCACAGTAAGTTGCTTGGGTGAAGCAACCATCATTTCTCTGTTCCTTGAATCCGCTGGTACTCCCATATTCCCAGAGTAATAAGTTGCTCGGGTGAAGCAATCATCACTTCACCTTTCCCACAGTAAGTACGAGTACCTCCTTTTTTTTACTCTAGAAACAACCACACGCGAATATTGGACGGTAGCAGCACAACAACTGAATCAAAAATCGAAACCAACCAATGAACTACTACTAATTTGAGCGTTTGCTAGTATCATGTACTCTGTCTATCCATGTATATGGGGCTTAATGCGTTTTTTGAGACTAACTTTGCCCATGTTTGGATCCATGGGTTAGAGTTAGTTTGAGCTAGTTGGGGCTCAAATAGCCCTAAAGTATCGAAGAATGAGGGTTAAATTGGAGCAATTTGCACCGAACCCACCAAAAAAAACTATCCCACCCAAGAGGTGCTAATTGGAGATAGTTCTCATTGGGCCCACTGAAAAATCACTTTTCTCTCTCCATCAATTGCATTTATTGTCAATCTAACCTTGTCACCCAAACACCTCTTTGGCTACAGTTAGTTCAGGGTTAGTCATGAGTTACTCTAAACTCTAGCTAAGTTAGAGTATCCAAACAGGAGCAGTATAGGACATGCAAGTTGCTCAAAGCATACAGTCAAATTCCTACATGAAAGGATCTTTTTTTTGAAAATAGAACGTGAAAGGATCTTCGAATGATATAATTTTCAAATTATATAAAATCTTATAACATCCCAATTTTCAGTTTGGATGTTCTACATAGGTCATCATATGCATATCATATTTTATTTGCATTTTGGTTGTGATCCTAGAAATCTTAAGCAACTCAAGGACCCAAGGAGAGAGTTGGAGATTTCATAAATTTTCATAAAGAGGATCAATTTGGTTTTAATATTTTTCTCTCCAAATATTTCTAGTATTAAAAAAATAGAGAAGATAATATGACTTCTTCAAAGAGAGAGGAATGTTGGAGGAATTTTTTTTAAATCAAATAAATATTTTTTTGGATTTTTATTTGCTATTTTTATTTGAAATTAGAAAAAATATGCATTTTTGAAAATTGCTTTTTTAGGCCAGAAAAATGTTCAGTTTGTTCTAAATATTCTATTTAGACGGCGAAAATTGTTTTTGGCATTTTTAGATTTTTTTTGTATTTCATTAGGATTTTGTTTGGCGGAATTTTATTTTAAAAAAATCCCGGACCGACTAGGCCGAAACCCAGCCGGCCCATCCGAGCCGCCGCCGCCTTCCTCCGCCGTGCGACGCACGGACGCCGAGGAGGAGTCCGAGCCGGACTCTGCCCCCGCGCTGGCCCCTCCTCCAAGCCACGCCCCCGGGCCTTTTTATACGGAGCCCGCCGCCGCCTCCACCCCGTCCCGAAGCCGCCGCCCAGCGCCGCCCACCGCCGCAGCCCGCGCCGCCGCCCGCTGCCGCGCCTCGCCCCGCACCGCGCCGCCGCCGCCCGACGTCGCCGCCTTGCCTCACCACCTCACCGGAGCCCCGCCTCACCGCCGGATCCCGCCGTCGTCGTGAACCGGTAGAAAACTGCCCCGGTTCGCCGGTTCGTTTATGGTTTTTTCGGTTTTCCGTTTAGATCTTTTTTTTTCGAGTTCGCTAATTAGCGAACGTTCACTCGAACATCTCTGTTCGCGAACGTATTCGTTCGTTTGTCTCTGTTAGCGAACGTTCGTTCATTAGCTTTTTTATTCTATTTTCGGCCAGGGACCTATCCGCGATTATTTTTATCACAGATTAGCCCCTGATCTTCAAACCCTCGCAACTTTTTAACCGTCCGTCCGAATCCAGTGAAACCAACGCCAAAATCTTCGTCTCGAACCCCTCTTTCTTGTTAACCAACTTGAATGTGATTTTAACAATTTGAAATTTGGTTTCAAGCAGATTTTGTATTCGAACTTATTTTGATCGTAGTTTGAGTTTCGTAGCTCCGATTCGATTGATTCTCTTTGCAAATCGAAGCTCTTCAGTTGAACTTTCAGTTTGGATTTTCTCATATGAGTTTTACCCTTGCATCTTATGCTTGAGTGCTTATGTATGCTATTGTTTGTTTGCGATAGAGTTTTCGGAGTGCGAAGCATGCTACTATGAGTCACTAGGGTTTTCAGATCGTCAGCAAGGCAAGTAACAGTTTGATCATACCCCTTTATTACCCAGTTTTTATGCATTAGCTTCAACCCTCAAACATTGCATGAGTAGGAACTGTTTAACATGTGGGTTTTGGGAACTAGATGATTAGGTAGAACCTATTGTCCTTTATTTCAACCCTTGGGAGTTACTTCTACGTTATGCTTATACTGCTATGCTATGCTCGTAGACGTGGTTTGGTTGAGTGTATCCATGACAGATGTGAGAGTTGTTAATTAATGGTTAACTTAAGGTGGCTACTTTAACACACATCTGGGTGGATTGGTTGAGGCACCCTGGAGCACCCAGTGGTTGTCTGGGCACCTGGAGCAATCCAGCGGTGTCCTGGGATATCCCGGAGTACCTGTGTGATCATCCTATGGTTCGCCACCCAGGATCAAAGGGATCATAAGATTATTCATGCTAGAAACTTCCGTGTGCAGCCACAAGCCATTATGGGCTCTGGCATAATTGAGTATGTTGTGTGACCTCTTTCAGTGGTAGGCTAGCAGATGTAGGGGATGTAGGTGGTACTGTCTACCCAGAGTAAAGAGTTAATGCTTCTAAAAGACCGTGTCTCGGTCATCCGTTTCTCAAACATTATGCAGTGCGAGAAATTAAACAGAGGAGATCGAGTCTTGTGGTGAAAAGGGCACAAACCTCTGCAGAGTGTACAAACTAATCATGGTTAGCCGTGTCCCCGGTTATGGACATTTGAGTATCTGGTTCTTGAATATTGATTTGATCTCATCACTCTTAATTTAATTTGTTGGGTTATTAATACTGTTTAATTGGGATTGAGTTGGAGGAACCTTCTCAATATTTTATAAACCAACTTTGTAGTAAATAAAATATATTCCTTTGCAGTAGGGAAAACTTGGCTTTACGCAAACATAATAACCATAGAGCCTCCACCAGCCATATATGCATGTAGTAATAGCTGTTATCGTCTTCTTTTGCTCTATAGTGTTATTTTGCCAGCATATTCCATGTGCTGACCCGTTTCGGGCTCCAACGTATTATGTTGCAGACTTTTCAGACGAAGAGTAAGGTGCGCTAGGTCGTTGTCGTGCACTCAGCTATGCCGTTGGAGTTGATGGACTCATTTATCTTTGAAGCTTCCGCTATTATCTTATTTAGATGGCCTTAAGCCATATTATTGTATTAAGTTCTCTTTCGAGACATCCGATGTAATAAGTGTGTGAGTGCACTCTATTATAAATCCTTCGAGTACTGTGTGTGTCAGCATTACCAATCCAGGGATGACAGTTATGCACAGAGATTTGACCGTCTGAGGTCGGATCGCTACAAGATGGTATCATAGCAAACGCTGACTGTAGGACGCGACCACTAAGATAAGCCATAGGTCACTCTTCTCTACTCATTTCTGACTCTCCTCCATTTTCCACTCTATAGATGGCGGACCCAAGGAACAAGTTTGCTCAACCGGATGAGGACACACCTTTTGGACGACACTTGAAGGAAGTCACTAGGTACCTGAACATCAGAATACCAAGCTTCACCAGGACCTAAACCGCCACTTTACCAGAAGAGGAGCGTTGGATGATTCGAGCTCATGTTCCAGGAAGGACATTCACGCCAGTTACTGAGCCCATAGAGTTTTCCTTTGATGCACCAACCAGGAGTCTAGGAAAGAGCATGGCAGCCCAAATCGCCATGGGACGCATCGGCGAAGTTTACAACAAGGATCTTAAGACCACCATCTACCAGATATGTGGGCACCGAGATGAGCAATGGGAGAAGATTAGCACCAGGAGGGACAAGTCCATTGCAGCCTTCATCCAGGAGTTAAACCAGCACATACGCTGCCAGGAGAACCAAATGTGTGCCAGCATGCTGGATCTGAAGAAGGTGATGACCAGGAACATGGAGCTTGAAGAGGAACTCAAGTCTACACGCGATGGATATGACGAGGAAATTGTAGTGCTACTGGAGAAGAATGAAGACCTGAAGAAGAAGCTAGGGATATTCATGGGGGATCCCACGCCTGGAGAGGACAACCAACCTGAAGACTACATCATCATCGACGACACCGACTCCGGCCCCGACGGTGATGATGATTATGAAGACAAAGCTGGAGCAGATATCATGGAATCTTCCACCGATCAAAATTTCTAGATGACCACCATATTATCAATAGTATTCCCCCATGTATATAGTATAGTCTGAGTATTTTGTAACGCTAGCTAGATCATTTGTATGCCCTTGTTTGAATTGAGTGGTGTGATATGAATGTGTTTGTCTCATGTGCATATGGGTAGTGATTTCTCTTTAGACCTCACTCTATTCTAAGTTTCTTCCCTCTAAACCCATCAGATGCCTCCGAGACGTGACCCCGGTTTTGTCTTCCCACCGGAGCTCACTCAGTTGATCCAATAGCAGAATTCATTGATGCAGTTGCTAGTCCAGAACCAGGGCAACAACAACAACAACAACAACAACCCGCCGCCACCACCTCCAGTTGACAACTTAGCTCGTTTTCTGAGGTTGAATCCGCCGGTGTTTTCCAGTAGCATCGAGCCGATAGTTGCTGATGACTGGCTCCACAGGATTGGAAGGGAGTTGACCACCACAGGTTGCACAAATGCTGAGAAGGTACGCTTTGTCGCACACCAACTGGATGGGCCCGCAGCCTCATGGTGGGAGAATTACACAACCATTTTCCCCATAGCCAATGTCACTTGGGATCAGTTTCAGCAAGCTTTCCGCACAACACAAGTCTCAACTGGAGCTATGAGTATGAAGAAGCGTGAGTTTTGCAACTTACGCCACGGAAATCATACTGTGAGGCAGTACGTGGATGAGTTTAGTAAGTTAGCTCGCTATGCCCCAGATGATGTGCCCACAGATGCCGCGAAGCAGGAGAAGTTTATGGAAGGGCTGAATGATGAGCTGAGTATGCAGTTGATGGTAGCCACATTTGCAAATTACCATGAGTTGGTAGATAGGGCTCTTATGATTGAAGGGAAGCAGCAGCAGATAGAGAGCCGCAAAAGGAAGTATGGACAAGGGAAGTATAATTCTGGAGCTCAGCAGAAGCCTTGTTTTACCCCGAACTCGAGAGGGCATACCCATCATAACCATGGAGGCCACACTCATAATGGAGGAAGTTCACATAACCACAGTGGCCCCAAGAATGGAAATGGGAATGGAGGAAGCAGCAGCCAGAACCGTTCCAACCCCACTACACCCGCCAAGAAGGATCTAAGTCACATTACTTGTTTCAAGTGCGGGAAGACTGGACACTACGCCACTGAGTGCTCTGAAGCAAAGAATGGAAACATCAATGGGAGTTCTGGAAAGAAGCCCAACCCTTTCACCAGAGGTCAAGGGAACCACATCAACGTGGAGGAAGTTGAAGATCAGCCTGACGTAGTGATTGGTAAATTTTGGTTAAGCCGTTTACCACTCTTATTCTTTTCGATACTGGTGCATCGCATTCATACATATCAAGGGGATTTGTGGATAAGTTTAAGTTGCCAACCTTAGCCCTTAGGTCACCCATGTTAGTAAGCTCGCCAGGAGCAGAGTATATGGCCAGCCGATGGTGCGATTGGTTACCCTTAACCATTGGAAGCCATGTTTTCCCCTCAGACTTAATACTTTTGGAGTCACAAGGATTGGATATAATACTAGGCATGGATTGTCTATCGAAGTACGAAGGGAACATCAATTGTGCTAGTAAGTCAATTTTACTCACCACTCCGGAGGGAAAGAGGATCAAGTATGTATCCAGGCATGCGCCAAGGAGGACCCAAGTGAATTCCCTCTCATGAGTTGTTCAGGAGGAAATGCCTATAGTGAAGGATTACCCGGATGTATTTCCAGAGGAACTACCAGGCATGCCGCCTGATCGAGACATAGAATGTTTTATAGAGTTGTTGCCAGGCACCGGGCCAATATCGAAGAGGCCATACCGGATGCCCGCAAATGATCTGGAGGAGATTAAGAAGAAAATCAAGGAGCTATTGGAGAAAGGTTACATTCGACCAAGTTCATCACCGTGGGGAGCCCCAATGCTCTTAGTTGAGAAGAAGGATTGATCTCTGAGAATGGTTGTTGATTATCGTGCATTGAATGAGGTGACGATCAAGAACAAGTACCCACTACCGATGATCAATGATTTGTTTGACCAGCTGCAAGGAGCTAAAGTATTTTCCAAGATCGATCTGTGATCAGGATACCACCAACTGAAGATCCGAGAACAGGATATACCTAAGACAGCTTTGACCACGAGGTACGGGCTGTATGATTACACGGTTATGTCATTTGGATTGTCAAATGCCCCTGCCTATTTCATGAGTATGATGAATAAGGTGTTCATGGAGCTCTTGGATAAGTTTGTTGTAGTATTCACTGATGATATTTTGGTATACTCGAAGAATGAAGAGGAACACAAAGAGCATTTGTGTTTAGTTCTCGAGAAGCTCAGGGAACACCAGCTATATGCCAAGTTCAGCAAATGTGAGTTTTGGTTGAAGGAAGTTGGATTCCTTAGACATGTTATATCAGGAGAAGGTATAGCAGTAGACCCTACAAAGGTTAAATCCGTCACTGAGTGGTTGGCACCCACTTCAGTTGGAGAGATCCGCAGTTTTCTTGGACTCGCGGGATATTACCGGAGATTCATTGAGAACATTTCCAAGATTGCGAAGCCCATGACGGAGTTGTTGAAGAAGGACACCAAGTTTAAATGGATGGATGAATGTGAGGCTAGTTTTCAGGAGTTGAAGAAACGTTTGGTTATAGCCCCAGTGCTAATTCTTCCGGATATACGCAAGGATTTCCAAGTGTATTGCGATGCTTCTAGCCAAGGACTTGGAGGTGTAGTTATGTAGGACGGGAGAGTTGTTTCATATGCCTCACGTTAACTTCGACCTCATGAGTTGAATTATGCCATGCATGATTTGGAGTTAGCAGCTGTGGTGCATGCGCTTAAGACCCGGAGACATTTTCTTATCGGAAATTGTTGTGATGTGTACACGGATCACAAGAGTTTAAAGTACATTTTCACTTAGAAGGAGCTAAACCTCAGGCAAAGGAGATGGTTGGAGCTTATAAAGGATTATGACATGAAGTTACACTATCATCCAGGAAAGGCCAATGTCGTAGCAGACGCTTTGAGTTGGAAGAGCTATGTCAATACCCTCGTAAGCGAAGGATTACCACTGGAGTTAGTTGACAATCTCAAGGAACTTTGTTTGAAGATAGTTCCAAGAGGTTTTGTTGCAGCAATGGAGGTTCAGTCAAGATTATTGGGAAAGATTCGAGAACCTCAGAAGGATGACAAAGAAATTGCTGAGATAAAGGAGAAGATGAGCAAAGGAAAAGCCAAGGGTTTTCGTGAGGATGAGCACGAAATCTTATGGTTTGAGGACCGTGTATATGTACCCAATAATGCAGAGATCAGGAAGTTAATACTTCAGGAGGCCCATGACTCGCCATACTCAATACACCCCGGAAACACCAAGATGTATTTAGATTTGAAGGAGCATTTCTGGTGGACAGGTATGAAGAAGGATATTGCCGAGTGTGTAGCAGTATGTGATGTGTGTCAGAGAGTGAAGGCAGAACATCAAAAGCCGACAGGATTATTACAGCCTATGCCGATACCCGAATGGAAGTGGGATAAGCTTGGCATGGATTTCATTACCAAATTACCCAGGACCCGATCGGGATATGATTCTATCTGGGTAGTAGTTGATCGCTTGACCAAAGTGGCTCACTTTATCCCAGTGAAAACCACTTACACAAGTGCAAAGTTGGCCAAGATATATATGACCAGGATCGTATGTCTGCACGGAGTTCTGAGGACCATCGTATCAGAGAGAGGAACACAATTTACTTCGAAGTTTTGGAATCAGTTGCACCAGACCTTGGGTACCAGGCTAGAGTTCAGTACAACCTTTCATCCGCAGACAGATGGACAGACCGAGAGAGTCAATCAGATTCTGGAGGACATGTTGAGAGCTTGTGGTCTAGATTATGGATCTAGTTGGGATGATAATTTGCCTTACGCAGAGTTCTCATACAAGAACAGTTACCAGGCTAGTTTGAAGATGGCACCTTTCGAAGCTTTGTATGGGAGAAGGTGCAGGACACCGTTAATGTGGGATGAAGTTGGAGACCGTCTATTGTTTGGACCAGATCTAATTAAGGAGTCTGAAGAGAAGGTCAAGTTGATTCGAGATAGACTGAAGGTAGCTCAGTCCAGGCAGAAGAGTTATGCAGACACCAAACGCAAGGAGGTAGTCTATGAAATCGGAGATAGAGCATATCTTCGTGTGTCACCACTCCGAGGAGTTAAGCGATTTGGAGTTAAAGGAAAGTTAGCCCCGCGATTTGTAGGACCATACCGAGTTTTGGAGCGTATGGGAGAAGTGGCCTACAAGTTGGAGTTACCCGAAGGATTGTCAGGAGTTCATGATGTGTTTCACGTTTCCCAGTTGAAGAAGTGCCATGCAGAGATGGCCGATATTCTGAGAGACACAGTGCCCCTGGAAGCAATTCAGTTGGATAGTGATCTAACCTATGAGGAGAAACCCGTCAAGATTCTCGAGTTTGCCAGTCGAGTTACGCACAGCAAGGTTAGCAAGTTTTGCAAATTTCAGTGGAGCCACCATACCGAGGATGAAGCCACCTGGGAACGAGAAGAAGACCTACGGAAAGACCACCCACACCTATTTTCTAGCCAACCCGAATCTCGAGGGCGAGATTCATCTTAAGGGGGGTAGATTTGTAACATCCCAATTTTCAATTTGGATGTTATACATAGGTCATCATATGCATATCATATTTTATTTTCATTTTGGTTGTGATCCTAGAAATCTTAAGCAACTCAAGGACCCAAGGAGAGAGTTGTAGATTTCATAAATTTTCATATTTGTATTTTTCTCAAATTTGAAAAGAGGATCAATTTGGTTTTAATATTTTTCTCACCAAATATTTCTAATATTAAAAATAAAAGAGAGAAGATAATATGACTTCTTCAAAGAGAGAGGAATATTGGAGGAAATTTTAAAATCAAATAAATATTTTTTTGGATTTTTATTTGCTATTTTTATTTGAAATCAGAAAAAATATGCATTTTTGAAAATTGCATTTTTAGGAATGTTCACTTTGTTATAAATATTTTTGTATTCGAACTTCTTTGAAAATTGCATTTTTAGGAATGATCACTTTGTTCACTTTGACAGTTTAAAATTTGGTTTCAAGCAGATTTTGTATTCGAACTTCTTTTGATCGTAGTTTGAGTTTCATAGCTCCGATTCGACTGATTCTCTTTGCAAATCGAAGCTCTTTAGTTGAACTTTCAGTTTGGATTTTCTCGTCAGAGTTTTACCCTTGCATCTTATGCTTGAGTGCTTATTTAGGCTATTGTTTGTTTCCGATAGAGTTTCCGGAGTGCAAAGCGTGCTACTACGAGTCACTAGGGTTTTCAGATCGTCAGCAAGGCAAGTAACACTTTGATCATACCCCTTTATTACCCAGTTTTTATGCATTAGCTTCAACCCTCAAACATTGCATGAGTAGGAACTGTTTAACATGTGGGTTTTGGGAAGTAGATGATTAGGTAGAACCTATTGTCCTTTATTTCAACCCTTGGGAGTTACTTCTACGTTATGCTTATACTGCTATGCTATGCTCGTAGACGTGGTTTGGTTGAGTGTATCCATGACAGATGTGAGAGTTGTTAATTAATGGTTAACTTAAGGTGGCTACTTTAACACACATCTGGGTGGATTGGTTGAGGCACCCTGGAGCACCCAGTGGTTGTCTGGGCACCTGGAGCAATCTAGCGCTGTCCTGGGATATCCCGGAGTACCCGTGTGATCATCCTATGGTTCGCCACCCAGGATCAAAGGGATCATAAGATTAGTCATGATAGAAACTTCCGTGTGCAGACACAAGCCATTATGGGCTCTGGCATAGTTGAGTATGTTGTGTGACCTGTTTCAGTGGTAGGCTACCAGATGTAGGGGATGTAGGTGGTACTGCCTACCCAGAGTAAAGAGTTAATGCTTCTGAAAGACCGTGTCTCAGTCATCCGTTTCTCAACATCATGCAATGTGAGAAATTAAACGGAGGAGATCGAGTCTTGTGGGGGAAAAGTGCGCAAACCTCTGTAGAGTGTACAAAATAATCATGGTTAGCCGTGTCCCCGGTTATGGACATTTTGAGTATCTGGTTCTTGAATTATTGATTTGATCTCATCACTCTTAATTTGATTTGTTGGGTTAATAATACTGTTTAATTGGGATTGAGTTGGAGGAACCTTCTCAATATTTTATCAACCAACTTTGTAGTAAATAAAATATATTCCTTTGCAGTAGGGAAAAATTGCTTTACGCAAACATAATAACCATAGAGCCTCCACCAGCCATATATGCATGTAGTAATAGCTGTTATCGTGTTCTTTTGCTCTATAGTGTTATTTTGCCAGCATATTCCATGTGCTGACCCGTTTCGGGCTCCAACGTATTATGTTGCAGAGTTTTCAGACGAAGAGTAAGGTGCGCTAGGTCGTTGTCGTGCACTCAGCTATGCCGTTGGAGTTGATGGACTCATTTATCTTCAAAGCTTCCGCTATTATCTTCTTTAGATGGCCTTAAGCCATATTATTGTATTAAGTTCTCTTTTGAGACATCCGATGTAATAAGTGTGTGATTGCACTCTGTTATTGTCGTGGAATTGACACGGCAGATGTCCTCAAGCTAGGACTTAGTCCTGGAGCCATCGCCGCTAGGAAGCTTGAAGGGGTTAACGGGACAAGGACGAGGGTTTATACTGGTTCGGCCCCTTACGGTGAAGGTAAAAGCCTACGTCCAGTTGAGTTGGTATTGATTAGGGTTTCGATGACCAGGGAGCTTAACTGCTATGCCTGGCTCTCGATGAGATCTTTCCTGCCCTTAAACCGCTGCCGGGTCGTCCCTTTATATAGGGAGGCTGACGCCCAGCAGCTCTCAGAGTCCCGGCCGGCTCATAAGAGTGTCCGACTCGGACTCTCAACTATTCCCGCCTTACACTACAAGTTCTACCATAATAATGTTTGTAACTACGGGCTTTAAGCCATATCCGGGTCTTAAGCCCATCTTTGGCCCATCGTCTTCAAGCTTGGCGCCGGGCTTCTGGCAATGACCATTATGAGTAACCCGGCCCCTCCTGGCGGGTGACTCTAAGGTCTATATCCTCAACATTAGGCCCCAGATTGATTTGAGCCGGCTCACATCAATCTCCAATCCTTTCGACAGAAAATCTCCGGCTTACAATTGTGTGAAGGCCATAACCCGGCGTGACGTCATCCTCTGGACTCCAGGTAATCCGTCGTGATGTCATCTTCCATTAAGCCCGTTTTTTACTCCACCAGATCCGCAACGGATCTTATCTTTACTGCCATCCCGAAAATCGAGGCGTTTCATGGGGAGATAACCACGCCGTGGTCTCCTTGTTTCTCGCGCCCACTTATGAGCTCGCCCTTATAAATAGCCCGGCCCGACGGGCCTTCAGCCACTCTTCTTCCTCCTCGCGCCACTGTTCCTCCGCTCGAGCTCTGTTGTCGTCGCCGCCGCGGGTCTCCTCCTCCTCACCAACTCCGGCCACTGCATCAACCTGTTGTGTCCAGAGAAAACGGCGGCGACCTCCGCGACTCACCAGCACCTGTAAGTCCTGGCCACCCCGTAGAACAGATCTGCAGTAGGGTTCATCCTGTTCTTCCGTGTTCTTCGCCGTCGCCCACGAGCTCCGGTAGTTTTCATTTTTACTGCCCTTTTTTGATCTTAGCCTTGTATAGAACCACTGCGGTAGCTGTTTAGCACCCATTTCACATGCAAGTAGCCTTCGTTTTACTGCATAAGAGCCTTGTTCGAGCCCAAGAACTTCTCCTGCGTCTGTTTTTAGGTCTAGAAACTTTCCTTTTGACCGACCATTTTGATCCAAATTATTTACTGCCATGTGTGAAACCTGTTTTCACCACACTTAGTAAAAAACTACACTTGTTGAGTCATGGCGGTTTACAATTCCGGTTTAAAGAAACCACGCGCCATAGGACCTTCCGGCTCAAAGGAGACCACGCGCCATAGAATTTTCCGGCTCATCTCTGATAAGGCCGTAGACAATCGAATTACTCTCAATACCTTGGGCGGCTTAAATAACCTGATACACCTAGATATATGTCATTAGTCCCCTCCATAAGCCGCCACTTTAACATTGAACTGTAAATTTCCTCCGGCTTATAATTAAACCGGACGTTTCCTTTTATCATAGGCTGCCGACTTTCACCATGCCTCCCAAAGCTCCTAAAGCCTCCATCACTTGCAATTGGATGAAGTCCAATGTCACCAACGAGACTTTAGCAGATTTTGTCAAGTCTGGTTACCTGCCCAAGAAGGACGTCATGTCCTACCGTGCCCCCGACCCATCAGAGGAGAGACCACAGCCAAGGGACGGGGAGGTGGTCATTTTTGCGGATCACATGAGCCGGGGCTTCGCACCGCCCGGCTCAAAGTTTTTTAGAGACGTGCTGAACTTCTTTGACCTGCGGCCACAAGATATAGGACCCAACTCGGTGTCCAACATATGCAATTTCCAAGTGTTCTGCGAGGTTTATCTTGGAGAAGAGCCCAGTCTGCTGCTCTTCAGAGAGCTCTTCTACTTGAACCGCCAGAACGAGTGCGCCAACGGGCCAAGTTTGGAGCTAGGCGGCATCTCCATTCAGAGACGGAGAGACTGTCTTTTCCCTTATGCCGAGCCGCCGAGTCACCCAAAGGACTGGAACCTGACGTGGTTCTATTGCCAAGACACGTCGCCGGCTGACGACAGCCCGCTGCCCGGCTTTCGCCCTTCACGTCTGGAACCGACTCACCCTCTGTCTGACAAGTTAACTCAGGCAGAGTGCCAACCTCTACTCCCCACCATCAACAAGATCAAGGCTCTCCTGGGCAATGGTCTCAACGGAATCGATCTGGTCCGGGTATGGATCTCGTGGCGGGTGATCCCATTGAGCCGCCGCCCCGGCTTAATGTGCGAATACACGGGCCGAAAGGATGACCCCCAGAGACATAGCCGCAACGATCTCCCTGAAGATGTTGCTGAGGATATGACCAAGGCTCTTTTGAACGAGAGCCTGGAAGACTGCGGGAGGACCGGGTTAGCCCCCTTCTGCAAGACCAACCCAGCCCCAGCGGTAAGTCGCTGATCTGAACATTTTATCTTCTTCTGTAGATAACCGTCATCTGAATCTTTAAGAAATCATCCTTGTATTTTTCAGGCTGATGACAAGTTCTGGAAGGTCAAATATGACCATGAGGCGGCCAAGAAGGCCAGAAAGGCGAAGAAAGCCGCCAAGAAAGCCGCTCCCCGTAAGAAGGGAAGTAGGCCTACTGCTTCAGAGCTGATGCAATTAAGCGACAGCTCCGAGTCAGAGGTAACCCCTGAATCTGTAGACTCTGGTTATATCTGTTATTTATCTCTGTCCACCTTATCAATACTATGCATCAACAGGATGACACCGGTGCAAGTAACCCGGTGGTTGAAGAGGTAATGTCACTTTCCTCCGACTCGGAGCCCTTGCCAAGGCTGAAAGTCCGAAGGGTAACCCGGAAAGTAAGCTTTTCACATCCTTTAGCTTATCAAGATCCTCAATTTATTTTGAAGCGACAGGTTCATGAAAGCCGGCGGCACACCCGGACCAACAAAGACACTGACCTCTCCTCCGGGTTACCTGACGCATCGAGGAAACGTCGGACTGAGGTGGTCTCAAAGTTGTACCCTTTTCATCCTTTGACAGGTGTTATACGTCAACCGCTCAACTCTTCTGACTCAAATTATCAGAAAACTTCCCCCTCTTCTGGCGACTCTATGCAGTCGAATCTGCCGGCTTTCAAGACCGTGCCCGGGTAATGATAATCATCTCATGTTGTACTTTGTCTTTACTTACACTATTGTGCTTAACCTTTCTGTATTTTCAGCGCCCAAGCAAAACTCAGCAAAAGGGCGAAGAAGAACAAGCCGGTCGATGAGCCGGACTTGCCTGAGCCGGAGGTAGCCGCTCAAGAACCGCCAGCTGCCTCTGCTCCTGAGGCCGCTGCTCCAACCAACAAGCCCATAGCAGAAGCTTCTGCTAACTCGGATGCCTCCAGCTCGGCCCAACCAGCTGATGACCCAGATGTGGTAATCACCCGGACGGAATTTGTTAAGCCGGGGAGACCTACTGCGCTGGCCAAGTGTTCTACCAAGGGGGAGCTGCTACAGCCCCGCCAGGTTAATCTGGACCTCACCGACTACGCCAACCTAAGCATCGGAGAGCTCGTCTCCGGCTACGTCAGCCAAGTGCACAAGAGCCGGGACTTAGAAATTGCCATGGTGAACCAGATTCAGCAGAAGTCTGAGGTATCACTCTTCTGTCTTCTTACTTACTGCATAGTTACCTTTACCATGCTAGCCCCCAAGTCGACGACGTATGATGGAATATGTTGTAGACTTAAGTTCCGGCTTACTTCCATGAACCGGTGATTTGTAGATAGGAACGTTCGATATGCATTAGCCCCCAAGTGCCAAGTGTCTTTGCTTGGAAAACGCTTGGGACTTTAAATTTGCATAGTAACTGTTCATGCTATAACCCGGAAATTATGCAGGCTGCTGGCAAGAAGTTTGAAGCTGACATCTCTGATCTCAAGACCCGTCTGAAGACGCAAGAAACTGAGACCCGGAAAGCAAATGCTAAATTTGTGTCCAGTATTGCTGCGCAAGAGAAGCTGAAGACGGACTTCGGCGCTGAACGGAGAGCCTGGGCTGAAGAAAAGGCTGCTCTGGTGAACCGGGCCGAGCAGGCGGAGAAGGCTTTGTCAGAGAAGACCGCCGAACTCTCCGGCTTAAAGCGCCAAGTGTCCCAGATGGCTGTCGTAATCTTCGGTAAGTCATTTCACCGGATTTCATCAAGTTTAGAATCTTTATATCTCATAACTCATCCTTGTCGGCGGCTTATCTTATTCTGTTAAACAGGTCCCAGAAGCGCCAACCTCAACCAGAGTGTGGTAACCAAACTGAAGGCCGTGTACACCCTGGTGGAGCAACTCTACACCGGGTCACAGCGTGCCTTGGCTGTGGTGGCCCTATCCAACGAGGTGCCGACGGGCCTCTGCAAGAGCCGGAGCCATAGCGGCTCTAAGCCGGGCTAAGGCGTTCCTTCCAGAGCTAGACCCGGCGGACATCGCTCTGGGCTACCCCAGTTTGAAGGAAGACGGCACCGCCTTCGACCAGAAGGACTTCGCAGCTTGCGTGAAGATCGTACGCCCGGTGGCCACCCTCATTGGAAACGACACAGATCTGACCAAGTACCAGCCGGGTTACAATGCGGAAAATCAGAGGATCCCGACCCCGCGCTATGAAGCCCTCAGCTTAATCCCGTCGGCTCGTCAGCACACCTTCGCCCCGGAGATTGACCCGGCCGGGTTAATTGACGAGGAAGCTCAATTCGAAGCTCTGAGCGGCATCGACTGGAAATCATCAACTTTCCAGGTCTTGGGAACAGCCGGAGGAGAAGAGAGGGATGAGCCGGAGACGTCAACCCAGCAAGCATCTTAACTCTGCAGGCGGCTTATAAAACAATGCTCCACCCTTTTGGACTCGATGAGTCTTGTAATAGAGTAGGATCAATACTTTAAATTTGCCGTGCAATCGTGCCCGCGTTGAATGCTGAAGTCCATGGAAGTTGTCTCCTCCATATTTCCCCGGGTCATAATCGATTATTCATTTTCCTTAAGCTCAAAATAATTGCCTTTAACTATCCTGCACCGAAGGACAAATCACAAGTCTCTAGGCGGCTTACCGCACTGAGAAGCATATTTTTAAACATATAACCCGGAATATGAATCAAAAAAGACTGGTCCTCAGTTATGTCCTTGATATAACCGTAACAACACACTTACCAGCCTGCAAGCACACTTCCGGCTTAGATAACTCGGGTAATAAGGTTGGTACCTCAATCCCGGTTTACCTGTCTTAATAACGCCCATTGTGTGCAACTAACACTGTAAATCAAAGTTAAATCGGCAAAGTGAGACCCGGCCGTACACACTTTGAAATAATCAGAAGAAACATGCTATAAAGGAGAAGAGCGTAGGGGCTTCCGGTTCGAATACGACCAGAAACCCGGCCCAAAGGGGTTATGCTAGGATTCGAATACGATCATATAGCCCCCAGTGGGTGTGGCGATGCCAATCAAAAGGGTATCGACAGCTATGTTCTCTTTGGTTCGAATACGACCCATGTTTGAACAGGAAGCCCCCAAGTGATTTTAAGAATTGTTTAACGACGCTGATTCGAATACGATCCACGTCGGTTCCCAAAGAGGTTAAACTATGATTCAAATATGATCAAAGAAAACTCCCCAATGAGCTCGGCACTTTGCCAATCAAATGGGTATCGACAGCTATGTTCTCTTTGGTTCGAATACGACCTATGTTTGAACAGGAAGCCCCCAAGTGACCTTATTGCCTACGGCTAGATTCGAATACGATCATAAGCCGGATCCTCCTTCAAGTTATCATGTAATCTTGCAATGAAAACAACACGTGCACATTTGGAGGAGAAAAAAGGACAGAGGTCCTGCTTTATTGCTTATCATAATATATACATGGTGTAGAGAAATATGTACATTATGAGAGCCGGTGGCTCAAGTGTAGTAAGGCCGAAGCTGAGCTATGTTCCACGGCCGACGGGTCTCTTCCTCCGACTTACGTGAATATTTGTGCTCCCGAATGTCAATGAGGTAATATGACCCATTGTGCAAATTCTTGCTGACCACAAAGGGCCCTTCCCAAGGCGGGGATAGCTTGTGCGCATCTGTTTGATCTTGGATGAGCCGGAGCACCAGATCGCCTTCCTGGAAGACCCGGGATTTAACCCGGCGACTATGATAACGGCACAGGTCTTGTTGGTAAATCGCTGAGCGAGCTGCTGCCACATCACCCTGTTCGTCCAACAAGTCAAGAGCATCTTGGCGCGCCTGTTCATTGTCCGCCTCAACATAAGCCGCCACTCGAGGTGAGTCATGACGGATGTCACTGGGGAGGACTGCTTCTGCCCCATAAACCATGAAGAAAGGCGTGAAACCTGTAGACCTGTTAGGAGTAGTGTTGATGCTCCATAACACGGAGGGCAACTCCTCCACCCAACAACCCGGCGTCCGTTGCAAAGGGACCAAAAGCCGGGGCTTGATGCCCTTCAGAATCTCCTGATTAGCTCTCTCAGCTTGACCATTGGATTGAGGATGAGCCACTGAGGAAACATCAAGTCGGATATGCTCTCGTTGACAAAACTCTTCCATGGCGCCTTTGGATAGATTGGTGCCATTGTCAGTTATAATGCTGTGCGGAAAGCCAAAGCGAAAAATCACCTTTTTCATAAATTGAACCGCCGTGGCTGCATCACACTTGCTAACTGGTTCAGCTTCCACCCACTTTGTGAATTTGTCAACTGCCACCAAAAGGTGGGTCTTCTTATCCTTGGACCTTTTAAAAGGTCCAACCATATCAAGCCCCCAGACCGCAAAGGGCCAAGTAATTGGGATCATCCTCAGCTCCTGAGCCGGCACATGGGCCCGTCGCGAGAACCTTTGGCAACCATCACATTTACTGACCAAGTCTTCCGCATCAGCATGAGCCGTCAGCCAATAAAAACCGTGACGAAAAGCCTTGGCCACAAGAGACTTTGAACCGGCGTGATGGCCACAATCCCCTTCGTGAATCTCACGCAAGATCTCTTGACCTTCCTTAGGGGAGACACAACGCTGGAACGCTCACACTGCGGTGATGCAACTCACCATTGATAACAATCATTGACTTAGACCGCCAGGTTATTTGTCTGGCCAAAGTTTCATCCTCAGGCAAATCTCCCCGGGTTATGTAAGCCAGATAGGGCATTGTCCAGTCCGGTATGATGTGGAGAGCCGCCACCAGTCGTGCCTCCGGGTCAGGGACAGCCAAGTCTTCCTCTGTAGGCAACTTAACAGAAGGGTTATACATGACATCCAGGAAAGTATTAGGCGGCACCGGATTTCGCTGAGAGCCCAGCCGGCTTAAAGCATCAGCCGCCTCGTTCTTCCTGCGATCAATGTGCTCTACTTGGTAACCCTGAAAGTGCCCAGAAATGGCATCAACTTCACGGCGATAAGCCGCCATGAGAGGGTCCTTGGAGTCCCACTTTCCTGACACTTGTTGAGCCACCAAGTCTGAGTCGCCGAAACACCTTACCCGGCTCAAGCTCATCTCCTTAGCCATCCGAAGACCGTGGAGCAAGGCCTCGTACTCAGCCGCATTGTTAGTGCAAGGAAACATCAACTGTAACACATAATGGAACTTGTCACCTTTAGGGGAAGCCGACACGACTCCAGCCCCCGAGCCCTCCAATTGCCTGGACCCATCGAAGTGAATAGTCCAGTATGTGTTATCCGGCTTTTGCTTGGGCACTTGTGACTCTGTCCAAGCATTGATGAAATCCACCAAGGCCTGAGATTTAACAGTAGTGCGTGGCACGTATTTCAGACCATGAGGTCCAAGCTCTATAGCCCACTTAGCCACTCTCCCTGTGGCCTCTCTGTTTTGAATGA
Organism: Aegilops tauschii subsp. strangulata; assembly: GCF_002575655.3. Classification (NCBI taxonomy): domain Eukaryota; kingdom Viridiplantae; phylum Streptophyta; class Magnoliopsida; order Poales; family Poaceae; genus Aegilops; species Aegilops tauschii. The sequence goes on along the minus strand of NC_053035.3, from coordinate 233,333,021 downwards.
TATCACCAAGAGGGGCAGAACTGACCACAGTGATGGGATGACCCTGGAAATAATGCTTAAGCTTCCGGCTCGCCATGAACACACCATAAACAAGCTTATGCCAATGTGGATACCGCTGTTTGGACTCGATGAGCACTTCGCTGACATAATAAACCAGCCACTGAACCGGATGCTCCTTACCCTCTTCCTTGCGCTCCACCACCACAGCCACACTGACGGCTCGTGTGTTAGCAGCCACATATAGCAATAAAGGCTCCTTGTCAACTGGAGCAGCAAGGACTGGGGGCTCGGCCAGCTGCTTCTTCAAATCCTCAAAAGCAGTATTGGCTGCATCATTCCAGACAAAGTTATCAGTTTTCTTCATCAACTGATATAATGGCATGGCCTTCTCACCCAAACGGCTTATGAACCGGCTCAAAGCAGCGATGCGACCCGCCAAGCGCTGAACGTCATTTATACACGCCGGCTTAGCCAGGGAGGTGATGGCCTTGATCTTCTCCGGGTTAGCTTCAATGCCTCTGTCAGAAACCAAGAAACCCAAGAGCTTGCCTGCAGCAACACCAAAAACACACTTGGCCGGGTTAAGCATCATCTTGTAAACCCGGAGATTATCAAAGATTTCCCTTAAATCATCTATCAGGGTTTCCTCCTTTATGGATTTAACCACAATATCGTCCACATAAGCATGAACATTGCGCCCAATCTGGTTATGAAGACAGTTCTGCACACAACGCTGATAAGTTGCCTGTGCACACTTGAGTCCAAAGGGCATAGACACATAGCAGAAGGCTCCAAAGGGAGTGATGAATGCCGTCTTCTCCTGGTCCTTAACTGCCATTTTAATCTGATGATATCCGGAATAAGCATCCAAGAAACTTAAGCGTGCACAACCTGCCGTAGCATCAATAATTTGATCAATACGGGGAAGGGCAAAAGGATCAGCCGGATACGCCTTGTTTAAGTCCGTGTAGTCCACACACATCCGCCAAGTGTCGTTCTTCTTGAGTACGAGCACCAAGTTAGCTAACCATTCTGGGTGAAAGACTTCAACAATAAACCCGGCCGCCAAGAGCCAGGCCACCTCTTCGCCAATAGCTTTCCACCTCTCTTCATTAAACCGCCGAAGGAACTGCCTGACCGGCTTAAATTTTGGATCAACATTGAGAGTGTGCTCAGCAAGTTCTCTAGGTACACCTGGCATGTCAGACGGCTTCCATGCAAAAATGTCCCTATTCTCACGGATGAACTCGATGAGCGCGCTTTCCTATTTTGGATCCAGATTGGCACTGATGCTAAACTGCTGAGATGAATCTCCTGGAACAAAATCAACAAGCTTAGTCTCATCAGCCGACTTAAATTTCATTGCCGGCTCATGTTCCGTAGTCGGCTTTTTCAGAGAGGTCATATCTGTTGGGTCAACATTGTCTTTGTAAAACTTCAACTCCTCTGTTGCACAAACAGATTCTGCATAAGCTGCATCGCCTTCCTCACACTCCAGGGCCATCTTCCGGCTGCCGTGAACCGTAATGGTCCCATTATGACCCGGCATCTTGAGCTGTAAATACACGTAACACGGCCGTGCCATGAACTTGGCGTAAGCCGGCCGCCCAAATATGGCGTGGTATGGACTTCTTATCTTGACCACCTCAAAGGTCAATTTTCCCACCCTGTAGTTGTGCTCATCTCCTAAGGCCACTTCCAACTCGATCTTGCTGACTGGATAAGCCGACTTACCAGGCACCACACCGTGGAAAATAGTGTTTGACTGGCTGAGGTTCTTATCAATCAACCCCATACGACGGAACGTCTCATAATAGAGGATGTTGATGCTGCTGCCTCCATCCATGAGCACCTTAGTGAACTTATATCCTCCCACCTGAGGAGCCACCACTAAGGCCAAGTGACCCGGATTATCCACCCGGGGAGGGTGATCCTCCCTACTCCCCACTATAGGCTGCTCAGACCACCGCAAGTAGCGTGGAACCGCCGGCTCAACAGCATTCACAGCCCTCTTATGAAGCTTCTGATCTCGCTTACACAGACTGGTGGTAAACACATGATACTGTCCACCGCTAAGCTGCTTTGGATTGGTCTGATAACCCCCCTGCTGCTGTTGATGACCCTGGCCAGACTGCTGATTAAAGCCCCCTTGACCGTTCTGAGGATTAGAATTTGAGCCGCCGCCCGGGCCATGAAAGCCGCCGGCACCTGAGCCGCCGCCCGGGCCATTGTAATTCTTAAAGGCCTTCATGATTGCACAATCCTTCCATAGATGGGTAGCTGGCTTCTCTCTAGAGCCATGCCTTGGACAAGGCTCATTCAACAGCTGCTCCAGCGTCGGGCCTGACCCGCCGGCTCGGGGAGGGGCCTCCCCTTGCGTCGCTGGTTATTACCTTGTGAGCTGGTGTTGGCTACAAACTCTAGGCTGCCATCGGCCTTGCGCTTGCCTCCTCCTTGGCTCCCCGGGTTATGCTGAGGACCCTTGCCATTGCCGTTCTTCTTTCCCTTCCCTGTCCTTTCATCATCTGAAGCGGGGTCCTTGGTACCATCAGAATCGGCGTACTTGACAAGAGCCGCCATCAGTGTACCCATATCATTGCAGTCGCGCTTAAGCCGCCCGAGTTTCATCTTCAGGGGCACAAAACGACAATTCTGCTCCAACATTAAGACCGCAGAGCCGGCATCCATCTTATCCGAGGAATATATTATCTCCTTAACTCGGCGAACCCAATTTGTCGTAGACTCACCCTCCTGCTGCTTGCAGTTAGTCAAATCCACAATTGACATAGACTGCCTACAGGTATCCTTGAAGTTTTGGATGAACCGGGCCTTCAGCTCAGCCCAAGACCCAATGGAATTCGGTGGTAGCCCTTTCAACCAAGTGCGGGCAGTCCCATCCAACATCATGGTGAAGTATTTGGCCATTGCCGCTTCACTGACCTCCAGCAGTTCCATGGTCATCTCGTAACTCTCGATCCAGGCTGCGGGTTGTAAGTCGGCCGTGTAATTAGGCACCTTCCTAGGGCCTTTGAAGTCCTTGGGCAGACGTTCATTGCGGATAGCTGGCACTAAACAAGGGACACCCCCAGTCCTGGTAGGGATACCCACGTCGACGGAAGTCGTCGGATAAGCCGGGGGAGTCTGGTAAGCCGTCAACTGAGGCACCTGCTCCGCCTCTTGCCGCGCTTTGTCTTGGTCTGATGCGTGAAAGGCTCCGTTATGAGCCGGGCCATGGCCAGGGGGCGGGTCATGGCGTCGGACGTTACTTGAGCCGGTCGCTGAGACCATGTGTCTGCTGTAACTCGGGCTCCGGCCTGGACGAGGGGTCGAGTGGATCATGTCCCGGCTGTAGGAGTACGCCTCTTGCTGCGCCAGTGCTGTCTGAAGGAGTTCCCTGAGCCGGCGGGTTTCAATAGCCGTCGGAGAGTCGCCGTCAATTGGGAGAGCCGCCAGCCGTGCTGCGCGGCGACCATGTTCTCCAGCGGGTTAGCATAATGACCCGGTGGTATTGGCACGTACTGAGGCGGGGCAGGGTGCACCTGAGGAGGCCCCATCACTTGTGGCTGAATAGGGGTCCCGGACCCGGGCACTATGACCCCTGGCGGGTTACTAGACCCTGCACCTGGCGTGTTGAAGAGGTTTCGCGGATCGTAAACCGGAGGGAGTCGAGATTGGGCCTTTTGATGCCTCCTTCTCAGGACCTCATTGGACGCGTTTTGATCCATCGTGAGCCAGAAGGACTGCGCTTGAATCAACTGGGTTTGGGCGTCGAGAGCCGCCCTCTCCGCAGCCATCCTGATCCCTTCTGCTGCCAGATCCTCCTTAGCTTTCACTAGATCTAACCTTAACTGTGCCACCTCGGCATCATGCTGAGCTTGATTCGCCGGGTCAACCGTGGCGGTTAACAGGGCCGTCATCTTGTCCGTGAGATCCATTAGCACCTGAGCCGGCGAGGGCACCGGGTTTCCCGCTCCAGCAGCAGGGTTCTGAACAGGATGCGCACCGGCCATGAAGATTCCAACCCGGCTTGGTGGCTCAAACGGGTCTGGAATACTGTCACCATCGGAACAACCCATGAGCCTGCCATCTTGAAGTTGATACAACGAGTTTGACTCATCGGTGGACGACTCGCCGTCAGAGCCGGCGGCCGTCTCATCACCAGATCCAGATCGACCAGAGAGCCCTCCATGGATACATCCCACAAAAGCATGCTTTAAGGCAGGCCGGGCCCGGGCGGGTCGTGCACGCTGAGCCGTCTCGATGAGATCGGCGCAGAGATCCGGCTCAGGGCCCGGCTCACCAATCTTGCCAATGAAAACATGAATTCCGCCGAAGGGGACCCGGTACCCGTACTCAATTGAGCCGGCGTCGGGGCCCCAGTTTGTATCGTTGATGTAGAGCCTGCCGCGACGACTCTTGGTCATCCGGCCCACACCGTATCCCTTGAGCCCTTCGAAGCTGCCCTTCAAGAACTCAAATCCACCGTGCGCTGGCCCCACGGTGGGCGCACAAATGTCGTGGAATTGACACGGCAGATGTCCTCAAGCTAGGACTTAGTCATGGAGCCATCGCCGCTAGGAAGCTTGAAGGGGTTAACGGGACAAGGAACACGAGGGTTTATACTGGTTCGGCCCCTTACGGTGAAGGTAAAAGCCTACGTCCAGTTGAGTTGGTATTGATTAGGGTTTCGATGACCAGGGAGCTTAACTGCTATGCCTGGCTCTCGATGAGATCTTTCCTGCCCTTAAACCGCTGCCGGGTCGTCCCTTTATATAGGGAGGCTGACGCCCAGCAGCTCTCAGAGTCCCGGCCGGCTCATAAGAGTGTCCGGCTCGGACTCTCAACTATTCCTGCCTTACACTACAAGTTCTACCATAATAATGTTTGTAACTACGGGCTTTAAGCCATATCCGGGTCTTAAGCCCATCTTTGGCCCATCGTCTTCAAGCTTGGCGCCGGGCTTCTGGCAATGACCATTATGAGTAACCCGGCCCCTCCTGGCGGGTGACTCTAAGGTCTATATCCTCAACAGTTATAGATCCTTCGAGTACTGTGTGTGTCAGCATTACTGATCCAGGGATGACACTTATGCACAGAGATTTGACTGTTTGAGGTCGGATCGCTACAAATCTTATCAATAGTCAAAGGCATCCTCGAAGAATACATTAGGCCCTATATAAAACCTTATCAATAGTTGAAACCAAGTGTTACTACTACACCAAACAAGTTCAAAACGAGAAACTGGACCCACTCACGGCACGACACGCCTGTCTCGTTTGGTCCATCGGTCAAAGCGCATCCTCTTCTTGGCATAACAATAGAGTACAGTAAATTTTTTAGAATGCTCTTGGCATGTCGCTAACATGTGATGAGTTAACTGACCTCAATAGACGGCAAAAATGCCAGCCCGCCGCACTTTGAGAGAGATGAGGCGCGAGAAGCGATACGGGCTGCTGGATTACTAGAGCTAGGTGTCGCACAGAGGCCAAGAAATATGGTGATAGCATGGGTTAGCCATGTAGAATGATGTAACTACACTGGGCTGCCGTGTTTCGTACACTTCTGGTCTACTGTGGAGATGATTGGTTGATTTTATATCGCTGAATAATATAAAATATTATGAGTGCAGACGCTCCACCACGAGGTTCCTTGCTCCTTCTTGGTCGTCGGGAATCTATGGTCTTCCACTCTTTTTTTGACGTGAGCTTTGTTCATCCTTTTGCCAACACGTGGCAACTCGCAGAATGACGAGAAGCTTGCTTAATAGGCCTTCTCCCTTGCCAACGCATGCGCGATGGCTTGCAGCACGAGGAGAAACTTTTGCTTACAAGCGGTGGGCGTGCAGCAGTTCATTTGGTGTCAGATTGCCAGCAGTTCATTCGACTTCCGGAAGAGGCGAAGAGCCAAGCGCAAGGTCACCTACTAAGGCTGGTCATAGTGGGAGTAACATAGGTAGTAACATAGCGTAGTCCATAGGTAGTAACATAGCGTAGTCCAAGATAAGTTTGCTTATGTGGCATGTATTTAATGAGGAGAGATGTGTTTAGAGTAACATAATATGTTACTGTAACATAGCGCTTTCCAAGAGAGGGTGAGTCTACAAGGTAATAAATGAAGCCAACTAGTATGACACTACTACTATGTTACTTTGCATTATGGAGGTAGTAACTTAGACTAGTGTCATATGCATGACACTAGTCTAAGTTACTCTGCACTATGACCAGCCTAAGAGCATGGTTAATAGTATAGCCAGCTGATGGCTATACGAAACTGCCATGTCATGTATAGCCATCATTTATAGTCACTCATATAGTAGTGTGGGCTACAAGGTTGGCTATAACATTACTACTTTTTTCAACCTTCTCTCTTCCTCTTTCTTCACATTTATTCTATTTGTCTAGGAATCCGCATATAGATAGGCTCTTGCATGAGAGCCCACTCCCCTTAGACTACCCACAGTGGGAGTAACATAGATGGTAACATCACACATCTCAAGGCAAAACAGATGATGTGGCGAGTAATTAATGAGAAAAGAGAAGCATGTGGTAACATAGATAGTTACTGTAACATCACACATACCAAGACAAGATGAGTCTACAACCTAATAAATGAAGTGTTGAATGAAACCACAAATACTCCCCACTATAGAGGTAGTACTCTAAGTTACTACCCATTGTGACTAGTCTTACTTTTTCATCACTCTCTCCTCTACATAGGCGAAAAATGCCATGTAAGCGGGCTATAAGCCCACTATTATACTTGTGGGAGAGAGAGATGTGAAAAAGTAAGGGGAGTGGGCTCTCATGCAAGAGCCTAGCTATATACACATTCCTAGGTAAATGCAATAAATGTGAAGAAAGAGATAGAGAGAAGATGGAAAAAGTACTAATGTACTAATAGCCAACCTTATAGCCCACATATTGCATGAGTGCATATAGATGATGGCTGTAGATGACATGGCGGTTCCTTGTAGCCATCAGTTGGGTATATTATTAACCATGCTAAGGCTAGTCATAGTGGGCAGTAATTTAGACTAGTAACATATGCATGTTACTAGTTTATGTTACTATCATCATAGTGGGCAGTAACATAAATGTAGTGTCACGCAAGCCTTCATTTATTATGTTGTAGACTCATTTTGCATTGGTGTGCGTTATGTTACAAACACCTCTCTCCACATTAACTCCATGCCACATAAGCATATATGTCTTGGGATGCGTTATGTTCAAAAAACCTTCAATTAACATGTGTTCAAAAAACAAAAAAATGTCAAAAATTACAAAACAAAGACCTCGATATTAACTAGACGGATGGGTCACTGCAAAGGTTTATAATAAACCTTTGCAGTAACCCATCCCTCTAGTTAACATCGAGTCCACTTCCCATTCGGTTACCCATCTCATGACTACACCAGCCTCAGCACAGTTAACTTGGGAGTTCTGTTAGATGAGCTATCGGTAGGGAAGTTGGTCCTTGCTGATATAGGATGCCTCTTCATATCCTTTATGGCATACCCGGATGACCGCATGTTACCGCCCAATAGCCAATGCCACGTCCCCTGCGAATGTAGAAGTTTCCCTCCCTCGTCTTAGCTGGTTCACGCGTTTTCCTTGTTTTAAGCCGCCTGCCCACCTATAGAACCAGCTCGCGCTGGCCAATTCCTCTCCAAACACCTAGGGAGGTGGTTGAACCGAACAAGTCTAACTTGTTTCTAGTGGGTACATTGACGTGGCATCAAAAGGGTGTGATGTCTGACTCTGGCAAAATAGTTTACTAGTACCACGCTGGCATACATGAGCATGGGGCTCGGACATATCAAAAGTAGTGCATTAATCTCCAAAAAGGGTTGACCATGTCCATGCTACCATCCCATGCTCCGTCATTCAGTGTGTGCTTCTCGTCGTTCTGCGAGTTGACGGGACACTTTAAAGTTAATACATATTTAGTACTCTCTCCAAAAAGGGCCGACCATGTCCATGGCTACCATCCCGTGCTCGGTCATTGAGTACGTGCACTATTCACGTGCCATCTAGGAGGAAAAATATTGCGTAGCACTAGGTGCCATCGTAGTGCACGACTCACTTACACATTGCTTATCTCCATTTTCTTGCATGACACGTGCACCTTGATGCTAGATGTCCCACATGTTGGCAAAAGGATGAACAAAGCTCACGTAAAAAAGAGAGTGGAAGAACATAGATTCCCGAAGACCGAGAAGGAGCAAGGAAACTCGTGGTGGAGCATCTACACTCATAATATTTATATTATTCAGCGATAATCAACCAACCATCTCCACAGTAGACCAGAAGAGTACGGAACACGGCAGCCCAGTGTAGTTACATCATACTACATGGCTAACCTACGCTATCACCATATTTCTTGGTCTCCGTGCGACACCTAGCTCTAGTAATCCAGCAGCCCGTATCGCTTCTCGCTCCTCGTCTCTCTCAAAGTGCAGCGGGCTGGCGTTTTTGCCGTCTATTGAGGTCGGTTAACTCATCACATGTTAGCGACTCTTGGGTGGGATAGTTTTTTTTGGTGGGTTTGGGGCAACTTGCTCCAATTTAGCCCTCACATTTGGATACTTTAGGGATATTTGAGCCCCAACTAGCTCAAACTAACTCTAACCCATGGATCCAAACAGGGCCAAAGTTAGTCTCGGAAAACGAATTAAGCCCTATATACAAGGACAGACGGAGTACATGATACTAGCAAACGCTCACCAGTAGTAGTAGTTCATTGGTTGGTTTCAATTTTTGATTCAGTTGTTGTGTTGCTACCGTCCAATATTCGCGTGTGATTGTTTCTAGAATAAAGAAGGAGGTACTCCTACTTATGTTACTCCCACTATGGCTAGCCTAAGGTTAGTAGATGACCTTGCGCTTGGCTCTTCGTCTCTTCCGGAAGTCGAACAATAATGATGGTACTACAGTAGTACTTCTGGCAATCTGACACCAAATGAACTGCTGCATGTCCACCGCTTGTAAGCAAAAGTTTCTCCTCGTGCTGCGAGCCACCGCGCACGCGTTGGCGAGGGAGAAGGCGTAGTAAGCAAGCTCCTCGTCGTTCTGCGAGTTGACGGGAGACATCAAAGTTATTTAGTACATACTCTCTCCAAAAAAAGGCTAACCATGTCATGGCTACCATCCCGTGCTCCGTCGTTGAGTACATGCACTATTCACGCGCCATCAAGGAGAAAAAATATTGCGTAGTAGGTGCCATCGAAGTGCATGACTCACTTACGCACTGCTTATCTGATTATCTCCATTTTCTTGCATGACACGTGCACCTTGATGCTAGATGTCTCCCGTGTTGGCAAAAGGATGAACAAAGCTCACGTAAAAAAAGAGTGGAAGAACATAGATTCCCGACAACCGAGAAGGAGCAAGGAACCTCGCGGTGGAGCGTCTGCAAGGAACCTTGCGCGTTTTCCCCTGTTTTTTGCCGCCTGCCCACCTATAAACAAATAAAAGAACATGAACTCTTCGCTAACCACTAGTGATGATACATCAGGATGCTAAGTTGAAGATATTTTATAGTTTATATTGATAACCATGCAAGAAGCCACGCATGTACAGGACGCATGCAGCCACGCATGTACACATGCCAACGCACTAACTCATGCCGATCCAACTCATGCACATACGCGCACAACATGGAGCACACAACGCATGTACACAACACATTCATGCACACACACTTGGCCACACAATGCACGTGAATAACAGATGCATGCGCACACACTCGGCTGCATGGAGGTGTGCGCCATTTGCAGCGACGTCCGGTTCGTCGTGCTACGACGAAGCTCACACACAACTGCGCCTACGCATCTCTTGCAGCACCTCTTTGCCATCGTTGCTCAACGACTAGCTGGAGACGAAGACGACCATAGCCTCGGCCTTAGAGCTAGCACCGATGGAAAAGCACGCACGCTGCATGCACACGAGCACGTACGGAGTGCCCACGACGTGGTCCGTCCCCAGTCGCCTCTACTCCTTCTGCGCACGTTGTCTATGAAGGCGGTTGCATGCCTAATGATGATGTGGGTGAGATCTTCTAGGACTCAGATGATGACGAGGAAAATTATGAGACTACCCACAGTGGGAGTAACATAGGTAGTAACATCACACATATCTAGATAAAGTAGATGATGTGGCAAGCAATAAATGAAGAAAGAGAGGAAAGTAGTAACATAGCTAGTTACTAGTAGTATGAGTAACATCACACATATCAAGATGTGTCTATAGCCTAATAAATGAAGTGTTGCATGTTACCGCACATATGTTACTATAGAGGTAGTAACATACACTAGTAACATGAGCATGTTACTAGTCTATGCTACTACCCATTGTGGCTAGTCTGAGGGGGGTGTCTCCAACAGTGTTCCTCGGCTCACACCTCTTGCATCACGGTGGTCGAGCTTGGAGTCATTCATCTGGTACACGTGGCATCTTAGATCTGGACACAAGGTGGCGTACACCGTCAAGGTCCACGGTCAAGGGGATCAGGGCGGACGCGACCTCTCACTGCGTCCGCCATTTGAAGCGGCGCACCAACCCAGGGCGCCGCCCGCCTCCTCGCCGCATTCAAAAACCTACATTTAAACCCGCGTGGAATGCGAGAAACCAACTCCGGCCACACCCGTCCATTCAGGAGCACGACGCCGGCCAAGCTCCTCCTTCCACCGTTTTGTCCACTCTTTCAGCGACATCCGACGAGCAGGAAGAGCAGTTCTCCAATATAAAACCCGTCTGGGTGGCCCGCCGAGCCCGACATTTACGAGCGAGGCAGCTCGCTTCTCCAACTACCTCGCCTAGCCCATCGGAGGCAGTTGCCGCACTAAGCTAGCGCGTGGTTCTGCAACTGGCCTCTCCAATACATCTCGAGGAAGAGTGCCGACTTGATCCACGCCGGCTTGTCGGGGAGCACGGCAGCACAGTCATCGTCGCTGCCCTCGACACCGCCGCGTTGTACAACGCCTCCAGTGTCTACGACTACACCATCCGCCATCGACGCGCGTGTAGCCGACACATGCAGGCAGAGAAAGAAGCCGCCGCGGATGTTGACGAGGTGATGCGGCTACGCGGATGTCGATGAGGTGACGCGCAGCACGTCCCCGCCCGCCGCCATCATCGAGGAGAAGTAGAACACGGGAGGCCGTTGCCGATTGTATCCCATGAAGGCCACTGCCGAGGCGACGCCGGCGAATACAGCGGGTGTCTTGCACGATTCTTCTTCTGCCGGATGCTATAGGAGGACAAACAGATCAGGCAGCGACCATTTAGATTAGGTATTTTAATTCTACCAGGTTGGTTGTAATGGGAGTAGGCAAATTTGATGAGGTGGCGTAGAATTAAATGAAGAAAGAGAGGGTTGAGTATCATATTATGATACCATATGGAATTAAGACCTCTTCCAATGCAAATGTGCTTAGATGAGGTGCTAAGTGCATTAAATGGCTTAGCAACTCAAGTCTCCAATGCATAGGTGCTTAGTTTGTTGTTGCTAAGCTTGCTTCATTTAATTAGCTATAGACTCAAAACTGTCTTTCCACCTAGGTACACGCACTTAGCACTGTTTCTTCCTGGGGTCACCAAACTAGTGTCTCTCTTCTTAATTAACTTGCCACATCATATTTTATGCCTATGTGGCAGGCTTAGCACCTATACATGGTGGAGCACTGGGAGAGGCCAAGGCTGGTCATAGTGGGGAGTAACTTATACTGTAACATATTACTATGTTACTCTAAACATCTCTCTCCTCATTAAATACATGCCACATAAGCAAAATTTTCTTGGAGTGTGCTATGTTACTACCTAAGTTACTCCCACTATGAGGCTGGTCATAGTGGGGAGTAACTTATACTAGTGTCATGCATATGACACTAGTCTAAGTTACTACCTCCATAATGCAAAGTAACATAATAGTAGTGTCATAGATGGGTTCATTTATTATCTTGTAGCCTCATCCTTTTTCGGGAAGCGCTATGTTACAGTAACATATTATGTTACTCTAAACACCTATCTCCTCATTAACTACATGCCACATAAGCAAAAATTTCTTCAAGTGCGCTATGTTACCTAAGTTACTCCCACTATGACTAGCCTGACTAGCCTAAGTTACTCCCACTATGGTTAGTCTTAGGCCTTGTTCGGTTCAACCTCCTCCCAAGGGGTTTGGAGAGGAATGGAGGGGAATTTGGCTTGTACATTATTTAATCCCGCACAATCCCTGTTAATCTATGTATATTGTGGGCATGTTATTTGACCCCTCATTTTGCCGCGCTACGACTAGTGTGAGTGTCTGCATGCAGTACACCATCCTCTAATTTGGTGGATGACAAGCCGGCCCGAAAAGGAGCTATAACTTTTTTTCAAGTTGAAAAATGTTACCGATGAGGAGCCATAATTAAGCTGGAGGCGTCTCTTATTTTCTTTCGAATGGGCAATAAGCTGGAGAGCTGGAGAGTGTCTCTAATGGGCTGCCTCTAGTGTTAAGGCCCTCCAGTAGGAAACACGGGCAGCCGACTGGGCCAAAAGAAAAGCCTATCCATCTTAAAGCCCATTTGTTTTTGTTTTTTGCGAGGATAAGCCCATATTTCTTGAAGAGGGGGCGATCCCAGAAAAACCCTCCTTCCTCCTCGCTTCCACTTATACTGCAGCTCGCTGGACTCTCCCGCTTCCGTCACCCCCAATTCCCCCCACTCCCCATCTTCCTCACTCGTACAGAAAACCCCCGCTCACCTTCTTCCTCACTCGTACAGAAAATGTCTGCTCCTTTTCTTCCACTCCTACAGAAAACCCTAGCCCTCCTTCTTCCCCATTCGCACTGCCACTAGGCTCATCTCTGGCTACTCTGCTCAAACCCATGAGCTCGGCGCGACGCCCACAAGGAAAATGGAGTCGGTTGGCCCCAGCGCCAAGAAGATGAGGCTCCCGCCAGCAGCGACGCCAGTTGTAGATCCCGCACCCGGCAGCGCGGGGAGAAGCCGCGAGCCCCCCCCCCCACCTGATCTAAGGAACCAGTAGAATCTCCGGTGGACCGCATCAGTGATCTCCCGGACATCATCCTTGAGGAGATCATCTCGCTTCTCCCCACCAAGGATTGTTGCCGCACACAAGTCCTCTCAACTCGGTGGCGCCCTCTATGGCGCACCGCGCCTCTCAATCTCGACTGTCGTCAGATATCTGTCCTTCCTAAATTTGATCTCCTTAGAGCCATCGTCTCCTCTCACCAGCAGGGCCCCGTTCAACGCCTCCGCATCCTGACACGCTTCCTGCTATCCATACCCGACACGGTGGACGCTTGGCTGACATCCCCTAAATTCGGAAAACTCCAGCTGTTTGAGTTCTACCATTACCACGTAAGTTTCATACCACGAACACACCAAGAATTCGTGCCCACACCACCGTTGTACATCTCGCGGTTTTCCTCTCTCTCCACACCGCCACCTTCGCCCGGTGCCATCTACCAGATGACCTGGTACAAATGCTTCGACTGCCACTGCTAAAAAAACTTTCGCATGTGGTGGTTTATCTATAGGAGGCCTCATTGCACATCATCATCCACTCCAGTTTCCTTGCCCTCGAGCGCTTGCTAATTGTTTTGGGAATAGAAATCCCTATCCATTATCTCCAAATAAAGTCGCCTCACCTTAAAAGCATTGGAATTTGTTTTGAAGGACAGCAGCTCATCATCGAAGATGCCCCTTCACTTCAAAGGTTGCTCCTTGATGATTGTTATAAACTTTCACAAATAACTATCGTCTCTGCGCCCAAACTGGAGACCTTGGGTCTAATTAGTGCTCCGTTTGATGATCACAACAAGTTGGTGTTTGGCTCCTCACTTTTTCAGGTATCGTATATTATCATCTACACATTTGTAATCATAAGCTGCATTTTTCATTTGTGCTCATAAGTTGTATATCATCTTGGAGTACACTTTGGGTACTAATATTATGTTATATGCTCAATGAAGAGTTCGTCCATGGATAGCCTATCAATGCTGCTGGATTCTGTCAAGATCTTATATATCGGAATGTTTAGTTATGATTTGAACATAATTATTGGCTTGTTGCGATGCTTTTGGTCTCTGGAGAATTTATATATAAAGGTGATGATTTCATGCACATTGAAAGACCGTATATATTGTACTAGAATTAACCGTTCAGCTGTTGCTCTTTCGACATACTCTTTTTTCAGACCTTATTTGTTTTCAAATCTTCATGTCTACTTAGGTACTGCAACCACATGGAGAAAAAAGTATAACCAATCGGTGGCGTAATAAGCACCAGGATTTTCTTAGTTCTCATGACATTCGTTTGAGAACAATAATAATGGAAGGATATGCATCCAACCAGGCAAATAGAAGCTTTGTCACATTCTTCCTATTGAATGCGAGGTTACTATTGTCCATGAGGCTTAAGTTTTATCGCAAGAGATTTCCCACGGACGGACACGTTGAACAACAAATAAAGAAGTTTCAGGTCGACAAATGGGCTTCTAAACGTGCTCGACTTCTATTTACAACAAGTTGTAGTCATCCTGAATTTTTTTTTTTTTGCACAGGATGTTGATTTTATGGACCAGACCGATCCATTTGTTTGTGACTGCGAAAAAGAGTGGTTGGGTTAGATGTTACTGCCATGTTCAATCTGGGTTTTGTCTAAAAATTTCATGAACAATTAATCCTTGGGCTTTTTGTACCGTTTGAAAGCTTGAGTTGCATGTTGTTGCCTTCGTACTCCCCTCCTCGGCTGCATCTTCCACGGCTGCTGTTCGTTCCTGTCCGAGGCCTCGTCGTGATTCTCCGCCTTGGCTCGCTCACTGTGCCCGCCGTCGTCAGGCGTTGTCAACATGGTCAACAACCAAGAGGAATCAGGAGATGACTATACGTGAAGAGGCTGACAGTAGGGACCTACCAGGGTCATTGCATTACGCAAGCAGGTGCCTCGTTATTACAAGCCAAAAAAAATACTTCCTCGTAATTGTTTGACAACTAGGCCCCACGCCATTATCAATGTAGTCAATAAATGAGAAAATTACACAACAAGCGGATAACACCAGGGACCCAGCAGCGAGCCCAGTTGTTTTTTAGTTTCAGAGACGGAGCTCAACTGCGCGCTGTGCGGGGGCTGTGGCTCTAGCCCACGCTTACACTTTTATTTAAGCATATGACGAGCCCAGTTGATATCTTTTTCCTTTCTGAAAATGGCTAGTCCAGTCCTTTTTTTTTGGAGAATACCAAAACCGAGGCCTACTTGCTTTTCTCAGCCCTGCTGGGCTGCAAATCTTTCAAGACGAGGAGGGATGTAAGTAGTAAGAAATGGGCTTCCCCAGAAAATGGGCTATAAGTTGTAAGAAATGGGCTGTAAATTTTTAAACCAAAGCCAATCGGCAATTACATTAAAATATCATTTTTTTCTGGATTTCTCTATCTACTCTTATAAAACCAAAGCCAACTGGCAATTACATTAAAATATCGTCTTTTCTCCCACAAGATAAACTACTTATACAAATGCATCTTCATGTTCCGTGCAACGCACGGGCATCTTGCTAGTTACGATTTTAAATTTCATTCATTTTTTTGTGGAGAATTGTTTTTTGAATTTTATTTTGATATAATTTTTTAAAAATTATTTTAAATGTGACTCGAATTTTCATGATTAAAAGAGTTCAGACCTCACTGAAATATGCAAAATTTCGTTGAATTTTTTAGCAGTGCCCAGAATATATGGTCTGTAATGCTAATAAAAAGAATATGGGCTTCAAATATCCTTAAGAATTAGCAAATGGGCTGTAAATTATTGAAAACAATGGCTAATGGGCTGTATGTTGTTTTCCACAGATTTGGAGGCTGACTTCTGGGCCTACTAGGTTGACGATGACGTTGTCCTAAAAAAATTTTGACGCCTATGCAAGGCTTTGTCAACTTAGTCAACACAGAGCAGTGACTGTTGGATGTCCATCCAACGGCCGCCGTGCTTGTTCAATCTCTGATCCTCCTGCTCCAGCCGCCCAAACCAGCGCCGGCGGGACACCTGCTCCCTCCTCCTGTGGCTGGCTGTGCTGCCGCCAGGCCATCCCTCTACCCACCCGCACATCCTGTTATTTTCGGGCGACGTCAGCCTCACCCGTAGCCGACCAGTCAGCGCTCGTACTCCCCTCAGCGTGGGCATCCGCTGCGGTGGCTTCGCCGGCTCTAGGTCGTTCCCTTCCTGGGCCTCGCCCTCGTCCACCGCGTTTGTGCTCTCGGCGCGACGAGGTCAACATGGTCAACAAACAACAGCCATCGGAAGAGGCTGACAGTAGGGGCCCACACAAGGAAATGCCTCCTTATTACGCGCAAAATAATGATTCCTCCACCTGACAGTTGGGACCCACCAGAAGGGCCTCTGTCTTTCACGAAAAAAATGTTCCCCCCGCTGTCAGCTCGGACCCACCAGCTATATCTTCGCATGCAAGGAAGTGCCTCCTTATTACGCACAAAAAAAATGAATACTCCCCCTGCTAATTGGGACCCACCGTAGTGGGAGCCTGACTTGTGGGCCTACTAAGTTGACGGGGACGGAGGGCTTTGTCAACTTAGTCAATATGAACGATTTTAGCTCTAGTGACCGTACGATGTCCATCCAACGGCCGCAGTGCTTCTTCAACCTCTGGTCTTCTTGCTCCAGCCAACCAAACCAGCGTCGGTCGTGCCGCCTGCTCTTTCCTCCCGTGGCCGACTGTGCTGCCGCGGAGGCCTCACCAGCCCCTAGTACTCCCGCCGCTGGCCAGGCCATCCCTCTACTCACCCACACCCCCTGTTATTCTACGGCGATGCAGCCTCACACCGCAACCGAACCAGTGAACACTCGTACTCCTCTCCGCGTGGGCTTACACTGCCGCATCTTCCCTGGCTCCGCGTCGTCCCCTTCCTAGGCCTCGTCGTCGTCCACCGCCCTGGTGCTCTCGGCGCGGCATGGTCAACATGGTCAAGGAATGACTTTCGGAAGAGTACTGTACGTGGATAGGCTGACAGCTGGGTCCACGGCCACAGCAAGGAACCTCCTTATTACGCGAAAAATAATGATTCCTCCACCTGACAGCAGGGACCCACCGGACGGGCCACCATATTTCGCAAAAAACGTTTCCCCCCTGACTGCTGGGACCCACCAGCTACATCTTCGCACGCAAGGAAGTGCGTCCATATTACGGGCAAAAAAAAGGTTCGCCCCTGACTGCTGGGACCCACCAGCTACATCTTCGCACGCAAGGAAGTGCCTGACAGTCGGGAGCCACCTGGTCGAAGCGTACATAGCGTTGTCATTCTGGTCGCGAACGTGTACGTGTATACGATCGGTCTGTCAGCGGGCTGTAGCGATGAACCGTGGCTGTGTAAGGAAGGGCACGTGTCGTAGTAGAGGCACGCATGTAGCATGTACACGTACGTACAACCAGGGTGCAAGAAAGAAAATATGGCCACGTACGTACATACGGGCGGGGTCTCGAACGCCTACTCGCGCATACGTACGGCCAGGGCTCGTATACATGGCTGGGTCGGAACGGAGAAACTGCGTCGTCGTCGTGTTCATGGGGAGGCAACGGAATGCTCGTGTTCATCGGGAGGCAACGAAATACGTCGTGTTCATCGGGAGCCAGCCGGCTTGGATGGAACAGCCGATCGAAATGAGGCCTGGCGTACCGCAGAATGGAGGAAACGACCTTGTGTTCGACCGGCCACGGTCAAAACAGGATCCTGGTCATCGGGAGGGGTCTGGCGTACCGCAAAACGGAGGAAACAAACTTCTCTTTGTCCTCCTACGGTTGAAACGGGGTACTGTTGATAGGGAGGGGTGTGGCGTACCGCAAAACGGAGGAAATGGACTTGTGTTGGAGCGCTATGATCGAAACGGGGGTCCTGTTCATCGGGAGGGGTGTGGCGTACCGCAAAACGGGACTCCACGGGATACTGTTCATCTCCACCGTCAACCTCCTCCAGCCTCCACCTGCGACTGTTCATCCACGGGCTCCTGTTCATCCAGCCTCCACCTCTCCTCCACCGGCTACTGTTCAACCAGCCCTCTCGACGGGGTCCTGTTCAACCACCCCTCCACGGGCTACTGTTTATCCAGCCCTCCGACGGCTACTGTTCAACCAGCCCTCCACGGGGTCCTGTTTATCCAGCCCTCCACGGGGTCCTGTTCATCCACCCCCAACCGGCTCGATCGGGGTCATGTTCATCCAGCGGCAATGGCCTCTACTACCACAGGGTCCTGTTCATCCAACCCCCCACCGGGAACTGTTCATCCAAACCCCCAACAACGCTCACTGTTCATCAAGAGGCAGCATCGATCGGCTTCAGTTAGCAGCAGTAGCGAAGGAATCACTCGGGTTCAGTTAAGAGCAAGGGATCGATCGCTCGGGTTCAGTAACGCGTAGCCTGCAATGCAATCGCTCGGGTTCAGTAGGCGAACGCCTCGCTCGGGTTCAGGTAGAGCCCAACGCCTCGCACCCACGCGCGTACGTGTATGAGAGAAACGCGCATCGCTCGGCCCCCGACCACCCACCGTAACCGGGAAGTCCCCGATATTTTCCCTGCCCTCGCTTCTACCACGGGTTTTTCCGTCATGGACGGCCCAAAGAATGTCATGGAGCTTCGTCTCCGGCCCGCCCAGGACGAAAAGCCCATTTTTTGTCATGATTTTTTGTCATAGAAGTAGGAGCCCACCACATCTATGATGATACCAGATTTTGTCACAATTATCGTCATTGAAGTGTCATAAGCATGACAGAAAAAAATTGTTCGGCCCAAAATGTCACGGATGTTTTTTTTTGTAGTGCATGCACTTTTTTACTAGTGGAAGATCTTTTGGTATGCCATTGAGAGTAATTTGCCATAATATTATCTAGGAGTTTAGTAGCTTCTCCTAATGTAACTTCCATAAAAGTACCTCCCGCAGTGGAATCTAAAAGATTTCTAGATGCAAAATTCAATCCGGCATAAATTTTTTGTATGATCATCCATAAACTGAAACCGTGAGTACGGCAATTTCTTTTCATCAATTTCATCCTCTCCCAAGATTGTGCAACATATTCATGATCAAATTGCTTAAAATTCATTATATCGTTCCTAAGGGAGATGATCTTAGCGGGACAAAAATACTTGGAAATAAAAGCATCTTTACACTTATTCCATGAACCAATGCTATTTTTAGGCAAAGATGAAAACCAAGTTTTAGCACGATCTCGTAGTGAGAACGGAAATAGCTTCAATATAGTAATATCATTATCCACATCTTTTTTCTTTTCCATATCACATAACTCAATGAAAGTATTTAGATGGGATGCGACATGTACACTAGGAAGACCGGAAAATTGTTTTTTCATAATAAGATTCAACAAAGCGGCATTAATTTTGTAAGATTCCGCACGAGTGGCGGGAGCAATCGGAGTACTAATAAAATCATTATTATTAGTATTGGAAAAGTCAGACAATTTGGTATTTTCTTGAGACATCGTGACAAGGCAAGCAATCTAACACACGAGCAAACGAAAAGCAAACCAAAAGACGAACGAAAGAAGGAAAAATATAAAGGCAAATATTTTTGTGTTTTTCTGAAAACATTTTAGGATTGGGGGAGAGGAAAAGGAGAGGCAAATGGAAAATAATTGTAACGCCCACGATGCGGCTATATCTCCCACGTGTCGAGGCACGACTTAGAGGCATAACCGCATAGTGGTTTTGTCGCAAGAAGGGTCATCTTCACACAATCCCATGTAATGAACAAGAATGGGATAACGAGAGTTGGCTTACAATCGCTACTTCACACAATACATAAATATAATTCATACATCATCCAAAATCCACACATAGACCGACTACGGTCAAAATCCAAATGAAAATAAGATAACCCCAAATGCTAGATCCCCGATCGTCCCAACTGGGCTCCACTACTGATCATCAGGAAAAGACACATAGTAACGACCACGTTCCTCGTCGAACTCCCACTTGAGCTCGGTTGCGTCACCTGCACTGGCATCGTCGGCACCTGCAACTGTTTTGGTAGAATCTGTGAGTCACGAGGACTCAGCAATCTCACACCCGCGAGATCAAGACTATTTAAGCTTATAGGAAAGGATGGTGTAATGAGGTGGAGCTGCAGCAGGCACTAAGCATATATAGTGGCTAACATACGCTAATGAGAGCGAGAAGAGAAACAACGGAACGGTCGTCATCTAGTAATGACCAAGAAGTGATCCTGAACTACTACTTACGTCAAACATAACCCAGAAACCGTGTTCACTTCCCGGACTCCGCCGAGAAGAGACCATCACGGCTACACACGCGGTTGATGTATTTTAATTGGGTCAAGTGACAAGTTCTCTACAACCGGACATTAACAAATTCCCATCTGCCTCATAACCGCGGGCACGGCTTTCGAAAGATAATACCCTGCAGGGGTGTCCCAACTTAGCCCATTATAAGCTCTCACGGTCAACGAAGGATAAACCTTCTCCCGAAAAGACCCGATCAGTCTCGGAATCCCGGTTTACAAGACTTTTCGACAATGGTAAAACAAGACCAGCAAAGCCGCCCGATGTGCCGACAAATCCTGATAGGAGCTGCACATATCTCGTTCTCAGGGCACAACGGATGAGCCAGACGTCAGGTTGGCATAGACCCTGGTTGGCTAGGGGGCGCCGGACATCACTCGGTTTGGGCCAGCACTCGAAGGAGCACTGGTCCGGGGGTTTAAATAAAGATGACCCTCGGGCTCGCGAAAACCCGGGGGAAAAAGGCTTAGGTGGAAAATGGTAAAACCAAGGTTGGGCCTTGCTGGAGGAGTTTTATTCAAGGAGAACTGTCAAGGGGGTCCCATAAATCACCCAACCGCGTAAGGAACGCAAACTCAAGGAACATAATCCCGGTATGACGGAAACTAGGGCGGCAAGAGTGGAACAAAACACCAGGCATAAGGCCGAGCCTTCCACCCTTTACCCAATATATAGATGCATTAATTAAATAAGAGATATTGTGATATCCCAACATATCCATGTTCCAACATGGAACCAACTTCAACTTCACCTGCAACTAGCAACGCTATAAGAAGGGCTGAGCAAAAGCGGTTACTTAGCCAAACAACGGTTTGTTAGGAAAGGATGGTTAGAGGCTTGACATGGAAATATGGGAGGCATAAAATAGCAAGTGGTAGGTAGCGCAGCATGGCAATAGAACGAACAACTAGCAAAGCAAAGATAGAAGTGATTTCGAGGGTATGGTCATCTTGCCTGCAAGGTTCTCAGAGTTGTCGAAAGCTTGATCCTCGTAAGCGTACTCAACAGGTTCCTCGTTCATGAACTCGTCTCTCGGCTCTACCCAAAACAAGAACACAAGCAACGGAACCACAATCAATCACGGGAAATGCACAAGCAACATGATGCAAAACATGTATGATATGCGAGATATGATATGCGATGCATATGCGTGCTCCGGAAGGAAAATGATGAACAAGGCAGTAACTTGGCAAATCAAGCATGCCACTGGAAATATGAGATGATTTCGGTTGAAATCAATATAAAGATCACCGGAAACGGATGCACGGTTTGCAAATGGCAAGCAAGACAAGAATGACACGAATCTGTGATTAACAGCATGGTAGCACTTAGAATGCAACAAGTAACAATGCTACAGCACTCCAACATAGCAACAAAGCATATGGAAGTAATCTACAGGAGATGCTTGACAAAAGATGAACACTGAGCTACGGCTAGTTCACACCACAGCGGGTTCAAACAAGCATGGCAAAAGTGCAAAAGATAACAGGTTCACAGACTTGGTGAAATTACTGGACATGCCTGAAACAACATCAGGTAGCAATGTTCAGAGCACGACATCAACATGCTACAGGAACTTAACATGGCAAAACAAGGCATGGCATTATTCTGCTAAATGCATATGACAAAAGTCCCTTAGTGACCATAAGCCAAAAAGGACCAAAAGATATCATGGCAACCATGTAAACATAGCAAGTTCCGTTAACAGGTTTCAGACAGCAGAAAACAGAGAATGACAGAAACAAACATTATGAAGGCATCTTTGTGAGCTTGATTCACTCAACACAAAGCAATGCATGACAAAACAAGCATAACTACAGCAAGATGGCATGTTTATGAATCTATCCATGGCAAGAGCAAGTTCATAGCATGTATGAAACAACTACAACAAGCTTGGCAAAATTGAATATCATGTTAACAATCTGCCAGAAATATTTTATAGCAAAAGTAGAGCAAGATTGAGTCATGCTATGGCCCTCCATAATTGCAAACAAGGGCATGAATGGATCAATTACAACAATATGTACAAAACATCCTTACTGAACATATCCAAAAGGAGCATGGATCTCTCTGTAGGCACATGGATACATCGCAACAAAATAACAGCAGTCACAGACTTGGTAAAATCACTACATCGCAACAAATCAGAAACATCACGAAGCCTAGTTTGCATGCTTGTGCTAGTCACCACAGAGATCACAAAAATACATGGCATACACCTCTATAAATATGGCATGGCATACATCAAAACACATGTAGAGCTCATGCCCATAAGATGCACAGATTAAATGCAACAAAAATAACAAATCACCAAGATCTGATAAGTAACAACAGTTAACAGCAACTAGCACTCTTGCACCAGAGTTTTGGGCATCAAGATGGACTCAAATGAACATGGCGCAATGGAACAAAATGAAGAGCGTCTAGAGGCAAACATTTCGATACATTACACGCGCGAAACGGAGCTATATGGAGAGAGTTATGATGCGATGAACAGGTGCACATATTGTAAATATCTGGGACTTGGCGAAAACGGGGGAGGAGAGAAAGTCAACTCGAGTGTTAACCAGATCGGGATCTGGCCGGGGCATCGGCGCGAGCTCGCCGGAGCTGGTGCTCGCGGTGAGGGAGGAGGGAGAGGGCGGCGCTCGGGGCCGGCGCCGGCGCGGGACGGCGGAGGAGAGGAGGAGGCCGACGGGCGCGGGGGAGGACGGCGAGGCGCGGCGGCACGCCGGCGGGCTCGGGCGGCTCCGGCGCGGTCGGGGCGGAACGACGGCGGTCGGCGGTGGGGACGCCCTCGGCGCGGCGACGGGGAGGCGCGCGGGCTGGGAGGGCCTGACGCGGGCTCTCCGGAGGCGACACGTGGCGGCGGCGGTGGGAGGCGGACACGTCCGTCGGTGGGAGTTTTGTCCGGCGGCGCGGAGGGGACGAAGTTAGGGTTTGATCTGCGAAATATTTCGGGAGGGGAGGTGTATATATAGATAGAGGGAGCTAGGAGACTCCAAATGGAGTGCGGTTTTCGCCCACACGATCGTGATCGAAGGACCTAGAGCATGGAGGAGACTTAGAGGGGTTTGGGCTGTTTGGAGGGGGGGTTTGTTGCAACACACAAAAGGACTTTGCGGTTACCCGGTTAACCGTTGGAGCACCAAACGACCTCCAAATGGAACGAAACTTGACCGGTGGTAAACCAAGGCCACTTGACAAGCCTCGGTCCATTCCGAGAACGTTCAACACCCGCTCACGAAAAGAAACAAGAGGGGTGCGCCGGAGGAGGTGGGAGTGCCGGATTGCAAAACGGACAACGGGGAAAATGCTCGGATGCATGAGACGAACACGTATGCAAATGCAATGCACATGATGACATGATATGAGATGCATGACATGAACAAAATGCAAAACGAAAGACAAAACCCGACCACGGAGGGAATATCATAACACATAGCCGGAAATGGCAAGAGTTGGAGTTACAAATATTGAAAGTTACATCCGGGGTGTTACAATAATGTAATGCAAGAGATGAGAGTTTATGATGGGTACTTGGTAGGCTTGATGTAGAACCTCCCCGGCAACGACGCCCGAAATTATTCCTGCTACTTCTTGAGCCTGCGTTATTTTTTTCCTTGAAGAGGAAAGGGTGATGTAGCAAAGTAGAGATAAGTATTTCCCTCAGTTAAGAACCAAGGTATCAATCCAGTAGGAGGCACAAGCAAGTCTCCAATCTATGCACCTTCACGAACTAACAAATACTTGCACTCAACGCGAAAAAGGGGTTGTCAATCCCTTCACGGCCGGTCTCGAACAAGAGTGAGATCTAATAGAGATAGGTTTAAAACATAAATAAAAAGGAAAACTAAAGTAAATATAAACAAATTGCAGCAAGGTATTTTTGGGTTTTTGGTTTATGGATCTGAAAATATATGATGGAAAATAGACCCGGGGGCCATAGGTTTCACTAGAGGCTTCTCTCTTGAAGAAAGCATACGGTGGATAAACAAATTACTGTTGAGCAACTGATAGAAAAGCACAAAGTTATGACGATATATAAGGCAATGATCATGAATATAGGCATGACGTACGAGACAAGTAGACCAACTTCTGCCTACATCTACTACTATTACTCCACACATCGACCGCTATCCAGCTTGCATCTAGAGTATTAAGTTCATAAGAACGAAGTAACGCCTTAAGTAAGATGACATGATGTAGAGGGATAAACTCAAGCAATATGATATAAACCCCGTCTTTTTATCCTTGATAGCAACAATGCAATATGTGCCTCGCTACCCCTTCTATCACTAGGTGGGGACACCGCAAGATTGAACCCAAAACTAAGCACCTCTCCCGTTGCAAGAAAAACCAATATAGTTGGCCAAACCAAACCGATAGTTCAAAGAGAAATACAAAGATATCTTAATCATGCACAAAAGAGTTCGGAGAAGACTCAAATAATATCCATAGATAATCTGATCGTAAATCCACAATTCATCGAATCTCAACAAACACACCGCAAAAAAGTATTACATCAAATAGATCTCCAAGAACATCAAGGAGAACATTGTATTGAAGATCAAAGAGAGAGAAGAAGCCATCTAGCTATGGACCGGTAGGTTTGTGGTAAACTACTCACACATCATCGGAAGGGCAGCAAGGTTGATGTAGAGGCACTCCGTGATCGAATCCCCCTCCGGGGGATTGCCGGAAAAGGCCCCAAGATGGGATCTCACAGGAACAAAGGCTTGCGGCGGCGGAAAAGTATTTTGGTGGATGCTTCTGATGGTTTGGGAATATTTTGGAATTTATAGTGCAGAAATTAGGGTTGGGGGACTCCCGAGGGGTCCACAAGCCAGGGGGCTCCCCCCCTAGGGCGTGCTCTGAGAGCTTGTGGACGCCTCGAGATTCCTCTGGCCCCCTCTCCAAGTCCTCTGGTGTCTTCTGGTCCAAGAAAAATCATGGCGAAAGTTTTATTCTATTTGGACTCCGTTTGATATTCCTTTTCTGTAAAACTCAAAAACAAGGAAAAAACAGAAACTGGCACTGGGCTCTAGGTTAATAGGTTAGTCCCAAAAATAATATAAAATAGTGTATTAATGCATATAATACATCGAAAACCGATAATATAATGGCATGGAACAATAAAAAATTATAGATACGTTGGAGACGTATCAGGGCACAATCCACCTAGGCGCGCGTGGGCCTCCTGGCGCGCCCAGGTTTCTTGTACTCACTTCGGGCCTCCCCTCTGGTACTTCTTTGTCCCAATGGGTGTCTTCTGGTCCAGAAAAAATCTCTAAAATGTTGCGCTGCGTTTGGACTCCGTTTGGTACTCATATTCTGCGAAGTAAAAAACAAGCAAAAAACAACAACTGTCACTGGGCACTATGTCAATAGGTTAGTCGCAAAAAATGATATAAAGTTGCTATAAAATGAGTGTAAAACATCAGAGAATTATAATATAACAACATGGAACAAGAAAAATTATAGATACGTTGGAGACGTATCAGCTAATAGTGCGGAGTCTTTTGATATTAATGCCGCTTTGTTGAATCTTGTTATGAAAGATCAATTTTCCGGTACTCCTAATGAGGATGCCATGCACCATCCAAACACATTCATAGAATTGTGTGATATTCAAAAGAAAAAATATGTGGACAATGATATTGTGAAGTTGAGATTATTTCTTTTCTCCTTGCGGGATCGTGCAAAATTTTGATTTTCTTCTTTGCCTCGCAATAGTATTGATTCTTGGGATAAGTGCAAAGATGCTTTTATTACTAATTATTTTCCGCCCGTGAAAATTATTTCCCTTAGAACTCAAATCATTAATTTTAAGCAACCTGAGCATGAACATGTTGCACAATCTTGGGACAGAATGAAATTGATGCTAAGAAATTGTCCTACTCATGGTTTAAATCTTTGGATGATTATACACAAAATTTATGCGGGTGGTACTTTTGTGGAGATTACTTTGGGTGAAGCTACTCAATTGCTAGATAATATCATGGCAAATTATTCACAATGCCATACCTAAAGAGCACCTACTAGTAAAAAAGTTAATTCAGTTAAAGAAATTAGTATTTTGAGTGAAAAAGTTGATGCTCTTATGAAGTTGGTTGCTAGTAAAAATGCTCCTATTGATCTTAGTGATGTGCGTTTGTCTACTTTGATTGAGAAAAATAGTGATCCCATAGATGTGAATTTTGTCTCGCGAAACAATTTTAATAACAATGCTTATAGAGGTAATTTTAATCCTAGGCCATCTCCTGGAAATTCCTCTAATAATTATGATAATTCCTATGGTAATTCCTCTTACAATAATAATAGGAACCCCTATGATCTTGAGAATAATATTAAAGAATTTATCAATGCTCGAAAAAATTTTAACACTACGATAGAAGAAAAGTTGAATAAGGTTGGTGACATGTCTAGAAGCATTGATAGAATTTCCCATGATGTAGAAAATCTCAAGATTAATTTTTTTCCAACCAAGGTTGATGTCAATGAATCAATTAAAGCTTTATATGTTTCTATGGATGAAAGCAAGAAAAGAACCATTATGCTTAGAGCTAAAAGAGAATTTTTAGAAAGAGCGTTTTCTAGTGATTGATTTCATAAAAATGATGAAGATCTTAAAGAGATTGGTGTTTATTCTAATGATTCCTTGTTTAGAAAAATTAAAATTTATGATAAAGGGACTGAAGAAGAGTCAACTTTATCTAGAGGGTGTCCCAATGATTCGGAGGGTAAAAATCTTGATGAAAAAATTGATAAAGGTGGGTTTGGAGAGGTCAAAACTTTAACTAGTGATGTGCCCACTCTTTTGGATTACAAAGACTTTAATTATGATAGTTGCTCTTTAATTGAATGTATTTCTTTGTTGCAATCCATGGTCAATTCACCCCTGCTTATGAACAAAATAAATCTTTTACTAAACATATTGTGGATGCCATGACAAAAGCTTTAGAAGAAAAGTTGGAATTAGAGGTCTCAATTCCTAGAAAATTACATGATGAATGGAAACCTGCCATTAAAGTCAAGATTAAAAATTATGAGTGCTTTGCTTTATGTGATTTGGTTGCTAGTGTTTCCACAATTCCAAAATCTCTTTGTGATGTGCTTGGTCTTACCAATATTGAAGAATGTTCTCTTAATTTGCACTTGGCGGATTCTACTATTAAAAAGCCTTTGGGAAGAATTAATGATGTTCTTATTCTTGCAAATAGGAACTATGTTCCCATAGCTTTTATTTTTCTTGATATTGATTGCAATCTGTCTTGTCCAATTATACTTGGTAGACCGTTTTTACGCACTCTATATAGGCGTCGTGATTGATATGAAAGAAGGCAATATTAAATTTCAATTTCCACTAAGAAAGGGTATGGAACACTTCCCTCGAACAAGAATTAAGCCACCATATGAATCAATCATGAGGGCATCCTATGGATCAAAAACTGAAGATGACAATACTTGAATCTATGAATTATGCCTACCTAGGGGCATTAAACGATATCGCTTGTTGGGAGGCAACCCAATGAATAAAATTTATTTTTTCCTTTTTTCTTTCTGCTCTTGAGTGTTTTCACAATTATTATACTTTTATGATTATGTTTTGTGTGTTTTAATTAGTGTTAGTGCCAAGTAAAGCCTTTGGGACCATGTTGGGTGATAGTTGGTTTGATCTTGTTGAAAAACAGAAACTTTTGCGTCGAGTAGAAGAATTTTAAAAAGTCACAGAAGTGTCGAAAAATTCTGAATTTTTTACACAAGATTGACATACAAATTTCCCACCTTTTACTAACTTTTCAGAATTTTTGAAGTTACAAAAGTATGGTTACAGTTCAGATTACTACAGACTGTTCTGTTTTTGGACAGATTCTGTTTTTGTTGCATTGTGTGCTTATTTTGATGAATCTATGGACTATATTGGAGGGTGTAAGCCATGGTAAAGTTAGAATACAGTAGGTATAATGCAATAATAAAATATGAATGGGTTTTCAACAGTACTTAGAGTGGTGATTTGCTTTTATTATACTAACGGATATCACGAAGGTTTTGTTAAGTTTTGTGCGATTGAAGTTTTCAAGTTTTGGGTGAGATCACGATGGATGAAGGAATAAGGAGTGAAAAGAGCCTAAGCTTGGGGATACCCATGGCAACCCAAGATAATATTTAAGGAGAACCAAGCAACTAAGCTTGGGGATGCCCCGGAAGGCATCCCCTCTTTCTTCTAACAACCATCGGTAATTTTACTTGGAGCTATATTTTTATTCGTCACATATCATGAGTTTTGCTTGGAGCGTCTTGTATTATATGAGTCTTTGCTTGTTTTGCTTTTTAGTTTTTCACAAGTATCCTTGCTGAACACACCTATTTGAGAGACCCAAATTATGCTATGATTGTTAGAATTGCTCTATGTGCTTCACTTAAAAATTTTGAGCTATTGAATTGCTCTAGTGCTTCACTTTTATCTTTCTGAGTACGGTGTGCTTTAATATTTTAGAAGAAATACTCTCACTATTCACTTAGATTTATCTGAGAGTAAGTAAATTTTTGAAGAAATTCTCTTATGCTTCACTTATATTATTTTGAGAGAAGAAAATTTTTATGCCCATGTTCTTCACTTAAATTTGTTTGAGCTTGTCAAAAGCAATTGCAATATATGAACCTAGTCCCAAAGTGATAGATATTCAAGAGGGATACAATAAAAAATTCCATGAAGATCATGGGACAAAATAAACTTGATTCTTTCTAACAGCTTTGAGATATGATGATAGTAATATGGGAGTCATGTTGGTCAGTAATTATGCTTTAGTAAGAATATTGGTGTTAAGGTTTGTGATTCCCTATGCAAGCACGAAAGTCAATAGTTATGCAATGAAATTACATCCTACTTGTGGTGCATTATTCGGTGTTAGTTATGTTTAATTCTCATTTATGAGATTTTTCGTTTCTTGGTTGGTTGCCTCTCAATCATTTTGCTAGCCTCCACTTGTACTAACTAGAAATACTACTTGTGCATCCAAAATCCTTAAACCTAGTTTTTCCATATGAGTCCACCATACCTACCTATATGTGGCTTTTCCATGCCGTTCTAAGTAAATTTATATGTGCCAACTCTAATTTTCAAAATAAAATTCCTTTTTGTGTGCCCGTACCGCTCATGAAGCGGCAGGAGGTGGCCAATATTTTCCATGCTAGATGTGTTATTCTCAAGATGAGTGTTTATTCACTTTTCATTGCACGAGAGTGTGGCGGTAATAGGGATGCCCAGTCCCGAAATGAAAAAGAAATTTACTTTATGTTGTCAAGTAATAAATTCCTTGGAAAGTGTGGATATGGAAGGCACCCGTGGATACGGCTATCCATGGATTGTGAAAGAATGGTGGAAAAAGGAATAAACTTTATTTTATGTTTGGGAACCACCTATGATATATCTAGCATGGAAAGTGTTGGGAATTACTCGGTCGATTTCGTTGACGGTTAAAAGCATGTCTCCCAAAAAAAATATCTCTCAATTTATGCTTTGAGCTCCGGCACCTCTACAAATCTCTGCTTCCCTTTGCGAAGGGCCTATCTATTTACTTTATGAAATTTTTATTCTTATTTGAGTCTCCATATTCTCTTATAAAGTACCAACTAGGGAGCACTATCATCATACTTGTGCATTGCATGTAGCTAATATTCGAGTGTGTTTCATGAATGGATCAATGACTGAGCATGATGGGCTAGGGATAACTTTCTTTAGTGTTGATATTTTGAAAGACATGGTTGCTTGTCTATATGCTTGAGTATTGAAGTCTTCATGTCAAAACTAGACTATTACTTTGAACCATCTAAAAGTCCAAATGTCCATGCTACAAAAGAAAAGAATATGGGATGAACATGTTAGGCAACATTCCACATCAAAAATTCTGTTTTTATCATTTACCTACTCAAGGACGAGCAGGAATTAAGCTTGGGGATGTTGATACGTCTCCAATGTATATACAATTTTTTATTGTTCCATGTTGTTACATTACCATTCTTGGAAATCATTTTCAAGCAACTTTATATCATTTTTTGGGACTAACCTATTGACATAGTGCCCAGTGCCACTTGCTATTTTTTGCTTGTTTTTTACTTCGCAGAATATCAGTACCAAACAGAGTCCAAACGCATCAAAACTTTTTTGAGATTACCAGAAGACAACTTGGGAGCCAAGGAAGCACCTGGGGGAGGCCCGTGGGGCCCATGATACACCAGGGCGTGCCCTGATGTATCGTGGGGCGCACGGAGGTCGTCTCCACCGCCTCTCAGCTCTATAAATACCAAA
Source organism: Aegilops tauschii subsp. strangulata (assembly GCF_002575655.3). Classification (NCBI taxonomy): domain Eukaryota; kingdom Viridiplantae; phylum Streptophyta; class Magnoliopsida; order Poales; family Poaceae; genus Aegilops; species Aegilops tauschii. The sequence continues at coordinate 233,302,391 of NC_053035.3, read as the reverse complement.
ATATTCCAGAAACCCTAGGGGAGTCAACGAAACACAATTCCAGCCGCCGCAAGTTCCAGAACAACGAGATCCAATCTAACACCATCACGGAGGGGTTCATCATCCTCATTGGTGCCTCTCCAATAATGTATGAGTAGTTCACCATAGACCTATGGGTCCATAGGCTGTAGCTAGATCGCTTCTTCTCTCTTTTTGATTCTCAATACAATGGTCTCTTGGAGATCTATTTGATGTAATGACCTTTTTGCGGTGTGTTTGTTGGGATCCGATGAAGTTCGAGTTTATGATGAGATCTATATCCATGAATATTATTTGAGTTTCTTTGATCTCTTATATGCATGATTATTTATAGCCTCGTATTTCTTCTTCGAATCTTTTGTTTAGTTAGGCTAACTAGGTCGATTTTTCTTGCAATGGGAAGAGGTGCTTTCTGATGGGTTCAATCTTACGATGTACTCACCCAGTGACCCAAGGGGTAGCGCGGCACGTATGTATCATTGCTATTAAGGATAACAAGATGGGGTCTATTCCTACATGAATAGATCTTGTCTACATCATGTCATCGTTCTTATTGCGTTACTCCATTTCTCCATGAACTTGATACAATAGATGCATGCTGGATAGCGGTCGATGTGTGGAGTAATAGTAGTAGATGCAGTATCGTTTAGGTCTACTAATCTTGGACGTGATGCCTATATAATGATCAGTGCCTTGGACATCGTCATAATTATTTGTTCTTCTATCAATTGCCCAACAGTAATTTGTTTACCCACTGTGTGTTATTTTCTCGAGAGAAGCCACTAGTGAAATCTACGGCCCCCGGGTCTATCTTTTATAATATTGCTTTCGGATCTATCTTTTTCCGTATTTGTTTTTAGATATATTATTCCAAAAACCCAAAAATACCTTGCTGCACTTTTTCTTTACTTATTTTATTTCGTGTTTTATTCAGGTCTATTTATCCAAACACCTACAATTTAATATATCTTTTTACCGAGGAGGGATTGACAACCCCTCTTACGAGTTGGGTTGCGAGGATTTGTTCTTTGTGTGCATGTACCATTTACATAGTGTTTCTTGGTTCTACTACTGTATTGATACCTTGGTATCATAACTGAGGGAAATACCTACCATCACTGTACTGCATCATCCATTCCTCTTTGTGGAAATACCGACGCAGCTTCAAGCCGCATCATAGTGGCGCCTGATTAACCACAAGTATCGGGGATCAATCGTAGTCCTTTCGATAAGTAAGAGTGTTGAACCCAACGAGGAGCAGAAGGAAATGACAAGTGGTTTTCAGCAAGGTATTTTCTGCAAGCACCGAAATAGTCGGTAACAGGTAGTTTGATAGGAAGATAATTTGTAACGGACAAGTAATGGTAATGGTAAATAAAGTGCAGCAAGATAGCCCAATCCTTTTGTGGCAAAGGACAGGCCAAAATGGTCTCTTATAATAAGCAAAATGTTCTTGAGGGCACACGGGAATTTCATCTAGTCACTTTCATCATGTTGGTTTGATTTGCGTTCACTACTTTGATAATTTGATATGTGGGTGGACCGGTGCTTGGGTGTTGTTCTTACTTGAACAAACCTCCCGCTTATGATTAACCCCCTCGCAAGCATCTGCAACTACGTGAAAAGTATAAGATAGAATCTAACCATAGCATTAAACATTTGGATCCAAATCGGTCCCTTACGAAGTAGCGCATAAACTAGGGTTTAAGCTTCTGTCACTCTAGCAACCCATCATATAATAACTACTCCACAATGCATTCCCTTAGGCCCAAAAGATGGTGAAGTGCTAGGTAGTCGACGTTCACATGACACCACTAAGGGAATCACAACATATATATCATCAAAATATCAAACACATATCCAGTTCACATGATTACTTGCAACATGACTTCTCCCGTGACCTCAAGAACGAAAGTAACTACTCACAAATGATATTCATGCTCAAGATCAGAGGAGTATTAAATAGCATAATGGATCTGAACATATAATCTCCCACCAAATAAACCATATAGCAATCAAATACAAGATGTAATCAACACCACTAGTCACCCACAAGTACCAGTCTAAGGTTCCGGTACAAAGATTGAACACAACAAATGAACTAGGGTTTGAGAGGAGATGGTGCTATTGAAGATGTTGATGGAGATTGCCCTCCCAAAGATGAGAGGGTTGTCGGTGATGACGATGGATTTGATTTCCCCCTCCGGGAGGGAAGTTCCCCCGGCGGAATCACTCCGCGGGAGGGCAAACGTGCTCCTACCCAAGTTTCTCCTCAAGACGGCGGCGCTCCGTCCCGAGAGTCTAATCCTTATTTTTCTATGTCAAAATGACTTACATACCAGAAGATGGGCATCGAAGGTGGGCCGGGCTGGCCACAACCCACCAGGGCGCGCCTGGGGAGCCTGGTGCACCCTAGTGTCTTGTGGTCACTGATGACCCACAAGTATAGGGGATCAGTCGTAGTCCTTTCGATAAGTAAGAGTGTTGAACCCAATGAGGAGCAGAAGGAAATGACAAGTGGTTTTCAGCAAGGTATTTTCTGCAAGCACTAAAATAGTCGGTAACAGGTAGTTTGGTAGCAAGATAATTTGTAACGGACAAGTAACGGTAACAGTAAATAAAGTGCAGCAAGGTAGCCCAATCCTTTTGTGGCAAAGGACAGGCCAAAACGGTCTCTTATAATAAGGAAAGTGTTCTTGAGGGTACACGGGAATTTCATCTAGTCACTTTCATCATGTTGGTTTGATTCGTGTTTGCTACTTTGATAATTTGATATGTGGGTGGACCGGTGCTTGGGTGTTGTTCTTACTTGAACAAACCTCCCACTTATTAGCAACCCCCTCGCAAGCATCCGTGACTACGAGAAAAGTATTAAGATAAAATCTAACCATTGCATTAAACATTTGGATCCAAATCAGTCCCTTACGAAGTAGCGCATAAACTAGCGTTTAAGCCTCTATCACTCTAGCAACCCATCATCTAATAAATACTCCACAATGCATTCCCTTAGGCCCAAATATGGTGAAGTGCCATGTAGTCGGCGTTCACATGACACCACTAAGGGAATCACAACATACATATCATCAAAATATCGAACACATATCAAGTTCACATGATTACTTGCAATATGACTTCTCCTGTGACCACAAGAACAAAAGTAACTACTCATAAATGATAATCATGCTCAAGATCAGAGGGGTATTAAATAGCATAATGTATCTGAACATATAATCTTCCACCAAATAAACCATATAGTAATCAACTACAAGATGTAATCAACACTACTAGTCACCCACAAGTACCAATCTAAGGTTCCGGTACAAAGATTGAACACAAGAGATGAACTAGGGTTTTAGAGGAGATGGTGTTATTGACGATGTTGATGGAGATTTCCCTCCCAAATATGAGAGGGTTGTTGGTGATGATGATGGCTTCGATTTACCCCTCCGAGAGGGCAGTTCCCCGGCGGAATCGCTCCGCCTGAATGCAAAAGTGTTCCTGCCCAATTTCCGCCTCGAAACGGCGGCGCTCTGTCCCGAAAGTCCTCCCCTTATTTTTTTAGGTAAAAGTGACCTATATACCAGAAGATGGGCACCGTAGGTGGGCTGGGCTGAGCACAACCCACCAGGGCGCGCCTAGGGGGGGCATGGCGTGCCCTGGTGTCTTGTGCTCACTAGGTGGCCCCCTCCAGTAGTTATTTGCTCCGATATTTTTTATATATTCCCAATTAATTCTCCGTAAATTTTCAGCTCATTTGGAGATGCGTAGAATAGGTAACTCTAACGTAGCTTTTTCAGGTCCAGAATTCCAGCTGCCGGCATTCCCCCTCTTTGTGTAAACCTTGCATATTATGAGAGAAAAGGCATTAGAATTACTCCATAAAGCATTATTATGCGTAAAAACATTATAAATAACAGTAGGAAAACATGATGCAAAATGGACTTATCAACTCCCCCAAGCTTAGACCTTGCTTGTCCTCAAGCGAAAAACCGATATCGAAAAACATGTCCACATGCTCAGAGAGAGATGTGTCAATAAAAACAAAATATGGACATAATAGCATCATGCTTATTATCATAACATCAACAAACTTAATCATAAAGCTTTATCATACAACTTTTATCAAAAAACTTCGCATGAACAAGTAACAACTCATCAACACTGAAGTACAAAGCATAAACTCTATTGAAAACCAACAAAATATGTTCTCAGTCAACTTTGCAACTACAATTCATCATATTTTCAGGAATGTTCACGTATCGGAGCCTTTTGGCAAGTCCACATATTCAACCATCATTTAACCTTCTATGATTGCTAACACTCGCAGCATACACATGAGCAAAAAGTTTCAACCGGACACACAGAAAGATAAGGGCTTATAGTTTCACCTCCAAACGTATTCACCTCAAGGGTGATGTCAACAATAATAACTCATGGTCACTCATATCCAACTGGATATATGTGCCTAGATCTTTCCTCACCACATGATGCTTGCAAAAAGAGAAAATAAAAAGGAATAGGGAAGAATAGTTTGACTCTTGCATAAAAGTAAATACATAAAAGTAAAAGATAGGGGCTTTGCAGAGGGAAGCAAAGGTTGCCATGTGCTTTTTGTTTGTATGCCAAATCCCTTAATGCAAAAGAACATCACGTTATATTGCCCCTTATGATAGCAACCTTTATTATGCAGTCCGTCGCTTTTATTACTTTGCCATCACAAGTTCATACAATGCTCAATTTTCACCTACACTAAATGATCCAACACATTTAGAAGCAATTTTTATTGCCTTATTGCACCAATGACAACTTACTTGAAGGATCTTACTCAATCCATGGGTAGGCATGGTGGACTCTCAAAACAAGATTTTGGGTTTAAGGGTTTTTGGATGCACAAGTTGTATCTCTGCTTGGTGTGGAGTTTTCTCCTAGCAAAGATAGTGAGCAAGCACCACATGTTGAAGGATCTATGACAATATAACTTCTATGTGAATATGAACAAACATAAATCATTATGTTGTCTTCCTTGTCCAACATCAACAATTTTGACATATAATATTTAATGGGGGATCACAATCATAAAAGATGTCCAAGATAGTATATTTGCATGTGAATCTTCTCTTCCCTTATTAATTCTTTCATGAGTTGCATCATTGACCAATGCCATGTTTGTCAATCTCCAACAAACGCTACCACTTATACTCTTCCTTATGTGATGTCATTACTTACCATAAGATTAGCATATGATCTTTTTCATTTATTTTATTTTCTTATTATTGAAACATAAAGTAAAGAAACAAAACTCAAACTACTCTTTATTATGTATCTCGCACACGATTACATAGATAGATAGATCACTAAGCAAGCACTCGAAAATAGATCAAACTAAACTTTTATTCAACTAAATCAAAGGATAACTAAAGATCAAACTAAAATAGATAAACGCAAAGAAAGTGGTGGTGATACGATACCGGGGCACCTCCCCCAAGCTTGGCACAAGCCAAGGGGAGTGCCCATACCATGTACTCAAGTCTCCTTTGTTGGGGAAGATGATGATGGTGGTGGTCATGAGGTAGTAACAAGCTTATCCTCTGGCTTCCATGGCAGCGGCTCACCATCATAAGGGGAAGCACGAGACTCACGAGTAATGCAACTGGCAGCTAAACTCATACCTTTAAATCTTGCCTTGTATTCAAAGACTTGATTTTGGAGATCATAGTTTTGGCTTTGAAGAAAATTGATTTGCTCATTGAGGGTGAAGACGATGTCCTTCATGGATCGGCCATCCACCTTGTGATCATGGGTGAAACCCGTAATCATGAGGTGATTGGCATTGAGTCCACGCTCCACCATCCCCTTGCACTTGAAGACCTCCTACTCCATGGCTTCGAGCATAGACTCCACAGTTCCCATCCTCTTGGGCCCTTGAACATCTCGGATGTGGAGCACCCCCTCATGCATATCGATGGTTTGAGGGTGCTTCATCACCTCCGACAAGTAGGGGTTGATTACCCTTTCGAAGAACTTGTCCTTCGAGGAGCTCGGAGCGGCTGATGCGGCTTGAAGCTACGTCGGTATTTCCCCAAAGAGGAAGGGATGATGCATCATAACGACGGTAGGTATTTGCCTTAGTGATGAAACCAAGGTTACCGAACCAGTAGGAGAACCAAGCAACACTATGTAAACAGCACCTGCACACAAATAACAAATACTCGCAACCCGACGTGTAAAGGGGTTGGCAATCCCTTTCGGGTAGCGGCGCCAGAGATTGGCAAACGGACGTGAGAGAGTTGTAAATATTTATAGATCGAACACCAAATAAAATAAAGTGCAGCAAGGTATTTTTGTATTTTTGGTTTAATAGATCTGAAAATAAAAGCAAAGGAAAATAGATCGCAAAGGCAAATAATATGAGAAAGAGACCCGGGGGCCATAGGTTTCACTAGTGGCTTCTCTCAAGAAAAATAGCAAACGGTGGGTAAACAAATTACTGTTGGGCAATTGATAGAACTTCAAATAATCATGACGATATCCAGGCAATGATAATTATATAGGCATCACGTCCAAGATTAGTAGACCAACTCCTGCCTGCATCTACTACTATTACTCCACACATCGACCGCTATCCAACATGCATCTAGTGTTTAAGTTCATGGAGAAACGGAGTAATGCAATAAGAAAGATAACATGATGTAGACAAGATCTATTTATGTAGAAATAGACCCCATTGTTTTATCCTTAGTAGCAATGATACATACATGTCGGTTCCCCTTCTGTCACTGGGATCAAGCACCGTAAGATCGAACCCACTACAAAGCACATCTTCCCATTGCAAGATAAATAGATCAAGTTGGCCAAACAAAACCCAAATATCGGAGAAGAAACACAAGGCTATAAGCAATCATGCATATAAGAGATCAAAGAAGACTCAAATAACTTTCATGGATAAAAAGATAGATCTGATCATAAACTCAATGTTCACCCGATCCCAACAAACACACCGCAAAAAGAGTTACATCATATGGATCTCCAAGACACCATTGTATTGAGAATCAAACGAGAGAGAGGAATCCATCTAGCTACTAACTACAGACCCGTAGGTCTACAAAGAACTACCCACGCATCATCGAAGAGGCACCAATGGAAGTGGCGAACTCCGTGATGGTGTCTAGATTGGATCTGGTGGTTCTGGACTCTGCGGCGGCTGGAATTTATTTTCGTCGACTCCCCTAGGGTTTCTGGAATATTGGGGTATTTATAGATCAAAGAGGCGGTTCAGGGGGCACCGGAGGTGGGCACAACCCACCTGGGCGCGCCAGGGCCTCCAGGCGCGCCCTGGTGGGTTGTGCTCCCTTCGGAGCACCCCCAGGTGCTTATCCGGCTCACTGGATGTCTTCTAGTCCAAAAAAATCCACAAATTTTTTTGCTGCGTTTGGACTCCGTTTGGTATTGATTTCCAGCGATGTAAAAAACATGCAGAAAACAGCAACTGGCCCTAGGCACTATGTCAATAAGTTAGTACCAAAAAATGATATAAAATGACTATAAAATGATTATAAAACATCCAAGAATGATAATATAACAGGATGGAACAATCAAAAATTATAGATATGTTGGAGACGTATCAGCATCCCCAAGCTTAATTCCTGCTCGTCCTCGAGTAGGTAAATGATAAAAACAGAATATTTGATGTGGAATGCTACCTAACATGTCATCTCATATTCTTTTCTTTATAGCATGGACATTTGGACTTTTATATGGTTCAAAGCAATAGTCTAGTTTTGACATGAGACTTAAATACTCAAGCATATCAACAAGCAACCATGTCTTTCAAAATATCAATGCTAAAATAAGTTATCCCTAGCCCATCATGCTCAATCATTGATCCACTCATGAAACACACTCGCATATTAACTACACCCAATGCTCAAGTACGATCATAGTGCCTCCTAGTTGGTGCTTTTATAAGAGAAGACGGAGACTCAAATTAAAAATAAAAATTGCATAAAGTAAAAGAAAGGCCCTTCGCGGAGGGAAGTAGGGATTTGTAGAGGTGCCAGAGCTCAAAGCGAAAATTGAGAGATAAAAACATTTTGAGAGGCATACTTTTCCCACCAACGAAAACGACTTAGAGTTCCCAACACTTTCCATGCTAGATATATCATAGGTGGTTCCCAAACAGAAAATAAAGTTTATTCCTTTTTCCACCATACTTTCACTTTCATACCAACACTTTCCAAGGAATTTATTTTTTAACAACACAAAGTAAATTCATTTTTCATTTTGGGACTGGGCATCCATGATACCTTTGCCTTACTCTCGTGCAATGACAAGTGAATAAACACTCATCGTGAGAATAACACATCTAGCATGGAAAATATTAGCCACCCCTCACCGCCTCGCGAGCCGTACGAGCACACAAAAGAGAAATTTATTTTGAATATTAGAGATGGCACATACAAATTTGTTTAGAACGGCAAAATAATACCGCATATAGGTAGATATAGTGGACTCATGTGGCAAAACTAGTTTAAATGATTTTGGATGCACAAGTAGTGATCATACTTAGTGCAAAATGAAGGCTAGAAAAGGATTGAGAAGTGGCCAACCAAGAAACGAATAATCTCGTAAGCGAGCATTAAGCATAATTAACACCGAATAATGCACCACAAGTAGGATGTAATTTCATTGCATAACTATTGACTTTCGTTCTTGCATAGGGAATCACAAACCTTAACACCAATATTCTTACTACAACATAATTACTCATCAACATGACTCACATATCACATCATCATATCTCAAAACTATTAAAAGGAATCAAGTTTATTTTGTCCAATGATCTTCATGAAAGTTTTTATTATATCCTTCTTGGATATCTATCACTTTGGAACTAATTTTCATGCGTTGCTTTTGATAAGCTCAAACAAATATAAGTGAAGATCATGAGCATAATATTTCTTTCTCTCAAATTAATTTAAGTGAAGCAAGAGAGAATTTCTTGAAAATTTTACTAACTCCCAAATAAATCTAAGTGAAGGAAGAGATAATTTCTCCAAAAATAACAAAGCACGCCGTGCTCAAAAAGATATAAGTGAAGCACTAGAGCAAGTCCATAGCTCATAAATATTTAAGTGAAGCATAGAGAGCAATTCTAGCAAGTCATGGCATAATTTTGGCTCTCTCAAATAGGTGTGTCCAGCAAGGAATCAAGACTAAAAACACAAAGCAAAACAAGCAAAGACTCATATCATACAAGACGCTCCAAGCAAAACTCATAGTATGTGACGAATAAAAATATAGCTTCGAGTAAAATAACGATGGTCGTTAGAAGAAAGAGGGGATGCCACTCGGGGCATCCCCAAGCTTAGTCGCTTGCTTCTCTTTGGATAATAACTTGGGGTGCTATGGGCATCCCCAAGCTTAGGCTCTTCTTACTCCTTATTCCTTCATCCCTCGTAAGATAACCCAAAACTTGAAAACTTCAATAACACAAAACTCAACAGAACCTTCGTGAGATCCGTTAGTATAAGAAAGCAAATCACTATTATAAGTATTGTTGCAAACCAATTCATATTTTATTCGTGCATTATATCTACAGTATTCCAACTTTTCTATGGCAAAAACTCATCAAAGAAAACCATAGAATCATCAAAACAAGCACACAACGCAAAGAAAATAGAATTTGTCAAAAACAGAACAGTGTGTAGTAATATGGATATTTCGAATACTTCTGAACTCCAAAAATTCTGAAAAATTAGGACGACCTAAGCAATTTGTATATTAATCTTCTGCAAAAACGAATTGGTATAATATCACACTCTGGTTAAAAATGAGAATTGTTTTCGTGAGCGCGAAAGTTTTTGTTTTTCAGCAAGATCAAACAACTATCACCCAAGAAGATCCTAAAGCCTTTGCTTGGCACAAACACTAAATTAAACACAAAAAACACAACCATAACAGCAGCATAATTGTGCTAACACTCAAGAACAGAAAGCAAAAAGCAAAAATAATTTTTTTTCATTGGGTTGCCTCCCAACAAGCGCTATTGTTTTACGCCCTCAGCTAGGCATATAGCAAGGATCTAAGTTTTGTCATCTTTGTTTCGAAATCCATAGGATGCCCTCATGATTGATTCATATGGTGGCCTAATTATTGTTCTAGGGAAGTGTTCCATACCCTTCCTTAGTGGAAATTGGAACTTAATATTGCCTTCTTTCATATCAATCACGACACCGATAGTGCGTAAAAAGGTCTACCAAGAATAATTGGACAAGATGGATTGCAATCAATGTCAAGAACAATAAAATCTATGGGCACATAATTCCTATTTACAAGAATAAGAACATTATTAAGTCTTCCCATACGTTTTTTAATAGTAGAATCTGCCAAGTGTAAATTCAAAGAACATTATTCAATATCGGTAAGACCAAGCACATCACCTAAAGATTTCGGAATTGTAGAAACACTAGCACCCAAGTCACATAAAGCAAAACACTCATAATTTTTAATCTTGACTTTGATAGTAGGTTCCCACTCATCATGTAATTTTCTAGGAATTGAAACTTCTAATTCCAACTTTTCTTCTAAAGCTTTCATCATGGCATCAACAATATGTTTAGTAAAAGCTTTATTTTGTTCATAAGCATGGGGTGAATTTATCATGGATTGCAACAAAGAAATATAGTAAATCAAAGAGCAACTATCATAATTGAAGTCTTTGTAATCCAAAAGAGTGGGCACATCACTAGTTAAAGTTTTGACCTCTTCAAACCCACTTTTATCAATTTTCTCAACAAGATTTTCACCCTCCGAATTAATGGGACGCCTTCTAGCTAAAGTTGACTCTTCTCCGGTCCCTTTTTAATCAATCTTAACTTTTCTAAACAAGGAATCAATAGAAGAAACACCAATCATTTTAATATGTTCATCAGTTCTACGAAAGCAATCACTAGAAAACGCTTTTTCTAAAATTTCTCTTTTAGCTCTAAGCATAGCGGTTCTTTTCTTACTTTCATCCATAGAAACATAAAGAGCTTTAATTGATTCCTCAACCTTAGGAAAAAAATTCATCTTGAGATTTTCCACATCATGAGAAATTCTATCAACACTTCTAAACAAATCATCAATCTTATTCAACTTTTCTTCTATGGTAGTGTTGAAAACTTTTTGTGTGTTGATGAATTCGTTAATATTATTCTCAAGATTAGAGGTGTTCCTATTATTATTATTATAAGAAGGATTTCCATAGGAATTACCGTAATTATTAGAGGAATTAGTAGGAAAAGGCCTACGATTAAAGTTACCTCTATAAGCATTGTTATTGAAATTATTTCGAGAGATAAAATTCACATCTATGGCATCACTATTTTGCTCAATCAAAGTAGACAAAGTCATATCATTGAAATCAATAGGAGCACTTTTACTAGCAACCAACTTCATAAGAGCATCAAATTTTTCACTCAAAGAAGAAATTTCTTCAACCGAATTAACTTTTTTAGTAGTAGGAGCTCTTTCGGTATGCCATTGTGAATAATTTGCCGTAATATTATCAAGCAATTTGGTGGCTTCCCCCAAAGTAATTTCCATAAAAGTACCACCCGTGGCGGAATCTAAAAGATTACGAGAAACAAAATCCAATCCCGCATAAAAAATTTGTATGATCATCCAAAGATTTAACCCATGAGTTGGGCAATTCCTTAGCATCATTTTCATCCTTTCCCAAGATTGTGCAACATGCTCATGTTCAAGTTGCTTGAAATTCATGATCTGGGTTCTAAGGGAAATAATTTTTGTGGGCGGAAAATATTTAGTGATGAAAGGATCTTTGCACTTATTCCAAGAATCGGTACTATTGCGAGGCAAAGAAGAAAACCAAAATTTTGCAGAATCACACAAAGAAAATGGAAATAATTTCATCTTCACAACATCATTATCCACATCATTTTTCTTTTGCATATCGCATAATTCCACGAAGGTATTAAGATGGGACGCGTCATCCTCATTAGGAGTATCGGAAAATTAATCTTTCACGACAAGATTCAGCAAAGCAGTATTAATATCACAAGACTCCACACTAGTGGCGGGAGGAGAAATAGGAGTGCCAATAAAATCATTGTTGTTGTTATTTGAGAAATCACACAACTTGGTGTTCTCTTGAGTCATGGTGACTACGCAACAAGATTGCACCCAAAACTAGATCTGGCAAGAAAACGGCGAACAAAAAGAGGGCGAATAAAACGACAAGTTTTTGTGAAGTGGGGGAGAGGAAAACGAGAGGCAAATGTAAAATAATGTAAATTAAGAGGAGATGAGATTTCTGATTAGGAACCTGGTAGATGTTGAAGATCCTCCCCAGCAATGGCGCCGGAAATTCCTTTTTATGCGGCTTGAGCTACGTCGGTATTTCCCCAAAGAGGAAGGGATGATGCAACACAATGACGGTAGGTATTTCCCTCAGTGATGAAACCAAGGTTATCGAACCAGTAGGACAACCAAGCAACACTACGTAAATAGCACCTGCACACAAATAGCAAATACTCGCAACCCGACGTGTAAAAGGGGTTGTCAATCCCTTTCGGGTAGCAGCGCCAGAGATTGGCAAACGGACGTGAGAGAGTTGTAAATATTGACAGATCAAACGCCAAATAAAATAAAGTGCAGCAAGGTATTTTTGTATTTTTGGTTTAATAGATCTAAAAATAAAAGCAAAGGAAAATAGATCGCAAAGGCAAATAATATGAGAAAGAGACTCGGGGGCCGTAGGTTTCACTAGTGGCTTCTCTCGAGAAAAATAGCAAACGGTGGGTAAACAAATTACTATTGGGAAATTGATAGAACTTTGAATAATCATGACGATATCCAGACAATGATCATTATATAGGCATCACGTCCAAGATTAGTAGACCGACTCCTGCCTGCATCTACTACTATTACTCCACACATCGACCGCTATCCATCATGCATCTAGTGTGTTAAGTTCATGGAGAAACGGAGTAATGCAATAAGAACGATGCCATTATGTAGACAAGATCTATTTATGTAGAAATAGACCCCATCGTTTTATCCTTAGTAGCAATGATACATATGTGTTGGTTCCCCTTCTGCCATTGGGATGAAGCACCGTAAGATCGAACCCACTACAAAGCACCTCTTCCCATTGCAAGATAAATAGATCAAGATACATATGTAGAAATACGAGGCTATAAGCAATCATGCATATAAGAGATCAAAGAAGACTCAAATAACTTTCATGGATAAAAAGATAGATCTGATCATAAACTCAAAGTTCATCTGATCCCAACAAACACACCGCAAAAAGAATTACATCATATGGATCTCCAAGAGACCATTGTATTGAGAATCAAACGAGAGATAGGAATCCATCTAGCTACTAACTATGGACCCGTAGGTCTACAAAGAACTACTCACGCATCATCGGAGAGGCACCAATGGAAGTGGTGAACCCCTCCGTGATGGTGTCTAGATTGGATCTAGTGGTTCTGGACTCTGCGGCGGCTGGAATTGATTTTCGTCGAATCCCCTAGGGTTTCTGGAATATTGGGGTATTTATAGAGCAAAGAGGCGGTTCAGGGGGCACCCGAGGTGGGCACAACCCACTTGGGAACGCCTGGGCCTCCAGGCGCGCCCTGGTGGGTTGTACTCCCCTCGGAGCACCCCCCCCAGGTGCTTCTCCGGCCCACTGGATGTCTTCTGGTCAAAAAAATCCACAAAAAGTTTAGTTGCGTTTGGACTCCGTTTGGTATTGATTTCCTGCGATGTAAAAAACGTGCAAAAAACAGCAACTGACACTTAGCACTATGTCAATAAGTTAGTACCAAAAAATGATATAAAATGACTATAAAATGATTATAAAACATCCAAGAATGATAATATAACAGCATGGAACAATCAAAAATTATATATATGTTGGAGGCATATCAGCGGCCATGGCGATCTAGATCTGTCAGAAAACAGCAAGAAAAGAAGAACAGAAGATTTCTCTGCGATGAGGTGGTCAATACGTTCAGGGGGTATATAAAGATTTTTTATCTTGGGAAACAAGCAAACGGGAGGAAAACGAAGTTGGGAAGGTTCCCGAGGTGGGCACAACCCACCTGGGTGCGCCAAGCAAGGCAGGCGCGCCCTGGTGTCTTGTGCTCTCCTTGGTTGCCTTCCTGGTTATTTCTTATTTTCCTAATTTTTGTAATATTCCAAAACTGACAAAAAACATTTTTACGTATTTTTTGGAGACTATTTACTTATCGTATCACGTACCTCCTCTTTTTCAAGATTCTGGAGTGTTTCAGAAGGTTTCTTTTATGTGTTCCTCCTGTGTCATGGTTTGAATAATATTTGTTACAACATTAATAGGCGTACCTGAGATATAGTGTTTAATTCTTTGCCCATTGACAACCTTTGGGTCAGTACCTTCGGCATTATTGATCTTAATAACTCCAGAACAATAAACCTCTTCGATAATATAAGGTCCTTCCCATTTGGAGAGAAGTTTTCCTGCAAAGAATCTAAAATGAGAGTTGTACAAAAGAACATATTCCCCAACTTTGAATTCCCACTTTTGGATTATTTTGGCATGGCATCTTTTAACCTTTTCTTTGAATAATTTGGCATTTTCATAATCTTGGGTTCTCCATTCATCTAGTGAGCTAATATCAAATAACCTCTTTTCACCGGCAAGTTTGAAATCATAGTTAAGTTCTTTAATTGCCCAATATGCTTTATGTTCTAAATCAAGAGGCAAGTGACAAGTTTTTCCATAAACCATTTTATAGGGAGACATACCCATAGGATTTTTATATGCCGTTCTGTAGGCCCAAAGTGCATCATCCAATTTCTTAGACCAGTTCTTTCGGGACATATTAACAGTTTTTTGTAATATTAGTTTTATTTCTCTACTGCTAAGTTCAACTTGACCACTAGATTGAAGATGATAGGGTGAAGCAATTCTATGGTTGACATCATATTTAGCAAGCATTTACGGAAAGCGCCATGAATAAAGTGTGAACCACCATCAGTCATTAAATATCTAGGGACTCCAAACCTTGGGAAAATAACTTCTTTAAGCATTTTAATGGAGGTGTTATGATCAGCACTACTAGTTGGAATAGCTTCTACCCACTTAGTAACATAATCAATAGCAACCAAAATATGTGTATACCCATTAGAGGAAGGAAAGGTCCCATATAATCAAAACCCCAAACATCAAATGGTTCAACAGCAAGTGAATAATTCATAGGCATTTCCTGACGCTTGCCGATATTACCAATTCTTTGGCATTCATCACAAGATAAAATAAACTTATGGGCATCCTTGAAGAGAGTAGGCCAAGAAAAACCAGATTGCAATACCTTGTGAGCAGTTCTATCTCCCGCGCGCATGATGCCCTCCATAAGCTTCGGAGTGACATTTTCGTAGGATTTGTTCCTGTTCATGCTCAGGTACACAACGTCTAATAATACCATCTACTCCTTCTTTATAAAGGTGTGGGTCATCCCAAAAGTAATGTCTTAAATCATAGAAGATTTTTTTCTTTTGTTGATATGTAAAACTAGGTGGTATATATTTAGCAACAATGTAGTTAGCATAGTCATCATACCAATGAGTATTATGAGAAAAATTTATTGCAGCTAGTTGTTCATCAGGAAAGCTATCATCAATAGGTAGTGGGTCATCAAGAATATTTTCTAATCTATACAAGTTATTAGCTACGGGGTTCTCAGCTCCTTTTCTATCAGTAATATATAAATCAAATTCTTGTAGCAAAAGAACCCACCTAATGAGTCTCGGTTTAGCATCTTTCTTTTCCATAAGATATTTAATAGCAGCTTGATCAGTGTGAACAATTACTTTGAAATCAACAATATAAGATCTGAATTTGTCACAAGCAAACACAACTGTTAAAAATTCTTTTTCAGTAGTAGCATAATTTCTTTGGGCACTGCCTAGAGTTTTGCTAGCATAATGAATACCATTTAGTTTCTTATCAACTCTTTGTCCTAGAACAACACCAACAGCATAATCACTAGCATCACACATAATTTCAAAAGGCAAATTCCAGTCAGGTGGTTGAATAATAGGTGCAAAAGTTAAGGCTTTCTTAAGTGTTTCAAAGGCTTCTGCACAATCATCATAAAAAACAAATGGAACATCCTTTTGTAAAAGATTTGTAAGAGGCCTAGAAATTTTAAAGAAGTCTTTAATAAATCTCCTATAGAAACCAGCATGACCAAGGAAACTACGAATACCTTTAATATCTTTAGGACATGGCATTTTCTCAATTGCATCAACTTTAGCTTTATCCACCTCAATACCTCATTCAGAAATTTATGCCCCAAGACAATACCTTCATTAACCATAAAGTGGCACTTCTCGCAATTCAAGACAAGATTAGTTTGCTCACATCTCTGCAAAAACTCGATCGAGGTTGCTTAAGCAATCATCAAAAGAAGTTCCATAAACGGAAAAATCATCCATGAAAACCTCAACAATCTTTTCACAAAAATCAGAGAATATAGCAGTCATACATCTTTGAAAGGTAGCAGGTGCATCGCACAAACCAAAAGGCATACGTCTATAAGCATAAGTTCCAAAAGGGCAAGTAAAGGTGGTTTTCTCTTGATCAGGTTGTGAAACAGGTATTTGAGAACCAGAATATCCATCAAGAAAGCAAAAGTGTGTGTGCTTAGATAATTTCCAACATTTGATCAATAAAAGGAGAGGGTAATGATCTTTTCTAGTTGCTTTCTTTAATTTTCTAAAATCAATTACCATTCTATAACCAGTAACAATTCTTTGTGGAATATGTTCATTTTTATCATTAGGAACAATAGTAATACCTCCCTTTTTAGGGACACAATGAACATGACTTACCCATCTACTATCAGCTATGGGATAGATTATACCTGCTTCCAGAAGTGTTAATATTTCAGTTCTTACCACTTCTTTCATCTTAGGTTTCAAACGTCGTTGATGATCAACGATGGGTTTAGCACCAGGTTCCATATTAATCTTGTGCTGACAGAGAGTGGGACTAATTCCCTTAAGATCATCAAGAGTATATCCAATAGCAGCACGGTGCTTCTTAAAATTTTCAATAATCTTTCTTCTTCATGTTCTGAAATGCTAGCACTAATAATAACAGGATATATCTTTTTCTCATCAAGATAAGCATACTTCGAAGTGTCTGGCAATTGTTTTAATTCGAACACAGGATCACCTTTAGGTGGAGGAGGACCTCCTAGAGTTTCAATAGGCAAATTGTGTTTGAGTAGAGGTCGTTGTTCAAAGAAAATTTTATCTATTTCATTTCTTTCATGCATATGCTATCATTTTCATGGTCTAGCAAATAATGTTCTAGTGGATCAGTAGGAGGCACAGCAATAGAAGCAAGACCAATTATTTCATCCTTACTAGGTAATTCTTTCTTATGAGGTTGTTTACTAAACTTGGAGAAATTAAACTCATGAGACTCATCACTAACACCGATAGTTTGTTTATCACAATCTATTTTAGCATTAACGGTGTTCAAGAAAGGTCTACCAAAGATAATGGGACAAAAGTCATCTTGTGGGGAACCAAGAACTAGAAAATCAGTAGGGTATTTTATTTTCCCACACAAGACTTCAACATCTCTAACAATCCCAAGTGGTGTGATGGTGTCTCTATTAGCAAGTTTAATAGTAACATCTATGTCTTTTATTTCAGCGTGTGCTATGTCATCCATAATTTCTTGGTATAAGGTAAAAGGAATAGCACTCACGCTAGCACCTAAGTCACATAAACCATGATAACAATGATCTCCTATTTTAACTGAGACAACAGGCATGCCAACAACAGGCCTATGTTTATCTTTTTCATCAGGCTTAGCAATTCTAGCAGCTTCATCATAGAAGTAAATAACATGCCCATTAATATTTCCCACCAAGATATCTTAACCATAGCAACACTAGGATATACTTTAATTTGTTTGGGATCTACGGTAGGGTGCATCGACTGCAAATTAAAATTTTCTACGCGCATAAGAACCAAGAACATGCTACGGGAGATGGATCACAGGTCGTTACCACTAGACGCGCAATGCCGTGCAGCGGAAGAAGAGTTGGGGCAGGGCATCCGCGTGGATCATCTCATTCTTGCCCGATCACTCTCGAACAGCCGGTCGTCGGATCCCATGTACAGGTTCGCCGGAGCAGCGCAAGTGCACCGCCTCTAACGGTATCCGCGCATGCAGGAGGAACACCGTGCGACGAACTGCTAGGTCCGATCACACAGTCGGCGGTGAGTGGAGGTGGCTATTCGCAACACATGCAAACCCTAGTGATAGCGCAGCAGCGATCAACCGCATGAGTGTGCCGCACCCCCACTTTATATAGGCGCTGGACAAGCCCGAAACCTACCTTCGTAACTACCCAGTCACGGAGTAGCGTTTGGTCGGCCCAAAGCAGGTCTGTCACCATCCCGAGTACATGCGCCAGCTCAGGTCTTAGGACATAGGACGTATGTTGTACTAGAGACTCACAGATGACATATCGTTGCGTCTCATAGTTGGGTCTGTCCAACTCGGACCTTATCTTAACTCGGATCCGACTATGTCGAATCCGACCAGACCCTTCCGAGTCCATATTATCCGGTTAGCATCCAATGCTTCATGGCTAGTGAGACCAAGCAATCAACCGTGTCATATGCTCGTCTTGTCGGTTGTGCGTCCACACAACCCTTTTGACTAGGGACCTTTTAGGACAGTCATCATACAATGCATAGTCCCACGAACAAGTCACGTACTTGCTTATACACATCATTAATAATGTCCAAGGACTACCTTTATTCACAAACAGATAGGAAATATCATCATACATGATTGCCTCTAGGGCATATCTCCAACAGTCTTTCAATTGCACTAGAGTCAATCAAATAGACATCGTATGCCCATACCTCTAATGTGCCCCTCATGCTTGGGTTGTGGAAGCGGCTTAGTCAACGGATCTGCAACATTTGCGTCCGTGTGAATTTTGCATAACTCAACATCACCATTCTTTACGATCTTTCGTATCAGCTGATATTTCTGATCTATGTGTCTGGTCTTGTGGTGATTCCTCAGGTCTTTGGCTTGTGCGATGGCACCAGAGTTATCACAATAAAGGTCCAACGGTTTTACCGAGGCTGGGAAAATACCAAGATCATCCAAAAAGTTCCGGATCCAAACACCTTCCTTTGTAGCTTCACAAGCCGCAATGTATTCAGCTTCTATGGTTGAATCGGCCACTGTATCTTGCTTGGAACTCATCCAGCTCACTGCTCCTCCATTCATGACGTACACAAATCCGGACTGTAATCGACAATCATCTCTGTCGGTTTGGAAACTAGCGTTGGCGTAACCCCTTACGAGGAGCTCTTCCTCACCTCCATAAACTAGGAACATCTCTTTAGTCCTTTTCAGGTACTTCAAAATAGTCTTTACCGCTGCCCAATGACTCTCACCTAGGCTGCCCTGGTATCTACTTGATAGGCTTATTGCAAAAGCAACATGAGGCCGTGTACATATCATGGCATACATGATGGATCCGATTGCCGAGGCATACGGAATCCGACTCATCCTGCTTCACTCATCAGATGTCAAAGGACTCTGAGTCTCGCCTAGCCTTATACCATGTGAGATAGGCAAGAACCCTTTCTTGGCCTCACTCATGTTGAACCTCTTCAACACTTTATCTATGTACGTGCTCTGGCTCAAGCCGAGCAGCCTCCTCAATCCATCTCTATAGATCTTGATGCCTAAAATTTAAACTGCCGCACCAAGGTCCTTCATTGAAAACTTGCCATTCAATGGCTCCTTGACTGAGTTCAACATTGAAACATCATTTCCGATCAATAGTATGGCATCCACATACAAGGTCAAAAACACTATCGGGCTCCCACTTAACTACTTGTATAAACAAGTGTCCTCTTCTCTTTTGATGAAACCGAGACTACTGACGACCTCATCAAAACGAATGTTCCAACTCTGAGATGCTTGCCTCAACCCATAAATGGATCTCTTGAGCTTGCATACCTTACCAGCGCTAGTCGGATCAACAAAACCCTCGGGCTGTATCATATACATGTCCTCAGTTAAATTTCCATGAAGGAAAGCCGTTTTGACATCCATCTGCCATATCTCGTAATCGAAATATGCAGCTATAGCTAGTACGATCCTCACCGATTTCAGCATCGCTACCGGCGAGTAAGTCTCTGATACGTCTCCAACGTATCTATAATTTTTGATTGTTCTATGCTGTTTTATTATCAATCTTGGATGTTTTATAATCATTTTATAGTCATTTTATATCATTTTTTGGTACTAACCTATTGACATAGTGCCAAGTGCCAGTTGCTGTTTTTTTTCATTTTTTTACATCGCAGGAAATCAATATCAAACGAAGTCCAAATTCCACGAAACTCCACGCTGATTTTTATGGGCCAGAAGGAAGAATGGGCCCTGGTTGCACCTGGGGGTGCCCCGAGGGGGGCACAACCCACCAGGGCGCGCCAGGAGGCCCAGGCGCGCCCTGGTGGGTTATGCCCACCTCGGGTGCCCCCCGGACCGCCTCTTTGCACTATAAATACCCCAAAAATACCAGAACCCTAGAAGCGTCGACGAAATATTCATCCAGCTGCCGCGGAGTCCAGAACCACCAGATCCAATCTAGACACCATCATGGAGGGGTTCACCACTTCCATTGGTGCCACTCCGATGACGCGTGAGTAGTTCTTTGTAGACCTTTGGGTCCGTAGTTAGTAGCTTGATGGCTTTCTCTCTCTCGCTGAATTCTCAATACAATGGTCTCTTGGAGATCCATATGATGTAACTCCTTTGCGATGTGTTTGTTGGGATCTGATGAACTTCGAGTTTATGATCAGTTATATCTTTTTATATCCATGAAAGTTGTTTGAGTTTCTTTGATCTCTTATATACATGATCTCTTATAGCCTCGTATTTCTTCTCCGATATTTGGGTTTTGTTTGGCCAACTTGATCTATTTATCTTGCAATGGGAAGAGGTGCCCGGTAGTGGGTTTGATCTTACGGTGCTTGATCCCAGTGACAGAAACGAAACCGACACGTATGTATCATTGCTACTAAGGATAAAAAGACAAGATCTATATCTACCGCCATATAGATAAACGGATCTTGTCTACATCATGTCATCGTTCTTATTGCATCACTCCATTTTTCCATGAACTTAATACACTAGATGCATGCTGGATAGCAGTCGATGTGTGGAGTAATAGTAGTAGATGCAGGCAGGAGTCGGTCTACTAATCTTGGACGTGATGCCTATGTAATGATCATTGCCTGGATATCGTCATAATTATTTGAAGTTCTATCAATTGCCCAACAGTAATTTGTTTACTCACTGTTTGCTATTTTTCTCGAGAGAAGCCACTAGTGAAACCTACGGCCCCCGGGTCTTCTTTCTCATATATTTGCCTTGTGATCTACTTTTCCTTTGCATTTTTATTCAGATCTATTAAACCAGAAAATACAAAAATACCTTTAAGCATTTTATCTTTATTTATTTTATTTGGCGTTCGATCTATCAATCTACTACAATTTACCTCATGTCCGCTTGCCTATCTTGAGGCGCCGTACCCCGGAAGGGATTGCCAACCCCTTTAACACGTCGGGTTGCAAGGTGTTGTTGTTTGTGTGCAGGTGTTGTTTACGTTGTGTTGCTTGGTTCTCCTACTGGTTTGATACCTTGGTTTCATAACTGAGGGAAATTCCTACCGTCGTTGTGCTACATCATCCCTCCCTCTCCAGGGAAATACCGACGTAGTTTCAGCTACCATCAAGGAGAATTTCTGGCGCCGTTTCTGGGGAGGATCTTCAACATAACCAGGTTCCTAATCACAAATCTCATCTCCTTGCAATTTACATTATTTCACTACTGCAGGATGCTGCTAACACGACACTACGATCAGAGACCCTTTGAGAAACTGCGTGCGATGCCATAATCGCAAACGGTGTTGTATGAAAACCGTCAGAAATGTGTAAAACATTTGCGATGATGGATGCATCAAACACGGTTCAGGTTTTAGTTGCGTGTGGGATGAAGGGCATATGGTTCAGTTCAATGAACTGTTTGTGATGAGGAGGAACAAAAGAAACAAGCAGCCAGATGGAGGCGTGTGCGATACACAGCATATGGTTCACTCGGATGAACTGTTTGTGATTAGGCAACACAAAAGAAACAGTCAGCCAGATCAAAGGTGTGTGCGATATAAGGAATGTGATTCACTCGGATGAACTGTTTGCGTTGAGACATGAGAACAGAAACGGTTCAACTTAACAAGATGTGTGTGATACGCGGCAAACAGGTCTGTAATCAGAAATGTGTCTGAAGACCGATAAGAACACAGACGGTTGCTGCTAATAAGACGTGTGTGTTGTGAGCAAACGATTGCTGGTATACAATTGTGAGTGATTGATGAAAACATCACCGACGGGTTCCATTGTTTAGTCCGTGTGCGATGTGATTTTCTTTGTCCGCACACCATCTACGCTCTGTCTACAGAGCATCAACATATATACTTAAAAAGACAGCATTGCATAACCAAATTAAGCATACAATTACACAAGTGACTACACACATAATATTTGCACACACCAAAGTAAGCAATTACATGCATACTAAAGTAGGAGAAACGAGGATCTAATCATCTACTTATTGTTGCAACGACGCTTGCCATTGCTCTGCTTCCGGCTGGATCCCTGGCCGTTTTGGGGAAGGAGGGACTTCCTCATGTCAACGATCCGCCAGTACATGTCGTAGCTCGTGTACGCCTCCTTGGCCGCGTACACGACGTGAGCTTTGTCGAGTTTCTCCATCCAGGTCGAGTGCCAGGCACGCTTGTCCTTGTTGCATGAATCCTTCATGTCTCTGTAGTAGGGGTCGATGATGGCCTCGGCGAGGTGAACCAGTGAGTCCTTCTCATGCTCCTTGCTGCCCCAGATCTTGTATTGGCCCTGGATGTCGACAAGATTGTGGCAGGCGATGCCCGAACTCTCGAGCGCCTTTACATCGTTGGTGATGTCCACCGTAGCGAACATGTAGTGGGGGCTGTTGACAAACCTGGCGAAACGCTCGCAAGGCCTTG
Organism: Aegilops tauschii subsp. strangulata; assembly: GCF_002575655.3. Lineage (NCBI taxonomy): Eukaryota > Viridiplantae > Streptophyta > Magnoliopsida > Poales > Poaceae > Aegilops > Aegilops tauschii. The sequence continues at coordinate 233,279,220 of NC_053035.3, read as the reverse complement.
TGGCCAGGCAGTAGTGGTAGACGAGGATGTGGTGGCGCACGCACATCTGGGCGACGACGACCTTGGGATGAGACCTGGCACGAGCGCGGGTGTACTCGAGGTCGAACCCGACCACCTTGTACTTCTCCTCGGCAAGCAACAGCTCCATGATGTGGATGGAGTGGTGCGCCCAGACCAGGTCGTTGGTGTACACCACCGAGAGGTCCATGAACCTTCTGTGGGAGTCCACCACGACACGCATGGTGAACTGCTGCTCGTCGTCGGCAGCCGCTCGGAGCGCCATTGGAGCCGCACAGGATACCCTCTAAGAATTTCTCGTGGTGGGTTATCTTCTTGCAATGGTGAGGCGTGATCGAAAGGTTGAAGAGACACAAGGGTAGGTTAAATGGCCGCTGTAATAATAAACGGGGGTCGGCCGGCCTGTAATCGTCACGTCTTCTCATGGCGTTCATAGCGGAGGATTCCAGAATCCAGTGCACGCTTGACAACACCGCACCCCAGGCGTGGACACTCGAGTGCGATAATTAATTCTGCGCTCTACAGTGCACACGGTGGAAGAAACCAACTGTGTGCAATAATGTCGAAGATCGCAGTCGAGTTAGCTATACAGATCGTGTGTTGTGAGATCGACAAGGTAAACTGATTCGAGAATGGTTAATAAAATCTAAGACCATTGCATATTAAGGTCAAAGTAGTGCTAGCAATATACGAGTCTCATACGATGCCATTTCAACGATTGTACCACAAAAGCTCGAAATGTTACAAGGTTCAAATTCCGGAGTTATATGGCTCAAATTCGAAGATTACAAGGTTCAAACTGATATTAGAAATGAAATTCAGCTCATCAGCAGCAAACGCTCGCGCTGATGCGCTGAACATGGATATCAGAGAGGTTCAAACTAATATCACGGCTTCTAAGTCTGGCTTCGAAACCTCACAATTTTTGCAAAGGGGTCAGCCACTGAGAAGTCATGTATGGGGTTGACCTGATGACTTCCGATTACTCTGTCATCTGAAGTTCCAAAATGAAATTCAGCATTTTTGGAGCCTACTCCATTCTGCCGCAGGCGCCGGCGCTGACCAACAGACCATTCATTTTTGCGAAATAAATGTAGGGCAAACCTCATTTCCTTCAGCACACTTGCTTTGAGAACAAAGAACCTGGCGAATATAATCTTCGGTAAGGTCCCTCGGTAGGAGTTCAAAGTAATTTCTGAGAGATGCAGATCTAGGCATTCGACATGATTGTTATATTGTATCACATTATCCACCACTCGGCCTAATCTTATCTGCAAAAGAAGAAAATGTGTTAGTGCCTACATGCAGTTTTGAACATTACTACAGGACTAGCTATTTGGTTTGCAGGATTTGTAAAATGCACTAACATGCCATCTTCGATCTGACATGATTAACATTGGCATTTTATTACATTCTAGAAAAATGTAGCCTTCTTCACAAGAGGTTGGAGTGGATGAAAAGTTCCCTAAGAAAACTAGTACAGATGAATCCAAAGGAGAAATGCTTATTGATTGTAACCATATGGATCAAGCAACCAATATGGGGGGGCATGTATGTACTGAAATCCTCCAAAAGAACCTTCAAAAACCGTAGTACATTGTCATTGTAAACTTGGAAAAAGGTGTCACAAATTGAACTCCCTTATGGTTAACATTTAACAGGAAAGGAACATCACCTCGATATATAGCTTCTCCAGGCACGGAAAGCATCTCAGGAAACTGACAACTTGCTCCAGGTCGGGCTCGATAGATTCTAGTGCCAAGACCTTCACTGTGCGCAGTTTCGGGGTCAAGCTTGTTGGAATCATTTTCTGAATGACAGACGAACAAACATCTTCAAAATTAGAAATAATGTTAATTTGTACAAGGAGAGGTAGAAGGCGGCCGTTGTACCTGAACTGGTGTGGATCCAATAACAAGTTCGGAGTATTTGTCAGACGAGTAGCCCACCACTGTCAATTTCGGCGCAGAAATGACATTGATTCTTGTTGGACCTTCTTGATCAACTACAAGTAATCTCTCAAGTGCAGGTGTGTCCTGGATGACCATACCGTGGTCCACCTTTTGTGATGTCTTCCTGCCGCACCAGTAATACACATAAATAGTCCGGAGAGTCATGGAGGTGATGTGGAAGGTACTCAACCCATTGATCGCCTGAAGACAAAGGTACGCGAGTGCAGTACAGCCATGGAGCAGGCGCTCCATGTCACCCTTTGAGAGGCAGACGGCGACGAGCTCGACATGCTTCAGTCATGGTAGAATAATAGCGGGTGCGTCATTAAGGGGCGGGAAATGGCAGTTCTTGAACTTGGCGACGTGCAGCGTGGGCGCGAGGCGGAGTGCGGACGTTGGCAACGACCGCATATGCCCGTCATCAAAAGTGAGCTCCTCGAGCTGATTTAGGGCGGGGGATCGGAACCAGTCGTCAAGCTTGGCTCGGTCCTTGTCGTTGGAACAGAACTTGCCCATTCTAAGGCCTTTGGTTGGGCCAAGGTGACTGCTGAGGATCTTGGAGAACGCATCCAAGCTTTTGCGATAGCCATGGCAGAGCTCGTGGGTGTCGATGAGGTCGAGAGGGCTGGAGTTCCATAGGGGGCGCCACCGTCGGGAAAGGAGCGTTGTCCGCGCCCATATTTGATTGGGATCAGGGAGATGATGACTCTCAACATATCATCGGGGAGGCTGCTGATTAAGTCTAGGCCGGCTGGAGTCGCTTGCGGTTCTAGCTCGCCCCGCCTCTGCTTGTTGGCAGCCCCATTCTCCACCTCCGGAGTCTCCTTGCCAGCGGCGCTTTCTGATAGAAATGGGAGTACAGGGAATATTTAGTTAAAACAGGGCAATAGAAAAGTGTATTGGTAACTAGAAGTTATTAGGTAGGAATATAGTAAGATAAGGGAATAACAATTGGTTGCTTAAATACTACACAATTCATTTGACATTGCTGGGTAAGTCAACATATGCAGATAGTTGAAAAGAAAACTTACTTCGAACAAAGTCTGGATGGATGATTTTGTCGGGGAAGTTAGCATATATCTCATGACCAGGCCCTGCTATCTGCAGTGCAATTTTAGTGCCAGCTTTCAGTACATAAAACTTTGCAATTTCATTCCAAAAGCCAGTGCCAAAATAAGAGTCACCACGTTCATCAAGTCTTACAGTAGCAACGATTGTAAATCCATGGTTTGTGCGCAGTATGACATTCGTGGAGCCTTGATGTATGTAAAGGGAAAATTTGTGCACTACATAATTTGTTGCATAGCGAGGGATGTCCTGCAGAAAATGGTAGGGTTGTTAAAGAAAATATGGTAACATGCAAATATGGGCCCAAATTGAAAGAACTGTATAGCAGTTGAAATCGAAGGACAAAAGTCTATAATTAAACAGATAGGGTAAACATGATGTCATGGAAATATGAGAGTAATCGAAAGAACAATACATCATTAATTTTCCTAATATAGAAATAAGAGGGAAAATCCCCTTTGACGTATATGGTGCATGTGGCACCTTTTTATCCAAATGTAGCAATATTTAGAATATGTTCAGGAAATTAGGCCATGCCAACCGATTTAGGGTTAGATTGAACATACCGCGCGCATCCTCAAGTTATCTGGTACGATGAGATGGAATCTCTGGCGGCGGGGTCGCCAAGTCCTGAAGTATCGGCGCACTGTACATTCTATGAATGAAATAAAACCCTCAAATCAGCTCGAATAAAAATGAATTCATGGCGTTTCCACCGGGTGATAGGAGGCGGATGAACTGGGATAAGAGATGAGATAATATCTCGCTAAATTAGTTATCTTGTCATCCATGAGAAAGAACCCTCAGTACAGCTGATTCCCCAACCGAGCGGAGCTGGGTCGACCGCGAGCAGCGTCGAGAAAGTCGATGGCGATAGGCGGCGGCAAGCGGAAGTGGCGAAATGCGGTGGGCTTTGCCGGCAGCCTGGCAGCGGCGGCAGGCGTCGAGCTAAGTGTTTCCCGCCGCGATAGGCGGTGCCATGGCATAGACGCGGAGGAGCTGGTGCAGGTGTGAATGGGGAATGTACCGGAAGGGCCGAGGTGGGTGGCGGGCGGGGTGAGGGTTTTTTTGACGTGGGGATGGTGAGGGTTTTCTTTTTTCTTTTTTGAATTGGGTGGTGAGGGTTTTCTGTCTCACAAAGAATTTTGGGGGCGACGGTTTGCTAGAGCGAACCGTGTGTGATTGACGCAGCAGGCAAAATGATAGTCATTGCACACGGTTCCAATTTTGGGAACCGTGTGTGATTGACGTACTACGTCCGTCCTGGTTTATTGGTCCCCCGTTGTAGTTTTTACCAAAATTTGGCGAAATATTTAACATACTCAGACATAGATGATAAGCGTACACGTAAATAAGCATAGTTCAACCATAAGTACATAGTTCAACCGTCATTAAGCATACTCAAGCGTACATAGTTTGATCCATCCCACATCTCATCTCACATGCGGCCGACACGATCTTGAAGCTTCTCCAAGTACTCGGCGTACGCGTCGTGCACCACCCTGCGAGAATACTTCTGCTTGAAGGAGCCAACGGCCCGTCCTCTTGCATGCGGAAGAACAGCTAGGTATGCGTCATGAATCTTGTGGTTGCAAAATGGGCATCCATAGCCGTCGTTCGAGGTCCTAATACGCCTATTATGCATTCCCGCATAAAGCTCCCTCAGGATTCGCCTCTTGTACCTCCTCTGGGCATCTTCATCCTCGTTGTCCACACCGTCAGACAGCACCTATACATATAGTAAAATAAATTTGGCATCAAATCACTGATTACATGTCGTGAAGTAGGATTAGGAATTTATGGCTATTTATTTATACATATTCAGAGATTATGGTTCGATTTTAAGCACAGTCGTCTATGTACAGACCAATCTTGAAGAAAATAATGGCACAAACATATGTAGGTCATTCAAAATCAATTGTCAAGTCCTGGCTAGGAATTATTAGCACGAACACTAACCCTAGTCGGATTACTAGCAGAAATCATTTGCACAGATGAAACAACTAATCACTTATCACCTGTACCATTCAAACAATCAATACACTACACGAATCTAACGAAACTTACTTAGATTTCATGGATTGGGAGAACATAACCACGGGATTTCTATTCCAAAAAGGGGGAGGCATGAGTAACCAGAGAAACCCTATGATCTATTTGACACATAAATAGGTATAGATGACTAACCAGCTGTCCTCGTCGTCGGAGTCGTCGATAGAGTGGTCGTCGGAGTCGTCGCCGGAGTGGTCGTCGGAGTCGGTGTGGAACTCCGCCTCCGGCTGTGGAAGCTCGACGTCGTCGACGACATCACAGTGCAGCGATAACTCGCCGGCGGTGACGGCAACCTCTGTCTCCATCTCCATGTCGTGCTCCGGTGCTTTAGCAGCCCCAGCGTCACCCCTCCCTCCGATGGGGCGCTTCAGTGGCACCTCATACACTGACGGCTTTGAGGACTGAGAGCGGCGTCAAGGTTGCAAGCGAAGAGAGAGGATTGTGTGTGCGTAGCGAGGATGGGGGGTGCGGCCGCTCGGGCACACCATTAATATGGAGTAGTGGGAGTTGTGGGAGAGAGGCGGGCGGCGTTCAAACCGATGGCTCGCCTCCCGGTGAGCCTGCGCACCGGACTGCTGGCATGCCTGCCAAAGTTTCACACAGCTACTTGCATGCCTCCCGATGACACTGCGCAGCGAGCATGCCTCCATCAATTCACACACCTGCACGCACGCCTCCCCGTCTGCCTGCGCGGCGGACTGCTCGCATGCGTCCCATCAACTCACGCCTGCTCGCACGCCACACGGGTCGCGCGGTGGCTCGTATATTGGTTTTCTATTTGGATGATTAATGCTGCCGCTTTTTTGCTTAACCGAAGCATGGCACGTATCCATTGTTGGTCTAACACTCACGGTTCGAATAAATAATCCGTTTGGGATATTGGTTCCCAATAAGTAATAATCTCCCGTCTGTAATTATATAAAGATTACATCAAAACTCGTCTCAAATTTGACAAAAAAAAGTATAGTGCCACTTTGTATTGGTGTCCATATGACAACACGATAAGTTTCATGAACTTCAAATAAGTTTTGGATGTACTTGAATTTACAAAATCAAGATTCTCAGTGTTTGAAATTTGTTGCACGGGGAGTAAACATGCACCCAGTGAGACACATGTGTTTTTGCAATCCATTTAGGTGCACTGTCACGTGTGCATGTAGCTCAAATTTGATTTTTGCACATTATACCCATAGAAAATCAATCAATCAATGTACTAAAATGTCTTAATGATCTCTGTGAATTTTTTGAAATTAAAACGTCCCTCCTTTGGTAACATGTATGTTTGTCGCGGGATAATTAATTTAACATGCATCGTAGTTGCGGTGGATTCGCGGTGTGTGTGTGGGTGTGTGCGTCTGGGGGTGGCGGGTGGCTCGCAGTACACTATGAGTTGTGAGCCACCGTGTGGGTTGGCCGTTTTGTTTGGCAGGCTGGTGCCACATCAGAGTCATGAAATCATTATTTAAAACATTACACAACCCTTTCATACATAAATATTTTGGCCACATGCAGTCGATGGTTGTCTTACACGACACTCGATACTCGCGTGTGACGCTTTCTGTGGGCCCGTGAGGTCGTCGTCCATCACTTTGACGAACAATCGGCAGTGAGGTTAATTTGACCAGCAAGGTATAATCTTTTTTGTTTGTGTTATGGTGGTATATAGTACGCGTCGAAGAGGTGGGAGGGGACTAGCATATATACTATATGTATGCGTCCGTGAACAACTACACCTCACTCAGTGTCGGGACTTTTTGGTTACCGAGGCACGTGCCACATCAAAATTGTGAAATTGGTTATTCAAACATCACACAACACCTTTTTGGGCCACATGCATATATATATCCTAGCTAGGACACTCACGTGTGAAGCTTCCATCTATGGGCCCACGAGGCCATCGTCGATGCATGCATGCATGCATCACTTTGACCTACATCGGGAGAGGTTAATTAATTTCACCATCGATGAGGATTCTTTTGGGTTGTACATATATTACGGCAGGAGCATATAGTATGCGGTGAAGAGGGGGGAAGGGGACCATCATATGTAGTATGCTTGATATGAACCTCGCTCTGTGTGGGTGCATGGTTTACGGTTTTTGAGGCATGTGGCACATCAAAGTTGTGCATTTTGGGTATTCAACATATATATGTTTGGCCCACATGCAAAGCGGTGGTGGTTGTCCTCTCGCACCCACTTAAGCGGTTATCAACGATATCGATGCTTTCCATCTGTGGGCCCGCTTGGTCCACACTTATTTTTGCCTAACAACAAGAGAGGTTAATTTGACTTAGGAGGGGATTATTATTTTTGCTTTGGGATGATATGCATGATGCACTTTGAGCACACACATATGCATGTGTACGCATGAATCCCTCCCATCGAGTCGAAGTGGCTAGTACAACGACACCATCATGAATCGATCTCGCTCTGTGTGGGGAGCTAGTGTATGATTTTTGACACACGCGCCAGATCAATGTTGTGTATTCAAACATGCATGCACGCATCACCTCCATACATATGCATGTAGTGGTTGCCTTCGAACGATACACTCCCTCATGTGGTTATCGGCGACAAGCCTATATATTCGTGGGCCCGCGTGGACATCCATGATCACCTTGACCAACAACAAGATAGGTTACCATGGCGGATTCTTCATTTGGTTAGTGTTATCGTAGTATACGTCATGGTGAGATTCAGACCTAATTAAGTTTGAGCGCATATACTATGCACGCATGCATGCATATATGAATCCCCGTCGTTGGCTTGAAGTGTGGTGTAACATACATATGCATCGTCAACCTAACCCTCACTCAGTGTGGGGATTTCTAGTTCGAAATCACGGTGCCACATCAAAGTTGTTCATTGTTACTCAAAAACACACCTCTCCATACATATGTTTGGGCCACACGCATGCAGTGGTTGTCTTCAGGGACTAGCTACTTGCGTGATTATTGGCGAGCTAGCCCATCTCCGGGGTCGCATGGACGGACATCACTTTGACCAACAACAAGAGAGAGGTTGTACGACCAAGGTGGATTATTCTTGGTCCGTTTTACGATCCATCTTGGTGAGATATATGCCTCTCTGGCCCGCAGACTGAAAGTGTGTGTGGGGGGGGGGGGTTGCTACATCGCACTTTGCTAGGTGAACCTCGGTTGAGGGGCATGCATTCATAGCTTAATTAGGATTCCCTTCATGGCGACATGAGGGGGTGGGGGCTGCTAACTACTTCGCACTTTGCTAGGTGAACCTCGGTTGGGGGGGAGGGGGGCATGCTCATAGCTTAGGATTCCCTTCGTGCCGACACGAGGGGGGGCTGCTAGCTACTTCGCACTTTGCTAGGTGAACCTCGGTTGGGGGGGCATGTGCATTCATAGCTTAGGATTCCCATCATGCCAACACGAGGGAGGGGTGGCTGCAAGCTACTTCGCAATTTGCTAGGGTGAACCTTGGTTGGGGGGGGCATGCATTCATAGCTTAGCTAGGATTCCCTTCATGACGACACGAGGGAGGGGGGCTGCTAACTACTTCGCACTTTGCTAGGTGAACCTCGGTTGGGGGCCATGCATTCATAGCTTAGGAATCCCTTCATGCTGACACGAGGGAGGGGGCTGCTAGCTCTACTTCACACTTTGCTAGGTGAACCTCGGTTGGGGGGCATGCATTAATAACTTAGGATTCCCTTCGTGCCGACACGAGGGAGGGGGGCTGCTAGCTACTTCGCACTTTGCTACGGTGAACCTCGGTTGGGGGGGCATGCATTCATATATAGCTTAGGATTCCCTTCATGCCGACATGAGGGAGGAGGGGGGCTGCTAGCTACTTCGCACTTTGCTAGGTGAACCTCGGTTGAGGGGGAGGGGCATGCATTCATATATAGCTTAGGATTCCCTTTGTGCCGACACGAGGGAGGAGGGGGCTGCTAGCTACTTCGCACTTTGCTAGGTGAACCTCGGTTGAGGCGGAGGGGGCATGCATTCATAGCTTAGGATTCCCTTCGTGCCGACACGAGAGGGTGGGAGCAAGCAATACCGTGCGCTTTGCGAGAGAGGTGCCACATCGAAGTTGCATGCAAGTGTGTTCGTGTCCTGACCCTCTCCCGCGTCATTTTTCGCCAAATTTATGAACATTAGATAAGTCGGATGACGCAACAGACACGGTTCACTCAAACTAACTGTGTGCCACGCCGGTGCACCTGTCACGCACACATCCGCACAGTACATTGGGCTCCACGAGGCTCCCCCTCTCAAAAATATCTGCCCGCTTCGAGGGTTTTTCTGTTTCATAACACACGGTTGTTATCTCCGGACCGTGTGCGATGTTTCTTGTTCCCAATCCCGCCTGCATCGAAAATATCTGCCTGCCTCGAGGGTTTTTCTTTTTCATAACACACGGTTGTTATCTCCAGACCGTGTGCGATGCACTATCATCAAAATTTTCAATAGCCCGGCATGTCACTCCCGCGTTTGACTCCCGCGTAGTAAAATTTTCAGTACCCGCGTCATTTCCTCAAACACCCCCCCCCTCCACACACACACACACACCAAAACCTCCTCGGGCGTGCGCGCGCGCACACACACACACCCTCCCTTGCTTGAAACCCTAGCAAACTCTCCGCTGCCGCTGCCGCCGCCGCCGCAAGGCCTCCATTGTCAACATCTGCCGGTTTGCCCGTGCAGCTTACCCACCGATCTCCATACCCAGGCCGCCCTGAGTTTCTTAGATAACGCCTGCCAAACGCCCCCTTCCCCACAGATCCACATCCCCATCCCCATCCCCCACTACAGAGCATCGCAGCCTAAGCCCGGCTACGCTTCCCGTGGAGCTCGAGGAGCGACTGGCCCAAAAGAGGTGTATAGCGGTCTCTTCGCCCGACGTCGCCGAGGAAGCTGACGACCATTACTAGCGGCAGGCACTCAAGCAGCGGGCTAGAGTATGCGGGCATGTCTCGTCCGCCGGCTACGACATCGAGGTCATCGACAGCGACGCCCTGAGGCGGGCTATGTCACAGGTTAAGTGGCCCACCCCTAACCCCTCGCGTTCAACCACCGTCGATCTCATCCATGGCCCCGCCGTTGATCTCCTCTAGCTCGCTGTCAACAATTTGCCATTCTACATCGCCATCGAGCCCCTTTTGTCATTTCTGAAGGACACGTTCTGCGACACTGGCTTGGGATCCACAGCTTCCAAGTCTGACCTCATCGACGGCGACCATGAGGAGGGCACCCTCTCCGGCTCTTCCAAGGGGAAAGATCCCATATGCTCTTCCAAGGGGAAAGCGCCCGTCTGCGACATCAGGGAGGGCACCCTACAGCCGTGCTCTTCCAAGGGGAAGGACCCCATCTGCGACAACATGGAGCGCATCCAGGGTCCGTGCTCTTCCCACGGGACCGAGCCCATCTGTGACAAGTGAGGAAACCCATGATTTGTTTATTTCAGTTGTTCACAATGTGATGCTCTATATGTGCAATTATTTACTGTGCAGTACATTTCATCAATCCAGTTTTAAACATACCGATAGGAATGCAATATTTGCTTGCTGTTAAGCCTGTTATAGCTAGCATATGCCTCTTTTAAAGTTTTTTGATTGTTCGGTTGTTTGTAGTTAGCATATGTTCAGTTTGAAATGCTATCTTTGGTTGTTCGTAGTATGCCTTGTTTATTCCAGTTATTCACAACGTGATGGTCTATATGTGCAAGTATGAACTGTGCAGTTCAATTTCATCAGTACCAGTTTCAACAATACCACTATGAATGACTACATTTGGTTGCTAGATCTTGTAGTTAACACGCCTTTCCATTTTTATTTAACCATAATCAGTGTACTTAGACTGGCACAATACCAGTTTGAATGACCATGTTTGCTTGTTGTTAAATGTTAGGCCTGTTGCAGTTAGCACACCTTTCCACTTGTTTTGCTTTACTAGCGTACTTAAACCTGCACACTGAAGCTATCTTTTGGAGATTATTTTGTCTGCCATGTGTAATTTTTGTCGGAGTAATGGGCCACGGGTAGCCTAACCCGAGCCCCCAAACCTTTCAAGACATCGGGACCGGCTGCACCCTCAAGACGTCAAGATGGATCCCTGCCTTCTGACGGCCGGTTGGCCGAACAACCGACTGTCAGAAGGCGGCCGAGGTCTAGAAGACGGCATCACAACAGGCCGACTCCTAGTGGGCGGCCTCCAGAGAGGCCGGCCCCTAGCAGTCAGCCCGTGGCGCCCTCAAAGTCTGCGCCCTCATCAAGGAGACAAGACAGGGTATGGCTACAGCGTAGCCCATCCCCCCGAATCCAGGGCCGGGCGTGGCCACAGTGCCCTGTACAGGCGGAGATCTCCGCACGACGCGGCACTGTTGCCTCTCCCCCCTAAACGTCACTCCTGACAGGTGGAGCCCTGTTCCCACGACGGCCTATCGGTACGGCTTGCAGGCGGCGGGCCCTACCAGGTAGTGAGAGCCCTGAAGACGGAGGAAGCCAGGGCAGCCGGACCTGAGGGAAGCTGGCTTCTAGCAGGCGGCTTATCCCTCCCTCGGGCCCCGTGCGCCATCAACCAGATGAGACGCGGTGTGGCTACAGTAATCGCCCGCCAGGCGGCGGGACTGTAGCCACGCTCCCCCGACCAAGCCTGCGTCATTAGCATCACGGCTACAGTGATCAGCAGCCGGCAAGACCCGCGAACGGTGGGAGCGGCCTGTCGGCTCCGTACCAGACCAGTCGGCGGGGTCCACCAGGCAGCGGGCCCCAGCAGCCAGCGGAGAAGCCGGCGGCCAGAGACACTGACAGCCGGGTCCTACACCCGGCAGATTACCAATGTACCCCTGGGGGGTAGGCCTATATAAACCCCCAGGGCACCCATGCAAAGGGTTCCAACCTGTTAGAACTAGACTCATACCTAGAGGAGGAGAGAGTGTGCCTGCCTTCTTCCACCTCTAGCAAACACCTCAAGGAGCACCATTGTACCACTAGTGCCTTAGTGAACATGCGGAGACCCCGCAGAGCAGGACTAGGGGTGTTATCTCCACGGAGAGCCCCAAACCTGGGTAAAGTTTGCCGGCGTACGTGTCTACGCCTCATCCCGCTTCCAGGCACCGGAGACGTTCTACTCGCTCCCACCATGATAAGCCATCCTTTGGCATATGTCGCACCCAACCCCCGACATTTGGCGCCCACCGTGGGGCGAGGTGCACCGTCTCCCAGAGACCTGCTCTGGACGGGAACCTTGTTCCTTCCTGGCGAGCGCAGCCAGCCCGGCACGCCAGACGGCGTCTGCACCGATGCGCTGCGCGGCGCGGAGGTCGCCTGCGCGGCGAGCTGCCTCGCTGATCTTGTTGGCGAGATTTGCCTCTCCGATGAGCCCACGTCTGATACGGGCACCAATGGCCCTGAGAGTCGCCTCATGAGCCTCCTCGATCAGCTCCACGTCGCCAGCGAGCCTGCTGCTGACTTGGAGTCGGTTGGCTCCACCGACCCGATGTTGGTCGACTCCGACACGGTGTCGCTCGACGCATTCCCCTCCAACGTGGTGGTCTACGATGAGCCGCTTCCTCGCGCGGACAGCGGCGGCAGCACCGTCACGGAGGTGCTCGTCATCAGCCACGGCGAGCACTCTAGCGGAGGTCGCCAGGACCTGTTGCAGGTGGCAATGCAAGACCTGGCTGCGCCTATCTCGGAAGACACCGATGCCGAGACGCTGGAAGCGCGTCGCGTCCAGCTCGTCGAGAGTGCCAACCGGCTGGCCACCATGAGATGCCTTTCGAAGGCCTACCAGCGGGAAACGGACCGTGCCGTCGGCGGCACGCCGGCTCCTGGTGGGCCTAGCCGTATTGGCTTGATCCGGGAGCATGGCGCGACCATCGCCAGCATGTTCGGGACAGATCGTCCCGTCTACGCCACGCCTGCGGAGAACATACGAGCTGCCCAGGCGGCAGCAGACGAGTTAGACAAACTCAAGGGCGACGAGCATCGCCACATGATGGAGCGAGTTCAGCAGCTCCTCGACGCGGCTGCTGAGCAGCAAGATGCCGGGTGCTGGACTGAAGCGCCCCACCGGCAAAACAACGATCCACCTCCTCGACGAGATCAAGGCGCGACATCCCGGACGCCGACTGGTGGCGTCCGCGACAGAAGAGACAAGGAGCCGGCTGCCAGCCGCAGCCGGACTCACATCACCATCGAGCACGACCAAGACGGTCGCCCAGGAGCAGTACGGCGGCGAGACGACTGTCCGCCTCCTCCTTCCCGCAGGGAGAGGCGCATTTCCCCGCCGCCTGTTGATCACCCAGCACTCGGCGACTGCCTTGGCCGCCGAGAAGGAATCGGAGAAAACGATGCCCGCCACCGGATCGATCGCCTCAATCGATCCCTGGTGCTAGAAGAGGAAGATGAGCTGGGTCCGCCTTGTTTTGGCCCCCGCATCCGAGATGAGCCCTTCCCCAAAGGATTCACCCTCCCGAGAGACACACCCAAGTACACCGGCTCCGTGAAGCCGGAGGACTGGCTCGTCGACTACTCCACAGCCGTCAGCATCGCCAACGGCAACAAGCGTGTTGCCGTGAAGTACGTCCCGCTCATGCTCCAAGGCACGGCCCAGACGTGGTTGAACAGCCTGAAGCCCCGCAGCATCAACAGCTAGGTTGATTTCACCGAAGCATTCATCCGCAACTTCACCAGCACGTACAAGCAGCCGCCCAAGCCCCGCCAACTCTCCTTATGCGTCCAAGGCCCCAACGAGTCGACTCAAGACTATCTTACGCGCTGGGCCGAGTTGCGCAACTCATGCGAGGGTGTGCACGAGGTGCAGGCCATCGAGTACTTCACTGCCGGGTGCCGAGAGGGCACCCCTCCTCAAGCACAAGCTTCTCTGCGACGAGCCGGCGACCCTCGACGAACTGCTAATCACAGCAGACAAGTACGCCACGGCCGACTCCTCCATGAAGGCGGAGATTCAAGTCAACGTGTCGGGCAAGGTGGCCCCTCAAGCTCCTCGGACCCCGGCTAGTGACTCCAATCGGTGACAGCAACCGAACGACAACAAGCGCAAGGCCATGCAGCCGGCTTCCACGAGCCGGCAGGTGGCGATAGTTGAAGATCAGCAGCCAGAAGGGCCGCCTCCTCCCAAGCGTCAGAAGGGCGGCAAGCCCAACTGGCTGCCCGCTTTCTCGTACGAGCAGACTCTTGATGCACCTTGCAAGTTCCATAGCGGTGCGAAGCCGTCCAATCACACTACTCAGAAGTGCCACTGGCTCACCAGGATCGCCAAGGGCGACGGACTCCAGCCTCCTTCGCCAGCCAGCCCGCCGCCTCCTCCTCCTCAGCAGCTGGCAGCCCGGCCAGTCGGTGCCATACAAGATGATTATCCCGAGGAGCATGGGGCCTACGTCATGTTCACCAGCGTGGCCGACGACGGGCGCAGCAGACGGCAGCAGCAACTAGAAGTGAATGCAATAGCATCAGAGACCCCCGAGTTCATGCGTTGGTCAGAGAAGCCCATCAGCTGGAGCAGAGCTGACCACCTGGAGGTGATGCCAAATCCCGGCTCTTATGCCTTGGTGTTGGATGCCACGTTTGCCACCGAGAGGTGAGCTGCTCGCTTCTCCTGAGTCCTGATAGATGGCGGCAGCAGCATCAACATTCTATACAAAGATACCATGGAGAAGTTGGGGATCAAGCAGAGACATCTTCAGCCCAGCCGGACTGTTTTTTATGGCATAGTTCCTGGCCTTTCCTGCTCACCAATCGGCAAGACTCAGATAGATGTCCTCTTCAGGGACAAAAGTCATTTCCGCCGAGAACCAGTTTGGTTTGAAGTGGTGGACCTTGAGAGCCCTTATCATGCATTACTTGGCCGGCCTACCCTGGCCAAGTTCATGGCGGTTCCCCACTATGCTTACCTAAAGATGAAGATGCCGAGCTCCAAGGGGATCCTGACCATAGCAGGAGACTACAAGAAGTCGTCTGCCTGCGCTGCAGAGAGCAGCCGGTTGGCCGAGTCCCTCGTGATCGCAGCAGAGAAGCGGCTCCTTGACCGGGTTGTGGAAATGGCGGGCAAGCAGCCGAAAATGTCACCCAACCCCAAGGAGTCGGAAGCCGAGGGCTCGTTCAAGCCGGCCAAAGAAACAAAGAAGATACCCTTGGACCCGGAGCACCCGGAGAGGTACACTGTCATAGGTTTGAACCTTGACAGCAAATAGGAAGGCGAGCTCGTTGATTTCCTCCGTGAGAATCGGGACATCTTCGCATGGTCCCCCAAGGACATGCCGGGTGTTCCGACGGATTTCGCCGAGCACAAGCTACATGTCCGACCTGATGCCAAGACAGTCCGGCAGCCCTAGCGCCGCCTATCAGAAGAGAAAAGAAGAGTTGTTGGAGAAGAGATAGCCCGGCTTCTGGCAGCCGGCTTCATCATGGAGGTGTTCCTTCCAGAGTGGTTAGCTCACCCGGTCCTAGTGCTGAAGAAGAACAAGCAGTGGCGCATGTGTATTGATTATACCAGCCTCAACAAAGCATGCCCCAAAGACCCATTTGCTCTACCAAGAATCGACCAAGTGATTGACTCTACAGCCGGATGCGAGCTATTGAGTTTTTTGGATGCATACTCCGGGTATCACCAGATCAAGCTGAACCCGGCCGACAGGCTGAAGACCGCCTTCATCACGCCATTCGGAGCCTTCTGTTACCTGACCATGACGTTCGGCTTGAGAAACACCGGCGCCACGTTTCAACGATGCATGCAGAAGTGTCTCCTCAAGCAACTCGGCAAAAACGCCCATGTCTATGTGGACGATGTGGTGGTGAAGACAGAGAAACGTGGAACGCTGCTAGAAGATCTCAAGGAGACCTTTGAGAATATGCGCCGATTTCAGATCAAGCTCAACCCGGAGAAATGCGTCTTTGGAGTACCAGCCGGCCAGCTTCTTGGCTTCTTGGTCTCAGAACGTGGCATAGAATGCAACCCTATGAAGATCAAGGCCATCGAGAGGATGGAGGTGCCCACCTGACTGCTGGACGTGAAAACATTCATCGGCTGCTTGGCATCCATCAGCCGTTTCATCAGTCGGCTGGGCGAGAAGGCTCTTCCCCTGTATCAGCTCATGAAGAAGACCACTTTTTTCGAGTGGAACGACAAGGCGGATGAAGCTTTTCTCCAGCTCAAGAAAATGTTGACCACTCCGCCTGTCCTAGCGGCCCCGACTCCTAAGGAGCCCATGCTCCTCTACATCGCCGCTACCAGCCGGGTGGTCAGCACAGTCATAGTGGTGGAACGCAAGGAAGAAGGCAAAACCCTACCAGTCCAAAGGCCGGTGTATTACCTGAGCGAAGTACTATCCGCTTCCAAGCAGAACTATCCCCACTACCAGAAGATGTGTTATGGCGTGCACTTCACTGCCAAGAAGCTGAAGCCTTACTTCCAAGACCACCCAATCACTATGGTCTGCACAGCTCCGCTCGCCGAGATCATTGGAAGCCGAGATGCCTCGGGCCGAGTGGCCAAATGGGCCATAGATTTGGCCCCCTACACCATCTACTACCAGCCTTGCACTGCCATCAAGTCACAAGCACTGGACGACTTCCTCGTCGACTGGGCCGAGACCCAGTACCTGCCACCAGCGCCAGATTCCACCCATTGGTGGATGCATTTTGATGGTTCAAAAATGCGCACCGGTTTGGGAGCCGGCATCGTCCTCACCTCTCCCAAAGGCGACAAGCTCAGATATGTGCTGCAAATTCACTTTGCCGCCTCCAACAACGTAGCCGAATACGAAGCGCTCATACACGGGCTCCGGCTTGCCAAGGAACTCGGCATTCGCCGGATCCTGTGCTATGGAGACTCCGAATTGGTGGTCCAGCAGTCATCGGGCGACTGGGACGCCAAGGATGCAAATATGGCCAGCTACCGCTTCCTCGTACAGCAACTCAGTGGATACTTTGAAGGGTGTGAGTTCCTCCACGTGCCAAGAAATGACAATGAGCAAGCCGACGCCTTGGCACGAATTGGCTCCACCCGGCAAGCAATACCAGCCGGCGTCACCCTGCAATGCCTCCTCAAGCCGTCTGTTAAACCATCGCCAGAGTCGGATACCATCTTTGTGCCGGCTCCTCCTGAAGCAGTCGGATCCGACTTGAGAGCCCCAGCAGCCGGCATGGGAACTTCGGCAGGCGGCCCGGGGACTGCAACAGTCACACCTGGCCCTAGGACCTCAGAGCCCAACCCGGGGACTGGAGCAGTCGGCCCGGGGACTTCATCAATTCAGCAAGCGGCGGCTGACTCCAACCAACCGCCTCCCAGCCCAACCACCCTCGTGCAAGTAGCAGTCCTAGCAGTCGAAGAAGTTGCAGCACCTTCCTGGGCTCAGCCCATCATCAATTTTCTGGTGAAAAAAGAGCTGCCGACTGACGAGATCTCGGCCCGACAAGTGCAACGCCGGGCAGCAACATACACCATCGTCAACAGAGAACTTGTGAGGCGCAGCGTCACTGGTGTTTACCAGCGCTGCGTGGAGCCAGAGCAAGGTCAAGCAATCCTCAAAGATATGCATCAAGGCGAGTGTGGTCACCACGCGGCTTCAAGAGCACTTGTTGCCAAAGCTTTCCGCCACGGTTTTTTCTGGCCGACTGCTCTAGAAGATGCCAAAGACTTGGTCCAGAAGTGCAAAGGGTGCCAGAAATTCTGCTCCAAACCTCATCAGCCGGCTTCTGCACTCAAGACTATCCCCATTGCCTGGCCCTTTGCTGTCTGGGGCCTGGACATGGTGGGACCATTCAAAACAGCACGAGGTGGCATGACTCATCTGCTTGTCGCGGTGGACAAGTTCACCAAGTGGATTGAAGCAAAACCAATCAAGAAATTGAATGGTCCGACTGCTGTGACTTTCATCTCCGACATCACCATCCGGTATGGCATACCACATAGCATCATCACCGACAATGGCACAAACTTCGCCAAAGGCGCCTTGGCCCGTTTCTGCTCGACGCAGGGCATCCGACTGGAGTTAGCGTCTGTAGCCCATCCGCAGTCAAACGGCCAAGTGGAGCGAGCAAACGGACTTATTTTGTCCGGCATCAAGCTCCGACTGGTCGAGCCTCTGGAGCGTCCGGCCGGCTGCTGTCTCGACGAGCTGCCGGCCGTCCTCTGGAGTCTGCGCACAACCCCGAACAAGTCAACTGGCTTCACTCTTTTCTTCCTCGTCTACGGTGCCGAAGCCGTCATCCCGACGGACATAGAATTCGACTCCCCTCAAGTCACCATGTACACCGAAGAGGAGGCAGAAGAAGCATGACAAGATGGCGTCGATCTGCTGGAAGAGGGTCGGCTGTTGGCACTCAGCCGGTCCACCATCTACCAGTAGAGTCTGCGCCGATACTACAACCGAAAGGTCAAGCCAACATCCTTCCAAGAAGGAGACCTTGTGCTCCGGCTGATCCAGCGAACAGCCGGCCAGCACAAGCTCTCGGCACCTTGGGAAGGCCCCTTCATCATCAGCAAGGTGTTGGGCAACGACTCCTACTACCTCATCGACGCTCAGAAGCCTCAATCACACAAAAGAGATGACTCCGGCAAGGAGACGGAGCGACCATGGAATGTGAATCTCCTTCGAAGGTTTTACAGTTAAAAGCAGTATGTACCACGCCAACTTTTGTATTAAGTACGAAGACTCCGGGTCCCCCGAGAAGAGCTCGGGGACTGCCCTCTTTTATCTATATGATAAGTATTACGCCTGTCATTTGTGTTATCCCATTAGACCGTCTGGCACCGGGTTCGACCAGTCGACCCGGGGACTTGCCTCTTTGTACTATGAAATGCTTCCTGCAGCCGGACAAGTAATGTGTCGGCACCTTAGCTTTCTCCTGCCAGAGGCCGCAGCTCGCAGAGCGACTGTTTGGTCGGCAGGAGCTAAGGCAAAAAGGGTGCCTGCGTGAAAAATGGCTAAGGACCTAAAGCATACACATAGTCCAAGCCGGCTTCTCGCCTCACCGACCGGCTGCCGAGCAGCCGGCCAGCCGGTTTCTACTTAACTTGCCGGAAAACTCTAGCTGGCTAAGTACTTGCCTTCCCGAAAGTGGCTAAGTACTTGACCCAGCCACAGTCCGCAGAGCGGCTGTTCGGCTGGCAAGACGGCAACCAAGGGAAGGCGGCAAAGGAAAAAAGCCAAAAGAGCAGAAAGCAAGGAAAGATAGAACTCGGATAAGACATTTACACATCAAAAGGCCCTTGGCCGATATTCAACAGGAGTTTGAAATACACCCCACGGGTGGAATTGTGCGAAATTAACACAGTTGTTGAGACCGATAAGCAGGAAGAAGCAAAGGTAAATGGCAGCCTAGGAAGCAGCAGACGGAGTCGGCAGAATGGTGGAGTCGGTGGTGCCGGCTGGTTGGGAGGCCGGCTGGTCGGTCTCCTCTTGGTCGCCCTCAGCAGCAGCCGGCTCGCTCGGGCGCGGCTCGTTGCTGGAGGCGCGGTCGAATTGAGGCTGGTCGTCCGCTCCGACCTCTGGCGCCTCCTCTTCACCTTCCTCCTCCTCTTCGTCTTTTCCCTCGTCGTTGGAGTCGATCACCTCGGCCGAGTCCTCGCCATCCTCCGGGTTCAGCCCAAACCACTCCGGTGGTGCCTCGGCACCGTTCTCGGCCAGCTCTGGGACGAAGATGCTGGTGTCGGTGTACTCAGCGATTGCCGCCGCTCGCTTGACAAGGTCATCCTCCACCACCACCAGCTCCTCCTGGGCTTCCAGTCAAAACGTGGTCAACTAGGCTAGATCTAGCCCAGGGTACCACGCCTTGACAAACTCCAAGGCCCAGCGCGCTCCGGCCCAGGCCGAGGAGCCCTTCCACGCCTCAAGACGGTCGGCCGCCACCTCCAGCCAGTCGGCAGTCCGGCTGTGTGTGCGTGGAGCCGGCATGTCTGGCCATAGGGCGGCGATCGCCTGGGCGCCGACACGCTGAAGGCGGCGCAGCATCCGATGAGCCGGCCAAAGACGAGCCTGGATGCTGAGAAGTTGCTCGCCAAAAGTGCGGGGGGCGTCGGCAGCGATCTGCTCGCCTTCCGCCCTCCATCCTTCGCGGTCGGCCTCGATAGCCTGGTTGGCAGCACCAGAGTGACCCGGGAAGAAGTCTGCTCGGACAAAAAAGCTAAGAGTCGGATCAGAAACAAGAAGTCGGCTTGATCAGAGGCCGACAGTTTGAAGAAGGAGTAAAGAAGGTAGCCTACCGTCGACCATGTCTTCAACCTCGCCGAGGCTGGCAGTCAGCATCGCCTCCTTGTCGGTCCAAGCGGAGCGTTCGGCCGCGAACTCAGCAAGGAGGCCGGTCTCTTTGTCTTCCGCCTCCTTCTGGGCCTTCTTGAGAAGCTCCGCCTGCTCCACCAGCTGCGTGACCAGCCGGTCACGCTCCTCGGCCAGCTTGTTGCAGTCCGCCTCCTTGGCGCGCAGCATGGTGTTGGCTTCTCCCAGCTGCTGCTGCAGGGTGGCGTTGGCTTCTGCAAAAGAAGAAGAAGAAAGGACGTCAACAATCAGTGAAGAAAGATGAAGTTGCCAGGAAGATCCGGCCCGACTGCTCATCAGTCGGCCCGAATCTCGGGGACTACAGCCCGCGGGTGCGCCAGCGTGCCCCCGCAGAGAAAGAAGAAGACTTACTCCGGCTCTCCGACAAGTCGACGGCACGTTGATCCAACTCCTGGACTTTGGAGTTGAAGGCGGTCGCACGGAGGTTATGATAATCCTGCAGCAAAGACATTAGTACTCGGAGCTTGCTAATTAAAGTTCTGAGCCGCCTGCTCAGCAGCCGGCCCGAAACTCGGGGACTACACCCAGTGGGTGCGCTGGCGCGCCCCCGCAAAGAAATACAAGAATTAAAAATGAAGAAGCAAGAAGCGTACCCGGATGGCCTCTCGCGATTCCAGGAACGCCTTGTTGCAGTGCTTGAGAGCGTCGGCCTCGGCGCGGAGTTTGGCTTGAACGTCCAGGATCGCCTTGTTCAGAGGGCCCGTCCCGCCTCCCCGCACCCACCCAGTGTCGGGTGGTTGGTGCGACATATGCCAACAGATGGCTTATCTGTGTGGGTGCCAATAAGACGTCGCCGGTGCCTGGAAACGGGATGAGGCGAAGACATGCACGCCGGCGGATCTTACCCAGGTTCGGGGCTCTCCGAGGAGATAACACCCCTAGTCCTGCTCTGCGGGGTCTCCGCATGATCACTAGATCGGTGAAAGTAGCTACAATCGCTCCTAGAGCTGTTGGGTTCAAGGGAGAAGAAGAACAAGGCTAGCTCTCTCTCCTCTCTATCTGTGGTGTGTGTGCTATGCTTAGAAGCCCACCCTTTGCATGGGTGCTCCGGAGGGTTTATATAGGCCTACCCCCCGGGGGTACAATGGTAATCCAACTGGGCGCTGGTCCCAGCCGTCAGTGTCTACGCTCGCCGGCTGTTGGGTCCCGCCGACTGGTGGGTCCCGCCGGCTGCCGGCTTCTTGGTCGACAGGCCGGCCCCACTGCCTAGGGTCTTGTCGGCGGCTGCTTACTGTAGCCTCGCCTCTGATGATGAGGGCTTTGTCGAGGTAAGCGTGGCTACAGTGGGCCGCCTCGGGGGCTCTCACTGTAGCCTTACCTCGTCTTGTCTCCTTAATGGGGCTCCTGCTTCGAGGAAGGGAGTAGCCGGCTTCTGGGGGCCGGCTACGCCCTTGGCCGACTGGGAAAGGCCGGGCCGCCTTCACGCCTCTCTCTGGCTGAAGGGGCCCGCCGCCCATGGGCCATACGGGAGTCTGTCGTGGATGACGTTGAGGCTAGCATGGCTACAGTGCCGAGCCGCACGGGAGACGGTCGTCCCGTACGGCCTCCTGTAGCCATGCCCGCCTCGGGCTTCGGGGGTAGTGGGCCGCACTGTGGCCACACCCCGTCTTGTCACCGTTATGTGGGAGTAGCTTTGGTGGTTGCGGTCTCGGCCGGCTTCTTGGAGTCGGTGCTCTTGGAGGCCGGCTCCTTGGAGTCGGCCACCCCGTGGTTGTTTTGGGGAGGGAGGTCGCTTGAGGCCGGGCCGCCTTCCGTGAGTCGGCTTCAGAGGTAGCCGGCCAGGGAAGGGGGTACAATGCTTGGAGTGCTGGGAGGCCCAAAAGCCTGATAATTTTTCTGAAGAACTAGGAGTAGTCGGTTTGGCTACCCGTGGCCATTTACTCCGACAGTAGTCCCCGAAGCTGATTGGGCTTCGAGGTTGAGTAGGAGTTGAGAAGCTCGATCAGCTTCCCTTCTTAGCAAGCCGGCAGCTGGGAGCCGGCCTTGGTCAGGCGCGCCGCCTGAGTCGAAATCTTCCGGAGTCGGAGGGCGGGAGCCCGCTAGTGCGTGCACCGGGCCGCGGGCCGGCCACTGGCCGTCTGCAAACCACGTGGCCCTTCTTGGCCGGAAAGCCTGCCAGCCCACGCGCGTGACGGGACGTCGCCGCAGGGAGGGGGCCCGCCACGTCCACGCCCTGGCCCAGGCGCGGATTGTCTACATCCCGAAACCGCCTGCACGTCCCGTGCGGCAGTTTCGGCTCGCATTTATGCGCAATAATCGCGAGGCGTGGGGGGAGTGGGTGCAGTTAATCCCACGACTCCCCCCACGTTCGGCTTCCCCGGTCCTGCCTTGCGATGCTATAAGTAGGGGGAGGTGGAAGGCGGCAGGCCCTCGCACGCTCCTCCTACCTCCACCATCTTTTTCGCTCTCCCGTTCTTGCGACAGCGCCTCGCCGCCGCGCTCTTCCACTACGCATTCCTCCGCCGCCGCGCTTGTTTTTGCCATGCCTCCCGCCATGAAGCAGCATGGCGGGGATTGGGATGGCTCCAACGTCCACGACGACCACGTCGAGTTTCTCCGCAACACGCGGCGGCTGCCCGGCGCAGACAAGGTGGAGGTCCGCCTCGCGCCGGCGAAGGAAATCACGCCGGAACCGCAGGAGGGCAAGCGGGTGGTCTTCCGCTCGCACTTCTTGCGCGGCATCGGCCTTCCAGTGAGCGCCTTCTTCCGCTCCTGGCTCGAATTCTATCAGCTCCAGCCGCACCACCTCACCCCGAATGCGGTGGTGCTGCTGTCGGCCTTCGTCACCCTATGCGAGGGCTACCTTGGCGTCCCCACCCTCGAGCTCTGGGGGGAGTTCTTCCAGTCCAAGCTGGGCACGCGCATGAAGGGCGTGCCGGCTCAGACTGGCGCCTTCATCGCGTCGCGGAGGTCGGTCGCCGACAACCCCTTCCCCGTCATCCCGCTAATCCAATCGGTGAAGAAGTGGCAGAAGTCGTACTTCTACGTGCGGAACATCGCCCCACGGGGCGACTACATCAACCTGCCGGCTTACGTAGCCGGCCCACCGGCGGGCAGGCGGCCCCAGTGGTCCTTCCGAGCTGTGACTCTGACGCCAGCCGGGTCCACAGCCGTCGCCCGAGTGCGAGTGATGACCCAGTCGGAGGGCTTGACGGGGGCTGACCTTCTGGCCGCCTTCGTCACGCGCCGGGTTCTTCTGCTCCAGAGCCGTCCTCATCTGATCTGTCAGATGAGCGGCCAGCTCGATCCGAGCCGGATGTGCACCAAGGACATGCCGCACGAGGAGGTCGCCTATATGGTGAACTACCTTGCGAATTGCAAGCTCTCCGAAGAGTGGCAATTCGGCAAGGAGCCATACAGTCGAGCCAATCCACCGCCCACGGTATGCTCTCCCTGTGTCTTCTTTTTCTCTCAACTTCGTTGCCGAGTTCCTCTTGGCCAACTCTAACTTAGTCAGCTTGTTCTTTGACAGAGTCCTCTTCTTCGGCCGGCCGGCGGGTCAGACACGGAGCGTCGATTCGTCCCCGACCGGACGGAACACGATCTGGAGGACCCCGACCTGGGGGCGGCCGGCATGGACGACAACATCGAGCCGGGTGGCGGCCAAGCCGGCGGCGAAGCAGGCGGCTCCGGGCTCGGAGTCACCTTCGACGACTGGCCGGACGACGACGAAGCCGAGGTCGTCCCGCGCCGCCAGCCGGCTTCTGGGCGCGGCGCGGGCTCCTCCGCTGCACCGCCTGCTCGGGGCGGAGGGCAGAAGCGTCGCGCTGCCCAGGGTCTGTTTGGCAGTCGGACGAAAAAACCCAGTGGCGAGGCGGCCGCCACCAGGCGGGAAGAGGCGGCCGCGAAGGCGGCTCGCTTCCGCAAAGCGGTGAAGCAACCGCAGACCGTGTCGGCGTAAGTCCGAATTTTTCTTTGTGTACTTTCTTTCTTTCTTTTCTTTGGTGGTTCCTGAAACCTTGTCTTTTTTCTCCAAATGATCAAAGCTCCGTTGTCGCTTGAGCGGGCGGCTGCCGGCTCCGTCGTCGAGTCACCAAGGGGGTCTGGGAGTACCACTCGCCGCGTGGACCCCCGTGCCGATCTTCAGGAGGCGACAGAACGGAACGCGCGGGAGGCGCGAGAGGCGGAGGCACGGAAGGCGGCCGCCGCTCAGGCGGCGCGGGAGGAGGAGGCGGCGAAGGTGCTCGCCGACGCTGCTGCCAGGGCCCAAGCGGAGGCTGCAGCCGCAGAAGCAGCGGGGGAGGTCTTGATGGTCACCCCTCTGCGCGTTGCGGCGCCGGGTTTCATGGAGCCCTCGCCAGAAGGAGCCAGCCGCGACCAGCCAGGGCCGGGAAGAGACGACGACGTCATCATCCTGGAGAGGGCGCCGGTGCCGACCCCGCCGACTAGGGCGGCTCAAGGCGGCCGGCCAGATCAGCCGCCTACACAGTCGGCAGGGGGCGAGCTGGCTGTGAGGACTGAGATGGCGGTCCGGACGCCGCTGAGCCGGCGCGCGGGGAAGGCCGCGTCGGAGCCACAGAAGGCCGCGTCGGAGCCGCAGCCGGCCGTGGGTTCCAGCTCGTCGGCCCAGGATGCGGAGGCGGCTAGCGCAACCTCAGGGTGGATGCCAGGCGGAGGGACGGCCGTGATGAACGTGGCTGTGCAGGATGTCCGGACCCGTCTCCAGGGCCAAGCCGTGGCGCTGCGGCAGTTCACCGATGAGTTTCTCGCGACACGGGCGGCCATCCGGGTTAGTCCTCCCATCTAGCTTCTCTTGATCTTGATTTCTTCCGTGGGGGCGCGTCAGCGCACCCACTGGGTGTAGTCCCCGAGTTCCGAGTCGGCTGCTGAGCAGGCGGCTTGGAACTCCTTGGAGGATTTGCCTTTGCTATTCTTGTTCTTACTCCGATCTTCTGTCTATTTTGCAGGACTACCACAATCTTCGTGCGGCCGCCTTCAACTCCCAGGCTCGGGAGCTGACCCAGAAGACCGCCGACCTTACTGAGAGCCAAGGTACGTGCTTGGTTCTTTGTGTCATGTGGGGGGCGTCAGCGCACCCACTGGGTGTAGTCCCCGAGATTCGGGCCGACTGCTGAGCAGTCGGGTCGGATCTTCCTTGACGACTTCTTCTTACTGTTCTTTCTTCTTCTGCCATCTCTGCAGCGGCCAACGCCAGTCTGAGGGCACAGCTGGGGGAGTCCCAGACTGCCCTTCGTGCCAAGGACGCCGAGATCGCCGCCTTGGTGCAGGAGCGCGACCGCTTGGCCAAGAAGTTGGCCGACCAGGAGGAAGGCCACAGGGCGGCCCTGAAGGCTGCGCAGGATCGCGAAGCCACTCTCCAGGCTGAGTTCGAGACGGAGGCGGCTGGCTGGGCTGAGGCCAGGCAGACTCTGATCTCTGGCTACGGCCAGATCGAAGATCTGGTTGACGGTAAGCTGCCTACCTCTCCGTCCTTTCTTGTCGTCTGCCACTTTGGCTTGTTTTCTGATTTTGGTGTTCTTTTCTTCCTTTCTTCTTCTTTCTTGTGCAGAGTATTTCCCTGGCTATTCTACTGCCGCCAACCATACCATCGAGGCCCGTCGCCAAGCGCGAAGGCAGGCTGGCTTTGAAATCTCGCCAACCGCCGGCCGCTCGCTGGAGGAACAGCTTCTGGCGATCCAGGCCCGTATCCAGCCGGCTCACCGACTGCTCCGCCGGCTTCAGCAAGCCGGGGCGCAGGTTTTGGCCGCCCTCTCGCCCGGCCAAGTGGTTCCTCGCACCCCCAGTCGGACTGCCGACTGGCTGGAGGTGGCAGTCGGCCGCTTCGAAGCTTGGAAGGCCTCGGCGGCTCGCTCCGGTGCCAGGCGGGCGCTGGAGTTCGTCAAGGCCTGGTATCCCGGCCTGAGCCTGGACCAGCTGGCTACCTGGCGGCAGCAAGCCGACACGGAGGTGGAGCCGGCACGGCCGGCCATCATCCGGCGGGCTTCGGCAATCGCCGACTACACCGACACCAGCGTCTTCTCCCCCGAGGTGGACGTCAACGGTGTCGCCCAGCCGGAGGAATGGTTCGGTCTGAACCCGGCGGACGACGAAGACTCGGCGGAGGAGATCGACTCCAGCGACGAGGGTGAAGAAGAGGAGGAGGAGGATGGTGAAGACGCCGAGCCGGCTGGTGGAGCCGCCGGCCAGCCTCAGCCTGACCGCACCTCCAGCACCACGTCGCGCGCGAGTGCGTCGCCTGCCGTGGGTGGTGATCAAACCGAGACCCGCTAGGCGGCCATTCCTTCAGCCAGCGAGGCCACCTTCACCGACCAGCTCGGCCTCCGTATCGCGCCTTAGCTTGCTTTCTTTTGTTTTCCTGTCTAGTTACTTTTGGAACAAAGTTTGGTTAAGTTTGCACAATTCCACCCACTGGGTGTATTCGAACTTATGTATGTTGCCAACCCGTTGGGGGCTTTATGTGTATATATAACTTATGCATGCATTTGGCCTTTCCTCGTGCTTTGCTTTTTATCCTTCCGCTGTTTCCTTTGCCGCCCTCCCTTGGATGCCGCCTCCCCAGTCCAACAGTTGCTCAGCAATCTGAAGCTGGAGGAGTGCTTGGCCGATGGGGGGGGAAGTACTTTAGCTTTACTGGACTAAAGCTAAGTTTTTAGGAAGCCGGCCAGCCGGCTGTTTTTGACAGCCGGCAGGCATGTTTGGAGGCCGTCTCTTTGCTATATAGGTTCGTTGCTCCTTAGCCATTTTTCGTGTGGGCATCCTTTCTGCCTTGCCTCTTGCTAGTCGGACAGTCGGTTCTTCGAGCTGTGACTTTCAACAAGAGGGGACTCGGGAGCCGGCACACTACTTTTCTGACTTTAGGTAGAACTTTCAATATAGCTCAAGGCGGCCAGTCCCCGGGCCGACTAGTCGAGCCCGGTGCCAGACAAGAATTCAAATGTAATAATACATTCATGGATATGACGTTTGTCATTCATAGCTAAACAAAGGCAGTCCCCGAGTACTGTTCGGGGGGGCCTGTTGGTTTGTACTTAATACAAAAGGGGAGCGTGATACATACTGCTTTTCAACTGTAAAATCGTCTTAGGAGGTTTGCGTTCCATGGTCGCTCCGACTCCTTGCCGGAGTCGTCTCTCTTGCGTGCTCTTGGTTTTTGCGCGTCGATCAAGTAGTAGGAGTCGTTGCCGAGTGCCTTGCTGACTACGAAGGGGCCTGCCCAAGAGGCCGAGAGCTTGTGCTGGTCGGCTGTTCGCTGGATCAGCCGGAGCACAAGGTCGCCCTCTTGGAAGGATCTTGGCTTGACCTTGCGGTTGTAGTAGCGACGCAGTCCTTGCTGGTAGATGGCGGACCGGCTGAGTGCTAACAGCCGGCCTTCTTCCAGTAGGTCGACGCCGTCTTCTCGTGCTTCCTTGGCCTCCGCCTCCGTGTACATGGTGATCCGAGGCGAGTCGAACTCGATGTCTGTTGGGATGACGGCCTCGGCACCGTACACAAGGAATAATGGAGTGAAGCCGGTTGACTTGTTGGGTGTAGTGCGCAGACTCCAAAGGACAGCCGGCAGCTCATCGAGCCAGCAGCCGGCCGATCGTTCCAGTGGTACAACCAGTCGGGGCTTGATGCCGGAGAGGATGAGTCCATTTGCTCGCTCGACCTGGCCATTTGACTGCGGGTGGGCAACGGACGCTAAGTCCAGTCGGATGCCCTGCGTCGCGCAGAAACGTGCCAGTGCTCCTTTGGCGAAGTTCGTGCCGTTGTCGGTGATGATGATGTGCGGCACGCCGTACCGAGTAGTGATGTCGGTGATGAATGTCACGGCAGTCGGCCCGTTCAGCTTCTTAATCGGCTTTGCATCGATCCACTTTGTGAACTTGTCCACAGCGACCAGTAGATGCGTCAAGCCACCGCGGGCTGTCTTGAAAGGGCCCACCATGTCCAGTCCCCAGACGGCAAAAGGCCAGGTGAGGGGAATGGTCTTGAGTGCAGAAGCGGGCAGGTGTTGCTTGGAGCTAAAAACTTGGCATCCTCTGCAGCTCTTGACTATTTCTTTAGCATCCTCCAAGGCAGTCGGCCAGAAGAAACCATGGCGGAAAGCCTTGGCCACAAGTGATCTTGAGGCTGCGTGGTGGCGGGTAGTTTTGCTTAGAGCTGGATAGCACTTCGCTGAGATAGTACACCGGCCTCTGGACTAGCTGGGCTCGGCCTTCCTCCGGGCGCTGGACCACAACAACAGTGCTGACGACTCGGCTAGTCGCGGCGATGTAGAGGAGCATGGGCTCCTTTTCAGTCGGCGCAGCCAGGACAGGCGGAGTGGTCAGCATTTTCTTCAACTCATGGAAGGCTTGGTCGGCTTGATCATTCCACTCGAAGTGAGTGGACTTCTTCATGAGTCGGTACAGGGGGAGAGCCTTCTCGCCTAGTCGGCTGATAAAACGATTCAGGGAGGCTAAACAGCCAGTGAACTTCTGCACATCTCGCAGCTTGGTGGGAATCTCCATCCTCTCGATGGCCTTGATCTTGACGGGGTTGCATTCGATGCCGCGCTCGGAGACCAGGAAGCCCAACAGCTGGCCGGCTGGCACTCCGAACACGCACTTCTCAGGATTGAGCTTGATTTGGAATCGGCGCAAGTTGGCGAATGTTTCTTTCAGGTCTTCCAGCAAGGTGCCGCACTTCTCTGTCTTCACCACAATGTCGTCTACATACACGTGGACATTTCTGCCGAGTTGTTTCAAGAGGCATTTCTGCATGCAACGCTGAAAAGTGGCACCGGCATTTCTCAAGCCGAATGTCATTGTCAGGTAGCAGAAAGCTCCAAAGGGTGTGATGAAGGCAGTCTTCAGGCGGCCAGCCGGGTCCAACTTGATCTGATGATACCCTGAGTATGCATCCAAAAAACATAACAGCTCGCATCCGGCTGTGGAGTCTATTACTTGGTCAATCCGCGGCAGAGCAAACGGATCCTTTGGGCAAGCCTTGTTCAAACTGGTGTAGTCTATACACATACGCCACTTGTTATTCTTCTTCAGAACCAGAACTGGGTTGGCAAGCCATTCTGGAAAGAACACTTCCATGATAAAGCCAGCGGCAAGGAGCCGGGCTATCTCTTCTCCCACGATTCTTCGCTTCTCTTCTGACAGTCGGCGGAGGGGCTGCTTGTTGGAAATATGCCCTAGAGGCAATAATAAATGGTTATTATTATATTTCTTTGTTCATGGTAATTGTCTATTATTCATGCTATAATTGTATTGTCCGGAAATCGTGATACATGTGTGAATACATAGACCACAACCTGTCCCTAGTAAGCCTCTAGTTGACTAGCTCGTTGATCAACAGATAGTCATGGTTTCCTGACTATGGACATTGGATGTCATTGATAACGGGATCACATCATTAGGAGAATGATGTGATGGACAAGACCCAATCCTAAGCATAGCATAAAAGATCGTGTAGTTTCGTTTGCTAGAGCTTTTCCAATGTCAAGTATCTTTTCCTTAGACCATGAGATCGTGCAACTCCCGGATACCGTAGGAGTGCTTTGGGTGTGCCAAACGTCACAACGTAACTGGGTGACTATAAAGGTGCACTACGGGTATCTCCGAAAGTGTCTGTTGGGTTGGCACGGATCGAGACTGGGATTTGTCACTCCGTATGACGGAGAGGTATCTCTGGGCCCACTCGGTAATGCATCATCATAATGAGCTCAATGTGACTAAGGCGTTAGTCACGGGATCATGCATTGCGGTACGAGTAAAGAGACTTGCCGGTAACGAGATTGAACAAGGTATTGGGATACCGACGATCGAATCTCGGGCAAGTAACATACCGATTGACAAAGGGAATTGTATACGGGATTGATTGAATCCTCGACACCGTGGTTCATCCGATGAGATCATCGTGGAACATGTGGGAGCCAACATGGGTATCCAGATCCCGCTGTTGGTTATTGACCGGAGAGGCGTCTCGGTCATGTCTGCATGCCTCCCGAACCCGTAGGGTCTACACACTTAAGGTCCGGTGATGCTAGGGTTGTAGAGATATATGTATGCGAAAACCCGAAAGTTGTTCGGAGTCCCGGATGAGATCCGGTACATCACGAGAGGTTCCGGAATGGTCCGGAGGTGAAGAATTATATATAGGAAGTCCAGTTTCGGCCACCGAGAAAGTTTCGGGGGTTATCGGTATTGTACCGGGACCACCGGAAGGGTCCCGGGGATCCACCGGGTGGGGCCACCTGTCCCGGAGGGCCCCGTGGGCTGAAAGTGGAAGGGAACCAGCCCCTAGTGGGCTGGGGCGCCCCCCTTGGGCCTTTCCCCATGCGCCTAGGGTTGGGAACCCTAGGGGGGGAGTTCCCCCTTGCCTTGGGGGGCAAGGCACCCCTTCCCCCCCACTTGGCCGCCGCCCCCCCCCCCCCTTGGATCTGATCTCCAGGGCCGGCGCCCCCCCAGGGGGCCTATATAAAGGGGGGGAGGGAGGGCAGCACACAACAGCCTTGGGCGCCTCCCTCCTCCCCTGCAACACCTCTCTCTCTCTCGTAGAAGCTCGGCGAAGCCCTGCACGAGACCCGCTACATCCACCACCACGCCGTCGTGCTGCTGGATCTCCATCAACCTCTCCTTCCCCCTTGCTGGATCAATAAGGAGGAGACGTCGCTGCACCGTACGTGTGTTGAACGCGGAGGTGCCGTCCGTTCGGCACTCGGTCATCGGTGATTTGGATCACGTCGAGTACGACTCCGTCATCCACGTTCATTGGAACGCTTCCGCTCGCGATCTACAAGGGTATGTAGATGCACTCCCTTCCCCTCGTTGCTAGTAGACTCCATAGATGCATCTTGGTGAACGTAGGAAAATTTTAAAATTATGCTACGATTCCCAACAGTGGCATCATGAGCCAGGCCTATGCGTAGTTACTATGCACGAGTAGAACACAAAGCAGTTGTGGGTGTTGAGTTTGCCAATTCTTCTTGCCGCTACTAGTTGTTTCTTGTTTCGGCGTCATTGTAGGATGAAGCGGCCCGGACCGACCTTACACGTACGCTTACGTGAGACAGGTTCCACCGACTGACATGCACTAGTTGCATAAGGTGGCTAGCGGGTGTCTGTCTCTCCTACTTTAGTCGGAACAGATTCGATGAAAAGGGTCCTTATGAAGGGTAAATAGAAATTGGCAAATCACGTTGTGGTCATACGTAGGTAAGAAATCGTTCTTGCTAGAAACCTACAAACCACGTAAAAACTTGCAACAACAATTAGAGGACGTCTAACTTGTTTTTGCAGCAAGTGCTATGTGATGTGATATGGCCAGAAGATGTGATGAATGATATGTGATGTATGAGATTGATCATATTCTTGTAATAGGAATCACGACTTGCATGTCGATGAGTATGACAACCGGCAGGAGCCATAGGAGTTGTCTTTATTATTTTGTATGACCTGCGTGTCATTAAATAAACGCCATGTAAATTACTTTACTTTATTGCTAAACGCGTTAGCCATAGAAGTAGAAGTAATCGTTGGCGTGACGACTTCATGAAGACACAATGATGGAGATCATGGTGTCATGCCGGTGACAGAGATGATCATGGTGCCCCGAAGATGGAGATCAAAGGAGCATGATGATATTGGCCATATCATGTCACTATTTGATTGCATGTGATGTTTATCATGTTTTTGCATCTTATTTGCTTAGAATGGCGGTAGCAAGTAGGATGATCCCTTATAATAATTTCAAGAAAGTGTTCACCCTAACTGTGCACCGTTGCGAAGGTTCGTTGTTTCGAAGCACCACGTGATGATCGGGTGTGATAGACTCTAACGTTCGAATACAACGGGTGTTGACGAGCCTAGCATGTACAGACATGGCCTCAGAACACACGCAATACACTTAGGTTCACTTGACGAGCCTAGCATGTACAGACATGGCCTCGGAACACGGAGGACCGAAAGGTCGAGCATGAGTCGTATAGAAGATACGATCAACATGGAGATGTTCACCGATCTTGACTAGTCCGTCTCACGTGATGATCGGACACGGCCTAGTCGAATTCGGATCATGTTTCACTTAGATGACTAGAGGGATGTCTATCTGAGTGGGAGTTCATTAAATAATTTGATTATATGAACTTAATTATCATGAACTTAGTCTAAATCTTTACACTATGTATTGTAGATCAAATGGCCCACGTTGTCCTCAATTTCAACGCGTTCCTAGAGAAAACCAAGCTGAAAGATGATGGCAGCAACTATACGGACTGGGTCCGGAACCTGAGGATCATCCTCATAGCAGCCAAGAAAGATTATGTCTTAGAAGCACCGCTAGGTGAAGCACCAATCCCTGAGAACCAAGACGTTATGAACGCTTGGCAGCAGCGTGCTGATGATTACTCCCTCGTTCAGTGCGGCATGCTTTACAGCTTAGAACCGGGTCTCCAAAAGCGTTTTGAGAAACATGGAGCATATGAGATGTTCGAGGAGCTGAAACTGGTTTTTCAAGCTCATGCCCGGGTCGAGAGATATGATGTCTCCGACAAGTTCTTCAGCTG
This sequence comes from Aegilops tauschii subsp. strangulata, assembly GCF_002575655.3. NCBI lineage: Eukaryota > Viridiplantae > Streptophyta > Magnoliopsida > Poales > Poaceae > Aegilops > Aegilops tauschii. The sequence continues at coordinate 233,246,352 of NC_053035.3, read as the reverse complement.
TAAAATGGAGGAGAACAGTTCTGTTAGTGAGCACATACTCAGAATGTCTGGGTTGCACAACCGCTTGTCTCAGCTGGGAGTTAATCTCCCGGATGACGCGGTCATTGACAGAATCCTCCAGTCGCTTCCACCAAGCTACAAGAGCTTTGTGATGAACTACAATATGCAGGGGATGGAAAAGACCATTCCCGAGGTATATTCAATGCTGAAATCAGCTGAGGTAGAGATCAGAAAAGAACATCAAGTGTTGATGGTGAATAAAACCACTAAGTTCAAGAAGGGCAAGGGTAAGAAGAACTTCAAGAAGGACGGCAAGGGAGTTGCCGCGCCCGGTAAGCCAGTTACCGGGAAGAAGTCAAAGAATGGACCCCAAGCCCGAGACTGAGTGCTTTTATTGCAAGGGAAGTGGTCACTGGAAGCGGAACTGCCCCAAATATTTAGCGGACAAGAAGAAGGACGGCAACACCCAAGGTATACGTGATATACAAGTAATTGATGTGTACCTTACCAGTACTCGTAGTAGCTCCTGGGTATTTGATACCGGTGCGGTTGCTCATATTTGTAACTCAAAGCAGGAACTACGGAATAAACGGAGACTGGCAAAGGACGAGGTGACGATGCGCGTCGGGAATGGTTCCAAGGTCGATGTGATCGCCGTTGGCACGCTACCTCTGCATCTACCCACGGGATTAGTTTTAAACCTCAATAATTGTTATTTAGTGCCAGCTTCGAGCATGAACATTGTATCTGGATCTCGTTTAATTCGAGATGGCTACTCATTTAAATCTGAGAATAATGGTTGTTCTATTTATTTGAGAGATATGTTTTATGGTCATGCCCCGCTGGTCAATGGTTTATTTTTGATGAATCTCGAACGTGATGTTACACATGTTCATAGTGTGAATACCAAAAGATGTAAAGTTGATAACGATAGTCCCACATACTTGTGGCACTGCCGCCTTGGTCACATTGGTGTCAAGCGCATGAAGAAGCTCCATGCAGATGGACTTTTGGAGTCTCTTGATTACGAATCATTTGACACGTGCGAACCATGCCTCATGGGTAAGATGACCAAGACTCCGTTCTCCGGAACAATGGAGCGAGCAACCAACTTATTGGAAATCATACATACCGATGTGTGTGGTCCAATAAGTGTTGAGGCTCGCGGAGGATATCGTTATGTTCTCACTCTCACTGATGATTTAAGTAGATATGGGTATGTCTACCTAATGAAACACAAGTCTGAAACCTTTGAAAAGTTCAAGGAATTTCAGAGTGAAGTCGAGAATCAACGTGACAGAAAAATAAAATTCTTACGATCAGATCGTGGTGGAGAATATTTAAGTCACGAATTTGGTACACACTTAAGGAAATGTGGAATAGTTTCACAACTCACGCCGCCTGGAACACCTCAGAGAAATGGTGTGTCCGAACGTCGTAATCGCACTCTATTGGATATGGTGCGATCTATGATGTCTCTTACCGATTTACCGCTCTCATTTTGGGGTTATGCTTTAGAGACTGCCGCATTCACTTTAAATAGGGCACCGTCTAAATCCGTTGAGACGACACCGTATGAATTATGGTTTGGGAAGAAACCTAAGCTGTCGTTTCTAAAAGTTTGGGGATGCGATGCTTATGTCAAGAAACTTCAACCTGAAAAGCTCGAACCCAAATCGGAAAAATGCGTCTTCATAGGATACCCTAAGGAAACTATTGGGTATACCTTCTACCTCAGATCCGAAGGCAAGATCTTCGTTGCCAAGAACGGGTCCTTTCTGGAGAAGGAGTTTCTCTCGAAAGAATTGAGTGGGAGGAAAGTGGAACTTGATGAGGTGATAGTCACCCCTTCCGAACCGGAAAGTAGCACAGCGCGGGAAAATGTTCCTGTGGTGCCTACCGACTGGGGAGGGAGTTAATGATGATGATCATGATACTTCAGATCAAGTTACTGAACTTCGTAGGTCCACAAGGACACGTTCCGCACCAGAGTGGTACGGCAACCCTGTCCTGGAAATCATGTTGTTAGACAATGGTGAACCTTCGAACTATGAAGAAGCGATGGCGGGCCCGGATTCCGACAAATGGCTAGAAGCCATGAAATCCGAGATAGAATCCATGTATGAGAACAAAGTATGGACTTTGACTGACTTGCCCGATGAGCGGCGAGCCATAGAAAACAAATGGATCTTTAAAAAGAAGACGGACGCAGATGGTAATGTGACCATCTACAAAGCTCGACTTGTCGCTAAGGATTATCGACAAGTTCAAGGGGTTGACTACGATGAGACTTTCTCACCCGTAGCGAAGCTGAAGTCCGTCCGAATCATGTTAGCAATTGCCGCATACTATGATTATGAGATATGGCAGATGGACGTCAAAACGGCATTCCTTAATGGCTTCCTTAAGGAAGAGTTGTATATGATGCAGCCGGAAGGTTTTGTCGATCCTAAGAATGCTAACAAAGTGTGCAAGCTCCAGCGCTCAATCTATGGGCTGGTGCAAGCATCTCGGAGTTGGAACATTCGCTTTGATGAGATGATCAAAGCGTTTGGGTTTACACAGACTTATGGAGAAGCCTGTGTTTACAAGAAAGTGAGTGGGAGCTCTGTAGCATTTCTCATATTATATGTGGATGACATATTATTGATGGGAAATGATATAGAATTCTTGGAAAGTATAAAGGCCTATTTGAATAAGTGTTTTTCAATGAAGGACCTTGGAGAAGCTGCTTATATATTAGGCATCAAGATCTATAGAGATAGATCAAGACGCCTCATTGGTCTTTCACAGAGTACATACCTTGACAAGATATTGAAGAAGTCCAGTATGGATCAGTCCAAGAATGGGTTCTTGCCTGTATTGCAAGGTGTGCAATTGAGCACGGCTCAATGCCCAACCACGGCAGAAGATATAGAACAGATGAGTGTCATCCCCTATGCCTCGGCCATAGGGTCTATTATGTATGCCATGCTGTGTACCAGACCTGATATAAACCTTGCCGTAAGTTTGGTAGGAAGGTACCAAAGTAATCCCGGCAAGGAACACTGGACAGCGGTCAAGAATATCCTGAAGTACCTGAAGAGGACTAAGGATATGTTTCTCGTTTATGGAGGTGACGAAGAGCTCGTCGTAAAGGGTTACGTCGACGCTAGCTTCGACACAGATCTGGATGACTCGAAGTCACAGACCGGATACGTGTATATTTTGAATAGAGGAGCAGTAAGCTGGTGCAGTTGCAAGCAAAGCGTCGTGGCGGGATCTACATGTGAAGCGGAGTACATGGCAGCCTCAGAGGCAGCACAGGAAGCAGTCTGGATGAAGGAGTTCATTACCGACCTAGGGGTGATTCCCAATGCGTCGGGCCCAATGACTCTCTTCTGTGACAACACTGGAGCTATTGCCCTTGCGAAGGAGCCCAGGTTTCACAGGAAGACCAGGCATATCAAGCGTCGCTTCAACTCCATTCGTGAAAGTGTTCAAAATGGAGACATAGATATTTGTAAAGTACACACGGACCTGAATGTAGCAGATCCGTTGACTAAACCTCTCCCTAGGGCAAAACATGATCAACACCAGGACGCAATGGGTGTTCGATTCATCACAATGTAACTAGATTATTGACTCTAGTGCAAGTGGGAGACTGTTGGAAATATGCCCTAGAGGCAATAATAAATGGTTATTATTATATTTCTTTGTTCATGGTAATTGTCTATTATTCATGCTATAATTGTATTGTCCGGAAATCGTGATACATGTGTGAATACATAGACCACAACCTGTCCCTAGTAAGCCTCTAGTTGACTAGCTCGTTGATCAACAGATAGTCATGGTTTCCTGACTATGGACATTGGATGTCATTGATAACGGGATCACATCATTAGGAGAATGATGTGATGGACAAGACCCAATCCTAAGCATAGCATAAAAGATCGTGTAGTTTCGTTTGCTAGAGCTTTTCCAATGTCAAGTATCTTTTCCTTAGACCATGAGATCGTGCAACTCCCGGATACCGTAGGAGTGCTTTGGGTGTGCCAAACGTCATAACGTAACTGGGTGACTATAAAGGTACACTACGGGTATCTCCGAAAGTGTCTGTTGGGTTGGCACGGATCGAGACTGGGATTTGTCACTCCGTATGACGGAGAGGTATCTCTGGGCCCACTCGGTAATGCATCATCATAATGAGCTCAATGTGACTAAGGCGTTAGTCACGGGATCATGCATTGCGGTACGAGTAAAGAGACTTGTCGGCAACGAGATTGACCAAGGTATTGGGATACCGACGATCGAATCTCGGGCAAGTAACATACCGATTGACAAAGGGAATTGTATACGGGATTGATTGAATCCTCGACACCGTGGTTCATCCGATGAGATCATCGTGGAACATGTGGGAGCCAACATGGGTATCCAGATCCCGCTGTTGGTTATTGACCGGAGAGGCGTCTCGGTCATGTCTGCATGCCTCCCGAACCCGTAGGGTCTACACACTTAAGGTCCGGTGACGCTAGGGTTGTAGAGATATATGTATGCGGAAACCCGAAAGTTGTTCGGAGTCCCGGATGAGATCCCGGACGTCACGAGAGGTTCCGGAATGGTCCGGAGGTGAAGAATTATATATAGGAAGTCCAGTTTCGGCCATCGGGAAAGTTTCGGGGGTTATCGGTATTGTACCGGGACCACCGGAAGGGTCCCGGGGGTCCACCGGGTGGGGCCACCTGTCCCGGAGGGCCCCGTGGGCTGAAAGTGGAAGGGAACCAGCCCCTAGTGGGCTGGGGCGCCCCCCTTGGGCCTTTCCCCATGCGCCTAGGGTTGGGAACCCTAGGGGGAGTTCCCCCTTGCCTTGGGGGGCAAGGCACCCCTTCCCCCCCACTTGGCCGCCCCCCCCCCCTTGGATCTGATCTCCAGGGCCGGCGCCCCCCCAGGGGGCCTATATAAAGGGGGGAGGGAGGGCAGCACACAACAGCCTTGGGCGCCTCCCTCCTCCCCTGCAACACCTCTCTCTCTCTCGTAGAAGCTCGGCGAAGCCCTGCACGAGACCCGCTACATCCACCACCACGCCGTCGTGCTGCTGGATCTCCATCAACCTCTCCTTCCCCCTTGCTGGATCAAGAAGGAGGAGACGTCGCTGCACCGTACGTGTGTTGAACGCGGAGGTGCCGTCCGTTCGGCACTCGGTCATCGGTGATTTGGATCACGGCGAGTACGACTCCGTCATCCACGTTCATTGGAACGCTTCCGCTCGCGATCTACAAGGGTATGTAGATGCACTCCCTTCCCCTCGTTGCTAGTAGACTCCATAGATGCATCTTGGTGAACGTAGGAAAATTTTAAAATTATGCTACGATTCCCAACACTGCTTGGCCGGCTTTACATCAGCTCGGACATGTAATTTGTGCTCGGTGAAATCCTTCGGGACACCCGGCATGTCCTTTAGTGACCATGCAAAGATGTCCCGATTCTCACGGAGGAAGTCGGCGAGCTCGCCTTCCTATTTGCTGTCCAAGTTCGCTCCAATGACAGCGAACCTCTCCGGGTTCTCCGGGTCCAGAGGTATCTTCTTTGTCTCTTTAGCAGGCTGGAAGGAGCCCTGCGCATCACCATCTTTGGGGTTGGGGGACAGGGCCGGCTGCTTGCCGGCCATGGCCACAACCCGTTCCAACATCTTCTTCTCTTCTGCCACCACGAGGGACTCGGCCAGCCGGCTACTGGCCATGGCGCACTCGATGGACTTCTTGTAGTTGCCGGCTACCGTGATGATCCCCTTCGAGCTCGGCATCTTCATCTTCAGGTAGGCGTAGTGGTGCACAGCCATGAACTTGGCCAAAGCAGGTCGGCCAAGCAGTGCATGATAGGGGCTCTCCAAATCCACTACCTCGAACCATATTGCTTCCCGGCGGAAATGATCTTTGTCTCCGAAGAGAACATCCATTTTGATATTGCCGATTGGAGAGCAAGACAGGCCGGGGACGATACCATGGAAGACGGTGCGGCTCGGCATGAGCTGCTTTGCTTTGATGTTCAGCTTCTCCATGGTATCGCGGTATAGTATGTTGATACTGCTTCCGCCGTCTATCAGGACGCGGGAAAATCTGGCTGCTCGCCTCTCCGTCGCGAGGGTGACGTCCAAGACCATTGCATAGGAGCCAGGCGAAGGCATCACCTCTGGGTGGTCAGCCTGGCTCCAGCTGATCGGCTTCTCTGACCAGTGCATGAACTCGGGGGTGCTGGAGGCGACTGCATTCACTTCTTGATGCTGTCGGCGTCGGCTGCGCTTGTCGTCGGCTTGACTGGTGAAGACAACGTAGGCGGCATGCTCTTCGGGGAATTCGTCTTGGATGGCGCCGACTGCCGGCCGAGCCGCCGGCTGCTGGGGGCCTGGAGGCGGCGGGCCGGGAGGCGGAGGCGGCAGCATCCCCTCGCCCTTGGTGATGCGGGTGAGCCAATGGCATTTCCGGGTTGTGTGGTTGGACGGCTTCGCGCCGCTGTGGAATTTGCAGGAGGCATCAAGAGCCTGCTCGTAGGAGAAAGCCAGCTGCCAGGGCGGCCGGCCACCCTTCTTCTTGGGAGCGGGCCGTTCTTTGGGCTGCTCATCTTCAACGGTGGCCACCTGTCGACTGGAGGAAGTCGGCATGGGGCCCTTGCGCTTGTGGTCGTTCTGGTAGGGGCGCCGATTAGGGTCGCCAGCCGGCGTCTTGGGAGTCGGAGCAATCACCTTCCCCGAGGCGTCTACTCGCAGCTCGGTCTTCATTGAGGAGTCAGCTGTGGCGTACTTGTCAGCGATGACCAGTAACTCGTTGAGGGTAGCCGGCTCATCGCAGAGGAGTTGGTGCTTGAGGAGAGTGCCCTCTCGGCACCCGGTGGTGAAGTACTCGATGGCCTGGACCTCATGCACCCCCTTGCAGGAGTTGCGGAGCTCGGCCCACCGCGTGAGGTAGTCGCGGGTCGACTCGTTGGGCCCTTGGACGCAGAGGGAGAGCTGGCGAGGCTTGGGAGGCCGCTTGTAGGTGCTGGTGAAGTTGCGGACGAAGACTTCTGTGAAGTCCAGCCAACTGTTGATGTTGTAAGGCTTGAGGCTGTTGAGCCACGTGCGCGCCGTGCCCTGCAGCATGAGGGGGACATACTTCACGGCGACTCGTCGATTGCCGTTGGCTATGCTGACGGCTGTGGAGTAGTCGATGAGCCAATCTTCCGGCTTCACTGAGCCATTGTACTTGGGCGTGTCTCTGGGGAGCGAGAACCCTTTGGGGAAGGGCTCGTCGTGGATGCGGGGGCCAAAACATGGCGGGCTGACATCGTCTTCTTCTTCTAACGCCAAGGATCGAGCAAGGCGGTCGATCCTGTGGCGGGCGTCATTCTCGCCGACTCCTTCTCGGCGGCCGAGTCGGTCGCCAAGGGTTGGGTGTGTGATAGGCGGCGGAGTGAGGCGTCTTTCTCTTCGAGGCGGAGGAGGGGGCAGATTTCCTTGGTGCTCTACTGCTCGAGGGCGGCCCTCCGCATCGCGCTCGATAGTGATGCGAGTCCGGCTGCGGCTGGCAGCCGGCTCCTTGTCTTTCTTCCGGTGTGCGCCGCTCGCAGTCGGCGAGCGGGACGTCGCGGCGTGCTCCCGGCGCGGGGGATGGCTATCAGCACGGGCGCCGGCTTCGTGCCGTTCCGTAGCCGCGTCGATCAGCTGCTGGATCCGTCTTGTCATGTAGGGGAGCTCGTCGGCTCCCAGCCCATTGAGCTCTTCTGCGGCCGCCTGGGCGGCTCGCAAGTTCTCGAGAGGGGTGGCGCAGACGGGGCGATCTGCCCCCAGCATGCTGGCGACGGCCGCGCCGCGCTTCTGGACGAAGCCGGCTCGGCTCGGGCCGCTAGGCGGCGGCGTACCGAACGCGGCGTGATCGACTTCGCGCTGGTGAGCCTCGGTGAGGCGTCTCATGGAGGCTATCTTCTGGCCCTCCGTGATGAGAGCGAGGCGGCGTGCCTCCAAGGTCTCGGCGTCGGCGTCGGCGTCGGCCGGGATGGGGACGGAGAGGTCGTGCATTGCCGCTTGCAGGGCGTCGTGGGCGTTCTCGCCCGAGTTGGCGACGTGGCTGATGACCAGCACTTCGGTGACAGCGCTGCTGCCGCTGTCGGCTCGTGGGAGGGGGTCGTCGAAGACCACCACGTCGGAGGGGTAGGCGTCAAGCGATGCGGTGTCGGAGTCGACAAGCATCGGGTCGGTGGAGCCGACCGACTCCACATCTGCAGCAAGCTCGCTGGAGACGTGAAGCTGGTCGAGGAGGCTGACGAGGCGGCTCTCGGGGTAGTCCGTGCCTGCGTCGGACGCAGGCTCGTCGGAGATGCGAGCCTCGCCGAGCAGGTCGGCGAGGCGGCTTGCTGCGCAGGCGTCGTCGATGCCTTGCAGCGCATCGAGGCAAACGCCATCGGGCGCAGCAGGCTGGCTGCGCTCGCGAGGCAGGAAGAGGGTTCCCGTCCAGAACAGGTCTCCGGACGACGGTGCACCTGGCCCCACGGTGGGTGCCAAATGTCGGGTGGTTGATGCGACATATGCCAACGGATGGCTTATCTGTGTGGGTGCCAATAAGACGTCGCCGGTGCCTGGAAACGGGATGAGGCGAAGACATGCACGCCGGCGGATCTTACCCAGGTTCGGGGCTCTCCGAGGAGATAACACCCCTAGTCCTGCTCTGCGGGGTCTCCGCATGATCACTAGATCGGTGAAAGTAGCTACAATCGCTCCTAGAGCTGTTGGGTTCAAGGGAGAAGAAGAACAAGGCTAGCTCTCTCTCCTCTCTATCTGTGGTGTGTGTGCTATGCTTAGAAGCCCACCCTTTGCATGGGTGCTCCGGGGGGTTTATATAGGCCTACCCCCCGGGGGTACAATGGTAATCCAACTGGGCGCTGGTCCCAGCCGTCAGTGTCTACGCTCGCCGGCTTCTCCGCCGGCTGTTGGGTCCCGCCGACTGGTGGGTCCCGCCGGCTGCCGGCTTCTTGGTCGACAGGCCGGCCCCACCGCCTAGGGTCTTGTCGGCGGCTGCTTACTGTAGCCTCGCCTCTGATGACGAGGGCTTTGTCGAGGTAAGCGTGGCTACAGTGGGCCGCCTCGGGGGCTCTCACTGTAGCCTTACCTCGTCTTGTCTCCTTAATGGGGCTCCTGCTTCGAGGAAGGGAGTAGCCGGCTTCTGGGGGCCGGCTACGCCCTTGGCCGACTGGGAAAGGCCGGGCCGCCTTCACGCCTCTCTCTGGCTGAAGGGGCCCGCCGCCCGTGGGCCGTACGGGAGTCTGTCGTGGATGACGTTGAGGCTAGCATGGCTACAGTGCCGAGCCGCACGGGAGACGGTCGTCCCGTACGGCCTCCTGTAGCCATGCCCGCCTCAGGCTTCGGGGGTAGTGGGCCGCACTGTGGCCACACCCCGTCTTGTCACCGTTATGTGGGAATAGCTTTGGTGGTTGCGGTCTCGGCCGGCTTCTTGGATTCGGTGCTCTTGGAGGCCGGCTCCTTGGAGTCAGCCACCCCGTGGTTGTTTTGGGGAGGGAGGTCGCTTGAGGCCGGGCCGCCTTCCGTGAGTCGGCTTCAGAGGTAGCCGGCTAGGGAAGGGGGTCCAATGCTTGGAGTGTTGGGAGGCCCAAAAGCCTGATAATTTTTCTGAAGAACTAGGAGTAGTCGGTTTGGCTACCCGTGGCCATTTACTCCGACACCCAGTGGGCGCGGTGCTGGTCGCCTCGGTGTCCGGGATCGAGGAGCTTGCGGCGCCGGTCTCCAGCAGGCGTGGCGCCGAGACCGCCTTCACGAGCCGGCGGCGTAAGGGTGTGCAGACCCCGGGAGTTGGGCCCGTCACCATCTCGTTTCCAGCTGGTGGCGCCGGCGGGTCGGCCGGCTGCTTGTCGCGCCTCCTCAGAAGGTGGTGGCGGGGGCATGATTACGTCCGGCATGGCGACGTCACCGCTGTCCCTCTCCATGATAGGGTGCTCGCCGCTGGCTTCCCCAGTCTGCGCCACGAACTCCGGTGGTGGCAGCGCAGAGTTCAGGGGGGTGACAAACATCGCCGACTGACGGCGTGCGGCTTCCTCGGCCTGCTTCTTCGCCGCGGTGGTGCCTCGGCCTCCGCCAGCCTCTTCAAAGCGGCGGCCTCCGCCCTGTCTGCCTGCGCCTTCTCCAGGCGGGCGGCTTCCTGCTCCTCGCGCGCCTCCCGCGCGTTCTGCTCCGTCGCCTCCCGGAGGTCGACGGTCGGATCGATCCGCCGGGTGGTAGTGGAAGTCTCCACCGACCCCACGATGGAGGTGGCGGCCGACTTCTCAAGAGAGAGCGGGGCCCTAGATCAAGGGAAGCGAAGCGAAGAAACTCAGACAAGATCAACAAGGAAGGAGAAAGTACGAGAGGAAGACAGTACTTACGCGGAAACTAGCTGCGGCTCCTTCGCCGCCTTGCGGAAGCGGATGGCTTTCGCGGCCGCTTCATCCCGCTTGGTTGCCGCGGCCGAGCCCTTGGGCTTCTTCGGCCGGCTGCCGAACAGGCTCGGCGTGGCCCTGCGCTTTTTCACGCCACCTCGGGCCGCCGGCGCATCAGACGATCTCGCATCCAGCTGGTTGGACCCCGGCTGGCGGCGCGGGACGACTTCCCCCGCGTCGTGGTCTAGCCAGTCCTCGAGGCCGGCTCCGAGCCCTGAGCCGCCTTCTGCGCCGCCCCCTCCCTCGGCGTCGTCCTCCAAGGCCGCCGCCCCCGAGTCGGGGTCATCCACATCACTCTCCGCCCGGTCGGGGAGAAATTGACGCTCCGGCCCTGCGGCGCCGGCTGCCGGCTGGAGGAGGGAGCTCTGCTCGAAGAGCCGGTTGGTCAGGTTGGACAAATGGAACTCGGCAAAAAGAAGAGAGAGAGAAGGAAAGGTAATTTACCATAGGCGAGGGGTTGGCGCGAGAATACGGCTCCTTGCCGAACCGCCACTCTTCCGTGAGCTTGCAGTTCGCAAGGTAGTTCACCATATGAGCTACCTCTGCGTGAGGCATCTTCTTGGTGCACAGCCGGCTTGGGTCCCGATGCCCTCTCATCTGACAGATCATGTGAGGGCGGCCCTGGAGCGGGAGCACCCAGCACGCCACAAAGGCGGACAGCAAGTCGGGCCCGGTCAGACCCTCCGACTGTACCAACACCCGGAGCCGCGCGATGGCGGCGGCTCCAGAAGGCGACAGTGTCTTGACCCGGTACGACCAGTTGGGCCGCCTCCCGGCTGGCGGGCCAGCAGCGTAAGCTGGCAGGTTGACCCAGTCACCCTCCGCGAAGATGCTCTTCACGTAGAAGTACGACTGCTGCCACATCTTCACCGACTGGACCAGCGTGATGGGAGGAAATGGATTGTCGCCTCCCGGCCTCCGCACCGCGATGAAGGCGTCGCACTGAGCCGGCACGTCCGCAACGACGGTGCCGAGTTTGGTGTAGAAAACTCCCCCCAAAGCTCGATAGTGGGGAGGACACCGAGGAAGCCTTCACACAGAGTGACAAAGGCGGACAGCAGCACCACCGTGTTCGGGGTGAGGTGGTGCGGCTAGAGATTGTAGAATTCAAGGAAGGCCCGGAAGAAGCCACTTGCCGGCAGGCCGAGGCCGCGCAGGCAGTGCAAGCGGAAGACGACCCGCTCGGCCTCCTCTGGCGCCGGCGAGATCTCCCCCTTCGGCGCGAGGCGAACCCTCACATAGTCCTTGCTAGGCAGCTGCCGCGTCTGGCGTAGGAAGTCGATGTGGTCTTCGTGGACTGTGGAGCCGTCCCAGGCTACGGAGCGCGCCATGGGAGCGAGAGGTTGATGGACGGACTCGACGGAGACGAACTGCGGCAGCGCTTCAGCGGGGCTCGGGGCACTGCGGCGAGAGGAAGAAGAAGAAGGGAGAGTGGGGTGGAGGGGCGCGCGTGCTTCGCCGCTCCCTCTCCTCGCCCTACTTATAGCCTACGGGCTACGAAGCCGAGGGGGTGGGCGTGGGATCGTGGGATTAACTATGCCCATGACCCCATGCTCCCGCCTTTACCACGCGGGTTACTGCGCGCAGTAACTCCGCGGGGAAACCCAACCGCCCGCCTCGGCCACAGCGGATCCGCTTGCAGGCCGAGGCCCGGTGGTGGCGGGCCCGGCCTGCGGTCGCATCCCGTCACGCGCGTGGGCTGGCAGGCCGACCCGGCTGGCTGGTGCCATGTGGCACGCCCACGACGGGCAGCGGGCCGAGAAGCTTAGCAAGCACGCCACCTGGTTCCCCCCGATGCATTCGAAATTCGAGAAGGATCCGGCCAGACGTACCCGACTCCTGCCGACCGGCTCCCTAGAAGTCGGATGGAGCTTCCTTCGGAGCACCCGGAGGAGGAAACTGCTGAGGCTCCCCGGCTCCTCAACCGTGGCCCCTCACCAGCTTCGGGGACTACTGTCGGAGTAATGGGCCACGGGTAGCCTAACCCGAGCCCCCGAACCTTTCAAGACATCGGGACCGGCTGCGCCCTCAAGACGTCAAGATGGATCCCTGCCTTCTGACGGCCGGTTGGCTGAACGACCGACTGTCAGAAGGCGGCCGAGTTCTAGAAGACGGCATCACAACAGACCGACTCCTAGTGGGCGGCCTCCAGAGAGGCCGGCCCCTAGCAGTCGGCCCGTGGCGCCCTCAAAGTCTGCGCCCTCATTAAGGAGACAAGACAGGGTATGGCTACAACATAGCCCATCCCCCCGAATCCAGGGCCGGGCGTGGCCACAGTGCCCCGTACAGGCGGAGATCTCCGCACGACGCAGCATTGTTGCCTCTCCCCCCTAAACGTCACTCCTGACAGGCGGAGCCCTGTTCCCACGACGGCCTGTCGGTATGGCTTGCAGGCGGCGGGCCCTACCAGGAAGTGAGAGCCCTGAAGACGGAGGAAGCCAGGGCAGCCGGAACTGAGGGAAGCTGGCTTCCAGCAGGCGGCTTATCCCTCCCTCGGGCCCCGTGCGCCATCAACCAGATGAGACGTGGTGTGGCTACAGTAATCGCCCGCCAGGCGGCGGGACTGTAGCCACGCTCCCCGACCAAGCCTGCGTCATTAGCATCACGGCTATAGTGATCAGCAGCCGGCAAGACCCGCGAGCGGCGGGAGCGGCCTTTCGGCTTCATACCAGACCAGTCGGCGGGGCCCACCAGGCGGCGGGCCCCAGCAGCCGGTGGAGAAGCCGGCGGCCAGAGACACTGACAGCCGGGTCCTACACCCGGCAGATTACCAATGTACCCCTGGGGGGTAGGCCTATATAAACCCCCCAGGGCACCCATGCAAAGGGTTCCAACCTATTAGAACTAGACTCATACCTAGAGGAGGAGAGAGTGTGCCTGCCTTCTTCCACCTCTAGTAAACAGCTCAAGGAGCACCATTGTACCACTAGTGCCTTAGTGAACATGCAGAGACCCCGCAGAGCAGGACTAGGGCTGTTATCTCCACGGAGAGCCCCGAACTTGGGTAAAGTTCGCCGGCGTACGTGTCTACGCCTCATCCCGCTTCCAGGCACCGGCGACGTTCTACTCGCTCCCACCATGATAAGCCATCCTTTGGCATATGTCGCACCCAACCCCCGACAATTTTGGTTGATGTTTAGCCTGTTGTGCTTAACATGCTTCTTGATGTACCTACACAGGACAATTTTGGGAACGATTGTTGTTTTCCATCAAGGTTAGTTTCATCCCATGGCTTATATCTACTTACCGTTCAGGATATCCATAGCTCGTACCATATAGGCCGGCGGCTGATAAGGGACTAATCGGTGAATCAGACTTTTAACTGAATATATCTGCAACCCATTTTTCCTTAGGTTAACTAGGGCCATATGTAATATATCTAAGGCTACATAGCAACATGCACTGTACTTAATGTCTAAATATGCAATCCTAGGCTACATAGCAACAAGGAAGAGTGTTACATTAATGTTCTAATGATGTCTAGATATACGTAGAAGAGCAGTAGCAGCAGCAACAGCAACAACACAGCCCTGTTTGGATACTCAACTTAGCTAGAGGTTAGAGTTAGTTTCTAGCTCATTACTAACCCTGAACTAACTCCATCCAAAGAGTTGTTTGGATGGCAGGGTTAGATTGACAATAAATGCACTAGGAGAACTAGCTCCAATTAGCACCTCTTGGGTTGGATACTAGTTTTTTTGGGTGGGTTATAGATGAAACTAGCTCAAACTAGCCCTCATGTTTAGATATACTTTAGGGCTATTTGAGCCCGAACTAGCTCAAACTAACTGTAACCCGTGGATACAGCAGCAGATAATTTTTAAGAATGAACTAAACTCCTTCCGGCCCATAATATAAGATGTTAATTCATCTAATATGTGAGTATATTGGATGTTATAAGATACTCCCTCCATTCCTAAATATTTGTCTTTTTTAGAGATTTCAAATGGACTACCACATACGGATTGTATATAGACATATTATAAAAGAGTGTTGTACTACATCATTGTGCCATTGCTGTTTAGGTTCTAATATTAACTTGGTGCTTTTAGGTACATATGTCATTGGTAAAGATCCGTGTTTCGACCCTTTCTGCATATGGGGCAATGAGATATTGATGAACCAGCATCAAGTGAGGAAGCTGATAAAGATTGTTAGTAAAATGGGTCCAAAGATGGCAATTAAACTATTTGTTTACACTTTATCCAAGACAACAGCGAACTGCAGGATGGTAATAAGAACTCTGCAGCCTTCTTTTTCCTGCCCATAATTAGTTGTGTTAGATGACAATGTCTGAAATCTTATTCCTTTGCAGTGGTTGCCAAAGCAGTTTACTCAAGATTACCTCTCAAACTACATGATTGGTGGGCATGCAAAGGTTAAAGTATTTCTACCAGAACATGATGTTTATCTAGATGTTTTCATGAAGACCGTGAAGGATGGGCGGTCGGCCATTACAAGGGGTTGGACTAGAGTCATGCATGCCTTCTGCATGGAGGAGGGCACAATATGGGCATTCCGCTTCACCTTCTTCAGCAACCAGAATATATTTCGCCTCTTTCTTTACCGTCTTTAATAGTACAAGTATACAACTGTGGTTCATCATTCTTTATTTGGTTCTTATGTAATTCTTGAACATATGTACCTATGAATCGAATAATGCATTGGTTGTTTGAACCTGATGGATATGAATAAAGCTGTAGCATACATTCAAATTCAAATCCAAATCCGGTACAATTTGGAAAAGCGGCAATTAAATTATGGTGAAATTACGCTCTCCAAGTTGTTACGGCACACACGGTTGGTAAAACACAAACGTTTGCGATATCCACCATAATTCGGGACGGTTCACAGAGAGGAAACGTGTGCAAGCATGCACACAGTTGCCATTTGCAAAGCATGCGCGATGTCAGACAATATCACAAACGGTGCGGGCAAACTAAACGTTTGTGTTAGTTGCCTTATCGTACATGATTCGCAACCATGAACTGTTTCTGATGAAGTATGCATCATAAACGTTGCACCACAGAATAGTGTGTGCGATAGTTGTCTTGTACGACGATGTTACGACGGCCCAACGTTTCGTAATCCTGTCCAACACTCGTACGACGATTAGCTAATCTTCTTAACGGTGAACCGTTTGTGATGGGCCGCGCATCATACACGTTCTATAATAGTGAACTGTTTGTAATGGACCGTGCATCGTAAACGTAGCACCACAGAATACGGACTGTGATGGCAATGCGAGCAGAAACGAGTAGGAGTACTATAGGGGCCCTATCCCCGACGGTTTCTGGGTCGTGTGGGAAGGACCCCCCTGTCGCCCACACTCACTTGGCGACGGTTCCAAATGCCGTCACGGAAAGGGGTTTTAAACCGTTTGTTTAGGACCGACGCGCACCAGTGTTTGCCATTTGCCTCTCGTTTTCCTCTCCCCCACTTCACAAAAATTTGCCGTTTTATTCGCCTCTCTTTTTCCGTTCGCCATTTTCTCATCAGATCTATTCTTTGCTTGCAATCATGAGTGATTTCGGTATGGCACCAACAGATAATGGCCTGACTCCTAAGATTGGACGTACAAGCAATCTGGATGCTAAAACTTTTATCTTGGGGCAAGGGAGCGTTATGGGAAAAGAACGTATCCAAGAATTTTTCAATTGTGTTGGAAATCTAAGTCTTGATGATGCTCCTATACTTAAAACTACTAGATCTTATGCGGATGCTATTTCAAGTTCTGAAACTTGAAAGTAAATTTATCAGCACTCATCCTACTTTGCAAATATTGTTTTTTGAGCTTCCCGAAATAAAGAACCCTAGAGCCAAAAAGTTGGCCACTCTCGTTCTTATGAACGAGTTTGACTACATAATTCGGGAAGCTAGGGAAATCTTTGACTTTTATGGTATGAATTGTGAAAAACCCGTGATAGATGAAATTCTTTACAATAGTGACTATGCACTAAGACATTTGCTTGGGGATAATAAGATCTTTGATGATAATCATAAAAAGGAGGTTCCCGTTCTAGAAATAATCCAACAAGTTTTTTATAATGTTAATCAACACTACTCTTGGATTGTTGCGGGAAATCAAAGGGGTTATGATGAAAACCAACTAAGGAATGCTAAAGTTTCTATGGATAATATGTTTTATGTTGTGTTTACAAAACCTCCTGATAAAAATACCCCCAAGAAAATTAAGAAGAAGAAGGATGAAAAAACTTAGATCCTTGCCTTACGCCTAGCTAAGGGCGTAAAACTATAGCGCTTGTTGGGAGGCAACCCAATGAATAAAATTTTATTTTTGCTTTTTGCTTGCTGTTCTTGAGTGTTTACACAATTATTCCTCTGGTATGAGTGTGTTTTTTATGTTTTAATTATTGTTTGTGCCAAGTAAAGCCTATAGGATCTTCTTGGGTGATAGTTGTTTGATCTTGCTGAAAAAGACAGAAACTTTGTGCTCACAAAAATAATTTTCATAAACCACAGAAAAGGGATTTTTCTTTGATTCTTTTTGCAGAAGATTAATATACAAATTACCCTGGTATTCCTATTTTGGTAGAATTTATGGAGTTCCATAAGTATTCGAACAAATCAGATTACTACAGACTGTTCTGTTTTGACAGATTCTGTTTTCTTGTGTTGTGTGCTTATTTTGATGGCTCTATGGTTTTCTTTGATGAGTTTTTGCCATAGAAAAGTTGGAATACAGTAGATATAATACAAAAACAAAATATGATTTGGTTTTATACAACACTTATAGTAGTGATTTGTTTTGTTACACTAACGGATCTCACGAAGGTTTTGTTGAGTTTTGTGTGATTGAAGTTTTCAAGTTTTGAGTTATCTTACGATGGATGAAGGAAGGATGTAAGAGTCTAAGCTTGGGGATGCCCCGGAATCCCAAGCTATTATCCAAGAATGAGCAACCAACTAAGCTTGGGGATGCCCCCGAGTGGCATCCCCGCTTTCTTCCAACAACTATCGGTATTTGACTCGAGGCTATATTTTTATTCGTCACATGATATGTGTTTTGCTTGGAGCGTCTTGTATGATATGTGTCTTTGCTTGTTTTATTTTGTGTTTTAAGTCATCAATCCTTTCTGGACACACCTATTTGAGAGAGCTAAAATTATTTCATGACTTGTTAGAATTGCTCTCTATGCTTCACTTAAATCTTTTATGAGCTAGGACTTGCTCTAGTGCTTCACTTATATCTTTTTGAGCACGGTGTGCTTTGTTATTTTTGAAGAAATTCTCTCTTGCTTCACTTAGATTTATTTGAGAGTTAGTAAAATTTTGAAGAAATTCTCTCTTGCTTCAATTAAATTATTTTGAGAGAAAGAAAATTTTGTTATGCTCATGATCTTCACTTATATTTGTTTGAGCTTATGAAAAGCAACACATAAATGTTAGTCCCAAAGTGATAGATATCCAAGAAGGATAAAGAAAAAAATGTCATGAAGATCATTGGACAAAATAAACTTGATTCTTAGTAATAGTTTTGAGATATGATGATGTGATATGTGAGTTATGTTGATGAGTAATTGTGCTCTAGTAAGAATATTGGCGTTAAGGTTTGTGATTCCCTATGCATGCACGAAAGTCAATAATCATGCAATGAAAATATCCTACTTGTGGTGCATTATTCGGTGTTAATTATGCTTAATGCTTGCTTATGATATTATTTGTTTCTTGGTTGTTCGCTTCTCAATCTTTTTGCTAGCCTTCATTTTGCACTAAGTATGGCCTCTACTTGTGCATCCAAAATCATTTAGACCAGTTTTGCCACATGAGTCCACTATATCTACCTATATGTGGTATTCTTTTGCCGTTGTAAGCAAATTTGCATGTGCCATCTCTAATTTTCAAAATAAACTTCTCTTTTGTGTTTTTGTTTCGCTCGCGGAACGGTAACGGGTGGCTAATATTTTCCATGCTAGATGTGTTATTCTCAAGATGAGTGTTTATTCACTTGTCATTGCACGAGAGTAAGGCGAAGGTTTTAGGGATGCCCAGTCCCGAAATGCAAAAAAAATATTTACTTTATGTTGTCAAATAATAAATTCCTTGCAAAGTGTTGGTATGGAGGGCACCCATGGATACGGCTAGCCATGGAAAGTGAAAGAATGGTGGAAAAGGAATAAACTTTATTTTCTGTTTGGGAACCGCCTATGGCATATCTAGCATGGAAAGTGTTCGTAGCTCTGAGTCATTTTCGTTGGTGGGATGGATACACCTCCCAAAATGTTTTTATCTCAAATTTTTCGCTTTGAGCTCTGGCACCTCTACAAATCCCTACTTCCCTCTGCGAAGGGGCTTTCTTTTACTTTATGCAATTTTTATTTTGAATTTGAGTCTCCATCTTCTCTTATAAAAGCACCAACTAGGAGCCAATATGATTGTGCTCAAGTATTGGGTGTAGTTAATATTCGAGTGTGTTTCATGAATGGATCAATGTTTGAGCATGATGGGCTAGGGATAACTTATTTTAGCATTGATATTTTGAAAGACATGGTTGCTTGTTGATATGCTTGAGTATCTAAATTATTATGTCAAAACTAGACTATTGCTTTGAATCACATAAAGTCCAAATGTCCATGCTATAAAGAAAAGAATATGATATGACTTGATGAACAACACTCCACATCAAAAATTCTGTTTTTATCACTTACCTACTCGAGGACGAGTAGGAGTTAAGCTTGGGGATGCTGATACGTCTCCAACGTATCTATAATTTTTGATTGTTCCATGTTGTTTTATTATCAATCTTGGATGTTTTATAATCATTTTACAGTCATTTTATATCATTTTTTGGTACTAACCTATTGACATAGTGCCAAGTGCCAGTTGTTGTTTTTTCCATATTTTTTACATCGCAGGAAATCAATATCAAACAAAGTCCAAATGCCATGAAACTCCATGGTGATTTTTTATGGGCCAGAAGGAAGGCAATGGGCCCTGGTTGCACCTGGGGGGTGCCCCGAGGGGGGCAAACCCCACCAGGGCACGCCAGGAGGCCCAGGCGCGCCCTGGTGGGTTGTGCCTACCTCGGGTACCCCCCGGACCGCCTCTTTGCTCTATATACCAGAACCCTAGAAGCGTCGACGAAATATTCATCCAGCCGCCGCAAAGTCCAGAACCACCAGATCCAATCTAGACACCATCACAGAGGGGTTCACCACTTCCATTGGTGCCTCTCCAATGATGCGTCAGTAGTTCTTTGTAGACGGGTCCGTAGTTAGTAGCTAGATGGATTTCTCTCTCTCGCTGAATTCTCAATACAATGGTCTCTTGGAGATCCATATGATGTAACTCTTTTGCGATGTGTTTGTTGGGATCTGATGAACTTCGAGTTTGTGATCAGTTATATCTTTTTATATCCATGAAATTTATTTGAGTTTCTTTGATCTCTTATATGCATGATCTCTTATAGCCTCGTATTTCTTCTCCGATATTTGGTTTTCTTTGGCCAACTTGATCTATTTATCTTGCAATGGGAAGAGGTGCCCGGTAGTGGGTTCGATCTTACGGTGCTTGATCCCAGTGACAGAAAGGGAACCGACACGTATGTACCATTGGTACTAAGGATAAAAAGACGAGATTTATATCTACCGCCATATAGATAAACGGATCTTGTCTATATCATGTCATCGTTCTTATTGCATTACTCCGTTTTTCCATGAACTTAATACACTAGATGCATGTTGGATAGCGATCGATGTGTGGAGTAATAGTAGTAGATGCAGGCAGGAGTCGGTCTACTAATCTTGGACGTAATGCCTATGTAATGATCATTGCCTGGATATCGTCATAATTATTTGAAGTTCTATCAATTGCCCAACAGTAGTTTGTCTACCCACCGTTTGCTATTTTTCTCGAGAGAAGCCACTAGTGAAACCTACGGCCCCCGGGTCTTCTTTCTCATATATTTGCCTTGCGATCTACTTTTCCTTTGCATTTTTATTCAGATCTATTAAACCAAAAAATACAAAAATACCTTGCTGCGTTTTATCTTTATTTATTTTATTTGGCGTTCGATATATCAATCTACTACAATTTACCTCACGTCCGCTTGCCTATCTTGAGGCGCCGTACCCCAGAAGGGATTGACAACCCCTTTAACATGTCGGGTTGCGAGGTGTTGTTGTTTGTGTGCAGGTGTTGTTTACATTGTGTTGCTTGGTTCTCCTACTAGTTCGATACCTTGGTTTCATAACTGAGGGAAATACCTACCGTCGCTGTGCTACATCATCCCTCCCTCTCCGGGGAAATACCGACGTAGTTTCAGCTACCATCAGTCTCGTCGTAGTCAATTCCTTGAACTTGTCCATAACCTTTAGCGACAAGCCGAGCTTTGTGGATCTGAACATTTCCATCCACATCGGTTTTCTTCTTAAAGACCCATTTGCAACCAATGGCCATTGCGCCAGGCGGCGGATCAACCAAGTCCCGGACTTGATTTTCATCCATGGACTTTCACTAGGATCTCATGGCCTCCAGCCATGCCTCGGAATCTAGGCTCACCATCGCTTCCGCATACGTGTCTGGCTCGTCGCTTTCTAGCTACAATACATCACGCACTCTGCGCAATCTTTCCGACCTCCGTGGTTCTGGTGCCGCTTCCACTATGGGTTCCCTGACTGACTCCGGTATGATCTCATCACCAGCCGAGCCATCCCCGAGTGGTCCTCGGATTTCTTCGAGTTAGACCGTCCTCCCACTGGCCTCCCGACTGAGAAACTCTTTCTCAAGGAAAACCCTGTTCCGAGCAACAAACACTTTGTTCTCTTCCCGGTTGTAGAAGCTATATCTCAAAGTTTCCCTCGGATATCCCACGAATATGCATTTTTCCGACTTGGGTGTAAGCTTGCCTGACATAAGTCGCTTGACAAATGCTTCACAACCCCAAATCGTTAGAAAAGACAAATTGGGACTCTTCCCGGTCCACATCTCATGTGGTGTCTTGTCTACGGATTTTGATGGTACCCTGTTAAGTGTGAAAGCTACAGTTTCTAGAGCGTATCCCCAGAATGACAAGGGTAAATCCGGTTTGCCCATCATTGACCGAACCATGTCCAACAAGGTCATATTCCTCCGTTCCGACACTCCATTTCTATGTGGCGTACCCGGAGGTGTGAGCTGACGTACTATACCTCGGCTTTTCAGATGATCATCAAACTCCTGGCTCATGTACTCACCTCCACGATCGGATCGTAGAAGCTTTATAGTCTTGCCGAGCTGATTCTCAACCTCGTTTTGAAACACTTTGAACTTTTCAAAAGTTTCTGACTTGGGCCTCATCAAATAGATATATCCATATCTACTCAAGTCGTCGGTAAAAGTCACGAAGTACTGATAGCCACCTCTAGCATTTGTGCTCATTGGACCACACACATCGCTGTGTATAAGCTCCAATAGCTCGGACGCTCTCTCGCAACTCTTTGCAAAAGGAGACTTAGTCATCTTGCCGAGCAAGCATGATTCGCATGTCTCGAACAACCCGAAGTCGGACGAAGTTAGGAGCCCATCATCATGGAGCTTCTTCATGCGTTTCAGACTAATGTGTCCAAGCTGGCAATGCTAGAAGTATGTCAGATTTATCTCATTAGGCTTATGCCTCTTGACATTCACGTTATAGACCGGTTCCTGTTCCAGATTCAATATAAATAGCCCATCAACAATGGGTGCATAGCCGTGGAACATACCATTCAAATAAAATGAACAACCATTGTCCTTTAAATTGGATTCATAACCCTGACTCATCAAACATGAGGCAGAAATAATGTTTTGACTAAGTGTAGGAATGTAATAACAATTCAATTCCAAAATAAATCCAGAAGGAAGCTGGAGCCGCATCGTGCCGACCTCCAACGCAGCAACTCTTGCTTTGTTGCCAACCCTAATGTCAATCTCCCCTTGTGCCACATGCCTAGTTCTTACCAGCACCTGCATCGAGTTGCAAATATGAACAACCGATCCGGTATCAAATACCCAAGAGCTACTAGGTATGTCAGCAAGGTAAATGCCTATAACATATGCAACAAGTGTACCTTTGCCTGAAGAAGCATTTCCGACCTTCTTTCCATGCTCTGCAAGCCACTTGCTACAGTTCCTCTTCCAGTGACCGATCTCCTTACAATGATAGCAAATGGTCTTTGAGTCCAGTCCTGACTTCGGCGCAGCGACAGAGGTTACCATCTCCGTGCCCTTTGCCTTAGCCTTTTTCTTGGACCAGCTCTTCTTGAACTTAGCCGATTTCTGCACCATCAACACTTGATGTGTGCCTTTCTTAATATCCTGCTCTGCTACTTCGAGCATCCCATGCAATTCAGTGAGCTTCTTATCCATGCCATGCATATGATAGTTCGAGATGAACGTCACATAGCTGGGCGGAAGAGAACCCATAACTGCATCAGTCGCCAGCTCATCCAAGAGCGGGAAGCCCAAACGATCCAAAGCTTGCACATATCCGATCATCTTGATCACATGTGGGCTCAGTGGATCACCTTACTTCAGCTTGCAATCCATCAAAGATCGCCAGACGTTGAACCTTTAGGTCCTAGCCTGTGTCTGAAACATGCTCTTGAGACTCTCAATCATATCGTAAGCCTCAACATTTTCGAAATTATGTTTCAAATCGGGCTCCATACAAGCCAGCATCAGACAGCTGATCTCCGTTGACTCATCAATGAGTTTATGGTAGGCATTCTTGGTTGTGGCATTAGCATTATCGGTAGGTTCCTCTGGAAGTGGATCCTCTAGAACATGTTCCTTTTTATCGTGCTTGAGAACAATTCTCAGATTTCTATACCGGGTGGAAAATTTTTTCCATTCAGTTTATCCTTTTCCGGAATTGATTTCAATGCAAAGTTGGGTTGAGCAGGTGGTGCCATTGATCTACAATAGAAAAATATGCAATCACTAAGCAATGTGTTTATGTAGAGTAATTCAAGCCTTAAATAGAAATACTCCCACTGAAGTCGGCATCCCTCCGCAAATTCCCAGTGATTCAGGATCCGACTAGCGCATGCGACTAGTGAGCTTTAGCATCACTGCAAGCCAACATACCTATCCAGTAAGCAACTCCTTGCTAATCGTATCTCTACACGACTCCTGTCGGTCGGGAAGGTATCTCATACCCCGGCTCCCAACCTTCTTTGCCACAAAGCCTAAAACCATTTTGATAGCCTTGTCAAGATAACCTGATGCAGTGCATGTCCGTGTCCGACAAGAACCCTTCAATTCAAGGACACCTAGCAGCACCCCAATTTTATGAGCCCACTACTAGACGTACTTGACGTGTGAAGGTGCAACATCGGGAATGGCAAATTGCTTGATATTAACGAGGGATCTTTCTATCATTCTAACATGCATAGAAAACAAGAAGCATGACAATCACAAATAAACATATATTGTGAAATGGTATGGCTCCTTCATGGATGTTCTTCCTGGTCGGCTCCGACTCCGATGACCATCTAGGAACTCCATCTTGTTTGTCACGCCGGGACGCCAAGCCACCAACCTGATCTCTATTATCCAACTACTACAACTAGTAATGAATTTTACATAGAGTCACTAGTCGACACGCAGGTCATTATACATTATAATGACAACACTTTGGCTCCTGCCGGCTGACAAACATGACACGTAGGCCATGTATAATTTACACACATGCATCACATACACATGAGCCATACTATTCACATCAAACCCTGCAAAATAAAGTTATGCATAGAATCGCATTCTACCGGTTTGAGTGATCGTGTACGAAATACAAGGCGCTACAGACACGGCGGTCCCGTATTAATAGGCATGCCAACAACACGCTAGCACCCAAGTTTTAATATTTCAGTTCTTACCACTACTATCAGCTATGGTAGAAAGATCCCACCTTGCTAGCACCCAAGTCCCATAAACCATGATAACAGTTATCTCCTATTTTAACTGAGACAACAGGCATGCCAACAACACGTCTATGTTTATCTTTTTCATTGGGCTTAGCAATTCTAGCAGCTTCATCACAGAAGTAAATAACATTCCCATCAATATTTTCTACTAAGAGATCTTTAACCATAGCAAAACTAGGTTCTACTTTAATTTGCTCAGAGGGATTAGGTGCTTTAATATTACTTTTGCGAACCAAAGTTGATACCTTAGTATGTTCCTTTATCCTAACAGGGAAAGGTGGTTTTTCAATATAAGCAGTAGGCACAACTGGATCAACATTGTAAATGATAGTTTCATCTCTAGCTTTAATCGGTTCTTTAATTTCCCATTTCATATGATGGGAGTTGCCGGAGTATTAGGTGCGGCTCTGCTATGCGCTATTCATGGAGCGACCGTAGAAAACACTCTATTTTATAGGGGGGGTGATATTTAAACCACTTCTCTTTAGGGAGATCAACATGAGTAGCAAATCATTCACAGAAAGAGGCTACTATCTCAGAGTCAAGTCCATATTTAGTGCTAAACTTGTGAAAAGCATCGGTATTCATAAAAGATTTAACACCATCAAACTCAAGCTTAATACCTGACTCTTTACCTTCTTGAGTTCCCAATCTTCAGAGTTGCGTTCAATTCTTTCTAAAATATCCCACCTGAATTCAATAGTCTTCTTCATAAAAGAAACAGTACAAGAAGTATCGAGCATGGATTGATCATCACGAGAAAGTCGAGCATAAAAATTCTGAATGATAATTTCTCTAGAGAGCTCATGATTGGGGCATGAATATAACATTGACTTAAGCCTCCTCCAAGCTAGAGCAATACTTTCTCCTTCATGAGGCCAAAAATTATATATATAATTTCGATCACGATGAACTAGATGCATAGGATAATTTTTTTGGTGAAATTCCAATTTCAATCGATTCCAGTTCCAAGATCCAATATCGTCGCATAGCCTATACCATGTCAATGCATTTCCCTTCAAAGATAAAGGGAAAACCTTCTTCTTAGCTTCATCTCCGGATAGACCTGCAAGCTTAAATAATCCACAAATTTCATCCACATATATCAAATGCATATCAGGATGTTCAGTTCCGTCTCCTTCATAAGGATTAGCTAGCAGTTGTTCTATCATAGCCGAAGGAATTTCATAACCAATATTTTCAGTAGGTGTAGTAGGTTGAGGGGCAACTAATTGTGCTTCCGATCGAGGTGAAGATACCCCGAACAAACCCCTCAAAGGATGGTTTTCCATAGTAACAAGTGACAATAAATTTCAACACGTAATATAAATTTTTCCTTACCAATTTCCAATTACCAAGAGCGCTTCACTCCCCGGCAACGGTGCCAGAAAAGAGTCTTGATGACTCACAAGTATAGGGGATCAATCGTGGTCCTTTCGATAAGTAAGAGTGTCGAACCCAACGAGGAGCAGAAGGAAACGACAAGTGGTTTTCAACAATTTTCTGCAAGCACTGAGATAGTCGGTAACAGGTAGTTTGATAGCAAGATAATTTGTAATGGACAAGTAATGGTAATGGTAAATAAAGTGCAGCAAGGTATCCCAATCCTTTTGTGGCAAAGGACAGGCCAAAACGGTCTCTTATAATAAGCAAAGTGTTCTTGAGGGCACACGGGAATTTCATCTAGTCACTTTCATCATGTTGGTTTGATTTGCGTTCGCTACTTTGATAATTTGATATGTGGGTGGACCGGTGCTTGGGTGTTGTTCTTACTTGAACAAACCTACCACTTATGATTAACCCCCTCACAAGCATCTGCAACTACGAGAAAATTATTAAGATAAAATCTAACCATAGCATTAGACATTTGGATCCAAATCGGTCCCTTATGAAGTAGCGCATAAACTACGGTTTAAGCTTCTGTCACTCTAGCAACCCATCTTCTAATAACTACTCCACAATGCATTGCCTTAGGCCAAAAATATGGTGAAGTGCCATGTATTCGATGTTCACATGACACCACTAAGGGAATCACAACATACATATCATCAAAATATCGAACACATATCAAGTTCGCATGATTACTTGCAACATGACTTCTCCCAAGACCTCAAGAACGAAAGTAACTACTCACAAATGATATTCATGCTCAAGATCAGAGGGGTATTAAATAGCATAATGGATCTTAACATATAATCTTCCACCAAATAAATCATATAGTAATCAACTACAAGATGTAATCAACACTACTAGTCACCCACAAGTACCAATCTAAGGTTTTGGTACAAAGATTGAACACAAGAGATGATCTAGGGTTTGAGAGGAGATGGTGCTATTGAAGATGTTGATGGAGATTTCCCTCCCAAAGATGAGAGGGTTGTTGGTGATGACGATGGCTTCGATTTCCCCCTCCGGAAGGGAAGTTCCCCCGGCGGAATCGCTCCACCGGAGGTAAATAGTGCTCCTGCTCAAGTTTCGCCTCGAGACGGCAACGCTCAATCCCGAAAGTCTTCTCCTTATTTTTTTTTCTATGTCAAAATGACTTAAATACCAGAAGATGGGCACTGGAGGTGGGCCGGGCTGGCCACAACCCACCATGGCGCGCCTGGGGGGCCTAGCGCGCCCTGGTGTCTTGTGGTCACCCGGTGGCCCCCCTCAGGTAGTTATTTGCTCTAGTATTTTTATATATTCCAAAATAATTCTCAGTAATTTTTTAGCTCATTTGGAGATGTGCAGAATAGGTATCTCTGACGTAACTTTTTCAGGTCCAGAATTGTAGCTGCCGGTATTCTCCCTCTTTGTGTAAACCTTGCATATTATGAGACAAAAGGCATTAGAATTACTCCATAAAGCATTATTATGCATAAAAACATTATAAATAACGGTAGAAAATCATGATGCAAAATGGACGTATCAGCACCCATTGACCTCGAAGTTCAACGGAGGAGCATGACCTTCAACAAGATTTGCAAAGACATTCGAGCACTGCAGTACGTTGATGTGATTGTGAGTTCCTGGCATACCAAAGATGGAGTGCCAAATCCGGAGGTCCTGTGTGGCCACTGCCTCAAGTACCTCACTGCAAGCTCCTTTGGCGCCTTTGTACATCCCCTGCCAAGCAAATGGACAGTTTTTCCATGCCAAATGCATGCAGTCGATGCTTCCAAGCATCCCAGGGAATCCTCTTGCTGCATTATATGCTAGGATCCGAGCAGTGTCTTCAGCATTGGGTGATCGCAAGTATTGTGGTCCAAACACTGCCACCACTGCCCTGCAGAACTTGTACAAACACTCAATGGTGGTGGACTCGGCCATGCGTCCATAGTCTTGCAGTATATCACCGGGAGCTCCGTATGCAAGCATCCTCATAGTTGTCGTGCACTTCTGGAGTGAGGTGAATCCAAGTGTGCCGGCCCAATCCTTATTGCACTTGAAGTCGTTGCCGAACTCCCGGATGGAATTCACAATCCCGAGGAAGAACTTTCGGCTCATCCGTTAACGGTGCCGAAATACTTTCTCGTCATGCAGTGGAGCGTCGGTGAAGTAGTCGGCGTAGAGCAAGCAGTAGCCCTTTAGTCGTTGCCTTTGCTTTGCCTTCTGCCGGCCCAGCACCGAGCCACCTCGCCGTGGCTTTGCATTACTCGCGAATAGGCTGGCTAGAGCGGCGAGGACCATGAGGTGCTCTTCGTCCTGGGCATCGGCATTGGCTTCCTCCTCCAACAGCGCCGCAAACACCTCCTCGTCGTCCGAGTCCATCACCGAGCAGACAATACACCGAACACCTGGCGAACGTGGGAGGTGCGCAGCCGCCGGTAGCCCCGCCTGGGTGGCCGGAGCGCCGGAAAGCTCGCCCAGGAGCGGGGTGGAGGTTGCCGCGGCGAACCCTCTCTTTTCCGGCAGGGGTGGCCTTTCTAGCAGCGGTGGGTTAGACAGTGGGTGATAACCCACAAGTATAGGGGATCGCAACAGTTTTTGAGGGTAGAGTATTCAACCCAAATTTATTGATTCGACACAAGGGGAGCCAAAGAATATTCACGAGTATTAGCAGTTGAGTTGTCAATTCAACCACACCTGAAAGACTTAATATCTGCAGCAAAGTATTTAGTAGCAAAGTAGTATGGAAGTAACGGTAACAGTGGCAAAAGTAACAGTAGCAGTTTTGTAGTGATTGTAACAGTGGCAACGGCAAAGTAATTTAGTAAAGATCAATATGTGAAAAGATCGTAGGCATTGGATCGGCAATGATAATTGTGCCGGATAATATTCATCATGTAGCAGTCATAACCTAGGGTGACACACAACTAGCTCCAATCCATCAATGTAACGTAGGCATGGATTCCGTATATAGTCATACATGCTTATGGAAAAGAACTTGCATGACATTTTTGTCCTACCCTCCCGTGGCAGCGGGGTCCATAAGGAAACTAAGGGATATTAAGGCCTCCTTTTAATAGAGAACCGGAACAAAGCATGAGCACTTAGTGAATACATGAACTCCTCAAACTACCGGTAATCACCGAAAAGAATCCCAATTATTCTCACCTTGAGGTATGCGGATCATAACACGTAATAGGTGTCTACGACTTAGAAGACAGGATCAAGAACACAAATATATTCATGAAAACATAATAGGTTCAGATCTGAAATCATGGCACTCGGGCCCTAGTGACAAGCATTAAGCATAGCAAAGTCATAGCAACATCAATCTCAGAACATAGTGGATACTAGGGATTAAACCCTAACAAAACTAACTCGATTACATGATAAATATCATCCAACCCATCACCGTCCAGCAAGCCTACGAAGAAATTACTCACTCCTGGCGGTGAGCATCATGAAATTGGCGATGAAGGAAGGTTGATGAAGATGATGGCGACGGATTCCACCCTCCGGAGCCTCGAACGGACTCCAAATCAGCCCTCCCGATGAAGAACAGGAGGCGGCGGCTGCTCCGTATCGTAAAACGCGATGAATCTTTCTCTCTGATTTTTTTCTCCGCGAATAGGTATATATAGAGTTGGAATTAGGGTCCGAGACGGTCCAGGGGGGCCACGAGCCAGCAAGGCGTGCCCGGGGGGTAGGCGCGCCCCCGGGGCTTTTGGCCTCTGGGTGGCCCCCCTCTGGTATATTTTTCCGCCGGTATTTTTTATTTATTCCACAAAAAATCTCCGTAGATTTTCAGGTCAATCCAAGAACTTTGATTTCTGCACAAAAATAACACCATGGCAATTCTGCTGAAAACAGCGTCAGTCCGGATTAGCTCCATTCAAATCATGCAAATTAGAGTCCAAAACAAGCGCAAAGGAGTTTGGAAAAGTAGATACAATGAAGACGTATCAGTGGGTAGGTAGGCGGCGCCGGGATCGGCACGGAAGTGGAAGAGCGTGCGCGGGGGGGGGGGAGGGGGCGAATATAGACGTGCAAGATACTTTTTCGCCTGACAGTGGTGGCCCGGGCGCGGTTTTTCCTTCCGCCGGAGCCCCCAATGCGCTGGGTTCGGCCTGGGATCACCGGGCCGAACCGGTAGAACTCGACGTCCTGGGTGGGGGGTAAATGGGGTTTTTTCGACGCCGGCGCAAAAAAACTTGCCCTGAGGGGGGCCTGTTGGGGGCAGGAGTGGAGATGCTCTAAGAGCATCTCCAGCCGTTCGGCCCCCCAAGGCACCTAAAAAGAGCTTCCTGGGGGCGAACCGGCGCTAGCTCGGCCCCTGGGGGCGACCTAGCTCCCAGTCACACCCCCAGGCGCCGCCCCCAGGATGCGGAAAATTCGAACTTGGTCGTTCTCGCTCACAAAAGACGCCACAAGTCCGGCGATCACAAGTCACAGTTCGACGATCGGATGTAGTCTGGCGTACAAAAAATAGAGCGCCACAAGTTCGCATGCGCAACGCATCACTCGGCGGGGTCGGCCTCAGGCGTCGGTGTCGTCGGCGTGCGCGGGCTCGGCGGTGTCGGAGCTGCTTCGGTGCTGGGCGGTGTCGGCGCGGCTTCGGTGCTGCTGGGCGTCGTGGAGGCGTCATCACTTGGGCTTGGCAGCGTCGTCGGCAGCTGGTTCAGAATGAGGCCGCGCTCCGCCATGTACCACGCCTTGAGCTTCTCGTCGGTGCTCTGGAGCATGTCCGTCCCGCCCATCAGAAAAGCCAGGTCGGTGTTCCTCTTCTTCGCGGCGACGTTGGTCCGGAGCAGGTCGAGCTTGATGGCGCTGTTCGTCATCAACGACGACCACTGCGCCGCGGTTTTCTCTTCAAGCAGGACGGCCCGGGCCTGTGCGTCGGCGAGGCAATGCTCGATGAACTCCTGCACTCACGCGGTATCCGCGTCGGCGTGTTTCCCCTTCTTGGCCCCTTTGTTGCCGTCTGGCCGCCCCTCTGACGCGTCCGGCGTTGGCGCGTCCGGCTTGTATGTCTCCTTGGCCTTGTCGAGGGTGCGCCGGACTTCCGCCCACTTCTCGCATATGTGGAGGTACTTGAACTCGGCGTCGTTGTTGCCCTGCCGATACAAGCCGAACATGTGCAGCAACTGCGCGGAGGAACAAACAGTTGGCGGGCGCACACGGTGAAGAGAGGCGGGAGACCGGCATGCCATACCTGATCCTCAACGCTGGCGCCGCTCTCCGGGCGAGCCACGACCTCCTCGACGATCCCATGCCATTTGTTGCACGCCCCCTGGATACGCCCCCAATGGTTCGCCATCGCCTTCACCCCGCGCTGCATGTAGACGCCTTTAAAGTAGGGGTCAACGAGCTTGCGTTCGTCGAACTCGGCCTTGATGCGCTCCCAGTACGTGTCGATGCTCTGGTTCGTGCCGGTGGTCGGGTCGAGGCAGACGATTTTCCATGCTTCGGGGAGGCATTCCTCCTCCTTGGATGCCCACTTGATGCATGGCTCGCCGGACCTGGCCGCCCGCTTCTTCTTCTTGCGCCTCCTCGCCGGAACAGTCGCCTGCTCCTCTTCGTCCTCCTCCTCCTGCTCCTCTTGCTCCTCCTCGCCGTAGACGTAGCCGAGCTTGTCGTCCATGCCGCCGCTGAGATCCACCGTGTCGTCCGGGGTGACGAACCCGGAAGACGCGGCGGCCGCGGTCGAGCCGGTCGCGATGATGTTCTCCATGTCGGCCTCGGTCTCGTCGGTGTCGCCGAGGTGCGAGAAGGGAAGCGCGCCACGGCGGAAAGGTGGCGTCGGGGAGGACGCGTAGGCGGGCGGGGAGTAGTTGTATGGAGGGTACTGCACGCCGGCGAAGGCAGGCGACGGCGTGCGCTGGGTCGGGTGCCCATGGGGGAAGGTGACGTTGGGGTTGAACCCACCGTGCGCGTCCCCGTCGGCGTAGCCCAACGAGGGCGATCCCCATGGCTGCGGCGACGGAGAGCCGACGCCTTGCCGGCCCCAGGGCGCGTACTGGGCATGGCTGCCGGGTGGATTCATCATCCCCGCGCGAGTCGCCTCGGCCTCGGCTTGCTCTGCCGAAGCCGCAGCCGCACGCGCCGCGTTGTCACGGGCCTTCTTGGCGATCGCCCTGTTCCGCTGGTCGGCGGTGACAGTCTCCCGTCGCTGAACTTCCACCCTCCAGTCGGCGTTTGACATGCCCGGTGGCTTGGACGGCGGCGCCCTCGGCTTCCTCTGCTTCGGCTGGGCGACGGAGGCGGTCGCGGTTGCCGCGGTGCGGGGGACGACGTACTTCTTCGGTGGCATGGCGGCCGGCTGGGAGGCGAGCGGGAGGGAGATTGGCGGGAGGAAGGAAGAGAATGGGAGGGAAGTGGGGGAAAAGCGGGAAGAAACGGCGGGAAGAGGCGCTCGACTCGCCGACAGGGCGGACCCACGCGCCCTTTTCGCTTGTGCCGGCGCCCCAGGCGCCCCCAGGGCGCCGGGTTCGGCCTGGGTCCGCCGGCACCAGTTTCGGCCTGAGCCGGCGAAAAACGGACTTCTGGGGGTGTGACAAAAACGTCTGGGGATGGCCTGTTGGGGGCGCGGCTGGAGATGCTCTAAGGTTCGTTCAGGCTGAGACCATCCCAGATCGAACTCAAGGAAAACGAGACATGGTGGGACCCCACGCATCAAGATTTGTGCATCTGATCGGACGGCCCGCGACAGGTTCTCCCCAAGTCCTATAAATCTGACGTCAGAATTATATCAACTCCGCATTTTTAAACATCTCGTTTCCATTCCTCTGTTTTAAACGTTTTAGTTGCAAGCTTGCCGATAGCTCCAGGAAAAAAATTGTGTGCAGACCGGTTGCAAATCAAATCCTGTGCATACCCGACCCCGATGGGTGAAACGTGTACACGCGCAACATCTGACGGCCGCCTGGTCGAGTGCGCCTCTCCACTGCGACGGCTCGTTCACGGCTCGGCTTGAAAGGATTCCACGCACCACACAAGAAAACCCTCGTCCACGCCGTCGTGGTCGCCGCGTGCGCTAGCGGCCCCCTCGTCCGCCGCTGCCACGCCCCGGATCGGCGACCGATGCCACAACGTTTTTGCCTGAGACTCCACCCTCCCCGCCCCAGTCACGCTCAGCAAGAAGCAGCAGAAGAAGGCGGCGCAGCGCCAGCGCCAGCAGCAGCCTGCGGTAGCCGGCAAGGAGACGGAGCTCTTCGCCCTGACTTCAATGCCAGGTTCAGCCCAGGTCCGTCTTTACCAGATTTATAAAAACTTGTTTATTTCAACATCTTTCCTTGTAACAAGGTTTATATGAACACTACACTTCTGATTTACTCGTCCAGGGAGATATAATCAAGCAACACATGCTCTTTACTGTATCTAAAATCAGAATGCCAAGACAGGAGCAGAAGCTGGGTATACGGCCACCAACTCGAAGATAAAATCAGGGTGGTTCCATGACAAATGCTCAAACATGTGTATATAAATTGAAAGACTTATAGTTTGATGATTCTAGCCTTTCTTTGTAATCTGAAAGTTTGCGAAGATTGTAATAGAAACATAGATCCCTTTGTAATCTATTCGGAACCCTTTTTTGTCGTTTAACAAGCATCTCATGATAGGAACAAGAGAAACAATCTCAGTTTTGAAGTCTCGTCATTCCAGACATCAGATTTCTGAGCTGTTTGTCATATCATATTTTACTTTTCAAAGGAATAAGAGAAAGAATCTTAGTTTAGAAGTCTTTATACTAATCAAACAACAAGTACAAATACCTCCTTTCAAGGCATCCATGTGTATATCACATAAAATGGCATTGTACATTGATCATGTGATAGGAAGTTCAACTATTACAATCTACAATTTACATTTTCTATTATCATGTCAAACCATCCAGAGTCTGATCAATGTACAATTTTATGAAATCGACCAAAGCAAAATCAGTCATGGAGTATCGGTGGCATCATTGTTATCATCACCCTTGTGCTGTAAATGACAGATGTATGTGAACCTCTGACTCTGATGATTGGAGTTGGACAACCTAGTTTGTCATGATCTTCACATTGTTTTGCCTTGCCGACCCTGCTCGCTGATCTAGGTTTTGGAGCTTCTCACACTGTCCAGGGCAGGATCAATGATGTCAACTTGCCAAGGAAGCACATGATCCATTAGCCATCGTTCTAACTTAAGTATACTGTCAACATTGATAATGGTTAGACGGATTCTTACGTGGGTCCAACCAAAGCATACATTGTTCATTTGAGCGGAAAATTTTAACATATGATTAAAGAGAATTCAGATAGGACTAATCACGAGAATCTGTTGGTAAGTGGTAAATCAGTTATTGTACTTGCAGCCATCTGTACAAGCATAGCATGCACTACTTTGGACTAGCTTTATTTAGTCTACTGGGCATACTCTACCTTTTCTTCTTCACTTCTCTACACCAAGGAAATTATACGAGGAATACTAGATATCCTACATCCAGAAGCAACTGGTGCCAAATTTCGTTTTTAGATTGCAACACTGTGCAACAAGCCATCTATATTATGTCTGTTATGCTCAAACAGTAGCACTAAAGAGTGAGGACTTTGTGAGAATTTCAATCCATAAAGGCATAAACAGTGACTAAATGAATCATAAGACACACGCACATCCTCAGATTTGACAACTCAAACTCACCGGATAGTTCCCGCGAAGAACAATAAATTGTCCAAGGAGATGAAGCCTCTACCTCTGTATGCAAATATGGCAAAAAAGTAAATAAAAAAATCATACATCTCAGGTTCTTTAGTTCAGCGACAAAAATACTGATATCAAGTATAGTAATTGGGACAAAGGGTAAATACAAGACCTAAAATCTATAGACGGTACTTCCCTTGCTAGCCCATCTGTTTCCATTGTTCGATATTAGCCCCAAAGCTTAATTCTAGGAAAGGAGACAAACCAAAGGGCCTTCAGTTCATATGAAGTTTCACTGAACCTTGCAAGAACATTGTGGAATATATCACACCCCAACTTCATAAAAAACATTATGGAATATAAGAACTACTACACTTGGTAACTACATCCAATTTCTGAAGTGTCATCTTGTACTGAAAGATTGCTTGAGGAAAGCACACACCCATTTCACAACAGAACACTATGGAATATCAAGCACACACCCATTATGGAGTACTAAACTATGATACCTGTATGGAGTATGGACAGTTCAGTACGGCTGCACCACCTTCAGATGCTCCAGAATTCAATCTGGGATATCGATCCCAACCAATTTCCTAGGTAAAATAATTCTCTGATTATACACAATTTCCAGCATAACAATTCACTTACAGCATTATATGCAAAGGAAATTTGCATCTGCTACCTCCATGGTCTAGTGGGGGACGAGGAGAAAGAGATCTGGGGGGAGGGAGGGAGGTGACGCCGGGACAGACGACTGAAGCAGGAATCGACGGCGACCACGCGCAGATTGGGGCGGCGCCGTGCAAGCGGAGGTGACTGCGACCCAGGCAGCGTCACGGCACGGCGTGGAGCAGGGGTGCGCCGTGGAGAGAGAAAGGCGACGGCGGTGGCATCGTCACATGAGTCCAGCCGCGAGTCCAGCGAGCCACAGTGTCTTGTGTGATGCGTGGTATCCGTTCGAGCCGAGCCGAGCGAGCGAGCCGTCGCGGTGGAGAGGCGCGCTCTACCAGGCGGCCGTCAGATGTTGTGCCTGTACACGTGTCACCCATCGGGGTCGGGTATGCACAGGATTTGATTTGCAGCTGGTGTGCACAGAATTTGAGCGGGTTAGGCGACCACGACCTAGAATTTTGTTTATTTGCGCTCCTCTTAGCTTTTGCAAACTGGAGGCTAGCTAGCAAGCTCAACGTGCCAGGGCTGTTTCCATGAGCTGCCGTCGTGATGCCTAGAGCGTAGAGCGAGACCGCGTCTGTCCCCCCCTCCCTTTGGAAAACCCTCGCAATCGCATCGCCTAAAAGCTTCTCATGATCAGACCAGCGGGCGTCCATCAAGAATCCAAAGCACTTCCGAGCTCGAATTTCTTGTTCCCGGACTGGGCCGCGCAGCATGCCGCCGCCGTCGTCCCTGCCGCGTCACGACCACGCGCTCCTCTAGCGCGCGCGGCCGGATCACCAGTGCATACGTGCCGATCGACCCAGAGCTGTGCCTGTGCTGCCGCCGTCGACATGGACGATGACGACGTCGCCGGCAGGCACCGCGGCCGGGGTGGAGGCTGCCCTTGCCTGCCGTTCTGCTTCTGGGGCTCCCGGGTACCGGCCGCGCCGGAGCGGCGGAGGCGTCGCCGGCGCAGGTTCAGGCTCAGGCTCAGGCTCAGCCTGTCGTGGCTCTCGTGGCCGTGGCTCCGGAAGAGCCGCGGAGGCAAGAGCTCGGAGGCGGGCGGCAAGAACAAGGGGAAGCGGAGGAGGAAGCTGCTGCTGCTCCTGCTCAGGTCGCTGCAGGTCAAGAAGGCGCTCGCGTCCGTATCGTCGGGAAGCAGCTTCCTGCCAAAGGTACACACCACACAGCATACGCCACATGCAAGCATGGACATCGATCGACCGCCATGGCCATTAATGATCTTGAGCTAGCAGTAATGCAGTGTCGGCACTTGATTAGATTGATTTGTCCGCTAATCTTCCGACTGGTACGGCGTTATCAGCAAGCGCTAGGCTTCGCAATTGCTTGCGTTGCGTGGTTGG
This sequence comes from Aegilops tauschii subsp. strangulata, assembly GCF_002575655.3. Lineage (NCBI taxonomy): Eukaryota > Viridiplantae > Streptophyta > Magnoliopsida > Poales > Poaceae > Aegilops > Aegilops tauschii. The sequence goes on along the minus strand of NC_053035.3, from coordinate 233,209,937 downwards.
TTGATTAATTAGCAGGTACGGTACTTGGTAGTTTAACGGGATGGAGATGGAGACGGGCCGGGCCGGGGCCGGGGCAGCGTGATTGACCAACCAACGCCGGCCATTCCGTGGAAGAAGAGAGACATAGACAGAGGGGCGACGAGGTTTTGGGTCTCCGGCGTGTCACTGTTATGAGGTTTTGGACTAGCGACTTTTAGCCCGCGCATCACGTGGGCGTTTACTAATGAAAACATGCGCCAACGTGCTTGGCAGCTTGCCTTATGGCGGAAGGACCTCTAAAATGGCATATTATTTTGTTCTAGAAAAGCACAAAAACTATCATAACACACAATCGGATGTCATGCCTTGCTGAATACTGCAAGGATACTAAAGGGGATGTGTGTGGTTTAGTGGTGCATGGTGACAATTCAGTTTTCTCAATCGTATGCCTAAGTACCACGTGGCGCACGGGTAAGCAATCCGAACTTTATGAAAACTGTGTACGCCGAAGTAACTTTATCATTTTTCTTAGCTATATTTTTACTCTATAAACAATACTTGGGCAAAATATATGTGGTTCATACGCAATGTTTTTTGTGTGTGTTTCGATTAATAGGTGCCGACTCACGAAAAAAGTCAACAATCATGAGTGCTTATTTCATATCCAACTAACAGAAATTAAATATCTGGCTAGCTAGACAGTAGGTTGCATCCGACTTAATCAATTCAAAAATAACTATTTCTAAGCAACTTAGAAATATCAATCCCCATTTTTATCCTTTTTGACACCTTTTTTAACCATTGGAACTGTGTTCTAGTGGTGAGATCAATGTTATTTGTTTTTTTAAGGACTTGGATCTGTTATAAAGGTCCACAAGAAGTATAAACACCTCAAACATAATAAAAATTCCATCGAGGCACCTAGACCACCGAAGGATCACTACTGGTTGCCGCCAGCAAGAGCCGATGACATACCGGAACTCGTTGGCACACATGCATGACGAGAAACTCTAACCTTGTTGTCTCGAGGCGACGAAAGGAATCTATGTGGAGCTCCGTCGATTCCGTCTCACTGGACGAATTCGAGGTGGATCGAAACCCAGAAGACCATCGACGATGAAGCGCCACCATCTGCCAGGTGTCGCATCTGCGAGACCACACCATCCTCCACATGCTTCTCGAAGGTATGAAGCACTAATGGAATAAGGGCAAGTCGGGAAGACCTTATTCCATGTTGACAGCGCCGCCTTCGTCGCGCTCGCCAATCCGAAGACATACCCTAAACTAGTCCTACTCCTAGAACTACAGGACCAAAGCCCTGAGCCCCATGTCCCTTCCCGTCGCATGAGCTTCTTATAGAAATATTGTGGCCCACTTCAGTTTTGCGTTTAACTTTTTGAGCACTTATTTTCTTTATAGGGGAGCTTCTATTGACTCACTGTGTCACGTCAAAGAGATACAAACATAACAAGTTCACATCGGCCTTTGCATAAATATGGTGGACACAACCACCACATGCATACAGACAAGTAGCAAAATATATTGCTACACATGCATGACTAAATAATGCGTACTAAGGAAGAGGGTCGATCTGTTTTCTACACCGCCATCCATATTAGGTAAGAACCTTCTTGGCCGCATGCTACATGCCTACATACACACACACCGCCATAAACAATTGTTGGTAATCTAGAGGCGGAAGAATAGACCAAGACCGGAGCCTCTGTTGGGGAAGTTTTAATTATTAAAAACTATATCATTTCTACATAGCTAAAAACGACCAAACCAATTGTAGCTCTCATCCAGATAAGGGCATTTCTAACCGATCCCCTAAAAGTTAGTGGAGTATCCAGAGGAGTAAAGTTAGTGGAGTAAATTTTTCTCCACTAACGGGGGCCGCACCTAGCCGATCCCCTATAGTTAGTGGAGTAAAAATAAAGTTATGTAGATCTTGTGTCCTAGCCGCATGAACTTCAAACACTACATAATACATATCTTTAAAACATTCAAATTAAAACATGCATATCATAACCATCATAACATAAAGTTTCATCATCGCGTTTTTCAAATTAAAACATGCAAAGTTCACCCAAAAGACATCACTTCATACACAATGTTTGATCTAAAATCACCACAAGCATAGCACCACCACCCCCTCGGCCAGCACCACTCAAACGAGGTCCTCGGCGAAGAAATCAACTCCACCATCCACTCGGCTACCATCACCACCACCATCCCCTCGGCCACCACCATCAACACCACCACCCCCTCGGCCACCACCATAAACACCATCACCGCCACCATCCCCTTGGCCACCACCATCAACACCATCACCGCCACCACCCCCTCGGCTACCACCATCACCCCCTCAGCCACCACCAACATTTCGAAGAGAGGCTTCCAAGATCTCTCCATGAGTGAGCTCCCAATACTTTCTTGCGGTTTCATCTATTGTGTTTGGATTCATGAACATGATAGCACGTTCTTTGGCCTTCTTGGCATCACAGATCCTCTCCTCCTCAAGTGTAAGCCTACGCTCCTCTGCGTTCTTGGCACGTGGGTGACTTTTGGCGGCGAAAAGCCGGCGGCGGTGGCCAGCGGGGTGAGGGAAGGGTCCGGGCTATACCTGGCCATACCTCGGGCCGGGCCGGGCCTAGCCAAGCCTGACGCAAAAAACCCTGGCCCGGGCCCGGCCCAGCCTGGCCGTTAGGCCTGGTTTTTGGGCCCAAGCCCGGCCCGAACACGTAAAATCCCGCTGGGCCTCGGCCGGGCCCCTTCAGGAAATCGAAAAAACGACGGGCTGGGCCTGGGCCTGGCCCGGCCTTCGGGCTCAAAATCTAGGCCTGGGAGCAACGTTTGGCCGGGCCGGGTAGGGCTTTTTCGGGCCGGGCCGTTTGGGCCAGGCTGCCCATGGCCAGGACTAGTCCGGGCTACCCATTCCGGTCGGACGGATGGTCATCGGTGGCGGCGGCGGGGCGTGGCGGCTGCGGCGGCGGGAGACAGGGCGGCGCGGGGGTAGAGGTGCCAGTTTTACAAGGCCGCGGCGAGAGTGAGTGTATTTAGAGAGATTTGGGGTGATATTGGGAGTTGGAGTAAAAAAATTACTCCACTATGCCGGTTAGGGAATCGGCTAGGTGCGCCGTAAGGGAGTATAACCGAATTTTTAGTCCCTTATGGCCTTTTAGGGGATCGGTTAGAAATGCCCTAAGGATTCTAAGCTTGTGATCATGTCCACATAACTCATTGCCAAACATAAAAGCAACACTACGGGGTGGGTTTAAGTTAGAAGCCACGGGAAAACTTTTATTGGAAGAGGAGAGATCTAATTGTCTCATCTTACGGTAAAAACGGCATGTCTTATTTCCAAGCTAGTTACGCCTTGCCAAATTGTCCTTATCTAGGACGAAGCCTCTATGAAGGAAAAAAAAATCAAGGTACCTTCATTTTACAAAGTAGTTTAGGTACATGGACCTCTAAGGTTCACCTTCTAAGGTTAACATGGTTTCTTTCTTTTTTTGCCGGGTAACATGATATGCCTTTGTTTTACTAATATAGAAAAGCTAGTTCCAACTATGGTCCTACTCAATGGCTAATTGTCCATTGCCAATATTCTGCAGCTGCAGGTTGGCGGCTCCGGCGGCGCCAAGAAGCAAAAAAGGAGCAAGCCATGGCAAACGGTCGATGACGACGCCGCACCAACCACGAGCTGCGCTAGAGAGACGGCGCCTGTGCGGCCGGAGACGATCAGCCCGCCTTTCCCGAGGCCGGCCGATGGCGTGTGGCGAGCCGCGTCGTCTAGGTTCCACTCGCTTCAGCTCGACCGTGGCGGCGCCGAGCCTTCCGCAGGCGGCCTGTGGACGGCGGCCACGACGCTGGGCGTGATCGTGTTCTTCGGCCGCGTCACCGCGGTGCTCTTCTTGTGCTCGTGCATGTACGGCGCGCGGTGGCTCGGGGCGGCACGGGCCGACACCAGGGGCGGCAGCAGCCGGAGGCTCGGCGACCGGGTGGCGCTGGACTACTTGTGCGCCGAGGAGCACAAGAAGGTGGTCATGTGTGGGTTGCTGGGCAGAGCCGGCGGCAAGAGGCCGTCGTCGCGCTTTTGTATATAGTGATCATGTCCGGCAGTGGCAGCAGCAGCTGGTGTTGTAAATTGCTGGGTTTGGAGTGGTTTTGGGACATGGCATGCCATGTTGGGCTTGTTTCTTACATTGTTTGGTTAACTTTGTACGGTACGTAAGAGAGCTACCAACTATAGAAATCAGGTTTAGCTCAAAAAAAAATCTATAGAAATCAGGTTTGATGGGACATTTGTGGAGTGAAGTAGAGAAATGTAACTACTCCCTCCGTTCCGAATAACTTGTCGCAGGTATGGATGTATCTAGATGTATTTTAGTTCTAGATACATCCATTTCTGCGACGAGTAATTTGGAACGGAGGGAGTACATGCGAACTCTGCTAAGGAGCTAGCAAAATTGCACTCAATTCCACTAAGAACCTAAGGTCGATAGTTGACCCAAATGTGGATTCAAACCAAACCAATATCAATTCTTGCAAAATGTTTTCTTTGTCCAGCAAGTGAAATTGTCTATTGTTTTTTTCGGAAGACAAGCACTAATTGTTTCTAAGATATCCTGCAAGATAATCTAGCACCACCGCCGAGCCTCTCATAAACATTTTCAACATAATTCACTTTGGGATGGAGGATCATATCCCCAGGTTAACGAGCCTTAGCAGTTAGCTGGCACGTGGATCCATGATGCTTTGCTAAGTCTTGCATATACAGACCTTGAGCTCTTGAAGCTTGTGGAGCATTATCAGCGATGCTGAATCCTGGGAACTCTTTTTGTCAGTTCGCCGCTCGCCTTGAAGTGTAATGGCTGTTACATCAGGTATGTGCAAGGTGATGGTTGACACGAAGCTATTGAAGTTCGTTGTGGTTACCCCGTCCAGAACAATAGGAGTCCTGTTGCATCAAACCAGTACAAGAATTTAGCACATCTTCGTGAAAAGACCAGAAGGATCGGCATCGCCAACATTCAAGTGGAATGAAGTTTTCGCCTTTGGTTGCTAGAGGTCATATATATCTTGAATTACTGGACATACCTGAACCTTTGTTCCACAAATTCGAATTCTGGCATTGGCCACTGCAACCTCTTGCATAGCTTAAAAAGAGCACTCCGTGGTCCACCTTTGTCCAGTTTAAGCCGAAGAACAACTGAAAACAAACAAAATTGCATGGTTACTGAGTAGACATGCATCTTATCCGTGCAAAGAGAAAAAGGTATATATACATTTGAGTATGTCATGTTTGACAGGCTGTAACTATCAAGCAACACAATTAAACCAAAGGACGATCAAAATGGGAATCGTCAGATACCTGCTTCTTTCAGTGAGGGAAGGCCTCCTAGGCTAGGATTGGCATCCACGTGACAATAATCAAGTGGTGATTCCAACTACAGAAAAGTAATAATAGTCATTATCTATAATAAAATACACCACTTTGTTAAAGCATTTGCTGGAAAACTATGTAGAAGCTTACACTTGCCAAAGGATACTGCTGGTCCGAAGATATAATATCCAACTGCTTAGCTTTAGAAGAACATTGTTTCATTGAAAGGCCTCTTTTCTGCTTCAAACTTAAACATCAGTTTCTGTCATAGATAAATGGCATAGACAAATCATCTACTCCCTCTGTTCCAAAATAGTTGAGTCATCTATTTTGGAACGGAGGGAGTAATTTCTAAGCAGAAAACATCAGCTAGTATGCTCAGGATATAGTTCTGCTACCGATTCAACTGAACAACAATTTAAACCACGAGGCACTGTCATGAACTACACACTAATACAGCATTCCTCTTATGTTTAAAGAACCTACCTTCAGATCTGCCAATATACGAGCTGCTGCTTTTGACTTTGCACTCTTCTTATTTCTGTCTTGTCCTTGCGCTATCAGCAGTTCATCTCGTAATTGCACTGACATCTCTATAATTACTTCTTCTCCTTTACTACTGCATTTTGAATTTATGAAATAACCAAGGTGACTACACAGCTCTAACAACTCCCGATAAGGTGGCAATACAAGATTATCAGGGGTTATCATTGGGGAAAGCAACGGTTCAACAATCTTCCAAACCACATCAACATTAAAATCTGTGTCTACAAATATTGCACCGGCAATGCTTTCCATAATGTCTCCAAGCACCTGTAAAACAAACAAAATAATCTTATTAACTTCTACGTGTAATGTTGGCTGGGAAAGGCTTCACAGAGAAAAGGCCATCGCAGAAACAATAAAAGCACAAAATTGAAAAGGTAGGCTGTTAAGATAATGAACATAAGTGAAACTGTATTTCTAACCTTAGGTACTTTACATGTAGCATGTTGAAGGAATTTATTAACCTTCCCTTGGCACTCCAAATTGGATCTAACATATTCTGTGATTTGCTCCAAAAGTATTCCAGACCCATGCTGTAGATGACTGTGAATGTTATTTCTTAAAACTACTTCTGCAAAATTCTCATTACTAACCAAAGCGGAACGTAGGTCTGTCAATTCTCCAGGATCAACATCAGTATGGGTAACATACAGATAGCGTGTAATTAGTAGATCCAGCACAGAATCACCCAGAAATTCCAAACGCTGAAATAAAGGCACAAGTTAGACGCAAAAATGTTAAGGACAGAAGACATGGATATATCTTGTTTTGAAGCAATTTCTGATTGAAGCACAATAAGCTAATGATAACCCCACAAACCAATATAGAAATATGCTGCTATACACTGACCTGGTAACAGTAGTCAGCCCCTAATTCCTGCAGAGATGGATGAGTTATGGCTTCCAGTAGAAGGCCCTTGACTGAGAAGTTGTACTTCAGTTTTGCTTCCAACTCCTCAATAACACTTATTTTAGGTAAGTAGCATATATAAGACGCATTGAGCTTTACTTCCTGTACCAACTTCCTATCACATTTTATTTCAATACCGAACCACTTCATAACCCAAAGTGCACCAACTATGCCACCACCGACATAATATGCTCCAACTAGGGCTTCAACACAATCAGATATTGCTTTCGAGCACATCCATCTGTGAGCTCTATCACATGGTTTTCCAACGACAAAAGATGGGTCGTCGCTGATATACCTTCCATTACTTGGAACAAATGCAGTCTCAATTCTGCAGTTACAAGGAAAAGGGCGCAAAGATATCTGCCCAGGAGCAACCCAACGCCGTGGGTCAAATGCACTATCCCGCACGTAACCCTGGAAAGCAAAATAACAAATAGCCAGTAAATATACACACCTTGGAATTGTATTCTCAACCTTGCAAATCTCAACGGTATCTAGGTTATATTCTATCTCCTATACGCAACTTGACTCTGCTCGTATATAACTTCTGCCTTTTTACAATATCATCAAACATGCTTTTTGAATGAACATTGACGAAGCACCTCTAGAAAACATCTGACTGGCATGGGCTCAAACAAAATTAAAACTCAAGAACAGAACAGAAGAAAACCACTTGCTATACGAAGTTCATATGTGATTGTTGGCCCTCAGGCTAAATTTTTTATTTATTTACTGCGGGGAAGACTCAAATATAACTGCTTGACTGGCCAAGTGCACATGAACTAACTAAATCAAAATTATTTGTCTAATACTAGAACTCATCATAAACTTCAGGAAGTGGAAACCATTATAATAGGCTTGGATTTAGGCCATCTACCTGCAAGGATCGCCAGATTCCGTGCTTATGAAGTGTAGCATTGCAGACAGCATTTGATCTCATATCAGAAAGATGACCTTCATGTTTCATAGGATACCTTAAAAACAGGTCACATCCTATCACATATTTTAGTACTGAGTCTCCCAATAGTTCTAAACGCTCCAGGGAAAATGTTTCGCAGCACCTTAAAGTTGTGATAGCTTCCAAAATCTGACATTGAAACGGATCAAATTATTCAGGTATGCATAACCAGCCATAGCAGTAAAATTATATTCTCACGAAAGAGAACAGACCAGGTAACTTGGTATATGTTGAGTGTAACCAATATCTCTGCGGAGCTGGCTGGCTAGCATGAGAGACTGAAGTCGATGCATTACAGAAGGCAATAAATAAAAAGATTTGAGAACTTCAATTGTCACATCAATGTGGATTAACAATTCAGGTGGGACCCGGGCGTGTATTTGCTCTTTTTCCATGAGCAAAGGATCGCCCGTAGAACCATCTGCCATAGGTTATGTAGAGTTTCATGTAAAAGCAGACCAAATAGTAAAGCAACAGCTATCTTGCAATTCATCATAATGGGAAAAGGGGAACTGGACCAGACTAGGATTTATAGCTAGTACCTATGTACTTCGATTTTGAAAAAAGAAGATTGTGTGCATTGTGGCTTTGCTTTAACAGCAACAACGGTTGTTTTGGATGTTGAATAACAATACCATACCTACAAAAGAGTGGTAAAAAGATAAGTTTGTCAGGAAGCATGTCAGAATAAATTTTACTAGTAATTAAGAGTTTAAGACATGTAATAGAGGTATTACTTTTCACGGTAGTAGTCCACGAATGAAGAAAACGGTGAAGCTTTTCCATTATACATCTCTTCAAACGAGTCTTCAGCAGTTGTGCCATAGATCAAGTCAAGAACAGAGTATATCCTTCCAGTATGAAGCGATAGCACAACTGAATCTTTGATGCTAGAAAAATGAAGAGATTTGTTGGCCAGATGAATAATGTCTTTCTCCTTGATACTTCTATGTTGAATAAAATTTGCACGGATATTTTCATCTTCCAGATACAAATTTCTCAACTGCTCCACCGCCTGGGTGCAGGATTCAACTGCCTCCCAGTATATGTTTAAATCTTGCTGGATGTGTGGTGAATGCCTCAAAGGTAAAAGTAAGTACATGCTCTGTGAGCTCCATTGTATTTCATGACCTTTTCTGAAAAGAAATTCCCTTTGCACTCCACTTGTTCGAGATCCATGAAATAATCTACCAAATATTCCATTGAAAAAGAATTCTTGGAACAACTTCCCGTCACGTAGCTGAAGAAATGACAAAAATAAGAGATGGCCAAACAAACTTTATAGAAGAGAATTACAGTATGCGATTATTCCTTGAACAACCTGTTTTTTGTCCAGTTGAACTTTTCCACACGGAGTTACGGTGGTGTAGACCATTTTATTAGGGATCAGGAATAGATCCATTTTTGAACAAGCTACATCATCATCAAGTGCTGATTCCATTAAGAGAACAAACCCAGCATAGTTTTCACCCTCTTGGTCACAAAGAAAATCGAATCTATAAGCATTCAATGTGACACTTTCACTTTCATGAATCCACGATCCTGACAGGGCAAGAACATTTCTTGTTCCATGGAGCTCCTTTCTTTTAGTCGTTCCTGCCAAAATGAGAAAAGAACAATGGGAACATCGTTATCATCTACGACGAGAGAAGCACGCATACCATTTTGGAAGAAGGGATTGCTGTTGAAACTTGCACAGTTCACTACAGACAGCAGTATGCAATGTAACAGCACCACTCAGATGAAATGGTAAAGTAAAAGAATGGAGAATAACTATGTAAGGTCAGCAGATCTCAACAGTCGGGAGATACTTCATATTTGCCCCAAACCTTGCACAAACATGACCAAAAGACAACCTCATACACACAGAGTTGCATTACTGTGCAAAACAATAAAAACAAAGCCCACCAGCATTAGTTGCACAAGTTTAACCATGAACGACAAATGGGCAAGCTCAGTCTTACTCTGATCACTGTTATATTGATGAAGTGTATAAAATAGATGAGTGAAAGAAAATAGAAAAACAGGCAAATAAATGTTCTTATCTAAAGAATTTTAATGAGAGCAAGACTGAAAAAGGGTATACACATACCTGGTCCAGAAAGGAATTTCCCATCTCTTAAAGCAACATCAATATCAATAGGTTCTTCGGTGAAGGGTAGAAGATGATCATTGAGTTCTCCTAGCTGATGCAATTTCTTGCACGCATCTAGGGATACAAGCTGCTTGGCTAAATTACTTGTACTGCATAAAGGGCCAACTATCCTTTGAAACGCCGCATTTGGAGGCAAAGTCAAGGTGCATTGGTATGATCCATCTTCGATAGCCACCGCAAAGGAAGGCTTTGGAATGTAATACCTGCAGAAGAATGTTACAATGATCAATCACTTCTATCTAATGAAAGACAGTAAGATCGTGCCATGGGAAGTACGAGAAATAGTTTTTCGTTGTGCTGTGTGTGACAATCAAATTAACCGACTTTTTCACCAACATGCTATCCATGTAATTGGTTGCATCACAGTTCAGGAATCTTAAGCACACCAGCATTCTTAGTGATTATGCATGAGATGCATTACCAAGCTGGCTGACAGAACAACAAAAGCTACATGAATGGTAAGCATATGTGTACCTATCTTTAGGAAGTTTCTCACAATATTTACGGATCAGATCAACACAGCAGTCTGCAGTTATAGTTGCTCCTGTTGAATCAACATGGTATGCATACTTATCTTGCATAGGCCACTCAGAGGATGAAACATTGGGGTTTCTGTGCCTATACAGAGCGAAGTGTTTAATATAGTACTCAGTCTGTATTATGCGGAATATGTGTTCCTGCTGATCCATGTTTCCCCTGAAAATTTCATGTGAAGTATCAAAAGGTGAATAGGTAGTCATAAAAATTATTAAAACAATGTTTAAACATGGTTGTAACGTTTTTTAGATGAGAGGATCGGGATTCAGGAATTCCTGGGCTAGAAACTCAGACTGCTGACTGACAAAACATACCGTTCATGCCAAACCAAATTATGTAGAAGAGCATATCCTTTTCCAGAAAAATTAATGATTATGAGGCATAAATTGTACCCAATCTATGAATATAATATGCATGATAAATGTGCTTAGAATAAGAATAAATGGTGGCCAAAACATTTCTCTATAATTTAATATGCTATACCAGCACGCAACTTATGAAGTGCGACGATTATTGTACCTCTCAATCATAAGAACATAATTTGAGCTGCTCCTTCTGGCACGACCACGAGATTGAACGTAGCTACAAACAGTTCTGGGCAGGTCGAAGCGTATGACACAAGAACAGTTAGGTACATCAATACCCTCTTCAGTTACATCTGTGGTGAAAAGCAAGTTCACCTAGAAATTGACATGGAGTTAATGTATCATTTTGAATCCTGTTTAAATCAATCTTTGCAATTTAAATGGCATACCTTTCCAGATCGGAACAAGTCCAAAGTATATCTCTGCACTGCTGGGCTCAGAGAATCTTTTGATGTACTCCCTCCAGTCAAGTAAGAAATTGAAAAACTAGAGAAATTAACAATTCCTCTCATGAACCTCTCAACAGCTTTAGCTGTCATAATTCTTTCTACAAAAATTAGGCAAAGCACTTCGTTTGATGACCTGTGGAGAAAATACATGTGGATTTACCCTTTTTTGCTGACATGAGAGCACAAGTAGGCAAAACTAAGCATCTTGAGCAGAATATGGCTTTACCCAAATGATTTAAAAATGTTGATTAGAGCATCCACTTTTGAAGAAATATACCCGCTTTTAATTAATTCCGCAGAACCAGATTCTGATTTCATTAGTTCACCATAACCTATGATGCAATTATATCAGCAGAATTAGAAAAAGAAACTATCAATGCACTACATTGTAGTTTCCAAGCTGCTTACAGTCTAGTGAGATATCAATAATACAATGCTTCAGAAATCAAAACACATAGGTGTAAGAAACAGGCGATTTCAGTCTTTAAGGCTATAGATTCACACAACGAGGAGTGCCGTACATTCAACCCAAAATAATGGACAGTATATGTGCAGCACATATGGCTACTGAATGGTTGATGTCACCCACTTAACTCCCTATTCGGCTATTTGCTATAGAAACTGTACACGTTGCAGGTACTTCCTCATAGCTCACCTCTATAGAGTGTGCAAATTAAGAGGTTTGTGTAGAACCATTATTTTATTTCGAGATATAGCAGGCAAAGTACTGAAATAAATACAACTTATCTAAGGATTCGGAGGATCTTAATGCAGTTTGCAACTGATTTTATAACCTACCCCTTTATTATATACAGAAAGATACTGCAGATTCTAGTTGTATACTACTCCCTCTGTCCCCATAATGTAAGACGTTTTTTCACTTTAGTGTAGTGTCAAAAAACGTCTTACATTATGGAACGGAGGGAGTATATTACTATTTATGAGCAATAACAAGTGAAAACAGACAGATATAACACATCTAACTGATGGATATTTGTTTGTGGCTTACCATGTGGCAATACTTCCTCAACTAAATCTAAAGCTTCTTTAAAATAAGCTACATGCAGGCTGAAGCTAGCTTTCGAGAAGAGGCAATCTTCAGAATCACCCAGTGTCTTAATGCTTTCATTATATATCTTCACTACCTGTTAAGAAAACAATACACAGTTTGTTCTCCAGGGGAAAAAATCTAGTATTTCATATTATAATAAATGGTATGGAAGAATAATGAAAAAGGTATGCTAACTGCGACAGGCAAGGGAAATGGTTGGACCAGAACCTTCTTAATAAGACTGGAACTGTGGAAATGGTAGGGAAGAATCTAGTATCTTTTTCCGAATAGTATACATTAAAGAGACCCAATTTACAATTTATATGGTGAGGCACAAGAAAATGGAAAAATGCTACCATTATTCTCATGAAATCTCAGTGTATGGTTTCTTCGTGATGTTTCGTACAATGTCCCAGGAGCAAACTCTACCACTCAACTCAATATAGGTAAACTCCAGTTGCAGCTCAGATGGTTCAGCAACTACCTCAACTAAATTATTCTGTCCGACTTCTAACTACGCTATTTTGCCTCATCTAACACATTCGATCCGTCATGTTACCAAAGCAATATTACCAGGGCGTCCATATCTCCCCCCCCCCCCCCCCCCTTTGAGCATCTTAATTTAGAATTTTAATGTATTTACCAAGATAAATAGCTCTAAGTGTAATGGTCAGTTCACAGCAAAAGTAGTATTGTGACCAATTAATACGCTTCACAATCATTTGAATGACAATACCAGTTGACCTTTTAGTAGACTCAAGCTTCTCCTCACATGCAACTTATACTTCATGAGAAGGATATGTTCCATATTCAACATAAAGCGATCCTTTGTTAACCAACAATCCTGGCAATGGTAAATTCATTCCTCTTGCAGCGGATGTGATCACAATGGAGGCAATGGCAATGAGAGATGGACTTGCTCTTGCTAATTCTCTCAGATTTAATCGAGTAGAAGCAGAATCAGACTCCCTACAGGTCATTAACTATTACACCGGGCAAACTAGTTGGTGGGATTCGGCGGTGGCAATTTTCGCGGAATGCGTCGATATTAGTTCCTTGATTGGGATGGTCATTTATAAGCATTGTTATAGTTCATGTAATCAAGTGACTCATGTCCTAGCAAACTTTAGTTATTGTAATAGGTCTTCCTTTAGTTGGTTGGACGAGCCACCTGACTTTGTGGTCAGTAAGCTCATAGACGATGTAAACGTTTTTTGAAGTTAATAAAGCTAAGTCGTGATGGCCTTCCCTCAAATAAAAAACAATCCTGGTAATTTAACTGTCCATTTACTCCATTATTTTGTCCTTCAAGGATTAGGGACGAACTCAACAGCAGCATAATGCTAAGAAATATACTTTTCCGTTGAGAGGAAAATGATAGGTTCATAGGTAGCTAAATCGCTAGTCTACTCGTGATGCAGCATTTCTTCCCTCAAAGTGTACAAGAGACTTCATGCGCATGATTTTCTCCACACTAAAAACATATTAAATGACCTTGCAAAGCAGTTAATCTTCTTAATGTTAGGTAAATTTTCTGCCCATCATCGCTAATTCAGAGATCTTATCAGCAACTGCTGAACATAAGGGATATTGTGATAGTATATCGGCTAGGAATTTGCCAATGCGAATATTCTACACATGGCCAAAAAGTTTGAATAACTTCAGTTGGAATCAGGGACTTATGTGAAGTCAACGAACTAGATCAGATAGAACAATAACCATTGTAACTCTTACGAAAAATTTGGTAAAGCTACTCAATTATTAGATTATACAATACCTCAGCGGTGATGATTGGACCAAGATAATTTAGGCCATAAAATATCTTCTCATGGTATCTGAACAAGGTCTTTCTTGATGTCTCTAATATGTTATTCGTGTCTTCAAATTTATTTGGTGACGATTCTTGCAGACTAGCCAACAAAGCATCATACTGCCCAACAATGCCAACTTTTAACAAATAAACATTTGTACAGTAATATAGATGCAAAGCAAGAAATACAACGCATTATAGGTGTGGCTACTCCAAAGTCCAAACTACAGATGTATCTTATGAATGAGTCAAAACATAGTTAAATTAAATCACCTCTTCATACAATATCTGGAGCTTCGATTTCAGATCTTCGAAATCAATCGAGTAAGCATCATAGTATTTGTTCACAATTGTTGCAGGAGGGGAAAAGCTCTCAAGTTCACTACGATCTTTTATGATATATACCTGGAATGGCATGTAAGGTATGGAGGCTATTTCCAAAGGCTCAATGAAATTCAAAGTGAAAGAAGTTGAGGATGCTGAGGTAACCTTCGCATCCAATGTAAGTTCAAGTTGACCAATGTGTGCTTCACAATCTTGTACCGTGCAAGTGCCTGAAAAGGACGGTAATTTTTAGAAATGAAACTTGCCTCTCCTCTACTGAAGTTAGCGTCTAACAAATCATCCTAGTGCAGGAAAATAATTTTGATTTGATAAATTGGTCCCAAGTCACAAGTGCCTTCAGGTAGGATGAATAGCAGGCACAATTTTCCTTTTTGTCAAAATGAAATAAACCAATAAAAATCATGTCAAAGGTACAAGTTGTGTTCCCAGTCATCCAGATGAAGAAGGAAGCAATCATGTACAGGTAGCTAACTGCAATTTATATATAGTGTACAGCAGTAGGGCACTGTTGGCACAACAGAGTATCGCACTTCAGGAAGTGTATGATCTTGTGGGGGAGAAGATAAGAGCACTGAGCACGACACATGGTACATAACAGTCATACAACATGCTGATTTCAAGAACCAAAATAGTGGTCGTTTGCCGGAAATATTGCTGAAGAATAATCGCAGAGGGTATAAAGAAAGGAAGCACATGAGTCATGTGTAGAATGCTTACCTTTAGTAGCAACAGGAGATGCTGTCATTCCAAATACAGCTGGCCTCCACTGAGAGCCAAGGTAAAATTCCTACAGACTCAAAAGAGAAATAAACCGTTAGGAAATTCGACATGCCAAACTATGAAAAATACTGCTATTCTACGAAACTTCTTTACTTTCAAAAAACTGCATGAGAGGCAAGCCAAAGCATATCTACAGATGTTGTTAAAACAAGAAAAATCCCATTACCTTCATTATTCGTGTATATGGGTGGTTTCCACAGGCACGATGGCATTCATCAAATATTAGCAGGCTCACTGCACTCATTGTTACAAAGGCATGCCTCAGGGCATCCAACAATATCTGGGGCGTCATAACAGCAATCTGAAACACATAATAGAACGCATAATAAGATCATTGTTCCAGGAAAATTCATATTTTCAATCAAAGTTGTCAATAGAACGCATAATAAGCGCAATACGGCAGGTAAAAAACATAGGAATATCCACAAAACTGGATTAGAATTTAGAAAGACACATAATCCAGATAACTTTACCAAGTGGCAAATTTGCAAGAGTTTTTTTAAGCAACATATTTACAGGAGTTGTGAGATCTTGCGGATTCAAAGCAGTGTCCAAATTTAGCAGTGACTGCATTGAAAGGAAATTTTCTTTTATTAGGACTTGTGTCCAGACTCGAGACCCCAGCTATTTCAAAGTCACGGCCCTTCAGCAAATTGCTTTAGTCGACTGCCCTCACGCTAAAGAATACTACTCAAATAACAATGGCATCGATCTACATGCGATCCGAAGCTGCTATCACCCAGAAACCAACAATGTTGGTTCCTTGTCAACAAGTCATTCATCAAGCACTTGGTGAGCACGGTACGTGTACCAATTCAGTGTGCATTCGGATCAACCAATGACCGTGCCGCGGGATAGAGTAAACCCCGACACTTACCTCCTTGCTCCCAACTTCCTTGTTCCAGCGGTCGGTACTCCAGTCGCCGACCCCCGAAGCTCCGTAGCACTCAGCGGCGTCGAGGTCCGTGTACTCCCGAATCACCTCGAATTGCTACAGCGCGAGCCCAAGCAGCATTCGGCGATCAGGGCCATGGCAGCTGCGAATGCGAAGCGAGAAAACGGCGCAGACGTTGCCGTCGCGAATCGGTCGCTGCAGAGTCCAGAAGCGCACCTGGTGGACGAGGTGCACGGTGGGCGCGAGGAAGACGACGATCCGGCGGGGCACCTCCCCGGCGCGCACGCGGCCCACGTGGTGGCGCGCGAGCAGGACGGCGACCATGGTCTTTCCGGAGCCGGTGTCGAGCACCGCGATGGTGTTCCCCTGCAGCGCCGCCTCGAACACCTCCACCTGGTACCTGCGCCGACACAGACACGGAATGGGTAACCCCCATCAGCTCTAGGAATGCGGGCGCCAGAGAGCTGCGGAGAGAGTAATGCGCGACCTCCTCGGCTGGAGCTGCCTGTGGGGGCGGCGAGGCGGCGGCGGCGGCGGAGGCGGGGGGATGGGGCCGTCGTCGTCGGCCATGGCCATGGCCATGGGGTTGGGTTCGGTGCGGGCGAGTGGGCGAGGCGGGGGTGGGGGAAGCGCATGTCTGTAGGCCAGCCGTGTATATAAATCGGCGCCGGGGATGGGACGGGAGGTGGGAGACTGGGCGGAGGAGGGGAGAAGGCAAAGTGCGTGAAGTGGAGGTGTGGGTTGCGCTGCGTTCGTTGGCGCGGAGAGGAGGTTTGGGGGGAGGAAAATGACTCAAGAGTGATGGAGGCTTCATCCGAGCGGCTGACTTGTGGGGTCATCTTGTCAGAAAGCGTGAATGCTTTTTGTCCGCGATATTCTTTGTGGGTCATCATGCCAACCGCCTGAGCGTCTCAAACCTTTGCACCCATTGTTTTTCTTGTTCTTTTTCCCTTTTCCATTTTCGAAGAAACGACAGTTTCTCGGCCATGGACATACTGTGTACATGGCCTACCAGCGTTCTTTGTCTGTGTGGTTTCGACCCCAACACTCCGATTGTTGTGTCCTTTCCAGCCTTCGGCTCGTCGGCTCCACCTCCGACAGTTCGGATCTGCCTTCCCTTTCAGCTCTTGGCTTTGCCCGTGGCGTCGGCACTCTCTACCCTGACGCCTTCTCGGCCATGTCCATCTCATGGTGTGCCAGTCACAAAGCTCGCTTTTTTCGAGGATGCCCGGGTGCCACCCTCTGCGACAAGCGCAACCCCCCTCCCCCATCCTGAGGTGGTGGTCTCGACCAGCAGGCTAACTTTCTTACCCCTGGACCTTGATCTGGCGGTAATGGGATTGCTCTAACTCGGGCCAGGGCGAAATCCCAGCTCAGCTCGCCCACGATGGCAGCAATGGCGCCGCTTGCGGGTGTTGTTTTCCTTCATGGAGGCGCTGTCATGGCCTTTATCTATGCCCCTCTTTGAGCAACGGGGGAAATCTTAGGTCTGGTTCTTCGAATCGGATGGTGGTGCCTCATGGCATCACTCCCCTTTTGGAGACGCTATCTTGCTTGCTCGCGACGTCGACAATGTTGGCTTTGGAGATGTTTGACGTCATGTCGGTTCGCCCTGGTCCTAGGCTTGATGGTTTTAGTTTGTGTTTTTCCTATGTTCGGGCTGAGCACCCCTTGTCTCTCTGCTCTAGGTACCATGTCTATGTCTTCTCATATATTTGTTCGTGTCATGTGTTGTATCTTCTCATATAATACTTTTTATGTCTCTTTCTATCAATTAAATAATATGCCCACGCCTTCTCATGTATTTGTTCTTGCCATATGTTGTATCTTTTCGTGTACTCATTTTGTTTCTTTCTATCAATGAAATGTGTCTTCTCATGTATTTTGTTCCTACCATGTGTTGTATCTTCTCATATAATATTTCTTATGTCTCTTTCTATCAATTAAATGATATGCCCACGCCTTCTCATGTATCTGTTTTTGTCATGTGTTGTATCTTTTCATCTGTTCTTGCCATGTGTTGTATCTTTTCATGTACTCATTTTGTTTCTTTCTATCAATGAAATGATAGGCATTACGAATGTTTTCGACCTAATTTTGCATGAACTTCACATGAGATGTTCAGTTTTCGAGGAGATTCCCGCATCACCAACAGGATCTCCGAACCAGCACGTTTACGAACACCCAGCAGTAGAGAAATGAGCTGCATTTTATTCTTTTTTCTTCAGATACACAGTATAGTTGAACAGCTAGCACACGCCAAAAGGCACATGAATAAACTCGTGAAATAAGACCAATCTTTTCTATATTAGTGTATGGGAATGGGATCAACATATAGCCCGCCTATTCATCCTACATTATCTCCAATGTGTACAAAAGAATACCCAAGGCTCTGTGTCATCTTCTATAAGATTATGTGAAGACAAGTAACGCCTCTACCCGCCACAACATCTCCAACATATATAGCATGACGAACCATGCAAAATCAGAGGCTGCCATCGAGGTCCTTCCTGCCTTGCTTTCGTAGCTGGGAGGACCGGTGCCGGCCTGAGCTCAAGCTCCTCCACAGGCTTACATGGGATATAGCCAGAGTTCAGGCAAAGAATCAGGTGGGCGGCCAAGAGATGGGGAAAGCTGCTAATCTCGGGCCGCCTTGTTTTTCCAAGCAGCGATTGGCTTTGGAATGCTGTCAAAAAGAGGAAGGGCGAAAGCGTCTGGTTTCAAGCTCCACTTGCTTGCTGACCATATGGACGAGGAGCTGCTGTTGCTCTCTGGCTCTTGGAACTCAGGGGTGCTCGACGATTTCTTTACGGTTTGAAGCCCGCCGTCAAACGAAGGCTCCGACATCGCGATAAGATTCTGATGGCTCTTGTTCATGTCTGGTCGAGTGCCCGACTTTGGCCTCAATGCGAGGCCTTTTCCCGCCCGTGACAACAAGGCACTGCCATTTTCCTCCCTAGGTAGCAACTCGCCGTCAGCTTTCGGGCGCCTCCTTACTGGCCTTTCGCCGTCTCCATTCTCCTCAGACTCACCATTCACAAGAGAACCTATTGTCTGGCTTCTGGGTTTCCTATGCTCAAACATGAACGTGTTGGGATTTGGTGTCTCTGCAGACCAGGGCTCATCAACCAAGGAAATTGACTTGCCTTTTCCATATACTGCTATCTCGGTGCCTTCCTGTGTCGGGTTCCTCTTTGGAGGTGGTGTGAGACCATAGTATCCCTGCAAAAGGCTCATGGCTGGCGAGACTTTGTGTCTTGGTGTTCGCAAAACTGAATCCAGTAGATCATCATGAAGACGCCGTGGAGTACATTCCCTGAAATAATATTATACTGTAATACCTGATGATACATAAAGTAGAGCCAGCAAAAAACATAATAGTGCAAACAGAAAACATAGCAAGTACTCCCTCCGTTCCATAATTCTTGTCGTGTGAACTAAAACCATGACAAGAATTATGAATGGAGGGAGTAGTTGGTTCATGAAGTGTTGTAAAATCTAAAAGGCAGAAACAGAAGTCATTTGCGATCCCAAGTAGAAAAGAATATTACAACATATTATGGAGGCAAACTGCTGTAATCGAATTTATCCAAAAGAACCTCACGCTCATAGTGAATGCTATTTTGTTGACTTTGTTTCAGAAAGTGACAAGAATCTACACGCCTTGTTACAAAGGAGAAACCTGTGGCCAGTATGCGTAAGCACAAGAACATTGAGGGTTTGAGACATGTTCACATGTTCGTCAAAATCTGTTTTCTCCATTTTCCCTGCCTTCAAGGCCCTTGGTGTGTCAGCTTAACTTACGTTCAATATGGTAAATTTACGAACTCCAGGGCATGACAATTTATAGCACACGCAAATAATGCCAAAATAAACATGTAGTCATCCATTCGTACAGTCAGAATCCAAAATTCCGAAGTTATGTAACCGCCAAACTGATTAATGGCACGTCACACAGATAAATTGGCTACTGAGATTTTGTTTCAGCTTTAACTCCTCCTGATACGTGATAGGACTTACAGCATGCATGCATTCGTGAAGGAAAAGCTTCATGCAAAAGCAAAACCTTTTTTTTAGGGGCGCAAAAGCAAAACCTTAGTTTCATAAAAGAGACATGGTTAAGAGAAAATAAGGTAATAATTCTGGCTCCATTTTGAATGCCTAAGTAGTTGTTGCATGCGACTACGAGACCATAATCCCCACTCCAGCTTCACTTAACGCTACAATTTTGTATCCAGAACTACCTTAACCAGTGCTCCAATAAAATCCAACGCGGAATACTCATTTGATCCTGATACACATTTGAAAAAACTCGTAGCGATGTAGTAACAATTCTTGACTATCGATACACACAACACTAAGCTGAACACTTGATCAACAGCACTGCCAACTCACTAAGGGCATGGTTTAGAAGTAGTCACATGTTAATGCCTTTCCAGAATAAAAAGGGAAGCAACATACTAGTATTCCTTATACCTGTCATCACACTCGTGTGAACCATTCTGCTGGAAAGGTGGAGGAGGATGCCTTCCAGGGAGCGGAATCCGCAGCGTCTTGTGCGCAAACATCTGGAGGTCAGTCGAGAGGCTATTCAGCCTCTTGACGTCAGCTACCTACGCATCAATCAAAAAACACAAATCATTCAAACACCTTACTATAGTAGAAGTTAAACACAGCTATTTTATATCCCCTCTGCCCCTCTGGTATTCCAATGTGTATGCATATAGTAATATAGAAAGCCGGAGGCCTTGAAGAGAGAGGAGTACTCCCGTCGCATTACCTCGACTCCGTACTTGATAGCGACGCCGGCGAGGGTGTCGAACTTGCCGACCCGGTGCAGCATGTACTGGCCGCACGACGACATCGGCAGCGACGACGCCGACGACGGGGAGGTGGACTGCGACGGCGACCCCGACCAGGACTGGTCGGCGGCTAGGGCGTCCGCCTCCTCGATCTCGCAGAGGCGGCGGTCGAAGAACCCATTCGCGCGCGGGAAGGCGTGGTCTTTGGGCAAATGGGGGCGGCTCATGACATCCGGGGGCGCCGCGGGGGGGGGGGGGGGGGGGGGGGGGGGGGGGGCGGATCTGGGCGCGGGCGGCCCGGATTCGCGGGCGGGGCGCCGCGGGCTCGCCGTCCGATGCGGCGGATTCCGGTGGCCGCGAGGGCGGGGGTGGATGATGGCGCAGGAATTGGCGAGCGGGGAGGAGGGAGAGAGGAGAGAGAGGAGGCCGGGTGCGGAGGAGAGAGAGAGAGAGCTCCCACGAGGTTGTTTTGTTTGACGCGGCTCGGGGTCGGGGGAGAAGGGCACGCAGGAAAGAGAAACGTGGCACTCCTCCGTCTCCTCTTGTGAAGCATTTGACAGTTCAGCTCTAAACTTATAAAACAAAAAAAAAACGTTCGGCTGTTTGATGTGCTTGTGATTTTTCTAAAGTGGTTCAGATATGGTTTGAGCTGGCCGCTACTATATCGCTCGCCTGACATTGCAGTTTCGGATGGTTGGCTGGTTGCGTATTTTGGCCAAACTGGTTTGAAACTGATATTCATTGTTAAGAGAAAGTTTTTTTTAATTGAAGTTTTTAGAAGAGAAAGTTTTTTTTAACCGAAGTTTTTAGAAGAGAAAGTTCTTTTTTTTTGCATGGTAATATGTGTCTCATTTATATCATAAAGATTAAAGTACAAGTCACATAAAGACCGACATGACAAAACTGAAAAGATAGCAGAACGTCTCTGAACTTGACACCAACCCCCGTCATATGCCTCCGGCACCACCATAGCAGCCACCGAAAGAAAAAATGACGGATCACCTTCTCACCCGAGCTCAACGCGGCTCCATCGCTGATATGCAGCTTTGCGGACCTCCAAGGTGGCTCGTCAAAGACGAAACCATTGTTGTTGAACGAATCAGACCGGGGCAACACCCCGGACACGCCATCGAACTCCAGATCTGGCACCCCCACATGACTAAGACGTCGGAGGAGGAAACCATACCTGCCATCCACGAACCACGAGCCTAGCACATGTTCCGTCTTTCAGATGTCGTCGATGCAGACCATAATCTGCATCCGCTCCTCGACTACCTCCCAAGCTCCGCGCCGACGTTGGAGCAGACGCCGTCGCAACGGCAGAGCCCGAGGACACATGTCCACCACAAGGATGCCGCCACCGCCATGACATCCCCGCTTAAACAGACTGGTTCCCAGATCCTTCACCAACCATAGAGACGATCGCCTCGCCGGAGAAGAATCCAGAGCTTCTTTATTCAGCATCGTCGACGCCCCCGCTGAAGCCAAGACGTCGAACGATCCAAAACCCTAAGCTTCTTGGGCCCTAAAACCTAAAGCTATAAACGATCCACACGCGCACCAGTATATACACATCATCATACAATGTCTATTATCTCGCAAAAAAACCATAAAATATCTATTGAAGGCTTGAGTTAAAGTCACCACATGCGTGTCATTAGGAATATTGTCATCACTAAGAGCATCTACAGACTTCTTTTTTTTGACCGGTCAGTGATTGATCAGTTTTTTCTGACCCAACCAACCTCCTCAAACACCCCTTATACGTTTGGGTTGATCGACACCCTTTATATCCAATTCATATATGGGGTGGACCGGGCGCGTCCGCCACATTCGACTGGCATATGCTGCGCGGTGTCACCCTGCCTACTCTCTTGTAAGAGTCGTTGGGTAACCCTAAAGTATAAAGGTGAAGTAACCTAGCAATAAGTATTTCCCTCGGTAGAGAATCAAGGTTTATCAAATTAGAAAGAGTTTTTCCAGCAAACAAAGTCACGGGTACCTGCATACAAAACACAATACAAACTTGTCCCCAACACGTCAAGAAGATTGTCAAGATTCTTGTCCTGCTAGTTATATGAATAAATTGCACGATAGAGTAGGAACTGATAGATAGATAGAATAAATAATTTGATACAGAAAATAATAATATATTTGGTGATGTTTTTAGTGAAGTAAAATAGACCTCAGGCCGTAGGTTCACTAGTGGCGTCTCTCCAAGCTGACAAGTGTAGCGTGGTAAACAAATTACAGTTAGGCAACAATTAAATTGCAATATTTATATTTATGACTATGATCATGCATGGTATAATCTCATATAGGCATTACGTCTGTGATACGTAGACTCTTATCCAACTGCATCTACAACTAATATTCCACCCCAAGACCGTTATCCAACATGCATCTCGAAGTATTAAGTTTATAATAAACAGAGCATTGCAGTAAGCATGATGGCATAACGTAGACAGTAAAACTATCATCTAAGTGTGATAAAGAAACCATTGGTTTCTCCTTAGTGGCAACAATACAATACATGTCTTGTATGTTTCTATCATTGGAATATAGATCACCGCAAGATTGAACCAACTACTTTGCACCACTCCCTTTGAAGAACTACGGGTCAAACTTGGCCAAAGTAGACAAATAAATCAGAGAGCATACAAAGCTGCTTAATTATATAGTAAAGAAACTTTAAAAGAATCAGTATATTTCAATGAACAATTTGATCATAAAGTGACAATTTATCATATCCCAACAAACACACCACCGATTATATCATATGAATTCGATCATGTGAGGCAACTCATGGGGACTTTGTATTGACTCACAAGAGAGAGGGGTGTCATCTAGCTAGTGTTGTGGACCCTAATGTCCTAAAGGAACTACTCACACATGGTCATGGAGTTGGCAAGGTTGATGAAGAAGCCTCTGGTAATGCATCCCCCCTCCGAGAGGGTGTCGAAATAGGCCTCCAAGTTGGATCTTCTCATAACAGGAACTTGCGTTGGTGCAAAAAAACAGAGAAAATTGGCACCGAGGGTTTCTCGATTTATAGAATTTATAGGCAAAGGAATGGGCGAAAAGCGGTGCACAGGGGGGCCACGCGGCCTAGTGGCGCGGGTCAAGCCCTGACTGTGCCACTTGGCCACGTGGGGCCCTGGATGGCCCCCCGGCAGGTCCCGACATTTTCTGGAATCTTCATGACGCAAAAAATGTATTAAATCCTCAAGTTCTCTTTTACCTAATGATCCAGAACAAGTATCCCCTTCCCAGAATCAATGACCTATATGATCAACTTGCCGGTTCATTGATCTTCTCTAAACTAGATTTGAGGTTAGGGTACCATCAGATCAGGGTTCGCAAAGAGGACATTCCAAAAACTACCTTCGTTACTCGCTACGGTTCATACGAGTACACTGTCATGTCCTTTGGCTTAACCAATGCTCCAGCCACCTTTTCTCGATTGATGAACTACATCTTCATGGAATACCTTGACAAATTCGTCGTGGTTTATCTTGATGATATTCTGGTCTATTCCAAGAATGAAGAAGAACATGTCGAGCATCTTTTATCCGTACTAAAGAAGCTTCGGGAACATCAGCTTTATGCCAAATACTCCAAGTGCGAGTTCTGGTAACCTAAAGTGGCCTATCTAGACCATGTAATTTCCACAGCAAGCATTGCTGTTAATCCAGAACAAGTTCAGGCTATTCTTGACTGGAATCCTCCTCAAACTGTCAAGCAAGTTATAAGTTTTCTCGGACTAGCCAGTTATTGTCATCGTTTTGTTGAGAACTTCTCCAAGATTGCAAAGCCATTGACTAACCTGCTCCACAAAGGCAAGAATTTTGAGTTGACACCTAAATGTCAGGAAAGTTTCCAAACTCTGAAAGAAAAGTTGACTTCTGCCCCAGTGCTTGCTCCCCCAGATACTCACAAGGACTTCGTGATCTATTGCGACACCTCTCGTCAAGGATTAGGCTGTGTCCTGATGCAAGAGTGTAAAGTGATTGCTTATGGCTCTCACCAGTTGAGTCAGCATGAAGAGAACTATCCAACGCATAATATTGAACTTGCAGGAGTTATCTATGCTCTGAAGTTATGGCGACATTACCTTCTTGGTAATCGTTGCGAGATCTACACGAATCATCAAAGTCTGGAGTACTTATTCACTCAGCCAGATATGAACCTTCATCAACAAAGATGGATGGAGGCAATATCAGACTATAACTTGGGTATTCCTTATACCCTAGTGCTACTTGTGAACTGCGTTGGGATTTCCCCGAAGAGGAGAGGATCACGCAGTACATTAGAGATAAGTATTTCCCTCGGTTAAGAACCAAGGTTATCAATCCAGTAGGAGGAACAACCAACAACTCGTTAGCAGCACCTGCTCGCAAACAACAAATCCTTGCAACCCAACGCGAACAAGGGGTTGTTAATCCCTTGACGGTTATGAGCAAGATTAAATTGTATAGTTTTTGATTGATAGATAGATCAGACAAAAATAAAAACTAAAATAAATAAAAGAAAAACATAGCAAGGTATTTTTGGTTTTAATATATGATAAAAGATAGAGCCGGGGGCCATAGTTTTCACTAGAGGCTTCTCTCTTGAAAATAGCATACGGTGGGTAAAGAAATTACTGTTGGGCAATTGATAGAAAAGCAAATAATTATGATGTTATCCAAGGCAATGATCATATATAGGAATCACGTCCGAGACAAGTAGACCCAAATGATTTTGCATCTACTACTATTACTCCACACATCGAGCGCTATCCAGCATGCATCTAGTGTATTAAGTTCATGGAAAACAGAGTAACGCCTTAAGCAAGATGACATGATGTAGACAAGATAAACTCACGTATGAATAAACCCCACCTTTTTACCCTTAATAGCAATGATGCATACATGTCATGTCCCCTTCTGTCACTAGGATTGAGCACCGCAAGATCCAACCCATTACAAAGCACCTCTCCCATAGCAAGAAAAATCAATCTAGTTGGCCAAACCAAATCAATAGATCGGAGAGAAATACGAAGCTATAGTAATCATGCATAAAAGAGTTCAGAGAAAACTCAAATAATATTCATGGATAGATCTGATCATAAACTCGCAATTCATCGGATCCCAACAAACACACCGCAAAAAGTCATTACATCGAATAGATCTCCAAGAACATCAAGGATAACATTGTATTGAAAATCAAAGAGAGAGAAGAAGCCATCTAGCTACTAACTATGGACTTGTAGGTCTATGGTAAACTACTCACGCATCATCGCAAGGGTGGCAAGGTTGATGTAGAGCCCCTCCGTGATCGATTCCCCCTCGAGCAGAGTACCGGGGGAGGCCTCCAGATGGGATCTCGCGAGAACAAAAACTTGCGGCGACTGAAAAAGTATTTCGGCCGTCTCTCTAATGTCAGGGGAATATTTGAGTATTTATAGAGGTGGAATTAGGGTTTGATGTGCCACGAGGGGCCCACAAGCCTAGGGGCGCGCCCCTAGGACTTGTCGCTCCCTCCTGGTTCTTTTGGCCTTCTCCCGAACCTTCTAGGGTCTCTTCTGGTCCGGAAAAAATTAATCCAAAGGTTTTTCTCTGTTTGGACTTTGTTTGATATTGATTTTCTGAAAAGCCAAAAACATGCAAAAAAAACAGCAATTGGCACTGGGCACTAAGTTAATAGGTTAGTCCCAAAAAAATGATATATAATTGCATATAATGACATATAAAACATCCAAAATTGATACTATAATAGCATGGAACAATAAAAAAATTATAGATACGTTGAAGACGTATCCAGCATCCCCAAGCGTAATTCTTGCTCATCCTCGAGTAGGTAGATGATAAAAAAAATTATGTGGAATGCTACCTATCACATTCATGATATAATCTTTTCTTTTGCAGCATGGATATTTGTACTTGAGTGATTCAAAGCAATAATCTATAATTTCACATGAAAACATCAATACTCAAGTATACCAACAAGCAACCATATCTTTCAAAATATCAACACTAAAGAAAGTTATCCCTAGCCCATTATGCTCAGTCATTGATCCATTCATGAAACACACTCAACATTAGCTACATCCAATGCACAAGTACGACAATAGTGTTCTCTAGTTGGTGCTTTATAAGAGAAGATGAAGTCTCAAAATAAAAATAAAAATTGCATAAAAGTAAATATATAGGCCCTTCGCACAAGGAAGCAAAGATTTGCAGAGGCGCCAGAGCTCAAGGTTTAAAATAGAGATAAAATTGTTTTTGAGATAGGCATGCTTTTTCTGTCAACGAAAACGACCGAGAATTCCGAATATCTTCCATGCTAGACAAATTATAGGCGGTTCCCAAACAAAAAGTAAAGTTTATTTCCTTTCCACCATTCTTTCACAATCCATGGCTAGCCGTATCCATGGGTGCCTTCCATACCAACACTTTGCAAGGAATTTATTATTATTATTATTATTATTATTATTATTATTCATTTCGGGACTGGGCATTCCTATTACCTGCCACACTCTCGTGTAATGACAAGTGAATAAACACTCATCATGAGAATAACATACCTAGCATGGAAAATATTGGCCACTCTATGCCGCTTCATGAGCGGTACGGGCACACAAAACGGAAAATTTCTTTGAATGATTAGAGCTGGTACATGCAAATTTACTTGGAACGGCATGTAAATACCGCATATAGGTAGGTATGGTGGACTCATTTGGCCCAACTTTAGGTTTAAGGAATTGGATGCACAAGCAGTATTTCCGCTTAGTACAAGTGGAGGCTAGAAAATAGATTGAGAAGCGACCAACCAAAAAACCAAAACAGTCATAAACATGCATTGAACATTACTAACACTGAATAATGCACCATAAGCAGGATGTAATTTTGTTGCATAACTATATACTTTACGTGCATGCATAGGGAATCACAAACCT
The DNA here is from genome assembly GCF_002575655.3 of Aegilops tauschii subsp. strangulata. NCBI lineage: Eukaryota > Viridiplantae > Streptophyta > Magnoliopsida > Poales > Poaceae > Aegilops > Aegilops tauschii. The sequence goes on along the minus strand of NC_053035.3, from coordinate 233,182,024 downwards.
TAACACCAATATTCTTACTAAAGCACAATTACTCACTAGCATAACTCACATATTATCATCTTCATATCGCAAAACTATTGCAAGGAATCAAGCTTATCACATCTAATGATCTATATTAAAGTTTTTATTACATCCCTCTTGGATATTCATCACATTGGGACCAAATTCATATCTTGTGCAAATTACCATCACTATTATCAACTCTCAAAAGGATATAAGTGAAGCATGAGAGTGCAAACATTTCTTCAAAATTTAATCTTATCAACTCTCAAAATAATATAAGTGAAGCATGAGAGTGCAAATATTTCTTCAGAATTTAATCTTGTAAACTCTCAAAATAATATAAGTGAAGCATGAGAGTGCAAATATTTCTTCAAAATATAACCACCGTCGTGCTCGAAATGATATAAGTGAAGCACTAGAGCAACTGCCTAGCTCAAAAGATTTAAGTGAAGCACATAGAGTATTCTAACAAATCATGATAAACATGTGGCTCTCTCAAATAAGTGTGTTCAGCAAGGATGATTGTGACAAACTAAAAAGCAAACAAAGAAAAGACTCATATAATACATGATGCTCCAAGCAAAACTCATGATATGTGACGAATAAAAATATAGCTCCAAGTAAAATTACCGATGGTTGGTAGAAGAAAGAGGGGGTGCCTTTTGGGGCATCCCCAAGCTTAGTTGCTTGGGAGTCCTTGAATATTACCTTGGGGAGCCTCGGGCATCCCCAAGCTTAGGCTCTTGCCACTCCTTATTCCTTCATCCATCGTGATCTCACCCAAAACTTGAAAAACTTCAACCACACAAAACTCAACGAAACCTCGTGAGATCCGTTAGTATAATAAAGCAAATCACTACTTTAATTATTGTTGCAAACCCATTCATATTTTATTTTTGCATTATAGCTATTGTATTCTAACTTCTCCATGGCTTATACCACCCGATACAATCCATAGTTTCATCAAAACAAGCAAAACAATGCATCAAAAATAGAATGTGTCAAAAACAGAACAGTTTGTAGCAATCTGAACATTGACCATACTTCTGTAACTCCAAAATTTCTGAAAAATTAGGACAACGTGGGCAATTTGTATATCAATCATGTGTAAAACTTCAGAAATTTATCACGCTCCAGCAAATCACATTAATTCTGCTACTAAGCACAAAAGTTTCTGTTTATGCACAGAATCAAAGCAACTATCAACCAAATCATGCCAAAGGCTTTGCTTGGCACAAAACTAATTTGAACACTAAAACACAATCATAACAGTAGCATAATGCCTAGTTCTTCATCGGGAGGCCAAATATGGAGTCCGTTCGGGGCTCCAGAGAGGGAGATTCATCGGCATCATTGATAACCCACAAGTATAGGGGATCGCAACAGTTTTCAAGGGTAGAGTATTCAACCTAAATTTATTGATTCGACACAAGGGGAGCCAAAGAATATTTGCAAGTATTAGCAGTTGAGTTGTTAATTCAACCACACCTGCAGATTTAATATCTGCAGCAAAGTGATCAGTAGCACAGTAATATGATAGTTTCGATAGCAGTGCTAACAGTAGCAATGGTAATGGTAACAGCAGTAACAGTTTTGTAGCAGTTGTAATGGTGGCAAGAGCAATAGTAACGCAACAAAAACAATATGTGGAAAACTCGTAGGCATTGGATCGGTGAATTCGTTAGATTTCCTATAACAATCATAACCTAGGGCGACACAGAACTAGCTCTAGTTCATAAATATAATGTAGGCATGTATTCCGTAAATAGTCTTACATGCTTATGGAAAAGAATTTGCATGACATCTTCTGTCCTACCCTCCCGTGGCAGCGGGGTCCATAAGGAAACTAAGGGATATTAAGGCCTCCTTTCAATAGAGAACTGGAACAAAGCATTAACACATAGTAAATACATGAACTCCTCAAACTACGGTCATCACCGGAAAGTATCCCAATTACTGTCACCCCGGGGTTTACGGATCATAACACGTAATAGGTGCATATGGCTTGCAAGATCGGATCTAAAACATAGATATAATGGTGAAAACATAAACGGTTTAGATCTGAAATCATGGCACTTGGACCCTAGTGACAAGCATTAAGCATAGAAAGTCATAGCAACATCAATCTCAGAACATAGTGGATACTAGGGATCAAGCCCTAACAAAACTAACTCGATTACATGATGAATCTCATCCAACTCCTCACCGACCAGCGAACCTACGAAGGAATTACTCACTCCCGGTGGGGAGCATCAGGGAATTGGTGATGAAGGAGGGTTGGTGATGACGAAGACCGAAGATTCCCCTCTCCGGAGCCCCAAACGGGCTCCAGATCTGGCCTCCCAATGAAGAACAGGAGGTGGCGGCGGCTCCGTGTCATAAAATGTGATGAAACTTCCTCCCCTATTTTTTTTGGAAAAATAGGATTTTATAGCATCGGAGTTAGGGTCAGCGAAGCCCGAGGGGCCCACCACCCACCAGGGCGTGCCAGAGGGGGTGGGCGCGCCCTGGTGTCTTTTGGGCACCTGTGCCCCCTCCAGTGGGTCTTGGCTCCATAATTTATTATATATTCCAAAATAATTCTCCAAAAAGTTTCATCCAAATCTGAGAACTTTTATTTCTGCACAAAAAAAACACCATGGTAGTTCTCCTGAAACAACGTCAGTCCGGGTTAGTTTCATTCAAATCATGCAAATTAGAGTCCAAAACAAGAGCAAAAGCGTTAGGAAAAGTAGATACGACGGAGACGTATCAATCATCATCACCAACCCTTCTTCATCACCAATTCCATGATGCTCACCACCAGGAGTGAGTAATTCTTTCATAGGCTTGCTTGACGGTGATGGGGTTGGATGAGATTTATCATGTAATCGAGTCAATTTGTTAGGGCTTGATCCCTAGTATCCACTATGTTCTGAGATTGATGTTGCTATGACTTTGTTATGCTTAATGCTTGTCACTAGGGCCCGAGTGCCATGATTCCAGATCTGAACCCTTTATGTTTTCATGAATATATTTGTGTTCTCGATCCTATCTTGCAAGTTATGCTCACTGATACGTCTCCATCGTATCTATAATTTTTGATTGTTTCATGCCAATATTCTACAACTTTCATATACTTTTGGCAACTTTTTATACTATTTTTTGGACTAACATATTGATCCAATACCCAGTGCCAGTTCCTGTTTGTTGCATTTTTTTGTTTCGCAATATCCATACCAAACGAAGTCCAAACATGATAAAAACATACGAAGATTTTTTTGGAATATATATGATTTTTGGGAATTGGAATCAACGCGAGACGATGCCTGAGGGGCCCACAAGCCCTGGAGGCGCGACCAGGGAGCTTGTGGCCACCCCGTAAGGCGGTTGGTCCTTTCTTTCGCCGCAAGAAAGATAATATCCGGATAAAATTCATGTTAAAATTTCAGCCCAATCGGAGTTATGGATCTTTGGGAATTTAAGAAATGGTGAAAGGCCAGAATCTGGGAATGCGGAAACAGAAGAAAACAGAGAGAGAGAGATCCAATCTCGGAGGGGCTCCCGCCCATCCGCCGCCATGGAGGCCAAGGACTAGAGGGGAAACCCTCCTCCCATCATAGGGGGAGGTCAAGGAATAAAAAGAAGGATGGGGTCTCTCCCCCTCTCTCCCGGTGGCGCCGGAACACCGCTGGGGCAATCATCGTGTGACGGTGATCTACACCAACACCTCCATCATCTTCCCCAACATCTTCATCACCTTCCCCATCTATATTCAGCGGTCCACTCTCCCGCAACCCGTTGTACCCTCTACTTGAACATGGTGCTTTATGCTTCATATTAGTATCCAATGATGTGTTGCCATCCTATGATGCTTGAGTAGATTTCTGTTGTCCTATCAGTGATTGGTGAATTGCTATGATTGGTTTAATTTGCTTGTGGTTATGTTGTTGTCCTTTGGTTCCCATCATATGAGTGCGCGTGTGGATCACACCATAGGGTTAGTTGTATGTTGATAGGACTATGTATTGGAGGGCAAGGGTGATAGCAACTTCAGCCTAGCATGCATAGAAATTGATGCATACGGGATTGAAGGGGGACCAATATATCTTAATGCTATGGTTGGGTTTTACCTTAATGAATGTTAGTAGTTGCAGATGCTTGCTAATAGTTCCAATCATAAGTGCATAGAATTCCAAGTAAGGGATGACATGCTAGCAGTGGCCTCTCCACATAAAACTTGCTATCGGTCTAGTAACGTAGTCAATTGCTTAGGGACAATTCCGCAACTCCTACCACCACTTTTCCACACTCGCTATACTAATTTAATTGTTTATTTATCTAAACAGCCCCTAGTTTTTATTTACGTGCTCTTTATTATCTTGCAAACCTATTCCACAACACCTACAAAGTACTTCTAGTTTCATACTTGTTCTAGGTAAAGCGAACGTTAAGCGTGCGTAGAGTTGTATCGGTGGTCGATAGAACTTGAGGGAATATTTGTTCTACCTTTAGCTCCTCGTTGGGTTCGACACTCTTACTTATCGAAAGAGGCTACAACTGATCCCCTACACTTGTGGGTTATCAAGACCTTTTTCTGGCTCCGTTGTCGAGGAGCAATAGCGTGGGGTGAATATTCTCGTGTGTGCTTGTTTGCTTTATCACTTAGTAGATTTTATTTTCTGTTCTAAGTTGTTCTCTATCTTTAGTTATGGATATGGAACACGAAATACCAAAAAAATTAGGTGTACTAGCTACTCATGGAGATGGGGAACCTCCTAAAATCCTCGATGCTCGCTATGTGGAAAGTATTAAACACTACTTTGATAATCCCGAGAAAAGGGATTATCACTTGACTCTAAAAGGGAAACTGTTATGGGATCAAATTCATATGTTGCATTGGTATGCTTGGGATTTATGCCGGAGATATGATTATACTTGTTTCTCTAGGATGAAGGCTCCACACCTTCCCCATTCATGTAAATTTAGTGATAATGAAACCTTGGATTCTTATGCTAATGGTATATATGATTACTATGATGTGGAACAAATAGAAGAAGTTGTTGCTTTTAAGGGTGCTTATGAAATTGAATCTTTGTTTGAAAAGTGTGAAAAATTTGATGATGCTGTTTACAGACCTGAAAATTATGTTATATTTAAATATTGCTATGAGAATTATGAATATAATGCCAATATTAATGAGTTTATTGAGAAAGTCTCCGCTGTCCAAGAAGAGACTAATATTTTGCAGGAATCTATGGAAGAAGAAATTGATGACACTGTGTGCTCATTAGATGAAAAAGATGAGGAGGAGAACGAAGAACAAAATGAGGAAGAGCGGATTGATCACCTGTGCCCACCTTCTAATGAGAGTAGCTCTTTATCCCATACATTGTTTAATTTTCCTTCATGCTCACCGAAGGATGAATGCTATGATGATTGCTATGATCCCTTGAATTCGTTTGAAATATTCCTTTCTGATGAACTTGATGCTTGCTATGCTTGTGGCCATGATGCCAATATGAATTATTCTTATGGAGATGAACTTGTTATAGTTCCTTATGTTAATAATGAAATTGTTGCTATTGCACCCACGCATGATAGTCCTATTATCTTTTTGAATTCTCCCAACTACACTATATCGGAGAAATTTGCACTTAGTAAGGATTATATTGATGGGTTGTGTTTTACCATTACACGTGATGATTTTGAGAAATATAATATGCATGTGCTTGCTGCTCCTACTTGCAATTATTATGAGAGAGGAACTACATCTCCGCCTCTCTATGTTTCCAATACGATAAAATTGCAAGAAACTGTTTATACTATACATTGCCCTTTACTTGATGTGCATGAGTTGTTCTTTTATGACATGCCGATGCATAGGAAGAGAGTTAGACTTCGTTATTGCATGATATATGTTGCTTTGTGCTCACTACTAATTTACAAATCATTGTTAATTAAAATTGGCTTTGATATACCTTGGGATCCGGGTGGATCCATTACTTGAGCACTATATGCCTAGCTTAATGGCTTTAAAGAAAGCGCATCGAGGGAGACAACACGGAAGTTTTAGAGATTCATTTATTTCTGTTGAGAACTTTCAAAAAGTTTAAAAATAAAAAAATAAATTGGGGAACCTAAAACTTTTCAAAAAGGAAAGTGAAAGTAAGAAAGACGAGCACCGTTGAAGTGGGGGAGCTCCTTGAACTTTGTTCATGCCCATGGAAACTTTGCAAACCTTGATTACAGAAACTTTTCAACAAAAATAACTATCCACTTGTACAAATCCATTGTATTATAAAAATAATGTGCCAAGATTTTCCTTTAGGATGATTAGATTGCTTGTTTGGTTTGTGCAGTGCAAAAAAGGAAACTTTAGCTGTAGTGCGTGAATTTACATTTTTTACTGGAATGCCAAAAGTTTCTGAAATTTTTACACGGTAATTCTATACAAATTGTTTATTTTGTCCTAATTTTTCAGAATTTTTGGAGTTACAGAAGTATGGTAGATGTTCAGATTACTACAAACTGCCTTGTTTAAGACAGATTCTGTTTTTGATGCATTGTTTTGCTTGTTTTGATGAAACTGTCGATTTTATCGGTGGTATAAGCCATGGAGAAGTTATAATACAATAGATACAATGCAAAAATAAAATATGAATGAGTTTGCAACAATACTTAAAGTGGTGATTTGCTTTATTATACTAACGGATCTCACGAGGGTTTTGTCAAGTTTTGTGTGGTTGAAGTTTTCAAGTTTTGGGTGAGATCACGATGGATGAAGGAATAAGGAGTGGCAAGAGCCTAAGCTTGGGGATGCCCGAGGCACCGCAAGGTAATATTCAAGGACTCCCAAGCAACTAAGCTTGGGGATGCCCCGGAAGTCATCCCCTCTTTCTTTAATTTTACTTGGAGCTATATTTTTATTCGTCACATGATATGCGTAAATTCTTGGAGCATATTTTGTGTTTATTTTTCATTTTTCTTTTATGCACCATACTGGTATGATATAGTCCTTGGTTGATTTATAGAATGCTCTTTGCACTTCACTTATATCTTTTGAGTATGCCTTTATAGAATGCTTCATGTGCTTCACTTATATCATTTGAAGTTTGGATTGCCTGTTTCTCTACACATAGAAAACCGCCATTTGTACAATGCTCGTTTGCTTCACTTATATTTGTTAGAGCGTGGGCATATCTTTTACAGAAAGAATTAAACTCTCATGCTTCACTTATATCTATTTAGAGAGTTGACAACTGTTGGTCATTCACATGGTTAGTCATTAAATCCTACATAAAACTTTAGATCACTGAATATGATATGTTTGATTCCTTGCAATAGTTTTGTGATATAAAGATGGTGATATTAGAGTCATGATAGTGAGTAATTGTGGATTGGTAGAAATACTTGTGTTAGGATTGTGATTCCCGAAGCATGCACGTATGGTGAACCGTTATGTGATGAAGTCGGAGCATGATTTATTTTCTGATTGTCTTCCTTATGAGTGGCGGTCGGGGACGAGCGATGGTCTTTTCCTACCAATCTATCCCCCTGGGAGCATGCCTATTAGTACCTTGTTTTGATGGCTAATAAACTTTTGCAATAAGTATGTGAGTTTTTTATGACTAATGTTGAGTCCATGGATTATACGCACTCTCACCCTTCCATCATTGCTAGCCTCTTTGGTACCGTGCTTTGCCCTTGCTCACCTCGAGAGTCGGTGCAAGCTTCGCCGGTGCATCCAAACCCCATGATATGATACGCTCTATCACACATAAGCCTCCTTATATCTTCCTCAAAACAGCCACCATACCTACCTATCATGGCATTTCCATAGCTATTCCGAGATATATTGCCATGCAACTTCCATCATCATCATATACATGACTTGAGCATTCATTGTCATATTGCTTTGCATGATCGTAAGATAGCTAGCATGAAATTTTCATGGTTTGTCCATTTTTTGATATCTTTGCTATGCTACATCATTGCACATCCTGGTACACTGCCAGAGGCATCCATATAGAGTCATCATGTATTAGTTGTATCGAGTTGTAATATTGAGTTGTAAGTAAATAAAAGTGTGATGATCATCATTATTAGGGAATTGTCCTAGTGAGGAAAGGATGATGGAGACTATGATTCCCCCACAAGTCGGGATGAGACTCCGGACTAAAAAATAGAGGCCAAAAAAAGAGAGAGCCCAAAAAAAGAAAACAAAAAAAAGAGAGAAAAAGATAGAAGGGGCAATGTTACTATCCTTTTTACCACACTTGTGCTTCAGAGTCTCTTGAGTTATCACTTTCATATACTAGTGAGAATTTTTCATTATAGAACTTGGCTTGTATATTCCGATGATGGGCTTCCTCAAATGCCCGAGGTCTTCATGAGCAAGCAAGTTGGATGCACACCCACTTAGTTTCATTTGTGACCTTTTGTCGGTGTACAAAAGTAGGGGCCTTCTGTACCCCTTTACTTGTGCACGGGCAGTTGTAGCCGCACCTGCGGCCACGCTTGGCGGGGTAGAGGAAGCAAGGAACAAGGCTACCAGAGCTGCGCTGAGTCCAGAGGCGCGAAGAGCGAAGGGGCAAGGTGGGTTTCCCCCGGCAAGAGCCTTGCCGGGGATGGCCTACGCTGCCCCGGCAAGGGCCTTGCCGGGGCAGCTTACCCAACACCAGCGGGACCGCCACCCTTGAGCCTGAGAGTTCCGACACCATCGGCAACATTGGAATCAAGGCTCGGGAGGCGCCTGCATGGTGGCCTGCAGATCTTTGTGAGGACTGAAGGCCTGCAAGAACAGATAAGAACCATAAGACGAAGGCCCGCCCGGCAAGACCCTTGCCGGGGACGCTCACAAGACCCCGGCAAGACCCTTGCCGGGGACATCTACGGGGCCACAACCAGGCCCGCAGTTACCAAGGTTTCACTACCACATGGCCGTCCCGACGCAGCAGCCAGCCTGCCAACTAGGCACGCACCTACGTGGCAGCATGCAAATCCTAGGCCAACCAAGCAAGCACCTGCGTGGTGGCATGCGAATCTTCGTGAGGACCCTGCCACCGCACCAGCGCAACAACTAGCCAGCCAGTGTAGCGCTGCATGCCTCGTCAGCTTGGACGCGCGTCGAAGCGAGGCAAGGCGGCAACGGTCGATACAAGCTTCCTTGCCGTCCCCGATAAAGCAAGAGGACGCGTCGGCAGCGCATTTAATGCGTTTTGTCCCATGATGTCAGAGATAAACTTGTACGCTATAGACACTTTCCACCTCCTGTGTGCCGCTGTGGCAGCCCCTTTGACATATAAAAGGAGGCCCGAGGCGTACTGGGGGAGGATTTGGACTTTTTGGGCTAGGCATGCACTGCAGCTAGTTCAAGATCTCAAGAACACCAAATATACACCAAAGCAGGACTAGGGTATTACGCATCACTTGCGGCCCGTACCTGGATAAAATTCCCCCGCGTTGATCTTCTAAACCCGCTCTTTTTACAGCCCCGCGCCCCGGCAACCGTAGTAGGGATTCCCTGTGATCCCATAGGTGTCATTCTTGAACCCCGACATCTTTGGCGCGCCAGGTAGGGGGCGCAAGCTGTGAAAAATCCGGTTTTGAAGCCAACTCACCAACTTTATCATCGCCATGGCCCCCAAGAAGAAGGGGATCACAGCGATCGGGTCGTCCGGAGCCGACCCGTCCGGACCAGGGCAGGCGGGCGACAGGGTGGCCGCGGGTGATCCCGCGAGCACCCACGACACTCTGGCAATCGCAGCCAGGCAAGCGGCGTCGTTTGGGCCCAAGACGACGAGCCACGCGCCGCTGGGTCTGGAGGCGGGGCCGTGCTGCCCACGGGCGGCGCGATAGCCTCTATGACGCCCCAGCCGGCGCCCGCGCCGCGACCTTCCTAGGCCGCGCGCGATGAGCAACACCGCGATGATGGTGCCCCTGGGCGGCGCCGCGGGAAGAGCCCTTTGCGTCATTCTCAGGATGCATCGGGCCGGCGTGTACGCCTGGACGCAGGCGGGAGCGGCGCGCAACCGTGAGACCGTGATAGAGCTCCTTCTAACATGGTTGGAAGTCGAAGCGCATCACGGTCCACGCAGCTTTCGCCACCTCCCACGCCAGCGGAAGCGTTGGCGCGTGCGCAGCTGCTCCTTGACTTCCCTCCTGCTGCGGAGAAGCTCCACGAGTGGAGAGCCACCATTCGGAGCCTCATCAGCTTCGCCAACAAAGATAAACCGCGACCAGCGGGACCCTCATGCCGGCGCTCTGTAGAGCCGGCACACGCCGATGGTGGGAGGACCGGAGGCGCTGCAACCATGGTACACTCTCCTCCCCCACGCCAGCAACAGTAGCCGCCAGCTCGTCGGGCCGACGCCTGTGACGACGTCTCCACAACGTCGTCCGACCCACGAGCCCACCGCGACCAACGTTAAGTTCTTCGGGAGCGAGCCCAGGAGGATGCTCGGACCACCATCGAGCGGCGCCGGGAAGCGCGTTACCAGTCAAATAGGCGTGCGGGGCCCACTAGGGACCACCCAACACCGGGGGGTTCCGGCGACCTACCCTACGAGGTGGGTTGTCCGGCCTTTACCCGCGAGCTACGGCAGTTCCAGTGGCCCTCCCACCGCACGTTCAAACCTGATGTTGGGGAAAAATACAACGACAAGACTCACCCGTCGGAATTCCTCAGCATCTACACCATCGCGATGAAAGCCGCCGGGGCTCGCGACGACAAGGTGCTTGCCAATTATTTTCTATTGGCACTTAAGCCCAACGTCATTTCATGGTTGATGCACTTGCCAGTGGATTCCATCTCTTCTTAGTCGGATCTGTGCCACGAGTTTGTTGGCGCCTTTACTGGAGGCCACCAAGCTCCTAGCCAGGCAAGTGATTTGCATGTCATCCCCCAGAAGGATGGCGAGAATCTACGCAAGTACATCCAAAGGTTTAGCCGTGTGCAGTACAACATCCCAGATGTTCACCCCGCCGCCGTCATCAGTGCGTTTCATCAGAACGTGCGCAACCGCAAGATGCGTGAAGAGCTGGCGATGAACAAGGTCAAGGATGTAGCCGAGCTTTATGTTCTGGCTGACAGATGTGCTCGGGCTGAAGAAGGAAGGAAGTACCCCGGCGAGGACGCCGGTGTGGAAACCAACTCCAGAGACGAAGACGCCGCTACCCCAGCAAAGAAAGGCCGACGCTGCAACGGGAAGCATAAGGGCAAGACCGTGCTTGCCGTTGAGGGATCCGGCGACCCCGGCGCCGCCAAGAAGGCCAAGGCAGACGACCTCGGCAAGGAAGTTGCCGGATGCACCGCCTGCCCGGCCTTGGCGGCTGCCGACAAGCCAGGAGGCTCCGACAAGCAGTACTGCAAGATCCATCGCACCAAGGGCCATGATCTCCAGAACTGCCGACAGGTTCAGCTGCTTGCGGAGAAGCAGAAAGCTGAATATGAAAGGCGGGACAAGGAGAAGGGTCAGGATGGCGCTGAGGGGTCCGGCAAGAAGCGTGACGGCCAAGGAGGTCGTCGCGGCAAGGATAACCAACAAGAGAGGGCCGCTCGGGGCCGTGACAAGAAGGAGGAGGATGATGATCATGGTGAGGACGACGAGTCCGGCGAGCACGAGTTCCAGAAAGCCACGGAGGCCATGTGCGTCGATGGTGGTGCTTCGTTGCACACCTCTTACCGCCAGCTGAAGCAGTGGGCGCGTGAGGTCACTGCCGCAGAGCCATCGTTCGATGCCCAGAAGCCACTAAAGTGGTCCAACACACCTATCATTTTTGACACCGAGGATCACCCTGATCGCACAGCTGCGGTCGGGTGCCTGTCGTTGTTGGTATCACCAACAATACGCAACCTACCAAAGTGCTAGTTGATGGTGGGGCCGGTCTGAACTTGATCTCACCCGCTATGATCAAGAAGCTGCAAATCCCCGATGGAGATCTCGAGGAAACGGGCACATTTCAAGGGGTCAACCCAGGGAGGAGTCAGCCAAAGGGTAAAATCACGTTGCCCGTTACTTTTGGGGGCGAGCTGAACTATAGTACGGAGAAGATCGTCTTTGACGTCGCCCAGATCCCCTTGCCCTACAATGGGATCCTTGGCCGCCCAGCGCTGGCCAAGTTCATGGCGGCGTCACATTACGCCTACAACACGTCGAAGATGCCCGAGCCACTGAGCATCATCACCGTCCCCTCTAACAAGAAAGACACGCTCATCTACGCCGACTAGCTCTACCGGGAGGTAGTTGCAGCAACCCCGCCAAGGCACTTGCTCCTGTGTTGTAGCCCCAGGGGAGAAGAAGACCGGCAAGACCTCTTCCGGCAAGACCTCCTGTACCCACTCCGGCAAGCTGCGCCTCTTTGGAGTGCAGCGCTCCCGTTGAGGACGTGCCAGAGAGCTCCTCCGGCAAGAGCAAGAAATCCAAGGCAGCACCACCAGAGACCAAGAAGGTGCCCGTCAAGGAGGACGGCACGGGCGGAGCTTTTACTATAAGCTCCACCCTTGACAGCAAATAGGAAAGCGCGCTCGCTGCCTTCCTGTGGGCAAATGTCGACGTGTTTGCATGGCAAGCATGCGACATCTCCGACGTTCCCAGGGAGGTGATTGAGCACCATCTTGCTGTCTGTCCTCATGCGCGGCCTGTCAAGCAGAAGGTCAGGAAGCAAGCTTTGGAACGACAGGAGTTCATCATCAAAGAGATCAGGAAGTTGGAGGCAGCTGGCTTGGTTAGAGGAGTGCTCCACCCCACGTGGTTGGCCAATCCAGTGGTGGTGCGTAAGTCAAATGGGAAGTGGAGGCTGTGTATTGATTACACAGACATCAATAAGGCGTGTCCAAAGGATCCCTTCCCTTTACCATGCATTGACCAGATAGTGGACTCCACTGCCGGGTGTGACCTGCTATCATTCCTCGACGCCTATTCAGGATACCATCAAATCTTCATGATGAAGGAAGACGAGGAAAAGACCGCGTTCATCACCCCATGTGGTACGTACTGTTTTGTATGAATGCCTTTCGGGTTGAAGAGCGCTGGTTCAACGTTTTCCCGAGCGGTCCAAATTGGTTTTGAACCCCAGCTACATAGAAATATGGAAGATTATATGGATGATATAGTGGTCAAAACCAAGGACAGGGCCACGCTCGTGCAAGATCTAGAAGAAACATTTGCAAATCTGCGCAAGATCAACCTCAAGCTCAACCCAGAGAAGTGCGTGTTCGGTGTCCCATCCGGCAAGCTTCTTGGGTTCTTTGTGTCTCAACGCGGGATCGAAGCAAATCCCGATAAGATCAAAGCAATTGAGCAGATTGAGGCGCCAAGGCGGGTCAAAGACGTCCGTAGGCTCGCCGGCTGCGTTGCTGCCCTGAGTAGGTTCATCTCCAAATCTGCTGAGCGCGCCCTCCCCTTTTTCAAAGTTTTGAAAAAGGTGGGTCCAATGAAATGGACTCCGGAGGCAGAGGCAGCACTGCAAGATTTGAAGAGGTACCTCTCATCAACGCCAATACTAGTCGCGCCCAAGCCACATGAGTCGTTGCTGCTATATCTAGCGGCGACGAATCAAGTGGTCAGTGCTGCGCTGGTGGCACAGAGGGAAGTTAAGGAAGAAGCAGCAGTAGCAGCGGAGCCGTCGGATGATGGGCCGGGGCTCTCCCCGGTAGGGCCTGACGCCGGCAAGGCGGAACCCCCAGCAAGCCCCGGTCCCGGCAAGACAGGGCTGGCGCAGATGGGCGAAGTTGAGCAGAAGAAGAAGGTGGTGCAGCACCCGGTTTATTTCGTCAGTTCCCTCTTGCAGGGAGCTAGATCGAGATATTCTGGTATGCGGAAGATGCTTTTCGGCCTCCTTATGGCCTCGAGAAAGTTGCGCCACTATTTCCAAGCACATGAGATCACTGTCGTCACCCGCCTCCCTTTGCAACGAATCTTGCACAACCCAGATGCAACTGGGAGGATTGTGGAATGGGCATTGGAGCTGTCAAGCTTTGGCCTCAAGTTTAAAAGTACTTCGACAATCAAGAGCCGAGCCTTGGCAGAATTCATAGCAGAATGGACCTCAACGCCCGACGAAGAGATTCAAGAGACCACCCTTCCCGGCAAGGAGGCATGCCGCGACTGGATTATGTACTTTGATGGGGCATTCTCACTGCAAGGTGCTGGTGCTGGCGTGCTACCCGTTGCGCCCACTGGAGAGCGCCTCAAGTACGCAGTCCAGATGCACTTTCCCCGGGAAAAATCAACGAACAATACGGCGTAGTACGAGGGATTGCTTGCCGGTCTCAGGATCGCGGTAGACCTTGAAATCAGGAAGCTCATCATCAGAGGTGATTCGCAACTCGTCGTCAAGCAAGTTAACAAGGATTACCAGAGCCCATTGATGGAGGCCTATGTGGATGAAGTGAGGAAGTTGGAAGAGCGTTTTGACGGGCTGCAAGCAGAGCATGTTCCCCGAGCAGAGAACAGCATTGCTGACGACCTGTCGAAGCGCGCTGCACTCAAGTTGCCAGTAAAACCAGGTACCTTTGTGCTTCAATTAACTCAGCCATCCGTTGAACCATCAGCAGGATAGAACAAGCGAAGGAAGGCGGGCCCCGGCAAGTACTTTCCTGCTGAGCTCCCAAAAGCCACCGGCAAGGGGGCTGCCAGGTGCCCCAAGCCTGCCGAGGAGTAGCAGTCTCCGGCGGGAGCTCAGGCCCTGGCCGTAGAGACAGCTACCCCTACGGTCGAAGACGAGCCCTTAGTCCTTGCCGTCGAGCCCCAGGCTCCGGCATGGGCACAGCACACCGTCCATTTCCTCCAGACAGGGGAGCTCCCTGAGGAACAGGAAGAAGCAGAGAAGGTAGCCCGATGGTATAGCATGTACCAGTTTGTGGATGATGCCCTATACAGGAGAAGATCAAACGGCGTGCGATTGAAGTGCATTCCTCGGGAGGACGGACTGGGGCTGTTGGTAGAGATACATGGAGGCGTGTGTGGCTCCCACATAGGGTCGAGGGCCCTTGCCGGCAAAGCATTCCGGCAAGGTTTCTTCTGGCCCACCGCTCTCCAGGCTGCAAGTGCACTAGTAACCAAGTGTGAAGCGTGCCAGTTCCATTCAAAGAAGCTTCATCAACCCGCCCAATCTCTCCAGACAATCCCTCTTTCCTGGCCATTTTCAGTCTGGGGGATCGACATACTAGGCCCCTTTCCCTGTGCTGTCGGGGGCTTTGAGTACTTGTACGTCGCAATCAACAAGTTCACAAAGTGGCCGGAAGTGGAGCCGGTGAGAAAGGTGATAGCACAATCAGCCGTCAAGTTCTTCAAGGGGCTAGTCTGCTGTTTTGGTGTACCGAACAGAGTCATCACCGACAACGGCACGCAGTTCACGAGCCGCACCTTCATGCAGTATATTCAAGACCTCGGGGGCAAGGTTTGTTTTGCTTTTGTGGCTCATCCCAGAAGTAATGGCCAGGCTGAGAGGGCAAATGCAGAGGTGTTGCGAGGCCTCAAGACCAGGACTTTTGACAAGCTACACAAGTGCGGAAGGCGCTGGATTGATGAGTTACCAACAGTTCTTTGGTCGATCAGGACGACGCCAAATCGAGCCACTGGCCAAACACCCTTTGCCCTGGTATACGGGGCAGAAGCAGTTCTCCCCACAGAACTCATATACGGGTCACCTCGAGTGCTCGCTTACGATGAGCTTGAGCAAGAGCAGTTGCGCCAAGATGATGCGATGCTCCTTGAGGAAGATCATCTCCGGGCTACTGCGCGAGCTGCTTGCTACCATAGCCGCAAGGTTCATGCCCGAAGCCTTGAGGAAGGCGACCTTGTTCTTTGGCGAGTTCAATCTGCCAAGAATTCCAACAAGTTGACGCTGAAGTGGGAAGGCCCTTACTGGGTAATACGAGTCACCAGGCCCGGTGCAGTCCGCCTGGAGACCGAAGATGGGATTCCAGTGAGCAACTCCTGGAACATCGAACATCTTCGCAAGTTTTACCCATAAGGCGCGGTTGCCGGGCCTCCCGGCAAACCACTTTTTGTACAAGCCTTGCCGGCAAGGCATGTAACCATTTGTACAAAGCCAGGCGCAGACCCTGAGCAACAGATAAATAAATGAAGCACTGGTGCCCTAGAAATTAGCATGCATGCTAGGTTGAGTCTCTCTCTCTGTGTTAGGGTTGATAGTGCTTGGCGGCGGCTAACCCCTAGCATAGAGGTCGAGTCATGTCTTTCTGTCTCTTCCAGTCCGTTCTTGGTTCGCAGGATGCACAGGCTTTCTGCGGAGCCGTTTGGAGGAAAGAAGGCGGATCGACACCATCGACCCCGGCAAGCCAAGGTTGTCAGGGGCTGCGAATTTAGATAAGTTTTATTTCCCCCGCCATGCATTTCCGTATGAAACTTGAACGTACGAGACTTCGATCATTCCTATACCACCGTGCTCCCTCTTTCCTATGCTAAAATCTCTTTCAGGCCGGAATCTGGTTGTAGTTGCGGTGGAAGGGAAATGAGCGAGGGGCGTAATCTTGCTTTGTCCCCACCTCCGCCAAGGGCGTGAGTGTGGTCGGGCTGTAAAGCGGGAGGACGGCAAGGCTTGTTGTCGGGCGATGTTGTTTGTTTATAAAAACAAGGACTCGCTCCTTGGTGTGGGCCTCGCTCACGCACAAAAAAGCCCGGCAAACTCCCTTTTCATTAATACGTTGATCAAGCAAGTACAATTCATACGGGATGTAAACATGAGCAAGGGGTTACAAGGTCTAAATTTGACAAGTTCCCGCAGGCTTAAGATCTAAAAAAAGATAAGATGCCCGTAATCCCTTTCTTGTCCCTCTCCTCAAGAAGCGGATCAGGATAAGCAGGAGGGCAAAAGGAGTGCCTAGGCGAGGCACGAGCAGCAGAAGACACCAAGAGAATGTCTCGGCGGCCGCCCAGAAGAAGGCTGGTGATGATGGTGCCGGGGGAAAAAGCTGGAAGATGAGGCAGCGGGCCGCCAATACGCGACGAAGGCGTCGGTGCCATCGTACTCCGACTTGACGGCCCGCCACCCGCCTTCTTCATCTTCTCCGGCCCTCCAGCGCCAGCCGCTAGGAGCGACGGCCCCGAGAAGTTCAAGGAGCTGGCTCAAGGAGCCACCGCCAAGAACCACCCCTCCCCAGCAAACCGCTCTGCTGGGGAGAAGGCCAGGTGCAGATGGTGCTACTGCCGGCGTTGCCTAGGGATGGGGCGTCCGACTTCTAGTCAGACCCGTCCTCGTCGTTCTCCCCACTGGTCCTCTCCTCGCCGCCGTCGCTCGAGGAGGAGCTCTCGTCATCGGTCGAGCTCTCCGTGCAGCACCCTAGCCTGTGTCCCGAGCGCCCGAAGACCTTGACGGAGAGCAGATCGCTCTCCACTAACTTGAAGAGGAGAACGTGCCCCTTCATCAAGCAATGGGCGCGTGCGAAGGTTTTCCAGCCCCGATGAAGAAGCATTACATGAGGGAAGGGGAACCTTGTGTTCACCCACATGTCGCCATTGCAACACCCTTCATGTGAAGCCGCAGCCTCGGTGGCTGGTCGATCTCCAGCACCCTTGCGAACGCCTCGGGAAGGCGAAGGTGGCTCACGCAGTTGCAGGATGAACTCTAGCGCCGTGTCCCGACATGGCCGCTCGACGAAGCAGAAGGAGACGGAGGCGGAGATGGTGATGGAGATGGCGATGACGTGGGTGCCCCCCTGTCGCGCCCGCCTCGCCGACCGCGGCCCCGTCCAGCACCTCCACCTCGAGTGTGGCCTTCGCCTTGGGCGGCTGGCTCTTCCTTGACCGCCGCGGCTCTCTGGCGGGAGGAAGACCTGGTTGCCTCTGCGGAAGATCGGCCACGGCCACGCCCTCTCGCCATGCTAGTGGATGGAGAATGGAGGCGAAGGGAAGACGTGAGAAGATGCCTCCCTCCTCCTCCCGAGTCCCTTTTTTATAGCCGGGCGGGGAAGGGTAAAAAACCGGCTCTACGCCTCTGAAGAGCCCGTTCAAGTCTGGCTCATTAAGTTGGCAACAAGCGAGCCAATCAACCGCCCTCCTCACCCAATCAAAGGCGCATAGGTACCGGCAATAGCACGCCTTCCCATATCCCGCGCGTCTGTCACCTACCCCGCGCCGTGCATGCGGCGTACGTGGCGAAAGGGGCGAGCGTAGTGGGAAACGTGGAACGGTGGACCCAAGGCTAGGAGAGTAAATGAGTAGCGGCCCTGCAGTTTTCCCTCTTTTATGGGGAAGACGCAAGCCGCCTCTTTACTATTCACCGCGGGATGATGCAAGCATGCTGCGGTCATCCCATGCACGACCCCCACGTCACGCATTCAACGCGGGTCATGGGGAAGCGCAACTGGCGAAGAAGTTATCGTAGTAAAACTCTGCCACGCGTGCCCACGCACCGTTCTGGGCCCGGCCCAACAACACTCTACGCTTAGGTGTGGCCCAGGCCCGGGGGCTCCTGTCGGTGTACAAAAGTAGGGGCCTTCTGTACCCCTTTACATGTGCACGAGCAGTTGTAGCCGCACCTGCGGCCACGCTTGGCGGGATAGAGGAAGCAAGGAACAAGGCTACCAGAGCTGCGCTGAGGCCAGAGGCGCGAAGAGCGAAGGGGCAAGGTGGGTTTCCCCTGGCAAGAGCCTTGCTGGGGACGACCTACGCTGCCCCGGCAAGGGCCTTGCCGGGGCAGCGTACCCAACACCAGCGGTACCGCCACCCTTGAGCCTGAGAGTTCTGACACCATCGGCAACATTGGAACCAAGGCTCGGGAGGCGCCTGCATGGTGGCATGCAGATCTTTGTGAAGACTGAAGGCGTGCAAGACCAGATAAGAACCAGAAGACGAAGGCCCCCTGGCAAGACCCTTTCCGGGAACGCTCACAAGACCCCGGCAAGACCCTTGGCGGGGACATCTGCGGGGTCACAACCAGGCCCGCACTTACCAAGGTTTCACTACCACATGGCCGTCCCGATGTAGCAGCTAGCCTGCCAACTAGGCACGCACCTACGTGGAAGCATGCAACTCCTAGGCCAACCAAGCAAGCACCTGCGTGGTGGCATGCGAATCTTCGTGAAGACCCTGCCACCGCACCAGCGTAGCGGCCAGCCAGCCAGCGTGGCGTTGCATGCCTCGTCAGCTTGGACGCGCGTCAAAGCGAGGCGAGGCAGCGACGGACGAGACAAGCTTCCTTGCCGTCCCCGATAAAGCAAGAGGACACGTCGGCAGCGCATTTAATGCGTTTTGTCCCACGATGTTAGAGATAAACTTGTACGCTGTAGACACTTTCCACCTCCTGTGTGCCGCTGTGGCAGCCCCTTTGACATATAAAAGGAGGCCCGAGGCGTACTGAGGGAGGATTCAGACTTTTTGGGCTAGGCATGCACCGCAACTAGTTCAAGATCTCAAGAGCACCAAATATACACCAAAGCAGGACTAGGGTATTACACATCACTTGCGGCCCGAACCTGGATAAAATTCCCCCGCGTTGATCTTCTAAACCCGCTCTTTTTACAGCCCCGCGCCCCGGCAACCGTAGTAGGGATTCCCTGTGATCCCATAGATGTCGTTCTTGAACCCCCGACAACTTTCATACACTTATAGCTCTAGTGCATCCGTTGCATGGCAATCCCTACTCACTTGCATCGATATCAATTGATGGGCATCTCCACAGCCCATTAATTTTCCTAGTTGATGTGAGACTTTCTCTTTTTTGTCTTCTCCTCACAACCACCATATTCTATTCCACCTATAGTGCTATATCCATGGCTCACACTCATCTCTTGCGTGAAAATTGAAAAGGCTTGAGAACATTAAAAGTATGAAACAATTGCTTGGCTTGTCATCGGGGTTGTGCATGATGAAATACTTTGTGTGATGAAGGTGGAGCATAGCCAGACTATATGATTTTGTAGGGATAACTTTCTTTGGCCATGTTATTTTGAGAAGACATGATTGCTTTATTAGTATGCTTGAAGTATTATTGTATTAATGTCAAATGATAAACTATTGCTTTGAATCACTCGTGCCTTAATATTCATGCCATGATTAGATTATATGATCAAGATTATGCTAGGTAGCATTCCACATCAAAAATTATCTTTTTTATCATTTACCTACTCGAGGACGAGCAGGAATTAAGCTTGGGGATGTTGATACGCCTCCATCGTATCTATAATTTTTTATTGGTTCATGCGAATATTCTACAACTTTCATATACTTTTGGCAACTTTTTATACTATTTTTGGGACTAACATATTGATCCAGTGCCAAGTGCCAGTTCCTGTTTGTTGCATGTTTTTTGTTTCGCAGCATATCCATGCCAAACGAAGTCCAAACACGATAAAAACTTACAAAGATTTTTTTGGAATATATGTGATTTTTGGGAATTGGAATCAACGCGAGACGATGCCCGAGGGGCCCACAAGCCCTCGAGGCGCATCCCCCTACCATGGGCAGCCAAGGGGCTTGTGGCCACCCCGTAAGGCGGTTGGTGCCTTTCTTCCGCTGCAAGAAAGATATCCGGATAAAAATCCTGTTAAAATTTCAGCCCAATCGGAGTTACGGATCTTCGGGAATTTAAGAAACGGTGAAATGCCAGAATCCGGAACGCAGAAACAGAAGAAAATAGAGAGAGAGAGATCCAATCTCGAAGGGGCTCCAGCCCCTCCGCTGCCATGGAGGCCAAGGACCAGAGGGGAAACCCTCCTCCCATCCAGGGGGAGGTCAAGGAAGAATAAGAATGAGGGGGGCTCTCCCCCTCTCTCCCGGTGGCACCGGAACGCCGCCGGGGCAATCATCGTGTGACGGCGATCTACACCAACACCTTTGTCATCTTCCCCAACATCTTCATCACCTTCCCCCATCTATATTCAGCGGTCCACTCTCCCGCAACCCGCTGTACCCTCTACTCGAACATGGTGCTTTATGCTTCGTATTATTATCCAATGATGTGTTGCCATCCTATGATGCTTGAGTAGATTTTTGTTGTCTTATCGATGATTGCTATGATTGGTTTAATTTGCTTGTGGTTATGTTGCTGTCCTTTGGTGCCCATCATATGAGCGCGCGTGTGGGTCACACAATAGGGTTAGTTGTATGTTGATAGGACTATGTATTGGAGGGCAAGGGTGATAGCAGCTTTAGCCTAGCATAAAAATTGATGCATACGGGATTGATGGGGGACCAATATATCTTAATGCTATCGTTGGGTTTTACCTTAATGAATGTTAGTAGTTGCGGATGCTTGCTAATAGTTCCAATCATAAGTGCATATAATTCCAAGTAAGGGATGATATGCTAGCAGTGGCCTCTCCCACATAAAACTTGCTATCGGTCTAGTAACGTAGTCAATTGCTCAGGGACAATTCTGCAACTCCTACCACCACTTTTCCACACCCACTATACTAACCTAATTGTTTATTTATCTAAACAGCCCCTAGTTTTTATTTATGTGCTCTTTATTATCTTGCAAGCCTATCCCACTACACCTACAAAGTACTCCCTCCGTCCCAAAATTCTTGTCTTAGATTTTTCTAGATACAGATGTATCTAATACTAAAATGTGACTTGATACATCCGTATCTAGACTAATCTAAGACGAGAATTTTGGGACGAAGGGAGTACTTCTAGTTTCATACTTGTTCTAGGTAAAGCGAACGTTTAGCGTGTGTAGAGTTGTATCGGTGGTTGATAGAACTTGAGGGAATATTTATTCTACCTTTAGCTCCTCATTGGGTTCGACACTCTTACTTATCGGAAGAGGCTACAACTGATCCCCTACACTTGTGGGTTATCACTCACCTATTACGTGTTATGATTCGCATATCGCAAGGTGACAATAATTGGGATTATTTCCTGTGATTAGCTTAGTTTGAGGACTTCATGTATTCACTATGTGTTAATGCTTTGTTCCAGTTCTCTATTAAAAGTAGGCCTTAATATCCCTTAGTTTCCTTATGGACCCCGCTGCCACGGGAGGGTAGGACAAAAGATGTCATGCAAGTTCTTATCGCAAGCACGTATGACTACATACGAAATACATGGCTACATTACATTGATGAATTGGAGCTAGTTTTGTGTCGCTCTAGGTTGTAACTGTTATATGATGAATGTCATCCAACACAATTATCCATGACTGAACCAATGCCTACGACTTTTGCATATTGATCTTTGCTAAGTTACTACCGCTGCTGCTGCTGTTACAATTGCTACAAAACTACTACTGCTACTGTTACCGTTATTGTTGCTATTGGTACTACCGCTATCAAACTATCATATTACTGTGCTGCTGATCACTGTGTTGCAGATATTTGGTTCTCCAGGTGTGGTTGAATTGCCAACTCAACTGCTAAAAGTTGCAAATATTCTTTGGCTCCCCTTGTGTCAAATCAATAAATTTGGGTTGAAGACTCTACCCTCGAACATTGTTGCGATCCCCTATACTTGTGGGTTATCAAGACCTTTTTTTGGCGCCGTTGCTGGTGAGCATAGCTCTATTTGCTGAGTCACTTAGGATTTATATCTGTTGATCACTATGAAGAATCTGAAGGATGATATAACACAGATCGTTCCCTTTAGGACGAGGGGAGATAAGGAACTGTTATCTAGCTCTACAATTGATTCGCCTTCTGTTTTAAGTAAGCTTGCGACACCACCACCTGCTATTAATTCTGATATGTCACAAATAATTGATGATGCTACTTCTGCTATGAATAATGATGTTGATGATGCTAGTACTTTGCTTGATGATACTGTGTCATTAGGTGAATTCCTTGATGAACAACTTGCTAAAGCTAAAGAATTTGAGAATGCTTAAACTGATGAAATTATTGAAACTAGAAATTATGATTCACCTATTAGGGCTAGCTATCATAGAATTGAAATGCTTTTACCCGGGGGATTTTTGTTGGTGAAGAGATAACTAGAGAACTTCTTGCTTGTAATGATAGAGAGGATGTTGCGAAACTACTATTTAGGCTGAAAGAAAAATCTTTGGATGCAAGAATGATATATGATCCTAAGTTTGCGACTTCACCTATCTTTGTTAGTGATAAGGATTATGAATTCCCTGTCAATCTTGAGTTAATTACTTTGGTTAAATTTGATCCTTTCCATGGTTATGAATCTGAAACTGTTGTGGCACACCTTACTAAATTGAATGATATAGACACCCTATTTGCTCATGAGCAAATTTTTTTGCTAGTACTATATCCTTAAGTTGTTTCCTTTCTTATTGAAGGGTGATGCTAAGATACCGTTTAATACTATTGCTCCTGGTTGTGTGCGTAGTCCCCAGGATATGATATATTACTTCTTTGAAAAATATTTTTCTGCTCATAAGAAATAAGCTGCCTTATAGGAAATATTTAACTTTGTGCAAATTAAAGAAGAGAATCTCCCTCAATCTTGGGGTAGGCTTCTCCAATTACTTAAAGCTTTGCCTGACCATCCTCGCAAGAAAAATGAAATACTTGATATATTTTATAATGGACTAACCAATGCTTCTAGGGACTACCTAGATAGTTGTGTTGGTTGTGTTTTCAGGGAACGAACTATTGAACAGGCTGAAGTACTATTGAATAATATATTGAGGAACAATAATGATTGGATACTTCCTGGACCACCAGCTAAACCAACCCCAAAGAAGAGGGGTGTTCTATTTCTCAGTCCTGAAGATATGCAAGAGGCAAAGAAATCTATGAAAAAGAAGGGTATTAAAGCTGAAGATGTTAAGAATTTACCACCTATTGAAGAAATACATGGACTTGACATGACGACACAGATAGTAGAGTTAAATTCTCTTACGAGGTTTGATGAAGGTGATATTCCTTATAATAAATCTGCTATTCAATTCTTGGATGAATTTGATAATTACATTGTTAAGCAAGAACATTTTAATGGGCATGTTATGAAACAAATGAAGCATAATGCTTACATGATTGATCGCTTGAGTGACTTGATGTTTAGAATTGCCAATGATTTTAAAGTTCTAGGTAAACATGCTTCCATGGTCAAAACTCAGTTAGAACAATTGCTAAATCTCAAAATGATTTGGTCAATGAAATGAATAATAATATGAATGATCATGCTGTTAGAGTAATTGATACGTCTCCAACGTATCTATAATTTTTTATTGTTCCATGCTATACTATAAATCTTGGATATTTTATATACATTTACTAGCAACTTTATATCATTTTTTGGGACTAACCTATTAAATTGGTCCCCGGTGCTAGTTGCTGTTTTTTGCTTGTTTTTTACTTTGTAGAATATCAATACCAAATGAAGTCCAAATGCTACAAACCTTTTTGGAGATTTTTTTCTAATGATAAGAGACCCTAGAAGCTTCTAGAGTCCACAAGAAGAGGCTCGTGGGGCCCACTAGGAACCAGGGCACGCCAGGGGCCTTTGGCGTGCCCTGGTGGGTAGTGGGGCCCATAGGCACCGTCTTGACCTACCTCTGCCTCTATAAATACTCTAAAATCCCCAAAACCCTAGGGGAGTTGACAAAATACTTTTTTCGCCGTCGCAAGTTCTAGAACAACGAGATCCAATCTAGAGGCCTTTTCCGGCACTCTGCCGAAGGGGGCAAGAATCACAGAGGGGTTCTTCATCATCCTTGCTGCCCCTCCGATGATGCGTGAGTAGTTTACCACAGACCTAGAGGTCCGTAGTTAGTAGCTAGATGGCTTCTTCTCTCTTTTTGATCTTCAATACAATGTTCTCCTTGTTCTTGGAGATCTATTTGATGTAATGACTTTTTGTGATGTGTTTGTTGGGATGTGATGAATTGTGAGTTTATGATCAGATCTATCCTTGAATATTATTTGAGTTTTCCTTGAACTCTTTTATGCATGATTGTTATAGTTTATCTTATCTACATCATGTCATCTTTCCTAATGCATTACTCTGTTTTTCCATGAACTTAATACACTAGATGCATGCTGGATAGCGGTCGATGTGTGGAGTAATAGTGGTAGATGCGGAATCATTTCAATCTAGTAATCTTGGACGTGATGCCTATATACATGATCATTGCCTTGGATATCGTCATAATTATTTGCTTTTATATCGATTGCCCAACACTAATTTGTTGACCCACCGTATGCTATTTTCTCGAGAGAAGCCTGTAGTGAAAACTATGGCCCCCATGTCTATCTTTTATCATATAAAAATCCTAAAAATACCTTGCTGCAACTTTCTTTTCTTTATTTTATTTTATTGTTTCAGTTAGATCCATTTATCAAATCCTATACGGTTTAATCCATCTCAATACCGTTGAGGGATTAACAACCCCTCTACGCGTTGGGTTGAAAGTATTTGTTGTTTGTGTGCATGTGTTGTTTACATAGTGTTGCTTGGTTCTCCTACTGGATTTATAACCTTGGTTTCATAAGTGAGGGAAATACTTATCTCTATTGTACTGCATCATCCCCTCCTTTTCATGGAAATCCCAACACAGCTCACATGCAGGTAGTAGTAATGACTAGAGGAGGTAGAATGACTCAAGAGCCACTTTATCCTGAAGGTCACCCTAAAAGAATTGAACTAGATTGTCAGAGAATTAATATTGATGCGCCTAGTCCATTCAAAAAGAAAAAGAAAAATGATAGGACTTTGCATGTGTCGGAGTAAATGGCCACGGGTAGCCTAACCGACTCCCCCTAGCTCTTCAAAAAATTATCAGGCCATTCAAGCATTCAAACATACAAAGCAGAGGGCCGCCTTCCCCCGGCCGACTATCCCCAGGGCCGACTCCCAGAAGGCGACCCAGTCTCAGAAACCTTCTCCAAGAAAGCTACGAGGTGGCCGACTCCAGGAAGCCGGCCCCAAGAGGACCGACTCCCAGAAGCCGGCCGTGAGGAATGCCGACTCCCAGAAGCCGGCCAAGACTGCACCCACCAAGACTGCACCCACATAACGGTGATAAGACGGGGCGTGGCCGCAGTACAGCCCACTACCCCTGAATCCCGAGGCAGGCATGGCCACAGGGCGCCGCACGGGTCAGCCATCTCCCGTCCGGCGCGGCACTGTAGCCATGTTGACCTCGATGTCACCCACCACAGGCGCCAGTACGGCCCGCGGGCGGCGGGCCCCTTAGCCAGAGAGACGCTCGAAGGCGGCCTGGCCTCCCCTAGGCGGCCAGGGGTGTAGCCGGCTCCCAATAGCCGGCTACCTCCCTCCCTCGAAACACGTGCCTCATTAAGGAGACAAGACGAGGTGAGGCTATAGTGAGAGTCCGTAGGACGGCGGCACTGTATCCGCGCTTACCTCGACAAAGCCCTCGTCATCAGAGGCGAGGCAACAGTAACCAGCCGCCGACCAGGCCCCCAAGTGGTGGGGCCGGCCTGTCGGCCAAGAGGCCGGCAGCCGGCGGGACCCACCAGTCGGCGGGCCCTAATGGCCGGCGGAGAAGCCGGCGAGCACAGACACTGACGGCTGGGACCCACGCCCAGCCGGATTACCATTGTACCCCCGGGGGGGTAGGCCTATATAAACCCCCCGGGACACCCATGCAAAGGGTTGGTCTCATAGAATTACACATACCACATAGAGAGAAAAGGAGAGCTAGCCTTGCCCTTCTTCTCCCTCTAACCCGACAGCTCAAGGAGCATTTGTAGCTACTTGTTTGATCTAGTGATCATGCGGAGACCCCGCAGAGCAGGACTAGGGGTGTTATCTCCACGGAGAGCCCCGAACCTGGGTAAGATTTGCCGGCGTGCATGTCTTCGCCTCATCCCGTTTCTAGGCACCGGCGACGTCTTACTAGCTCCCACAATGATAAGCCACCCGTTGGCATATGTCGCACCTACCACCCGACATTTGGCGCCCACCGTGCGGCCAGGTGCACCGTCGTCCGGAGACCTATTCTGGACGGGAACCCTTTTCCTCCCCCGCGAGCGCAGCCAGCATGCTGCACCCGATGGCGTTTGCCCCGACGCGCTGCAAGGCGTCGACGGCGCCTGCGCAGCGAGCTGCCTCGCCGATCTGCTCGGCGAGACTCGCATCTCCAACGAGCCCGCGTCCGACGTGGGCACGGACTACCCCGAGAGCCGCCTCGTCAGCCTCCTCGACCAACTTCACGTCTCCAGCAAGCCTGCTGTAGACTTGGAGTCAGTCGGTTCCACCGACCCGATGCTTGTCGACTCCGACACGGCATCGCTCGACGCCTACCCCTCCGATGTGGTAGTCTTCGACAACCCTCTCCCTCGAGCTGACAGCGGCAGCAGCGCTGTCACTGAAGTGCTGGTCATCAGCCACGTCACCAACTCGGGCGAGAACGCCCACGACGCCCTGCAAGCGGTGATGCATGACTTATCCGTCCCCATCCCGGCCGACACCGACGCCGAGACCCTGGAGGCACGCCGCCTCGCCCTCATCGCGGAAGGCTAGAAGATAACCTCCATGAGACGCCTCACCGAGGCTCACCAGCACGAAGTCGATCGCGCCGCCTTTGGCATGCCGCCTCGTGGCGGGCCGAGCCAAGCCGGCTTCATCAAGAAGCGCGGCGCGGCCATCGCCAGCATGCTGGGGGCAGACCGCCCCGTCTACGCCACCCCGCTCGAGAATCTACGAGCCGCTCAGGCGGCCACTGAAGAGCTAAATGGGCTGGGAGCCGATGAGCTCCCCTACATGACAAGGCGAATCCAGCAGCTGATCGATGCGGCCGCAGAACGGCACGAAGCCGGCGCCCGCGCTGAGAGTCCTCCCCCGCGCCGAGAGCATACCGCGACGTCCCGGAAGCCGACTGCGAGCGGCGCCCGCGCAAGGAAAGACAAGGAGCCGGCTGCTAGCCGCAGCCGGACTCGGATCACCATCGAGCGCGACGCGGAAGGCCGCCCTCGAGCAGTAGAGCGCCAAGGAAATCCGCCTCCTCCCCCGCCTCGAGGGGAGAGATATCCCACCCCGCCGCCTGTCACGCATCCGACTCTTGGTGGCCGACTAGGCCACCGCGAAGGAGTCGGCGAGAACGACGCCCGCCACCGGATCGACTGCCTAGCTCGATCCCTGGCGCTAGAAGAAGAAGACGATGTCGGCCCTCCATGCTTTGGCCCCCGCATCCGCGACAAGCCCTTCCCCAAAGGGTTCTCGCTCCCCAGAGACACGCTCAAGTACAACGGCTCTGTGAAGCCGGAAGATTGGCTCATCGACTACTCTACTGCTGTCAGCATAGCCAATGGCAACAGGCGCGTAGCCGTGAAGTACGTCCCCCTCATGCTGCAAGGCACGGCACACACTTGGCTCAACAGCCTCAAGCCCTACAGCGTCAACAGCTGGCTGGACTTCACGGAAGTCTTCGTCCGCAACTTCACCAGCACGTACAAGCGGCCTCGCAAGCCCCGCCAGCTCTCCCTCTGCGTCCAAGGGCCCACCGAGTCGACCCGCGATTACCTCACGCGGTGGGCCGAGCTCCGCAACTCCTGCGAGGGGTGCACGAGGTTCAGGCCATCGAATACTTCACTGCCGGGTGCCGAGAAGGCACCCTCCTCAAGCACCGACTCCTCTGCGACGAGCTGGCTACCCTCGACGAGCTGCTGATCATCGTGGACAAGTACGCCACGGACGACTCCTCGATGAAGACCGAGCTCCGAGTGGACGCCTCTGGGAAGGTGCTCGCTCCGGCTCCCAAGACGCCGGCTGGCGACCCCAATCGGCGCCCCTACCAGAACGACCACAAGCGCAAGGCCCCTATGCCGCCTTCCACCAGTCGGCAGGTGGCCACAGTCGAAGATGAGCAGCCCGAAGAACGGCCCGCTCCCAAGAAGAAGGGCGGCAGGCCGGCTTGGCAGCCGGCCTTCTCCTACGATCAGATTCTCGTTGCCCCCTGCAAGTTCCACAGCGGCGCGAAGCCGTCCAACCACACGACCCGAAAGTGCCACTGGCTCACATGGATCTCCAAGGGCGAGGGGCTGGTGCCGCCTCCGCCTCCCGGCCCGCCGCCTCCAGCCCCCCAGCAGCCGGCTGCTCGACCAGCAGTCGGAGCCATTCAAGATGAGTTCCCTGAAGAGCACGCCGCCTACGTCGTCTTCACGAGCCAAATTGAAGACAAGCATAGCCGGCGCCGACAGCACCAAGAGGTCAACGCAGTCGCCTCCAGCAATCCTGAGTTCATGCATTGGTCCGAGAAGACTATCAACTGGAGCCAGGCCGACCACCCAGAGGTGATGCCGTCCCCTGGCTCCTACGCATTGGTATTGGATGTCACCCTCGCAACAGAGAGGCGAGCTGCCCGATTCTCCCACGTTTTGATTGATGGCGGGAGCAGTATCAACATACTGTACCGCGATACCATGGAGAAGCTGAACCTCAAGGCAAAGCAGCTCATGCCAAGCCGGACCGTGTTCCATGGCATTGTACCCGGCCTGTCCTGTTCCCCGATCGGCAAGATCAAGATGGATGTTCTCTTTGGAGACAAGGATCACTTTCGCCGAGAAGCAATCTGGTTCGAGGTAGTAGATCACGAGAGCCCTTACCACACCTTGCTTGGCCGACCTGCTCTGGCCAAGTTCATGGCTGTGCCTCACTACGCCTACCTGAAGATGAAGATGCCGAGCTCGAAAGGGATCATCACTGTGACCGGCGACTACAAGAAGTCCATCGAGTGCGCCGCAGCCAGCAGTCGGCTAGCCGAGTCCCTCGTAGTGGCAGAAGAGAAGAAGATGCTGGAGCGAGTTGTGGCCATGGCTGGCAAGCAGCCGGCTTTGTCCCCCAACCCCAAGGATTATGATGCGCAGGGCTCCTTCCAGCCGGCCAAGGAGACGAAGAAGATACCTCTGGACGCGGAGAACCCGGAAAGGTTTGCAGTCATTGGTGCAAACCTGGACAGTAAATAGGAAGGCGAGCTCGTCGACTTCCTCCGTGAGAATCGAGACATCTTTGCATGGTCCCCAAAGGACATGCCGGGTGTTCCGAAGGATTTCGCCGAGCACAAATTGCACGTCCGAGCCGACGTGAAGCCGGTCAAGCAACCCCTCCGCAGACTGTCAGAAGAGAAGCAAAGAATCATAGGAGAAGAGATAGCCCGGCTCCTCGCCGCCGGTTTTATTATGGAAGTATTTTTCCCAGAGTGGCTTGCCAACCCGGTCTTGGTGTTGAAGAAGAACAACAAATGGTGTATGTGTATAGACTACACCAGCCTCAACAAGGCCTGCCCCAAAGATCCGTTTGCTTTGCCACGGATTGATCAAGTGATAGACTCCACGGCCGGATGCGAGCTGTTGAGTTTTTTGGATGCCTACTCAGGGTACCACCAGATCAAGTTGGACCCAGCAGACCGCCTGAAGACTGCCTTCATCACACCATTCGGAGCTTTCTGTTACTTGACTATGACATTCGGCTTGAGGAATGCCGGTGCCACTTTTCAGCGTTGCATGCAGAAATGCCTCCTCAAGCAACTCGGCAGAAATGCCCACGTCTACGTAGACGATATTGTGGTGAAGACAAAGAAGCGCGGCACCCTGCTGGAGGACCTCCAAGAAACATTTGCCAACTTGCGCCGATTCCAGATCAAGCTCAACCTCGAGAAATGCGTGTTCGGAGTACCAGCCGGCCAGCTTCTAGGCTTTCTGGTCTCTGAACGCGGCATTGAGTGCAACCCTGTGAAGATCAAGGCCATTGAGAGAATGGAGATTCCCACCAAGTTGCGAGATGTGCAGAAGTTCACTGGATGCCTGGCCTCCTTAAACCGCTTTATCAGCCGGCTAGGAGAGAAGGCTCTCCCCCTGTACCGACTCATGAAGAAATCCACTCATTTCGAGTGGAATGACCAAGCAGACCAAGCCTTCCATGAGTTGAAGAAGATGCTGACTACTCCACCTGTCCTGGCGGCGCCGACTGAGAAGGAGCCCATGCTCCTTTACATTGCCGCGACTAGCCGAGTGGTCAGCACAGTTGTCGTGGTCCAGCGCCCGGAAGAAGGCCGAGCCCAGCTAGTCCAGAGGCCGGTATATTATCTAAGCGAAGTACTATCCAGCTCAAAGCAAAACTACCCGCACTACCAGAAGATGTGCTATGGAGTGTACTTCGCCGCCAAGAAGCTGAAGCCCTACTTTCAAGAGCATCCCATCACGGTCGTGTGCACCGCCCCGCTTGCCAAGATCATAGGCAGCCGGGATGCATCCGGCCGGGTGGCTAAATGGGCCATTGCGCTGGCACCTTACACAATCTTCTACCAGCCCCGCACCGCCATCAAGTCCCAAGCATTGGCCGACTTCCTCGTCGACTGGGCCGAGACCCAGTACCTACCGCCGACTCCTGACTCTACCCATTGGCGGATGCACTTCGACGGGTCCAAGATGCGCACCGGCTTGGGAGCCGGCATCGTCCTCACCTCTCCCAAAGGCGACAAACTCAGATACATGCTGCAAATCCACTTCGCCGCCTCCAACAACGTGGCCGAGTACGAGGCGCTCATACACGGGCTCCGGCTAGCCAAAGAGCTCGGCATACGCCGGATCCTGTGTTATGGCGACTCAGACTTGGTGGTCCAGCAGTCATCTGGCGACTGGGACGCCAAGGATGCAAACATGGCGAGCTATCGATTCCTCATCCAGCAGATCAGCGGGTACTTCGAAGGGTGCGAGTTCCTTCACGTGCCACGGGCCGACAACGACCAAGCAGATGCCCTGGCGCGGATCGGCTCCACCCGACAGGCTATACCGACCGGTGTCTCTCTCCAGCGCCTCCTCAAACCGTCCATCAAGCCGTCTCCAGAGTCGGACTCTATCTTCGTATCGCCTGCCACCGATGCAGCCGGATCCGACTGGAGGAACCCAGCAGGCGGCGCGGGGACTTCGACAACCGGCCCGGGGACTGCCGTAGTCGCACCCGGCTCGGGGACTTCAGAACCCGGCCCAGGGACTGCAGCAGTCGGCCCGGGGACTGCAGCGACACAAGAAGCGGTGGCCGACTCCAACTCCCCACCACCCAACCCGCCCACCCGAGTCACAGTGGTCGAACTGACAGTAGAAGAAGTCACAGCTCCATCATGGGCCCAGCCCATCCTCAACTTCCTAGTCAATAGAGAGCTGCCGACTGATGAGATCTCTGCAAGACTAGTGCAACGATGATCCGGAGCATATGCAATAATAAACAGAGAACTTGTCAAGCGCAGTGTCACTGGAGTCTTCCAGCGCTGCGTCGAGCCAGAGAAAGGTGTGGCAATCCTTAAGGATATCCATCAAGGCGAATGCGGCCACCACGCAGCCTCAAGATCACTTGTGGCCAAAGCTTTCTGCCACGGTTTCTTTTGACCAACTGCTTTGGAAGATGCCAAAGAGATAGTCAAAAGCTGCAAAGGATGCCAAGTCTTCAGTTCCAAGCAACACCTGCCGGCTTCTGCACTCAAGACCATCCCCCTCACCTGGCCCTTTGCCGTTTGGGGGCTGGACATGGTGGGCCCATTCAAGACAGCCCGCGGCGGCTTGACACATCTGCTTGTCGCCGTGGACAAGTTACCAAGTGGATCGAAGCAAAGCCGATCAAGAAGCTGAATGGGTCGACTGCCATGACATTCATTGCCGACATCACTACTCGGTACGGTGTGCCGCACAGCATCATCACCGACAACGGCACAAACTTTGCCAAAGGAGCACTGGCACGTTTCTGCGCGACGCAGGGTATCCGACTGGACTTAGCGTCCGTTGCCCACCCGCAGTCAAACGGCCAGGTCGAGCGAGCAAATGGACTCATCCTCTCTGGCATCAAGCCCCGACTGGTCGTACCACTGGAGCGATCGGCCGGTTGCTGGCTCGATGAGCTGCCGGCTGTCCTCTGGAGTCTGCATACTACACCTAACAAGTCAACCAGCTTCACTCTGTTCTTCCTTGTATATGGTGCCGAGGCTGTCATCCCAACCGACATCGAGTTCGACTCGCCTCGGGTCACCATGTACACGGAGGCGGAGGCCAAGGAGGCGCGAGAAGATGGCGTCGACCTGCTGGAAGAAGGCCGGCTGTTAGCACTCAGCCGGTCCGCCATCTACCAGCAGGGTTTGCGCCGTTACCACAACCGCAAGGTCAAGCCAAGATCTTTCCAAGAGGGCGACCTTGTGCTTCGGCTGATCCAGCGAACAGCCGGCCAGCACAAGCTCTCGGCCCCTTGGGAAGGCCCTTTCGTCATCAGCAAGGCACTAGGCAACGACTCCTACTACCTGATCGACGCACAAAAACCAAGAGCATGCAAGAGGGATGATTCCGGCAAGGAGTCGGAGCGACCATGGAACGCGAACCTCCTGAGAAGATTTTACAGTTGAAAGCAGTATGTATCATGCTCCCCTTTTGTATTAAGTACGAAACAAAGGGCCCCCCGAGGAGCACTCAGGAACTGCCCTCCTTTATCTATGAACGACGAGTGTCATATTCATGAATGTATTATTACATTTGATTTTCTGTCTGACACCGGGTTCGACTAGTCGGCCCGGGGACTGGCCGCCTTAAGTTATATTAAAGTTCTACCTGAAGTCAGACAAGTAGTGTGCCGGCTCCCGAGCCCTCTCTTGTTGAAAGTCGCAGCTCGAAGAACCAACTGTCCGACTAGCAAGAGCCAAAGGCAGAAAGGATGCCCACACGAAAAACGGCTAAGGACTAACGAACTTATATAACGAAAAGACGGCCTCCAACCACGCTTGCCGGCTGTCAAAACAGCCGGCTGGCCGGCCTCCCAATCACTTTGCTATAATCCAACAAAGCTAGAGTACTTGCCCTCCCAACTGGCCAAGCACTTCTCCAGCCACAGATTGCAGAGCAACTGTCCGACTGGGGAGGCGGCAACCAAGCGGCGGCAAAGGAAACAGCAGAAGGATGAAAAGCAAAGAACAAGGGAAAGCCAAACGCATGCATATTCATATTTACACATAAGGCCCCCAACAGGCCGGCAATCAGCATAGTTCGAATACACCCCCAGTGGGTGGAATTGTGCAAACCTAACAAAACACTGTTCCAAGAGTGGTAAAACAGGAAAATAGAGGCAGCAGACTAGACTAAGGGCGCGGTGTGGGAGCCGGGTTGGTCGGTGGAGACGGCGCCACCGGCTGGAGGAGTGGCCGGCTGGCGGGTCTCGGCTTGATCATCGCCGGCTGCAGGCGGTGCACCCGCGCGTGCCTTGTTACTGGAGGCACGGTCAAGCTGAGGCTGACCGGCCGCTCCACCATCTGGCCCGGCGTCTTCACCCTCCTCCTCCTCCTCCTCGCCCTCGTTGCTGGAGTCGATCTCCTCCGCCGAGTCTTCGCCGTCTGCCGGGTTCAGCCCGAACCACTCCTCCGGCTGGGCAACACCGTTGTCATCCACCTCAGGAGCGAAGGCGGAGGTGTCAGTGTAGTCGGCGATCGCCGAAGCCCGCTGGATGATAGCCGGCCGCGCCGGCTCCAGCTCCGTGTCGGCCTCCTGCCGCCAGTTGGCCAGCTGGTCCAGACTCAGCTCGGGATACCAGGCCTTGGCGAACTCCAGCGCCCGCCTGGCGCCGGACCGAGCCGCCGAAGCCTTCCAGGCCTCGAAGCGGCCGACTGCCACCTCCAGCCAGTCGGCAGTCCGACTGGGGGTGCGGGGAATCACTTTACCAGGCCAGAGAGCGGCCAACACTTGCGCCCCAACACGCTGAAGCCGGCGGAGCAGGCGATGAGCCGGCTGGAGGCGGGCCTGGATCGCCAAGAGCTGCTCCTCCAGCGACCGGCGAGCGTTTGGTGCGATTTTGGCGCCAGCCTGGCTTTGTGCCTCGCGGTGGGCCTCGACGACCTGGTTGGCGACGGTAGAGTAGCCAGGGAAGTACTCTGCGCAAGGAAGAAAGAGAAAGAAGAGAAGAACACCAAGTCAGAAAACGAGCTAAAACGACAAGCGGCAAGAAAGGACGAAGAGGAAGGCGGCCTACCGTCAACCAAGTCTTCGATCTGGCCATAGCCGTTGATCAGCGTCTGCCTCGCTTCGGCCCAGCTGGCCGCCTCTGTCTCATACTCGGCTTGGAGGGTGGCCTCGCTGTCCCACACCGCCTTCAGGGCCGCCTTGTGGCTCTCCTCCTGGTCGGCCAACCTCTTGGCCAGGCGGTCACGCTCCTGTGCCAAGGCGGCAAACTCGGCCTCCTTAGCATGAAGGGCGGCCTGAGTCCCTCCCAGCTGCTCCCTTAGACTGGCATTGGCCGCTGCAGGGACGGCAGAAAAGAAAGAAGCAATAAGGAAAAAGTCGTCAAGGAAGATCCAACCCGACTGCTCAACAGTCGGCCCGAATCTCGGGGACTACACCCAGTGGGTGCGCTGACGCGCCCCCACGTGAGATAAAAGACGAAGCACTTACCCCGGCTCTCAGATAGGTCAGCAGTCTTCTGGGTCAGCTCCCGAGCCTGGGAGTTGAAGGCAGCCGCACGGAGGTTGTGGTAGTCCTGCAAGCCAGACAGAGGAGCAAATGAGAACAAGAATAGCAAAACAAGGCCCGCTAGGAAGTTCCAAGCCGCCTGCTCAGCAGCCGACTCGGAACTCGGGGACTACACCCAGTGGGTGCGCTGACGCGCCCCCACGGAAGAAATCAAGATCAAAAAAGCAAAGACAAGAAGACTAACCCGGATGGCCGCCCGCGTCGCAAGGAACTCGTCATTATATTTCCTCAGCGCCGCAGCCTGGGCCTGAAGCCGGTTCCGGACGTCCGGTGCGGCCATGTTCATCACTGCCGTCCCTCCACCCGGCGTCCACCCGAGCTGGCGCTGGCCGCCTCCATGTCCTGGGCTGACGAGCTGGAGCCCGCGGCCCTCTGCGGCTCTGATGCGGCCTTCTGCGGCTCCGATGCAGCCTTCCCCGCGCGCTGGCGCGACGGCGTCTGGACCACTAGATCAGTCCTCGCGGCCGGCTCGCCCCCGGCTGATTGCACAGGCGGCAAGTTAGGCCGGCCGCCTTGGGTCGCCCCAGTCGGCAGGGCCGGTGCTGCCTCCCTCTCCGGGACGACGACGTCGTCCTACCTCCCCAATCCCGGCTGGTCACCGCCGGCTTCTTCTGGCAGGGGTTCTGGGGCCTCAGGCGCCGCGACACGCAGAGGGGTGATAGCAAGGCCCCCTCCGCCATCGCCGCGGCCGCAGCCTCCGCTTGGGCCTTGGCCGCTGCGTCGGCGCGCGCCTTCGCTGCCTCCTCCTCCTGCGCCGCCTTGGCGGCGGCCGCCCTCAACTCCTCCGCCTCCCGCTCCTCCCGCGCCTCCCGCGCGTTCCGCTCCATCGCCGCCTGAAGCTCAGCACGGGGGTCCACGCGGCGAGTGGTGCTCCCGGATCCTCCCGGCGATCCGACGACGGAGGCGGCAGCAACCCGCTCGAGCGACAGTGGAGCCCTGATTTTTTGAGAAAGGACAAGGATTTAGGAATTACCAGAGAAAAGAAGAAATAATACATGAAGGAGTATACACTTACGCCGACACCGTCTGCGGCTGCTTCACCGCCTTGCGAAAGCGGGCCGCCTTCCCGGCCGCCTCTTCCCGCCTGGTCGCCGCTGCCCCGCCCTTGGGCTTCTTCGGACGACTGCCGAACAAGCCCGACGCGGCATGACACTTCTACCCGCCGCCCCGAGCAGGCGGCGCGGCGGAGGAACCCGCGCCGTGGCTAGACGCCGGCTGGCGGCGTGGGACGACTTCCGCCTCGTCGTCGTCCGGCCAGTCGTCGAAGCTGACTCCAAGCCCGGAGCCGCCTGCCTCGCCGCCGGCTTGGCCGCCACCCGCCTCGGTGTTGTCGTCCATGGCGGCTGCCCCCAAGTCGGGGTCCTCCAGGTCGTGCTCCGTCCGGTCTGGGAGGAATCGGCGCTCCGCCCCCGATCCGCCTGCAGGCCGAAGGAGAGGGCTCTGTCGAGGCATGCCGACTAGTCAGAATCGGCCAAAAGGAACTCGGCGACAAAACTAAGAGAAGAAAGGGAACAAGAGAACATACCATGGGCGGCGGATGTGCTCGGGAATGTGGCTCCTTGCCAAACTGCCACTTTGCGGAGAGCTTGCAGTTCGCAAGGTAATTCACCATATGGGCCACCTCGTCGTGCGGCATGTCCTTGGTGCACATCCGACTCGGATCGAGCTGGCCGCTCATCTGACAGATAAGCGGCTCTGAAGTGGAAGCACCCGGCGCGTGACGAAGGCGGCCAGCAAGTCAGGACCAGTCAGGCCCTCCGACTGGATCATCACCCGCAGTCGGGCGACTGCCGCGGCTCCAGCCGGCGTAAGTGTCACGGCCCGATAGGACCACCGGGGCCGCCTACCCGCCGGCGGGCCGACTACGTAAGCCGGCAAATTGACGTAGTCGCCCTGCGGGGCGACGTTCTTCACGTAGAAGTATGACTTCTGCCAGAGCTTCACCGACTGGATCAGCGTGATGACGGGGAAGGGGTTGTCGGCTGCCACCCTCCGCATCGCGATGAAGGCGCCACTCTGAGCCGGCACGCCCTGCATACGCGTGCCTAGCTTGGACTGAAAGAACTCCCCCCAGAGCTCGAGGGTGGGGAGAACACCGAGATAGCCTTCGCACAAGGTGACGAAGGCGGACAGCAGCACCACCGTGTTCGGGGTGAGGTGGTGCGGCCGGAGTTGATAGAATTCAAGAAAAGAACGGAAGAAAGCGCTCGCTGGCAAGCCGATGCCGCGCAAGAAATGCAAGTGGAAGACCACCCGCTCGCCATCCTCCGGCTCCGGCGTGATCTCCTTCTCAGGCGTGAGACGGACCTGCACCTTATCCGCGCCAGGCAGCCGCCGCGTCTTACGGAGGAACTCGACGTGGTCCTCATGGACGTTGGAGCCGTCCCAGTCCCCGCCGTACTGCATAGCGGCGTGAGGCCGGCGAGAATGAGCGCGGCGGCGGGGAAAGGGATGGTGGGACGACGCGGCGACGAGGCGCTGCTGTGAGGGAGAGCAGGAGGAAGAAGATGGCGGAGAGGAGAGGAGCGTGCGAGCGTCTGCCGCTTCCCCTCCTCCCCCTACTTATAGCCTCGTGCAGCAAAGCCAAGGAGGCGAGGCGTGGGGTGGGACGTGGGATTAACTGCACCCACTCCCCCACGTCCCGCGATTACTGCGCCCTAAAAGACATGCCGAAACTGCCGCAGGAAGACGTGCGGACGGCGTTGGGCCACAGAGAATCCGCGCCTGGGCCTGGGCGTAAGAGTGGTGGGCCCCCGACCTGCGGCGACGTCTTGTCGCGTGCGTGGGCTGGCAGGCTTTTTTTCAGCCGAGGGATGCCACGTGGTTCGCATGCGGCGAGCGGCCGGCCCTCAGCCCGGCGCGCGCGCCAACAGGCTCCCGCCCTCCGACTTTAATTTTTTTCGCCAAGACGATGCGCCCAACCGAAGCCGGCTCCCAGCTGCCGGCTCGTCAAGATAAGAAGCTGCCCGAGCTTCTCGACCCCCGCTCAACCTCGAAGCCCAACCAGCTTCGGGGACTACTGTCAGAGTAAATGGCCACGGGTAGCCTAACCGACTCCCCCTAGCCCTTCAAAAAATTATCAGGCCATTCAAGCCTTCAAACATACAAAGCAGAGGGCCGCCTTCCCTCGGCCGACTATCCCCAGGGCCGACTCCCAGAAGGCGACCCAGTCTCAGAAACCTTCTCCAAGAAAGCTACGAGGTGGCCGACTCCAGGGAGCCGGCCCCAAGAGGACCGACTCCCAGAAGCCGGCCGTGAAGAATGCCGACTCCCAGAAGCCGGCCAAGACTGCACCCACCAAGACTGCACCCACATAACGGTGATAAGACGGGGTGTGGCCGCAATACAGCCCACTACCCCCGAATCCCAAGGCAGGCATGGCCACAGGGCGCCGCACAGGTCAGCCATCTCCCGTCCGGCGCGGCACTGTAGCCATGTTGACCTCGATGTCACCCACGACAGGCGCCAGTACGGCCCGCGGGCGGCGGGCCCCTTAGCCAGAGAGATGCTCGAAGGCGGCTGGCCTCCCCTAGGCGGCCAGGGGTGTAGCCGGCTCCCAATAGCCAGCTACCTCCCTCCCTCGAAACACGTGCCTCATTAAGGAGACAAGACAAGGTGAGGCTACAGTGAGAGTCCGTAGGACGGCGGCACTGTAGCCGCGCTTACCTCGACAAAGCCCTCGTCATCAGAGGCGAGGCAACAGTAACCAGCCGCCGACCAGGCCCCCAAGCGGTGGGGCCGGCCTGTCGGCCAAGAGGCCGGCAGCTGGCGGGACCCACCAGTCGGCGGGCCCTAATGGCCGGCGGAGAAGCCGGCGAGCACAGACACTGACGGCTGGGACCCACGCCCAACCGGATTACCATTGTACCCCCGGGGGGGTAGGCCTATATAAACCCCCCGGGACACCCATGCAAAGGGTTGGTCTCATAGAATTACACATACCACATAGAGAGAAAAGGAGAGCTAGCCTTGCCCTTCTTCTCCCTCTAACCCGACAGCTCAAGGAGCATTTGTAGCTACTTGTTTGATCTAGTGATCATGCGGAGACCCCGCAGAGCAGGACTAGGGGTGTTATCTCCACGGAGAGCCCCGAACCTGGGTAAGATTCGCCGGCGTGCATGT
Source organism: Aegilops tauschii subsp. strangulata (assembly GCF_002575655.3). Taxonomy (NCBI): domain Eukaryota; kingdom Viridiplantae; phylum Streptophyta; class Magnoliopsida; order Poales; family Poaceae; genus Aegilops; species Aegilops tauschii. Next base: position 233,142,582 of record NC_053035.3, on the reverse strand, counting down.
CTTCGCGTCATCCCGTTTCCAGGCACCGACGACGTTTTACTGGCTCCCACAATGATAAGCCTCCCGTTGGCATATGTCGCACCTACCACCCGACAACATGCTTCTAGTGAACCTGAAGTAGAAATTCTTCCGAGAATAGTAATGATGTTTCTGATGCTGAGACACAATCTGGTAATGAACATTCACCTAGTGATAATGATATTGATAATGGTGATGTTCATGTTGATGCTCAACTATACAATGATAAAGAACCTGATAATGATGTTGAAATAGAATATGTTATTGATCTTGATAACCCATCTCCTAAAAATAAACGTTATGATAAAAGAGATTTCATTCCTAGAAAACATGGCAAAGAGAGAGAACCATGGGTTCAGAAACCCATGCCCTTTCTTCCTAAACCACCTAAGAATAAGGATGGGGAAGAATTTGAAAGCTTTTCTGAAATGCTTAGGCTAGTCTTTTTGTGTACTCGTTTGATTGATATTTTAATGATGGCCCCTTATGCTAAATATATGAAAGATATTGTCACTAATAAAAGAAAGATACCTGAAGCTGAAATCTCCACCATGCTTGCAAACTATTCCTTTAAGGATGGAGTACCTAAGAAACTAGGAGATCGAGGAATACCTAACATACCAAGCTCCATTAAAAGAAATTATGTCAAAACTGCTTTGTGTGATTTGGGAGCCGATGTTAGTGCTATGACTTTCTCTTTATATAGAGGATTTGATTTGAATAAACTCACACCTACTGAAATATCATTGCCAATGGCCGGCAAATCAACTGCCATACCTATCAGTATTTGTGAGAATGTGCATGTTGTAGTTGCAAATGTTACTATCTTAACAGACTTTGTTGTACTTGATATGCCCGAGGTTGACAATATGTCGATTATCCTTGGTAAATTCTTTTTGAATACTGCAGGGGCTGTTATCGAGTGCAACAAAAGCAAGGTCACTTTTCATATCAATGGTAATGAGCATACGGTGCACTTCCAGACGAAACAATTTCAAGTGAATGGTATCAATGTTATTGAAAAGGCTTCGACAATTACTATTGAAAGTTTTCAACTCCCTCTTCCTACTGTCAAAAAGAAATACAAAACTCTTATTATTAGGGAGATGCATATCCCTGTAGAGGTAACCTAGTGTTATACGAAGGTTCTTTGGTTTCATGTTGCTCGGAAATAGTTTGTTAATAAGACTTGATCAACCTTACTAATGGATTCTTTTTTAGGGGCGTGTGGTCGATGAATTTAGTAAGCACAACTTTCTATACCTACTTTTTGTTCTCTATTATTTTTAGTTAAATACAATAAATTGCCATGATTATCCTATTTTCTGAATTACCCGTGCAATAAAAAATAGCCCCAAAATAAAAGTGCTAAGAATGATGTGAAATTTTAACATGAATTTTTTGGAATATTTAAGAATTTTTGGCACTAAACACATCACTGGGTGGGGTGCTCCTGGTGCCCACGAGGCACCAGGGCCCGGCCACCCCCGGGGTGCGCCCTGGTGGCTTGTGGGCCCCACAGGGACCCCCTCACTCATCCCTTCAGCACACTTTGTATCTTACCTCTAGAAACGGAACACCAAGGGAGTCATTGGGGACTCCTCGGATAGTGATTTCAACATTCCATGCAGGACGGAGGTCTGGCCGTGTGAATGGCCGCACAACGCCTTCATGAACGAAGCCGTATTCTACCAAGAGTTCGCGTAATTTGTTGCAAATGCCGGATTGACTGACTTCCTCGCAGATGAATGTGACCAGCACCACATCCTTACAAATTCCTTTGTGCAAAATTTTCATTTCCTGAATTGGCTCGAACCCCCATGGTGTGTTTTGATTTATATGTTGAACATCATGAGATGCTTGCTGAGTTTTGTGAGATATGCTTAATTCCATCTAATGGGGAAATAAGAGAGCCTAAACTAGAGGAGTTTGAGTGTTTCCTCCACACTTTAACTATGGGAGAGGAAATGGGCGTGTCGAAAGCCCGAGCCACTTGTCTGCGATTTCTTGTTGTTCATTACTTTGCTTTATTCACAGGGAAATGCTTGACATGCTTGACTGCTAGAGAGCAGGGTGGTGCACTCAGCGCTCCTGACCTCGCCATTTTATGCTATGCACTTTTCAGTGACAACACTTATAGCCTGGGTGCTATCATTGCACGCCGCCTTCACACTAATAGGACTAAGGGTAAATCCATGGTGGTATTTATGCTACTCGCTTAGGGAGATGTTTTCATGTTAAGATACGCCCTCATGATTATTTGTTGCCTAGAGTTTACTTAGATCACCAGTCTATGCAGGATCACCATTTTTTATGCCCCTGAGCCTCCTCACCACATTCGTTATAACTTGATTTTAGTGAGGATACTCGTGATATTATTCCGTTGCCTGCAGCTACTTTGTTTAACTTTCATGCCAGGAAAAGATACATTGTTATGCCACCGAACATCGTTGCTTACCGGAACGCGTTGGCAACAGCAGAGGATGAGGCCCAGGATTGGGACGCTCAGGTGGCCACCTTAGCACTTCCATATGGGACCAGATGGCTACTACGGATGGTGATTATCACTACAAAAAAAGACACATCCGTGACATTTTGGGCCGAACAATTTTTTTTCTGTCATACTTATGACACTTCTATGACGATAATTGTGACAAAACCCGGTATCATCATAGATGTGGTGGGCTCCTACTTCTATGACAAAAAATCATGACAGAAAATGGGCTTTTCGTCCTGGGCAGGCCAGAGATGCAGCTGCATGACATTCTTTGGGCTGTCCATGACGGAGAAAACCGTGGTAGAAGCGAGGGCAAGGAAAATATCGGGGGAGTTCCCGGTTAGGGTGGGTGGTCGGGGGCCGAGTGATGCATGTTTCTCTCATACGTACGCGCATGTGTGCGAGGCGTTGTGCTCTAACTGAACCCGAGCAAGGCGTTGGGCTCTAACTGAACCCGAGCGATTGCACTGCAGGCTACATGTTACTAAAACCGAGCGATCAATCGATCCCTTGCTGTTAACTGAACCCGAGTGATTCCTTTGCTACTGCTGCTAACTGAAGCCGATCGATGCTGCCTCTGGATGAACAGTGAGCGGTGTTGGGGGGTTTGGATGAACAATTCCTGGTGGGGGGTTGGATGAACAGGAACCCGTGGTAGTAGAGGCCGTTGCCGCTGGATGAACAGGACCCCCATCGATCGAGCCGGTGGATGAACAGGACCCCGTGGAGGGCTGGATGAACAGGACCCCGTGGACGGCTGGTTGAACAGTAGCCGGTGGAGGGCTGGATGAATAGTAGCCCGTGGAGGGGTGGTTGAACAGGACCCCGTGGAGAGGGCTGGTTGAATAGTAGCCGGTGGAGGAGCGCGCGGTGGAGGCTGGATGAACAGGAGCCCGTGGATGAACAGTCACAGGTGGAGGCTGGAGAAGGTCGATGGTGGATGAACAGTAGCCCGTGGAGGCTAGAGGAGGTCCACGGTGGAGATGAACAATATCCCGTGGAGTCCCGTTTTGTGGTATGCCACACCCCTCCCGATGAACAGGACCCCCGTTTCAACCGTAGCGCTCCAACACAAGTCTGTTTCCTCCGTTTTGCGGTATGCCACACCCCTCCCGATCAACAGGACCCCGTTTCGACCGTAGGAGGTTTGTTTCCTCCATTTTGCGGTACGCCAGACCCCTCCCGATGAACATGATCCCGTTTCCACCGTGGTCGGTCGAACACAAGGCCATTTCCTCCGTTCTGCGGTATGCCAGGCCTCGTTTCCATCGGCTGTTCCATCCAAGCCGGTTGGCTCCCGATGAACATCATGTGTTTCGTTGCCTCCGGATGAACACGACGCATTCTGTTGCCTCCCATGAACATGACGACGCAATTTCTCCGTTCCGACCCAGCCACAACCATTTACACGAGCCCTGGCCGTACGTATGCGCGAGTAGGCGTTCGAGACCCCGCACGTATGTACGTACGTGGCCGTATTTACTTTCTTGCACCCTGGCCACTGTACGTACATGTACATGCTACGTGCACGCCTCTACTACCACATGTGTGCGCCTCTACTACCACACGTGCCCTTCCTTACACGGCCACGGTTCATCGCTGCAGCCTGCAGATAGACCGGTCGACCAGTATGTATGTACACGTTCGCGACCAGAATGACAACGCTACGTACGCTTCAACCGGGTGGGTCCCGACTGTCAGGCACTTCCTTGCGTGCGAAGATGTAGCTGGTGGGTCCTAGCAGTCAGGGGGGCAAATCATTTTTTTCCCGTAATATGGACGCACTTCCTTGCGTGCGAAGATGTAGCTGGTGGGTCCCAGCAGTCAGGGGGGAAACATTTTTTTCGTGAAATACGGTGGCCCGTCCGGTGGGTCCCTGCTGTCAGGTGGAGGAATCATTATTTTCCACGTAATAAGGAGGCACTTCCTTGTTGCGGCCGTGGACCCAACTGTCAGCCTCTCCACGTACAGTACTCTTCCAATGGAATTCGTTCCTTGACCACGTTGACCACGCCGCGCCGAGAGCACCAGGGCGGTGGACGACGGCGAGGCCTAGGAAGGGGACGACGCGGAGCCAGGGAAGATGCGGCAGTGGATGCCCACGCGGAGAGGAGTACGAGGGTTCACTGGTTCGGCTTTGGTGTGAGGCTGCCGTCGCGGCAGAATAACACGAGGTGTGGGTGAGTGGAGGGATGGCCTGGCCAGCAGTGGGAGTAGTAGGGGCGGTGAGGCCTCCACGGCAGCACAGCCGGCCACAGGAGGCAGGAGCAGGCGTCACGACCGGCGCTGCTTTGGGCGGCTGGAGCGAGAAGACGAGAGGTTGAAGAAGCACTACTGCCGTTGGATGGACATCGTACGGTCACAGGAGCTAGAATCGTTCATATTGACTAAGTTGACAAAGCCCTCCGTCCCCGTCAACTTAGTAGGCCCAAGTCAGCCTCCCACTATGCTGGGTCCCAGCTAGAAGGGGGAGTATTCATTTTTTGTGTGTAATAAGGAGGCACTTCCTTGCGTGCGAAGATATAGCTGGCGGGTCTGACCTGTCAGTGGGGGGAATGTTTTTTTCGCGAAATACAGAGGCCCTTTCGGTGGGTCCCAGATGTCAAGTGGAGGAATCATTATTTTGCGCGTAATAAGGAGGCATTTCCTTATGTGCGGCCGTGGACCCAGCTGTCAGCCTCTCCACGTACGGTCCACGTCTGATGGATGTCGTTCGTTGACCACGTTGACCACGCCGCGCCGAGAGCACCAGGGCGGTGGAAGACGGCGAGGCCTAGGAATGGAACGACACGGAGCCGGGGAAGACTCGGCAGTGGTTGCCCACGCGGTGGGGAGTACGAGGGTTTACTAGTCTGGCTGCCGTCGCCGGAAAATAACAGGAGGTGTGAGTGAGTAGAGGAATGCCAGGGCGGTGGAAGACGGCGAGGCCTAGGAATGTAACGACACGGAGCCGGGGAAGACTCGGCAGTGGTTGCCCATGCGGTGGGGAGTACGAGGGTTTACTGGTCTGGCTGCTGTCGCCGGAAAATAACAGGAGGTGTGAGTGAGTAGAGGAATGGCCTGGACAGCAATGGAGTAGGGTGGGGTGGAGCGGCCTGTACAGCAGCACAACCGGCCACGGGAGGCGGGAGCAGGTAGTCCCACCAGCGCTGGTTTGGGCGGCTGGAGCAAGAAGATCAGATATTGAAGAAGCAGCACGGCCGTTGGATTAACATCCAATGGTCACTGCTGCTAGAATCGTTTGTGGACTAAGTTGACAAAGCCTTTCTTACACGTCAACCTAGTAGACCCACAAGTCAGCCTCCAAATCTGTCCCAAACAGCATACAACCCAAAATTTCTAGCCAGATTCAAATTAATTTAAAAACTAAACATACCTTAATTTAAATCCAATGAAATTTCATCCGCACAAAAACAATGAAATTTAAAATACCAAAATCCGAAAGAAAAAAGTATTTTGGAACTAATTGCCTGTTTGCTGTATTTTTTTCATTTTACAGCCCATTTATTATTACTTATAGCCCATTTCTTATTACTTATAGCCCATTTTCTGGGCAAAATGCATCCCTCCTCGTCTTGAAAGATTTCCGGCCCAGCAGGGCGTAGAAAAGCAAGTGGGCCTACATTGGTTATTCTGCAAAAAAGAAAATAGCTAGGCTAGCCATTTTCAGAAAGGAAAAAAACAAACTGGGCTGGTCATGTGCTAAACATATGAAATAAAAGCCTGGGCTAGACGGGCCACAACTCCCGCACAACCCACTTCCCTTCTCTGTCCCGAAAAAACTAAATTACTGCGCGCGTTGCTGGGTCCCTACTATCATCCTCACCATGCACAGTCATCTCCTTATTCCTCTCAGTTGTTGACCATGTTGACAACACCGGAGGGCGGCGCCACGGCGAGCGAACCAAGGCGGAGGACGATGGTGAGGCCTCGGACGAGAACGAACAGGAGCCGGGGAAGATGCACAGAGTTTTAGGGTGCGATGTGGCCACGATGTGTGCGCGGCAACACAGCCAGCCGTGGGAGGTGGGAGCAGGCGTCCCGCCGGCGCTGGTTTAGCTTTGGCGGCTGGAGTAAGAAGAGACTGAAGAAACACGATAGACGTTGAATGTCAATCCAACGGTCAAGGTTGGCACAATCGTTTGTTGACTAAGCCGACACCAAGTAGCATACTTTTATATATATAGGAAGAAAAGAAAAACTGGGCTCGTTCACCTGGTAACATTCCCGAAACTACAACCGTTCGATCTTGCGTCACAACTAAAACTGCGAGGAAAATGCGTTCGTCTGCCGTCCTCCTCACAGGGAACGTTCGCCACATAAGTGACTAGCACCCTTGGTATTCAATCGAGAGGCCTTGGGTTCGAGTCCCAGGAACTCTCAATTTTGTCCTCCTTCCTTCCTCGCAAAAAAAGAAAGAAAATCAAAGACTTGAGAAGGCGTACAGAACAAGCTAGTGTACCAGTAAAGAGACGTTGCTGAGTTTTAGAAAAAAGAGAGACGTGCTCGTGTAGCTGGTTCGAATCCAAACCTAGACTATGACTATATATGGTGCTATGCTACTCTGCAAGTAATGAAACTGACATATCCAATGTTCGCTTCTCCTCTTCTCTACTTACTCTGCCTAGCATCAGAAGCTCTGGCCGCAGCAACCATGTCCGCTGGCTGCTCGTCCACCTGCTCTTCAGCAGGAAACAACCAGATATGCGCCAAGTCGCCACCCGTACCATCGCCTGTGGGTCTCATCACACCCCCGCCGGCACATGCACCGCAGCCGGTTGCTCCTCGCAACCCGCTGTCGTTGGTGTGGTGCCACTGCTGCAAATCACGCAGAGTCATCCGTCGCTTCTCAACCACAATCCTCAACCCTGGCCGAGTCTTCTACAAATGCCCGAATCATGGGGTAATAATATGTTTAAGTGTTGTTCTGCTGCTTTCAGTTGCTGATTTTTTTAATAGTTTGGTTGATGATTTTCCAATTTGATTCGTGCAGAAAAGGGAAGATTTGTGTGATTTGTATTTCTGGGAAGTTGCTGATGTGAGGGAATGCAACTACGCTGATTATTTGGTTAGCCGAGGAATCCCAATACCAGCAGGTTGGGGTGTTGGACAAGTAACTGAAGGAATGGCAGAAGAGGAAGATGCAGAGGAGAAGGTTAAAGATGTAGTTCCTCTGATCATGGCCAAGCAATAGCTGCTAAACGGCCTTGACAGCAATGAGGAGATGAAAGAGCTTGTGAAGATAATGGGAAAAATACATGTGCTCTGTAGGATGATTGTCTCTTTATTTGCAGTGTATGTAGCACTCGTGATGTATTCAGTGGCTATGACATGAGCACTTTGCTGAAACTAGTAATGAATGAAACCTATGTAGCAGGCTGGGCGTAGTGTTGTGAACATCTAATGATTTCTATTAACGGAAATCGGGGGTATTCCCTTTTGCTCATAAATAAATAAATAGCAGAGGCCCTTTTGGTAATAAATAAATAAATTAGCAGAGGCCCTGTCGGTTCAGCTTTGTTCCCATTCGAAGACGTCGAGCAAATTGCAGTCCAACAGCAAACTATGTCATCAAATTCAAGTTTCACAACCAAATATTAGTACAACTAAACAACAATGTCATCATGTTTTACTCGTCATACAATCACCAAACACAAATCAACATACATAACAAGTGATGTTCTCACAGCAAAATACTAAACAACACGTTCATCAGGTTTCAGTTGTCATAGCAAACACAATTTCACATAGTAGATAAAAAACGTCTTGTGACAGGAAAATATGACAAAAGCAATCTAATCATCATCCGCAGCACACTACAAAAAAAAGACACATCCGTGACATTTTGGGCCGAACGAATTTTTTTCTGTCATACATATGACACTTGTATGATGATAATTGTGACAAAACCCGGTATCATCATAGATGTGGTGGGCTCCTACTTCTATGACAAAAAATCATGACAGAAAATGGGCTTTTCGTCCTGGGCGGGCCGGAGACGCAGCTGCATGACATTCTTTGGGCCGTCCATGACGGAAAAAACCGTGGTAGAAGCGAGGGCGAGGAAAATTTCGGGGAGTTCCCGGTTACGGTGGGAGGTCGGGGGCCGAGTGATGCGCGTTTCTCTCGTACACGTACGCGCGTGTGTGCGAGGCGTTGGCTCTAACTGAACCCGAGCGAGGCATTGGGCTCTAACTGAACCCGAGTGATTGCACTGCAGGCTACGCGTTACTGAACCCGAGCGATCGATCGATGGCTGTTAACTGAACCCGATCGAGCGATTCCTTCGCTACTGCTGCTAACTGAAGCCGATCGATGCTGCCTCTGGATGAACAGTGAGCGTTGCTGGGGGTGTTTGGATGAACAGTTCCCGGTGGGGGTGGATGAACAGGACCCCGTGGTGTTGCCTCTGGATGAACAGGACCCCGATCGATCGAGACGGTTGGGGCTGGATGAACAGGACCCCGTGGAGGGCAGGATGCACAGGACCACCCCGTGGAGGGCAGAATGAACAGTAGACGGTGGAGGGCTGGACGAACAGTAGCCCGTGGAGGGGTGGTTGAACAGGAGCCCGTGGAGAGGGCTGGTTGAACAGTAGCCGGTGGAGTAGCGCGTGGTGGAGGCGGGATGAACAGGAGCCCGTGGATGAACAGTCGCAGGTGGAGGCTGGAGGAGGTCGACGGTGGATGAACAGTAGCCCGTGGAGGCTGGAGGGGGTCGAAGGTGGAGATGAACAGTGTCCCGTGGAGTCCCCTTTTGCGGTACGCCACACCCCTCCCGATGAACAGGACCCCCGTTTCGACCGTAGTGCTCCAACACAAGTCCGTTTCCTCCGTTTTGCGGTACGCCACACCCCTCCCGATCAACAGGACCCCCGTTTCGACCGTAGGAGGTCCGTTTCCTCTGTTTTGCGGTACGCCAGACCCCTCCCGATGAACAGGATCCCGTTTCAAACGTGGCCGGTCGAACACAAGGTCGTTTCCTCCGTTCTGCGGTACGCCAGGCCTCGTTTCCATCGGCTGTTCCGTCCAAGCCCTCCCGATGAACACGACGACGCATTCCGTTCCGACCCAGCCGGTTGGCTCCCCATGAACACGACGATGACGTTGTTTCTCCGTTCCGACCCAGCCATGTACACGAGCCCTGGCCGTACGTATGCACGAGTAGGCGTTCGAGACCCTGCCCGTATGTACGTACGTGGCCGTATTTTCTTTCTTGCACACTGGCCACTGTACGTACGTGTACATGCTACGTGCGCTCCTCTACTACGACACGTGCGCGCCTCTACATTGACCAGTATGTACGTACACGTTCGCGACCAGAATGACAATGCTACGTACGCTTCGACCAGGTGGGTCCCGACCGTCAGGCACTTCCTTGCCTGTGAAGATGTAGCTGGTGGGTCCCAGCAGTCAGGGGGGCAAATCGTTTTTTTTTGCCCGGACGCACTTCCTTGCGTGCGAAGATGTAGCTGGTGGATCCCCGCAGTCAGGGGGAAACGTTTTTTCATGAAATACGGTGGCCCGTCCGGTGGGTCCCCGCTGTCAGGTGGAGGAATAAATATTTTCCGCGTAATAAGGAGGCACTTCCTTGCTGCGGCTGTGGATCCAGCTGTCAGCCTCTCCATGTACAGTCCACGTCCGATGGAAGCCGTTCCTTGACCACGTTGACCACGCCGCGCCGAGAGCACCAGGGCGGTGGACGACGGCGAGGCCTAGGAAGGGGATCACGCGGAGCCGGGGAAGACGTGGCAGTGGAAGCCCGCGCGGAGAGGAGTACGAGGGTTCACTAGTTCGACTGCGGTGTGAGGCTGCCGTCGCCGCAGGGCGTGGCCAGCGGTGGGAATATTAGGGGGCGGTGAGTTCTCCGCGGCAGCACAGCCGGCCACGGGAGGCAGGAGCATGCGGCATGACCGGCGCTGCTTTGGGCGGCTGGAGCAACAAGACCAGAGGTTGAAGAAGCACTACGGCCGTTGGATGGACATCATACGATCACTGGAGCTAGAATCGTGCATATTGACTAAGTTGACAAAGCCCTCCGTCCCCATCAACTTAGTAAGCCCACAAGTCATCCTGCCACTATACTGGGTCCTAGCTAGCAGGGGGAGTATTCATTTTTTTGTGCGTAATAAGGATGCACTTCCTTGCATGCGAAGATATAGCTGGTGGGTCCGAGCTGTCAGCGGCGGTACGTTTTTTTCGTGAAATACAGAGGCCCTTTCGGTGGGTCCCAGATGTCAGGTGGAGGAATCATTATTTTGCGCGTAATAAGGAGGCATTTCCTTACGTGCGGCCGTGGACCCAGCTGTCAGCCTCTCCACGTACAGTCCACTTCAGATGCATGTCGGTCGTTGACCACGTTGACCAGGCCGCGCTGGGAGCACCAGGGCGGTGGACGACGGCGAGGCCTAGGAAGGGAACGACACGGAGGCAGGGAAGACTCGGCAGTTGTTTCCCATGCGGAGGGGAGTATGACTATACGAGGGTTTACTGGTTCGTCTGCCATCGCCGGAGAATAACAACAGGTGTGGGTGAGTAGAGGGATGGCTAGGCCAGCGATGGGAGTACGGTGGGGCGGTGAAGCCTGCGCGGCAGCACAGACGGCCGCGGGGAGGAGGGAGCAGGCAGTCCCGCCGGCGCTTGTTTGAGCGGCTGGAGCAGGAAGAGCAGAGATTGAAGAAGCACGACGGCCGTTGGATGGACATCCAACAGTTACTGCTTGTGCGTCAACCTTTTTTTAGGAAAGCCTCAAATCTGTGGAAAACAGCATACAACCCATCTGCCATTATTTCTAATAATTTACAGCCCATTTGCTAATTCTGAAGGTTTTTTGGAGCCCATATTCTTTTTGTTAGCATTACAGCCCATATTGTGGCCACGGTTAAAAAATTATACGAAATGTTGCATATTTCGGTGTGGTCCGAACTGTTTTTAATCCTGAAATTTCGAGTCACATTCAAACTGATTTAAAAAATAAATGTATATCAATATAAAATCCAACAAATTGTCCACGCATAAAAATTAATGCAATTTAACATCTTGAAATGAAAAAAAGAAATTTGAAAGTAATTGCCGGTTTGATGTGTTTTAAAAATGTACAACCCATTTCTCATTACTGATAGGCCATTTTCTCGTCCAGCCGAATGAAGCTCTCCTCGTCTTGAAAGATTTGCAGCCCAATAGGCCTGACAAAGCGACTTACTTAGCAAATCACAAAAAAACTGGGCTAGCCATTTTCAGAAAGAAAAAAAACTACTGGGCTGGTCTGTGGTAAAATAAAAGAGAAGGCTGTCTAGACATGCCAGAGTGCCCTGCACAGCCCAGTTGACACCCTGCTTCCGTCTCAAAAACAAATTAGATAAATGCCACAACAAATATGGTGATTCATAAAAATGCCACTGCAATTTCCAAACTTTGAAAAATGCCACTGCAATTTTTGCAAACTTTGGAAAACGCCACTGCAATTTGCAAACTTTGAAAAACGCCACTCCAGACTTCGAAAAATGCCACTGGGGATGGCATGAAATGGCATTTTTCAAAGTTTGGAAATTGCAATGGCATTTCTTAGAAACGCCAGATTTGGAGTGGCATTTATCATATTAACCCAAAACAAAAATAACTGGGCGAGCTGCTGGGTCCCTGATGTCAACCGCTCGTTGTGCAACTCTCTCGTTTATTGACTACGTTGACAATGGCATGGGACCCAGATGTCAGAAACCCATTACGAGGAGCCATTTTTTATTGGATTGAAATAAGGAGGCACTTTGCTTGCATACTGCCATGTCCTTGGCGGGTTCCTGCTGTCATCCTCTCCACGTACAATCATCTCCTGGTTGTGTACGCGTCAACTTGGTAGGCCCACAAGTCAGCCTCTAAACCCGTGGAGGACAAATACAACCCATTTAAAAAAATAACACCCATTCCATATGTTCAAACGGAATGTTCAACATTCAGAGCAAAGTAACAGGTCTGATCCACATATAGAGTACTGAACTTCCATGTTGACAACCATCATAGCCAAGTTAACTATCTACTTCCACTAATACTCTAGTAGCGTACAAGTACTAACTTACTCTTAGCTAACTAGACGATGCCGACCGCCATCTGCGGTACACGCTAAACGCCGACACCGGTGTCCTCCGCCTCGCCTCGGACTTGCCAGAGGTGCGATAGGGCGCGTTGCTTGCGCGCGTTGGCCCTTTCCATGCCGGCGTGGTCCACCGAAGCTTCGACTTCTAAGCGGGAAACCCACTTGACGAGCTGGTAGTAAAAATCGGCATCGCGAACGCATGCGTGCCCGACAGCCTCCAGGGCTATTTGCCGGGCGCCGGCCTCCACGTAGTCGGCCCACGTGCGGGCGCTCTGCTCGCGACTCAGAGCGTCAGTGCGCTGCTGCTCCATGTCCCGCTGGCGGCGCAAATCGGCGATACGCTGCTCATCTGCCAAGCGGTCGCGCTCCAACAACTCCTGCTCCTCCGCCAGGCGGTCGCGCTCCAACAAGTCCTCGATCTCCGATTTGCCATCTAAAGACCGATAGAATGCCTCCTCCCTCCGTCTGCCTTCCGGTGAAAAACCGAACACTAGTTCCGGCGGTGACCGCCTCCGGCCACGCCTATCATGGACGGGCGGGGGCATGGCGGACGTGGCGAGAGCGAGGATAAGTGGCGAGCAACGTCGGGCCGGTGGGGGCTTATGAGGATAGGGCGAGTTGGGTCACAGTGCCACCATAGAAGGCCGAGAAACAGTACTTATAAGCGGAAGGTAGCGCGACGGTCATCGGAATTCAATGCATAATGAAGCAGGCATGGCTTAGCACGCCAGCTTGCCGTGGAAAACTAGAGAAACTGAAATTCTGACTGTGCCGTCCTGTCCCATCCGTGCTGGGTCACACGCCGGCCTTACGGTCAAACGAGTGCACTCGAATCATCTCCCTCCTTGTCAATAATGATTCCACGGATTTAAAAGGCCCGCAACAATTAAAGCGCATCTTTTTCGCATCAGTTAGCTTCCTTAATTACGGCCGGCTGCATGCGGGCACTCAAAATCGCTCGCAGCCAGTACGCGGAGCAACATGCAACGAGTCACAGCCGAGGGCATTAATTGATGAACTTTAGCTGGGAGATAAGGCATTTGCGAACGTTTTTGCTAGCAGTTTCTTCAGATTCACATGGCATTTTCTTCAGAGCAGCTTGTCAGTTTCTTCAGAGGTAGGCATTTCTATTCAAAAAACTGCCACTTCGGATCTTGCGTCACAACTAAAACAGCCAGGAGCGCATTAGTAGGCTAGCTAGTGATCGATCGGTAACTTGTAAACACTGAGCGAACAGATATAAGGAACTGTTAATGCATCTCAATGATTCAGAGATCATATACAAATATGTAGCTCCAAAAGCAAAGATCAGCCACAACTAAAACCAACTAGTACGATTCCCATACATAAGATCAACATGTTAATGCATCTCAATGATTCACAGATCATATACAAATATGTAGCTACAAAAGCAAAGATCTAGAAAAAACATATGTTCTTCCTACTAACATGGATGCTTCTCTTGGCCAACATTCAGTACAGACTGAATGACAAATTTGTTTGTGAAGTCTACAATTCCTCTTGCAAATGTAAGTGGTTTCACCAACAGCTGGAACCATGGGAATGAACCACACATGATGGAGGAACATCCACTGCAATATGATTTGGTCTTCTCTTGATCACACGGCGAGACTATTTTCGGAATACAAACTTTAACTTAGGCAAAATGATGCCCATTGTATAATCAGACCAAAGCAATGAAGCACCTAGTGTTGGCCAATAAATAGTACAGTACTACTTTTCTGCAGTCCATGAAGTGACTATCCAATCTTTCTGTGTCTATTTTCAAATGGCACTGCATGCAGTGACTATACTATTCTCTTGTGCAGTTCAACCAAAATTGCGGTCACTTTGTGTGTTTGCTAAATAGCAACGGGCAGACATCTCTGTCTGCACAAATATCAAGCAGCTAGTAAACATATACCCCACCTTGTATTTTCGGTTTAAACATGTCTCCTCCGCTTAGATCTGTCATGTTTTGCACTGGACAATTTGATACAGTCATGTTTTGCCCTGGACAATTTCATACTGAATTGATTTGCTTGTTCAGAGCAGAAATATAGTGCCTATTCTTCATCAGATCAAGGATATCCATGTTCGCAGTGATGGAAGAGGTGAAATCGATACAACCGAAATTGAGCATCCAGTCATTGAATCATGTCCTGCACCTCCAATGTAGGTCCACCCTGCCAATAAATTCACATGCAAACCACTAGTGTTACTATCTAATGATAGTACAAAAAGAGTAGCAAGATAGTAGCAAACCATGTACCTTCTTAATGAACAGCTCATAGTGCCACCAATTGGATATAAAGGTTTGGGAGAAAACATGCTCCTAATGTTGAACCAGTTGGACTTTTTGTGTAGTTCCACTAAACTCGAGCATCCCTGTTTGCATAGATATTGAAAGTGTGATTACTATAAAAGTGGCACTAGTTGAAGCATAGACTCACAAATATAAGCATTCCAATTTCTTAAGGGAAAAGGTAGCAAGACTGTTTCTAACCACCTTTTTCAAGGAATAAATAAGGCAACAGAGGCTGATGTCAGAAAGGCATATATAGTTCTTTCTGAAAGAATGATCGATTCCTGACCTTTCCTCTTCTTTTAAGCATATTTTGTGCAGTTCAACTAAAATAAAATGCCATCACCGCCTTGACAATTCAGTGACACTGTACAAAAGGAAATGACTTAACATTACATCGTGATGTCAGGTATGTAGTCGACAGGCATTAGAGACAAACTTACAGACCTCCTCCGATAACATAATGAACATTAATTTTAACAAAGGTGTGACTAGATTTACCGGGATAATTTGAGTGAACTCTACACCCTCTGTTCCTTAATATAAGAGGTTTTTGCGGTTCAGTTTAAAGTACCCAAACGTCTACTAGTATTTAGAAAAACAGGTAGTAGTTTTCTTGAGCACATATCTGGGAAAGCTTGCCACCCTTTATTTATGTCCATACGCTAATGCAACACCATTCGAAATTTCGAATACTACAAATATACACTAATCCAGTGGCTAGTGCAACAGTAGAGTAGTTATTTTATTACAGGGTACAGTACAATGGTTTTACTGAACATATTTCAATAAACTCTGGCACTGGAAGATTTCTATAAGAATTAACAATACAAAATGTAAAGGTAACACGTTTCAGCATTGGTATACTAGCTGTGCATGAGCATTAAACCAAATACAAAAGTCTGAAGGTAACTAGCATTATTAACTAATGACAGTATAAAAAAATGCAAACCATGTACCTCCAAGGTAAATATCATTTTGAACTCGGGGGGGCCTTAAAAATTGCTATCCCAATCTTGATAATCGATCAAACATAAAAACTTGATCGAACGAATCAAGAGAACAGCCGGAGGAGGAGGTGCCCACTCTTAACCTTTCCACTTGTCTTCATAATTTTTTGTGCAGTTTAACCAAAATAAAATGACATCAGCGCCTTGGCATTTTGGTGACACTGTACAAAAAAATTAACTTATCTCATGAAAGAGGTATGTAATCTATAAGCATTAACAGTGCAAAAATCTGAAGGTAGTAACAAGTTTCATCGTTGGTATACTGGCTGTGCAACATCATTAGAATGCCTTAGTTGAAAAATCTTTAATACATCCACAATCAACAGCTAACCCTGAAATAATCCAGTGACATTAAATGGCATTGCTTAAATTTATCAGTGGCATTAGACTGAGTGCGGCATTAGTTAAATGTGGCATCACTTTAGCAGTAGCATTGCTTGACTTGACTGCTGGCGTTATACTAACAGGAAAAAAGTTAGACTAAGAGCATGCGAGGCCCATTCGGACAGTGGGCGCACCAGTACGATGTACCTCCACGGACGCATAGAGTGGTGAGGGAGGTATGGTTGCCCAGAGCAACAAATATCCAGGCAGCATATGTGGATTACGTCCCATTTTTGTTATGTTTAGCCACCTTTTTCCTATGTGAGGACAACAAACCGATCGACCTGGTCATTCTCTATTGCGTTGTCATGCCTTTCTACCCTTCTTCAACCAAGAGACACGAGACTCGTTCCTTAGCTACTGATTTTCCCCTTCTCAACCTAGATGCGGGTTCGATGCCTACTCTCTTGGATAGTACAGTCTCCCTTCCATTCCTTATTCAACCCAGACATGGATTAGTCTGCATGAAGTAGGGTTTCCTTTAATAGTGCAAATTAAGGTTTTCGTCTGCGTGACCAGCAGAGCAGAGGATAGCAAATTGGGAAGATGGTGGAGTGGAAAAAGATCCACATGCAGCGACATGGCAGATGGGGCAATAGAACAAGGGTATGGTTCGAAAAGAGGTAGCATACCTGAGGGTCGGCGGGAAGTGGCTTCGCTCGTGGTCATCGTCCTCCACACGCACTACGACAGCGAGCTTGGGGACGGAGGCCATCCCGCGCGGGCGCTAGGTCTGAGAGGACGGCCTTGTCGTCAGTGCGTGACCTCGCTCGCCGACGACGAGTGCGTCAACACTGCACGTCCTTTTCTTCCCCGGCGGATCTGTGACCACCGGTGAGGAGGGAGAGAGAGGCCGTCTTTTTTAGATCTGGAGAGAGGGTGATAGTGTGAGAAGCAAGTGGGCAGCCCTTAGCAAGAAATCTCTGAAGCTCCAGCCTATATATCTTTTTTATACTACTAGTACTAGAGGTGGAGTAGTGGTAGAGTAGTTTATATTTTCTCTGCAAACAGTACCAGTAAGTCGTGCTTCAAAACTGAACGACACGCCATTAAAAAAATAAAGTCGAGAAATAATGCGGCACCTCGGGCCAACGCGGCCAGATCGCATTTTGCATGAGAAATTACACACGATGTTTCGTTGACATGTGGTCCCGTTCCAACATGTTAGTGAGATGACGAGGAGTCCTTTTGTACAAGTTCCGAAAGGACGTGTAGGCCAGGGCGCCTCTTCGTGTACCGTGGAAAACTGGCAACCGTCCACCGACTCTTCGCCTTTCCCTCTCGATTTGGAACTGCTGTCGCACACTCTTCCTCCCTCCTCCATTTGCCTTCACCCTTCCTTCTGCCATTGTTCGATCGTCTTCTCCATGGAGGGAACAAGCCAGAAACGACCCCGTTATTCTTGCCCCGATCTGAAAGATGACGTGGTGGGGGAACTCATTGATCGATGCGACGTCATCACCTCGGCTAGCATGGCAGGTTCGTTCAAGCCCATTCTCGACTCAACTAATAACATCATTACAAGGAACCCAAGGGTCCAGGAGCGGTTTGATCTCCCTTATCTTCTTCGCTATAAGCCTGTTCGCATGGGCGCGGACGACGGAGGCCTCGCCTTGTGCAAGTTGATGCCGCTTGATAATGATACGTGTGATGTCAAGATGCCATCGCTTAAGGGTAAGTCCTGGGCTGGCACAAATGGAGATTGGGTTGTTTATATTGGGTACAATTGCGAGTGGGAACTTGTGAATGTGTACACTCGTCAGCGGATTCCACTTCCAAAAATCTCCGAGTGCCCTGAGGTTGAGCACACAGATGATCTACGTACGTTCAAATACGATCATGGTGACTGTCGTCTACTAAAGATAGCAATTTGTCGAGTTCCCAACCGCTCTTGGAATTACAAGAACTATCAAGTTGTTGCTATCTTCGACAAGCTTGTTGCCATCCTTCGTGGTTCGACTGGATGGATATTGCTCAAAAATCAGTTTCTATACACGGATGTTTACTGTGATGCAATTGAATACGAGGATCTTGTGTTTGCTGCCACCACTCGTGGCACTGTTTTTGCATGGGATCCTCGTAGTTTCGATACGTTTGTCTTCCACCGTAATTATAATTGTTTCATCCACATGCATGCAGGTTAGCAAGTTTCCCTTTACTAATTAACCTTCTTCTTGTGTTTCCAAGGTCCCGTGAACATTCCACCACCTATACTTGAAAAAATTTATAAGCAAGGGGGAGATGACGATGGTGATGATCACGAGCATGAGGAGGAGCAGAACTTATATACTCAGTGGCGCCTGGCAACTAATTCCGATGGATCACCTCTTCTTGTCTATATACAGTGCACTCAGACTGTTACTACTGAGGAAGCAGGTGTTGTCTCCCATGGTCGCCCTCTCCTGACCTATTCCAACACCCGTTGCATGGTATTCAGGACGGATACTAGTGTGCTAGTGCAAACACCTTTTCCCTGGTTCGGTATTGATAGTCTTGGAACAAACTCGCTCTTCCTTGGACCAAACTATCCAATGATGGTGAAAGGCGATCCAGCTGCTGTTGACACATCGTTACTACCATTTATGAGAAGCAACTGTATCTATACCTCGGACATTTCGGTGGTTCCCTACCCTGGTCCTGATATATGCCGCTTCAGCCTGGATGATCAGTCTTGCGTTGCTCTCGATATTGACAATAGCTAGCCCTTCCCAGAGCACCTATGGTTCAAAGCAAGCGTTTCCAACGCCGAGGATTGGTTGAGTTGAAGTTCATTTCATTGCTTGTTATTTGTTGTGTGATGAAAACTTTAGTATTTGCTAGAATGTTTTGTTGGAAATAATCTATAATCCAACATGTATCCTCGTTGTCGTTGTGTGTTGATGACTTGTTGTATTTAATGAATGGTACATTTCAGTTGCGAATGCATGTCATAGACTCAATTTATGAACGGTTTTCGAGTCACTTCTTGGAGTGTGAGTACCGTAGTAGTATAGCCAGCATCCGATTAGTATATGAAGTTGCCACATCACATAGAGCCAACCTAATATTGGAGTATGCTAGCCCTCCACCGGCGTGCCGCTTCAAATGGCGGAGGAAGTGAGAGGTCGCGTCACCTTGTGTCTAGATCTGAGATGCCACATGTACCAAATGAATGACTCCAAGTTCGACCACCGTGATGTTAGGTGCGAGCCCAGGAACACTGTTGGAGAGACCCCCCTCATAATTTTCCTACATTGGTCATTTGATTCATAGGATAGAATGCTATAGGATTTTTTTCCTATGTAATCATCTTTTAATGGGCAATCTAGCATCCACTCCAACTTTTGTTTCACTTCCTTTGTTCCTACGAAGAGAGTACTTGCTCTAAATGATGTGCCGCTGCAAGAGCCGCCTATATTTATTAACCATGTTGTAAAAAGGTGGACCAGCTTTGGCTATAGTAGTACTGTACTAGGTTAGTAGGTGACCTTGCGCTTGGCTCTTCTCCTCTTCCGGAAGTCGAACAATAATGATGTTACTACAGTAGTACTTCTGGCAATCTGACACCAAATGAACTGGTGCACGTCCACCGCTTGTAAGCAAAAGTTTCTCCTCGTGCTGCGAGCCACCGCACATGCGTTGGCGAGGGAGAAGGTGTAGTAAGCAAGCTTCTCGTCGTTCTGCGAGTTGACGGGACACATCAAAGTTATTTATTAGTACTCTTGGAGTAAACTCGCTCTTGGAGTAAACTCGCTCTTCCTTGGACAAAACTATCCAATGATGGTGAAAGCCGATCCAGCTGTTGTTGACACAATGTTACTACCATTTATGAGAAGCAACTGTATCTATACGTCAGACATTTCGGTGGTTACCTACCCTGGTCGTGATATAGTAGGCCGCTTCAGCCTAGATGATCAGTCCTGCGTTGGCCTCGAGATTTACAATAGCTGGCCCTTCCCAGAGAATCACTTGTGGTTCAAAGCAAGCGTTTCCAATGCCGAGGATTGGTTGAGTTGAAGTTCATTTCATTGCTTGTTATTTGTTGTGTGATGAAAACTTTAGTATTTATAATCTATCCTCGTTGTTGTTGTGGGTTGATGACCTGTTCTATGTAATAAAATGATATGCCTGTGATAAACTTACTAAATTTATGAATGGCTATCGAGTCGCTTCTCTGAGTGGGTGCTGCGACGAGGCAAAAAAATATTTTCCGAATACATAATTGTACGTGCATTGCAACAGGTTATCGGATGAGGCCAATCAACAATAGTACACTATTTGTACTAGCTTCACATGCTGCACTATCTCTACGTCTACGTACATAATACAACAATTTTTAAACTTGAGACCAGCCACCCATCCTCACAAAGAACACTTTTTAACCTAGCACAGACTCCAGGAAATTTGGCCACAGTGTGAGGTGGGCCATATGTTAATGTGTTCGCTGTACGTAACCAGCACCTCGAATCCTTGATACTACTACTATAAGTAGTACTAGGAGTAGTAGGGTGGCATGGGCCAGAACAAGCATTCACGTCCAGGAGTACGGCACACACCACCAGCACGACTTGCATCTGACACCATATTTCTTGGAGTCCGTGCTACAGCAATCTCTTCAACCTAGTCGTTTCTCTAACTCAGCCATCGCGCGGCGGGCGAGGTGGGGGTTTGCTGATAGTCGGTTTCCTCAACTGCGGTCCCACTTGTAAGGCCAACTCCAACGCAGGACCCCAAACGGACCTCTGTTTTGCCAGGATTCTGTCCGTTTGGGTAGGGCAATGGGGTCGTGTCCGGGCCATTTCTCGGATGCGGTGGTCGTGCGCCGAACGCGCGACCGCATCCCGGCCACGTACATTTTTCTTTGCAAACACATATCTTTTTTTCATCATTGATTTTTTGGTACATGGAAATACATCACCAAAATTTTGACTAGAAAAGCAAGACCAAAGAAAACAATAACCACAAGAATACATTTTAGAAGATATCCAACTTCCATAACTGCTCCTGTAAGTTGGATTAGTGCCTTCTCAATGCATTCATTGTTGATCTGCGGAGGCTCGATCTTGCGTGCTTCTTTCTTCTTCGAGTGTAAAGAAGTAGACGTGTCTAGCCTCTATTCTATCAACAAGTGCACTAGTCTCATCTCTAGCCTCTATGCTAGCTAAAAGTGCTAGACCATCTACTAAATTGTGCTCTATCAATATATCATTGTACACTTCTTCCCAATACCAAAACTTGCATCCATTCTACACAATAAAATTTTAAGTTAGCACAACTAGTCTAATCCGAGAGCACAACCGAAGATTTGGTCGAGTTCTTCCTCCTTTTGCCGACACATGTGACATCCAGCATCCAGGTCGTGTCATGCAAGAAAATAGAGTGGTAGGTGAAGCCACGTGATGTACATCTTGGGTTACACTGTAAATAGAATCTTACAACTCTTGAGTAACTCCAAAAGCGGCCACCGAAGATCTTTATTGGATTTGTTTTTCATCACCAGCATGTCGAGGTGAAAGATGTGCAGGTTCAGTGGGTCCTCTTGCGTTTTCACTGACATGTGGGACCGCATATGAGCAAACAGACGATGGGCTCCACGCGTCTGCTGGCTGGCTGAGAAGAGAGATAGAGGAGGGTCGAGCACGGACTCCAGGAAATTTGTTCTATGTACTCGATATAGTGGAGTAACCAGCACCTCGATATAGTGGGGTGGCATGGGCCATAACTAGCATTCATGTCTAGCAGTACGGCACACGCCACCCACATGAGTCCCATCCGACACCAATTTTCTTGGAGTCCGTGCTAGCTACAGCCATCTCTTCTCCCTCCTGTTTTCTCAGCCATCGCGCGGTGGGCGGGGTGGGGGTTTGCCGATAGTCGGTTTGCTCAACCGCGGTCCCACTTGTAAGTGAAAATGCAACACAACATGCATTCCCCCTTGAGCGGCGTGCCGGACAAACCGTGTGGGGGTGCGACGCGAACATGGCAGGCTTTTCCTTTTGAACTTGTAACTTGTAAAATTTGGTTCTGCTCCATGGGTCGACCGATAGATAGAAATAACGATTTTCCCTAGAGTAATGAGAAGTTTGGTTCTGGCACGGTTCATGCATGGAGTACTTAGGAAAATTATGAAGTTGATGCGAAAGGTAAGATAATTACTAGTAGTACCATATACTACTACATGGATTTGACGGAAAGATAAAGATACATACGGATCCATCAACGACATCCTCACGCCCTAGTGCACCGGGTCACCAACCGACGTGTGAGGAGCAGCGGCGTTGGCGGCAAGCTCAACGTGCTTCTAAACAATGCCGTCCAAGGTTGCCCTGCGGTCCAAGAAGGCCAGCGTCCTATCGTCCTCCTCTTGCATGTAGTAGTCCTTGTGGACGATTTGCGTGTAGACGTGGGTGATTATGTCGATGGTGTCTTGCTGCGCCAGGCGCTGCGCGGCGAGCGCGACCTCGAGGTGGACATTCTCCGGCACGACGACGGGCAGTCGCTGGGCCACCAGTGCGTCGAAGAGGTTGTCACCATAGAGGCTGTTGAGGGTGGCAGGCATCGCTGAGCCTGGGCGCGTGGGCTGGAGGCGTACGTCAAGGTCGTCTGCGAGCTTCTTGACGACTGTGAACTTGTCGAGGAAGCCGACGAGGACCTCGTCGAACAAGGAGACGAAGCTGTCGTCCAAGCGGCCCCTCACCCTGGCGGCCTCAAGCACTACCTGGAGACATTCCTCGGTGCCAGGATGCAGGCCGGCGTCGTGGACCATCTGGCACAGCCGGCTGATGCTCGCGCTCATCGCCTCCATGGGTCTAGCTTCTAGTCAACTGATCTTGCGATTGGAGTGATCACTCTTTCCCTTAGGTGCGTAGGTGCGTAGGATTTCGTAGATTGGACTGGCGGGAGCCTTTATATGAGAAGTGCAGACTGCGTTGAATTCACGTGCGTGTTGGCCATCTACTCCTCGCCCCTCTACTGCACCTGCCTTTGGCTGTATGACAGGTTGGCCAGCCACCCGTTGGACCCACATGTCATACACCCAAAGGCAGGTGCAGTAAGTTAATGAAGCTGCATCCCCCTCTGTGCCCGTGCATGCTTTCAATGACTTGAGACTACCAAACATCACATGCGGTGGTTAGTTCATTGCATGTAATCCTATTAAGTAGCAAAAAGACATTAAGTTACCTCGCCGATAGGAATAAAACAATACACCATGTATTTATTTACAGAGGGAGTATAGCCAGCATCCGGTTAGTATATGAAGTTGCCACATCACATAGAGCCAACCTAATATTGGAGTATGCTAGCCCTCCACCGGCGAGCCACTTCAAATGGCGGAGGAAGTGAGAGGCCGCGTCACCTTGTGTCCAGATCTGAGATGCCACGTGTACCAGATGAATGACTCCAAGTTCGACCACCGTGATGCTAGGTGCAAGCCAAGGAACAGTGTTGGAGAGACCCCCCTCATAATTTTCCTACATTGTCGACGACGAGGTGCCTATGGTGACTTCGTAAATTTCAAGATGATAGTGTCGTGCATGTGTGCGTTCATAGGGGTGAGTGTATGCGCGTGTATATGAGCGCTTGCGTCTGTACTGTGTAAAAAAAACGTAAATGCGTGTCAAAAAGAGACTAGTCAGTATACTCAATATTGTGCACCTCGGAGAGGAAAACGATAGAACTAGTACGTATTTATTTACGGTGCAGATTCACTCATTTTGCTCCATATGTACTCCGTCTCGGTGTAGTCTAGTCACTTGTTGAAATCTCTAGAAGGGCAAATACTCCTTTCTGGTTTACAGGGCTATACTAGCAAGTAGTTGTATGTACTAGTACAATAGTGGGCTCACATAGCAATTTTGTCTCATGCAAGAGCTTGGCTATATGCGTGCTCCAATGTTCGCAACTGCAACGTTCGGTTTGCGCTTGGCTCTTCGCCTCTTCGAGAAGACGAACAATGATGTTACTACTACTGCTTCTACAGTGTCGAATCCGCTGCTGCATGTCCATCCACCGCGAGCGGGATGAATAGCTTGTTGTAGAAGTACTACTAAGCAAAAGCCTGTCCTTGTTTGCGAGCAACCGCGCGCATGGGTGAGGGAGAAGGCGTGTAGTAAAATCAAGCTTCTCCTCGTTGTACGAGTTGACGCGACACATCATAGCACTGGCCCCACATGCTTGCCTCTAAACTTGGCTGAAAGACCCGCAGTGTACAATATATTTGCTGCAAGCTCTAACATTTACCCACCACAAATTAAAATATATGTGGCCGTATGCATCGTTCTGATGCAGAGGCCGGGGAGTCCCCCCTTTAAAAAAAAATTAAAATATATATTCCTGTCTTGACCAGATGAGCGTGCAAACTACAATCACCAGGGTGTCAGGTAGGGCCAGAAGACTATTTAAAAAAAAACTTCAAGACGGCCACATAGCATGGAGCCGACCCCAACGATTTTAAGCTTACAGGCACGGTACACGCTATCCTAGACTACTCTACACATGAAACTACCACACGAGCGTCCGGGCTGCGCTTGGCTCTTCGCCTCTTCGGGAAGTCGAACAATGATGGAGTACTACTGCACTGGAGGAGTACTACAGTACGCTTCTGGCCATCTGACACCGATTGAACTGCTGCATGTCCACCGCGTGCGGGAGGGAGAGCGTGTAGCGAAAGCTTCTCCTAGTCTTGCTAGCCACCACGCTCATGGGCGAGGGAGGGACGCTCCTGCCTTTGCGTGTATGACAGGTGGGCCCGACAGGTGTGTGGCCAACCTGTCATACAGCCAAAGGCAGGTGCAGTTAAGCCCGCGAGGGAGAGGATAATCAAACTTCTCGTTGATGTACGAGTTGACGCGACACATCAAAGCACTGCACTCGATATATTTCAATAATTTGCATTTACCGATGCATCAATTACAACGCATGCATGCATGCCGTGACTCTCCTTTTGATACTTGCATGTGTTGATTTAATGCACCTTGAAGTAGTATAAAATATGTGACGGTAAAGCTTTGTAATACCCCGGCCCAAGTCGAGAGATGGTTGTGCACGAGGAGGGCGAGATCATGCAGACCGAACAGGACCCAACGATGGAGCTCTCTAAGGTCTCGATGGACCTCACCATGCTCCACTGCCCCTTGTGCCTCCGCCCCTTGAATTGTGGTTTCTCAACGAGTTGTGCTGAACTTCTTGTGAATTGTGGTGGTTTTCAGTAATGAAAATTGGAAGGGGCAAGCCCTTCATTGATAAAAAAAATTAATCGTCCTTATATATTCATTAGTCTTGCTATAAGTCGTAGTAGATGCTATATAGGTCCGTCGGATCCTACATCAAGATCCGTGCTTTCAGATTTTCCTTTTTCTCTCTTAAATCTCAGTCGAGTGAGACATAGCCACGCCATTAAACAGAGGCTCGGGCGCCAGTAATGGAGACCTTGGGAGAGAGGTGGACGGCAGATGGAGGTCAAAGGGCTCTCCTCCCGATAAGCACGCGTAGGGGTCTGATCGCACGCCTCTCGTACTCAAATAGCTACCCTGCACGGCACCTCCTAGCTAATAAAAAATGGGGACGCGTGGCGGCACGTAAATGGTACTAGTAAGTAGAACGCCCACAGTTTCAATAATACTTGTGTTTCCGATTGTAATGTGACAACACTTGTTCCAAAATGACTTTGTTGATTGTTAATGTGTGCGCCTTCGCAAATCGGACTGCAAATTTACCACAGCATGTTGGTGCCATGTCATGGCACCAAGCCAAGTTTCATTATTTTCATGCGTGTTTTGGATTTAGAGGAATTAAAAAACTAAGTTTCTCAATGTTTCCAACCCAGCCACGACGCCCAGAATTTTGAATTTCATTCCCATTTCTTGCATGGAACCTAGAAATTTACCCGAGGACACACATGTGATTTTTCAACCAACTTTGGTGCACTGGAACATGTGCTTGTATTTCAAATTTGAATTATGCACACAAAGGTGACACGTTCCCTCCCAGAACCACGAGCCTTCTTGAGAGAAGCTCCGATTTGCAAGAAGCTTATACCAAAATTCGTTCATATTCGGCCAATTTTTTTACCACGGCATGGTACTACCATGACATGACACCATGCCAAGTTTCATGATTTTAAAACCAAGTTTCTCAATGTTCTCGACCGAGCCACGATGCCCAGATGTTTGAATTTTATTCTCATTTTTTGCATGGGACCTACTCCCTCCTTCCATCTATATAGGGCCTAATGTGTTTTTCAAGACAACCTTTGACTATTGACAAGATTAATAGCACATGAGATGTATACTATGAAAATTATATTATTGGAAGCTCCTTTGACATAGAAATTTGAAGGTATGCTTTGTGTAAGTTGCATGTCATATATTATTGCTCTAACGTTTGGTCAAAGTTAGCCTCGAAAAACGCATTAGGACCTATATAGATGGAAGGAGGGAGTAGAATTCACCCGAGGACACAAATGTGATTTTTCAACCAACTTTGGTGCACGGGAGCATGTGCTTGTAGTTCAAATTTGAATTATGCACATTAAATGACCAAAAACTCAATTAATGTGTAAATAAGGCCAAATAAAGTCGGAATAATTCCAAAATTTAACAGGGCACTCATGTAGTTCTATGTTGCCTTTGTAAATAAACTCAAGGGGGACAACGTATATCGTTTCGCACTCAAAGGTGGCACGTTCCCTCTCCAAACCACGAGCCTTCTTGAGAGAAGCTTCGGTTTGCAAGAAGCTTATACCAAAATCTGTTCCTATTCGGCCAATTTTTTTACCACAACATGGTAGTACCATGACATGACATCCATGCCAAGTTTCATGATTTTCAGATGTGTTTTGGATTTACAAGAATTTTAAAACCAAGTTTCTCAATGTTCTCGGCCGAGCCATGATGCCCAGATGTTTTAATTTTATTCTCATTTCGTGCATGGGACCTAGAAATTCACCCGAGGACACAAATGTGAATTTTGAACCAACTTTGGTGCACGAGAGCATGTGCTTGTAGTTCAAATTTGACTTCTGCACATTAAATGACCAGAAACTCAATTAATGTATAAAAAATGACAAACGAACCCGGAATAATTCCAAAATTTAACAGGGCACTAATGTAGTTCTATGTTGCCTTTGTTAAGAAACTCAAGGGGGGCAGCGTATATCGTTTCACACTCAAAGGTGGCACGTTCCCTCTTAGAACCACGAGCTTCCAAATCGGCCCAATTTTTTACCACAACATGTTAGTGCCATGACATGACACCATGCCAAGTTTCATGATTTCCAAGCGAGTTTTGGATTTACATGAATTTAAAAATCAAAGTTTCTCGATGTTCTCGGCCGAGTCATGACACCCAAATGTTTGAATTTCATTCTCATTTCTTCCATGGGACCTAGAAATTCAACCAAGGACACACATGTGATTTTTCAACCCA
This sequence comes from Aegilops tauschii subsp. strangulata, assembly GCF_002575655.3. Lineage (NCBI taxonomy): Eukaryota > Viridiplantae > Streptophyta > Magnoliopsida > Poales > Poaceae > Aegilops > Aegilops tauschii. Next base: position 233,114,873 of record NC_053035.3, on the reverse strand, counting down.
CTTTGGTGCACCGGAGCATGTGCATGCAATTCATATTTAGATTATGTACATTAAAAGTCCAGAAACTCAATTAATGTATAAAAAGGCCAAATGAACCCGAAATAATTCCAAAATTTAACAGGGCACTCATATAGTTCTATGTTGCCTCTGTAAATAAAATCAGGGGGGAGGCAACGTATATCGTTTCGCACACAAAGGTGACACGTTCCCTCTCGGAACCACGAGGCTTGTTGAGAGAATCTCCGGTTTTGCAAGAGGCTTATACCAAAACTTGTCCCAATTCAGCCAAAAATTGTACGTATGAAAACAAGGTTTAGATTATCCCAAACATCTCGCTACCTAGACCAATAATGTACTATGATTTGAATTCAACATAAAATGGATACAAATATTTGAATTGGAGAGCGTATGGTACATGTAGTTCATAGTGAAATATGATTACTGCTATATGTATGTTTTTTGTTATCAAGATAATATTTAAATTATTGTATAACTTGACAACAATCGTATTCAAATAAGGAAAATTGATTCAAATTTAGTCCATATGGTAGACGACAATATATATGTTCACATGGTGGAGTAAAATGTTCATATATGATGGAAGATCAAAATGTACGACTACATCAATTATAAACCGCAAGGTCACCTAACGATATATTTGAATTCAACATAACGTGGATTCAAAAATTGAAATTCGAGATCATGGCATCTGTAATCATATAAAAAGGGACACTACTCTTTCTTTGGTGGGAATTAATTTGTTTTTTGTTGTTGTTGATGGAAGTGCGAATCGATTTGGTACTGTGCAGGGTAATCTTGTTCTCCCGATTTTTTTTACATTTTTCTTGTAGTTTTTTCAGTGGCATCTATAGCAATATAGTAAAAGGGGACATGACTCTCTTGTGTCTTGTATGAATTGTTTTTTTACACGTTAAGTTTGTTTTGCCGAACAAGGAATCCGCACCTTGTTATCCCGAAATTTTCAAGCTCGAGTATCTTTTATCTCACCTGCTTTGAAACTCTCGCTTCTTCAACCCGCGCCGTGCCTTGTTATCCCGAAATTTGGACGCGCGCGAGAACTCCCTCCTCATCCGAAATCGCTCCCGCAGCCCAGACACGCGAAATCCCCCTTCTACCCCTCAGCCGGAAATGAAGCTCCACGTCGCGGTGTCAAAACCGGTGGGGGTACGCTGGTAACTTACCCTACATTTCAGACAAGAGCGTCCCTAAGCTTGGCTCCCCCTCCCCCTTCGCCCCCCCATTCGTACACCGAGGCTGCCAAAACCCGCGAAACCCCACGCTCCTCCGTCGGCCTCCCGACCGCCGCCCAGCCGGAGACTCTTCCCCGACTACGTCGTCCACCGCAACAGCTCGCCGTCCCTCATCCACCGCACCGGATGAGGATCCGTTATCGATCTCGTCGTCCCGTCGGATCAGCCGCCCCGTCCTCCACCTCCGAGGAGCTTCCCCGACGTTCGCCTCGTCTATCGCGCCACCTCAATCCCCACAGTGTTGTCTTGACCTGCCCCACCGGAACCGCAGCACCCTCACCAATTCCTCAGATGAAGCCGAGGCCAACTCGACGCCACCAAGGAGGTTCTGCACTCACCGCTGCATTTTATCTTTTATTCGATCTCACGGGGCTGCCGATGCTCGATACCGAGCAGACATGGCGTGTCTCCATCGACGGCGCTGTCGCCGGCCACATCTTCCATGGCGTCTCTCCCCCATGTCGTTGCTTCCTCGGCGGCGACTTCCACAACGGCACTAGCTGCAGCTGCTCCGGCTCTCGCTCGCGCTGCGGCTCTGTTCTTGCTGTCGGTCGCGCTGCTGCACTGCTCCTGCTTTCGTTCATGCTGCTGCTCTGCTCTTGCTCTCGCTTGCGCTGCTGCTGCTGCTGCACGACCTCCGGTAGCTACAGGAGTTGCTGCTTTAGCACTCGCTCGCGGTGCTACTGCACGACTTGCTCTCTGCTAGTGCGTTCCCTGCTCGAGCGTCTGCTGATTTAGATCACTGCTTCTCTGCTACTAGTGCTCGAATGCCCTAAACATCTATTGCAATGCTTTGTTACTAGTTCAATCAGTTTCGACAGTAAAATTCAGTTTCGACTGTGAAGTTCATTTTCTCCAGTTAAGTTCAGAGTGAACAGTACTTACAGCATCTGTCGGAGCGGCCGTTGCGCGGCTGATGCGTTTTACATCTAGCACTTTTTGGTGATGTATTTTACATCATCTATTGCAGATGATATTAGGGTCCCACTTCAGATTAATGTTGTCTATCTTGTCATGCTTCAGCCTCGTCGCCGTACACCTTAGCGGAGCTGCTCCAACGATGGAACCGTCCATCACAGCGGAGCAGTACCCTCGGCGCCGTTTCCAGAGGCCTCGGATCTTCTTCCCCGCCTCCGACAGTCACACCAGCATCATCACCATCCTCCACGTCCAACCCAATGATGCTGAGGTCCACAAGGCTATGCCAAAGAGGTTGTATACTCGTCGCATCACTTTGTTTCTCCATTCCTCTGTTCTTCCAATTCATGTGAGCCAAACACCCAGGTTGACTGAAATCCTATGTTTCCAAATGCTCTGTTTTGCACGTGCATTCCTATCCTATTCCTTTGTTTTTCCTGTCCCTGCGTTTATAGAATCCTCCAATTCTAAGGAGCCCTTAAAGATTTACTTCATTTTCAGATAGGCGTCAAAGAAAACTCTCTGTGTTATGTCCTGCTCCTGCCGTGCCGTCATCCACCCCACCTGAGGTGCACCATCGACAGAAGCGTTCACTGCAGCAGAGATCCCCCCTGCAGACTTCCTTTCGCCGCCTCAGATCATCTTCCCCATTGCCGGCAGCCACGCCAACTGCATTACCATCATCAACTGAGCAGATGAACCTGAGGACTACATAGTTCCGGAAGAGAGGTCGCAGTCTTTCGTGTTTGCTTACGTTATACATCGGTTATTATTACCTGCTACTTTATCGTTCAATCTTGAGTTTTGAATTGCCCATGGGTCTCATATCGAGCCAGCAATGAATAGTATGTGTCTACTATCTGGTTCATCTGGGGTCTTCTATGTGGTTCATGTTGGGTGGGCAACAAACAATAGATGATCCATTGTCTATCTTTTTAAACTGAAGCTATAATCTACCTGCTATCATTAGTTTTGGATCCATCCACTCGTTTGCTACCATCAGTCTTGATTTTTGCATGCACCCCTTAGGCCTTACAAAATCTAACTATTTTTTTATTATGCATGTCAGATATTGTACACAATCGTACTGAACATGTAGAGAAAAAGAGAAGACCGTTGCGTGCGAATATAATGTCATGCAGACGCCGCTCCATGGTGGGCGAAGTGTCCCCCCCTCCTGCATTTCCAGATTGTATTCCAGAGGAAGATAACTGTTCAGATAGAGATTCAGAAGGAGCCGACCACGCCTGTTTACCACCTGAGGTGTTTGCTCTAACCTGGCATGCTAATGTTGGTCATATCATGCATATGGCGCCTTGCATTGCTTACATTATACATCTTATATGTCATCATCTTAGTTTAGATTTGCTTTGTGTGAATGCCACCTGTTTGGTTTCTATATCATACTCCCACCATTCCTAAATATTTGTCTTTTTAGAGATTTCAACAAGTGACTACATACGGAACAAAATGAGTGAATCTACACTCTAAAATATGTCTATATACATCCGTATGTGGTAGTCCATTTGAAATCTCTAAAAAGACAAATATTTAGGAACGGAGGGAGTATATGGGAATTATGCAATGCCATGTTCTTTAGCCAGGCATCATATACGTGAATCATGCAATGCCATCCTGTTTAGCCAGTCATCGTATATGTGAATTGTATTGTGCCATATTTTTTTCCATAATGTATTCCATTTGTCAACAATGTTTAGACATTCATCTACTCTTCCTGTGCATTAGCCATTTGAGTCGGTCATGGGAAAATCTGGAGTGAAAACAAGGTCTTCTGAGCAGTCAGTGCTACCTGTTGATGCACATTTCTTGCTGGTTATAGATAGCTCCTCAGAGGAGGATTCAGAGAGAGATGACCAGTCGTATTCCCCCCGAGGTGCATGCTCTAACTTGGCTGGGTTATATTGCTCATATCATGCATATGGTGTCTTGCATTGCCATGCCATCTGCTTAGATTAGACATGCTTTGTGTGAATGCCTCCTGTTTGCTTTCTATATCAGATATGTGAATTATGCAATGCCATGTTTTTCAGCCAGTTATCATATATGTGAATTATGCACTGCCATGGAGCCAGGCATCATATATGTGAATTATCTCATGCCATCTTTTTTTTTTCATTACGTATTCCATTTGTCGACAATCTGTGTATATTGAACTACTCTTCATGTGTATCAGCCATTTGAGCCGGTTATGGAAAAATCTGGAGTGAAAACAAGGTCTTCAGAGCAGGCAATGGTACCTGTTGAAGCATATATCTCGATGGTTACAGGGAGCTCCTCAGAGGAGGATTCAGAGACAGATGACCAGTCCTATATCCCACCTGAGGTGTATGCTCTAAGTTGCAATGTTTATATTTCTCATATGATGCATATGGTGTCTTACATTGCATAGTTTAGACATCATATGCACAATATTGAATTCTATCTGCTTAGTTTAGAGATCATACATGCGAGTGCCAGCTGCTTAGTATATGAATCAATTATGTCAATTATATCATGCCATCCTGTATACTTAGACAACATGTATGTGAATTATTTCATCCCAACCTATTTTAGAAAGACATCATATAGTTTTGTCATGTCATCCTGTTTAGGTACTCATCATATGTTGAATTATGCCATTATATCCTGTTAAGTTATCCATCATATATCTGAAACTGTGTCATGCTATCCTGTTTAGTTAGGCATCATATATGTGAAATTGTGTCATGCTGTCCTGTTTGGTTAGACAACATATATGTGAATTACCACATCTGTCTATCATACAATGTCTGTACGTTCAATTTCTTTTCTTGTTTATCAGCCATTTGAATTGGAGGGGGTGATGGCAGTATCTAAGGGAGCAAAAACCCGCTCTTCACAAAGGACAGTGCTACCCGTCGATGCAGATAGAACCATGGTTGTACTGACCCACAAACTAGCCCCACCACACATAATCGAGACTCTTCCAGATTGCACACTTACACCATTGGGCAGAGAACCAGCTACAACCCATCTAACCGCAACCCCAGCGGATAGTAACCCACTTATAGTTGACAAAGCACCATGTCCACCACAGAGTACCCCCACACGAGAAGTTTGTAAAGCTACTGCAGTGCCCAAAGCACGAAGACCACCACAGCTAACCCAAACTCCATGTTTAAAGCAGAAGAGCAACTGTTCTCAGGTCAGATTCCGTAGCTATGGTCCATACTCCTTTGCTGTTGCATCACTGTATTTACTCATACCAACTACTTTCGAATTTGAAGGATCCAACTGAAACTCCAATGGCGCAACAGGTATGTTTTAAACCTATTTCTTTAACTGGATTGCTGTTCTAACTTGTTGCTCTATGTTGATTTCAGTTTAAGTTGTATAAACAGTTATGTTCTCATGTGATGCACATTACAAGTGCTGCCAATGCTGTGTAGTTTCTCACACTTACATTCTGTCTATGCTACTGTGTCTTAAAAATATATGAGTTGAACTGTGTCTCTATCTTGATTAGGGAACATAAACTAGAATGATATGGACAATACAGTGACCATAGTACATAGATATATGTTTGTTTCATGCTGTTATCCTGTCCACCTTACTACTGAACCGGTTTACCAAAATGAGTTTCGTATACTACAAGCTAAACCTGTGATGTGTCTGCTTGTTTCTCTTGTAGTATGCAAACAGAATATTGGAGAAGAGCACCCCACTATGCAATGGTAGAGAAAGTAATGCATATAAGGTTCAAGATAGTGAGACAACCCTGTTGGTCTCCAAGAAAGGCGATAAAAACGATCTTGTAGACAGTGAGAAAACCCCACAGTCCTGCGTTGATGTAGTGTTCGAGTTACTGGCCAGTACCGCAGGCACAAGCTCTTCGAACTCGCTGCCTGAATCACTTCGGCTTCTACAATCTCAGCTACAAGCTGAAAGGCATCAGTCAACTGTGCTGCGGCAAGAAGCCGAAGGACTGAGGAAGTCCCTGCAGAATTCAGATGCGTACTTTCTTGTGCAACAGCAAGCGCTGGAGGATTTAAGCGCCAAACAAGAGAAAGTTAATAAGCTTGCTAAGCATCTTGCCAACATTATGGGTACCCAGGATATTGTTTCTTGAACTCTTCTGAAGTGGTTTCAGTTCTGGACTTGTTTTGCTGCGGCGTTTATATGCTGCTTTGTTCCCTATATTTGCACTGGTGGCGAACTTTGATGCCCAGTGGATGTAATATGTGTAATAGCCGTGATAGCCTAGCATAAGTTGCTTGCTTATTTATTTCCTTGTTGTCTTGTTTATTTGTTTGCTTGTAGTCAGTGTAGTTCTTTTTCCGCGGTTTGCTAGTGGCTGCAATAACCTATTTTTTAAAACTAGGCCACAATAACCATGGGCTAATATTTACTGTAGTGACACTAGGCCTCCTACGGGCCATAGAAACAGTGGGCCTTCTACGGGCCGTAGAAACTGTAGGCCTTCTATGGACTGTAGAAACAATGGGCCTTCTACGGGCCGTATCATCAATGGGCCTTATACGGGCCGTATGATCGGTTGGCCAAACATGGGCCAATAACAGGCCGCATTATGGCCGTAAACGGGCTAGAGTTGGAATCGTCCGTTCATGGGCCGACCATAACGGGCCATCGTTAATAGGCCGTATTTGATGACGCTATGAAAATGGCCCAACGTATTAACGGACCACAAACGGGCCGACTGTAACCACGGGCAGAATTTGGCCCACAAGCAGAAAATGACAGTAACGGGCCGTAAGTAAACGAATGCTGGAAATGAGCCCAAGAATAAATGGGCTCTGAGAAGGCCGAAAGATAACATGGGCTGGAAACGGCCCAACGGAATAACGGGTCGTTAATGGGTATAAAGTGATACACTGTTCATTACGGGCCAGTTTCACCACGGGCCGTTAATGGGTGTAAAGTGGTACACTGTTCATTACGGGCCAGTTTCACCACGGGCCGTTAATAGGCCAAGAGTTACATAGGGCCTCATATGGGCCGAAAGACGTCATGGGCCATACATGGTCCAGAAGTGAAAACGGGCTGGAATCATATTGGATGGCCCAGATGACGCTATTGGGCCTAATTCGGATAGGGCGTAACGGGCCTTGGGTTAGCGGGCTGTAAATGGGCTATATGCAAACATGACGTTAACAGGCTTTCCATGGGCCGGCCCGCCACCTTTTGACCAAGTCAAACGGGCCGGCCTTTTCATAGGAATGGGCCTCTGTTGGGCCGTGCCACGTGTCGACGTATCATACGCGCCTTCTGTCCAATGAGTGGATGACATCTGTCCCAACGATGAGCCGACACGTGTTTCCTCCAGCCAATGATGATTTTACACGTGGAAAATCCCCATTGGTCGGGGCTGTTAACGGGTTATCGGATCCAAAACCCGACCCGATAGCTTAACGGCGTTCCGTTACGGTGGATGCCACATGTCGGTCACCCTTGACGAAAGCACTTCTGTGACTGTAGCGACCAGACCTCAAACAGTCTGTGCTGCTGTGCACCAGTGTCATCCCTGGATCAGTAATGCAGACACGCACAGTACAAATGGAGGATTTATAACAGAGAAGCAATCACACACTTATTACAACGAATATCTCAAAGGAGAATAAGTATGATAAATATGGCTTAAGGCCATCTAAATACGATAACAGCGGAAGGCTTGGAAGATAAGTGAGTCCATCAACTCCAACGGCATCACTGAGTATAAGACCACGACCTAAGGCACCTTACTCGTCGTCTGAAAAGTCTGCAACATGAAACGTTGTAGCCCGAAAACGGGTCAGCACATGGAATATGCTGGCAATGTAACACATGGAGAATAATGAACATAATAATGCTATACTACATGCATATATGGCAGGTGGAAAGCTCTATGGTTACAGTTTTGCGAAAAGCCAATTTTTCCCTACTGCAAAGGAATAAATTTTATTTAACTATCATGGTGGTTGTTAAACATTGAGAAGGTACCTCCAACTCAATCCCAATTAGGTATCATCATTAACCCAACAAAATTAATTAAAGTAACACGGTGATGAGATTCACATGATAATCCAGGTACTAGATACTCAAGATGTCCATAACCGGGGACACGGCTAACCATGATTAGTTTGTACACTCTGCAGAGGTTTGTGCACTTTTCCCCACAAGACTCGATCGCCTCCGCTTGATTCTCGCACTGCATGATGTTTGAGAAACGGATGACCGAGACACAGTCTTTCAGAAGCGTTAACTCTCTACTCTGGGTAGACCGTACCACCTACATCCCCTACATCTGCTAGTCTACCTCTTCAAGAGCTCACACAACTTAATCAACTATGCTAGAGCCCATAATAGCTTGTGGCTGCACACGGAAGTTTCTAGCATGAATAATCTCATGATCCCTTTGAGCCTGGGTGGCGGTCCATAGGATGATCACACGGGTACTCCGGGATATCCAAAAATACAGGCAGCACTGGGTTCTCCAGGTGCCTCAATCCACCCAGATGTGAGTTTTAGTTGCCACCTTAAGTAGACCATTAATTAACAATCTCACATCTGTCATGAATATCTCTCAAATCCAATCCACGTCTACGAGCATAGCATGGCAATATAAGCAAACGTAGAAGTAACTCCCAAGGGTTTGATAATAAAGCAAGTAATAGGTACTACCTCAACTACTTCCCAATACCCACAGTTTAAATAGATCCTAACCATGCAGTGTTTGAGGATTGATCTAATGCAATAAAACCGGGTATGGAAAAGTATGATCAAAGTGTTACTTCCCTTGCTGATGATCCGCGAAACCTAGAGATTCGAAGTAACAAGCGGCGCACTCCGGGTACTCTATCACAAACAAACAAGCAAACAATAAGTACTCATCTAATGCACAGGTAAAACTCAAATAAAAGATCCAACCAGAAAGTTCAACTTAAGAACTCCGGTTTGCAAAAAGAATCAAATCGAACGAAGCAACGAAAGTCAAACGGCGAAAGAAACAAGCTTCGTTTACTAATCTGGATCTAGATCATATTTTACAGTAGCAAAAACTTGTTTGAGTAGGTTAAACGGAAAGAGAATTTTGAGACGAAACTCTAGGCGCTTGAATCGCCTGATTCCGATAAACGAGCGAAAAGTTAAACGAAAACGAAGATCTGATCAGGAATCGAGATCTGGAAAAATCGCGGAAAATTGATGAAAAAGAAAACTGACGAACGGTTAAACGAACGAATGTTCGTTAACAGCGAAAATCCGACGAACACGTTCGTTAAAACGAACGGGTCGGTGAACGTTCACTAAATAATAAAACCGAAATAAAAATAAACCGATCTGAAAAAAACAAAAACCAGGGTTTAGAAAAAAAACGAACGGTTTTTTTTAGAAAACCGGCAAGGCGGCGGTGGCTCGGCTACCTCGTCGGGACGGGCTCCGGCGGGGCGACGGCGAGGCTCGGGCGGCGGCGGGGCTCGGCTGCGGGGCGGCGAGGGGCGGCGGCGGCGAGCTCCTCGGGCGGCGGCATCGGGCTCCGGCGGCGGCGGCTTGGGGCGGGGACGGGGTGAGGGAGAGGGGCGGCGGCGGGGTATATAAGAGGGTGGGGGCTGCCTTGGAGGAGGGGGCGAGGCGGCGTCGGCGAGCGGGACTCGGGCGGCGGCGGCCGTGCTCGCCTCGGTCTCCAGGAGGGAGACGGGCGCGGGATGGGCCGGCTTGGCTTGGCTGGGCCTCGGCCCAGTCAGGAGCGGGGATTTTTTTAAATATCCCGCCAAATAAAAAAAATCACAGAAAAATAAGTAAAAATCCAAAAATGATAAAACAAATTTTCCCCGTCTAATTAAAATAATTAGAACAAGGTGAACTTTTTTGACCCAAAAATGTAGTTTTAAAAACGTGCAATTTTTTTAATGCAAGTAAAATTGCAAATAAAATCCGAATAAAATCCAATATATGATTTCAATATTTTTCCTCCAATATTTCAATTGTTTTGGAGAAGTCATATTTTCTCCTCTCATTTATTTTAATATGAAATATTTTTCCGGAGAGAAAAATAATTAAAACCAAAAATCCTCGTTTTATTATTTGATAAAAATCAAATATGAAAAATCGGGAAAATCCCCAACTCTCTCCGAGGGTCCTTGAGTTGCTTAGGATTTATCGAGGATTTGCCAAAATGCAATAAAATATGATATGCAATGATGATCTAATGTATAACATTCCAAATTGAAAATTTGGGATGGTACAAACCTACCCCCTTAAGATGAATCTCGCCCTCGAGATTCGGGTTGGCTAGAAAATAGGTGAGAGTGGTCCTTCCGTAGATCTTCCTCTCGCTCCCAGGTGGCTTCATCTTCCGTATGGTGACTCCACTGGACTTTGCAAAACTTGATAACCTTACTGCGGGTAACTCGGCTGGCATACTCAAGAATCTTAACTGGTTTCTCCTCATAGGTCAAATCACTTTCCAGCTGAATCGCTTCCAGTGGTACTGTATCTCTCAGTGGTATCTCAGCCATCTCTGCGTTGCACTTCTTCAACTAGGAGACGTGAAATACATCATGAACTCCTGACAATGCTTCAGGCAATTCCAGCTTGTAGGCAACTTCTCCCATACGTTCCAAAACTCTGTATGGTCCGATAAAACGGGGCGCTAGCTTTCCCTTAACTCCAAAGCGCTTCACTCCTCGAAGTGGTGATACTCGAAGATAAACTCTGTCTCCGACTTCGTGAACTGTCTCCTTACGTTTTGAATCCGCATAACTCTTCTGTCTGGACTGGGCTACCTTGAGCCTATCGCGAATCAACCTCACTTTCTGTTCAGACTCCTTAATCAAATCTGGTCCAAACAACTGACGGTCTCCAACTCCGTCCCATAACAACGGTGTTCTACACCTCCTTCCGTACAAAGCTTCGAAAGGGGCCATCTTCAAACTGGTTTGATAACTGTTGTTGTAAGAAAACTCTGCATATGGCAAATTGTCGTCCCAACTAGATCCATAATCTAGTGCACAAGCTCTCAACATGTCTTCCAAAATCTGATTGACTCTCTCGGTCTGTCCATCTGTCTGTGGGTGAAAGGCTGTACTGAATTCTAGCCTGGTTCCCAAAGTTTCATGTAACTGATTCCAAAACTTCGAGGTAAACTGGGTTCCTCTATCTGATACAATGGTCCTCGGAACTCCATGCAAACATACGATTCTGGTCATGTATATCTTTGCCAACTTAGCACTGGTGTAAGTGGTCTTCACTGGGATGAAATGAGCTACTTTCGTCAAACGGTCGACTACAACCCATATTGAGTCATAGCCTGAACGAGTCCTGGGCAATCCCATGATAAAATCCATGCCTATTTTATCCCACTTCCATTCGGGTATCGGCAATGGTTGTAGCAATCCCGCTGGCTTCTGATGTTCTGCCTTCACTCTCTGACACACATCACAAACTGCTACATACTCCGCAATATCCTTCTTCATTCCGGTCCACCAGAAAATATCCTTCAAATCCAAATACATCTTGGTATTTCCTAGGTGAATCGAATACGGTGTATCATGGGCCTCTTGCAAGATCAACTTCCTGATCTCCGGATCATTGGGCACATAAACGCGGTCCTCAAACCATAAGGTATCGTACTCATCCTCACGAAATCCCTTGGCTTTTCCTTTGCTCAACTTTTCCTTTATCTCGTCAATCTCCTTGTCTGTCTTCTGAGCTTCTCTGATCTTTTCCATCAAGGTAGACTGAATCTCCAATGTCGCTAAATAGCCTCTTGGAACTATTTCCAAACGTAGCTCGCGAAGATCCTCGGCTAACTCCTGGGGTAACTCTCCTGTCAGGAGGGTGTTGACATGGCTCTTGCGGCTCAACACATCTGCTACTACGTTAGCCTTCCCTGGGTGATAATGCAATCTCATATCATAGTCCTTAATAAGCTCCAACCATCTCCTCTGCCTGAGATTTAACTCCTTCTGCGTGAAAATGTAATTCAAACTCTTGTGATCCGTGTACACCTCACAATGGTCTCCAATGAGAAAATGTCTCCATGTCTTCAACGCATGCACTACGGTTGCTAACTCCAAATCATGCGTGGCATAATTCTTCTCAGGGGGTTTAAGTTGTCGTGAAGCATATGAAACAACTCTTCCTTCCTGCATAAGCACTGCTCCATGTCCTCGACGAGAAGCGTCGCAATAAACTTCATAATCCTTGCGTTGATCTGGCAGAATCAACACTGGTGATGTAACCAATCATTTCTTCAATTCTTGGAAACTAGCTTCACATTCCTCAGTCCAATTGAATTTGGTGTCCTTCTTCAATAGCTCAGTCATGGGCTTTGCAATCTTTGAGAAATTCTCGATGAACCTCCGGTAGTATCCTGCAAGTCCAAGGAAACTCCGGATCTCTCCAACTGACGTGGGTGATTCCCAACTTGTTACTGTGTCAACTTTGGCAGGGTCTACTGCTATTCCTTCTCCGGATTTAACATGTCCGAGGAATCCAACTTCCTTCAGCCAAAATTCACATTTGCTGAACTTGGCGTATAACTGATGTTCTCTGAGCTTCTCAAGTACCAAACGCAAATGCTCCTTATGCTCTTCTTCATTCTTGGAGTAGACTAAAATATCGTCAATGAACACCACGACGAACTTATCCAAAAACTCCATAAACACTTTGTTCATCAGGTTCATGAAATAGGCAGGTGCGTTAGTCAGACCAAATGACATAACGGTATACTCATATAGCCCATACCTGGTGGTAAAAGCCGTCTTAGGTATATCCTGCTCTCGAATCTTTAACTGATGGTATCCTGATCGTAGATCGATCTTGGAAAATACTTTAGCTCCCTGTAAGCGGTCAAACAAATCATTGATCATCGGCAGTGGGTACTTGTTTTTTACGGTCACTTCATTCAATCCATGGTAATCAACAACCATCCTCAACGATCCATCTTTCTTCTCCACTAGAAGTACTGGTGATCCCCGTGGTGATGAACTTGGGCAAATATAGCCTTTATCCAGTAACTCCTTAATCTGCTTCTTAATCTCCTCCAAATCTTTTGTGGGCATCTTGTGCGGTCTCTTAGATATTGGCCCTGTGCCTGGCAAAAGTTCAATCAAGAATTCAATGTCTCTATCCGGTGGCATGCCTGGCAATTCTTCTGGAAATACATCCGGGTAATCCTTCACCACTGGCACTTCCTCCTGTACAACTCCTGATAAGGAATTCACTTGAGTCCTCTTCGGCATATGCCGGGATACATACTTAATCCTCCCTCCTTCTGGGGTGGTAAGCAAAATCGACTTACTGGCGCACTCAATGTTCCCTTCATACTTTGATAACCAATCCATGCCTAATATCACATCCAATCCTTGCGATTCCAATATTATTAGGTCCGAGGGAAACAGGTAGTTACCAATCCTTAATGGTAACCGTTCACACCATAAACTAGCCATATACTCTGCTCCTGGCGAGGTTACTAACATGGGTGACCTAAGGGCTTGGGTTGGTAGTTTATACTTATCCACAAATCCCCTTGATATGTATGAATGCGATGCACCAGTATCAAAAAGAACGAGTGCAGTAAATGACTTAACCATAAACTTACCTATTACTGCATCAGGCTGTGCTTCAACCTCTTCCACGCTCACATGGTTCACATGTCCTTTATTGAAAGGGTTCGACTTCTTCCCAGAGCTTCCATTGCCATTTCCATTCTGGGCTTCAGGACAATCAGTTGCATAATGTCCAGTCTTCTGGCACTTGAAACAAGTAATGTGGCTTAGATCCCTCTTAGCTGGGGTAGATGGGGTATTACGGTTCTGTCCGTTGCTTCCTCCATTCCCATTACCATTCTTGGAGCCATTATGGTTGTGCGAACTACCTCCTCCATGGGTATGCTAAAACTGTCCTCCCGGTTTCGGGGCAAAACGTGGCTTCTGCTGAGCTCTAGAATTATACTTCCCTTGTCCATACTTCCTCTTACGGTTTTCAATCTGCTGCTGCTTCCCTTCAATCATGAGTGCTCTATCTACCAACTCCTGGTAGTTGTTGAAGGTTGCTACCATTAGCTGCATGCTCAGCTCATCATTCAATCCTTCGAGAAACTTCTCCTGCTTGGCTGCATCTGTAGCAACGTCATCTGGTGCATAACGAGCTAACTTACTGAAATCCTCCACATACTGGCCTACGGTGCATCCTTCTTGGCGTAGGTTACGAAATTCACGCTTCTTCATAGCCATAGCTCCTGCTGAAACATGGGCTGTACGAAAAGCTTGCTGAAACTGGTCCCATGTGACAGTGTCAATAGGGTGTGTGGCTGTGTAATTCTCCCACCATGATGCTGCGGGTCCATCAAGCTGATGTGCGGCAAAACGCACTCTTTCCGCATCTGTGCATCCTGAAGTGGCCAACTCTCTTCCAACTTTGCGGAGCCAATCATCTGCAACAATCGGCTCGGTGCTGCTGGAAAACACCGGCGGATTTAGCCTCAAGAAACGGGCTAAGTGATCAACAGGTGGTGGTGGTGGGTTGTTGTTGTTGTTGCCTTGGTTCTGTACTAGCACTTGCATCAGGGCATTCTGTTGCTGAATCAACTGGGTGATCTCCGGTGGGAAAACAAATCCGATGTCGCGTCTCGGAGGCATCTGATAGGTTAGAAAAGATGAGAGTTTAGAATAGAATGAGGTCTAGAGAGAAAACACTACCCATATGCTCATGAGACAAATACAATCAATAACACTCAACCAATTCAAACAAGGCATACAATCGATCTAACTAGCGTTACAAGAGTGCTTGAACTAAACTATGTAAATGGGGGAAAACTACTACTGATATGGTGGTCTACTAAAAATTCTGATCAGTTGAAGACTCCATGATATCTGCTCCAGCTTCATCAACAAAGTCATCTTCACTGGGGTCCGAGTCGGTGTCGTCGATGATGATGTAGTTATCCGGGCAAGTGCATTCATCATCTGCTGCTTTTGGTACTGGATTTCCCATGAATACTCTAATCTTCTTCTCCAAGTCGTCATTCTTCCCTACTAGTGCGACGATTTCCTCCAAATAATCCTCGCATGTAGCCTTGAGTTCTTCCTCCAGCTCCTTGATCTTCGTCAATGCCTTCTTCAGATCTATCTTGTCTGAGCACATCTGGTTCCCCTGGCGACGAATGTGTTGGTTTTGCTCCTGGATGAAAGCTGCAATTGATCCATCCTTCTTGGTGCTGATCATCTCCCATTGCTCGTCTCGGCGTCCACAAATCTGATAAATAGTATCCTTAAGCTCCCTGTGGTAGACTTCTCCAATGCGTCCCATAGCGATGTGGGCTGCCATGCTCTTCCCTAAACTCCAGGTTGGTGCTTCAAAAGACAACTTTATAGGCTCAGTAACTGGCGCTATCGTCCTTCCTGGAACATGAACTTGAATCTGCCAGCTCTCCTCTTCAGGTAATGTGGCGTTGTAGGTTCCGGTGATGCTTGGTATCCCTATGTTAAGGTACTTAGTGACTTCCTTCAAGTGACGTCCAAAAGGCGTATCTTCATCTGGTTGCATGAACTTGCTCCTTGCATTCGCCATTCCTAAAAGAGTAGAAAGTTGAGAGGGGTCAGAAATGAGAAGAGAGAAGTGTTCTAGGGTTTAAGCTTAGTGGTGGTGTCCTATAGTCAGCGTGTGCTCTGATACCACCTTTGTAGCGACCAGACCTCAAACAGTCTGTGCTGCTGTGCACCAGTGTCATCCCTGGATCAGTAATGCTGACACGCATAGTACAAATGGAGGATTTATAACAGAGTAGCAATCACACACTTATTACAACGAATATCTCAAAAGAGAATAAGTATGATAAATATGGCTTAAGGCCATCTAAATACGATAACAGCAGTAGGCTTGGAAGATAAGTGGGTCCATCAACTCCAACGGCATCACTGAGTATAAGACCACGACCTAAGACACTTTACTCGTCGTCTGAAAAGTCTGCAACATGAAACGTTGTAGCCCGAAAACGGGTCAGCACATGGAATATGCTGGCAATGTAACACATGGAGAATAATGAACATAATAATGCTATACTACATGCATATATGGCAGGTGGAAAGCTCTATGGTTACAGTTTTGCGAAAAGCCAATTTTTCCCTACTGCAAAGGAATAAATTTTATTTAACTATCATGGTGGTTGTTAAACATTGAGAAGGTACCTCCAACTCAATCCCAATTAGGTATCATCATTAACCCAACAAAATTAATTAAAGTAACACGGTGATGAGATTCACATGATAATCCAGGTACTAGATACTCAAGATGTCCATAACCGGGGACACGGCTAACCATGATTAGTTTGTACACTCTGCAGAGGTTTGTGCACTTTTCCCCACAAGACTCGATCGCCTCCGCTTGATTCTCGCACTGCATGATGTTTGAGAAACGGATGACCGAGACACAGTCTTTCAGAAGTGTTAACTCTCTACTCTGGGTAGACCGTACCACCTACATCCCCTACATCTGCTAGTCTACCTCTTCAAGAGCTCACACAACTTAATCAACTATGCTAGAGCCCATAATAGCTTGTGGCTACACACGGAAGTTTCTAGCATGAATAATCTCATGATCCCTTTGAGCCTGGGTGGCGGTCCATAGGATGATCACACGGGTACTCCGGGATATCCAAAAATACAGGTAGCACTGGGTTCTCCAGGTGCCTCAATCCACCCAGATGTGAGTTTTAGTTGCCACCTTAAGTAGACCATTAATTAACAATCTCACATCTGTCATGAATATCTCTCAAACCCAATCCACGTATACGAGCATAGCATGGCAATATAAGCAAACATAGAAGTAACTCCCAAGGGTTTGATAATAAAGCAAGTAATAGGTACTACCTCAACTACTTCCCAATACCCACAGTTTAAATAGATCCTAACCATGCAGTGTTTGAGGATTGATCTAATGCAATAAAACTGGGTATGGAAAAGTATGATCAAAGTGTTACTTGCCTTGCTGATGATCCGCGAAACCTAGAGATTCGAAGTAACAAGCGGCGCACTCCGGGTACTCTATCGCAAACAAACAAGCAAACAATAAGTACTCATCTAATGCATAGGTAAAACTTAAATAAAAGATCCAACCAGAAAGTTCAACTTAAGAACTCCGGTTTGCAAAAAGAATCAAATCGAACGAAGCAACGAAAGTCAAACGGCGAAAGAAACAAGCTTCATTTACTAATCTAGATCTAGATCAAATTTAGAAGTAGCAAAAACTTGTTTGAGTAGGTTAAACGGAAAGAGAATTTCGAGACGAAACTCTAGGCGCTTGAATCGCCTGATTATGATAAACGAGCGAAAAGTTAAACGAAAACGAAGACCTGATCAGGAATCGAGATCTGGAAAAATCGCGGAAAATCGATGAAAAAGAAAACTGACGAACGGTTAAACGAACGAACGTTCATTAACAGCGTAAATCCGACGAACACGTTCGTTAAAACGAACGGGTCGTGAACGTTCACTAAATAATAAAACCGAAATAAAAATAAACCGATCTGAAAAAAACAAAAACCAGGGTTTAGAAAAAAACGAACGGTTTTTTTTAGAAAACCGGGAAGGCGGCGGTGGCTCGGCTACCTCGTCGGGACGGGATCCGGCGGGGCGACGACGAGGCTCGGGCGGCGGCGGGGCTCGGCCGCGGGGCGGCGAGGGGCGGCGTCGGCGGCGGCGTACGGCGTCGGGGCGGCGAGCTCCTCGGGCGGCGGCGTCGGGCTCCGGCGGCGGCGTCGGGCTCCGGCGGCGGCAGCTTGGGACGGGGACGGGGTGAGGGAGAGGGGCGGCGGCGGGGTATATAAGAGGGGGGCTGCCTTGGAGGAGGGGGCGAGGCGGCGTCGGCGAGCGGGACTCGGGCGGCGGCGGCCGTGCTCGCCTCGGTCTCCAGGAGGGAGACGGGCGCGGGATGGGCCGGCCTGGCTCGGCTGGGCCTCGGCCCAGTCGGGCGCGGGGATTTTTTTTAAATATCCCGCCGAATAAAAAAACGCAGAAAAATAAGTAAAAATCCAAAAATGATAAAACAAATTTTCCCCGTCTAATTAAAATAATTAGAACAAGGTGAACAATTTTTTTGACCCAAAAATGTAGTTTTGAAAACGTGCAATTTTTTTAATGCAAGTAAAATTGCAAATAAAATCCGAATATAATCCAATATATGATTTGAATATTTTTCCTCCAATATTTCAATTGTTTTGGAGAAGTCATATTTTCTCCTCTCATTTATTTTAATATGAAATATTTTTCCGGAGAGAAAAATAATTAAAACCAAAAATCCTCGTTTCATTATTTGATAAAAATCAAATATGAAAAATCGGGAAAATCCCCAACTCTCTCCGAGGGTCCTTGAGTTGCTTAGGATTTATCGAGGATTTGCCAAAATGCAATAAAATATGATATGCAATGATGATCTAATGTATAACATTCCAAATTGAAAATTTGGGATGTTACAGTGACGCGCGATTTATCGTCATGGAAGTGGACACTTCCGTGATGATAATTTTGGTAATGTCATGGAACACTTCTACGACAGCACAGGTATGACTATCTTGATTCTGTCATAAATTTGTCATGGATGTACATGCATGACAAAAAACGCGACCTACTGTGACAAACACGTATCATCACGGAAGTGTATTTTTTTGTAGTGGTAGCAGCGTCAACATCTTCGCCATGTGTATCAGTCTAAATCGTAATTCCCCAGAGTGTCATCTTCTTCTTCATCCTCAATGTCCTCGAACGTTGGCTTCTTCTTGATCAACTCTTGTATGTCCACAGCACGATAGGCAATCTTTTTGCCAGCATCATTGACGTGATGGTTCTCAAAGATATTAGGAACATCTGTGGAATCTTGTACATCAGGAGCGGTGTAAGCATCATCTTGTTGTGCAACTTCATTAAACGAATTCCTCTGCTCAAACCTTTGCAATACTCTCCAATCATCGCTACATGCAAATGTGTGTTCCAAGAAAAATATATGTGTTGCTTGATTTGCCAAAATAGAAGGCTCGTTAGTCTGGTACGCCGCCTTGACATTGATGGATTTGAAATAATCATCAGCTCTGGATTTTGCGATCCTGGAAAACAGGTTATACCAACGACAGCACAACAGAACCACACACCGATGATCCTCGAAACTGGAGATATACTGCAACTGAACAATGTCTGTTATGGTAGCATACATTTCAGTTGTCACTCCGCCGTACGTATCCGTGCTCATGATGGCATTGTTTTGTGTCTTCCTGCCTTCGTCGCGTGCAAGGGTGTTGTAGCGCACATCTCCAACAACGCAAGATTCATAATGTCTTACCCGAGTATCAGGACCCATTGCTAGTGCGTAAAGGGCATCATCAACTGCCTGCCCATCCTCCCGCATCTTCTTAACCTATGTTTAGAAAATAGACAAGCTGATCATCTTATGTACTCAATATATTAAAAAAACTGACAGTGCAATTCAAAAGGTTACATGGCTCTTGAACCATTTCGCAAATCCTGCCATAAGCAGTTTGTTAATGTTTCATGGATTTTGCGGCAGTAACTCGTTTTTATAGATGCTGCACATCATAGTGATCGCGTCAAACATCTAAATATATAAGAATGTGCTGCAAGTTTAGTAGATTACGATGTATAAGCTGCAGTACTTAGCACTTACTTGATATAAGGTAGTATCTCAGGACAGTTATTCAACACATACCAAACCATTTTGTCCAAGTCTTTAGGTTTGTCCTCTTGTCAACTCTTCCCTGTAACTCGAACAGAATAATCGAAAACATTGAGCCCGGGATTGTCTTCACCCACCTCTTTGCTAAGCTGATCAGCTGTTTCAATGTATTTTGAGCAGAATGTCAATGCTTCTGTAGCAATGTAGGCCTCTGCAATGGAACCCTCAGGTCTAGCTCTGTTCCTGACATAGCCCTTGAAAGTGCCTAGCCGCCTTTCAATAGGGTACATCCAGCCATACTGTATTAGACCTCTAAGTAGTGCCTCATCAGGTAGATGAACAGCCAAATGCACCATCACATCAAAGAAGGCTGGAGGAAATATCTTCTCAAGGTTGCATAGGATAGTTGGTATCTTGTCTCTAAGACGCTCCAAAGCATCTATCCTGATATTTCTACTGCAGAGTTCCCTGAAGAATTGTCCCAACTCTGCAACTGCTCTGTATAAGTCAGGGCGGCCCAATCCTCTAAGGATAACAGGTAAACCCTTTGAAGTAGGACGTGGCAGTCATGAGTTTTCAACCCTTGTACCTTGTTTCCATCTGCACCGACTCTCCTTTCAGGGATGGAAGCAAATCCATGTGGGAATCTCACACGTGACAGGACCTCGCAGAATTATTTTCTTTTTACCTTGTCCAAGACGTACACAGCTGGTGCCATATCCCGTGGTTTACCTTCATCTTGCACCTGCAAATCCTTTCTTATACCCAGATGTGTCAAATCAATCCTAGATTTTAAGGTATCTTTCATCTTGCCTTCAATATTAAGAAGTGTGCCGATAATGCTGTCACATATATTTTTCTCGATGTGCATCACATCAAGATTATGCCACACGTCCAAATCTTTCCAATACTCCAAGTCCCACAAAGTGGACCTGCGGGTAAACAATAATCTCTCTTCTGCCCTGCCACGCTTCCTTTTCCCGCTACCATTACCAGGATGGTTTCCTGGTGTAATATGCCTGACCTTCTCTAATTCCACTTGCAACTCATCGGCGGTGAGCCTCTTTGGCGCATCACGGTTTTCATGCTTTGCATTGAACACATGTCTTCGGTATTTTGTAGGACGCGGCTTGTCCTTGGCAAGGAAACGACGGTGTCCAATGTAACAGATCTTGCTAAGTATTGCGTATGACAGCGGATTCCTGTCACAGCGAACACATGCATTGTAACCATGTGTCGTTCGCCCTGACATAGTGCCCAAAGCCGGATAATCATGGATGCACCAAATTACAACAACACGCAGAAAGAAATCAGCTGGTGGGCTGTTATATAGGTCTCGAGTGAGAACACCCTTCCATAGGTGTTGAAGTTCCTCCACAAGATGCTCCATGAATAAATCAAAATCCTTTCCAGGACTTTTTGGACCTGGGATGAGCAAGGCCATCATGTAGTTTGATTCTTTGGTGCAGACATTTGGAGGCATGTTGTAAGGGATAACAAGCACTGGCCACATGCTATATGTGGCGCTCTGGTGGACAAATGGGTTAAATCCATCTGAAGCTAAGCCAAGTCTAATGTTTCTCGGGTCAGCAGCAAACCTTTTGTGTTTCTGAATGAAGCTTTGCCACTCACTACCATGAGATGGATGGCTCATTACATTCTGATCTCTGTACTCCTGGTTCCTAGAATGCCACAGTACATCCTCTCTTGTTTCAGCATCATGAAACAACCTCTGCAATCTTGGTGTAATTAGAAAATGTCTCAGAACATTATGAGGAACCCTCTTCACAGCATCTCCATCTTTCCATCTTGATGATTTGCATATCGGGCATTCACTTGAGTTGGCATAATCCTTCCTAAACAGAACACAATTATTCTTACAAACATGGATCATATCATATCCAATTCCAACTGCACGAAGGAAATTCTTCATTTTACTATAGGTGTGTGGCAGCTCAGATGCATCTGGGAAAGATTTGCAGAAAGCAACCAACATCGCATCGAATGATTTGTTGGTTATCCGCTCAGATGTCTTCATGTGAAGAAAGGTGACCATAGATGAGAATACTGACAGCTTATTTCCTAGGGTGACAGCCACGTTGCATTGTTCCAACATGAGGGCCCACCGTTTTTCTTCTGCAGGTGAAAGTTCACGAAATGCACGAGCATTTCGTAGCATTGTTTCAATGTTGGTCAAACTCACTGGCTCCGCCACCACCACCTCCTCCTCCTCTTCCACCTGAGCATCAGGCAGATCAAGATGGTGATCTGTTGCTTCCACGTAGTCAGTAACATTGACGTTCACAGCTTCACCATGATGAACCCACCTAGTATATGTGACCGGCATCCCATACAAGTGTAGATGATTTTGCAGAGTTGACTGGGGTCTTGTAACTGAATTCATACAACTGCTACACGGGCAGAGCACATCTAATTTCGGACCACCGTACTCAGCTCTGATAAAGTTCATGAAGTTTTCAACCCCCTCGACATATGTAGCGGAGAATCTTCGAGCAGAAGTTATCCAAGTCCTGTCCATCTGTTAGACATACAAATTAGTTCTTCTACTAGATATTACAAGAAAAACATATATGCTTTTTTATGAAGTCCAGAAAAAAAATACCTAGGTCGATGTCTAAAGCTATGGCAAGATATTTGGACGAGCAGATCTAAGTAACGAGATATATGTAAAGCTGTTTCAGCAAACATACTTGAGTGTGAAATTATGGCAGGCTGTTTCAGCAGTCAATGAGACCGAGCACACAGCCATCGAACTATCGAAGGCCATCGTAGCAACCAAGATCGAGTATAAAACGGTATACAACTATTTCACCTAACAGATTGGCTACTAGACCATGGCAATCTACGTCACAATAAATATATGGCAGGATATTTTAGCAACTAATTGGGCTTGGCATGCCATCTTAGCTAAGCAGATTGAGTGCAAAACAGGGCAAGGAAGCTTCTTAAGCAGAGCATATTGACTGTAAACTACTTCGGCAAACAGTGAGATTAACAGCGTCTATCACCTAACATTCAGCGCTACACCGACATGCACGGGGCCTCAGTCTAGAATGCGCATACCGTGGGAGAAGCTGACCGCTGTGCGTCTCCACATGAAGGTCGCCAGCGGTGGCGGCGCTGACCGCCGTGCGCCTCCACAAGAACGTCGCCACCGGTGGCGGCGCGACTAGAGGACGACAGTCTACAAGAGCGTACTGTGGGAGCGAGTGGATCGCCGTGCGTCCCCTCGGCGAACCGCGGCGCCGACGTATCGGCGCGGCGGGGAGGGCGGCTTTAGCGAAGCGAATGGAGTGGAGGGGGACGGGAGGAGGGGGGTTTGGGGAATATTATTGTCTAGTTGGCCGAAGGGCGGTTGAATTTGGGATTTGGGGGAATTTTTTTGGGGGGGGGGGGGGGCGGGGGGATTTTCGCGCGGTGGGCGGGGGGAGTTTGGCGCATGGTCGGTTTCTCCAACTGCAGTCCCACGTGTCAGTGAAGAGGCAAGCCGAAGCGCGTTCCGTTTGCGTGAGCCGTGTGCAGGACCGACCATGTGTGGGGTGCAATGCGACCGCGACAGGGGTGCTGTGAGTGTACCGCCTTTTTCCTTTTAAAATAGGTGCTTTGCCCCCTAAAGAAAAAAAACTTGGTGCTTCGCGCGATCCATCGATACTACTACTAGTAATCCGGTAATCCCGGCTAGAACGGCGCGACCGGGTCTTTTCCCGCACGATATGCTGGGAGGTTGGCTTAGTTGGGTTTTTAGGACGAGTAATGCTACACCTACGTAATACCAGTTACGTAATTAACGTAATGTGAAACATGTGAGCTATTGATTGTAGATTGGGGGAGGGAGGGGCCCACCACCATGAAAATCAGGGAGGAGAGAGAGAGGCAATTTACGTTAACCCTTTTGTAGGTTCCCGTAGATGTAGAAAGATGTGAAATGTGTGAATGTGTAGTGGACGTACTATTGGAGTGCCTAAGATAAATTGTGTTTGTAGACTATGTGTTTATTTACTTCGCATGTTAGCTTTGTCTCGGTTCAATAAAAAGCAGAGTTGGTGATGATGGTGTGCCTGCCATCCTGCAACATAGGCCGGTCCGATCTATATCTAACGGATAGGAAGGAAACTATGACAATTTACCCGCACTCCTCTCCACATTTGCAGATAAGGCCTTCCCTCGTTCATCCTTTTCTCCCACAAGATCTTGATGTTCCGTGCAAGGCACGGGAATCTTGCTAGTACTCCTACAATATACTATATGATTGTGAAAGTTCATATACACCGGCCGAGATTAATGCAAACACGGCAGATTTTCATTACATTTCGAACTTTTATAGGATAGAAAAATAAAAGAAACCCGACCCTAAACCTATTCTACGGCGGCGACCGACGTCCTCCATCTGCGATCTCCATGTACGGGGGCGGGGTTCAAGACCCGTGAAGTGAAGCTGCGGTCTTCGGCGAGGAAGAGTAGAACACGGGAGATGGACCGGCCAGTTGGCACACCATGCCCTGCCGCCTCCCATGCCCTACTCATCCTCAGAGGAGTCCCCGACCTCGGCGGTGCCGGACATTAGACGGCGGCAAGTAGGACGCGTGGTTGACGGTGCTCCGTCGTCGGCTACCAGCGTGGCCACCGCTTGTGCGGTCGCGTCCGCGTCCGGCTACGCCGCTATTGCGTCACGAGCGGTGACTTGAGCGAGGGCGGCGACCTCGAGCTTCATCCCCGAAGACAAGCTCTCCCGCAGAGCGTTCGCGCTCGAGGTCATGGCGGATGTGGTGCCGGGTAGCTGGACGATGCGCTATGGTGTGGAGGTTAGGTGGGCGTTGCCGCTTTAAGTAGAGCATTCCGGTGAGGCCAAGCGTCCGCGTGCATCATTAAGTCGCCGGAGTTGGTTCCTCGGGCACCGAGCCTCTTAACGACGACATACGGACGGACGGCATGAATGCGGGCAGCTGGCGCCGGCTGGGAACGCACCGCGCGACGACGCGAGGGACGAGGGTTTTTGGTGTGCCAGGGTAGTCAGCTGCGGTCGTGGCAACGTTGGAGAGCCCTTTGCTCACATGTGACCCCACATGTCATTGAAAAGCAAGACGACCCGACATGGTCTTAGGTCCTGGGGATGCAGTTGGCCGTGCTACACCACTCCGTGGACGCGTCGCGGCGCGCACGCACTTCGGCGCCCCGTGCATCCTTGACGAGCCGGGTGTTGATCTGCTGGTCGTGCCACAGCGCTAACGCCACCCTCGGCACACTGAAACCGACCGTGTAAAGTGACGATGAGCGTGTCGCTCCCGCATGCCTCATTTGAACATTCCGCCGAGTATCATTCGCATGTGGGCCTAGACCATGCTTGTATTTCCAATGTTGTAATTTGTCCGACATGCATACAAACAAACGGTTCGTTTAAGTTTCCTTTGCCTCCACTACGTGTCACTTCCCATCTTAGGTTTGACATCCCATTCGGTTCATGCCCCGACACATCTTGACGAGATCGATTGATGTTGAGAGATCAATTGCGTGTCGTGCAAGGAGATAAAGGTTTGGTCTGTTTCTATGATAGAAATGACCGGCGGGGAGGGGAGGGTCTGTGGGGATTAGAGGGAGTATATTGCACGTTCATAAGCGAAACAAACGCATTGTACCCACCCTAGTCCTCTTTCAATCGATCTCCGGACCCCGAGATGAAATCGAGAGAGAACAAGTGGGTGCATGTGTGATACCTAAGGTGGATTCAAAATTTTGAACCGGTGATCATAGCATCCACAAATCATATATAAAGGGTATTCAATGTTCGTTTCGCTCTTGAATGTACAATATACTCCCTCCGATCCTTTCTAGTAGTTTACATATAAGTTTTATGTGTAGTCAAAGTATCTCTACTTTGATCAAACTTACAGAAAAAAGTATCAACATTCAACTACGCCCAATCAATATTGTTAGATTCGTACGTACTCCTAGATTTGTATTCAAACAGACATGGTTTCCAATTTGTTTTCAACCACGTGAATGTGCTTGTTCTCGCGCATGCTCTTCCTACTAGGATTTTGCCACGTATAGCCAGTCCAATAGTAACTTTTTTAAGCTCCGTGTCCAATAGTACTAGTGGAGTACTGACAACATCTGTAGTAGAGTATGCAGTGCTCATAGTACTCCCTCCTTCCATTTATATAGGGTCAATGTGGAGGAGAGAGATGTGAAAAAGTAAAGGGAGTGAGCTCTCATGCAAGAGCCTAGCTATATACACATTCCTAGTTAAATACAATAAATATGAAGAAAGAGATAGAGAGGAGATGGAAAAAAGTACTAATACAATAGCCAACCTTATATATTTTTTGCGGGAAATAGCCCACACTACTGTATGAGTGCATATAGATGATGGCTATAGATGACATGGTAGTTCCTTATAGCCATCGGCTGGCTATATTATTAACCATGCTCTAATGCGTTTTTCAAAACCGCCTTTGACTATTGACAAGATTAATAGTACATGAGATGTATAATGTAAAAATTATATCATTGGAAGCTCCTTTCACATACGAATTTGACCGTATGCTTTGTGTAAGTTGCATGTCATATATTATTACTCTAACATTTGGTCAAAGTTAGCCTCAAAAAACGCATTAGGCCCTGTAGATGGAAGGAGGGAGTAGTAGTGGAAGTGGATCCTCTGACGTAGGTATCCCTGCCTTACCCTCCCTTTCGTTCACTTACTGGCGGACCCCATGCTTGCTAGGCCCCGCATGTCAGTTACTCAATGGGTTCGGCCACGTCAGGGGATCCTCATCCGTAGTATACTCCCTCTGTTTTTATTTACTCCGCATAAAACGGAGGGAGTGGTAGTATAAATGACGCGGGCGGGGGAGGGGGAGGGACGTAGGTTTGCTCCCAACTGTGGTCCCACAAGCGAGCGAAAACGCAAGACGAAGCGCGTTCCATTCGGTGAGCGACGTGGAGGGTCCAGCATGCCGGGGTGCAACGCGAACGCGACAAGAGCAATGTACAGTCAAAACCGATTGACCGGTCATCACCGGAACCACTATTCACACCAGAACCTTCGATGCTCGGCCTACGCCAACCACTGCCCCAAAACCACACCTCCTCTCCAGCCCATCCCCCACCTTTCGATCCCCTAGCCCGCATCAAGCGTCCCCTAGTTCGCCGGAAAGCCATGGTGCGCCGCAAGAGCACGTACTACAAGATGCTGGCGCCAGAGCGCCGTGCAGAAATCGCGGCGGCGGTTGGCGCCACAGACCTCCGTTCCCAAGCTCGCTTTGTGGCAGGCCAATCCCCGAGTTCTCTGGAACCAAGCTACGAGGAGGAGGAAGTTGATCCAATGTTCATGGCGGAGGTCGCGGCGCAGAAGGCCCCCGATGGGTATGAGACGATGGACGTCGACTTCGTGCCGGCGTTCGGGTCCCCCATGGTGCAGGCGGACCAACTGTTCAACCTGGCAATACTAAAGGAGGACCGGGAGGCAGAGGCTCAACTCAACGCGGAGCGCGCGCATGCCGCTGCCATCGAGGCTCTCTTGCAGGCGGAACCGGATGTCGTGGATGTGAACCGGGAGGCGGAGGCTCAACTTGAGGCGGAGTGCGCGGATGCCGCTGTCATCGAGGCCCTCCTGTAGGCAGAACCGAACATCCTCGACTTGAACCGGGCGGCGGAGGCTCAACTCGACGCGGAGCGCGCGGATGCCGCTGCCATCGAGGCCCTCCTGCAGGCGGAACCGGACGTCCTCGACTTGAACCGGGCGGCGGAGGCTCAACTCGACGCGGAGCGCGCGGATGCCGCTACCATCGAGGCCCTCCTGCAGGCGGAACCGGACATCCTCTACTTGAATCGGGTGGTGCTCTCATCCGTGCAGAGCGCCTGCACGCTCCGCGTGAACGAGTAGCTGGAGGCCGAGGACAACGGTGTAGAGACACACGTCGGCAGCTATGGCTGGTTCATGCTGGTGGTTTTTAGGGATCTTTTGCTGTGTAGAAACATATATTGTTATGCAAGTCGCCTGACTTTCAGCATTTGGGTCAGTCTACCATTTCAGGCTGTTGGATGAATATCCTACGTCTCCTAACCCTTCTTCCTCACCTCTTCTTCTTCCCCAACAGACCACCGCACGGGTCGTACGGATCCTCCCCAACATGCGGTTGGATAAACATACTGTATGAACGAAAATTATGTGTCAGTGGTAGGATGGCTGAGTTTGGTTTGTTCACATGCGGTAGCACATGTCAGGGAGGGTGCGTTCCCTTGGTTGGGTTTGCAGCGTGCAGGAGCGACTGTGTGAAGGTACGGAGCGACCGTGTGAGGGTGCGGTGCGACCGCAACAGCCGTGCGCAAGTGTACCTCCTTTTCATTTTGAAAACTTTAGGCAAGCTTGGCAAAAATGTGTGGCGAAGTATGGCAATGCAAGGCCTAGACCCAAACAGGATAAGTATGTACGTACTAGGAGTACTGGTTGAAAGTGCTAGTTATCGACTAGAGGGGGGGTGAATAGGCGATTTTTATGAAAGTCTTCAAAACATGAAAGTTTCAAAGACAAACAATAGAAATGAACCTATTGATATGCAGCGGAAGGTAGACTACACTAAGCAAGCCATAGTCAAATATTCAATGAAGTGAAGGCACGAAAACTAATAACAGCTAGGTAGTAAAGATCAGGATGGAAGATAGTATGAAGCCAAACAACGAAAGTAGTCACACAGTGAAGTCAAACAGGTAGTGCAAACAGGCAATGACTTCACGAAGACAAACTGTAAGTAAAGAGAGGGAGACGATAGAACCAGTCGCTTGGCGAAGACAAGGATTTGTTGGACCAGTTCCAGTTGCTGTGACAACTGTACGTCTGGTTAGGGAGGCTGAGATTTAACTCAGAAGACCGTGTCTTCACCTTATTCCTCTTGAGCTAAGGACACCCAGTCCTCGCCCAATCACTTTGGTAAGTCTTCAAGGTAGACTTCCAAACCTTCACAGACTTCGTTCACCGGCGATCCACAATGACTCTTGGATGCTCAGAACGCGACGCCTAACCGGCTGGAGGATTCACAGTCCTCAAGTGTAACAAGTCTTCAGGTCACGCGGATAGAAAGACTTCAGTGATGCCTAACACTCTTTGGCTCTGGGTGTTTGGGCTTTGTCCTCGCAAGGATTTCTCTCTCTCAAAAGCTTCGGAGGTGGGTTGCTCTCAAACGACAAAAGCCGTGCCCTAACTCTGAGTAGCCACCAATTTATGGTGTAGGGGTGGGCTATTTATAGCCACTAGGCAACCCGACCTGATTTGTCCGAAATGACCCTGGGTCACTAAGGAAATGACACGTG
This sequence comes from Aegilops tauschii subsp. strangulata, assembly GCF_002575655.3. NCBI lineage: Eukaryota > Viridiplantae > Streptophyta > Magnoliopsida > Poales > Poaceae > Aegilops > Aegilops tauschii. Next base: position 233,085,696 of record NC_053035.3, on the reverse strand, counting down.
TTCCAACGGTCAGATTTCAAACACACGCGGCAGCTTGACTTGGGCTACAAGTAAAGCTGACTCATCCAACTCTGGATAAGATTTGCTCTCATTGTCTTCGCTCGAAGACATAGGATTTGGTTGAGCATCACTTCAGTCACTCTGACTTTGTTCACTAGGACCCCACATAACAGTACGGTGGTTCCTATGACTCAACAAATAAGAAAGGAAACAATGAAACAACTAAGTCTTCGCGCTCCATAGTCTTCACGCGATGTCTTCTCATGTCATAGCCTTCAATGTGAATATATTCACATACCACCTTTGTCTTCAATGTCTTCATACATTTTAGGGGTCATCTCCGGTAGGTAAACCGAATCAATGAGGGACTACTACCTGTGTTATCCTGCAATTCTCTCAAACACATTAGTCCCTCAACCAGGTTTGTCGTCAATACTCCAAAACCAACTAGGGGCGGCACTAGATGCACTTACAATCTCCCCCTTTTTGGTGATTGATGACAAACTGGTTGAAGTTTTCAACGGGGATAAAAGTATGTGAAATTGTAAGGGATAAAGGTATTGTCTCCATAAGTAGCAAGAGGCTCCCCCTGAAGATGTGCATATAAGTAATTTGCTTTTGGAATGCAAATGCACATGGCAGGTTGTACTTGTGGAGATCCTCTTCAACTTATGAAGACAATTCATCATGCATAATTTGATATAACGAAGATAATGCATGCATAATGAAAAATGGACGTCTGCAATATGACTTCGTGCGGGATTTATCATCGCACATGCGGAATTTATCATCGCATCACAGAGTAGCAAACAAGTAGCAGACGACCATCAAGTTTAAGTGTTACAACTCAAAGAACCAAATGTATCAAAAGCGAGAGTTGTAAACACTAGGCAAGATATAAAGCAACCGCCCATATGGACCCGCTTGAAGACTATCAATTCATATGCTTCTCCCCCTTTTGTCAGTAATGACCAAAAAGGTTTGAAGACATAGAGCCTCTACTCGTTCCCAGAAGGAGTAGGAGAAGCAGCAGGGTCGGCGTCGGGGTTTGGCGGTGCAGAAGAACTTGGTGCAGTGCCGACACGCGCTGAAGTTGGAGGTAGTGAAGTAGGATCATCTTGATCATCTATGACTCTGGCATTCACCGTAGTAGCTGAGGAGGAATAGTCAGAGTCTTCAAGAGACGGAGTTTGACGCAAGACGGAATTCCTTGGAGGAGGGGAGTCAAACTTGAATCTTTCAGTGAAGCCATCGTCTTGAAGATCTGCTTCAGCACTAAGCAATGTCAAACTCTTCCATGACCTCTGATAGGTTTCATGAGTGACAAAGGCATTCTTGGTGGCAAGATTGCGAATGCGATTGACATCCACCAAGAGACTTTGCATCTGTCGCTTCAGCCAGTAGTGATGCTTATCCTATTTCTGATGAAGGGCAACGAGAAGCTCTCGGTCATTGAGAACACGAGATTGCTTCCGAGGCCTTTGAGCAATAGTGCTTTCAGTGGCTTCAGTTTGAGCACGGTGAGGTAAGCGTGTATTGCCAGCCAAAGGATAAACATGAGTGACGGCCTGGACTCCTTCAATGGGCTGTGTGAAGCTTTGGTGATCAGCATTGTGAAGACAAATAGGCTCCTTGGTAGCCTCGGGGTATATGGCTTCAACTGACATATCAACCTCTGGCAGAAAGATCAGATGGTTGCGAGCAGAGGGCTGATAGTTGACAGCTGAATGAAGCTTGATGAGGCGCATAACCCATGGAGCGTAGAACTTCAGTCCAAAGAGATCAGAGCCTGATGCAACCAACTGCCTGATGAAGAAGTCTTGAGCATTGAAGCTGATGCCTTTGAAGATATAAAAGACCAAAGTCTTCATTGCTCCTTCAAGTTTCGCTGCTGCTGAAGAATGTCCTTTGACAGGCCATAGAGTTCGCCTGATGATATGATAAATAGTGTGGGGCAGATACTCTAGGTTTTCAACAAAGAAATCCTTTGGGTAATCAGCGTCATGTGGCAGAGGCTTCATCATGCTCAGCATTTGGCTCATGTTGGGCTTTGGCTTCTGAAAGATGCTCTCCAATGCATTGCAGTGAAGCTGACAACCAGGCTCATATAGTTCTCCTGGAGTGGGCAGGCCAGTTAGCTCAATGATGTCAAGAGCTTTGGCTTCATGATGGATATTGCCTGTCATCCACTCAAGGACCCAAGTCTTCGGATCCCTGTTGTAGCCGCGAATGTGGAGGGTAGCATAAAATTGAAGCAGAAGCTCTTCATTCCAATGCTCCTTATCAGTCACAAAGTTCAGCAGTCCAGCATCACGGAAGCAGTGAAGGGCTTCTTCAAGGCATGGCAATCCAGCAATGGCTTCACAGTCTAGACGCATATGGGGAAAGATGCGCCCTTGGTCATAAAGAACACAAGAATAATAACTGCGCTGCTGATAGCTCCAGAACCGATCTGATGAAATCCTTGGCTTGGAATAGGGGTTCTTGGCACTATCAAAGAAAGTGTTGTGCGCAACGAAGCCATTTGCATTGAAGGACCCTGGTGAAGTGGCAGTACCTGGAAACCTGGGCAGTCTTGGCTTAGGCTTCTGGACCTGAGGCCTGTGCTCGACATGGTAATCAAGTTGCGGACCAGCAGCAGGCGGAGGAACCAGAATAGGACATCTGACAGTGACCAGCTGACCATAATTGTATGCTTGCTCGATAGTATGTGGCCTAGGAGGCGGTACAGGAGCAGTGGCAGTGGCAGCAGCAGTGACTTTAGGCTGCAGATTTGCATCAGGTGCAGCATTGGCTTCAGATGCTATCACTTCGGGCACCACATTGACTTCAGGCGCCACATTAGCGTCAGCCATGACAACATCATTGGCTTCAGTGTTGATGTTGGTGGTCGCCTCAGTGTTATCAACCTCCACTCGAGTAGCTGGAGGGTCGGACACGTTCTCCTCGAGAACAACTCCAGGATTGGTTGGGGGTGTAGCAATACGTTCTTCTTCAACTCGTGGTTCTTCTTGGTCATCGGCTGATGCAGCCGGAATATCTTCAGCCATGTTGGCTTCAGTCTCGGGGTTGTTCACAGTTGGAGAGGCTTCAGGAAATACCTGGCGAGATACTGATTGGCGCTCTTCTCCTTCTGGAACACTTGATAGAGTGACATGTGGCCTTGATCCTTTGCGAAGCCTGCGGAACGCTGGCGACGCTTGTGGAGATGGAGTTGGTTGGGCCACAAAGTCTTCATCTTCAAGCACCGGAGTGGTGACTTGAGTTGGGGGAGTAACTGGTGTATCTGCTTGACGGGGGGAGTCTTGAGGGTGATCAGCCCATGAGTCATCCTGAGCAATTGGCGTCAAAGGACGACCAATGCTGATGAGTTCGCTATTTGTGAGAACAGGCGATGATACCACATTATGCTCGATCTGAGGAAGGACTTCATCATCTTCAACATTGTCTTGATGACCAATGTCTTCAGCTGCGGTGGGGTCAACAGCTGGAATGTCTTTAGCTTCAGGAGCCTCTGGGGAAGCAGGCTCGTGAACTATCAAACGGCGTTCTTGTTGTGCAGATGCAGGACGAGCAACAGAAATTGGCTCGACGACAAGGGGCTCTGTAGGAGCAGCCCGATCTTTATTCTTGGTCTTGCGCTTTTTGGTGGGTGGAGCATCTTCAGTGGTGTTCTTGGTCTTGTGCTTCCTGGCTTTGGCTTCAGCTGCCCTTGTTTTCTGAAGATCTGAAGCCACTGTGGGGACCTTAGGCTTCACGCCTATCATACTGGCTGGGAAGACAATGCGAGGTTCTTCCTGCCTGGATGGTTCAGCTTGGTCCACAGTAGGCTTCTTCTGCTTGGCAGCCATCTTGGGGTCGATGCCAGGACGCCCAAGTGCCTTGCGCTTCTCAGCTTCATTGTAAGCTTGAAAACACTTTGCAGCCAGAAGCTTCATTCACTCTCGAGAACCTTTGGCTTCTTCACGTTTCTTGTGAAACGCTTCCTTGAGCTCATGCATCATAACCTTGAAGTTCTGGACGTCTGTTACGCTGAGCTTGGCCACATGCTTCTTGAACTGAGCCTTTTCATAATCAATCTTGTGCTTCAGCTCAACAATTTTCTGAGCAAGAGCCAGCTCAGGAGCAATGGCTCCATGGAAGGAGACGCTGAGGCCAATCGGAAGTTGAAGATCATCAAAGCTAAGATTTGGGCTATCAAACCACTCGTCAATGAACTTGTTCAGAATGTCCACATCAAAGAGGGGAAGATCATTGAAGATTTCCGCCTCTTGCTTGCTCTTTATCGGCAGTTCAAGAGCGTCATCAGCAAGATCGTCGTCACTCGACAGATCAATGGCTTCGTTCTCATTTCTTAGAATGGCAGCAGGGGTCAGAGCTGGACCAGTGGTGTGCATGGGCTTCTTTTTCTTCTTCTTAAACTTGGAGATGCGAGAGAGATCTTCTGACTGCACACTTGGTGCAGGAGGAGCAGTGGCCAGAGGCTTCGCTCGCAAAGCTTTCGGTGCAGGGGAAGGCTTCGAAGCCTTGGGTTTCTTCAGCTTCCTAGGCTTCGGTGGAGCAGGTGCTTCGTCAGAATCAATGTCATCTGCAGGTTGATCCACAGCTGTCCCTTGAACCAAAATGTGAGTGATGAGACCTTCTAGGTTGTAGAAGGGCCCAACAAGATTGGGTTCAGCTTCGCGTGTGCCATCGGCACGAGGAGCAGAGGGACTAGGGTTGATGTCTAATCCCCGCGACTTCTTGTTTTCTTTGGCCGAGTTCTTGGCAAACTGAAAGTTGCGCTTGAACAAATTGTTGTCACGACACCATAGCAATGAAGATGGGTCAGCATCAACTGGCTGTGGTCCACGGACCATGCAAGGGTAGAAGCCTTGCTTAATGGCTTCAGCTCTGGACCTGGGTGGAAGATTTTTGTACAAGATGTCTCCCCAGGGTCGCTTGATGGCATTCTTCTCAGCATACTCCTGGGTCACGAACCTGTACTTGTACCATTGTTCTGCCCAATATCTTCGAATCCATTGGATTCGGGTTTTTCGCTGATTGTAGTCCTCCTCTGGATCTGTCTTGTACAACTCATAGAGGTCTGGTGGCAAATCCTTTGATGTATTCCCACGACGCTGTCTGCCATCCTTCCTTGCAGACTTATCTATTGCCATGAAGTTTAGACTGAATGGCTTCAAAACTGTCAAAGGCTTCCGTCTGCTGGTCAGACAGGAACTGGCTTCGGGAGAGTTGATATGATGTTGTAAGAATTCTGCAAATGAATGCAGACTATGAGAACCAAGGGATTCTCCCACGGACATGTACCTGTGATAGCATTAGAGATGCGAGGGAAGGGGAAGAGGTCATATGCATTCTCAGAAGATTTTGAAGATAAATCAGTTTAGAAGACATTGACCTCATAGCGCGAAGACATTCACTTATATGTTGAGAGTTGGTTCCAGATTTGTACGAATCCAAGAATAAGTACAAGTGAGGAATCTAACTACGTGTGAAGCATAAGTGAATATACTAGGCATCGTATGAGATGCAGACAAGATAGATCCAAATATGTGGAGGCAGAAACCAATTTTGGTAGAAAGGATGAATCTATAGGATAAAAAAGACGGTAAAAAGAGAGTTTTAATTTACCACACGATGAACTGCTAGACGGAGTAGAAGATGAGGCCGAGCAGTTCGATCTTTTGTGCCCTAACTTGGCGACGGAGGACACCTACGGCGGCGGCGGAGAAGACGATGTCCACAGCCGACGTGAAGACGGCGTCGGAGAGTTCGCGGCAGCTAAGCGCTTCGTCGCCGGCGTCGTCGAGAGCTAGCAGTGGCGCTAGGTTTTGTCGAGGTGGAGAGGTGGAATAAGGATTTTTGGCCGCAATGGGATGTGCATTTATAGGGAAAGGGACGGCACAACGCAATTACGCAGGTGCCCCTGGCGGTTCACATCTGAGGGACACGTGGCGAACATGCAACACATTGGGAGTTGTCCCATGTTCCCACGCACGCCTGGACTGTTGGGTGGTCGTTCCGGCTTCTCCGGGTTTCAGGCAATAAGAATTGAGCATTTAAAACATATTTAATGTTTGTCTCTGTATCTTCTGCTGACAAGGACGCAGAGAAGACATTCGACAGTTTCAACAGAATGCATATGATTTGGATAGATAGAATTTGAGATAGGAAGCATAGAGAGGTTAGGATCTGATCACATTCACTTAGTTCAAAAGATTCAAACAAGAAGACATAGCTATAAGTGAATGCTGTAGAGGACAGAACACTAATGTATGTATATATCAGAATACAACCAAATCAACATAGTGAAGATAAACATGAAGACATGTTGATATTGAAGACAAACCAAATGCGAAGACATAGCAAATGTAACGCCATGCGCAGAACACTTCAAAAAGAAGAATTTGGTGGTGGCGTTACCCACCGTATAGGAAGTATTAGACCCAGACACGGCGCACAATTATCGTGGCGCTCCGAAGTCAAATTCCGCATTAATGTATTCACACTCAGAGTGTAAGTCTTCATTGAATTGAAGACATACATTACTTTGTGTGTTGCACATCTAAGCCATCAACATGCAGAAGTGTTAGGATGTGTGCCTGGTCATAGGACATTTGAGGATTCCAAGATATTTAGCTCACACCGCAACTTGCAAAACCTTTTCTCATCCAAGGGCTTTGTGAAGATATCTGCCAATTGCTCTTTAGTGTTGACGTGTATGATATCAATATCTTCCTTCGTGACATGATCTCTGAGAAAGTGATGACGAATTTCAATGTGCTTTGTCTTCGAGTGCTGAACTGGGTTGTTGGCAATCTTGATGGCGCTCTCGTTGTCGCAGTAGAGTGGAACTTGTTTCAGATGGATGCCATAGTCCTTGAGTGTTTGCTTCATCCATAGAAGCTGAGCGCAGCAAGATCCAGCAGCAATGTATTCGGATTCAACAGTGGAGAGTGATACACAGTTTTGCTTCTTTGAAGACCAACAGACAAGTGATCGTCCCAGAAAGTGACATGTGCCTGATGTAGACTTGCGATCCACCTTGTCACCAGCATAATCAGCATCCGAGAATCCAACCAAATCAAACTCTGAGCCCTTTGGATACCATAATCCTAGTGTTGGGGTGTAAGCTAAATATCAAAGAATTCGCTTCACAGCTAAGTGATGCGATTCCTTTGGTGCCGCTTGGAATCGAGCACACATGCAAACACTAAGCATGATATCTGGCCTAGATGCACATAAATAAAGTAAAGAACCAATCATAGAGCGGTATACCTTTTGATCGAACTCTTTACCATTGGCGTCAGGACCCAGATGACTCTTGGTTGGCATTGGCGTCGCATAACCTTTGCAGTCTTGCATTCCAAACTTCTTCAGGCAATCTTTGAGATATTTCTCTTGAGATATGAAGATGCCATTGCTTTGCTGACGAATTTGAAGACCAAGGAAGAACTTCAGCTCACCCATCATGGACATCTGATATTGCTCTTGCATCATGTGTCCAAACTCATCACTGTATTTCTGGTTGGTGCAGCTAAAGATAATGTCATCCACATATATTTGGCACACAAACAGTTCACCATCATATGTCTTCGTGAAGAGTGTGGGATCCAGGGAACCAGGTTTGAAGCCTTTGCTCTTCAGGAAGTCTTTGAGTGTGTCATACCAAGCGCGGGGGGCTTGTTTGAGGCCATACAGTGCCTTGTTTAGCTTGTACACCATATCAGGATGTTTTGGATCTTCAAAGCCAGGAGGTTGTGCAACATACACTTCTTCAATCTTGCCGTTGAGAAATGCTCTCTTCACATCCATTTGATACAGCAGGATGTTGTGATGATTTGCATAGGCTAGCAGTATGCGAATAGCTTCAAGCCTAGCCACCGGAGCAAATGTTTCATCGAAGTCAATCCCTTCAACTTGAGTGTATCCTTGAGCAATGAGACGAGCCTTGTTTCTGACAACTTGACCATGCTCATCTTGCTTGTTGAGATATATCCATTTTGTGCCTATTATGTTGTGCTTGCGGGGGTCAGGACGCTTGACAAGTTCCCAAACATTGTTCAGCTTGAACTGTTGAAGCTCTTCTTGCATAGCTTGAATCCATTCAGGTTCCATGAAGGCTTCAGCAACTTTCTTGGGTTCAGATATTGAGACAAATGCAACGTGCCCAAAGAAATTTGCTAGCTGTGTTGCTCTTGAACGAGTGAGTGGACCAGGCACATTGATGCTGTCAATTATCTTCTCAATCTGTACTTCATTTGCAACACGAGGATGAACCGGACGAAGATTTTGCTCTTGCTGATCATTGTCATCATTTGGAGGATTGTCTTCAGGCTGAGCATTGTCTTTTGGTTGATTAGGTGCAGAAATGATAAGTTCCTCTTCAGGTTGTGCTTCATTTGGTATGATTTCTCTAGTTCCCATGAGCTTGATGGATTCACTAGGTGGAACTTCATCTAGCACATTTGGCAGGTGCTCTCTTTGCTAGCCGTTAGTCTCATTGAACCGCACATCCACAGTTTCAACCACTTTATAGTGAAAGAGGTTGAAAACTCTGTAGGAGTGCGAATCCTTTCCGTAACCAAGCATAAAACCTTCATGTGCTTTTGGTGCAAATTTTGAAGTGTGATGTGGATCCTTGATCCAGCACCTAGCACCAAATACTGTGAAGTAACTGACATTTGGCTTCTTACCAGTGAGAAGTTCATAGGATGTTTTCTTCAGAAGCTTGTGAAGATAAACACGGTTGATGACATGGCATGCAGTATCAATAGCTTCAGGCCAGAACTTTCTTGGAGTCTTGTATTCATCGAGCATCGTCCGAGCCATCTCAATGAGTGTTCTGTTCTTGCGCTCCACGATGCCATTCTGCTGAGGTGTGTATGGAGCGGAGAACTCATGAGTGATTCCCAATGTATCCAAGTAAAGGTCGAGGCCGGTGTTCTTGAACTCAGTGCCGTTGTCACTCCTGATATGCTTTATCTTGACGCCATAGTTGTTCATGTCACGGTTGGCGAAGCGTCTGAAGACATCTTGCACATCAGTCTTGTAGAGAATTATGTGCACCCACGTATATCTTGAATAATCATCAACAATGACGAAGCCATAGAGACAAGCAGTAGTAGTGAGAGTAGAGTAGTGAGTAGGGCCAAATAAGTCCATGTGTAGCAGCTCGAAGGGTTGAGATGTCGTCATGATTGTCTTCGAGGGATGCTTGGCCCTTGTCATGTTTCCAGCTTTGCAGGCACCGCACAAGTGATCCTTCTTGAACTTGACGCCCTCGATGCCTATGACATGCTTCTTCTTTGCGAGAGTGTATAAGTTCCTCATGCCAGCATGCCCTAGCCTTCGATGCCAGAGCCAGCACTCTGAAGCTTCTGCTAGAAGACATACGGCAAGCTGTGGACCTGCTGAGAAATCTACCATGTACAGATCATCTTTCCGGTACCCTTCAAAGACTAGAGACTTGTCAGATTCCATTAGTACAAGGCAACGATATTTTCCAAATATCACAATCATGTTCAAGTCACAAAGCATTGAGACAGACATTAAGTTGAAACCAAGGGATTCAACAAGCATCACTTTATCCATGTGCTGATCCTTTGAGATTGCAACTCTACCTAGACCCAATACCTTGCTTTTACCAGTGTCAGCAAATGTGATGTGACTCTTGTCAGATGGACGTAAGGTTGAGTCCATGAGAAGACTTCGATCACCAGTCATATGATTAGTGCATCCGCTGTCCATAATCCATTCTGAAGCATGAGGTGTCATACCCTACAGTACAGTTAGGGGGATAGGCTTCACCAAGAGTATTGTGAAGCATAAACATTTGACGGGAAAGAGGATTATCAAAGCTCAGATCAAGATTAGAACTGATAGGATGATTGGCAAACGATTCAGGAAAAAAATACATAGTGAGACCATTTGGGCATTTGATCTTGCGCCCTACAAGATGTTTTAGGTCCCCAGCAATACCATCAGACGCCTTTGATTTCCTGCTGGAGACCTTTCCCTGCAAAAGAAAGTTAATTCTTCTTAACCACCCACATCTTCAGGGGTGGCTTAGAAGCAATGAGTCTAAGTGCAGCATCTGAGAACTTCGGCTTTGGAGCCCTAGCAAATAGCCTTGCAGGAGATGAATGATACTCATATGAATAAGCAGAAAAGTTCTTAGTTTTATGAACATAGCGGTTTGAAGACACACGCTCATATTCATAAGTTTGAGTACGATTTCCCTGCAAAACATTGGCGTTAGGGTGACTCAGTTGAGTCCTATATCTGTATGAAGCCTTTGGACCATATGAAGCTTTTGGTCCGGGATTTGTCTTCTTCCCAGGCGGTGTCATGATGACATTCACAGGAAGATTCTCAAGACAACTTTTGGGAACCCAGATCTTCTTCATAGGTGGCCCATTCCTGCAGTTAGTACCAATATATCTGGCAAACACTTCACCATTCTGATTCTTAAACAGTTTATAGTTTGCATCAAAGGATTCATCAATGATAATAGGGTTAGCACAAGTGAAGCCAGATAAGGTGGATGGATCCACTGAAGGTCCCTTTGCAGCAACCCATGTTGTTTTGGGATACTGCTCAGGCTTCCAGTAGGAGCCATCAACATTCATTTTCCTCTCGAACCCAACACCCTCTTTCCTAGGGTTTCGGTTCAGAATCTGCTTTTTGAGGACATCGCACAGTGTCTGATGCCCTTTGAGACTTTTGTACATCCCTGTTTCAAACAATGTCTTCAACCTAGCATTTTCATCAGCAATAGTAGTGGTATCCTCAGCAGAGGGGTTAGTTACCACATCAACAGTTGAAGATATTGCAACAGTAGCAGCAGTAGAACATTCAGCAACAGAAGTAGCGTTATCACGCTCAAGGCATTTTAGACATGGTGGTTCAAATCCTTCCTGAGCGGGACTGATCTGTTGAGCGCGAAGTGATTCATTCTCTTTTTGAAGATCTTCATGAGCCTCTCTCAATTTCTAAAGCTCTTGCTTCCTTTGAAGATAATCATAGGGAAGCTTTTCATGAGTGGTTGAGAGCGTTTCATCACGACTTTCAAGTTCCTGGTACTTAACATGAAGATTTTTTATGTCTTCAATTAAGGACTGAGAACGGGTCATTTCCGCGTCCAACAGGTCATCGCTTTTTTCTAACAGTTTTTGAGTATGTTCCATAGCTTTCTGTTGTTCAGTTGCAATTTTAGCAAGTGTTTTGTAGCTGGGTTTGGATTCACAATCAGAGTCATCTTCACTTGATGTTTGAAAGTAAGCATCGCGTGATTTTACCTTGGCACTGTGTGCCATGAAGCAGTAGGTGGGAGCAGAGTCGTCCTTGTCATTAGCATCAGCGTTGGTGACGGGGTCATTGTCTTCAGTGTTGAAGATAGACTTGGCAACGTAGGCTGTAGCTAGAGCCAGACTTGCAACGCCAGGGTCGGACTCCTCCTCAGACTCCACCTCCGCCTCCTCAGAAGCAGACTCCTCCTCTGAATCCATTTCCTTCCCAACAAAAGCACGAGCCTTGCCAGATGAGCTCTTCTTATGAGATGAAGACTTGGGTGAGGACTTGGAAGAAGACTTTGAGGATTTCTTCTTCTTGTTGTCATTAGAATCATATTCCTTGCTCTTCTTCTTCTTGTTGTTCTCATTGTCCCACTGTGCACACTCAGAGATGTATTGTCCAGGTTTCTTGCACTTGTGACATGTTCTCTTCTTGTAGTCATGAGTGGAAGCTTCATCATTTCTTGAGCTGGATCGTGAAGACTTTCTGAAGCCCTTCTTCTTAGTGAACTTCTGGAACTTCTTCACAAGCATAGCAAGTTCCTTTCCAATGTCTTCAGGATCATCAGAACTGCAGTCAGATTCTTCTTCAGATGAGGAAACAACTTTTGCCTTCAAAGCACAAGTTCGGCCATAGTTGGGGCAATAGATATCTCTTTTCTCAGATAGCTGGAACTCATGTGTGTTGAGCCTCTCAAGTATGTCAGACGGATCGAGTGTCTTGAAGTCAGGGCGTTCTTGTATCATCAAGGCGAGGGTGTCAAACGAGCTGTCAAGTGATCTCAGCAGTGTCTTGACAATTTCATGCTTGGTGATCTCAGTGGCGCCGAGAGCACGAAGCTCATTTGTGATGTCAGTGAGGCGATCAAACATGAGCTGGACATTCTCATTGTCGTTTCTCTTGAAGCGGTTGAAGAGGTTGCGAAGAACACTGATCCTTTGATCTCTCTGGGTTGAGACGCCTTCGTTGACCTTGGAGAGCCAGTCCCAGACTAGCTTCGACGTTTCCAGAGCACTCACACGGCCATACTGTCCTTTGGTCAGATGACCACAGATGATGTTCTTGGCAGTAGAATCCAGTTGAATGAACTTCTTGACATCAACAGGGGTGACACCTTCACCAGTCTTGGGAACACCATTCTTGACGACATACCAGGGGTCGACATCAATGTCTTCAAGATGCATGCGCATCTTATTCTTCCAGTAGGGATATTCCGTTCCATCGAAGACGGGGCACGCAGCGAAGACTTTGATTATCCCTGCAGTCGACATAGCTAAAACTCCAGGTGGTTAAACCGAATCACACAGAACAAGGGAGTACCTTGCTCTGAGACCAATTGAAAGTGCTAGTTATCGACTAGAGGGGGGTGAATAGGCGATTTTTATGGAAGTCTTCAAAACATGAAAGTTTCGAAGACAAACAATAGAAATGAACCTATTGATATGCAGCGGAAGGTAGACTACACTAAGCAAGCTATAGTCAAGTATTCAATGAAGTGAAGGCACGAAGACTAATAGCAGCTAGGTAGTAAAGATCAGGATGGAAGATAGTATGAAGCCAAAAAATGAAAGTAGTCACACAGTGAAGTCAAACAGGTAGTGCAAATAGGCAATGACTTCACGAAGACAAACTATAAGTAAAGAGAGGTAGACGATAGAACCAGTCGCTTGGCGAAGACAAGGATTTGTTGGACCAGTTCCAATTGCTGTGACAACTGTACGTCTGGTTAGGGAGGCTGAGATTTAACTCAGAAGACCGTATCTTCACCTTATTCCCCTTGAGCTAAGGACACCCAGTCCTCGCCCAATCACTCTGGTAAGTCTTCAAGGTATACTTCCAAACCTTCACAGACTTCGTTCACCGGCGATCCACAATGACTCTTGGATGCTCAGAACACGACGCCTAACCGGCTGGAGGATTCACAGTCCTCAAGTGTAACAAGTCTTCAGGTCACGCGGATAGAAAGACTTCAGTGATGCCTAACACTCTTTGGCTCTGGGTGTTTGGGCTTTGTCCTCGCAAGGATTTCTCTCTCTCAAAAGCTTCGGAGGTGGGTTGCTCTCAAACGACAAAAGCCGTGCACTAACTCTGAGTAGCCACCAATTTATGGTGTAGGGGGTGGGCTATTTATAGCCACTAGGCAACCTGACCTGATTTGTCCGAAATGACCCTGGGTCACTAAGGAACTGACACATGTTCCAACGGTCAGATTTCAAACACACGCGGCAGCTTGACTTGGGCTACAAGTAAAGCTGACTCATCCAACTCTGGATAAGATTTGCTCTCATTGTCTTCGCTCGAAGACATAGGATTTGGTTGAGCATCACTTCAGTCACTCTGACTTTGTTCACTAGGACCCCACTTAACAGTATGGTGGTTCCTATGACTCAACAAAGAAGAAAGGAAACAACGAAACAACTAAGTCTTCGCGCTCCATAGTCTTCACGCGATGTCTTCTCATGTCATAGTCTTCAATGTGAATATATTCACATACCACCTTTGTCTTCAATGTCTTCATACATTTTTTGGGGTCATCTCCGGTAGGTAAACCGAATCAATGAGGGACTACTACCTGTGTTATCCTGCAATTCTCACAAACACATTAGTCCCTCAACCAGGTTTGTCGTCAATACTCCAAAACCAACTAGGGGTGGCACTAGATGCGCTCACACTGGTGTTAATAAAGAAAGGCGGGGTTTTCCTTCACGGGATTAATCAATACAAATCCTCGTTTGACGTGTCAATTAATGCGTATTTTTTCTCCAAAGCCCAAAGAGCTGACCATCTCACTCCTCATCGCTTGATTAATGCAGCGCCATGCAAACCAACCCTCTCACTTCCGCATGCATGCAAGGGTATATTAATGTCCTTGGTTGCTAGTACGAGGCAAACCCCATCAATTTTGCCTTGATTAGTGTTAGTGGCCTTTTGCAAAATGTAATTTGATATACTGGCCTTGTGTACAAAAAAATGGAGGTAGTAACTATTTTACTTCCTTCCCCATTGCGGTGACGTCGACGATATCTCGACCGTTGTGGTTTGGTGAAGTGCATTCAACGGAGAACACCGTTGAGGGAGACCACCGGACGCATGTGCCGCCTGCAAGCCGAGACAACCACCTTATTTGCATCCAGGAAGTCCGTTGAACCAAAGGACGCGTAAATGTACTGGTACTACTAGTACACAATAGCGTCGTCCGTCCAGCTTAGTGCGGTGAGGTGGTTTCTCGAAGAAGACGATGGAGAAGCGGAGTCAACGAAGAGTGAAATGATGGTTGCTTCGTCCGTGCTTTGTGATTTGACGCCTCAATGCTTTGTGATTTGTGATAGAAGGGACAGGGGAGTAGACTCTGTGCTCTATGCTGTACATGCGTCCAAGCACGGGAGCAAGAGGAGAGACGTTGCATTTTTCTATTCCTTCAATCAATCAATTAGAGAGCTTCGGTTCCATCTTTTTGTCTTTGGCAGCACCGTCCACAATGGTTCCCATCGACGCCAAAAGCTATTTTCACATTTGGCTACACATTGTGGATGCCCTTAACCGTACCACTTGGTTTTGCTCCTGTCTGCTATCTATACAAATCTCAATTATATTGATCTAAAAAATTATAGAATAAAGATTAGTAAAAAGGAGGTGATTTTGCCGCGCGGATGGCGGGGGAGATTTCTTATTTTTAGAGGATGTTGGCCTGGTGGTTTGCTAACATGTGGTCCCATGTGTCAGTGCTTTACCAAGCTGATCCGCTTCCCACATGAGGCAGAACAACGGCAGAAGCAACACATGGTTAACTTGAAGAAGATCTTATAAAAAACTTGAAGAAGATGAGGGAGAAGCGGATTCAGCAACGAGTGAAATGATGGTTGCTTCGTCCCTCCAAATTCTTTTTTTAGCATTATTACTTCGTCCCTCCAACTTAACTGCAGGAAAGGTGCAGCTTTGTGATTTGACGCCTCATTGCTCATTACTACGCCGGCGCCATGACTGGGGTGCTTCACCCCTGCTGCTCTGCACTGTATTTCAGTATGGCACGTGGACCCGGTAGCATGATGTCCCACATGTCGGCAAACGGGACTAGAACATTTATGAAAGCGAGCGCTCCACTCTTACGACGGAGGAGTACACGACACGGCGGGCCCGTGAACTGTCACTTGTACTGTATAGTACTATATTTTTGCTGTTTCGCACGATCCATCGATACAAACCCGATTAAACAGGAAAGGGCGGGATTTTTCCCGTGCGGTAGATGATACTAGCCATACATTTCAAAGGCAATTTTAATGTATGCAAACTGAATAATTAAGTAACAATATGATATCTAGTAAAACTAAAAACACATATGATTTATTGTGTTAGAGTGTAGTAGTAGTGATGTATTGCATAGTTGTTAGATGTAACATGCGAGAACGTCTAGAGATGTAGTTTTGGAGGGCCTACAGAGAGAAAAGCGTAATACGATCGCCGAACTTCAGAATACACTCATTACGGTCACTATATACATTTTGCGGTGATTATACGGTCACTTGCTCACCGTTCAGCATCGGATTGCACTCTGTTGATCGGCCAAATAGTTTGCGTGGCACCATGTGGACTAGTTAAATTGACCATGTTCCTTGTGGGTCCCACATGTCAGTTCCCATAGGAAAAAGGTCAGATAAACACAAATTTACCCAGGCGCGACAAGACTCCAACCCGTGCGCGGGAATCACCTGGTTGTGTATGTGTCTGTCAGGGCCTGATGTCTGCGCATGCACGTGTAGGTTGAGCACTTGAGCGTGAGAGTGTGTGTTGGTCGTGTGGTGTGTGCATGCATGCGTGCATGTGTGCGTGTGAGTGTTGCGTGCGTGCGTGGCTGCGTGTGTACGTGTGAGTGTTGCGTGCGTGCGTGGTTGCATGGGTTCGTGTGAGTGTTGCGTGCATGCAGTTCGTGTGCATGCGTGCGTGTGTGTATAATCACCACACCAGCTCATGTGTGTTAAAACAGACGGCTCAGCATACCAATACAAGGCCACCTTGTCCGTTGTGCCCGTGGTCATGACTTCGAACCAGCGTCCAATATTTTTTTGTCGTTTGTTTTCATTCTTACTAGCAAGATGCCCGTGCGTTGCACGTAACATCAAGATGCATTTGTATGACTAGTTTATCTTGTGAGAGAAAAGGATGAACGAGGGAAGGCCTTATTTGCAAATGTGGAGAGGCGTGTGGGTACCTTTTTGCAAAATTGCCATAGTTTCCTTATTATCCGTCAAATATAAATCGGACGGCCTATGTTGCAGGATGGCAGGCACACCATCATCACCAACTCTGTTTTTTACTAGCAAGATGCCCGTGTGTTGCACGGAACATCAAGATGCATTTATATGAGTAGTTTATCTTGTGGGAGATAAGGATGAATGAGGGAAGGCCTTATCTGCAAATGTGATGAGGGGTGCGGGTATCTTTCTGCAAAATTGCCATAGTTTCCTTCCTATCCGTCAGATATAGATCGGACGGCCTATATTGCAGGATGGCAGGCACACCATCATCACCAACTCTGTTTTTTATAAGAGTAGAGATAAGTATAAGTAATACTAGCAAGAGGCCCATGCGTTGCATGGAACATCAAGATGCATTTATACGAGTTGTTTATCTCGTGGGAGATGAAGATGAACGAGGGAAGTCCTTAATTATCTGCAAATGTGGAGAGGGGTGCGGGTATCTTTTTGCAAAATTGTCATAGTTTGCTTTCTATCCGTCAGATATAGATCAGACGGTCCATATTGCAGGATGGCAGGCACACCATCATCACCAACTCGGTTTTTTTATAAGAGTAGAGAGATGCCCGTGCGTTGCACGGAACATCAAGATGCATTTATATGAGTAGTTTATCTTGTGGGAGATAAGGATGAACGAGGGAAGGCCTTATCTGCAAATGTGATGAGGGGCACGGGTATCTTTCTGCAAAATTGCCATAGTTTCCTTCCTATCCGTCAGATATAGATCGGACGACCTATATTGCAGGATGGCAGGCACACCATCATCACCAACTCTGTTTTTTATAAGAGTAGAGATAAGAGTGTAGAAGAGTAGATACAAGCCGACAGGTGGGCCCAATGGTAGTGAGATAATGTGATGCAACACTAGAGGTGCCACGTGGAGCGTTTAACTGGTCAACTAGTCGTGTCTTGAGCAAATACAGAGCTGTACAGTGAGCCCGTGACTGTATAATAACCACAAAACGTAAATGGTGACCGTAATGAGTGGATTCTGAAGTCCAATGTACGTAGCGTGCTTTCGCTCCAAATACAATGATCGTCACTGTATATATCGCGAGAGAAAGATGAAACATGCGTGAATGTGCTGGGGGCTTACTTTTAGAGGACATGGAGATAGTTTGTGTGCGTACATGAAAGGGGCGTAGAGGGGGTGTATGCGATGGGGAGAGAGATGCTCTTCGTTTCTCTTTATTATGACTAACTTTGTATATAGTATAAAAATATAAAAATTCACAGTGCGGAATAAATATCATTGTGGGCACCATGCAATGCAAATTAACGTTCATACTCCTCCATATAACTTTGTAATGTTGTATATATGTAGAAATTCTAAAATATTTTTTTGGCCACACTTTGTTCAAAAGGAATGTTGTATGCAAAATAAACGTGAAGAGAGGGCTTTTTAGATCAATGGGGTACGTGATATAACATGTGTAAATGTGTAGTTGATGTATTTGGCAGGGCCTAGAGAGGTATGTGTGTGTATTACGTATTCGAGAGAAGCATGGATAGAGGGGCCGGGGGGGAGGGGGCGTGGGAGAGATAGCACGAGAAATGAGAGAGATCTAAAGAGAGAGAGACTAATATGATGTCATGGCGAGAGATTCCCTTGAGTGTGTATATGCAATGGGGGAGGGGATAGAGGCATGAGGAGATTTTTTTGTGTGGTGTCTGTGATGGTATGTGTGGGTGTGAGAAGATAACGAGACCTGGGGGCATAGGTGAGGCCCTTGATTCGGTTCCGTCCTGTGCCACATTGGTCGGCCCGTGACGCATTTAGGGAGACCCATGGATGACTTGTCGTACAAGACAACGATAGCAGAATTGTGAAGGACTCTATGTCCACTGACAAAGCCGGCTAGGATTTGTAACCCTGGGTTATCGGACTAAGGTAACCCCTTATCTCTGATATACTATTCATCCAACCTAACTTTAAGGGGCATCCTACAGAATGCTCTGCTAGAATAATACTCGTCGATTAGGAAGAGAGGTGTGAGACAATGCGTGAGAGACAGGCCTAAAGATAATGTGCGTACAGGAGACACGTTGGCAGGTCTATGTATATAGAAAGGGTCGATAGGGATTGTGCATGTGTATGCTTGTGAGAGGAAGAGTGCTTGTGATAAAGGTTAGTGAAAATAGTCGTAAATGGTTACAAGAGGGAGGGAGGGTTATATCGAGAGCATGTCTGCGAGAAAGACACCTCGGGAGAGAGTGTGTGAGCATGTGTGAGAGACCACCCATGGAGAGTGAAACTACATGTAAAAGACTGATGTACACATTGATTAAAGATACAAATTGTATCCAAATATTAGGATGGGATCATGATATTTGGAATTCGCATAAGGAACAGTCATTGATCCATCTGACATCTAGATTCTATCGAATTTGAGCATGTCTATGTTATTATTCGACATAATTGATCCACATAGTTAGTATTTTGAACTCCAGACAATGCATCACTTTAGCAATCGAATATAAATGTGAGTATAGTTCATGTTGTGTGTGTAAAGCACATTATACATACGAAAGTTACACAATGAACATTATAAATAGCTAGCTATGAACTGGCATACATTTGAATTCAACTTAAGGTGGTTTAAAAAAATCGAATTCAACATGAAGTCCATTCAATTATTTGAATTCGATATCATGGCATTTGTAAATCATACCTAAGTTATGGGGCACCAATCTTTGCTCTGAATTTGTACATAATAGCATATATAGTCGTGTACAAAATAGATTCAAATTTAGCTCCTCCATTCCAAAATAATCGTAGTTATAGGATTTTCAAGTGTCAAAATTTCAAAAAGAAGCGGATAATTTAATGAGGTTTTCAAACATACAAGGTCAAATTTAACATTGTCTATTTAGGTCAATCCTCAAAGTTCAAGAGTACTCTAAACGTGAATGCTTCTGTTTCAAAATTTTGAACGAAGCGCCAAAAGAGCCTCTACTTGCCCGAAACCGCGTGAGATCAATGTTTGGTAGTAGAAGGAAATTACTTTTCTAACTCCGACCCGTGAAACCTACCGGCCCGACGTCCAAAGGTCTAAACCGGGGTTGGTTTGTAGCTTCATCTAGACGCCACGCATCTGCCTCCGAAAAACATTCATACAGAATGGCCGCCTAAGCACACATGCGCACGGCCGAAATCGCTCTCGCCCACTATTTGGGACACCTGGGATTACCATCCTACCCCGACCTACAGTAGGTCCGAAATTTAAGAGGTGGGTAAAGTTCGTACTTTCCCCAAATTTCAAACAAGCGCATCCCATCTGTTCAAAAAAGCCAAAAAAAAGCGTGTCCCAGACCGAAACATGGTTCTCCCTTAACTCCCCCCGCCCCTGCCCCCCGTCCGATTCCCCATTCGTACTCCGTGGGCGCCAAAACTACCTCTCCACCAGCCGCGAAACCCCGGCGTCCTCCGTCCGCCACCCCATCCCACCCATCAACCGCCACCCTCCTCCATCACGCCGGAGCCGATACCCCGACATTGTCATCCACCGCAACCTCAACCGCAACGCCCTCCACAGCTAGTAGTTGAAGCCGAGGCCGAGCCGTCCGTACCCGAGCCAATTCAACCACGTCGTGCTGCGCCTCACCGCTGCCGCTCCAACTTCGCCACCATCCACCGCACCGGAGCTGTTCCTGCTATGCCGTCCTTCGCCACCTCAGATCTACTTCCCCTCCGCCAACATACGGCCACGACAACACAATCAACAATTTGGCCATGGGTTTGTCCAAGCCTGCACCCTCCTCCAAAACATCGGTTTCCCCGGCAAAAAGAAGAAGATCGGCGCGACATGTGGAGGCGACCACACCGGCAAACCGAAAATGGTACTCCTCTTCCCTTATTCGTGCAAATCTTACGTGTCTGCTTGCACGGTATTCATCCCACAGAAGACACTAGTTGACCGCTTCTTCTTGATACTAGATGTTCCTAGTTACTCGCGATGCACAAGGTTTCTCCTCGTATACTATTTCACCTTAGCTAGAGGTCCGTCGCCACCCTGGGTTTCAATTCCTGGTCAGTTGATTCCCAATTAACGGAAGCATTCCCCGGCATAACATGCGCTAGTCCGCCTATTACGCAGGGGAAGCAGCGCCTCAGTGTTTATCTTAGGGGCGTGTGGGGCCTAGAGCTGCTGGCGCCCAATCTGGAGGTCGGCCGGGATTAAAGGGATGGCCTGGGGCGCTGCCAAGCATGGCGATGGTGCGAGGTCGAGGGGAGGGCGGAGCGGCGGAGGCAGGGGTTTGGGCTGGTGGTCGCTGGCGGTTCAAGAAAGATCGTCAATAGTGACTAGCAGGAGGTAGACGAAGGCCATCTGCCCGTTCCTTATAGATCGGACGGTTCATAAAAAAATCGACTGACCTATTTATTTTCAGTCGACTGTTATCTTGATAGGACCATATGTGGTGGTGTGCTGGAGGAGTACCTGCATTTCCTGTGCTCATATATTACAAAATCATACGGAGTAGAATCTAATTTTGGTTGACATGCAATGTTGTAGGGCTATCATATGTCTCCTGTCATTTATTTTTCAGCCACCTGCTATCTGCTACTTTTACAGTGCACTAGTTCTGCACACACTTCACCCATACTCTCACTATTGTGTTTTTATGCAAGGGTATTTCAGACTCTGCCTTCACAGAAGCAGAAAAGAAAAGAGAGAAGACGCTCCTACTTGCTTCGCGGGCAGGCAAGACACGTGTTTTCGCTTTAAAGGTTGGATGTTTAACAGATGGAGACGGTAAACGTAGCTCTGGAGTTGATGATCTCGCTCGCCGTGATCCACCATCCTAGGTGCTTGCTTTAACTTCACGGTGTCATATATGGTTGCATGTTGCATATGGTGTCTAGCTTGTATTCGAAAGGCCGAAGTCGGTCTTTATCAAGATAAGGTAATATATTTTTACATGAACCACCATCCCGGGAGCACCAGAAGACAAATAGCTAGTCAGGGCACTGGTCGAGCCAGTGACAAGCCCAGCACAGACATGCATCACCTGGAAGCCAACTAAAAAGCCACGATGGTGGCGAAGCAGCCCGCCTTCCACCAGGCTCTCAGGTCCTAGATGATCATGCTCACCACTCCAGCCGGATGTCTAGCTTGTATTGCTTCCAATTTGGTTAAACTGCATCTGCTTAGCTTACACACTATACTTTTCAATATGACACGCCTTCCTGTTTTTGGTACATACTAGTACATCTGTCTATTAACCATGTTCTTACATCAAACTAATGTTCTTGTGTATCCCTCATCAATCACTTATGATGAGGCAGTCAGGCCAGTGGACTACTGTGATAAAAGATCCTCATTTAAAGAATGTAGCGTCAGCCTCCCCACATGATTCTCAAGAAACAGCAAGGCTAGATGAAGATAGTGAACGTAGCTCTATAGTTGATTACCGCATTTCCCCTACACTAGCATCGCAGGTGCTTGCTCTAACTTGGCAGCGTGATATGTGGTTGCATGTTGCATATGGTGTCTAGATTGTAATTCTTCTAATCTGGTTAAATTGCATGTGCTATTCTGCTTAGTTTATACATTATACATGTTAATGTGACATGCCTTCCTGTTTTTAGTACATAGTACATCTGTCTATTAAGCATGTCCTTACATAAAACTATTTTTTGTATCCCGCATCAATCAATATGATGAGACACCTTTAGTATATGCAGTGTGATATTAGTTGCATCTTTCATATGATTTATAGCATGCGCTGCTTCTAATTTGTTGAAACGCCATTTATGATGGGACGCTTTTAACTTGGCAGAGTCATATTGGTTGCATCTTTCATGTGGTGTCTAGCTTGCATTGCTTCTTATTTGTTGAAATGGTTTCTCCTTAGTTTACACAAATAGTTGTGAATATGCCATGCCGTCCTGTTTTTTTGTATTATTCCATCCTGGAATCATGTGTTTGCCTGACATCAAAGTAGTGATTGTCAGTATCATGCACGAATGAGTTCTGAAGAGTGAATTTTATTGCTTTTTCTTGTCGGTTTTACTTGACAATTCAAAATCAATAAAGCGGAAGGAAGTTAGCAAGGCAGCGGATGAAGGTGCTCCTTCCAAACGGAGGGCCTCTACAGATTCTACTCCTCCACCCCCCCCCCCCAAGATGATTTCCAAGACAAGACATGCATAGACACTCAACGTAGTTGTGTTGGTGATGAGCACGTCTCCCCTAGTGCACCATCACAGGAGCTCCCTCTAACTTGGCACTATTATATGTGGTTGCATGTTATGTATGATGTCTAGCTTGTATTGCTTCTAATTTTGTTGAATTTCATCTGCTTACTTTACACATTATACTTGTGACTAAGACACGTGTTCCAGTTTCTAGAACATACAATATCTGTCTATCACACCATGTTCTTACATCAAAGTACTACTGTTGTGTAACCTGCAACAATCACTTATCATAAGACATGTTTGACATGGGAGTGTGATATAGGTTACAACTCGCATTCTTTTCGAGCTTGTACTACTTCTAATTTCTTGAAATGGCACTTATGACAAGACAGTTTTAACTTGGTAGAGTGATATTCGTTGCATCTTTCATATGGTGTCTAGCTTTCATTGCTTCTAATTTGTTGAAATGCCTTCTGCTTAGTTTGCACATCATAGGTGTGAATTTGCAATGTTGTCCTTTTTTCTTACACATTAAATCATCCTATCATGCGGTCGCCTTACATTAAAGTAGTGCTCGTCAGCATCCTGCATCAATGAGTTCTAAAAAACGAATTTTTATTCTTTTTTCTTGTGGGTTTGACTTGACAAGGCAATACAATTAAGAAAGAGGAAGGAAAAAAATAAGGCAGGGACTGATGGCGGTCTTCCGGCGAAACCGGCATCCGAGGTGCTTTCTCTAGCTTGGCAGTGTGATATTGTTAACTTGGCAGAGCGATATTTGTAGCATATTTCATATGGTGTCTACCTTCCATTGCATTGCTTCTAATTTAGTGAAATGTCTTCTGATGAGTTTACACATCATAGTTCTGGTTATCTCATGTCGTCCTGTTTTTCGTACATATTACATCCTCCTATCATGTGGTTGTCTAACATCAAAGTTCAGTTCGTCTGTATCACGCATCAATTTGTTCTGAAAAACTAAATTGTTATTCGTTTTTCTTGTCGGCTTGACTTAACATGGCACAGAGAAAGAGGAAGCAACATAGAACGACATGGAAAGGGAAGCGGAAGAATCCTGCAGATTCTGCTGGTACTGATGGTGCAATAGAAGGTCAAAGTCCAGCGGAAAATTGTATCGGCAGGGTATCCCGTGCTACACGAGCTGCAGAACAAGCCAAACAGAAACAAATAGCTACCACCAAACAAGCAGAGACAGCCCTAGTTTTTGCAACACCTTCCACAGTACCACCAGCTGCACGATTTACTCGTTGGTCAACTCAGCTAGCAGCATGTTCCCAAGCTCCCTTGCCACCTGACACTACTTCCGAAGCACTCTGGACACAAGATGAGTTGGCAAGATCAGATGAACTTTGTGAGCTTCAACAGCAAGAAGGTAGTTGCTGGAGTCAAGTTACATTTGCATGCTTCTTTATATGTAGTCTCACAGTTTGATGTACACTAACACTTCCTATTTTCGTTGTTGGACTAGCATCTAGGCGCAAGAGGAAACAAACATCAGGGATAATGCTCGATAGGTTAACTAAATCTAGAGGAGGAAGAATGGAGATCCGTTTTGAGGAAGGTTTAAAAAGGCCACGTGATGCTACAGAGTCAGCCAAGTTAGTATCAGAGGCAGCGGTTGCCGTTAGGCGTCATGTACGTATCCTCCCAACATGGATTCAGTACAAGAATGACAAAGACGAAACCCAGTTCAACACCTTCCTCGACCATTTATCTGTAAGTATGGTTATGTATGGAAACTAGTAATATCGTCTTGCTCTGTCCAATACTTTCTAGGTTGCTGATAATGAGACTCCCATAATTTTCAACAGATGAGGTTCAAGTTCGATAGCCAAGATGATGCAACCAGACAAGCTTGCACCCATGTTTTCAAGTCTGCTCTGCGACAATATCGGTATAACTTGAGGAAAACTCACTTTGAAGGCAAGGCTAATAGTGAACTTGCCCAAACATCTTCAGTGGAAAATATATCGGATGAAGACTGGAGAGGCCTCGTTAAACACTGGTCTGATCCGAAGTATCAAGTACATTATATATATGTGATCAGATCACATGTTGAAGTCCTATTTATGCATGTGCCACACAAACCTCTCTTCTCGTAGGTGAATTGTTCAAAGAACAAGGCCAACCGTACGAAAGTGAAATTCCAACAGATGACATGATCTCGTAGCTGTATTGCACACTACGAGGCTCTTGTAATTAGCTGTTGTTTCACTCTTTTTACTGTACCATATTATCATATCTATATTGACTTGTTCCAAATGCAGAGGAAAGCCCGCAAGGACCAAAAAGTACCTGAACCAAATGTTGTGGAAATCTTCAAGGACTGTCACACCAGCAAGACGAAGGGCATGTGTAGGATCGAAAGTATGTCTAGAGGGGGGGTGATTAGACTACTTGACCAAATAAAAATCTAGCCTTTCCCAATTTTATGTTTTGGCAGATTTTAGCAACTTAGCACTAGTCAAGCAAACAACCTACACATGCAAGTCTAAGAGTATAGCAGCGGAATGTAAAACATTGCACATGAAGGTAAAGGGAGGAGTTTGGAGGGAGCAAACGCAATGTAGACACGGAGATTTTGGCGAGGTTCCGATAGGTGGTGCTATCGTACATCCACGTTGATGGAGACTTCAACCCACCAAGGGTAACGATTGCGCGAGTCCACGGAGGGCTCCACCCACGAAGGGTCCACGAAGAAGCAACCTTGTCTATCCCACCATGGCCATCGCCCACGAAGGACTTGCCTCACTAGGGTAGATCTTCACGAAGTAGGCGATCTCCTTGCCCATACAAACTCCTTGGTTCAACTCCACAATCTTGACGGAGGCTCCCAAGTGACACCTAACCAATCTAGGAGACACCACTCTCCAAAAGGTAATAGATGGTGTGTTGATGATGAACTCCTTGCTCTTGTGCTTCAAATGATAGTCTCCCCAACACTCAACTCTCTCTCACAGATTTGGATTTGGTGGAAAGATGATTTGAGTGGAAAGCAACTTGGAGAAGGCTAGAGATCAAGATTCATATGGTTGGAATGGAATATCTTGACCTCAACACATGAGTAGGTGGTTCTCTCTCAGAAAATGTATGATGGAAGTGTAGGCATGTTCTGATGGCTCTCTCCACGAATGAAGAGTGGGTGGAGGGGTATATATAGCCTCCACACAACATCTAACCGTTACACACAAATCACCAAACTCGGTAGGACCGAATAATGAAACTCGGTCAGACCGATTTAGTTCAAAATGTGAACGTTAGGCTTTTCGGTGGGACCGACATGTCAACTCGGTAGGACCGATTTCATTAGGGTTAGGGCATAACGTAATCTCAGTGAGACCAATTACACAAACTCAGTGGGACCGATTTTGGTAACAAGCTAACCAGAGAGTTGGTCAGGCAAACTCGGTGGGACCGATTCGCTCATCTCGGTGGGACCGAAATGTTACGAAAGGGAAACAGAGAGTTTGCATTGCAAAATCGGTGGGACCGATCGCACATCTCGGTTGGACCGAAACATTACGAAGGGAAAAGAGAGTTTGCAATCCCATCTCGGTGAGACCGAGATCCCTATCGGTAGGACCGAAGTGACTAGGGTTTTGTGGCAGTGGCTATGTCAACTGAACTCGGTGGCGCCGGATAGAAAGTTTCGGTGGGGCCGAGTTTGACTTTTGGTTTGGGACATATGTGGATATGAGAAAGTAGTTGAGGGGTTTTGGAGCATATCACTAAGCATTTTGAGCAAGTAACCCATTAAGCAACACCTCATCCCCTTTTAATAGTATTGGCTTTCCTATGGACTCAATGTGATCTTTGGATCACTAAAAGTAAAATGTAGAGTCTTGAGCTTTAGAGCTTGAGCCAATCTTTTGTACTTAGCATTTTGAGGGGTCCACACTTCTAATCCATGTCATGCCACTCATTGAGCTTTCCTGAAATATTTATCTTGAGATATCATTAGCTCAATGAGCTATATGTTGTTAGGAATTACCAAAACCACCCAGGGATAGTTGCACTTTCAATCTCCCCCTTTTTGGTAATTGATGACAACATATAGATCAAAGCTTCGACAAATAATCATAAGATTGAAATACATCGTCGCTTTGAGAAGTATGTTATAAGCAAGAGCTCCCCCTGAATTTGTGCATTATTTAAAATTTGCTTTTGAATGCAAATGCAAAATCGAGTAGGATCATGGGTTACTCTTCCATGTCACATACATCTTGGTGGAGCGCTCAAAATGATAGAAATTTAAAGCATGCACTCATCACCAAGCAAAGTGAATGATCATATAAGAGATATAAGAGATAATATCATCCAAGCAAGCATTAAAGTAGCATATGATCAAACACATGATCAAACAAGTATCTCACACAGACATAGAGTATCAACCAAGCACACAAAAAGTTCAACCAAAAGCAAGAGAGACAAAGAAGCAAAACACTCTCTCTCGAAGCCTATGATCTATACATTTCTCCCCCTTTGGCAACAAGTTACCAAAAGTTTGAAAATGCATAGTGCTATGCGTCTGCCAAGCTTGGTCTTCGGGAGGTGGTGTAGAGAGAACTCCAAGGACGAAGGCATCTGTTGATGTAGTTGGAGCTGGTGGAGTGGCTGCTGGAGGTGGCACTGAAGATGTAGCTACTGGTGCTGACGTTGTAGCTCTAGTATCTGATACTGGCACTGCAGCAGACCTCTGACCTCTAGGCACTCACTGAAAAGCATCAGTAGTTGCCTTCCCTTTCCTCTCTTCTGCATCCTCCTGGAGCTGCTCAACTGCTGTTTGTATCTCAGTAACCTTCGGATCAAGATCATAAAATTTTGTTTCTATGATCCTCCCCAAGCTCTCCTGATTCTGAGTCAGGGTGGCCAAGCCCTTCTCAATCCTCAAAGTAGATTGGATCAGATATGCAAGCTGATCTTGCTTGCTCTTCAGGAACACCTGAGATGCTTCCTTAACACTTGGCATCTTGGCAGCTTTCTCTGCTTTAGCTTTAGCTCTCTTCTCTTGTGCTTGAGCTGATGATGGTTCATCCTCATTCATCACAACTTTGTTGTCTTCAAATTCAGGATATAGAGGTAGATGCTCCTTGTCCAACAAGTAAGTGCCTGTGCCCATCTTGGAGTTGATGAGCACCTGAATGTGGGGAGCATACCCACATGGTCTCTTCTGGTCAGCAGTTGTCCTCTTGATTGTCTCTACAATCAGACTCATGACCTTGAACTTTTGAGGGACGTCAAATAATTGCAGCAAGTTGATGGAATGTCCTCTAATCATCTTGTGATCTCCAGACTTGGGTAGCAAAGTGTGCCTTAGGATGGTGTTGATAGAAGGCAGACCAGACAACAGGTAATGTACGGATCCAAGCTTGTGTGTCTCCAAAGCTTTATCAGGGATCTCTTTGTACATATTTGCCATAGAAATGTGGTCTAGCTTCTTCTTGGCATACACATCCAAGTCATCCTCATGTTCTTCTAGAGCATTGATCAATTCAGCCCATTCTTCAACAGTTGATTGGTACCATGTACCTTCAGACATCCATACTATCCTCCCATCAGGATAGAAATGAGCAGTGGACTAAAATTGCATGATTAGCTCATCATTCCATTTGGTGAGCTTCTGACCAACAAACTTATCAACCCTACATGCTTTGAAGCTGTCATATACTCCTAAGAAGTGGTCTTCTTTCTCCTTGATGTATTCCCAATCAACCCATCTCATGTCAGAGACAATTGGCTTCTTGTCAAGCAAAATAGTCTCATAGAAGTCTTGTTGTTCTTTTGTGTGAAACCTGTAGTCAACTGCAGTCGTGCTCCTCACAGCATAGGGATCAGATTGTCTCCACAATCTTAGTCCAGCATCTTTCCTGATGTGCATGTCCTCAGCTACTGGATGAGCATCATTGTGGTCTGGAATCTTGGGTTTTAGTTTTATCAATACATGAGATTCATCATCCTCTTCTTTAGCTTCAGGCACTGGGGCCTTGTTGTTCTCTTCAGCTGGAATGTTTCTGGTGCTTCTCTTGGGCTTAGGGGGTTTCTGAGCTTGATATGTTGCTTTGGGAGCAGGCTTGATCTTTGATGTTGCAGCCCCTGACTTGATAGCATCTCCCATAAGCTTCTGAGACTTGGGTCCTGGAGGAGCATCCTCTTCCTCTTCCTCTGAATCTCTCACCATAGTTGATTTTCCAAGAACTTTTGCATAAGTGGTTCTTGCCCTCTTTTTGTTCTTGTCATCTCCAACTGACTCACCATCATCTGATTCTATAGTGAATTTCATGGTTTCTCATGTTGTAACTTTCCTTGGCTTTGACATTGGGACTCTCTTGGAAGGTGCCTTCTTGTGCAACCCTAGCTTAGTTGCAGCAGTTGTGCCATACTCTTTCTTTAGCACTTTCTTCCTTGAGGTGGCCTCATCCTCAACAGCCACATAGTCCTCATCTTCAGAGTCTGAGGTTCTCTTGTTCCTTGTCCTAGTAGCTGCCTTGGGCAAGTTGCTAGATGTGCTCCTGCTGCCCTCATCATAGCCGCTTGAGGGATCATAACCCTCACTCAATTGCACTTGTTCTTCAGATCTATTCTGACTGTCACTCTGGTCATACATCTTGGCAAACACACTGACAGCAAATCCTGTGAATAGATGTAGATGAGGTAGAGTGGATGAGCATCACAAAGTGCAGAGTTTTTGCAAAACAGATGACTCAAAAACTTAGTTTTAGTTCTCCACAGAAAGCATTTCGGAGCTACCGATTTGTTAAACTCGGTGATACAGAAGCAATTTTGGAACCTAAACTAGTGAACTCGGTTAGACCGAGTCACAGTTCGATGGCACCGAGATTGCTAGGGTTTCACAGAGAGTCGAACTCGGTCGCACCGATTTGTGCAATGGCCTAAGCCAAATCGGTGAGACCGATTTCCACAACTCGGTCGGTCCGAGATGAGTTCGGCGGAGAGCTAACCCTAAATTTTCAAATCAAATCTATCCTAAAGGATGTTTTCGGTGGATAGATTGGTTGCATACGTGGTAAAGATCATGGCAAAGCAATGTGCTATGAATTAGAGTAAGGGATTAGCACATAGAGTTGAACCCATACCCTAGTTCTGCGGGAGTTTGGTATGGCGACAACGACAGAGAAGATTCCGTTGACGGCGACGGAAACCAGCGGCGGGAGGTCGCTAGCGGTGAGGAGACGATCCGGAGACCCGAGAAGGCAGAGCAGGACACACGCGCGGGCTGAGGAGTTTGAAGAAATTTCCAAAATCTCGCCTGTGGGTTTATATATTCCGACCCTGTCGGTGTGACCGAGTGGAACAACTCGGTGGCATCGAGATGCAGAATCGCAAGCGGTTACTGCAACTCGGTGTGACCGAAAAGTTCAAATCGGTTGCACCGAGATGGAAAACCTAGATCAACTTAGTGAACTCGGTGTGACCGAAGTGGATGACTCGGTCATACCGAAATGCACAAAGAGTTTTTGGAAGTTTAAGTCTATGAGGAATCGGGGACTCCGAGTGCTCCTCACACAGAGTGGTTCGAATCTGACTTGATCAAACTTTGTGATGTAGCATGAATAGTGTTTGAGACGAGAAAAGCATAGATAGCTAGAGGGAGTTCTTAGGCATTATTGTCCATCCATTTGGCAAAAGAGAACAAGCCAAATAGTCAAAGCAACAAATGGATGTCCTCGAATGAGTAAAATATGCAGTCAACATGCTCACACAATAAAATGGAAAATGAAATATGTGACAAAGCATGCACAAACACTCTAGCATCTATCAAACAATTTGGCGATGACTAGGTCATCTATATATGAGTATATTGACTTAGGAGTCAAATGAGAACATTTGATCATAGGTCATACTCATCGTTTAAGCACAAGTGGGGTTACCACTTTTACATAAAGCATTGTAGTGTTCACACCATTAGAGTTGCTTTAGCTCAATTGATTAGAGTAAAGCTCCCCCTAGATGTGATATCCCCCCTAAGAGGGATGAACTAACCTTGGGTTTTGTCGATGATGACTTCATGTAGGTGTTGAAGATGTTGATGATCAATCTTGATGTAGATCGTTCGGAGCAATCCATTGAAGTGAGTTGCACTTTCAATACCTACATGGGTTAGTCCCACAAGGAACAAACAAGGATATCCATAGACATAGAGTGATGTTCACATAAGATGATGTCCATGAAAGCATTAGGTTACCTTGTCCCTTGTCTTACCAACAAAAGGGTTTGTGACTCCTTGAACTAGTGCAAGATGTGGAAGTTATTTGCACATGTCCTTGCCAAAAGATATGAGTGAAGTATGTTGGCGGAGTCACACTCAAGAACTCTCTAGTTCTTCTTCTTCAGGATCCACACCATCTTGATGGGAATCCGTGGAGTTGTAGTCGTACTTGATGTAGTAGAACTTGATGTAGTCTTGAGAACCCACTTGACCAAGGCCTTGGGAGCTTCTTCAAATGCATCAATCTCCACATGAAGCTTGTCCTTGCCTTTTTGCTTGTGGTCTTGTGGTGGAAGATCATCTTGAGCTTGTGTTCCTTTGAAAGAAGTAGGATCATACTTCTCTTGTTGAGGAACTAACTTCGTCTTGGGATATTGATCTTCTTCCCACTCAACTTCATTGGCATTGAACTTTCGTTCAAAACCAACACCTTGATTCTTCCGGTGTCTTCCTTGCTTGCGTACAATTTCCTCAAATTGCTTACTTCCAGCAAGGCTCTTGTAAACACCTTTCTCTATAATTCCCTTCAATAAGCTATTTTCTTGCTCAAGTGTAACTTGGCTAAGAGAATCATTAGTGGAATCAAGAGAACTACTAGAAGCAACAACATTGGATTTAGCATGATTATTGTTACTACTAGATGAAGAATCTTTCTTACTCTTGTTGCTAGATTTTACTTGTGGCATGTAAGTAGATAAGAGTAAACGCTTGGCAATGTAAGAAGAACTTATCTTGCGAAGATCATCATTGATTGCTTTTAAGAACTCATGCTCTTGCTCAAGGTTGAGCTTTTCAAAGCGTAGCTTCTCATGAGTCCTTAAAAGTCCTCGATGATCCTCCAAGGTAGTTTCATGAGCTAACTTAAGAGTGTTTAGTTCTTTAGTTAGATGCTCAATCTCCTTCTTATCATCGTCATTCATTTTATCTTGATTAGCATGATTAATAGCAAGTTCATCATAGTTTTCATAACTAGAGTTGTCAACGAGTAAATCATCATCTCTTAGCGAATCATCTTCATCACTATTGAAATCAACATACTCGGGGTGTGATACCTTTGGGCTTTTAGCAATGAAGCATCTTCCAATTCCTTCATTTGGTGAGTCAAATATGTCATAGGAGTTGGTTGACACAAGTGCTAGACTGGCAACACCTTCATCTTGAGTATATTCGGAGTCAGAGTGATAACTTCTTTCGGAGTGATGGTCGGAGTCGGAGCCGGAAACCCATTCACCAACATGAGCTTGATGTCTTCGTTTTGTGTAGCTCTTTGATGATTTGTACTTCCTTTCCGAATCCTTGCTTCTCCAAGAGGTTCTACGTTCATAACGATCATCTCTACTCCTTCTCTCTCTTGGTGGTGATTCTTCTCTTCTACTTCTTCTTTTGGGAGAATCTTCTCTTCTTTTGTAGGGAGCCGTTGAGGGAATCCTGGACTAAGGGGTCCTCGGGCATCCGACCCGTTATCTATGGGCCTGACTGATGGGATATGAAGACACGAAGGCTGAAGACTGCACCCGTGTCTGGATTGGACTCTCCTTGGCGTGGAAGGCAAGCTTGGCGATCAACTATGAAGATTCCTTCTTATGTAACCGACTCTATGAAACCCTAGATCCCTCTGGTGTCTATATAAACCGGAGGGCATAGTCCGGATAGGACAGATATACTCATTATCGTAGTCATATAGGCTATACTTCTAGGGTTTAGCCATTACGATCTCGTGGTAGATCAACTCTTGTAATACTCACATTCATCAAGATCAATCAAGCAGGAAGTAGGGTATTACCTCCATAGAGAGGGCCCGAACCTGGGTAAACATCGTGTCCCCCGTCTCCTATTACCATCGATCCTAGACGCACAGTTCGGGACCCCCTACCCGAGATCCGCCGGTTTTGACACCGACATTGGTGCTTTCATTGAGAGTTCCACTGTGTCGTCAACGAAGGGTTCGATGGCCCCTTCAATCGTCGATAGTGACGCTGTCCAAAGAGAAACCTTCCTCCTCGGATAGATTTTTGTATTCGGCGGCTTCGTACTGCGGGCCAACTCGCTTGGCCATCTGGAGCAGATCGATAGCTACGCCCCTGGCCACCAGGTCAGATTTGGAAGCTTGAACTATGTCACGGATATCCGTGGAGACTTGATCTTCAATGGATTTGAGACCAAGGCGATCGCTCCCCCTCGCTCCGATGAACATGACTTAAATCTGTCATCGGACCAAATTCTGGAGACGGTTCCTGTAACTGCTACGACCTTAGATCCGGAGCAGTTTGCACCATCCGAAGCCACAGAGTCCGCAGCGTTGGAACCGCACACAGACTCAACACCAGGCAGTATCAGCGTCAACGGAATTCCGGACTCATCTCCGGCTATAAGTTCCAAACTTCGCACGCCCCCGGACACCGAGTTGGATCAGTTATCAATCTTCGAGTTCAGCGCCGCAGATATCTTCCAACACTCGCCCTTCGGTGATGTGCTAAATGCATTGAAAAACCTGTCCCTGATGAGGGACTCACGGCCGAACTATGTCCGGTTCGAGCTAGAGGCTGATAATGGAAAATTTCGCTTCCCACGCGCCACCCACTTCACAGCCACGGTCGAGGACTTAACCGACATGCCTGCTTATGGCTCCGAAGACATCGACGGTATAGACGACGATGCTGACAAGGAGCAAGGCCAAAACCCGCCAGTCATCAGGCGTGGTACGGCCACCCCTTCATACGACGTGTGCATGGTCGATACACTTAAAGCTCGCGGCAATGACAAGGGAGATCCAGTTGAGAATAAAACTCCTGAGACACAGTCTAAGTTTCGGCGCCCCAAACGTCGCCCCAAGTCACGCCGCAACAGCAATGGCACCAAAGAAAACAGTACTCTGGACGACGCCGAAAGCAATGAAGACCCTGTTGGAGCTATATCCGAATAGGAGGAATAGGAAAACAGGCAAGCCGGCCTCGATGAATAGGCCCTGCCCAGCGACAGTTCGGAGGATGATAACTACCTTCTGCTCTCCGATGATGAGGTGAGCCTCGGCGACGAAGACTTCATCGTACCCGAAGAGCCCCTCGAATAGGAGCGCTTCAAGCGCAGGCTAATAGCTACGGCAAGGAGCTTGAAAAAGAAGCAGCAGCAGCTTCAAGCTGACCAAGACCTACTCAACGACAGATGGACCGAAGTCCTAGTCGCCGAAGATACGGCCTTAGTGACCTAGCCAAAAGCTACCCAAAGCACAGATTGATATACCAGTCCGATGACGGAGCGTTGGAGCCCGTACCATCGTCACGCAAGGCGGCAGGTCGCCGACAACTCTGTCCGGATAAAGAGGCAACTCAAGCCGAACACTAGACCGCCCCACCTCACCGTAAAGGCAAGAGCAACGCAGGCCACAATTACCGGGACGACCTGCAGAGGGACTTGGACAATAGAGCAGGACACACAAGACCGATCTACGGATCGCGAAAGCATGCCTCGACACGCGACGATGGCTACCTATTCGGACGTGACAAACCTCGCCACGCCCGAGCCGAAAACTGCAAAGGGACTCCTTCGGAGTTACGTCGCAGTGTGGCCCAACAAAGAGGTGCCGCACACCCGCTTTGCTTCACTGATGAAATAATGGATCATGAATTCCCCGAAGGATTCAAACCCGTCAATATTGAATCATACGACGACACAACCAATCCCGCAGTGTGGATAGAAGATTTTATCCTCCACATCCATATGGCTCGTGGGGACGACCTCCATGCCATTAAATACCTCCCACTAAAGCTAAAAGGACCAGCTCGGCACTGGTTAAACAGCCTGCCTGAAAATTCCATAGGCAGCTGGGAGGACTTGGAAGAGGCTTTCCTCGATAACTTCCGAGGAACATATGTCCGTCCGCCGGATGCCGATGACCTAAGTCACATTGTCCAGCAGCCCGGAGAATCAGCCAGGAAGCTCTGGACTCGGTTCTGTTGGAAATATGCCCTAGAGGCAATAATAAATTGGTTATTATTATATTTCCTTATTCATGATAATCGTTTATTATCCATGCTAAAATTGTATTGATAGGAAACTCAGATACATGTGTGGATACATAGACAACACCATGTCCCTAGTAAGCCTCTAGTTGACTAGCTCGTTGATCAATAGATGGTTACGGTTTCCTGACCATGGACATTGGATGTCGTTGATAACGGGATCACATCATTAGGAGAATGATGTGATGGACAAGACCCAATCCTAAGCATAGCATAAAAGATCGTGTAGTTTCGTTTGCTAGAGCTTTTCTAATGTCAAGTATCTTTTCCTTAGACCATGAGATCGTGCAACTCCCGGATACCGTAGGAGTGCTTTGGGTGTGCCAAACGTCACAACGTAACTGGGTGACTATAAAGGTGCACTACGGGTATCTCCGAAAGTGTCTGTTGGGTTGGCACGGATCGAGACTGGGATTTGTCACTCCGTGTGACGGAGAGGTATCTCTGGGCCCACTCGGTAATGCATCATCATAATGAGCTCAATGTGACTAAGGCGTTAGTCACGGGATCATGCATTGCGGTACGAGTAAAGAGACTTGCCGGTAACGAGATTGAACAAGGTATTGGGATACCGACGATCGAATCTCGGGCAAGTAACATACCGATTGACAAAGGGAATTGTATACGGGATTGACTGAATCCTCGACATCGTGGTTCATCCGATGAGATCACGTGGAACATGTGGGAGCCAACATGGGTATCCAGATCCCGCTGTTGGTTATTGACCGGAGAGGCGTCTCGGTCATGTCTGCATGTCTCCCGAACCCGTAGGGTCTACACACTTAAGGTTCGGTGACGCTAGGGTTGTAGAGATATATGTATGCGGAAACCCGAAAGTTGTTCGGAGTCCCGGATGAGATCCCGGACGTCATGAGAGGTTCCGGAATGGTCCTGAGGTGAAGAATTATATATAGGAAGTCAAGTTTCGGCCACCGGGAAAGTTTTGGGGGTTACCGGTATTGTACCGGGACCACCGGAAGGGTCCCGGGGGTCCACCAGGTGGGGCCACCTATCCCGGAGGGCCCCAAGGGCTTAAAGTGGAAGGTAACCAGCCCCTAGTGGGCTGGGCGCCCCCCCATGGGCCTTCCCCCATGCGCCTAGGGTTGGGAACCCTAGGGTGGGGGGACTTCCCCCTTGGCTTGGGGGGCAAGGCAACCCCTTCCACCCCTTGGCCGCCGCCCCCCAACCCTAGATGGGTTTTGGCCGGCCCCCCCTCCCAAGGGGGCCTATATAAAAGGGGGGAGGGAGGGCAGCAACCTACAGCCTTGGGCGCCTCCCTCCTCCCCTGCAACACCTCTCTCTCTCTCGCAGAAGCTTGGCGAAGCCCTGCCGGAGACCCGCTACATCCACCACCACGCCGTCGTGCTGCTGGATCTCCATCAACCTCTCCTTCCCCCTTGCTGGATCAAGAAGGAGGAGACGTTGCTGCACCGTACGTGTGTTGAACGCGGAGGTGCCGTCCGTTCGGCACTCGGTCATCGATGATTTGGATCACGGCAAGTACGACTCCGTCATCCACGTTCATTGGAACGCTTCCGCTCGCGATCTACAAGGGTATGTAGATGCACTCCTTTCCCCTCGTTGCTAGTAGACTCCATAGATGCATCTTGGTGAGCGTAGGAAAATTTTAAATTATGCTACGATTCCCAACAGTGGCATCATGAGCCAGGTCTATGCGTAGTTACTATGCACGAGTAGAACACAAAGCAGTTGTGGGCGTTGAGTTTGCCAATTCTTCTTGCCGCTACTAGTCGTTTCTTGTTTCGGCGGCATTGTAGGATGAAGTGGCCCGGACCGACCTTACACGTACGCTTACATGAGACAGGTTCCACCGACTGACATGCACTAGTTGCATAAGGTGGCTAGCGGGTGTCTGTCTCTCCTACTTTAGTCGGAACGGATTCGATGAAAAGGATCCTTATGAAGGGTAAATAGAAATTGGCAAATCACGTTGTGGTCATACGTAGGTAAGAAAACGTTCTTGCTAGAAACCTACAAACCACGTAAAAACTTGCAACAACAATTAGAGGACGTCTAACTTGTTTTTGCAGCAGTGCTATGTGATGTGATATGGCCAGAAGATGTGATGAATGATATATGTGATGTATGAGTTTGATCATATTCTTGTAATAGGAATCACGACTTGCATGTCGATGAGTATGACAACCGGCAGGAGCCATAGGAGTTGTCTTTATTATTTTACATGACCTGCGGGTCATTGAATAACGCCATGTAAGTTACTTTACTTTGTTGCTAAACGCGTTAGCCATAGAAGTAGAAGTAATCGTTGGCGTGACGACTTCATGAAGACACAATGATGGAGATCATGATGATGGAGATCATGGTGTCATGCCGGTGACGAAGATGATCATGGTGCCCCGAAGATGGAGATCAAAGGAGCATGATGATATTGGCCATATCATGTCACTATTTGATTGCATGTGATGTTTATCATGTTTTTGCATCTTATTTGCTTAGAACGACGGTAGTAAGTAAGATGATCCCTTATAATAATTTCAAGAAAGTGTTCACCCTAACTGGGCACCGTTGCGAAGGTTCGTTGTTTCGAAGCACCACGTGATGATCGGGTGTGATAGATTCTAACGTTCGAATACAACGGGTGTTGACGAGCCTAGCATGTACAGACATGGCCACGGAACACACGCAATACACTTAGGTTGACTTGACGAGCCTAGCATGTACAGACATGGCCTCGGAACACGGAGGACCGAAAGGTCGAGCATGAGTCATATAGAAGATACGATCAACATGGAGATGTTCACCGATCTTGACTAGTCCATCTCACGTGATGATCGGACACGGCCTAGTTAAACTCGGATCATGTTTCACTTAGATGACTAGAGGGATGTCTATCTGAGTGGGAGTTCATAATCAGATGAACTTCATTATCATGAACATAGTCAAAAAGGTATTTGCAAATTATGTCATAGGTTGCGCTTTAGATCTACTGGTTAAGATATGTTCCTAGAGAAAATTTAGTTGAAAGTTGGTAGTAGCAATTATGCGGACTGGGTCCGTAAACTGAGGATTGTCCTCATTGCTGCACAGAAGGCTTATGTCCTTAATGCACCGCTCGGTGTGCTGAACCTCAGCGTCGTCTGTAGATGTTACGAAACATCTGACATACACGTTTTGATGACTACATGATAGTTCAGTGCGGTTTAGAATTGTGGCACCAAAGACGTTTTTGAAACGTCGCAGAACATGTGAGATGTTCCGAAGACTGAAATTGGGATTTCAGACTAGTGCCCACGTCAAGAGGTATGAGACCTCTGACAAGTTTCTTAAGCCTGCAAACTAAGGGAGAAAAGCTCAATCGTTGAGCATGTGCTCAGATTATCTGAGTGCCACAATCGCTTGAATCGAGTGGGAGTTAATCTCCTAGATGAGATAGTGATAGTTCTCCATAGGCACTGCCACCAAGCTAGTAGAGCTTCGTGATGAACTATAACATATCAAGGATAGTTATGATGATCCTTGAGCTATTCGCGATGTTTGACACCGCGAGAGTAGAAATCAAGAAGGAGCATCAATTGTTGATGGTTAGTAAAACCACTAGTTTAAGAAGGGCAAGGGCAAAAGGGATACTTCATGAAACAGCAAGTCGTTTGCTGCTCTAGTGAAGAATCGCAAGGTTGAACCCAAACCCGAGACTAAGTGCTTCCATAATGAGAGGAACGGTCACTGAAGCAGTACTACCCTAGATACTTGGTAGATGAGAAGGCAGGCAAGGTCGACAGAAGTATATTGGATATACGTTATATGAATGTGTACTTTACTAGTACTCCTAGCAGCACCAGGGTATTAGATACCGGTTTGGTTGCTAAGTGTTAGTAACTCGAAATAAAAGCTGCGGAATAAACGGAGACTAGCTAAAGGTGAGATGACGATATGTGTTGGAAGTGTTTCCAAGGTTGATGTGATCAAGCATCGCATGCTCCCTCTACCATCGAGATTTGGTGTTTGCGTTGAGCATGATTGGATTATGTTTATCGCAATACGGTTATTCATTTAAGGAGAATAATGGTTACTCTGTTTATTTGAATAATACCTTCAATGGTCTAGCACCTGAAATGAATCTCGATTGCCATGATACACATGTTCGTGCCAAAAGATATAAGATAGTAATGATAGTACCACATACTTGTGGCACTGCCACTTGAGTCATATTGGTATAAAACGCATGAAGAAGCTCCATATAGATGGATCTTTGGACTCACTCGTTTTGAAAAGATTGAGACATGCGAACCATGTCTATTGGTATATATGCATGAAGAAACTCCGTGCAGATGGATCGTTTGGACTCACTTGATTATGAATCACTTGAGACATGCAAATCATACCACATGGGCAAGATGACTGAAAGTCCTCGTTTTCAGTAAGATGGAACAAGAGAGCAACTTATTGGAAGTAATACATTTTGATGTACGCAGTCCAATGAGTGCTGAGGCATGCAGCGGATATCGTTATGTTATTACTTCACAGATGATTTGAGTAGATGCTGAGTGTATTTACTTGATGAAACACTAGTCTGAATTATTGAAAGGTTCAAGTAATTCCAGAGTGAAGTTGAAGATCGTCGTGACAAGAGGATAAAATGTCTGTGATATGATCATAGAGATGAGTATCTGAGATACGAGTTTGGCACACAATTGAGACATTGTGGAAAGTGTTTCACAATTAATACCGCCTGGAACGCCATAGTGTGATGGTGTGTCCGAACATCATAATTGCACCCGATTGGATATGGTGCATACCATGATGTTTCTTATCGAATTACCACTATCGTTTATGGGTTAGGCATTAGAGACAACCGCATTCACTTTAAAAGGGGCACCACGCAATTCCGTTGAGACGACACCGTTTAGAGAAACCTAAGTTGTCGTTTCTTAAAAGTTTGGGGCTGAGATGCTTATGTGAAAAAGTTACAGGCTGATAAGCTCGAACCCAAAGCGGATAAATGCATCTTCATAGAATACCCAAAAACAGTTGGGTATACCTCCTATTTCAGATCTGGAAGCAAAAGTAATTGCTTCTAGAAACGAGTCCTTTCTCGAGGAAAAGTTTCTCTCGAAAGAATTGAGTGGGAGGATGGTGGAGACTTGATAAGGTTATTGAACCGTCGCTTCAACTAGTGTGTAGCAGGGCACAGGAAGTTGTTCCTGTGGCACCTACACCAATTGAAGTGGAAGCTTATGATAGTGATCATGAAACTTCGGATCAAGTCACTACCAAACCTCGTAGGACGACGAGGATGCACACTACTTCAGAGTAATGCGTGATCCTGTCTTGGAAGTCATGTTGCTAGACAACAATGAACCTACGAGCTATGGAGAAGCGATGGTGGGCCCATATTCCGACGAATGGCTCGAGGCCATGAAATCCGAGATAGAATCCATGTATCAGAACAAAGCATGGACTTTGGTGAACTTGCCCGATGATCGGCAAGCCATTGAGATGAATGGATCTTTAAGAAGAAGACGGACATGGACGGTAATGTTACCGTCTATGAAGCTCGACTTGTGGCAAAGAGTATTTTTCACAAGTTCAAGGAGTTGACTACGATGAGTTTTTCTCATCCGTAGCGATGCTTAGGTCCGTCAGAATCATGTTAGCATTAGCTACATTTATGAAATCTGGCAGATGGATGTCAAAACAAGTTTCCTTACCAGTTTTTGTAAGGAAAGGTTGTATGTGATACAATCAGAAAGGTTTTGTCGATCCTAAGGATGCTAAAAGGTATGCTAGCTCCAGCGATCCTTCCATGGATTAGAGCAAGCATCTCGGAGTCAAAATATACGCTTTGATGGAGTGATCAAAGTTTTTGGGTTTATACAAAGTTTGTTAGAAACTTGTATTTACAATAAAGTGAGTGGGAGCGCTGCAACATTTCTGGTAAGTATATGTGAATGACATATTGTTGATCCGAAATGATGTAAAATTTCTGGAAAGCATAAAGGGTTGTTTGAAAGGAGTTTTTCAAAGGAAGACCTGGATAAAGCTGCTTACATATTGGGCATCAAGATCCATAGAGATAGATCAAGACGCCTGATGATACTTTCAAAAGACAGCACACCTTGACATGATTTTGAAAGAGTTCAAAATAGATTAGCAAAGAAGGAGTTCTTGGCTGTGTTACAAGGTGTGAGTATTGAGTAAGACTCAAGACCTGACCACAGCAGAAGATAGAGAAAGGACGAAGGTCGACCCCTATGCTTTGACGTAGGCTCTATAGTATGCTATGCTGTGTACCGCACATGTAGTGTGCCTTGCCATGAGTTGGTCAAGAGGGTACAATGGTGATCCGGGAAAGGATCTCATGACAGCGGTCGAACTTATCCTTAGTACCTAGTGGATTAAGGAATTTTCTCGATTATGGAGGTGAAAAAGAGTTCGTCGTAAAGGGTTACGTCGATGCGAACTTTGACACTAATCCGGATGACTCTGAGTAGTAAACCGGATTCGTATAGTAGAGCAATTATTTGAAATGGCTCCAAATAGCGCGTGGTAGCATCCACAAGATGACATAGATATTCGTAAAGCACACGGTTCTGAAAGGTTCAGACCCGTTGACTAATAACCTCTCTCACAAGCATAACATGATCAAACCAGAACACATTGAGTGTTAATCACATAGTGATGTGAACTAGATTGTTGACTCTAGTAAACTCTTTAGATGTTGGTCACATGGTGATGTGACCAGTGAGTGTTAATCACATGGTGATGTGAACTAGATTATTGACTCTAGTGCAAGTGGGAGACTGTTGGAAATATGCCCTAGAGGCAATAATAAATTGGTTATTATTATATTTCCTTATTCATGATAATCGTTTATTATCCATGCTAAAATTGTATTGATAGGAAACTCAGATACATGTGTGGATACATAGACAACACCATGTCCCTAGTAAGCCTCTAGTTGACTAGCTCGTTGATCAATAGATGGTTACGGTTTCCTGACCATGGACATTGGATGTCGTTGATAACGGGATCACATCATTAGGAGAATGATGTGATGGACAAGACCCAATCCTAAGCATAGCATAAAAGATCGTGTAGTTTCGTTTGCTAGAGCTTTTCTAATGTCAAGTATCTTTTCCTTAGACCATGAGATCATGCAACTCCCGGATACCGTAGGAGTGCTTTGGGTGTGCCAAACGTCACAACGTAACTAGGTGACTATAAAGGTGCACTACGGGTATCTCCGAAAGTGTCTGTTGGGTTGGCACGGATCGAGACTGGGATTTGTCACTCCGTGTGACGGAGAGGTATCTCTGGGCCCACTCGGTAATGCATCATCATAATGAGCTCAATGTGACTAAGGCGTTAGTCACGGGATCATGCATTGCGGTACGAGTAAAGAGACTTGCCGGTAACGAGATTGAACAAGGTATTGGGATACCGACGATCGAATCTCGGGCAAGTAACATACCGATTGACAAAGGGAATTGTATACGGGATTGACTGAATCCTC
This sequence comes from Aegilops tauschii subsp. strangulata, assembly GCF_002575655.3. Lineage (NCBI taxonomy): Eukaryota > Viridiplantae > Streptophyta > Magnoliopsida > Poales > Poaceae > Aegilops > Aegilops tauschii. Next base: position 233,043,242 of record NC_053035.3, on the reverse strand, counting down.
GACATCGTGGTTCATCCGATGAGATCATCGTGGAACATGTGGGAGCCAACATGGGTATCCAGATCCCGCTGTTGGTTATTGACCGGAGAGGCGTCTCGGTCATGTCTGCATGTCTCCCGAACCCGTAGGGTCTACACACTTAACGTTCGGTGACGCTAGGGTTGTAGAGATATATGTATGCGGAAACCCTAAAGTTGTTCGGAGTCCCGGATGAGATCCCGGACATCACGAGAGGTTCCGGAATGGTCCGGAGGTGAAGAATTATATATAGGAAGTCAAGTTTCGGCCACCGGGAAAGTTTCGGGGGTTACCGGTATTGTACCGGGACCACCGGAAGGGTCCCGGGGGTCCACCGGGTGGGGCCACCTATCCCGGAGGGCCCCATGGGCTGAAAGTGGAAGGGAACCAGCCCCTAGTGGGCTGGGCGCCCCCCCATGGGCCTTCCCCCATGCGCCTAGGGTTGGGAACCCTAGGGTGGGGGGACTTCCCCCTTGGCTTGGGGGGCAAGGCAACCCCTTCCACCCCTTGGCCGCCGCCCCCCCAACCCTAGATGGGTTTTGGCCGCCCCCCCCCCTCCCAAGGGGGCCTATATAAAAGGGGGGGAGGGAGGGCAGCAACCTACAGCCTTATGCGCCTCCCTCCTCCCCTGCAACACCTCTCTCTCTCTCGCAGAAGCTTGGCGAAGCCCTGCCGAAGACCCGCTACATCCACCACCACGCCGTCGTGCTGCTGGATCTCCATCAACCTCTCCTTCCCCCTTGCTGGATCAAGAAGGAGGAGACGTCGCTGCACCGTACGTGTGTTGAACGCGGAGGTGCCGTCCGTTCGGCACTCGGTCATCGGTGATTTGGATCACGGCGAGTACGGCTCCGTCATCCACGTTCATTGGAACGCTTCCGCTCGCGATCTACAAGGGTATGTAGATGCACTCCTTTCCCCTCGTTGCTAGTAGACTCCATAGATGCATCTTGGTGAGCGTAGAAAAATTTTAAATTATGCTACGATTCCCAACAGGTTCTTAGTTAAAAAGAACCAAATCATCGACTGTCCGGACGCGGAGGCCCTTGCGGCTTTTAGACACAGCGTCCGGGACGAATGGCTTGCACGCCACCTCGGCCAAGAAGGACCTAAATCCATGACAGCCCTCACTGCTCTGATGACCCGCTTTTGCGTGGGAGAAGACAGCTGGCTCGCTCGTAGAAGCAACAGCTCCAGCGACCCGGGCACTTCCGAAATCCGAGACGGCAACGGCAAGCCACGACGAAGCAAATACAACAGTCGCAACAATGATGAAAGATCTTGCGACACAGCGGTCAACGCCGGATTCCGCAACCCCAAGCCCGGTCAACAGAAACTGCTGGGTCTTTAAACAGGCTGGCAAGCTCAACGCCGAACACAGGGGGAGGAGGCTGCCAAGCGACAGAGATGACGGAAAGGTTCACCAACGAAACACCGGGGGTCAGAAGCAATCTCCACCCGGGGATCAACCACTCCTAGAACGGGAATAGCAGCCCGGCTTCCGCCGCCCACTCCGTACACCTACAAAGTTTGTACCGTGCATACATCATTACACACTCAAGATACCATGGGCATTGGCGGAAGCACAATACGGACAAGCCTGCAAGCACTCCAGTAGATTTTTTTATTATTTATTTTCTTTTTATTTCTTCCTTCGCTATCCTTTAAAAACAGGTGACGAACAGGATTAACATCTGAAACTGGCTCTATCGGAGTCCGGATCGGATCCGTACACTCACCTACGGGGCTATTTCCATCAAGGATTCCCCCACCGAGGACTGGCGGCGCAGACGTGCGACAGGAGGTCCAAAATAACTTTTTGTAGACCGCACTCTCTATTTCTTGAGCCTGTACTATGCCCGTTCCTCCGCCTCCGACCCCGAGCATGTCAAATAGCCGGGAGGATGGCTTTTATATATAATAAATAATCATTGGCACATCGCTCAGCTCCCAGTATCCGAATTAATCATCCATGTTGTTTCACCACTAAACACGGCTCTTATGGCTATTCCATAGACATACATTGGCATAACCTGCCATGGGCTCGGTGTGGGAACAAATGAGTTGCCAGTAAAATTCCGAACAGCTCTATAGCGCACTTCGGCGTCGCAAGTTTGGCCTTATATGCATCAGCTCCGAATCATTGTCTTGGGTCAATAGTTGGGTTGCCCGGCTCCTGTGCTTGCTACCCTACGTTCCGCTTTATCGGCTAGGGTAGTAAAGGGAGAACTACTGCGATTGCGCCCTGGTCTAAACCGGATGAGCACCTCAGTAGAGAAAGCCGAAAACTGACTGTCATGATGCGGCGAGAGCTGGTCAACCACTTGACGACTTCTTGGAATCTTTAGCGATTCTCCGTGTCACACGAGGGATCTTTTTCAGATCAAACATGTAAGGCATCATACGCCGCATACATACCAGGGGCTATGTCGTAGCCCCACAATAAAACTCCTATGGCTAAGTGAAAGCGTTAACGCCCTATAGTCCGATTGCCTGGTTCGCCACATTATCACCTCCTTCATGGACCAAGACGTTGGATAAAGTAAATGCTTTTCTGAACACCCCCGTACTTCCTACGAGGGGGCTGAAGCCAATGACTGGAAAACTTTCAGATTATATTAAAACGGCCACACAGGAGGAATTCAAGCTTTCGAGCAAAACATAAAAATAGACTAACTATAAAATTGTCTTTTACACCTCACTCGAACATAATGTCTTTCGAGCACTGACCCTCTATCAAGCGGGCGGCCTCTAGGACGTCTTCAAAATAATGCTCTGGTTCCGGATGGTCCTTGCCTTTGGGTGGACTCTTCGTCGCAACAGCAATGGCCTTCATCTTCCCCCAGAATGTCTTGACTCGGGCAAAAGCCATCCGTGCACCCTCAATGCACATCGACCGCTTCACAGCGTCGATACGCGGCACCGCATCAACAAGCCTCTGCACCAAACCGAAATAGCTATTCGGAATAGGCTCGGTTGGCCACAACCGGATTATGACATCCTTCATGGCAGCACCGGACATCCTATGAAGTTCGGCCCACTGGGACATCTGTTCATTGAGCAGCAGAGGGCGCTTTGACGCGCCAAACTGCGACCAAAAAAGCTTCTCCGTTGCATGCCCATCTTGCGCCTGGTAATACTGCGTGGCATCGGAAGAACTCTTCGGCAAGTCTAAGAACTCGTCTGGAGAACTCCACACTTGGTTAAGCTGAGCATAGTTCGGGTCACCGAACTTAGTTTGTAGCAGAAAGGGCTTTCCAGCCGCGATCTCCCTCGCCTGTCGAACCTCCTCACGGGCCGCTCTAGATTCCGACCGCGCTTCTCTCGCCTCTTGTAGGGCCTTGTCCAGTTCAGCCGTTAAGGCTTTACTTTCCTTCTCCAAAAGTTCACAGCGGCCAGTAGCATTCTCCAGTTCGAGCGTCATCGTGGATATCTTCTTCTCGTCTTGGCGTCGTGCAGCTTGTTCGGCTTTTAGCTCAGCCGATGCATTTTCAGCAGCCGCATTGCTACATTAGGCCTGCTCCTTGGCCCGGGCCAGCTCCGCTCGAAGTGCTTCAACGGCGGCAGCACCATCTGTAGCCATGCACATTCCAACATCTAAATCTCAGCATCATGCTTATACCACAAAAACGTATGGGGATTGCCCCGAATACATACCTTGCGACTCGTCAAGATGCATATTGATTAATGCAAGATCATCCCCTGCCACATCAATCTTCCGCTGCAGCTTGGCAATTTCCATAGTCCGGGAAGTGGCCAAGGGGGCAGCAGCCTATGTTCAAGATCACCAGGTTAGTCCTCAAACGATCCTTTTCGATCCTCCATTTGCTTCCTAGTGGAAGGCAACCCGAGTCGCAGGGGCTACTATCTATATACAGGCGCATCTTTGCAAATGAAACATAACTGGAAACATTATGTCACAAACCTCGAAGCCCTTCAGTAGGTTCATGAAGGCTTCATTTAATCCGCTTTTCGCGGACAAAATCTTCTCAATCACCGTACCCATCAAGGTACGCTGTTCCCCCGAGGCAGATGCTTTTTGCAACATGTCCCGCAATATATCCGGAGCCCGTGGTCTCCGGAAGCCGCTCTAGGAGCACCACCATCCTCTAAAGGAATCTGTTCACCCGTCTCCAGAATTACTGTCGGCTGCGAGCCAGATAGTCCGGAGCCTTTGTTATCATCAGCCCCTGATTATCGGACGGTCGGAGATCCACCTTCGGGCACTGCCTCCTTTGTCCCCTGCGTAACTTGTTGATTAAGAGGGACCCTCCGCGACGACACTTCAGAGTCATCCGCTTTATTGGGCGAGGAGGTTGAGGAGTGTCTCGCTCTCCATCATCTCTGGGAGGAGACTTCCTGAAGAAGAGATTGCCCGGGAAAACTCGGTGCCAACCTATAAAAATGCACGGACACATTACGTATATCTTCGGCAACGACAAAGGAGCAGGACGCTATCAAAGTACTCTGGATTCACTTATGGTTTGGCCGAGGGCTTGTCCCCTTGTTGGAGATGTTCAACGGCATCGCTTTCCAAACCCAAGCCGCTCGACGGTGGCATCTTGCCCCTCTTAGAAGACCGCCCCTCCCAATCTTCGGAGGCGGCCCTTTTCCTCCTACTATGAGAAGGGATACTGGATCCTTTTCCGCCTCTGTCTTCAGGCGAGGAAAGGTCGATTTCTCTAGACTCAGTGTCCGACTTACCTCCGGAACCAAGGTCCTCTTGGGCCTTCTCACTCTCCTCTTTACGCTCCCTTACTGGCGCCTGGCATGGTGCCGAGGCCAGCATCCTTATTAGCACAGGAGTAGTTGAGTCTTCGGGAAGGGGAGCCAGACACCTAATCCGTTCCACTTTCTTTATCTAGCCCTGAAAAAGGATGATACTGTCGGTATCTTGCCACTGGGTATCTGATTATAAGGTATTCGGCAAACGGGTACTTACCGGGGTATCCGGATGGTTACAGTCTAGGCCGACATCTTCGGTGGTGTCCGGCCATTGCCTTCGTTTCCCGAAGAATAATCTCCACATTCCTTCATGCGTAGTGCCGAAGAAGTGCTGGAGAGTCTGCGGCCCTTTTGGAAACTCCCACATGCGGAGTGGCCCTCGTTGGCACGGCAGGGTCCGGCGGACCAGCATTACTTGAACAACGTTGACGATGTTGATGTCCCTCTCAATGAGGTTTCGGATGCGACTTTGCAAAGTCTGCACCTCGTCCGTTGATCCCCGGTCCAACCCCTTATTAATCCATGATGCAAGCTGAGTTGGGGGGCTGGATCGAAATGCGAGCGCAGCTTCCCACTTGGAGCCGCGGGGCTCGGTGATGTAGAACCACCCCTACTGCCACAGATCGGAAGACTTGGCAAAGGATCCTTTCAGCCAAACAGCGCTGGCAAGCTTGCTCACTACGGCGGCGCCGCACTCTGCCTGCTCCCCCTCTATCACTCGCGGCTCCACATTTTCAGTCTTGAGCCACAAGCCAAAGTGTGGAGGAGTCCGGAGGAAGGCTTCACACATGACGATAAACGCCGAGATAAGGAGAATAAAGTCCGGGGCCAGATCGTGAAAATCTAGCCCATGATAGAACATGAGCCCTCGGACGAAGGGATTAAGTGCAAACCCTAACCCGCAGAGGAAGTGGGACACGAATACGACCCTCTCGCCGGATCTCGGGGTGGGAATAACCTGCCCCTTGGCAGGAAGCCGATGAAGAATCTCTGCGGTCAGATACCTCGCCGCCCGAAGCTTTGCGATGTCCCTATCCGTGATGGAAGAAGCCATCCACCGGCCTTCACGGCTGGATCCGGACATGATTAGAGCTTGTTGTGGTCTAAACCTGGGTGTTGGAACTCGGGGTGGCAAGGGTTGAGGGAGAAGCAAGCATAAAAGAAAAAGACGGGTTTGTGCCCCTATATAAAGGCCGCGAATATCGAACGTCTCCTCCCGGGCCTCAAAACTTGCCTGTTCCCAAGGAGTTGTACCCAGGTGACGGTTGGGTTACCCACGTCCGGGTTGATAAGAATCCTTTAAAAAAGGGGACACAATCTTTGCTTGGATAAGACGTGCCGATAAAACCACGCCTCGAGACGTGGGACGACGGGCCAGCTAAAACGGTTCGAAAATAATGGCCAAGCAAGTGTGACGTCATATTACCAAAAAGTTGTCAGCGGATCGAACTCGTGAAATATTATCCTCTGCAGGTGTGTATACAAGTCCGGATACAATCATTACATCTGAAGATTACCTTGGAGTTCGGGAGAGGGAACCCGCCTTGCAATGCCGAAGACAATCTGCGCGCCGGACTCCTCGTCATTGAAGCCGGGTTCAGGGGCTACTGAGGGAGTCCTGGACTAAGGGGTCCTCGGGTGTCCGGCCTGTTATCTATGGGCCGGACTGATGGGCTATGAAGCCGCGAAGGCCGAAGACTGTACCCGTGTACGGATTGGACTCTCCTTGGCGTGGAAGGAAAGCTTGGCGATCAACTATGAAGATTCCTTCTTATGTAACCGACTCTATGTAACCCTAGATCCCTCCAGTCTCTATATAAACCGGAGGGCATAGTCCGGATAGGACAAAAATACTCATTACCATAGTCATATAGGCTAGACTTCTAGGGTTTAGCCATTATGATCTCGTGGTAGATCAACTCTTGTAATACTCACATTCATCAAGATCAATCAAGCAGGAAGTAGGGTATTACCTCCATAGAGAGGGCCCGAACCTGGGTAAACATCGTGTCCCCCGTCTCCTGTTACCATCGATCCTAGACGCACAGTTCGGGACCCCCTACCCGAGATCCGCCGGTTTTGACACCGACAGTCGTACACTCATTTGAGTAGTGTCCGGGTCTTCCACAATTGTACCAATTTCGTTCACGGCTTGAAGATCTTTTGTCATTGTAGGACCTTGACTTGGAACTTCTCTCCTTGCTTCTTCTCTTGTAGAACTTGTTGAAATTCTTCACCATTAGGCTCAATTCTTCATTGAAGGTTTGTTTCTCACTTGATGATGTGGGAGCATCACACGAGGCTTTGTAAGCACCACTCGACTTGTTGTGAAGCTCTTCCTTATCCTTAAGTGACATCTCATGAGCAACAATTCCTCCAATGACTTCCGTTGGCTTGAGATCTTTGTAGTTGGGCATCATTTGGATCAATGTGCACACGGTATCATATTTTCCATCCAAGGATCTTAGGATCTTCTTGATGATGAATCTATCGGTCTTCTCTTCACTTCCTAAGCCAGCAATCTCATTTGTGATGAGAGCAAGCCTAGAGTACATTTCAGCGACACCTTCACCATCCTTCATTTTGAACTTGTCAAGTTGACTTTGAAGAACATCCAATTTGGATTCCTTGACGGAGTCGGTACCCTCGTGCATATCAATCAAAGTATCCCAAATTTCCTTTGCATTCTCAAGACGGCTGATTTTGTTGAATTCTTCAGGGCACAATCTGTTGAAGAGAATATCACATGCTTGAGCATTGTATTGCAACATCTTCAACTCTTCCGCGGTAGCTTCACGGTTCGGTTCCCTCCCATCAAAGAATTCACCTTGCAAGCCAATACACACAATAGCCCAAACGGCGGGGTTATGTCCAAGAATATGCATTTTCATCTTGTGCTTCCAACTAGCAAAATTAGTATCATCAAAGTAAGGACCTCTACGATGGTAATTTCCCTCGCTAGACACCATAGTCTCCAAGGTTGTGAAACCAAGGCTATGATCACCAAAAGCTATGGAAATCAAGGCAAATGGAGACCAAAGCTCTGATACCACTTGTAGGATCGAAAGTATGTATAGAGGGGGGTGATTAGACTACTTGACCAAATAAAAATCTAGCCTTTTCCCAATTTTATGTTTTGGCAGATTTTAGCAACTTAGCACTAGTCAAGCAAACAACCTACACATGCAAGTCTAAGAGTACAGCAGCGGAATGTAAAACATTGCACATGAAGGTAAAGGGAGGAGTTTGGAGGGAGCAAACGCAATGTAGACACGGAGATTTTGGCGTGGTTCTGATAGGTGGTGCTATCGTACATCCACATTGATGAAGACTTCAACCCACGAAGGGTAACAGTTGCGCGAGTCCACGGAGGGCTCCACCCATGAAGGGTCCACGAAGAAGCAACCTTGTCTATCCCACCATGGCCATCGCCCACGAAGGACTTGCCTCACTAGGGTAGATCTTCACGAAGTAGGCGATCTCCTTGCCCATACAAACTCCTTGGTTCAACTCCACAATCTTGACGGAGGCTCCCAAGTGACACCTAACCAATCTAGGAGACACCACTCTCCAAAAGGTAATAGATGGTGTGTTGATGATGAACCCCTTGCTCTTGTGCTTCAAATGATAGTCTTCCCAACACTCCACTCTCTCTCACAGATTTGGATTTGGTGGGAAGATGATTTGAGTGGAAAGCAACTTAGAGAAGGCTAGAGATCAAGATTCATATGGTTGGAATGGAATATCTTGACCTCAACACATGAGTAGGTGGTTGTCTCTCAGAAAATGTATGATGGAAGTGTAGGCATGTTCTGATGGCTCTCTCCACGAATGAAGAGTGGGTGGAGGGGTATATATAGCCTCCACACAAAATCTAACCATTACACACAAATCACCAAACTCGGTGGGACCGAATAGTGAAACTCGGTCAGACCGATTTAGTTCAAAATGTGAACGTTAGGCTTTTCGATGGGACCGACATGTCAACTCGGTAGGACCGATTTCATTAGGGTTAGGGCATAACGTAATCTCAGTGAGACCGATTACACAAACTCGGTGGGACCGATTTTGGTAACAAGCTAACCAGAGAGTTGGTCAGGCAAACTCGATGGGACCGATTCGCTCATCCTGGTGGGACCGAAACATTACGAAAGGGAAACAGAGAGTTTGCATTGCGAACTCGGTGGGACCGATCGCTCATCTCGGTTGGACCGAAACGTCGCGAAGGGAAACAGAGAGTTTGCAATCCCATCTCGGTGAGACCGAGATCCCAATCGGTAGGACCGAAGTGACTAGGGTTTTGTGGCAGTGGCTATGTCAACTGAACTCGGTGGCGCCGAATAGAAAGTTTTGGTGGGGCCGAGTTTGACTTTTGGTTTGGGACATATGTGGATATGAGAAAGTAGTTGAGGGTTTTTGGAGCATATCACTAAGCATTTTGAGCAAGTAACCCATTAAGCAACACCTCATCCCCATTTAATAGTATTGGCTTTCCTATGGACTCAATGTGATCTTTGGATCACTAAAGGTAAAATGTAGAGTCTTGAGCTTTAGAGCTTGAGCCAATCTTTTGTCCTGAGCATTTTGAGGGGTCCACATTTCTAATCCATGTCATGCCAATCATTGAGCTTTCCTGAAATATTTATCTTGAGATATCATTAGCTCAATGAGCTATATGTTGTTAGGAATTACCAAAACCACCCAGGGATAGTTGCACTTTCAGCATGACTACACCAGTCAAAGCCGCTGTTGTAAGTCCTTAATCCTCATGCCTTTTAACTACTACTTACTCTGACTTGTGCCTTGAACTGCATGGTTTGCAGCCAATGTCTATTACTATTTTCAATTTTATACACAATTGTCTTAGCGTATCATTGCACCTTACAAGGTTTAAAAGAGAGGAGTGATGTTCCTTTGATCTTGACCTGTAATCTAGATCCGTGCTGGACTTGCCCACACAACGTTACAATTGCCTGTTTCTCTGTTCTCAGTTGTTTTGTGATATGAATGATGTCATACTATGTTTACCGTATTATAAACTTTGTCTCCTTATCCTTAGTTGTCAATACAATGTCAAGAAATTGACAATACATTAGCCATGGTACATGGTCATATGTTTGGAACCTGGTTTTATTATGTACTTTGCAGTAAAATACAACTAATATTTTACATGGGTTCACCAGAATAAGTTCTGTATATAGACCAAAGCTATTTTTTTTGGTTTTGCTGCCTCCTTAATATCTTCTGTTCTGGTACTACTAATGTTAAAACTCAACTTTTCAGCAAGCTATGGAAAAAATGGTGGAACTGCCACCTTCTGAAGGTGGCGAGGCAACTATAACCGCAATGTCAGCTCTTGCTGCAGTGGGTCAGTACCTGTCCACTAACAGTGCCAAAAGCACGTTCCTACATAATACTGGGTTGGTTGTTAAGGCAATCTCGTTCAAACTGCCTCATGATCAAGATATGCAAGCTCAAAACAATGTTATATCTGCGCTCCAGACACAAGTCCGTTCCCTAACAGAGACCCTTTGTGAAACAAGGACAGACATTGTTCGATGTCGTCAAGATATTCATGGTTTTGAAACCAGACTATCAGACATTTGCTATGTTGTTCAGGAGCCTAGGAGAAATGAAGGCGAAGGTTATGGTGCTCCATCGGACAATACAACATGAAAACGTAACAGTCAGGTCAAATGAACTGAGCTTCTGAACTTCTAGTGGTGCATTTATCTGCCAGACTGTTAACTTTTATGCCAACCTTCCTTTTGTTTTATAGTTGTAATTTGTTTTGTTGCGATATAAAATTTGTTCTTAACGTCCAGTCACCAGCTGAAGAAAACAACAAGCCATTTTTGTATAGTGTAGGGTGTTCCCTATATTTGCACATGTGGCGATCTTTGATGCCCAGTGGATGTAATCTGTGCAATTGCCTTAATAGCCTAGCGTTAGTTTTAGGCTTATTTATTTCCTAGTCTTCTTTTTCCCTGGTTTGCTGGTGGCCGCAACAACCATGGGCCATATACGGACCGTGGTAACCTTAACCCTGCTACGGGTCGTAGGATCCATGGGCCTCCTACGGGCCGTCTTTAAATGGGCCTCCAACATGGCCGTAGAATCGGTGGGTCTCGGGCCGTCGGATAAATGGGTCTACATGGGCCGTAAACGGGCGTAATTGGTATCGGCCCAGCACGGTAACGGACCGTTAACAGGTCGGAGGACAACAAAGGCTTAATTCTGTCACAGGCGTAATGGGTCGTTAATGGGCCAGAATATAGGACGGACTAGAAACGGCGCAACGGGTCCAGAAACGGGCCGACTCTTGCCACGGGCCGAATTTGGCCCAGTAGGGGAACAGGCCAGTAACGGGCCGGAAGTAATCGAGGGCCGGAAAGGAGCCTAAGAACGTATGGGCCGTTAGTAGGCCGAAAGCTAACACGGGCTGGAAACGGCCCATGTGAGTCATGGGTTGTTAACGGGTACAAAGAAATTTACTGTTCATTATGGGCTAGAGTCACCATGGGCCTCTAAAGGGCCTAAAGATACGAAGGCCTCATATGGGCCGAAAGACGTCGTGGGCCATACATGGGCCGAAAGTGAAACGGGCTGGTGTTATATTCGACGGCCCACATGACGTTGTTGGGCCGATTTCGTGCAGGCCCTGACGTGCCGTGAGTTACCGAGCCGTAAAATGGGCTATTTGCGAAGAGACCGTTAACAGGCTTTTCATGGGCCAGCCTGCTATCTTTTGACCAAGTCAAACGGGCCGGCCTTTGTAAGCTAAATGGGCCAATGGTGGGCCATCGCATGTGTCGACATATCATAGGCGCCTATTTGACCCACTCACGAGCTGACACGTGTTTCCTCCGGGCAATCAGAATTTTACACATGGAAATTTCCCACTGGTCCAGGCTATTAACGGGTTATCAGATCCAAAACCGGACCCGATAGCTTAACGGCGTCCCGTTACGGTGGATGCCACGTGTCGGTCACCTTTGACGAAAGCACTTCTATGACGCACGATTTATCATCATTGAAGTGGACACTTCCGTGATGATAATTTTGGTAATGTCATGGAACACTTCTACGACAGCACAGGTATGACTATCTTGATTCTGTCATAAATTTATCATGAATGTACATGCATGACAGAAAACGTGACCTATTGTGACAAACACGTATCAGCACGGAAGTGTATTTTTTTGTAGTGTATTACCAAGCTACACAAAAGCCTAAGCTTGGGGGAGTCCGTTTTCTCACCGACATTACATTCATGTTCACACATTTCATTCCAGTTGTCGGTGTTCATCCTCTTTCATTGTATTACCCATGATTAGTTTCATTTTTGCTTTCTTCTCGTGTGTTTAAAAACTTTGAGAAAATTCAAAAATATTTCTCGCTTCTTTTTAGTTTTCCTTTCTAGTTTAATTAGTTGTAGTATTAAAAGAAAGCCCAAAAAGATTTCTCGTTTATTCTTTTGCTTGTTGGGAGCTTTCCCGTTTAAATAGTTTTCTCTTTTTTGTTTTTTCCTTCGTTAATTTGCCTTCTTCAAGAAAACCTAAAAACTCCAAAAAATATTTCAGTGTGTTTCTCTGAAATTCTTTTGTTTTGTTGAGTCGTCATAAGGAGAAGACCACGATGAAAATGTTGAGTCGCGCTCATATGCATTATTGTTGATCTAACAAAGAGCTCATATTACTTTGTCTTCTCCTTTGAATAAAATGTTTGCAGATTCCAACTTAGTCCAGGGCACTCTTGCACTATTATTATTTTCATATCATTCGGTCGTGCAAGTGAAAGGCAATAATGACGATAATTTGATGAAGTGGATGTGGCAAGGAAGAGCGGGTATGAACTCAACTTGTTTTTGGTTTTGTAAATATGTTTAAGTCAGTATCCATGATTCAGCATATTATGATTAAACATGTTTATGATGACAATTAGAGATTATAGTTGCTCATGCCATGCTTAAGTAGCTAGGAATGAGTAATGATTTATCTTGGGTATCAGCATGTATTAAAATGGTTATGATGTAGTATGATAGTATGGTATCCTCCTCTGAATGTTTCGAGTGGCTTGACTTGGCACATGTTCGCGCATGTAGTTGATTCGAAACCAACATAGCCTCCACGATATTTATGTCCATGGTGTTTATATCCTACTCATGCTAGTATTCACTGTTAATTATTCACAATGCATGATTATGACCATTGTCGCTCTCTAGTTGGTCGCTTCTCAATCTTTTTGCTAGCCTTCACCTGTACTAAGAGGGAATACTGCTTTGCATCCAAACCCCTAAACTAAAGTTGTTCCAGATGAATGCATGATGACCCACAAGTATAGGGGATCAATCGTAGTCCTTTCGATAAGTAAGAGTGTCGAACCCAACCACGAGTAGAAGGAAATGACAAGTCATTTTCAACAATTTCTGCAAGCACTGAAATTGTCGGTAACAGGTAGTTTGATAGCAAGATAATTTGTAACGGACAAGTAACGGTAACGATAAATAAAGTGAAGCAAGGTAGTCCAATCCTTTTGTGGCAAAGGACAGGACAGAACGGTCTCTTATAATAAGCAAAGTGTTCTTGAGGGTACACGGGAATTTCATCTAGTCACTTTCATCATGTTGGTTTGATTCATGTTCGCTACTTTGATAATTTGATATGTGGGTGGACCGGTGCTTGGGTGTTGTTCTTACTTGAACAAACCTCCCACTTATGATTAACCCCCTCGCAAGTATTCGCAACTACGAGAAAAGTATTAAGATAAAATCTAACCATAACATTAAACATTTGGATCCAAATCGGTCCCTTACGAAGTAGCACATAAACTAGGGTTTAAGCTTCTGTCACTCTAGCAACCCATCATCTAATAACTACTCCACAATGCATTCCCTTAGGCCCAAATTGAAGGAAATATGCCCTAGAGGCAATAATAAAGTTATTATTTATTTCCTTATATCATGATAAATGTTTATTATTCATGCTAGAATTGTATTAACCGAAAACATGATACATGTGTGAATACATAGACAAAAAGAGTGTCACTAGTATGCCTCTACTTGACTAGCTCATTGATCAAAGATGGTTATGTTTCCTAGCCATAGACATGAGGTTGTCATTTGATAAACGGGATCACATCATTAGGAGAATGATGTGATTGACTTGACCCATTCCGTTAGCTTAGCACTTGATCGTTTAGTATTCTGCTATTGCTTTCTTCATGACTTATACATGTTCCTATGACTATGAGATTATGCAACTCCCGTTTATTGGAGGAACACTTTGTGTGCTACCAAACGTCACAATGTAACTGGGTGATTATAAAGGTGCTCTACAGGTGTCTCCAAAGGTACTTGTTGGGTTGGCGTATTTCGAGATTAGGATTTGTCACTCCGATTGTCGGAGAGGTATCTCTGGGCCCACTCAGTAATGCACATCACTATAAGCCTTGCAAGCATTGTAACTAATGAGTTAGTTGCGGAATGATGTATTACGGAACAAGTAAAGAGACTTGCCGGTAACGAGATTGAACTAGGTATTGAGATACCGACGATCGAATCTCGGGCAAGTAACATACCGATGACAAAGGGAACAACGTATGTTGTTATGCGGTCTGACCAATAAAGATCTTCGTAGAATATGTAGAAGCCAATATGGGCATCCAGGTCCCGCTATTGGTTATTGACCAGAGAGTTGTCTCAGTCATGTCTACATAGTTCTCGAACCCGTAGGGTCCTCACGCTTAACGTTCATTGATGATATAGTACTATGAGTTATCTATGTTGGTGACCGAATGTTGTTCGGAGTTTTGGATGAGATCACGGATATGACGAGGAACTCCGGAATGGTCCGGAAGTAAAAATTGATATGTGGATAGTAGTGTTTGATCTCTGGAAAGGTTCCAGAATCCATCGGAAGGGGTTCCGGATGTTTCCCGAAATGTTTGGGCACGAGAACACTTTATCTGGGCCAAAGGGGAAAGCCCACGAGATTTTTGGAAAGTGCAAAAGGAAGTTTTGCGGAGTCCAGGGGCCAGACGCCAGGGTCCCTGGCGTCTGGGTCCAGACGCCGGGAACCCTGGCGTCTGGCCCTGGAGTCCGAGAAAGACGCTTGCCTTTCGGGTGAAACCGACTTTGTGGAGGCTTTTACTCCAAGTTTCGACCCCAAGGCTCAACATATAAATAGAGGGGTAGGGCTAGCACCCAAGACACATCAAGAAACACCAAGCCGTGTGCCGGCAACCCTGTCCCCTCTAGTTTATCCTCCGTCATAGTTTTCATAGTGCTTAGGCGAAGCCCTGCGGAGATTGTTCTTCACCAACACCGTCACCACGCCGTCGTGCTGTCAGAACTCATCTACTACTTCGCCCGTCTTGCTAGATCAAGAAGGCGAGGACGTCATCGAGCTGAACGTGTGCAGAAATCAGAGGTGCCGTGCTTTCGGTACTTGCATCGGTCGGATCGTGAAGACGTACGACTACATCAACCGCGTTGATATAACGCTTCCGCGAACGGTCTACGAGGGTACGTAGACAACACTCTCCCCTCTCGTTGCTATGCATCACCATGATCCTGCGTGTGCATAGGAATTTTTTTGAAATTACTACGTTCCCCAACAGTGGCATCCGAGCCAGGTTTATGCGTAGATGTTATATGCACGAGTACAACACAAGTGAGTTGTGGGCGATACAAGTCATACTGCCAGCATGTCATACTTTGGTTCGGCGGTATTGTTGGATGAAGCGGCCCGGACCGACATTGCGCATACGCTTACGCGAGACTGGTTCTACCGATGTGCTTTGCACATAGGTGGTTGGCGGGTGTTAGTTTCTCCAACTTCAGTTGAACCGAGTGTGGCTACGCCCGGTCCTTGAGAAGGTTAAAACAACATTAACTTGACGAACTATCATTGTGGTTTTGATGCGTAGGTAAGAACGGTTCTTACTCAGCCCGTAGCAGCCACGTAAAACTTGCAACAACAAAGTAGAGGACGTCTAACTTGTTTTTGCAGAGCATGTTGTGATGTGATATGGTCAAGGCATGATGCTATATTTTATTGTATGAGATGATCATGTTTTGTAACTGAGTTATCGGCAACTGGCAGGAGCCATATGGTTGTCGCTTTATTGTATGCAATGCAATCGCCCTGTAATTGCTTTACTTTATCACTAAGCGGTAGCGATAGTCGTAGACGCAATAGTTGGCGAGACGACAACGATGCTACGATGGAGATCAAGGTGTCGCACCGGTGACGATGGTGATCATGACGGTGCTTCGAAGATGGAGATCACAAGCACAAGATGATGATGGCCATATCATATCACTTATATTGATTGCATGTGATGTTTATCTTTTATGCATCTTATTTTGCTTAGATCTACGGTAGCATTATAAGATGATATCTCACTAAATTTCAAGGTATAAGTGTTCTCCCTGAGTATGCACCGTTGCGAAAGTTCTTCGTGCTGAGACACCACGTGATGATCGGGTGTGATAGGCTCTACGTTCAAATACAACGGGTGCAAAACAGTTGCACACGCGGAATACTCAGGTTAAACTTGACGAGCCTAGCATATGCAGATATGGCCTCGGAACACTGGAGACCGAAAGGTCGAGCGTGAATCATATAGTAGATATGATCAACATAGTGATGTTCACCATTGAAAACTACCCCATCTCACGTGATGATCGGACATGGTTTAGTTGATTTGGATCACGTGATCACTTAGATGATTAGAGGGATGTCTATCTAAGTGGGAGTTCTTAAGTAATATGATTAATTGAACTTTAATTTATCATGAACTTAGTCCTGATAGTATTAGCATATTTATGTTGTAGATCAATAGCTCGTGTTTAGCTCCCCTATTTTATTTTTGATATGTTCCTAGACAAAACTAAGTTAAAAGATGTTAGTAGGAATGATTCGGATTGGATCCGTGATCTGAGGATTATCCTCATTGTTGCATAGAAGAATTATGTCCTTGATGCACCGCTAGGTGACAGACCTATTGCAGGAGCAGATGCAGACGTTATGAACGTTTGGCTAGCTCAATATGATGACTACTTGATAGTTTAGTGCACAATGCTTAACGGCTTAGAACCGGGACTTCAAAAAATGTTTTGAACGCCACGGAGCATATAAGATGTTCCAAGAGTTGAAATTGGTATTTCATACTCATGCCCTTGTCGAGAGGTATGAGACCTCTGACAGTACTTTGCCTACAAGATGGAGGAGAATAGCTCAACCAGTGAGCATGTGCTCAGATTGTCTGGGTACTATAATTGCTTGAATCAAGTGGGAGTTAATCTTCCAGATAAGATAGTAATTGATAGAATTCTCTAGTCACTATCACCAAGTTACTAGAACTTCGTGATGAACTATAATATGCAAGGGATGACAAAAAAAATTCCCAAGCTCTTCGCGATGCTAAAATCGGCGAAGGTAGAAATCAAGAAAAACATCAAGTGTTGATGGTTGACAAGATCACTAGTTTCAAGAAGGGCAAAGGGAAGAAGGGGGACTTCAAGAAGAACGGCAAGCAAGATGCTGCTCAAGTGAAGAAGCCCAAGTCTGGACCTAAGCCTGAAACTAAGTGTTTCTACTTCAAAGGGACTAGTCACTAGAAGCGGAACTACCCCAAGTATTTGGCGGATAAGAAGGATGGCGAAGTGAACAAGCTATATTTGATATACATGTTATTGATGTGTACTTTACTAGTGTTTATAGCAACCCCTCGGTATTTGATATTGGTTCAGTTGCTAAGAGTAGTAACTCGAAACAGGAATTGCAGAATGAACAGAAACTAGTTAGGGGCTAGGTGACGATGTATGTTGGAAGTAGTTCCAAGATTGATATGATCATCATCGCACACTCCCTATACTTTCGGGATTAGTGTTGGACCTAAATAAGTGTTATTTGGTGTTTGCGTTGAGCATGAATATGATTTGATCATGTTTATTGCAATATGGTTATTCATTTAAGTTAGAGAATAATTGTTATTTTGTTTACATGAATAAAACCTTCTATGGTCATACACCCAATGAAAATGGTTTGTTGGATCTCGATCGTAGTGATACACATATTCATAATATTGAAGCCAAAAGATGCAAAGTTAATAATGATAGTGCAACTTGTTTGTGGCACTGCCGTTTAAGTCATATTGGTGTAAAGTGCATGAAGAAACTCCATGCTGATGGGATTTTGGAATCACTTGATTATGAATCACTTGGTGCTTGTGAACCATGCCTTATGGGCAAGATGACTAAGACTCCATTCTCCGAAACAATGGAGCGAGCAACTGACTTATTGGAAATAATACATACTGATGTATGCGATCCGATGAGTGTTGAGGCTCGCGGCGGGTATCGTTGTTTTCTGAACTTCACAGATGATTTGAGCAGATATGGGTATATCTACTTGATGAAACATAAGTCTGAAACATTTGAAAAGTTCATATAATTTCAGAGTGAAGTGGAAAATCATCATAACAAGAAAATAAAGTTTCTACGTTCTGATCGCGGAGACGAATATTTGAGTTACGAGTTTGGCCTTCAGTTAAAACAATGTAAAATAGTTTCACAAACTCATGCCACCTCGAACACCATAGCATAATGGTGTGTCCGAACATCGTAACCGTACTTTATTAGATATGGTGCAATCTATGATGTCTCTTACCGATTTACCACTATCGTTTTGGGGTTATGCATTAGAGACAGTTGCATTCACGTTAAATAGGGCACCATCTAAATCCGTTGAGACGACACAGTATGAACTATGGTTTAGCAGGAAACCGAAGCTGTCATTTCTTAAAATTTCGGGTTGTGATGCTTATGTGAAAATGTTTCAACCTAATAAGCTCAAACCCAAATCGGAGAAGTGCGTCTTCATTGGATACCCAAAAGAAACTGTTGAGTACACCTTCTATCACAGATCCGAAGGCAAAAATTCTTTGTTGCTAAGAATGGATCCTTTCTAGAGAAGGAGTTTCTCTCGAAAGAAGTGAGTGGGAGGAAAGTAGAACTTGATGAGGTAACTGTACCTGCTCCCTTATTGGAAAGTAGTTCATCGCAGAAATCTGTTCTTGTGACTCCTACACCAATTAGTGAGGAAGTTAATGATGATGATCATGAAACTTCAGATCAAGTTACTACAGAACTTCGTAGATCAACCAGAGTGAGATCCGCACCAGAGTGGTATGGTAATCCTGTTCTGGAGGTCATGTTACTTGACCATGACGAACCTACGAACTATGAGGAAGCGATGATGAGCCCAGATTCCGCGAAATGGCTTGACGCCATGGAATCTGAGATGGGATCCATGTATGAGAACAAAGTGTGGACTTTGGTTGACTTGCCCGATGATCAGCAAGCCATAGAAAATAAATGGATCTTCAAGAGGAAGACGGAAGATGATAGTAGTGTTACTATCTACAAAGCTAGAATTGTCGCAAAAAGGTTTTCGACAAGTTCAAGGTGTTGACTACGATGAGATTTTCTCACTCGTAGAGATGCTTAAGTCTGTCTGAATCATGTTAGCAATTGCCGCATTTTATGAAATCTGGCAAATGGATAAACAAAACGGCATTCCTTAATGGATTTATTAAAGAAGAGTTGTATATGATGCAACCAGAAGGTTTTGTCAATCCTAAAGGTGCTAACAAAATATGCAAGCTCCAGCGATCCATCTATGGACTGATGCAAGCATCTCGGAGTTGGAATATACACGTTGATAAATTGATCAAAGCATATAGTTTTATACATACTTGCGGTGAAGCCTGTATTTACAAGAAAGTGAGTGGGAGCACTACAACATTTCTGATAAGTATATGTGAATGACATATTGTTGATCGGAAATAATGTAGAGTTATTCTGCAAAGCATAAAATAGTATCTGAATGGAGTTTTTCAAAGAAAGACCTCGGTGAAGTTGCTTACATATTGAGCATCAAGATCTATAGAGATAGATCAAGATGCTTGATAAGTTTTTTCAATGAGTACATACCTTGATAAGATTTTGAAATAGTACAAAATGGAACAGCCAAAGAAAGAGTTCTTGCCTGTGTTACAAGGTGTGAAGTTGAGTAAAGACTCAAAACCCGACCACGGCAGAAAAATAGAAAGAGAATGAAGAGTCATTCCCTATGCCTCAGTAATAGGTTCTATCCAGTATGCTATGCTGAGTACCAGACCTATTGTGTACCTCACCATAAGTTTGGCAAGGGAGTACAATAGTGATCTAGGAGTAGATCACTGGACAGCGGTCAAAATTATCCTTAGCGGAATAAGGATATGTTTCTCGATTATGGAGGTGACAAAAGGTTCGTCGTAAAGAGTTACGTCAATGCAAGCTTTGACACCGATCTGGATGACTCTAAGTCTCAATCTAGATACATATTGAAAGTGGGAGCAATTAGCTAAAGTAGCTCCATGCAGAGCAATGTTGACATAGAAATTTGCATAATACATACGGGTCTGAATTTGGCAGACCCGTTGACTAAATTTCTCTCACAAGCAAAACATGATCACACCTTAGTACTCTTTGGGTGTTAATCACATGGCGATGTGAACTAGATTACTGACTCTAGTAAACCCTTTGGGTGTTGGTCACATAACGATGTGAACTATGGGTGTTAATCACATGGTGATGTGAACTATTGATGTTAAATCACATGGCGATGTGATCTAGATTATTGACTCTAGTGCAAGTGGGAGACTGGAGGAAATATGCCCTAGAGGAAATAATAAAGTTATTATTTATTTCCTTATATCATGATAAATGTTTATTATTCATGCTAGAATTGTATTAACCGGAAACATGATACATGTGTGAATACATAGACAAACAGAGTGTCACTAGTATGCCTCTACTTGACTAGCTCGTTGATCAAAGATGGTTATGTTTCCTAGCCATAGACATGAGGTTGTCATTTGATAAACGGGATTACATCATTAGGAGAATGATGTGATTGACTTGACCCATTCCGTTAGCTTAGCACTTGATCGTTTAGTATTCTGCTATTGCTTTCTTCATGACTTATACATGTTCCTAGGACTATGAGATTATGCAACTCCCGTTTACCGGAGGAACACTTTGTGTGCTACCAAACGTCACAACGTAACTGGGTGATTATAAAGGTGCTCTACAGGTGTCTCCAAAGGTACTTGTTGGGTTGGCGTATTTCGAGATTAGGATGTGTCACTCCGATTGTCGGAGAGGTATCTCTGGGCCCACTCGGTAATGCACATCACTATAAGCCTTGCAAGCATTGTAACTAATGAGTTAGTTGCGGGATGATGTATTATAGAACGAGTAAAGAGACTTGCCGGTAACGAGATTGAACTAGGTATTGAGATACCGACGATTGAATCTTGGGCAAGTAACATACCGATGACAAAGGGAACAACGTATGTTGTTATGCGGTCTGACCGATAAAGATCTTTGTAGAATATGTAGGAGCCAATATGGGCATCCAGGTCCCGCTATTGGTTATTGACCAGAGAGGTGTCTCGGTCATGTCTACATAGTTCTCGAACCTGTAGGGTCCGCACGCTTAACGTTCGTTGACGATATAGTACTATGAGTTATGTATGTTGGTGACCGAATGTTGTTCGGAGTTTTGGATGAGATCACAGATATGACGAGGAACTCCAGAATGGTCCGGAAGTAATAATTGATATGTGGATAGTAGTGTTTGATCTCCGGAAAGGTTCCGGAATCCATTGGAAGGGGTTCCGGATGTTTCCCGAAATGTTTGGGCACGGGAACACTTTATCTGGGCCAAAGGGGAAAGCCCACGAGGTTTTTGGAAAGTGCAAAAGGAAGTTTTGCGGAGTCCAGGGGGCAGATGCCAGGGTCCCTGGCGTCTGGGTCCAGACGCCGAGAACCCTGGCGTCTGGCCCTGGAGTCCGAGAAGGACTCTTGCCTTTCGGGTGAAACCGACTTTGTGGAGGCTTTTACTCCAAGTTTCGACCCCAAGGCTCAACATATAAATAGAGGGGTAGGGCTGGCACCCAAGACACATCAAGAAACACCAAGCCGTGTGCCGGCAACCCCGTCCCCTCTAGTTTATCCTCCGTCATAGTTTTCGTAGTGCTTAGGTGAAGCCCTGCGGAGATTGTTCTTCACCAACACCGTCACCACACCGTCGTGCTGTCGGAACTCATCTACTACTTCGCCCGTCTTGCTGGATCAAGAAGGCGAGGACGTCATCGAGCTGAACGTGTGCAGAACTCGGATGTGCCGTGCTTTCGGTACTTGGATCGGTCGGATCGTGAAGACATACGACTACATCAACCGCGTTGATATAACGCTTCCGCGAACGGTCTACGAGGGTACGTAGACAACACTCTCCCCTCTCGTTGCTATGCATCACCATGATCCTGCGTGTGCGTAGGAATATTTTTGAAATTACTACGTTCCCCAACAAAAATATGGTGAAGTGCCATGTAGTCGACGTTCACATGACACCACTAAGGGAATCACAACATACATATCATCAAAATATCGAACACATATCAAGTTCACATGATTACTTGCAACATGATGTCTCCCGTGACCTCAAGAACAAAAGTAACTACTCACAAATGATCATCATGCTCAAGATCAGAGGGGTATTAAATAGCATAATGGATCTGAATGTATAATCTTCCACCAAATAAACCATATAGTAATCGACTACAAGATGTAAAAAAGACTAGTAGTCACCCACAGGTACCAATCTGAGGTTCCGGTACAAAGATTGAACACAAGAGATGAACTAGGGTTTGAGAGGAGATGGTGTTGTTGAATATGTTGATGGAGATCGGCCTCCCAAAGATGAGAGGGTTCTTGGTGATGACGATGGCTTTGATTTCCCCCTCCAGGATGGAAGTTCCCCCGGCGGAATCGCTCCGCCGGAGGGCAAATGTGCTCCTGCCCAAGTTCCCCCTCGAGACGGCGACGCTCAGTCCCGAAAGTCCTCCCCTTATTTTTTTCTAGGCCAAATGACCTATATACCAGAAGATGGGCACCGGAGGTGGGCTGGGCTAAGCACAACCCACCAGGGCGCGCCTCGGGGGCCTAGCGCGCCCTGGTGTCTTGTGCTCACCAGGTGTCCCCCTCCGGTAGTTATTTGCTCCAGTATTTTTTATATATTCCAAAATAATTCTTCGTAAATTTTCATCTCATTTGGAGATGTGCAGAATAGGTAACTCTAATGTAGCTTTTTCAGGTCCAGAATTCCAGCTGTCGGCATTCTCCCTCTTTGTGTAAACCCTGCATATTATGAGAGAAAAGGCATTAGAATTACTTCATAAAGCATTATTATGCATAAAACATTATAAATAACAGTATGAAATCATGATGCAACATGGACGTATCAACTCCCCCAAGCTTAGACCTCGCTTGTCCTCAAGCGAAAACCAAAATCGAAAAACATGTCCACATGCTTAGAGAGAGAGGTGTCGATATAAACAAAATACGGACATAGAAGCATCATACTTATTATTATAACATCAAAGATCTTTAACATAAAACTTTATCATGTAGCTCCTCATGAACAAGTAACAATTCATCACAACATCGAAGTAAAAGCATAAACTTTATTGAAAACCAACAAACTATGTTCTCAGTCAACTTTGCAACTACAATTCATCATCTTTTCAGGAAGGGTCTCGTATCGGAGCCTTTTGGCAAGTCCACATACTCAACCACCATATAATCTTCTATGATTGCTAACACTCACCGCATAGACATGAGCAAAAAGTTTCAACCGGACACATAGAAAGATAGGGGCTTATAGTTTCGCCTCCCAACGTATTCACCTCAAGGGTGATGTCAACAAATAATAACTCATTCCCACTCATATCCAACTGGGTATATGTGCCTAGATCTTTCCGCACCACATGATGCTTTCAAAAAGAGAAAATGAAAAGGAATAGGGAAGAATACTTTGACTCTTGCATAAAAGTAAATACATAAAAGTAAAAGATAGGCCCTTCGCAGAGGGAAGCAGAGGTTGTCACGCGCTTTTTGGTTTGTATGTCCAATCTCTTAGTGCAAGAGAACGTCACGTTATATTGCCCCTTATGATGGCAACCTTTTTTATGCAGTCCATCGCTTTTATTACTTTGCCATCACAAGTTCGTACAATGCTCAATTTTCTCTTACACTAAATGATCCAACACATTTAGAAGCAATTTTTATTGCCTTATTGCACCAATGACAACTTACTTGAAGGATCTTACTCAATCCATAGGTAGGTATGGTGGACTCTCAATATAAGATTTTGGGTTTAAGGGTTTTTGGATGCACAAGTAGTATCTCTACTTAAAACATTTTTTTTGCTAGCAAAGATATTGGGCAAGCACCACATGTTGAAGGATCTATGACGATATAACTTCTATGTGAATATGAACAAACATAAATCATTACGTTGTCTTCCTTGTCCAACGTCAACAATTTTGGCATATAATATTTTGATGGGGGCTCACAATCATAAAAGATGTCCAAGATAGTGTACTTGCATGTGAATCTTCTCTTATTAATTCTTTCATGAATTGCATCATTGACGAATGCTATGTTTGTCAACTTTCAACAAATTTTACCACTTGTACTTTTCCTTATGTGATGTCATTACTTACCATAAGATTAGCATATGATCTTTTTCATTACTTCCTTTTCTTTTTATTAAAACAAAAAAGCAAAGAAGCAAAAACTCAAACTAAACTTTATTATATAACTCTCAGTTGATTACATAGAAAGAT
Organism: Aegilops tauschii subsp. strangulata; assembly: GCF_002575655.3. Taxonomy (NCBI): domain Eukaryota; kingdom Viridiplantae; phylum Streptophyta; class Magnoliopsida; order Poales; family Poaceae; genus Aegilops; species Aegilops tauschii. Next base: position 233,018,756 of record NC_053035.3, on the reverse strand, counting down.
GGATCACGAAACTAAGTCTCTGAAATAAACCTTGCTAGACTTTTTATTCAACTAATTCATGAGATAACTGAGATCGAACTAAGATAGGTAAAGAATATAAAAGTGATGGTGATACGATACCGGGGCACCTCCCCCAAGCTTGGACAAACCAAGGGGAGTGCTGTCGGTGTCAAAACCGGCGAATCTCGGGTAGGGGGTCCCGAACTGTGCGTCTAAGGAAGATGGTAACAGGAGGCGGGGGACACGATGTTTACCCAGGTTCGGGCCCTCTCGATGGAGGTAATACCCTACTTCCTACTTGATTGATCTTGATGATATAAGTATTACAAGAGTTGATCTACCACGAGATCGTAGAGGCTAAACCCTAGAAGCTAGCCTATGGTATGATTGTTGTTGTCCTACGGACTAAACCCTCCGGTTTATATAGACACCGGAGGGGGCTAGGGTTACACAGAGTCGGTTACAAGGGAGGAGATCTACATATCCGTATTGCCAAGCTTGCCTTCCACGCCAACGAGAGTCCCATCCGGACACGGGTCGAAGTCTTCAATCTTGTATCTTCATAGTCCAACAGTCCAGCCAAAGGATACAGTCCGGCTGTCCGAGGACCCCCTAATCCAGGACTCCCTCAGTAGCCCCTGAACCAGGCTTCAATGACGATGATTCTGGTGCGCAAATTGTCTTCGGCATTGCAAGGCGGGTTCCTCCTCCGAATACTCCATAGAAGATTTTGAACACAAGGATAGTGTCCGGCTCTGCAAAACAAATTCCACATACCACCGTAGAGAGAATAATATTTCCACAAATCTAATCTGCTGACACATTCTGCAGCATGACATCATACTACGGCCCGGTCATTATTCGAACCATTTTTCTCAACCAGCCACTGCACATATTGCGGGGCGGTTTTCTTGGCACGTCTTGCCGAAGCAGAGATCGTGTCCCCTTATCACGGGATTCTCATCAATACGGGTGTGGGTAACCCAACCGCGCCATCGATTACGGCGCTTGGGGAATAAGCGGTTTCACCAAGCAAGTGGGGAGGCACAGAATCCATGCTGCCTTTATAAGGGGATAAGGACTCCCTTTCGCACCCACACTTTCTACTTCCTGATTCATTCCCCTCCGCCCAAGCTCCAACGCCCAAGCGTTCATCTTCTCTGCCCACAAAAGGCCTTCCGAAGATGTCCGGATCTGGAGCAGGAGGCAAATGGATGGCCTCTACCGTCCAAGAGAAGGATATCAAAAAGCTTCGAGAGGCCGGGTACCTGGCCAAGAAAATCAGCCACCGTCTCCCGACGGCGGGACAGATCGTCCCTACTCCGGAACCCCATGAGAGGGTTGTATTCCTCCCTCACTTTGTCCGCGGGCTAGGGTTTCCCCTCCACCCGTTCGTTCGCGGCATCATGTATTACTATGGGATCGATCTTCACGATCTGTCCCCTAATTCCTTCCTCAACATCTCGACATTCATTGTCGTGTGCGAGGCTTTTCTCCGCATCTCGCCACACTTCGGCTTATGGCTGAAGATTTTTAATGTGAAGCCCAAGGTGGTGGGCGGCGAGCACGCCGAGTGCGGGGGCGCTATGGTTAGCAAGATGCCCAATGTCATATGGCCAACAGGAACCTTTAATGATTCTGTCAAGGAGTGGCAACAGCAGTGGTTTTATATCACTGAGCCGCGCGGCACGGAATGGGCCGCTATTCCCGAGTTTCGATCCGGTGCCCCCTGCGGCTTACATCCTGGGTCAAGAAGGTCCTGGACTGGTCCTCGTCCGATGAATTGTCGGTGCTCCAGACGCGCGTTAAAGATATGGGAGACAAGAACATTGAACTTGTCAATGTAGTCCAGGTGATGTTAGTTCGCCGGATCCTGCCTTGTCAACACCGGACTTGCAATCTATGGGAATTCGATCCGGCCAGGCACCAAACCTTGCGAGAGCTTTTCGGCTCCTCGCACAAGGACATCTGGAAGGTGCTTTTCAAGTCCAGCAAATCATGGCCGGACTCCGCCGAGGACTGCGGGTGCCAACTGTCCCGCCCTGCAAGTTCGGTAAGTCATCAAACTTTTTATCCGCGTAACCCAAAGGAAGCGGTTAACGTGTTTTATACAACTCTCCCAGGGCTGGACGAAGAAGGCGGAGCGGATCCATTGCCCGGCCCCGCTGCCCAAAGAACCGGCCATCCCACTTCTGACGAAGATGCTGGTCCCGACGCCTTACAAGGTGCCGAAGAAGACTCGTATCCGAAGGCTCTGATGCCCGTTCCGCCTCCGAAGAGGACGAGGAGGAGGAGGAAGATGAATCCCCTGCGGGGGGAAGAAAGAAGAGGACGGCCTCCATACACTTGGAGGCCGAGCCGCCCAAAAGGGGAAAGGCTCCTCTTCCGGAGGAGCCCACTGCCGCCGCCAACAGCGGCCCGGCGTGGGATCCCAGGGCCCAGCCCCTGGTGAACTCGTGAGTATATAAAATCCGAGTACGTTTATGCGTCTAGACTTATCATGGCATAGTATTTTAACCTAAGCCATATTTTTTGTAGTCCGGCGAGGTCCCGTACCAAACAATCCTCATCAGAGGATTCGCTGAGCTCGGATGCTATGGAGAGCGGGACGCCCCCAAAGGCCCCTTCCTCCAAACAGGTGCATGACACCGAGGCTTCGTCCCAGAAGGACCCCGGCCAAGGAGGAGAGGAAAAGACCGTGTAGGCGGTGCCTGGAAGTCAAACTTCAAGGGCCGAACACATGGGGGAGAAAATTCCCATGGGAGCTGACGGCGGGGGCCATCTTGAATTCGGCTCCCAGCCGGGTGTAGTTTCGAGGACCAATGCGGCTCCAGAATCAGGCAGGCGGCCTCTCCCAGCTGGAGGGGGCATACCGGCAACCTCTGTCCAACCAGAGGTGTCGGATGCTTTGTTAGTGGCGCTGAAGAGCGCCTCCATCGTCGATGAACACCGTGCCCTTATGGGTGCGGTGATTGAGAAGATTCAGTCTGCTGAGAGTGGACTGAATGGAGCCTGTATCAGCCTTATAAAAGGTTTTGAGGTATGTTTTTCGAAGAGTGTCATGGTATGGATAGTAGCCCCTGATACACTATTCGTTGAAAGGAAAGAACCGGACAGAGGATCAAATTTATGTTCGCAGGAAGACTCATTGAATGACATCTATTTCTCTTCTGTATAAGCAGGCGTCTGTAGCGGCTGCTGTCGCTCATACTGCGGAGATCTCCGGACTGAATCAAAATCTGGAGCGGGCCAAAGAAGAACTTGGCCAGTTGAAAATGCAGTTGGGGGATAAACAAGGTATGCACAAGTCTTGTTCGCGTTTATTGCGAATGAATTTTCAGTATGATGAAATAAGCTTCATGATTTGCGCTAGGGATGGTGACCAAAGTCGAGGCTCTTAAGAAGGCTGTGGCCGAGGCCGAGAAAAAGGCAACCACAAAGCAGGCTCTTCGTGAGAAGCACGAGGCCAGGGTTATTAAAGCTGAGCAGGAGCTGCAAGAGGCCGTGAGGAAATGCGAGATCTTGGAGCAGAGTTTAACGGAGAAAGAATCTGAACTCACCAAGGCGCATCAGGCCACGAACGATGCCCGGGGGGAAACCCAAAGTGCCCTGCAGGGGATCCAAGAGGCGAGAAAGATCGCGGCGGGTAAGGCTTTTTCCATGTAAAGCAAGTATTTGAGGGGGAAATTATGTTTCTAATTTTGAATTCGGATTTCTCAGGGGTATTTGCCGAGCTGCCCCGCAGCATATCAGATGCCGCCCAATTCTACCGAGCCGAAGAAAGGAACACTGTGGATAAGCTCTTCTGGTCGCAGTATTTGGCACCGAATTATCCGGTGCCTTTTGCCGATCAACTGAAACAGCTGATCGAACTGCATAAGGTGGCGGAACTAGCCATGAAAGATTTGGTTTTCCGGCTATGGCCTGCCGAGCCGATTCCAAGCAGCTACTTCAGGCTCGTGAAGCGGCTTGTAAGCGCTTGCCCTCGACTTGACGTCATCAAGCGGTTGGTCTGCATAGAAGGTGCGCGAATGGCCTTCGCCCGCGCAAAGGTGCACTGGGGGAAGATGGATGCTGAGAAGCTGATGACCGAAGGGTCGCCAGAGGGGAAGGAGCATCGCAAGCCCGAATTATATTATGAAAGTGTCCTAAAAGGATCCTACCTTGCAGCGGAGCTATGCACCAAGGACATTATATTTCCATGAATGCCAATCATGTTGTCCTTTGTAATGTTTGAACAAGGTCATTTATTTATTGCCTGTTATATAAAAGTTTACCCTCTTGTGCGGCCGTTTTATATGTTAAACCTGAGAGTTGGCCAGTCGTCGGCTTCTGCCCCCGCGTAAGAAGTACGGGGGTGTTCGGTATAAATCTGAGCACTCTTTATCCCAGTTTTGGGTCCTTCGAAGGAGCTGCTCAGCACAACGAACCAGGCAATCGGACTATAGGGCTTTATCACTCTCACTTAGCCATAGGAGCTTTAGTAAGGTAGGCGCAGCCCCTGGTGTTCGGAAGACCGTACTAGGGGCTCTATAAGCACCTGATCGGAGGAAAAACCGATCCATCGCACGCTGCATTGGTTATGGCATTATGCGGCAGAAATCCTTAAAGATTTTGTGACCTCTCAAACAGCTGACCAGCTCTCGCCGTATCATGACAGTCAGTTTTCGGCTTTCTCTACTGAGGTGCTCGTCCGGAAGAACCGGGACACAATCGCAGTAGTTCTCCCAGTGCTACCTTAGCCGATATAGCGGAACGTAAGGTACCAAAACATGGGAGCCGGGCAAACCCAACTATTGACCCAAGACATGATTCGGAGCTGATGCATATAATGCTATAGGTTCGGGGTGCCGAACTTCCATGAAGGTGTTCGGACTTTATTGCCTTGTTATGGGTAAAACGAAGCCCCTGGCATATTTTAAGGCATATCGCTGTGTACGGATGCCACTTGACAAAAGAATTTCAATAAGAAATAACAGCAGGTAAGCGCCATATAAATTCACATGTTGTATTTGAATAGTACGTCTATGCGTATGAGTACAGGTAATGTGATAAAAAAAGGAATACAATTGCGGAACCTGCTGAGACCAGGGGGAAGAAGCTGAGTGCGGATCCGTAATATAGCCGGATGGTCATTGCGGGGAATGTCTAAGGATTCCCTTGCGCGTTCAAGCTGCCTCCGCATCGCCCGTCCTGGTCGGCGCAAAGGTGAACCTGCAAAGGAAATGTAAGAAATGTTTGCGTGCCAGAGAGCGGTTGAGCCGCTGAGTGCGGCCTGTCCTGGCCTTCGCCGGAGTGTTTAATTGAGCTCTGGACGAGCCGGGCTATCCTTCCGTGAAGTAGTTCGGAGTCCCTTGACGGTGTCCGGGAGCTTGGACGTCAACTCGAGGTTCGGCTGCAAGGTGCTGCTCGTTGCTTCTGCTGTTAAGGTAGTGGTGTACTTGTTGGTGCCGAGGGAAGGTTCGGCCTTGCCATTAACCGTGATGACACCGCGTGGACCGGGCATCTTGAGCTTACGGTAGGCATAATGTGGCACCGCGTTGAATCGAGCGAACACGGTTCGTCCGAGCAGTGCCTGATAATCACTGCAGAAAGGGACGATTTCGAAGATTAACTCTTCGGTACGGTAATTTTCTGGTGATCCGAAGACTACCTCAAGGGTAATGGAGCCTGTACAGCTAGCTTCCACACCTGGTATAATGCCTCTGAAACTGGCTTTAGTGGGTTTGATCACCGAATGATCGATGCCCATCTTGCACACTGTGTCCTGGTAAAGCAGATTTAGACTGCTGCCCCCGTCCATAAGGACTCGTGTGAGGTGGAACCCGTCAATTATTGGGTCGAGGACTAGTGCGGCTGGATTGCCCTGATTGGCGTTAACCGGATGATCCCTGCGGTTGAAGGTGACCGGCCCTAGTTTGTATTGTGGGACGACTAGTTCCGTTAAGTCGGCATCCTTGAGGGTGCATATCCGGTCCGAGTTGGGAATTTGGGTGGTGTTTACCACATTCACCGATTGAATATGTGGGGGAAATTTCTTTTGCCCTCCTATGTTCGGTGATCTGGGCTCTTCGTCGCCATCACCACTTTGAGACACCCCTTCTCCGTTTTTGGCGCCTGCCCTACCGGCTTGTTTGAAGACCCAGCATTCTCTGTTGGTATGGGTGGCTGGCGTTCCTGGGGTGCCATTAATTTGGCATTGGCGAACGAGTATGCGGTCCAGACTGGATGGACCCGAATTGTTATTTTTGAGTAGCCCTTTCCGCTGACCGGACTTTGAGCCCCTGAACCCGGCATTAACTGTCGTATCTTCGGCGTTTTCACCAAATTTGCGGCGCTTGTGTTTGTTGCGTCGTGGTTTGCCGTTGCTATCCCTGGCTTCTGATATGCCAGGTTTGCTTGTTGTATTGTTACTATGAACCAACCAGCTATCTTCGCCCGCGCAAAAGCGGGTCATAAGTGTCGTGAGGGCTGCCATGGATTTTGGCTTCTCTTGGCCGAGGTATCGGGCGAGCCATTCATCGCGGATGTTATGCTTAAATGCTGCTAAGGCCTCTGCATCCGGACAGTCAACAATTTGGTTCTTCTTAGTTAGGAACCGGGTCCAGAATTTCCTGGCCGATTCCCCTGGCTGCTGAGTTATATGACTTAAATCGTCAGCGTCCGACGGTCGCACATAAGTGCCCTGGAAATTGTCTAGGAATGCATCTGCCAGGCTCTCCCAACTTCCGATGGAGTTTGCCGGCAAGCTATTGAGCCAATGCTGAGCCGGCCCTTTGAGTTTTAGCGGGAGATACTTGATGGCATGTAAATCATCCCCGCGGGCCATGTGAATGTGGAGGAAGAAGTCTTCTATCCATACCGCAGGGTCTGTAGTACCATCATATGATTCAATGTTTACGGGTTTAAACCCTTCTAGGAATTCGTGATCCATTACTTCATCGGTGAAGCATAAGGGGTGTGCGGCGCCTCTGTGCCGGGCTATGTCACGACGTAGTTCATGCGAGTCCTGTCTGCTGTATTCGGCCCGGCCGGATTTGCTTTTAGTGTATCCGGTGTGACGATCATCGTCCCGCGTTGGGGCGCGCCCCCGTGATCCATAGATCGATCTTGCATGTTTTGCTTTGTTTTCCAATACGTCTCGCAGGTCCCGCGTGTTGCCCCGGGCCTTGGTATTTTTGTTTGAATGACGGCGGGGTGCGGGCTGGAATTCGGGCTGATATGCCTCTCTGTCTCGGCCACGAGGTGGCCGATCAGCCGCATCATATGCTGGTGATGTAGGTTTCAATGCCTCCTCCTCGAGTTGGGGTAGCAACTTGCACTTTGGGTAACTCTTGCTTGGGCGCTCGAGTTCGTATTCCTCGGCCGCTAGGACTTCAGTCCATCTATCCGCTAGCAGATCTTGGTCAGCTCGAAGCTGTTGTTGCTTTTTCTTCAGGCTGTTTGCTTTGGCTATAAGTCGGCGCTTGAAGCGCTCCTGCTCGACGGGATCCTCAGGCACGATAAATTCTTCATCGCCGAGGCTCACCTCGTCTTCGGAGAGAGGCATGTAATTGTCATCCTCTGATTCTTCGTCTGCTGCCTGTTCCTGAGGGCTAGCTTGTTCCTCCTCCCGCTCGAGGTCTAGCTGGAGGGGATTATCGTCGTCTTCGGCACTATCCGGGGTGTTATTGTCTCTTGTGCCGGTATTGCTGCTTTTGCTATGGCGGGACTTAGAGCGGCGTCGCTGACGTCGGTGCTTGGATTGCTTCTTGGAGGGATTATCCTCCGTTGTCTTATCGCCATCCCCTTCTTTGGGGGTGTTCACCATGTATATGTCATACGATGAGGTGGCAGTCCAGCGCCCTATGGGCGGTGGTTCTTGTTCGTCTCCTGCATCATCATCCATAGCGTCGATGTCTTCGGAGCCGAAGTCGAGCATGTCGATTAAATCGTCGATAGTGGCTACTAAGTGGGTGGTGGGTGGGGAGCGAATTTCTTTGTCGTCCGCATCCCATTCTAGCCGGACATAGTTCGGCCAAGGGTCTCCTGATAGGGAGAGAGACCTTAACGAGTTTAGCATGTCGCCAAAGGGCGAGTGCTGAAAGATATCTGCGGAGGTAAACTCCATGATCGGTGCCCAATCGGATTCGATAGGCACGGACGCAGGCGGCTCGGAGCCCATGGCCGGGGACGAATCCAACGGTTCAGCAACACGGGTCTCGTAGGAGGTGAAGTCAGTATTCGGCTCTATCGCCACTGAGTGTGCGGCCTCCGTGGCGGGGTCCATCCACCCGTCCTCAGATGGCGCAATTTGTTCCGGATTGAGGGCCGGAGTAGTTGCAGGTGTGATCTCCCGAACATTGTCCACGGCAGAGCTAAGTCATGCTCGTCGTGATTGTGCGGCGCACCTCACATGGGCTCGAATCCGTCGAAGATCAAGTCTTCGCAGATGTCGGCAGTATAGTTCAAGTTTCCAAACCTGACCTGATGGCCAGGGGCGTAGCTCTCGATCTGCTCCAGATGGCCAAGCGAGTTGGCCCGCAGTACGAAGCCGCCGAATACGAAGATCTGTCCGGGGCCTGGATCGCATCGTTGCTGATGATCGAAGGAGCCATCTAGCCTTACGGTGACGGCACAGTGGAACTCTCAATGAAAGCACCAATGTCGGTGTCAAAACCGGCGGATCTCGGGTAGGGGGTCCCGAACTGTGCGTCTAAGGCAGATGGTAACAGGAGGCGGGGGACACGATGTTTACCCAGGTTCGGGCCCTCTCGATGGAGGTAATACCCTACTTCCTGCTTGATTGATCTTGATGATATAAGTATTACAAGAGTTGATCTACCACGAGATCGTAGAGGCTAAACCCTAGAAGCTAGCCTATGGTATGATTGTTGTTGTCCTACGGACTAAACCCTCCGGTTTATATAGACACCGGAGGGGGCTAGGGTTACACAGAGTCGGTTACAAGAGAGGAGATCTACATATCCGTATTGCCAAGCTTGCCTTCCACGCCAAGGAGAGTCCCATCCGGACACGGGTCGAAGTCTTCAATCTTGTATCTTCATAGTCCAACAGTCCGGCCAAAGGATACAGTCCGGCTGTCCGAGGACCCCCTAATCCAGGACTCCCTCAAGTGCCTATACCATGTACTCAAGTCTCCTTTGATGGTGAAGAAGGTGATGGAGGTGGTACTGTAGTGGCGAGCTTATCCAGCTTGCGGCGGAGGCTAAAATTATCATCGCTCAGCTCCTCATTCTCTAGCCCATAGGATTTTTATAAGCTGTTCTGTAGGCCCAAAGTGCATCATCCAATTTCTTAGACCAATTCTTTCGGGACCTATTGATAGTCTTTTGTAATATTAGTTTTATTTCTCTATTGCTAAGTTCAACTTGACCACTAGTTTGAGGATGATAGGGTGATGCAATTCTATGGTTAACATCATACTTAGCAAGCATTTTATGGAAAGCACCATGAATAAAGTGTGAACCACCATCAGTCATTAAATATCTAGGCACTCCAAACCTTGGGAAAATAACTTCTTTAAGCATTTTAATGGAAAGTGTTATGATCAGCACTACTAGTTGGAATAGCTTCTACCCACTTAGTAACATAATCACCAACAACCAAAATATGTGTATACCCATTAGAGGAAGGAAAAGGTCCCATGTAATCAAAACCCCAAACATCAAATGGTTCAACAACAAGTGAGTAATTCATAGGCATTTACTGACGCTTACCGATATTACCTATCCTTTGGCATTCATCACAAGATAAAACAAACTTACTGGCATCATTGACAATAAAAACCAGATTGCAATACCTTGTGAGCAGTTCTATCTCCCACATGATGTCCTCCATAAGCTTCGGAATGACATTTCTGTAGGATTTGTTCCTGTTCATGCTTAGGTACACAACATCTAATAATACCATCTAATCCTTCTTTATAAAAGATGTGGGTCATCCCAAAAGTATTGTCTTAAATCATTGAAGAATTTTTTCTTTTGTTGGTATGTGAAACTAGGTGGTATATATTTACCAACAATGTAATTAGCATAGTCAACATACCAAGGTGTGTTATGAGAAACATTTGTTGCAGCTAGTTGTTCATCAGGAAAACTATCATCAATAGGTAGTGGGTCATCAAGAATATTTTCTAACCTACACAAGTTATCAGCTACCGGGTTCTCACCTCCTTTGCTATCAGTGATATGTAAATCAAATTCTTGTAGCAAGAGAACCCACCAAATAAGTCTAGGTTTAGCATCTTTCTTTTCCATAAGATATTTTAGCAGCATGATCAGTGTGAACAATTACTTTGGAATCAACAATGTAAGATCTGAATTTATCACAAGCAAACACAACTGCCAAAAATTCTTTTTCAGTAGTAGCATAATTTATTTGGGCACTGTCTAGAGTTTTGCTAGCGTAATGAATAACATTTAGTTTCTTATCAACTCTTTGTCCTAGAACAGCACCAACAACATAATCACTAGCATCGCGCATAATTTCAAAAGGCAAGTTCCAATCAGGTGGTTGAACAATAGGTGCAGAAGTTAAGGCTTTCTTAAGTGTTTCAAAAGCTTCTACACAATCATCATAAAAACAAATGGAACATCCTTTTGTAAAAGATTTGTAAGAGGCCTAAAAATTTGAGATAAGTCTCTAATAAACCTCCTACAGAAACTAGCATGTCCAAGGAAACTACGAATACCTTTAATATCTTTAGGACATGGCATTTTCTCAATTGCATCCACTTTAGCTTTATCCACCGCAATACCTCGTTCAGAAATTTTATGCGCCAAGACAATATTTACATTAACCATAAGGTGGCACTTCTCCCAATTCAAGACAAGATTAGTTTGCTCACATCTCTGCAAGACTCGATCAAGGTTGCTTAAGCAATCATCAAAAGAAGTTCCGTTAACGAAAAAATCATCCATGAAAACCTCAACAATCTATTCACAAAAATCCGAGAATATAGCAGTCATACATCTTTGAAAGGTAGCAGGTGCATTGCATAAACCAAAAGGCGTACGTCTATAAGCATAAGTTCCAAAAGGACAAGCAAAGGTAGTTTTCTCTTGATCAGGTTGTGAAACAGGTATTTGAGAAAAAACAGAATTTCCATCAAGAAAACAAAAGTGTGTCATCTTAGATAGTGTTTCTAGCATTTGATCAATAAAAGGTGGAGGGTAATGATTTTTCTAGTTACTTTATTTAATTTTCTGAAATCAATTACCATTCTATAGCAGTGACAATTCTTTGTGGAATAAGTTCATTTTTATCATTAGGAACAACACTAATACCTCCCTTCTCAGGGACACAATGAACAGGACTTATCCATCTACTATCAGCTATGGGATAGATAATACCTGCTTCCAGAAGCTTTAATATTTCAGTTCTTACCACTTCTTTCACCTTAGGATTCAAACATCGTTGGTGATCAACAACGGGTTTAGCATCTGGTTCCATATTAATCTTGTGCTGATAGAGATTGGGACTAATGCCCTTAAGATCATCAAGAGTATATCCAATAGCAGCTTGGTGCTTCTTCAGAATTTTCAATAATCTTTCTTCTTCATGTTCTGAAAGGTTAGCACTAATAATAATAGGATATATCTTTTTCTCATCAAGATAAGCATATTTCAAAGTGTCAGGCAATTGTTTTAATTCAAACACAGGATCACCTTTAGGTGGAGGAGGACCTCCTAGAGTTTCAATAGGCAAATTGTGTTTAAGCTGAGGTTGTTGTTCAAAGAATATTTTATCTATTTCATTTCTTTCACGCAAGTGCATATGATTTTCATGGTCGAGCAAATATTGTTCTAGTGGATCAGTAGAGGCATGGCAATAGAAGCAAGACCAATTATTTCATCCTTACTAGGTAATTCTTCATCACGAGGTTGTCTACTAAAATTAGAGAAATTAAATTCATGAGACTCATCACCAAAGCTAACACTGACAGTTTGTTTATGACAATCTATAGTAGCATTGACAGTGTTTAAGAAAGGTCTACCAAAGATAATGGGACAAAAGTTATCTTGTGGGGAACCAAGAAATAGAAAATCACCAGGATATTTTATTTCCCGACACAAGACTTCAACATCTCTAATGATCCCCAGTGGTGTGATGGTGTCTCTATTAGCAAGTTTAATACTAACATCTATGTCTTCTATTTCAGTGGGTGCTATATCATTCATAATTTCTTGGTATAAGGTAAAAGGAATAGCACTCACACTAACAGCTAAATCATGTAGGCCATGATAGCAATGATCTTCTATTTTAACTCAGACAACAGGCATGCCAACAACAGGCCCATGTTTATCTTTTTCATCGGGCTTAGCAATTCTAGCAGCTTCATCACAGAAGTAAATAATATGCCCATCAATATTTTCTACCAAGAGATCTTTAACCATAGCAACACTAGGTTCTACTTTTATTTGTTCTGAGGGTCTAGGTGCTTTAATATTACTTTTGCAAACCATAGTTGAAACCTTAGCATGTTCCTTTATCCTAATAGGGAAAGGTAGTTTTTCAATATAAGCAGTGGGCACAACTGGATCAACATTGTAAATGATAGTTTCATCTTTAGCTATTACCGGTTCTTTAATTTCTTCTTTAATAGGGGGTGATATTTAAACCACTTCTCTTTAGGGAGATCAACATGAGTAGCAAATGATTCACAAAAAGAGGCTACTATCTCACAGTCAAGTACATATTTAGTGCTAAACTTGTGAAAAGCATCGGTATTCATAGATTTAACACAATCGAACTCAAGCTTAATACCTACTCTTTACCTTCATCGAGTTCCCAGTCTTCAGAGTTGCGTTTAATTCTTTCTAAAAGATCCCACCTGAATTCAATAGTCTTCTTCATGAAAGAACCAGTACAAGAAGTATCGAGCATGGATTGATCATCACGAGAAAGCCGAGTATAAAAGTTCTGAATAATAATTTCTCTCGAGAGGTCATGATTGGGGCATGAATATAACATTGACTTAAGCCTCCCCTAAGCTAGAGCGACAGTTTCTCCTTCAGGAGACCAAAAATTATATATATAATTCTGATCACGATGAACTAGATGCATAGGATAAAACTTTTGGTGAAATTCCAATTTCAATTGATTCCAGTTCCAAGATCCAATATCATCGCATAGCCTATACCATGTCAATGACTTTCCCTTCAAAGATAAAGGGAAAACCTTCTTCTTAGCTTCATTGCAAGCTTAAATAATCCACAAATTTCATCCACATATATCAAGTGCATATTAGGATGTTCGGTTCTATCTCCTGCATAAGGATTAACTAGCAGTTGTTCTATCATACCTAAAGGAATTTCATAACCAATATTTTCAGTAGGTTGAGGGGCAACTAATTGTGCTTCTGGTCGAGGTGAAAATACCCCGAACAAACCCCTCAAATGATGGTTTTCCATAGTAGTAAGTGACAATAAATTTCAGCACACAGTATAAATTTTTCCTTACCAATTCCACTTACCAAGAGCGCTTCACTCCCCGGCAATGGCGCAAGAAAAGAGTCTTGATGACCCAAAAGTATAGGGGATCAATCGTAGTCCTTTCAGTAAGTAAGAGTGTCGAACCCAACGATGAGCAGAAGGAAATGACAAATGGTTTTCAACAAGGTAATTTCTGCAAGCACTGAAATTGTTGGTAACATGTAGTTTGATAGCAAGATGATTTGTAACGGGCAAGTAACGATAACGGTAAATAAAGTGAAGCAAGGTAGACCAATCCTTTTGTGGCAAAGGACGGGCCAAAACGGTCTCTTATAATAAGTTTGTTCTTGAGGGTACATGGGAATTTCATTCACTTTCATCATGTTGGTTTGGTTTGTGTTTGCTACTTTGCTAATTTGATATGTGGGTGGACCGGTGCTTGGGTGTTGTTCTTACTTGAACAAATCTCCCACTTATGATTAACCCAAGTTCTGCCTCGAGACAGCGGCGCTCTGTCCCTAAAGTCCTCCCCTTATTTTTTCTAGGTCAAAATGACCTATATACCAGAAGATGGGCACCGGAGGTGGGCTGGGCTGAGCAGAACCCACCAGGGCGCGCCTGGGGGCCTAGCGCGCCCTGGTGTCTTTTGTTACGTAGACACATTGAGCCTCCATTTAAATCCAAAGTGCGCAAACATAATGTGTCGGCGCGTTGCAGTTGCCCTACGTCATACAACCGATATGTAGTCTGATCCCGACGTTTTTTTGAACACAGTACAGACGCAAGCGCTCATATACACGCGCATACACTCACCCCTATGATCGCACACACACGCACACCCTACCCCTATGAGCACCTCCGAAAGACTGAGCCGACATATCATCTTGAAATTTACGAACTCACCGTAGGCACCTCGTCGTCGATGGGAATGTCTCCTCCCACTGAATGCGCATTGCCGGAAATCCTGAAATAAATCCAGGAATAAATGCGAGCACTAGGATTTGAACCCTGGTGGGCTGGGGATACCACGGTCCCTTGGTTCCAGTAGCACGCAAGGATCCTATTTTGGACGTGAATAGCGAAGGAGGAAAAATCAATGAATCCAACAAGAAATAGAAGATGACTTCATATCGATCGGCGGATCCAGCGGCGGCTACGAAGCAGTCCCGCCAAACGCAATGAGTCTGTTATGTTGGAACTGTTGCGGCTTGGGGTCAGACACGACAGTCGGCGAGCTTCGCTGGTTAGTAAAAACTTATCGCCCCTCTTTCCTCTTCCTTTCTGAAACAAAGATGTTGGATAATAAAGCAAAGAATTTTATGTGGTCGTTGGGTTACTCTAGTTCATTTGTTGTTAGTTGCCTAGGTCTCAGCGAAGGTTTCGCGCTTTTTTGGTTACAACCTTTTTCAGTAGAGCTAAAAGGTTTTAATCAACGGTGTATTGGTGTGGTTATTACGCAGCCGGATGTTGTTCCGTGGCGTGTGACCTTTGTCTATGGTGAGCCACAATGTGAAATCCATAATGTGTCTTGGGATTTACTTCGTCGCTTGAACCGTGATTGGACTGGGCCATGGTTGTGTTGTGGTGATTTCAACGAGGTTGTAAGCCATGACGAGTACGTGGGTCCGAATGATCGCTCTGAGGCACATCGGCGCTCTTCAGGGATTGCCTTGAAGATTGCGGCCTCGTAGACTTGGGCTATACGGGCCCAAAGTTTACATGGACTAATCGCCAAGATGCCGACACCCATGTCAAGGTGCGTCTTGACCGGGTTGTTGGTAATGGCGAGTTCTCACTGTTGTTTGATGACTATGAGGTAAATAATGTTATCACCATGACATCCGACCACTATGCGGTTTTCATCCTGTTGAACAGAGTTGATCATAGTAGAGATAATGCTCCGGTGCAGCAGGGTTTCCGCTTTGAGGCCATGTGGTTGCGAGCGCCTGATTATCGAGATGTGTTGGAAAATGCATGGCGTGAACATAGCAATGGGGTTTGCTCGCTTCAGTCGACTTGGTCCAACCTGCAACAAGTGGCGGGCTTGCTAAAGGATTGGAGCACGGTGACTTTTGGCTCTGTAAGGAGATAGATCGCCAAGTTGGAACGGAGACTGCATGCCCTGCGGCGGCAAGCAGTTTCCACAGAAGTGATCGCTAGTGAATGAGCCATCGGGGCTGAACTTTGTGAACTTTTTGAAAGAGGAGAGATAATTGCTCGACAACAATCAAGAGGGGATTGGCTCCGCGAGGGAGACCGTAATACTGAATTCTTTCATGCCAGGGCGTCTGCAAGATGACATACTAATAAAATTAAGGTGTTGATTAAAGATGATGGTACGAGTTGTTCGGGTCAGGGTGGTATGAAGAATATGGTTCAGGATTTCTATGGGAACTTATTCACATCATAACCATGTATTGCTTCAGACGAGGTTCTTGATGCGATACCATAGAAAGTTGATGCGGCAATGAATGATAGTCTCTGTAGACCCTTTATAGAGGACGAGATCAAAACAGCTCTTTTCCAGATGGGCCCGACGAAAGCGCCGGATACAGATGGGTTCCCAGCTTTGTTTTACCAAACACACTGGGAATTTCTCAAACATGAGATCTGTGCCGCTGTGCGAGGCTTTCTATTGGGGGAAACAGTTCTAGAGGGTCTGTGTGATTTTGTGATTCTTCTTATTCCAAAGATAGCAAACCCAGAGCACCTCACTAATGTCCGCCCGATAAGTTTGTGTAATGTTCTGTACAAGATTGCATCGAAGGTCTTAACGAATAGACTTAAGGTGTTTTGCCAGACATTATTTTTAAGTATCATAGTGCTTTTGTTCCAGGAAGGTTGATTATAGACAGTGCTCTGATTGCGTATGAGTGCTTGCATACCATCCGGAGACAACGCTCCAAGCGCCCTTATTTTGCACTCAAGTTGGACATGATGAAAGCCTACTACCGTGTTGAGTGGTCTTTCCTTCATGACTGCACGAGTAAACCGGGCTTTACTCCATGATGGATTGACATGGTGATCTGGTGTGTAAAGATTGCTAGATATGCAGTTAGAGTTAATGGGGAGCTCACCGATCCAGTTGTCCCATCTCGTGGTATTCGACAGGGTGATCCCATTAGTCCCTATATATTCCTTCTTTGCACTGAAGGTTTATCATGTCTGTTGCAGCAAAAGGAGCGCCTTGGTGAGCTACATGGTTTACGTAATGGTCGACAAGTCCCTCCAATCTCACATCTGTTGTTTGCAGACGATAGTATCTTTTTGTGCAAAGAGTGATTGCCATACGGTGGAGTCGTTGCGTTCCACTCTAATGGCCTACTGTGATGCCTCTGATTAGAAGATAAATTTGAGGAAGTCCTCAATTTTCTTTGGCTCTAGGTGTTCGCACAGTGTTAAACAAGAGGTTAAGAACATACTGCAGGTTCACAATGAAGTACTACAAGACACATACCTTGGTATGCCTACTGTGATAGGCCTAGTTGTCTGTGGTTCTTTTAGTTTCTTGCCTGGTCGTGTGTGGAAGAGCATACATGGATGGACTGGTCGGCCCTTGTCAAGTGCCGATAAGGAGGTACACTTGAAAGCGGTTGTGCAGTCCATACCGGCTTATGTTTTGAGCTGCTTATGTTGGGAAACATTGCATGGAAAACAATTTTTTTCTATGCACATGCAAGATCTATCCATGGAGATGCATAGCTACGAGAGGGGAAGAGCATCTACATACCCTTGAAGATCGCAAAGCGGAAGCGTTTATCAATGCGGTTGATGTAGTCGTACACCTTCATGATCCGTCCCGATCAAGTACAGAACGTACGGCACCTCCGCGTTCAACACATGTTCAGCTTGATGACGTCCTCGCCTTCTTGATCCAGCAAGACGGGCGAAGTAGTAGATGAGTTCCGGCAGCACGACGGCGTGGTGACGGTGTTGGTGAAGAACAATCTCCACAGGGCTTCACCAGGCACAACGGAAACTATGACGGGGGATAAACTAGAGGGGACAGGGTTGCCGACAGACGGCTTGGTGATTCTTGATGTGTTCCGGGTGCTAGCCCTGCCCCTCTATTTATATGTTAAGCACTGGGGTCAAAACTTGGAGAAAAAGCCTCCTCAAAGTCGGTTTTGCCCGCAAGGAAGAGTCCTTCTCGGACTTCTAGGACCAGACGCCACAATCCTTGGTGCCTGGCCCAGACGCCATGGGGCAGGGTCTCCGACGTTTGGCCCCCTGGCCTCCGCAAAACTCCTTACGCACCGACCTAAAGCCCCGTGGGCTTTACCCCTTGGCCGGACCATATCATCCTATATATCAATCTTTACCTCCGGACCATTCCGGAGCTCCTCGTCATGTCCGTGATCTCATCCGGGACTCCGAACAACATTCGTCCACCAACATACATAACTCATATAGTACTATATCATGAACGAACGTTAAGCGTGCGGACCCTACGGATTCGAAAACTATGTAGGCATGACCGAGACACCTCTCTGGTCAATAACCAATAGCGGAACCTGGATGCCCATATTGGCTCCTACATATTCTACAAAGATCTTTATCAGTTGAACCTTATGACAAGATACGTAATTCCCTTTGTCCATCGGTATGTTACTTGCCCGAGATTCGATCGTCGGTATCTCTATACCTAGTTTAATCTTGTTATCGGCAAGTCTCTTTACTCGCTCCGTAATACATCATCTTGCAAATAACTCCTTAGTTACTTTGCTTGCAAGGCTTCTTATGATCTATATTGCCGAGAGGGCCCAGAGATACCTCTCCGAAACTCGAAGTGACAAATCCTAATCTTGATCTATGCCAACTCAAAAAACACCTTCGGAGATACTTGTAGATCATCTTTATGATCACCCAGTTACGTTGTGATGTTTGATAGCACACAAGGTATTCCTCCGGTATCCAGGAGTTGCATAATCTTATAGTCGAAGGAATATGTATTTGACATGAAGAAAGCAACAGCAATAAGCTGAACGATAATGATGCTAAGCTAACGAATGGGTCTTGTCCATCACATCATTCTCCTAGTGATGTGATCCCGTTATCAAATGACAACACATGTCCATGGTTAGGAAACCTTAACCATCTTTGATCAACTAGCTAGTCTAGTAGAGGCTCACTAGGGACACGGTATTTGTTTATGTATTCACACATGTATTTAAGTTTCTGATCAATACAATTCTAGCATGAATAATAAACTTTTATCATGAATAAGGAAATATAAAATAACAAATTTATTATTGCCTCTAGGGCATATTTCCTTCAGCTTCCAGGTTCCCGTGTCAACGTGTGACAAGATGAGAAAGTCCATTGCTGACTATTGGTGGGGCATTGAGGATGGCCGAAAAAAGATGCACTGGCGCGGTTGGGAATGGCTATCCACTCAAAAAACCCTTGGCGGCATGGGATTTCGTGATTCTGTGCTCTTTAATCAAGCAATGCTAGGGAAGCAGAGCTATCGCTTACTGACTGACCCGTTGTCGTTGTGCGGTAAGGTCCTTAAGAGCAGATACTTTCCGGACTGTGATTTTATGGATGCAACTTGTCACAGGGCAGCATCCTTTACCTGGCGCAGCATTTTGTTTGGCAGAGAGCTGGTTTCAAAAGTCTTGAGATGGGTGGTGGGTACAGGAAACAAAATTAAGTTGTTGGATCATAATTGGATTCCAGGCCACCCAGCGGGGTCTTTTCATACTCTAGTCCCTATTCCAGAGGGAGTGACAGTGGATTTCCTCCTTAGTGTTGATCGAAAAGCTTGGGACGGGAAGGTGGTCCGAAGTGTTTTTCCTGAGAGGATGGCCAACGTAGTGTTACAAATTCCACTAAGTGTGCGTGTGGTGGATGATTTTGTTACCTGGCCTCATGATCGATTTGGATCCTACTCAGTCAGATCGGCATATAACTTGGCCAAGTCTGAGAAATTTCATGCTACTCTTAATTCTTATGGCCACAGTATGCAATCAGACTTTAGTGCTGAAGAGAAAAGATGGTAAGCTCTTTGGAAGATCAATGCTCCAGGAAAGATGAAGATCGTTCTTTGGAGAATAGCCCGCGATTGTCTGCCGACGGGCAGTCAGTTGCTACGGCGCCATGTTTCGAATGTAGGGGCATGTTTTTTCTGTAGCAGAGAGGAGCGGGCTGAGCATCTCTTTCTGTTTTGCCACTTCGCGCGTCGGGTATGGCGAGTGGTGAAGCACAATTTAGGCTTCCATCTGTGTCGTAAAGGTTTTGTTCATACCAAGCAGTGGATATTTGATTTCATTCAACGAGCGACCTCTCTCGAGGCCACGGCTTTGGTAGTAACAATTTGGCACATTTGGGAGGCCCGGAATGATGTAGGAAACAATGATGTTAGGATGCATCCTCGCAGAGTGGCTGAGAAAGCTTTGGCTTATATTGACTTCATTGTGCAGAATTGTGGTAGAACTGCATTTGCTATAAGGGGTGATACCCTAGTATCTCCTGACGGCAGATGCAGTGGCCGTTAATGTGGATGTTGCACTCTTAAGGAGTCTCGGCGGATGGGAACTGGCGTTGTAATCAAGAACCACGTCGGAGATTGCTTCTTGGCTTGCCGCGAGCATGTTGACGAGGTTACCGCCCCAGAATTAGTTGAAGCACTGGCGCTACGGCGTGCGGTGGCTCTCGCCCGTGAGGAAGGATTTTCACGGGCCGTTTTCCAGTCACACTATTTGTTAATTATCCGAAGAACCAATGCTTCGACGGTTGATCGCTCGCCGATGGGGCTCATCACTGCTGATATCAAGGAGTTGGCATCGGTCTTCTTGTCTGTTCACTTTAGTCATGTAAATCATGTCAAATGTCGCGGCACGTATTCTAGCTAGATCTTGTGAGTCCTCTAGTGACTCTATTTTTCATGTAACTCCGGATTGTATCCGGGGGCACTCTCTTTTGATTATACTTGATCAATAGAGTGCGATATTCCTCAAAAAAACATCCAACCATAGGTTGATTCACGTCTGACCCCGGGTTGAATCGTTAACCTGATGGCCTTTCCCGTGCCGTGAATGAAAATAATAATGGGAGAGCCGATCCAAATGGTCGTCCAACACGGTGGTCCATGGACATCACATCAGGACCATGTGTGACGTCGTATGCATCTCATTATTGTTTGTCAGCATTGGCCCTCCGCTTTCGGTATGCTACTCTTTTCGGCCCTCGAGGGCATCTCCAAGGTCGTCTACATTATTTTGTCCGCATGATGGATTAGTGCAGATACGGATACGAAAATCGACCATCGTACCCACGACAATACCTTCATGAATGGGGCGATGTCAAGACGTTGTCGATGTCCGATCCGGCGAACCGGACCTAAGGTTTCCCTGGCAATATGAGAAAATTAAACTGTGATGTTCATAGCGTACGATCACAACCTAAAAAAGTGGATGTTCATAATATTTACATGAGTCTGATCACAAAAGATATAGTCCGGCAATCCGTGCAAAAGAAAATGTATTTCTGCCCTCCTAGACCGGTTCTCCGAGCCTCACCGCTCACTCTAATGCCACCTCCTCCTCACCAGCCGCCTCCTTCTAGGCCAATATCCTAACACGGACGGAGCGCACAATCATCGCCTCATCAGGATCCAATTCGTCCTTCCTCATGGTCAACATCTTGGTATCTGAGGAAGCGGTTGAGACATACCAGCGAACAGAGAGCTAGCACCGAGCTAATCCACGCCCAGCTTCCGCAATCGAACAAGCTGCGGCGATGCCGAGTCGGCAAAATGGAGCGGCCTCGCGTTGACGTCGGCGCAATATGACATGTGTCCAGCGGCGGAGGTCGAGGACTGTCGTCCGAACTGCTTGGAGGCATAGAAGTAGGGTGACTGGTATTGCCCCAGCCAAGGCGGCGTGTGCATGGACGATGGTGGCGACGCCCAGCATCCCCGCCCCCTGCCCACGCCCTCTTGATGTTTTGCTTACTTTTGATGTCACGCGCTTGTAGTGTCGCCGAGTTGATTTGGGGGCGGCCACCTTCTCTAGATCCTCCACTTCCACCAGATCTGGCAGGTCTTTGTACGGGTCCATGCGGCGGTGGACGGCAAAAAGCACGGGAATTGGAGTGAAGGGCGACGATGATCAGAGCAGAGAGTTGGGAAGGGCAGGGTTTGACACGAAAACAGTGCAGACCGCTTCAAATGTGCAACGTTCACCTTGATTTTTGTGTGAACGGAGAATGTAGGAGTCCAACGTGATGGAGGTCCTAGGCACAGGCGCGTCCGCGAACACCCACGGAACCATGTTTAAATGGTAAATCATGTTCAGACAATTTAATCCGGACAATTGCGGACATTTTATGGGTTCTCGTTGAAGATACCCTAACTTCTTTCTTTATAGTGGCCCTGGCGAAACAAGTATACACAAAAGAAAGAAGTTACATATGTTTAAACGCTTCTGCATTCATACCCAAAATGGAAAGGATGCTGTGTTATCTAAGCTTTTTCTTTTTTCCGTTCGAATATTGCAGTGTCAGTGTTATCCTCGGGGTTTTTTAGAACGTGTGTTATCCTCAGTTGCCCTACCATTTAGCTAGGAACGTGGTCCCACGAACCAACCTGTGGTTGGATGGTTAGAGGGACAGTGGTATCCTCAGCCCACCAGGATTCAAGTCCTGGTGCTCGCATTATTCTTGGATTTATTTCAGGATTTTCAGCGATGCGCTTTCAGTGGGAGGAGCCGTTCGCGTTGACGACGAGGCGCCTATGGTGACTTCATAAATCTCAAGATGATATGCCGACTCAGTCTCTCGGAGGTGCTCATAGGGGTAGGGTATGTGTGTGTGTGCGCATTCATAGAGATGAGTGTATGCGCGTATGTATGAGCGCTTGCGTCTGTACTGTGTTAAAAAAACTAGGAACGTGGTCCCGAGCCAGATGAAGCAACATCACAAAGGGCGTACTTGGTTCTCATCTGACTTTTTACCGGCATAGCATACACTTTTTATTTGAGTCTGGCTAAGAAAAAAGGCAAAAAAACATATATATCTTGTTTGGTTGTCTGCATACTCTTTGTCTGCACTAAAGGAGGTTTGCACACAGTATTTAGTGTCATGTATTGTCTGAACTCACACGTCTACACGCTTTTTGGTTGCACACAGGCTTTAAGGTGTGCTAACCTTGTACCCTACACAATGAACTTACCCACTGCACCTTACGCATGATCACAACGACCCATCAACACCACAACACCGCAATAATGACAAACTGCACGATAATGATGAAGTTCTCCACCCCAAAATGTGGCACTACCTTGCCATCGTCAACTTTGCATGCCTGCTTTCGCACAAATTTGGAGTAAGCATCTTCTGTTGTCTGCCTAGTCTTAAACCCTCTGTGGTTGTTGTGCTTGTACCTGATACTTGTTCATTGCAAGCTCCCATGAACTGTAAACCCCTGGAGCCCTCCCGATGAACACCGCATATCACTTGTCCTAGCAGTGCACAAGAGCAATAGTTGAAGCAGCAAGCAATGGAGCACACAAGCAGCAAGCAATTGAGCACACAAACAGCAAGTAATGAAGCAGAAGAGCAATAGTTAGCATGCATGATCATACGGCATAACAAGTTCAACCTAGCACTACTATGGTGTCATCCTATCACCACATCCAAAAGAGGGTGTAATCCTACCACCGCAAGTTCACCATCATCATGAGGGGTTAGTATATACCACCTCAGTAAAATATACATACCTTCAAATATTTTCAAGCCCTAACTATACAAAATATACATCATCATCGTCATCGCTATCGCTATTGCCGTCGCCGTGAAGGATCATGTACGCAGTAACCAAAGGCAGCACTACGTCTAGTAGTAGTGTTTGTCCAGCCAGCTCCTGAGCCAGAGCACCCTGTGAACGTCTACCATGACAACAAATCCAACACCCTGGTTCTTGTTGTCCAACAGGTGGCTCAGAGCATCCATCATAGCCTCCTGGTTGAAGCCACCTTTGTCCATGACGGCGGTGTACAACTCAGAGTGGACGTCGAGGGACCTGATGACAATTGCCACCTCTTTCACGACCTCAGTCATGCTGGCAAAGACACTGATCTCCTCCATCAAGCCGCCCTCTTCCTCTTC
The DNA here is from genome assembly GCF_002575655.3 of Aegilops tauschii subsp. strangulata. Classification (NCBI taxonomy): domain Eukaryota; kingdom Viridiplantae; phylum Streptophyta; class Magnoliopsida; order Poales; family Poaceae; genus Aegilops; species Aegilops tauschii. Next base: position 232,995,210 of record NC_053035.3, on the reverse strand, counting down.
CTATAAGCACGGGGACGTGCTCAAAGGGCTTGTTAGGGCATCAAGGACTGCCTCTGCGTCCTGGGTGTCTGGGAACTCGGGCATGGGCGAACCGAGAGACTCATGGAGCCCATGGCATTCTTGCCGGTTGCCAGCCCAAATGAGAGGATGTGTTGCATTTGATTGTAATTCTGGATGGGTGTGTTGAGGAGCTTAGCATCTTTGGGATGGTCCTAAGAAAGAAACACAGTGTTGTTAGTTACGAGAAGGCAATGGTTGACAGTGTGAAAAACAAGAGGGGCGTGAGCCAACCGCAACGTGGCCGGTGTAGTGCTCTACCTCCAGAACGATCAAAGTGTTCTGATCCCACGAGGGGCCGCTAAGGTCTTTGAGCTTGGACACTGAGATCCATCGAGCTCTCCATTTCCTGGGGTGGTTGTAGACCTGGGTGGAGGTCACCTCCTCACCACACAAAACTCGAACACCTGCTTCGCAAAGGTGTTCAAGTGCACCTCCTTGAAGCCCTTGTCAGTCCTCATTCCACTAGATATGAGTTCACACATCTTTTTAAGCACGGACGTGGACATGAACGACTGTCACTTCATGTTCCCCCTACCATCCTTCTTTCCTTTGTTGTTGCCGTTTGTGCAGATGCAGCACCAACACTTGGCTCAGTAAGCACAAAGGCTGAAACCTCGATCGCATCTGAATCAGTAGGCATCATCGAGGGGGCTGGGAGTCCTCGACATAGGACGGAAGGAATTGGCTCTCGGACAAGACAAAGGCCTAGCTAAGATCTTGCATTTGCGTGGTCATGTTCTACAATCGCAACACACATTGACAATGAGCATAGCACACACTACCGGACAATCAAGCTCAACATAGCACAATATGAGCAGCATACATCACAACTAGCTACGAATCCAGTGTGTTCAACACAACCCTAGCATGTGACAAATCAACCACCGATAGGGACCACAACATCATAATCTCACATATCGGCACACAAATACAACCCTAGCATGCTACAAGATGTTTACAGGTCAAACTCTACCACAAGCTCGAACATCAGACCCTACCACATGGTCTACAACGAGTACAAAGAAGGGGTGATTGAACTCACAGAGACCGAAGACGCTTACAACGAGTACAGAGAAGGGGGCGATTGAACTCACAGAGGCCAGCGCTGAAACGGTCGAAGAAGATGAGTTCAGGAGTCGCCGCCGCAGTGGACCACCGAACGAGGAAGGAGCGGGAAAGCTCGAAAGGGGGGGAAAGGGTGGCGGGAGTTTCAACGGTGAGACGAAGGGGGCTATATAGGGCGACCGAATCGGCGAAGGTGAGCCAAAATCCTACCGCTGATTTTTCAAAGACACGCGCGAGATCACGCCATCTTCATGGCCGCACGAGCTGAGCGTCACGTTCCCCTCCCTTGCATCGGTCGAGCCTGGCTGGCTAGAAACTGTTGATTCAGCCATTCCTAGCAGACCAGACTGGAAGGTGCTTTAATGTTCATGCGATGTAGAGCAAGTAGTGTATGCGGGGAGCCAAACAGCCTATCTTCGTCCCACAGGCCTGGTTGGCCTCTAAGCGGGCTGCCAAACACGCCCAAACAGTATCATCAACAGCATGCTGGAGAAGAGGTGGGAAATGCTAAGCTTGCGATATGCACGTAGTTAACATACTTGAATACGTGGGCACCAAACTTTATACACATACACCAGTTTAATGCTCCGCTCCACTTTTCTGGAACCAATAATAGTGACCTTAGTTACACCACATGACAATCTGCACACAATTGTTGCTTATATTTCACAAAAGGGTTCCTGTATGAAGAATGCCAAGAGGAGGACAAAAATGAAAACCCACTCATCACTTTCTTTTTAACATATTTCAATTCGACTGGTCAAAATAAGGTGGCTCTTTCTAATGCAGCAAGTCTTTGGCCTCAACTCGTAAATTGGGTGGGTCAGCTGAGAGAAGTGGAATGAGAAATGCTCACCATTCAAGTTGGCAGTGGGCTATTTGAGCTATTTCTCTGGTCATAAATTTCTTCACCCTCTCATCCACCATACTGTGGGGCCATCTTCGCCACGATCCCCGTATATGGAAAATGTGATGCTCGGCGAGAGCCCAATTGTATGTACATCACCTCCGTCAACTGTACGTCAGCATGTGTGATTGCAGAATGTCCTGATAACAAATAAAATACTCAGTCTCCTGCTGTATATAAAGGTAAAATTAAGTAGAAATGGCCTCTTGAGGGAGAGAAGGACAACCAACATACACGATCCAATATCACAAGTATTTCTAGTTGTGGCGAATCGCAGTGTATCACCAAATTGCAGATACCACATAGATATATGACAACGCAGGTGCTTAATGATGTCAACTAATGGCCTCTCAGGGCTCATTAGTCACCCAAGTTGCCGGTGAAAACAGAAGCAACTAATGAAGTCTCAACTCTCAAGGCTCCCAAGAAGTTACAAGAAACCGTGGTCACCTTTCACTGCTGGGCACTTCTTTCTTGTGTTCAGTGATTTGAATGACAACAAAGAACACCACGAATCATGATACCTGCGTCAGGTGACTGATTCCTTAAGTGGATAGGCCAAACGCACCCTACACCTGTCAGCATGCCCCTGCCTCAGGTTCCACCCCTTGTAAGGATCTCAAACCTTGGGGCTCAGGATCTATAGGTCTCGTATTGATTGAGTTCGAGTTACAGGCCTGCAGCGGACCATTTGTAGGCTCATGACAATCGACAAATCCACTAACAGAACGTCAATTATAGGAATATGGCCTAGTACAAATTATGAGGATACTGCCTGTTGGGGTGAGTAATGTAGAGCAAAAAAGTCCACCTGGGGACTGTCCTGGGTTCCCACAGATCGACCGGTCAATTGCTTCTGTACAAAGGACCTCCCAGGTGGTCTTTTGGGAGTGTCCTTCCCGTCAGACGGTTCTTGGACTGAGGGCAGAGCTAGACAGCTCCTCCAACAAGCACCAACCAGTCAAGAAGAGCAGTCGAACACCGTGTAATCAATGACACGTCAGCTACTTATATAAGCATAATGGGCTAGCAAGGCCCCGTTCCATCAATTGCACCACCTAAAGGGCTGTCTCTGCTGACAACGTAACGTGGACTGCATTCAACTATCAGCAACATCAGTCTGCCAGCACATCTCTCTATTTAAGAACCTGGACTTGTACTAAAAAGGATCAAACATGGTAGGATTCTCAGGTGACAGCTAAAGTAATTTATTCTTCACAAAGCAAAAAAAGACAAGTGCACCACCATACAATAATCATGTTTTCTCTGAGCTATCTATCAATCTAAAATGCTCAGACCAACCAGAATAGACCAAATACCCTTTTTCTCAAAACAAGCGAAAACAACCAAACACAGCCTTGACTAAAAACAAAGAGACCATAGCAAAACCATGGTGGCTGCCTATAAAGAAGCTTCAGCAGCAACTCACCCAAAAAGCAGTTATATTTATCTTAGCCAAATAGGCATAGAAATTTTATGCACTTGTTTTGGCTTTGGCTCTGTGTTTTACCCTATGACTGAGCACCATTTGCCTTCACAAAAGACATTCAGCTGATAAGATTTTGTCCAATTTAAATACTAATTAGCTCACACAAAGATTACGCGCGGGGATTTCTCGCCCGAGCCGCTCCCGCGGGCGGCAGGGCGAACCCTAGCCGCCGCCGGACCACCCCTCTTCCTCACCTCCTCTCCTCCTCGCCGCCGCCGGGCGAAGCCCGGTCAGCGTCGGCGGCGGCGGGGTCCCCTGGCCACCCTCCCCTGTTGCTCGCGGCGCGGGCGCGACAGCTTGGCAGGGACGCGTCGCTCGCGCGGGCCGGCGCGGCGGCGACCCGGACGGCCGTGCTGGTGGCGCGGCCTGCCGGTGGAGCGGCGGCGGCTGCGCGGCTGGCGAGGCGGAGATGGCGGGGTCGGCTCCTGCTGCTGGCATTGTCGGTCGGTCCAGATCCCCTTGTCGACCGGCTCGGGCTGCGACAGCGTGGGCCCGAGGGCGCTCTGCCTTGGCTGGCTGCTGCTCCGGCGAGGCTGAGGAGCCGCTTGCTGCTGTTTCCTAGCGGCGGGCGGGGCTCCGGGGGCGGCACGCCTGGTGGTGACGGTGGTTCAGATCCGACCACGGGCTGCAGCGGGCGGGTCCCGATGGACCCCTTCTCTTCGGGCCATGGCTCGGCCTCCTTCTCTCGGTCGGGGTCGGAGGCGGGCTGGGGCTGGTGGAGGTGGGGGCGTGCCGGCCGGATCTGATGCGAGTTTTCCGGCAGGCGGCGCGGGTTGGGCGGCGGTCGGGCGTGGCCGCTGCTCCGGTCGTGGGCGGCGGCGTGGGGAGGTCTCGGTGATGGCCTTCCGGTGTCGTGGCGACTCCACGGTAGCTCGACGGATCTGTTCGCGGCAGCGGCCGGCTTCTCCGGCGTCGGCTCGTCTGCGGTCGGGCCGTTTCGGCCTTCACCCCATCTCCTCGTCGCCCGGGCGTTACTCTCATCAATGGGCTGGTCCTCTCCCGGCTGCGGTCCACCGCTCGTCTCGCGCCCCGGTGCTGCAGGACCGAGCTCGTCCCGCGCCCGATGCAGCAAGACCGAGCTCGTCTCGCGCACGGTGCAGCAGGACTGACCTCGTCCCCCTCTCGATGCTGCAGGACCGAGCTCGTCTCGCGCTCGGGGCTGCAGGACGGGTCGGTGGATGCCAGTTTTGGCCGACCTATTGGGTCTCGACGCTGGGGTCGCCCAGGAGTGCGAAACGTGGGGCCTTTCCGCTCGTCTCTTTCGTTGGGGTGCGACGGGTCTCGGGTGAGGTGGTGTCGAGGTCTTGGATGCTGGGGCGGCGGCCCTGGTGGTGGTAACGCGGTGCTCATGGACAGAGCCCGTGCCTTGGTGCTGCCCGGTTTCCATGGCCATGTGGGCGGCGTGGTTGCCTAGGTGTGGCGTTCGGTGGCGGTGAGTGTTGGCCGAGGTGAAAACCTGTTCTATCTTCGGACGGACCGGCGGCGATGATCGTTCCCTTTTTGAAGGCGTCGTCGCGGCTATCATTGCCCGTCATGCGGCTTCGGGGGAAACTCTGATCCTTGGATCGGGCGGTGGCTGCGCGCCGGTGTCGTTCCCTTCTTGAAGGCGCCGCCTTGGAGCGTATGGTTCGTCATATGTAGCTTCATCTCTGTATGGCTAGGGGTGGTGTTGCTGCGCTCAGCGCCTTTGTATCCTGCCCTGGGTGTGTGCGTGTGTTGCGGTGGTGTGGCGTGTGTTTGTACTGGGTGCTTGTTGATTGGTGCTTTATATATAAAGCGGGGCGAAAGCCTTTTTCGGTAGAATGAATAGTAATTTACACGCATAAGATCATCAAAGCGAACACAAACCACTTTTGAATGAACAATTAACAATATTGAGCAAGTGCAACAAGACGCAAGAGTAAAGGACATGATCGTTATCATTAATCTACAATAGTAGTTGTATAGTAAACCAAGATAAGATGAAATTCACTTCACCTTGAACTGCGTCTCTTCAAATGAAACTAGTCAGGAAGACTCAACCGCCTAAAGAATTCAAAAAGATGGAGATTTGATGTCCAGTAGAAGAAAGCTATCACAGGACCATCTCTGATGAACTACAAATTGCACAAAGGAAATCTGTTCAAAACAAGTAATGAATAATAAATATGCAAACAAATATGTACTTTGTATGAATGATTTCACCTTTCCGTCTAGTATCAAAAGCTCGCCGTCAACCCATCGAGGATTTTTGAAGCCAGCATCTGCAATCCTCCTTTGCCCCTTATACCTAGCAACCTGTGTCATAGTGTAACATAAGATGAGCAGTTTGATGGTGAAAAGGTAAAATCATTAATCCTCTCACAGAAAATACCACTCCAAGTTCTCTAGGGATGACCCCCTTATGAGGAAGCTGATAGTGTTTGCCAACTTTTGCACGGAAGACAACCTGGGATGCAAATAAGATCAAATAGGATTGAGTTAGTAATGGTATCATTACAAAAGAAAATATAATATCTACTTACGAGTGGACATATATTGATTAAGAAAAATAACTACGACATGCTGTTAATATCCACGCCAGCACTTAATTTGAATTTGGGTAGATCATTTTATTATGTGTGGCAATACTTAATTAATATCAGTGCTTATCAGTTCAAATATTGCATAACTATTTCAATATCATAAAGTATGCATCATCGTAAAACTGAAATAACCATCTCCAAGATCAGAATAATGTGAGCAAGGATGACATCAGCATGAATTAAGGTGTCTTAATCAGCTCTAGTAATAAAACTCTCAATTACTCTACATGACCACATAAAGACAAGAGAGGTCCCACAATGCAACTAAGAAACATAGCAAGGGGATTCGACATGAAAAATTCAGAGTATGGGTGTGCAACTCCAAATATTGAGTATGGTACCCCTAAGAATGTTCTGTAAAACAAAAGGTATTCCACAATTATCCAAGAATGTGCAATGCATGAAAACCCACACTTCTTACCAGAGAGAACTAGTAAATGCAAAAATTAAACATCAATGTACCCCAAAAATAATGCATTTCCATTGCAAATGGGAAGGACATAAATCAAAGCATAATACCTGACCCGCTGGCACAAGATTGTCCCCAGTCAATTTTGCAGCTTCGACATACTCATAAAACTTAAGATCCGAGTGCTCCTCAGATGAATCATCCTCCTGCCATTGACCAAATTTCCGTTGTAAACTAAGAACTTCTGAGTCAAACCCAGATGCAGTCTCATATAGACCTGCCAAGAAGTACCTTTTCAGCCAATACCATAAAAGAGAGACGGCAGATAATGATATCATGAAAAGCTAAGTTGAAGAGATGATTAGGAATATACCACTAAGAGGATCTGAAGAGATGGGCATCTGAATACGGCTGAAGTGGGTAACTCCATATAGTTTTGGCTGAACCTTGTTATTAAGTTGCTTAATACCAAGTTGTAGTATCTGCAGCAGATAAGCTGAGGTGAAAAAGTCTCCTTTCTTAATGTGACTCGGCAACGCTATTAGAAAATACATGCCCAGTATAAATATATATTTCAGGGCTTAATGAATTAGTCAATATGTTTGTCTTCAAATACTTTGGAGAGAAAAAAAAACAGAAGTGGTACGAAAACGATTCAGTGTGTTCATGTCAAAAGGTGCTCGACACAGATAACTACTTTACTTAACAACCAATAGCCGACTTCAAAAGGCAGATATTATATGTATTCTGCAGATTTTTTTTTTTTGAATTGATGCACTTTATCATCAAGACAAAAGGTGGTGCATTTTACAAAATGTAGTTCACCAATTTCCTAGAAATTTATAAAAAGCACAGTTTGATGTTTTAACAGTTTATGCAGATTAGCAACATTTAAAGAAAAACTTAAATAGCATAAGAAGTCCATAGTAAATAGTAGGTTCTTTGTTCCAAAGCTATTGCAAAGCAGCTCAGCGTTACAATATTTACCGGTAGTTTCCTATTGCCCCCAGACAACTTTACACGATCAAACTTGAGATCACCATCCTGCTCAGTGGTACGGAAGCCAACCCGCTTCCTCGGAATCTGCTGAGCCTTTTCTGCAGCTGGCTTTTTACTGGATTGTTCAGTATAGAAGGTAAATGAAAAGCGGTCTCTCTTGTCTAATTTAGCTGGCATGCGTTCAAACGTTTTAGGTGAGGACTGTGAAGCAAAATCCTTATCATTATCAACTTCAATTCCAATCGATAACAATGCTTCAATATCACTTTCCTCACCAGACTCATCATTATTCTCTTCTGCAGAAATTGTTCCTGCTTCTTCATTGTTATCTTCATCGCCAATATCTTGTGAAGATTCATTTTCGATCTCAGCTTCATCATTGTCATCATCTTCCTCTGAAATCTGATCAAATATTTTAATTATATAGTCCTGGTTGATGTTTTCCATAGGCGCTACCTTCAATATTTTGATCCTGGGAATTGGAGTTGAATCATTTGACAGGTTTTTCAAACCAGCTGGACCAGCAGCAACATCACTATCATCGCTATTTTGATCGTCCATGTTTATGCCTTCATCGTGTTCCTCGTGTTTAGCACCTAAGGAACTGCTAGATATGTTTATATTGTTGACATCTAGTTTTCCACTCAACATGTTTCGCAACTGGTCCGAATCACTGACATCTGGTTTCAGATGCACTGCCTGGAATAAAAGCTTTATTTTGTTAGAAAATGAGCATGGCTAAAAAAACTAAGGCTCGCAAATTGTTAGATAGCAATTGTTGTAAGCTTACGGTTTTCTACCAAAACTAGGTCAGATCAGGTATAGGAATCATGTCATCGCACAGGACAGCTACACTTGCCAGATACCATATAAATACCAGAGTTCAATATCAACGGGTACGGACTAGTGGCCATAAGAAAATTAATAAGCAGCTATGCTGAAAGGGCCATTAACTCAAACAATCAAACTTATGAAGGATGCATATAAAAAGCCTTGCAACCATAACAATATCTATGGAAGTCGAAACATGGTATTTCATGTGCATCAGAAAAATACCAGTGCTTGGATGGACTACGACTACATAACTCGAAGATGCATATAAAAAATTGTAATGTCTATCAGTACTGGCATCATGATACTCTATAATGATATTGTCATATCAAAAGACATAAAGGATGCAATGGTGAGTTTACATGAGCATGAGCAAACACGGTAACTTGGCATTCTACTTATGCAATTTGTGATGAGTGGGAATGAGATTTTTTTTTCAGTTGATTATTAATTTACTCTCTTTGAAGTGTCAGTCAGCATACCTGCAGGTTGTATCCTCCATTTGCCTCTGCAAAATAAATTTCGAATATAGGGTAACCATGGCCATCTGAAGCCAGCTGCCTGAACATACGCGAGAGAGAATTAAAACCTAAGGCTATTTTAGCAAATGAAACACACTTGATACTATTCATTTCATGGAAAGCCCATTCCATAATAATATGATGAATATTTATTCATTTCTTTGTTGCCCCAGAGGGGCCCACCCTGGTGGGACCGAGAGAACTAATGGATATTGCTATTTCTTTCATGTGGTAAAATACCAATGTCATTCTTAAGAATCCAAGTTCTGTTTCATCAATGGAAAATAACGATTTAACCCAGTTTCTTCACCATAAGCTTACTGATTTCACTACCATGTTTTCTATCACCTCCTTATTTGGTCTCATTTCTCTAGTAGTAACACTTGTGACCAAAATTTCCAACTAACATGCAGTCATTCTACAATGGCATAGGCGTCCTCAGAGTGAACACCCTGGAGTAGCTAACCCACCCTATCACAGGGATTTTCTTTTTCATCTCTTTCTCAAAACAACATTAATAGTAACAAAACTAAGAACTCAAGTCATCCATAAACATAATGCATGTACTGAAAGTGCACCTAGGAAATGATTGATCAAAGAAAATACACACAACTTGCAATATAGGACAAGAAAACTTTGTAGTTTCGACATACCAAACATGAACTTTAGAGTGTCAATAATAAATAAACAGAAAAAGCAATACCTGATATCATAACTTTTTGCCACGTATCGACCATGTTCAGCGCTTATACGGATTATAAGACCATATGGATCAGACAAACTTCCAGAAATCCCAGACCACCATCCCAACTGCATATGCTCTAAAGGATAAGGTAATGGCATATCCATAAACTAGAGTACAATGGCTAACAGAAACTTGGGAAAGCTACTCATTTACAAGGCTATATTTTTATAACACGTGCAAATTCATGTGCATTCCAGTTTCCAAAACAAGAGATTCAGGCTTATTAGCTGGTAGCCTGCTACATGACTTTATCCTGCCTCAACTTTAAGCTGTTAGGCTACAGTTATGGCCTTGTGGGACATAATCGTCATACATAAACAACAGTGCTAACAGTAGAATCAACTAGAAAAGCCACAATGGGGGTACTAACTAAGATGGGTAACATGATTACCCTCTTTTAATCCCTCTGTTGAAGAATGCATGGTGTTTTGCTCATGGTCTAAGCAACGGTCTGATATGTGGCATGTGTTTATAGCCAGTGGGCATGTGATGTCATACCATACCATACCTCTTCAGCTTAACTTGGGCTTAATCCAGACTTAATTAAAATGGTACTCCGTATGTGATACTGCATGCTACGTATTTCATAGTTGCTACTTTGTAACCATAGAGTCTAACAACACAAAAATTAACAGACTGTTGAGCCTTTGTGTTACTAACCAGTCCTGCACCAGCTTGGTCTCTAATATAAGCTGCATCCACATAGCGCTCCTCTTCTATGGCCCTCTGTAAGAGTTAAAACATTAGATAAACGGTGCTCAATTATCAAATTAATATCAAAGTATCAATCTACACATGGTATCATGAATCAAGTCAGTTACTCTACTTGAAAGCATTCAGATTGGTTCCTCTTATCTACAGCATAGTTATGGAAACTGGACAGGTAGATGGCTCGGTCAGGCTCCCAGTTCATGGTCCCTGGTTGGATCACCGGAGCAGAACTAGTACATGATGAATTGAAGTTATGCACAAAACCCAGAAGGCAAGTGTGCAATTGCTCCATTGTTCAGGACGTGGGCTCAAACCACCATCACTTCATATTTCATTTCCTTATTCAACAATTTAATCCTCCAAGCAGATGCAACAGTTGCCAATTTCTAGACAGCTGTGTGAAAGAATTCCAGCTCAGCCTTGTTGCCGCTGGTTCATAACGGCCCAATAGCACAAGATATAAAATTGAACAGCCTGTCACATCCAGTTGCAACACTGATATGAAACAGTGACTGCTGAAAGTTAATCACTCTGTTACCAGTGGCATTTCAACACCTGACATGTCTGATATTGCTGATTAAGATGGGGAAAGTAAATACAATATGTGAGAGAAATTTTTGGTGAGAGTATGCCTTGATGGCACCCATAAATTGGGTTATCTCAGGTATTAGATAAGTTATTAGCTACTGTTTCCATCCAAAGCAGTAAGCATGCCAGACATTCATCCCCCTGTAGCATAGGACTATTTCACTAGCTATTGACAGGCACCTAACTAGGATATTTTAAAGTAATAATAGAGGAAACATGACGTCGCAAGCGAACTAAAATGATCAAAGGTGCCATTCATCATTAACTATCCACAGACAAAAGAGCAGATATTTGCGATTTCTTACATGTAACTCAGATATTGCTCTGCCGACAGTATCATTTCTTGATGTAGCAGCAATAGCTAACTTCAGTTTGTGGGCACTCCTATAGTCTTCTCTACACACAGCAGTGCGGAGTTGTAGCTGAAACACAATACACGGCCATCAGGATTTGCAATCTGATAGAAGCAAACGATTAAGAGGAAAAATATCTTGACAAAAAACACAATATGCACATGGTATATCAGCAATGCGCAAAGAATTAAGTTATGCCTAATATTGCCCATACATCTTTTTAATTAGTCATATACAGATACGACACAACCAGCACTCAATGGTTCCAAACAATTCCAGATACAAAAAAAAAACTGGCACACCTAATGAAAAACAATTTTAAAAACATCAAACATCGTATAAAATACAAATAAGCTCCTGGCTCTTCTTTATGTTGCCATGAAGTAAGACCTTTTTGCCATTAATATATGGCAACCAATCATGAAGCTTAGTGGTGTGATTTCAGAAAGGTTGTCCAAACTGTAACTCATATATGATCATTGTTTCTACCATAACTTGTAGTCCCAGCTCTACAATAAAAGCATAGGTGTTCTATCAGTCTAAACCACAGTATGATGCATGCTTTGTAAATCTATTAGATCACTGAGCCTATCAACGGTATGATTGTGAATCTATTAGACCATTGGGCCTATTAACGGTATGATGCATGCTTTGTGAATCTATTAGACCATTGAGCCTATTAACAAAAGCGTATAAGCATTGCAAACCTTCAATACAAATGTTGACACGGTATCTTCCACATGTTGTTGGCATGGTAACAGATGGCATAGGCCATAAATGGAACATGTTATGGTGCTAAGGCCATAAATGGATTGACCTAACACGACATTAGTAGTTTCAACACACGAAAGAACTTTGGCGACTAAGTCACATTGATACTTGAGAAAAAATAAATGTGTCACTCCAAAGAAGCCAGTTTAAGTTTGAGTCTGGCTTCAGTAGTGCTTCAGCTCCCTAAGGAGTAAGTTTCTTCAGAACAGTTAATCGCCATCGATTGAGCATATCCGCACTAGGTAAATTTCTTCAGAACCTAACTCCTTCATGCTACTAGTTCCTAGGATAAGGCAAGTATAGATGGTCTGGCAGAAGAAAGGGGAAATATGGAATTTGGGCATGGTCCATGGAGACATTTGTACTGCTAAACGTTCCATGTTTGTAATCACATGTTAATGAAAAATCAATAACGGTGCCTTTTGTGCAAGCCTCATCCATATTCACAAGTAGTCACTGATCAGTGAGAAAAATCAACCTGCAGTTCATCAACAAGGCACTCGCTCTCCTGAATGAGGGCGAAGTGCTGCTTCCACCTCTCCCAGCTCCACTTCCCTGCTTCCTGCACCACGTCCACCTCCTCACCGTCTTCCTCCACTCCCTGCCCTCTCTCCTCCAGTTCGTGAGAACTCTCCGCTCCCTTCGCGAGACCCGCCTCCTTCGAGGGGTGTGCGGAGGGCCAGTAATTCCCGACGTACTCGCTCCACCGCCGCACGGCGCCCTGGAGGGCATCGTGGAAGAGAGCGTCCCAGCCTCGGCGTGGCTCGCCGCCGGGGTCCGCGCCGGAGCTGCGCGCGCCGCACCGGAACACCGAGGCGGCGTCGGAGGCGCGGCGGGTCGGCGCGGCGCCCGCCAGGCGGCGGACGCGGAGGAGGCGCTGGCCGCGGTGCGCGGCGAGGAATCGGCTAGGGTTGGGGTCCAGCTGCCGCGAGGACGAGGACGAGGAGGGGAAGGAGGCGGCCGTGGCGGGCAGCGGCGCGAGGGGCGCGGTATAGACGGACGCCATGGAGGCAGAGTCAGCACGGCCGCGGAGATGGAAGCCGCCGCGCGACGCACCGGATGAATCGTGCTCGTGCGCTCGTGGCGCGTGGTCGGCTTTGTGTTGTCCCCCTTTCCTGTGGATTGGGTCGAGGGAGGGCGTAACTGATAAGACTTTCGCGGGGAGCAGACGAACCTCGTGGGGGGCGAACATGACGGGTGGGGGGGGGGGGGGGGGGGGGCCCGCCGAGCGAAACCTGTTTGCGGGCCCGGGCTCCGAGTTTTTGCGGCTAGATGTACCTCGCTTGTGTCCTCGGAAAATGCTGTACCCCTCACCGTGTTGGTACAAAAGCCCTGTTTGGATACTAGCTCAGTTAGAGGTTAGAGTTAGATTCTAACCCTGAGCCAACCTGAACTAACTCTAATCAAAGAGGTGTTTGGATGAAAGGGTTAGATTGACAATAAATTCTCTTTCTCAATCATTTGGCTACTTTGGACCCTATTTCCTGCCAGATTTGGCGGAGCGAGCCCTGGCCGAGAGCTGCGTTGGCCGAGGCAGACGGGGACGCGCCTGACAAGGAGCCGCGATGGCCTCTCGCGCAGTCCGCCGGCCGAATCCGTCGTCCCTGCGCGAGGAGCCGCGCTGGCCGAGGCCGACGGGGACGGGCCGCGCAAGGACCCGCGACTGCTTACCGGCGGGCGGACGGGCCGCGGGGAGACGAGGGTGTTGGAATGGGAGGATAGGGGCGGGGCTGCTTATCGGCGACGGACGGGAGCGCGGATACGGTGAGGCGCCTTCACGGGCGGTGCGAGAGGGAGGGAGGGAGAGAACGAGAAGCTTCAAGGAAGTGGGGAGGGATCTGCTGCGGGGAGAGCGAGAGAAAAATGTGTTTTTTAGTGGTTCCGAGAAGAACTAACCCAAATAAGCACCTCTTGGGTGGGTTAGTTTTTTGGGTGGGTTAGATGCATCTAACCCAAACTAACCCCCCTCCCCCCCCCCCCCCCCGCGTTTGGATATTTTTGGGTTAGTTGAGTCTAAACTAACCCAAACTAACTCTAACCTAAGAATCCAAACAAGGCCAAAGGACGATGGTTGGTGGGGTCCGGCCACGTTCTTCAAGAGTGAGGCTTCTCGAATGCACCTCGTGTCGTCCGCGCCGACCGAATGAGCCGAGGGCTCGGGGTCCCGTCCATTTGCGGCAAATTTGACAATTTTAACCTGTGAACGCAATCAGTTCATAAAATGAAATGCCCCTAAAACTATTTTATTCGACTGACCTGGCGCCACACGGTGCAATGCCTAACTCTGTGGAGTTGCATCTCTGTCCAGCATGGCAGCCCCTGGGCCCGCACCCAGCAGTGCAGCGACTCAGAGCTAGGCGCCACACATGTAAAGTGCAGCGCCCAGCCCTTAGGGTTGCACTGTCTGTTACTAGTCGGCTGGCTGGGCCCCCTCCCCCACTCTCCCCACACACACCCCAACCCCCAAAGCATCCCCACCCGAGATTTGCCCCGTCTCCCCTCTCAAATCCTTCCCCAAATCTTTCAAATTTGAAGATTTTGTCCATGGATTTCGAAGTCAAACCCTCCCTCAAGGTAATCTTCTCCGATCCCCTTGTTTTGATCCAAGTAATGTTAACAAATTGCTCATTTGTTGCTAGTTTGGGGAAACCCTAGTTTTGTATGGATCTAGAGATTTGCATGGAGATGTGAGATGTTTGTTTGCCAATTTCCTATGATTAGGCTTGTTAGTATGTTAGGGTTATTCTTATGGGTGTTCTTATGTTGGTGCTAGGGTTAGGCTTGTTAGTATGTTAGGGTTAAGGTTATGGGTGTTGATATGTTGGGGCAAGGGTTAGGGTTGTTGTTTCATATATATGTTAGGGTTTGTATTCCGTGTTAATCCTTGGATTAGTACTCATGGAAGAAATGTTACGTTGTGTTGTTTGAATGCTTATAGGGATGGGAAGAACATGTGTGTTTGTTCATCACGGGGATAAAGACGCCTTCTTGAAAGGCAACATTGAACCGGACCCGGATGAGCTTGACATGGTGTTTGGTAATAGTCCTAACTATGCGGAGCTCTTGCAACAAGTGAGGAAAGATTTGAATTGGATGGACCCTAGTGATGTCGTTGAGTTGGAGGGAAGGCATAATGTTGGTTTTGGAATGCACATCCGTTAGAAGACAATGCGTGTCAACTCGGAGCAACGTTGGGTTGCATACAAGGAGACGGTGGCCGAATCACTAGACAAGGATCTTGAGTTATTTGCAACGAAGAAGGTTGATTCAAGTTTGCATTTGGATCTGAACCGGAACCCCTCCCCTTTGGTTGCTAGTAGCCCCCACCCTTGAACTGAGATGAAATTGTTGAACCTCTTTTGACCCAAGAAGTGAGGCCAACATTGAGCCCGTTACCAAACAACCAAAATGAAGCTTTGCAAGAGGAGAATGATGAGTATGCGGACGATGACAATGAAGTTGATCTCCATGACAATAATGTGGGTGATCTCGAGAAATATCATTTGCAAGAGACACTGGACCATTCCATCCCTTATTCCTGTGGCTATGCATCGGATTCGGATGACGAAGGTCCCGATGAACAAGTTGATGAGGAGGGGTTCACGGTGAAGGAGGCCGAACCTTTCGAGAAGGTATTCGGGCGGGATCACCGGACTACATTGTTCAAGGATGTTAGTCTCGCGGATGAAGCCGTGGTAGATGGTGGCCAAGGTATATCTCTTGGGGTTAGGCTAAGATCTCACCGTGATTTGGAAGACGGCAAGAACGGGATTGCTAAAGTGTCTAAGTTCGAGACCTTCTTGGAATTGAAGATGTGTCTCGACAACTACTCGGTTACGCATTATCGTCCACACAAGGTGGTGAACTCGGACGTCAATGTGCGCTACACGGTTGCATGTGCATTTGAAGATGAAGAATGTCCGTGGATTGTGCGTGCAAGACCATGGAAAGGAGGTCCCACTTGGCACGTAGTGAGTTGTGTGCCAACTCACATGTCCCGAGGCAAAAGGGTGGATGGCAAGGTTGTGTCCCAAGAGACCACAGACAACTCACGTCCAAGTTCATCGCTTACGGGCTCTCCAACTCAATATCCACACTTCCAACAATGAGCATCCAACATGTCATTGACCTTGTGAAAGCCATCTTTCATTACAAGGTGAAATACGGCAAGGCATGGAAGGCAAAGCAAGCCGCATTTAAGATGTTGTATGGTAGTTGGGAGGAAGCATACAACCGAATCCCTAGGTTGTTATTAGCCATGGCCGCCACAAACCCAGGCATTGTTCATGTGGTCGAGCCTCATGGGAAAAACAACGGTTCATGACGGAAGGAAAGTCCGAGTATTTGGCCCTGCATTTTGGGCATTCGAGCAATGCATGACGGCTTTCGAACACTGTAGGCCGGTCATCGCCATTGATGGCACGTTCTTGACCGGACAGTACAAGGGCACCTTGTTGGTTGCGATAGCAGGTGATGCCAATAACCGGGTGTTGCCATTGGCATTTGCTTTGGTTGAGGTGGAGAACAATGATAACTGGGAGTGGTTTTTGCATCTTTTGAGGACGAAGGTGTTACCCGCTCAGAGGGAAAATTGTGTCATATCAGATCGACATCCAGGAATTCTTAACGCGGTGGAGATTGACATTCCCGGGCATGCTCCGTTGCAGCACCGATGGTGCATGAGGAACTTTTGTTCGAACTTCTATAGGGCATGTGGCCTTAAGGAGTTGGCCGATGATCTTCAAGATTGTTGTCTCGCTTTCTCCGACAAGCGGTTCGCCACTTTGTTCAACAAATTGCTCGCACACAAAAAACTTGATCCCAGGGGTCAAGACTTTCTCAATAGGCGCATTGAATACCGAAACAAGTGGGCACGTGCTTTTGATGAAGATGGCCGGAGATACGGTCAAATGACAAGCAATATGGCAGAATGCTTCAATAGGATGCTCAAAGGTGCACGTATTACCCGTGACGGCAATAGTTCAATACACATTTGACAAGATGAATGCGTACTTTCTAAAACACTCAATGGAAACGGATGCACAGATAGCGGGTGAGAACAAGCACAAGTACAAGTACAAGTTCCCACCCAAGGTTGATGAATGGTTGGAATTTCAATCACGGAAGGCAGACTCACAAGAAGCTATACTATATGGCAACGAAGAGTGGAAGTACGAAGTGAAAGAGCCAGGAGGAACCACAAATGATGGCCGCCAACATGAAGGTCGGGCTTTCAAGGTCTCGTTAACACAGTGTGATTGCTCCTGAGAGAGGCCATTGTTGCTTCATCTCCCATGCTCACACTTGTATACCGCCGGTCGCGTTAGGAATGTGGATGTCAATCACCCCCTCACCGTGAGGGAGTCGGAGTTCTCAATCATGACGGTCAAGAAAACATGGGCTCCCCGCTTTCACCCATACTTTGACCAATCACAATGGCCGGAGTACCATGGAGTTCAACTATGGCTGGATCCGGAGTCGAAGGTTGTTAAACGGGGTAGACGTAAGACAAAGAGTCTTAGAGGCGACATGGACGGATGGGGCCATGGTGGCCACCGCGAATCGGGCAACGACCAATTCCAAGAGCCTCGTGAGAGCTCCCGTTGTGGGGAATGCAAAGGTCATGGCCACAACAAAAGAAAATGTACGAAACCAAGAAAAAGGTCCAAGAAAAATGATGCAAGCACAAGCCCACAAGGAGCTACACAAGGTAGCCAACCAAGTGGTAGCCAACAAGTGCCAAGCCAACCAAGTGGTAGCCAACAAGTGCCAAGCCAACCAAGTGGTAGCCAACCAAGTGGTAGCCAACAAGTGCCAAGCCAACCAAGTGGTAGCCAACCAAGTGGTAGCCAAAGAGGATCTAGGCAACTAAGAGGGAGGCAACTAGGACTTACAAGAGGCCCTGGTGGTGGTGGTGGTGGTAGAGCTCGTGGTGGTGGTCTAGGCCGTGGTGGTGGTAGAGCTCGTGGTGGTGGTCTTGGTCGTGGTGATGGTCTTGGCCTTGGTGATGGACTTGGCCGTGGTGGTGGTCAAGGGCAATGTCGTTATAGAGGAATGTTTGGATAACTCGATGGACCATTTCCGTATGTTGCTCACTAACTATAATGTTTCATATGTTCTTGTTGTCCTTATTCACTAATATGTTGCAATGTACAAGTTCTTCCATTTGTTCTTATTGTCATTACTAACTATTATGTTTCACACATTGTAGGTATGGCGGCTTCTCAACCCAACAAACCAACAATGAAGGGAGTGGAGGAGAAGGATGGCGAAGGTGAGATGGCGGGATGGTGGGAGAAGGCCGCGAAGAAGCTGAGAGAGGAGGATGCAGCCGCACTAAAGAAGAAGAAGGAAGAGGAGCTCGAAGAGAAGAGGAAGGAACGAGAGAGAGCAAATTATGAGTGTCGCGCTAGGGAGCATGCATTGAAGAGGAAATGTGAGGAGGCACAGAAGAAGCGTCTGAAGGATTTTCAAGAAAGAACCTTGAAGCTTTGGGCATTCGAAGCTAAAAAAGAGGGAGAACGAGATATTCATGGAGAGGGTGGTTAAGGAGGCTCACTGATGTCTACTACGCAACTTTATTCTTGTAGACACGTGTTGGGCCTCCAAACGCAGAGTTTTGTAGGACAGTAGCAATTTTCCCTCAAGTGGATGACCTAAGGTTTATCAATCCGTGAGAGGTGTAGGATGAAGATGGTCTCTCTAAAATGACCCTTCAACCAAATACAAGAAATCTCTTGTGTCCCCAACACACCCAATACAATGGCAAATTGTATAGGTGCACTAGTTCAGCGAAGAGATGGTGATAAAAGTGTAATATGGATGGTAGAAATATATTTTTATAATCTGAATAAATAAAAACAACAAGGTAGCAAATAGTAAATGGGCACAAAAATGGTATTGCAATGCTTGAAAATGAGGCCTAGGGTTCGTACTTTCACTAGTGCAATCCCTCAACAATGCTAATATAATTGGATCATATAACCACCCCTCAAAGTGCGATGAAGAATCACTCCAAAGTCCATATCTAGCGGAGAACATAAGAATAAATTGTTTGTAGGGTACGAAACCACCTCAAAGCTATTCTTTTCGTTTGATCTATTCAAGAGTTCGTACTAAAATAACACAAAACTATTCTTTCCGTTCGATCTATCCTAGAGTTCGTACTAAAATAACACCAAAGCAAATTCATATTCATAATACTCAATCCAACACAAATAACTTCAAAGAGTGCCCCAAGATTTCTACCGGAGAAACAAAGATAAGAACGTGCATCAACCCCTATGCATAGATTACCCCAACACTACTGCAGGATGCTGCTAACGCGGCACTACGATCAGAGACCCTTCGAGAAACTGTGTGTGATGCAATAATCGCAAACGGTGCTGTATGAAAACTGTCAGAAATGATGCAAAACGTTTGCGATGAATGATACATCAAACACGGTTCAGATTATAGTTGCGTGTGCGATGAGGGGCATATGGTTGATCTGTACGAACTATTTGCGATGAGACAGAACAACAGAAACGGGCAGCCAGATCAAGGTGTGTGCGATATACGGCATACAGTTCACTCCGATGAACCGTTTACGATGAGTGAGGTGAACACAAACGATTCGACGTAACATGATGTGTGTGATACCCGGCAAATAGGTCGGTAATCAGAATTGTGTGCGATCATTATAGACAGCCCATACGATCTTTTTTTGTGAATTATGTGCTCATCAGGGCACACAGTTCAACAAACCAACCTGTTGGCGATAATATAGAAGATCTCTGTCGAATACATATTACTAACCGTCTGCGATGAGATTGACAGGATAAACCGAGATATATACAGTGTGCTTAATTTAGTCCTTCTTCTTGTTGTTGTTCTTGTTGGATGGCCCCGCGACATCGTCTTGGCGAGGACGCTTCTTGCCGCTGACCGTTGGCTTTTCAGCGCCGCCGCCGTCGTCATCATCATTGGTTTCGTCCTCCTCCTCCTCCTCGTTCGACCATTCCTCCTCCTCATCATCGTCGTCCTTTGACGGCTCCTCGTCTGTCTGGTTGTCGTCTGACGACTCCGGAGGTGGCGTCCCTTCCATGAACCGGATATAATCGAGATCTGGGCTCGACGCCGGACTCATGGAAGACGAGCGGGATGATTTCGATGTTGACCTATCATCGGGCGCCAGATTGCTGGTCGAACTGTCGTCCTCGCTATCGCTCGACATGGCTGCAGAGTGTGTGCTAGTGTGTAGCGCGGCCTGTCAGGGACGATGAAGATGGTGGACACTTAAGCGGGGTATGTAGAGAAGAGGAACTGCCAATTGAAGCGGGGATGGAAGCGGGGGTTGACGTATTATCTAACCGCTGATATAATCAACCACAATTATTTGTACCCAGTCGCTCCAAATTCCCGGGGTTGTGCAGGACTCCTATTGGCTATTTGGCTGGTTTCCTTTTTCAGGACAAAAAGAAGGAACGAGTTTTGGGATTATGCACCGGTACTGGTACGAACGGAGTAGGACAGTTGGCAAGCAATACATTGAGCTCTTCTTATTGATAAAGCCAGTAATAATCAAACTAGAAAGGAAAAGAAAAAAGACAAAGAAAAATATCTGCACGAATCTTCGCGTAACATCAATGGCATAGGACCTAGATGTGCATTACTTAGAGCACATCTAGATGTGCTTTAGCAATACTGTCAAACAAAACCCCTAATCATCATTGCAAACAGTGCATAGAACATGGCTAATGCGACAACCACAACTACACATGCTAGTTCCTTCTTGTCTCTTGCTTTCATCTGTGTTGCCTGTGATTGATTCTTTCTTGCTTCATCGTACTGATTGTACATTCCAGATCAGCCAGTTTCTTCTTCAGCTTTACGTTATCTTCTGCGAGCTTGGTGATAACACTCCGAGCCCTGCCATGCCATTCTTCATCCAGCCAGTTAACAAAGGCACAAGCCTCATATCCCTGGCAATGTTAAATAGTATTCTGGATGAGCGGTGGCATTAATTGAAGTAAAATGATGAACTTAATTAGCACTAACCTCTAAGGGGCAACTGAGAAACCGCCTGCCAATGTCGAATCCCTCCGTGCATACATGTCGAGCGGGAGTGTGCCCGTGCACACAACTCAGCTTTTGGTACTTCTCAGTGGCGCAAAACTCGGAGTCGAACTCGTGTTGCGGGAGTCTGGAGTCAAGCTCCGGATCCGACGGCAGATCGCTTTCCTGGGGGGGGGTCATTCAGGACGGATTTAGCAAGGATCTATACTTTGGACATGCTAAAGAAGATCGGGATAGATTGGAACCTGACAGGACGATTCGGATCCGTAGTACACCTGCCTTCTGATGACCTTAGGCAAGTGCTCGGCGGCGATACGAGCAGGAGCAGCCACACCGAAACCATCAGCACCACTCGTCTGCATTCCCCCAATGTCAGCGCCACACGAGGGAATTTGGAGGCTATGTAGGGATTTGGGGGAAATGGGGAAACTGTGGAGATAAGCTAACGGTCGGGAACTACTAATGGCACTATATATATATGTTGTATACGGCACACTGTTTGTACATGTCGTTTGTGTTGGGTATTACAAGGTCACACACAATTTCCGCACCAAACCGTGTGAGAAGACAACGTAGGTTAGACACGGTTGCCGTTACATAACCGTATGTGATGTACTACCCTGTCCATATAATTGAGTTATGGTGAGATACCGTGTAAACAGCCGCTCCGCGGATATCCGTAAAAAAACAGCTGCTCTGCATATAGAGATGGTGGCGGCGGCCTAGGCAGCGGCTACCGGAGAAGAGGTCAATCCTCGGTCGGTGGGCGGTGGCGGCGTCATAGGAGGTCAATCCTCGGTCTACGGCGGGAGATAGGAGGAGCTCAACCATCGAGGTCGGCGGCGGCGTGATTCGAGCACATCCATCGCGGTCGATGGCGGGATAGTGGAGGTCGAACTTCAGGCGGCAGCCGCACTAAGCTTTGCTCCTCGACCCTGCTGTCTCGGCGTGCCGCCGCATCGCGCTTGTCTGTCTACTGGGTGGAGGTCACCGCGCGGCTGATTAATAAGGTATTCTTTTCGTGAGTGGCTTAATTAAGGTATTCAATTCCTAAGTGTAGTGTCGTACTAGTACTCTATGTGTAATTTGACTGGCCATTATTTTTTGTCATTGCACGTCTGGATAACAACATGGAGTGCCCTCAGTAATTATTAAAATAAAACCTTGTGATTTATGCACGCATCTCTGGGCAGCAGTTAATTCGTGTATTAATGTTGTTGTTTTGTTTTTAATTACCATTCGTCTCCTGCAGATGGAACAATCTCGATGGATGAAGAATTGGAAAACCGCAGATTTTATCAGTGGCGTGACAGAGTTCATGAATTTGGCTGAAAGTACAAAGAGGAGAATTGGTGATGCGGATTACATCCTGTGTCCATGTACTGATTGTGCCAATACAGAGTCACATGAAGTTGCAGATGTCCAGATGCACTTAGTCTCTAGGGGATTCATGGATGAATATACACGTTGGACCAGACACGGTGAAGAGGAGGTCATGGATGAAGATACCCAGGGCAGCGAGATGCCAAACCCCGATCAGTGTCACATGGATGTTGAATCTAACATCGGGGCAGAGGCGTCAAGCTACCAATGGAACACCGGAAAGCCGAAACGCCCACTGGAAAACCAAGACGTCCACGCAGATGACGACGATCTTGATATGCCAGATTTTGCTGCTATGATTGCAGATTTTGAGGGCCCAGAAAAGGATATGATTGGGTACAAGGATCTGCCAACCATTGATGCGGACTCCAAGAAAGAATTATATCCAGGTTGCAAAAATAAATACTCCAGGTTGAGTGCCACCCTGGCGCTTCTCAGATTTAAAGCAGCAAACAGTCTATCAAACAAGGGCTTCACACAGATCTTAGGTATTTTCAAAGATATTCTTCCGGAAGATAATGTGCTCCCCAGAAGCACGAATGAAGCGAAGAAAATTGTTTGCCCATTGGAACTTGAAGTACAGAAGATACACGCTTGTGTGAATGATTGTATATTGTACCGTGGTGAGTACAAAGATTTTCGTGCATGTCCCACATGCAAGCATGCACGATACAAGCGCAGGAGAGCAAAGGACAAGTACAAATTGGACGACGAGATCAAGACAAGAATCCCGTTTAAGGTTGTTTGGTACTTGCCTTTAATTCCAAGGTTGAGGCATTTGTTTGCAAACCCTAGAGAGGCAAAGAGGTTGCGGTGGCATCATGATGAGCGAATTGCGGATAGGTTTATGAGGCACCCAAAAGATGGGGCTCAGTGGGAATTAATCGACAACAACTTTGAAAAATTTGCCAAGGATCCTAGAAGTATAAGGCTCGGGGAGTGTACTGATGGGATGAATCCTTTTGGCGATATGAGCACCAATCACAGCACATGGCCGGTGCTTCTGTGCATATATAACCTAGCTCCTTTGTGTATGAAGAAAAAATACATTATGATGTCAATGATTATCCAAGGCTCGAAGCAACCTGGAAATGACATCGACATTTACTTTCAGCTACTGGTAGAAGAACTGCTGACAGTGTGGATAGATGCGCCTTCTTTAAAATGTTATGATGCTTACAAAAAGGAGATTTTCGATCTACATGCGATGCTGGTGCACACCATTCAAGATATGCCGGCATTAGGCAACACATCGGGGCAGAAAGCAAGGGGAGATGTAGGGTGTGTCACATGCATGGATAGGACAGCTAGCAGAAGACTTCCCAACTCGCGCAAAACAGTGTATTTGCGTCATCGTAGGTTCTTGCGGATGAATCACCCATACCGAAAGATGAAAGCTGAATTTGATGGTACGGCAGAGGCAGGTGTGGCCCAAGACCCTATGAAGGGGAGGTGGTCCACAACATGGCTAAAAAAATTAATGTTGTGCTTGGCAAGAACCACCCTTTGATGGTGAATCTAACACCGAAGGATCAAGTGTTTAAGAAGAAATCGGTCCGACAACGAGAATTCACTCTAGTGGTTTCTTTCTGCCAAGCATCATTCAAGCTTGATCCTCATACGGTTAGTGTTTCTCTTCATGCTATGTTTGGAGGTTATGCCCAAGGTCTTAGGGTGCGTCGTCTTAAGGATCGATCTTTCAAGTTCTCGATAGCCTCAAAGTCTGTGGGTTTTGAGATATACAATGCGGGAAAGACAGTGGAAAAAGAATTTGAGATGGTTTTCAATCTTTGGGGTTTTGGAGGCCCAAATTGGCGTAGAGAGGAGCTAGCTTTTTACGCCGAGCAGGATAATGCATGGACTCTGGTTGGTAGAAATGGCAAAGCCGTGAATCCCAACTCCGGCGATCACCGGACGGGTGCTCCGGTCAGAAGGTCAAACAGGTCGGTCTTTGAGAGATTACCGGGTTGCACGTTGAGAGTAGTCATGGGGGTGACTTGATTACCTCTAATGATGTGGCTTCAAACGGGCCACTTATTACACCCCAAGATAATGTGCAGAATCAACGTGCTCGTAAGTACGTGACCTGTTATGCATGCGGGGAGCATGGTCATTACGCGCGAAGTTGCCCGATTCCAAATCTTCCTGGGCTTTGGCCTTTTATCTCGTTTGCTTCTTTTCCGAGCCCACCAGAACTGGCCTGGGCCGAGGGCGTAGTGGAATCTTGGTTCCGTTGTGTTGGGCCGGCACCCCCGATTCGGCAAGTCTCGTCATTTAAGGAGCTGGTAAAGGATCTTTTCCCAAATTTCCAGCCGAGACCCCTCCTTGCCTCCTCGCATTCCACTCCACCTACCAACTCTGCTTCTCCTTCGTCGAGCTCGCCAACTTCATCGTCGTCTCCGGTGAGAGCGGTAGTGCTCCATCAGCCTATCGAGCCTGCGATGGCTAACATTCCTATCGACCCGCAGCTGTTTGTCCCAATGGTTTCCAGATTCAGGAAGTTGCGGGAAGAAATGGGGTTTCCAGAGTCATACTGTCGTGCCGACCCCGCAGGCATGAAGATTGGGCGATTGCAACCATCAATCCACATCCCGATGAGGTATTCTTTCCCAATGTCCGTGACGTTCTTGAAGAGTTTTTGCAAGGGGTGGAAGATGTAGGGTTTAGAGAGATTCAACCCTGTCCTTTTGGTGAAGCCTACATACAGTTTATGCATGTGAGAGATAGGGACAAGTTAATTAGTCAAAGCCCTCATCCTTTCGGTGATGTTTTCATCTCTTTTACCAAGCACAACCAAGGTAGAAACTGGCATCGAGTTCCTTTCAATCACACCTGTTGGCTGCTGTTTCTGGGCGTGCCTTTCGATAACTGTAATACTGAAGATGTTTCTTCTGCTATTTCTAAATGGGGTCGAATAATCAGTTGGGAAAGAGAGGATGCTCTGAGAGGGAAGATTTTGGTTAAATCAAGAGTGACTGAACTTACTGATATCCCTAAGAGTATCAGATGGTCTGAAGGTGAATCTTTCAAGGAAGAATCTTGGACATGCTCTGTGGAGATTTTGTGGAGTGAGATGCTTGGTGGGGGTCCAGCTGATGAAGATCCTTTCCCCCCTCCTGGAGTGGACCCACATCCAATACCTTAGCATGCAAATGACTTCCCTAGATTCCAGCCTGTGCCAATGATCCATGACCAGGACAACAACAATCAAGCTAAAAATGATAACTGGGATGAGTGGGATGAACAGGAGGAAAATGATCACTGGGCCTTCCCACAAAAAAATCAACCAGCTCCAGTGCAGCAGCAAGCTGAGATCCCAGTAGTACCTGAAGATGGTGCTCCTAACAGTAGCATCACAACTACAGTTTCTCTTTCAGAGGGTTTCTACTCCATTACTCATTCTGCTAGTGAAGAAGTCAATCAGGGTGCTCCTGCAGTACACTTGGGACTGGGATTAAACAACATTACCCTGGCTTATCAGGCAGAATCAGAGGAAGTAGAGCAAGCTTTTGATGCAAACTTGGAGTTGGGCAATGCCCAACAGGGGCCAGTTTTGCCTCAGGTGGTTATTGAGCAGCCACAGCAGGTTCAGGCTCCACCACTTCTGCTCCCACAAGATGTGGAATTGCCACACAGTTCCCCCACCATGGCTGCTGATCATAATACAGGGGAACACTCTGAACCTATGACTGCAAATGAGGGGGGCTCTGCAACCCCTGCTCTAATGGGTGCCACTGTCAGTGAACAAATCCCAGAGATGATGACTGACAAGAGTCCAGTAGCTAAGACAGTTGATTCTGGAGAGGAGGTGGACAGAGTTGCTATCAAAGGAAAAGAAAATGTGCCCATAGTGGTGGGAAACTCCTCACTAGGTGACAAACAAGGTACATATGGTCCCCATTCTTCACCTTCTTCACCAAATTCCTTCGATTTCAAAAGTATTGCTGAAGCACATGCTCTAGATGTTATTGATGGTGCTCATTTAATCTCTGAAGAAGGTTTGGACCTCTGGATTCAGAACTTTGCTCCTGCTACACAGGGTGCAGCCAATCGCTACTGGAATCTGGCAATTTGCCGTCTGCCACCTCTTTGCCGTCCGCCAGCTGACGGCAAAGAGCCTCTTTGCCGTCCGCTTCCACAAAGCGGACGACAAAGAATGTGCAGATGGCAAAAAGTCTATTTGTCGTCCGCTGTTTCTTTGCCGTCAGCCAGCTGACGGCAAAGAGCTAAAAGGCAGACGGCAAAGGGCCAGGTGGGCCCCACAGGGCACGACGTGGCTAGGTCAGGTTCTTTGCCGTCCGCCAGCGGACGGCAAAGAGGAGACGACGGGCCGAGCCGTCTCCCCCCCTCTCTCTTTCTCTGTCTCCCCCCCCCCCCCCGCGCGCCCGCCTCTCTCCTTCCCCGCCGCTCTGCCGCCGCCGCCCGCCAGCCCCGCCCCCCGGACCCAGCCCCCGCCGCCGTCCAGCCCTCCCCCCGCCCCCGTGCCCCGTCGCCTCACCGCCCTGCCGCGCCCCGTCGCCGGAGAGGCCTGCGCCGGGCCGCCCCGGTGTCGGACCCCTCCCCGCAGCCCTACGCCGCCCCGCCCCGCTGCCGCCCTCCTCCCCGCGGCCCCTGCACCGCCCCGCCCCACCGGCCGACCTTGCCCTCCACCGGCGATCCCCTGCAGGTTTGTTCTTCCCCCCTTTTTAGTTTCTTTTAGTTTAGTTTCTGTTTTAGTTTTAGTTTTAGTTTTAGTTTTAGTTTAGTTTTATTTTCAGTTTAGTTTTAGTTTTAGTTTATTTTATTTTAGTTTATTTTAGATTAGTTTTAGTTTTAGTTTAGAAGAAGAAGAGGAGTAGAAGGAGGAGGAGGAGGGAGGAAGAGGAGGAGGGAGAAGAAGAAGAAGAAGAAGAAGAAGAAGAAGAAGAAGAAGAAAAAGAGAAGAAGGAAAGGAAAAAAGAGGGCGCCCGGGGACGAGCGGGTTATGGGTTCCTCGGTGTTGATGGAACCCTAAATAGCAAGTATCGTCGGTGCGAGATACATGTGGCCGTCGATGTCGAATACTACATCCATGTCCCACAAGTGACGCCGACGTCCGGTGTCCCAAAGCAACTGTTCTCGGCGTCGATGGCGGTCGAACACCATTGCGAATTTGTCTGGCAGCCTCTGCGATGACGATTAAAAGGCAAGTGTTGAAACTTGAAACACCCAAACTGACTCAAGTTGGTTTGGTTGTTTGAAATTTCAAAACTTGGCTTTAATCCTCATCGCAGAGGCTGCCAGACAAATTCACCAAGGTGTTCGACCGTCATCAGCCACCGGAACTATTGTTGCGGGACGCCGGGCGCCAGCTTCACTTGTGGGATGTGGATCTAGTGTTCAACGCCGAGCACCACATGTATCTCGCACTGATGATACTTGCTATTTAGGGTTCCATCGACGCCAAGGACCCCCTAACCCGCTCATCCTGTTGTAAAAATTTAGTTAGGTCGACGGAAGAAACAAAATTGCTATGTTATTCATCTTTCGATTTAAATGTGCAGTTATTTCGTCGCTGCGAGGGTCTGGTGTTCGACGAGCTCTGCCCCTGCGTTCGTTGGTGAGCACAAATGACATCTCCTCCTCCCCCCTTCATTTGCTCTGTTCCGATCTTCGTGCCGATGAAACTTGCTAGCTATAGGTGTCAATCATCAGTATGCGTAACCACTATGCATCTCCCGTTCGAAAGGGTTACATCTATAAATATGGATGCATTTGCATATTTATAATCGTGATTCTTTCAAATTGTCCAACGTTATCCATGGACAGCCCGAGTATGTGTAGATTGGGTTCGTTTTCCCATATGCTCTGCTTCGGATCCGATGCAGAATTTCGTCAGTGCCTCCCTGTTGTTCTCCGGGTACACATCCTCTCTGCTTATTGCCGAGACGTGTATCAGGAGAACAGCGGGGAGGTGCTGCCAAAATTTTGCGTCGGATCCGGAGCAGAGCATGGGAAAATGAACCCAATCTACACATACTCGGGTGGGATTAGGACCTATCTTTACCTATTAGCGTGTAGGTTGCATGGACATAATAAAACTAACAAACTCCATTAACTGATGGATATGGTTTGCTTAATTATGTATATATTTCTTGTGTGTCCAGTAGGAAGTCAATATGAGTGATCGTGCATGGATGTACACCGGTTACACTAGTCAGAAAGTTTGGACCGAGGAATGGTTAACAAAAACCAAGGGGTTTGTTAGAGCCGCATTTGCAAATGGTCAGGAATTAAGCTGGTGCCCCTGTGCCCGTTGCGACAACTATAAAAAGAGGGACGAGCTTGAAATGAGTAAAGACCTGCAGAAGTTTGGTTTTATGCCTGGTTACACGGTCTGGACTTTACATGGTGAGTCTGCCCAACGTGCCAGAGCCGAGGTGGTTCGTCGTCGCACCGACGAGCATGGTACCGGGACCGCAGACATGGTGCAAGACTTTGACGATGCTCGGGACTCGGACGAGGAGATGGAGGAATCTGCAAAGGCCTTCACTGAAATGTTGGAGTCCTCAAAACGTCCTCTCCACGAGCACACTGAGCTTTGTCAGCTGGATGCCATCTCACAAATAATGGCTCTGAAGGCTCAATTCAACTTGGGCAGAGAATGCTACGACGTGATGATGACAGTATTCGGACGATTTCTACCCAAAGGCCATGTGCTACCTCCAAACCTGTACTAGCAGACAAAATCCTCCGTGCTCTTAAGACGCCCTATGAGAAGATACATGCCTGTGAGAAAGGATGTGTCTTATTTAGGCTTCAGTATGAGGACTTGAACTATTGTCCCATTTGCAATTCTTCCAGGTATGTTGTGGTAGACAACGGTATGGGTGAGAAGACGCGGACCAAAATACCCGTTAATGTTCTTTGGTATATGCCAATCGTACCAAGACTTCAACGTCTTTTCATGGTCGAAGAGACGGCCAGACAGATGACATGGCACAAAACGGGCAAAAGAACCGAACTAGATGCAGATGGGAATGTGATGATGGTGCACACATCGGATGGTGAAGCGTGGAAGCGCTTCGATGCATTACATAAGGAAAAAATGGCAGATCCAAGGCATCCTCGAGTCGCAGCACAGATGGGTTCAGTGTGTTTGGTCAGATGGCAACCCAATACAGTTGTTGGCCCGTGTTTGTCATTCCACTCAATCTCCCCCCGGCAGATTATGCAAAGAAAGAAATTTTCCTGACGTTGATAATTCTAGGGCCCAACTATCCGGGGAAGAATATGAATGTGTACATGCAACCACTTAAGGACGAATTGCAAGAAGCTTGGGATAATGGGTTCAAGACATACGATGCCTTTAGCAAACAGAACTTCATAATGCGTGCCTGGTACATGTACTCGACGCATGACTTGCCGGCGTATGCGCTATTCGTTGGTTGGTGTGTGCATGGAAGGTTCCCGTGCCCCACATGCAAGGGAGCTCTTGAGTTTCGTTGGATGACGGCAGGGCACAAGTATAGTTGCTTCGACTTGCATAGACCATTTCTACATCCTGGCCATAAGTTCAGGAAAGACAAGAAGAACTTCATCAAAGGTAGAGTTGTCAAACACTCTGCACCACCTGCGTTGACAGGCCAACAGACCCTAGATCAGTTAAACACTCTCGAGCCAGATCCAAAACGTCTAGGGTATTTCAAGGGGTATAATAAGGAACACGCCTGGACTCACAAGACATGCTTCTGGGATCTGCCTTACTTCAAAGACATCCTTTGCCCACACAACATCGACGTGATGCACAATGAAAAGAATATCGCCGAAGCCATTTTTGGTACATTGTTCGGCATAGAGGGGAAATCAAAGGATAATACTAAGGCTAGAGTCGATCAGGAGGAGCTATGTGATAGACCATTACAAAGCATGAAAGAACTGAAAGGAAAGGGGAACTGAACGAAGCCAAAGGCATGGTTCAATCTTGGAAGGCCAGCTATGAAGGAAATTATTTTGTGGGTGAAAATGCAGTTGATGTTCCTTGATGGGTATGCAGCAAATCTAAAGAGGGGAGCGAGTCTTGAAAAATTGAAAATATTTGGTCTAAAAAGTCATGATTGGCACATATGGATTGAGTGGATAATGCCGGTGATGTTGCGTGGCTTCATCCCTAAGGATGAATGGCTAGTACTAGCAGAGCTGAGCTATCTCTTCCGTGTTCTTTGTGCGAAAGAACTATCGCCTGGCCTCCTAGAAGAAATGGAACAGTTGGCGCCGGAGTTGATCTGCAAGTTAGAGAAGATCTTTCCGCCAAGCTTCTTTAATCCAATGCAACACTTGATTTTGCATCTCCCGACCGAGGCACGGTTGGGGGGGGGCCCGTGCAAAATCGTTGGTGCTACTCAACTCAGAGGATGCAGAAGACGCTTCGAGCAAAATGTAAAAATAAACATAGAATAGAAGCATCGATGGCGGAGGCATTCATCACTGAGGAGGCGGCAAACTTCGTGACAGCACACTATGAAGCCAAAAATCGTCATTTGCATAATCCGAAGCCTCGGTACAATGCTGACGAACCTCAAAAGGGTCAATTCAACCTCAGCCTATTCAAAGGGAATCTCGCACCAGCCAGTGGTTGGAAACCAGTAAGGTTGGATGTTGAAGAATGGCGGACCATTTCGTTGTATCTCTTCAACAACCTAACAGAAGTGCGGCCGTACATCGAGTAAGATCTTGGTACATTGTTTCACAACTTCTAATTCCTTTGAACTTCTCTTATTCATGGATATTTGATGCAGTCGATACGTCGCCATATTCTCATATGGAGCGGTGATCCAAAAGGATTCCGTCGAAGAGTATGAGCTTCTGGCAAAACAAGGAGCCGAATATCCCGGTTTCATCTCTTGGTTCAAAAAAACGGTAATTTCCATTAGACCCTTTCTTTTCTTTGGCTAATTTGCGATAATGCAACAATCCTTTTGTATTAAACTTGTAGGCTAATTCAGAGATTATGGATGCCGAATTGAGACAAGTAGCTAATGGTTTTGACTATAAGGTCCGTTCATTTGAAAAATACGACATCAACGGGTATCGCTTTCGTACCTATGGCAAAGAGCTATCTATGGCCGACCGAAAGTCTACAATTTGTTGTGTCTCTGCTATCAGCGAAGGAGGTATCGAGTATTATGGAAGAGTTGAAGCAGTTTATGAACTTGAATTCTATGGTGAAAACCCACCAAACGTCATAGTCTTCAGATGTTATTGGTTCCAGCCGAGGGAGACTAGAAGGACTCATGAACATATAGGGCTAGTCGAAATCAAACAAAGCACCCATTTGGATGTTCCCGATGTCTATATTACGGATCAACAGGCAACCCAAGTTTTCTATCTACTGTGGGCCTGTCAAAGTGATCCAAATCTCAGTGGTTGGGACGTTGTTTATGAAGTGCCGCCACGTGTTAGACCACCTCCCCCCAATGAAAAGGATTATGAACCTCACATTAACCAAGACACATATGACAAAGAAGAATTCTTCCAAGAAACACGTCTTTCCAAAAAATGTTTCAAGAACCGCTCTACTCCACCCCAGAACATTAAAGTAGACAACGATAGTGAATCCGACTTCACCCCTGAGCCGGAACAAGAAGAGCCAGAAGAAGAAGTTACTGCTGCAGATGACCTGTCAATGCTTGAACGATTACGTAAAGGTGGCCTTCCACATGATGATGCATTTATTAATGATGATGATGAGCACGTCATTACCGATAGTGATGATGATGCTTTTATTAATGATGATGACGAGCACTCATTACCGATAATGATTATTAGGTATTCAAAATTTTATGTTGTACTTGATTTATATAGTAATTTATATGATTGTATGATTTATATAGTTGGTATTTATATTTTTCTTACTTTGTACGATTGTTTCTTATACATAGTACCATGGTCTTGATTTTCGTCCCGGTCGGCCCTCGCCCGCTTTATGATTCGGATGTGGTAAATTCTCTTTCATAACTATTTGTTGCATTTCGCATTTATGACAATTATGGCCATCAAGTTGACATAGAGATATTTTAATCTAGGAGGTATGTGAACCGGAATTTGAAACGGACCCTCTTGTCGAGAAGTTAAATTTAGTTGAAAAAGAAAATGAGTATTTGAAAGAAAAAATTAAAAGAATTGAAGAAGAGAAGATGACATTGGAGTTGTATGTTGCCAATGTCATCGATGATCACAAGATGAAGATGAATGCAATGCGCTTGAAGATGGATGCAATGCGCCTGAAGCTTAAGAAGATTAGAAAATATGCCATTGATAATGAGGCTTGGTATCATTATGCCGTTGGATCAATTGTTACCTTAGTTGCGATCTTCATCACATTTGTTGTGATGAGGTAAGTTTTCTCTAGTGTTTTGCTTTACAAATGGATACTTAGCTTATTTTCCTCCTAAATGGCATAATTACCTAAGTTAGATAAAAAATAAGCTATACTTAGCTTATTCAGTTCATTTATGACATACTTAGCATACTTAGGTAAAAAATGGCATGATAATCTTTGTTAGCTCCAAAATGATATAGACTTAGCTTATTTTCCTCGAAAATGACATGATAACCTTACTAAGCTCCAAAATGACCTATTTACCTACCTTAGCTCTAAAATGACCTACACTTAGCATTTTTACCTAGCTTAGCAATAAAATGACATTTTTACCTATCTTAGTTAGAAGAAGAAGAAGATAAAGAAGAGGAGAGGAGAAAAAGAAAGAGAAGAAAAAAATGTTCTTCTTCTTCGTCTTCTAACTAGTCTTCTTCTTCTTCTAACTTTCATCTTTCCCAATTTGCAGATTTGCTTTACATGAGGAAGCTTGGATTCATGGAGTGTACTATTCTTCTGGTGCTTCCTTGTTGTTTATGAAAACTTGTTTGGATATGTATGTCTATATGGATATGCTGTTCGAAACTTGTTTCTGGTTATGTATATATGGATCTGTTGGACTTTGTTGAACTATGTTGTTGGATTGGATGAAATATGTTGTTGGACATGCTGTTGGATATGTATGCATGTATATCTGTGTTTGAAACCCTGTCTAATTAATGGCATTTAAATAAAAATAGGGGATATATAGCCTCTTTGCTGTCCGCTAGCAGACGGCAAAGAGCTTTGCCGTCTGCTAGCAGACGACAAAGAGGACACGTGGCAGTCACCTGTGCAAACTGGGAACACTGGTTGCCTATTTGGTCATTTTGCCGTTTGCTGGCAGACGGCAAAGTGACAAGCTATGCCGTCTGCTGGCGGACGACATATCTGGACATGTGGCAGCTTCCCAGTGCTGCCTAGCTAGGCTCTTTGTCGTCTGTCAGCGGACGACAAAGAGCTTTGACTCTTTGCCGTCTACTGGCAGATGACAAAGAGCGTCGTTAACCCCCTAACGGCTTTCACACCACCGCACTGCCGTCCGCTGTCTTTGCCGTCTGCTGGCCTCAGATGGCGAACGGCGTAATCGTTTGCCGTCCGTTTCTAAGAAGCGGACGACAAAGAAGGCCTTTCCTGGCACGTGTTCATCCGGATAGTTTGCCGTCCGCTAGCGGACGGCAAAGAAGCTAATTCCAGTAGTGAATACTTTCAAGATTGAGATCCCAATAAGTTGGTTTAATTTCATAATCCACCTTCTATTAACACCTAATAAGTTTGGCTGGGTTATGCACCTATTGAAATCTAAACTGTGGACTGTTGACAGCAAACTGTAATGCTGAAGAATCTATCACTTTCCATATACCTGACAATTGCATAACATCTCAGGCACCCTGTTGCAAAGAAATATTCCAAGGAATTGGGAAGGATAATGAGGGTATTAGCCCTGCTGCACACTCCTCTACTGGTGCTGGGAGTCCTCTGCAGCAGCTTTCCCCAAATAAGGTGGCTCTGCCATTGGGTGAAGCTTTATCCAGGAAAAGAAGAGAAAAAGTGCCTCTGGTGGAAACTGAGGTAAGAAGAAGTGACAGGATTAAAAAAGATAATAATGGGTATAGGAGGAAGTCGTGTGATTTTAAAGCTTGTTTGCCATGCAATGCTGTTCCTCCAATTCTTCCTAATAGAATGGTCAAAAACCTGACAAAGTCTTTCTGTAAGGTGTCTGAGGAAGAAACACATGAGAAGTTGTCCAAAAAACACAAGAAGAAGGGACAAGAGGAGGTGGCCAAGGTGTCCAAGGCCACTGGTAATGCAGAACAGCCCAATGATGTGTAACTATGCACGCACAACACATCCTAAGCACCAGACAAGAACTACTTCAATTCCCTAGTTTGGTTAAGGAGATATGTAGGCTGTTTATGATCATCTCTGTCTTTTGGTGTAACAATAATGGTTGTGGTACTACTTGGTTTCTTCAGCTTCATATTAGGTGGTCAGAAAAATGTTGTGTGTGTCTTAAGGACTACTTTTTGTTGGCTCAGTATGACACGCATGTTTTGCAAGCTTTGAAATTTTACTCTGCTCATAATAGTTGTACCATTCTCCCCTATGTGAGGAACATGGGGCTGGCATTCTATGACAATGCACAATTCTCCACTACAAGGCAAACTACCAAGGGTTGGTTCTTGGTACTTCTCAGAAATCAGATTGTATTAAACAATGAATAACAACAGATCATGGAATATACTGAACTGGAATGTCAGGGGTATAAATTCTTCAGATAAATGGTTAGCCATCTGAAGTAAAATTGAGGAAAGTGCAACTGGTATTGTCTGTATACAGGAAACTAAGAGAGAGAACTTTGATCTGACATATATTCAAATTCTGTCCCCAAAGATTTAATAAATTTGAATTTCTTCCCTCAATTGGGGCTTCTGGAGGTATTGTGACTGCTTGGAATGAGACTCTTTTTACTGGGGAAATGATTTCTCAAAACAAATTCTCTCTCTCTCTCAGTGCAATTCACTTGTAAAACCACCAACCATAATTGGATTCTCACCAATATATATGGGCCTTGCTCTCCTAAGGACAAACTGGAGTTCATTGACTAATTCAGTTCAATCCAAATGCCTACTGACACAGACTGGATAATCATGGGGGATTTTAACTATATCAGATCTCCTGAGGATAGAAATAAACCAGGGGGTGATGTTAATCAAATGCTTCTTTTTAATGAGGCAATCAGCAATTTGGGACTGGTAGAGTTACCTCTAAAAGGTAGGCAATATAGCTGGAGCAACATGCAGGAAAATCCACTCTTGGAAAAATTAGACTGGTTCTTTACCTCTGCAGCTTGGATGACCTCCTTCCCTGATACAACTGCTCTTCCTTTGGCAAAACCAATTTCTGACCATCTCCCATGTATGATCAAGATTGGTACTCACATTCCAAGGTCACAGGTTTTCAGGTTTGAGAACTATTGGTTGAAACATAACTCTTTTTGGACATTGTATTGGCTGCCTGGAACATTCCTGTTGGTTTCACTGACCCTGCAAAGAAAGTCAATGCTAAGTTTAAGAACTTAAGGAGAGCAATCAAATTGTGGGCCAAGAGTCTCTCATGCCTTAAGAAACAAATCGAAGAGTTAAATGCTTGTATATTCATTTGGGATATGATTGAGGAATTCATAAATCTCACTCTATTTGAAACAAACTGCAGGTCACTATTGAAGGAATATTTGCTAGTTGTGCTAAACAATCAGAAAATTTACTAGAAATAGAGAGGGAAAATAAAAGGTGTAAAATTTGGTGATGAAAATACCAAGTTCTTTCACACTAAAGCTTCCATCAACCTTAGGCACAACAAGATTGCAATGCTGCTTAATGAGGATCAGATTGAAATAACTGACCATGAGGGAAAGGCTGCTATTTTGTGGGAGGCATTTAAACAAAGGCTTGGCCACTCAAATGGACACACAATGCACTTTGACTTGCAAGATTTATATGAGCACAGAGCTGACCCTCAGATTTTTCATGACCTGGAGCAACCTTTCACACAAGAGGAAATTGAAGAAGTAGTAAAAAACCTTCCTAATGACAAGTCCCCAGGTCCAGATGGTTTCAATAATGAATTTCTTAAAGCTTGTTGGGGGATTATAGAGGAAGATATTACTGAACTCATCCTGGCTTTCCATGCTGGCACTGTTAATCTTGAGAGTATTAACACTTCATATATAACCCTTGTGACAAAGAAGGATGTGCCTCTAACTCCAAATGACTTCAGACCAATCTCTTTACTTAATGGTGTGCTCAAAATCATCACCAAGTTGTTAGCCAACAGGATCCAAAAAGTGATCCTCCAAATGGTTCATATTAATCAATATGGTTTCCTCAAAGATAGAATGATCCAGGACTGTCTTGGCTGGGCCTATGAATACATCCATCAGTGTCACAAATCAAGAGAGGAGATGCTAGTGATTAAGCTAGACTTTGAAAAGGCTTTTGATACAATTGAGCATCATGCTATAATTGATATTCTAAGAGCTAAAGGTTTTGGAGAAAAGTGGATCTCTTGGACTAATCACATTTTTACATCTGCATCATCTGCAGTTATGCTAAATGGTGTCCCTGGTAAGAAATTCTACTGCAGGAGAGGTGTGAGGCAGGGTGACCCTTACTCACCTTTGATTTTTGTCTTAGCTGCTGATCTGCTACAATCCATTCTTAACAAAGCCATGAGATTAGGGATTGTGACCCCTCCTTTGCAAGTCAATCCATGCCCTGATTTCCCAATAGTTCAATATGCTGACGACACCTTGGTTCTCATGAGAGCAAATGCTAGGCATCTCATTTGTCTCAAGTCTCTATTGAATACTTCTGCAAAATCCACAGGTTTGAAAGTGAATTATGGGAAGTCCAGCATGGTGCCCATTAACATTGCAGAAGACAGAGTTAGTATTTTCACAAATACCCTGCAGTGTAGCAGAGGAGTATTCCCTTTTACTTACTTGGGATTGCCCTTGGGAATCCACAAACCTACTGTGGAGCAATGTTTGCCATTAGTACAAAGAATTGCAAAAAGATTAGCTGGGCTCTCAACCTTCATGACACAAGCTAGAAGATTACTCTTGGTAAAATTAGTACTGACATCTCTCACAATTTTCTTCATGTGCTGCCTGGATGTTCCTGTCACCATCAAGCAACAAATCATCAAATATCTGCGGCACTGTCTATGGAGAAGCCCTGATATGGAGGATCGCAGACCTGCCCTAGTTGCATGGAAAACTGTTTGTAGACCAAAAAACCAA
The DNA here is from genome assembly GCF_002575655.3 of Aegilops tauschii subsp. strangulata. Lineage (NCBI taxonomy): Eukaryota > Viridiplantae > Streptophyta > Magnoliopsida > Poales > Poaceae > Aegilops > Aegilops tauschii. Next base: position 232,957,578 of record NC_053035.3, on the reverse strand, counting down.
GGAGGGCTTGGTGTTATGGACATCTTCACACAGAACAAGACTCTACTTATGAAAAACCTCCACAAGGTTTACAACAGACATGATATTCTCTGGGTACACCTCATTTGGGAGTCCTACTATAGTAATGGGGAATTACCAGGAGACACCATGGTTGGGTCTTTTTGGTGGAAGTCTAATTTGGCACTCATTGATCAGTACAAAGCTATTGCAAGATGCAATATAGGGGATGGCAAAAGTGCCCTCTTTTGGGATGATTGTTGGCATGATTTTGTGTTGAAGCACAAGATTGAGTACCTCTATTCTTTTGCTCGAGGTACGACCATAAATGCCCACCAAGTGATTCACACTGAGTACCTGCAAGACCTGTTTCACTTACCTTTGACAACCCAAGCCTATGAGGAATTTCTGGAAATGGAGAATATATGTATCACACTAAGAACTTCAGAGCACTTGGAACTCCAAGACACATGGAGTTATATTTGGGGTAATGAATTTTACTCTTCCATGAAGGCATACAATGTATTAGTTGGATTTAAACAAACTCCCCCTCATTTCTGTTGGATATGGAAGAGCTCTTGCCAGCCAAAGCACAAGGTGTTCTTCTGGATGCTGCTACATGACAGAGCCAACATAAGAAACCTGCTGGGAAGAAAGAATTTTGTGCTGGAAGAATACAACTGTGTTGTGAGAAACTGTCAACAGGAAGAGGCTCTGCACCACCTCTTTTGGAGTTGCCCCTTTGCAGCACAATGTTGGGATTTCATTTGCCCTAGCAGGGCACACAACTTGTCAGTCTTAGAAGCTTTTCAAGATCTCAAAGACAAACTGAACAAGCCTTTCTTCATGGAGATCATCATTCTTGGATCCTGGGCTATTTGGATTTCCAGAAATAACAAAAAATTTGAGCATATTAACCCCTCCTTCCAGGGTTGGAAGTTCATTTTCTTGGAGGAGCTGAAGCTGTTAAGATACAGGATGAAGAAAAGTATGCTCAACAGTTCTCTGCATGGTTGGAGTCCATCTTGTAATTGGTCTTTTCTTGTGGTTCAATAGGTTGTTTAGCTTTTCTCTTTTTTCTTTTTTTTGCTTAGCTAGTTAGTCCTTTAGTTTAGTATTCCTCTAGCTTACCTCAAGCCTTTGTATTAGACCTCTCTTAATTTTAATAAAAGTTGCAGTGGGGTTTTTACCCTACTGTTTATAGTAAAAAAAATACCTTACTGGGAGATTCTACGTGTACGTCACTGCATCGATGTCATGCACGTAGAGAAGAACGTATGTGAAAGCATCCTTGGTACTCTGCTCAAGATTAAAGGTAAAAGAAAGGATGGTGACGGTTCACGGCTCGATATGCTTGCTGATCAATCACAACGCAAGAGTGAAGCAGAAGATGATGACAAATTCATCAAAGCTCGTCAGAGTTACAATTTCAGTACAAAAGAAGCAACACAGTTCTTCACCTATTTGTTGTTAGTTAAGACCCTCTTCCTACTGCGCAAACATCACAAGTCTCATGGATGTGAGCTCAGGTAAAATGAAGTTGGGACACATGAAGTCACATGATTGCCACGTAATGTTGACACAAATCCTCCCGGTGTCCATCAGGAATCTGATGGACAAAGATATAAGAAACACACTCATTGACCTGTGTGATTTCTTCAACAAACTATGGCATAAAGTTGTAGATCATGAAGAGTTGGATAATATGCAAGATGATATTGCAAGAATATTGTCCAACCTAGAGATGTTTTTCCCACCGTCATTCTTTGATGTCATGGTCCATCTCTCTGTGCACCTTGTCGACGAGATAAAGTATTGTGGTCCTGTGTTTCTTCGCAACATGTATCCCTTCGAGCGGTTCATGGGAATACTGAAGCGCTTTTGTCGGAACTGAAACCATCCAGAGGCAAGCATCCTACAAGGTTATACCGCGGAGGAGGTGGTTGAGTTTTGCACCGAATACATGAAACAAAGACCTATAGGTTTTCCCCTCTCTCGCAACGAGGGAAGGCTGAAAGGTAAGCCGGTCCTTGCTGGCACGCAAATGGCTGCACCCGGAGAATTGGCAGAGAAGGCCCATTTGACGGTACTGCTTAACAACCCAGTTCTCATCGCTTATGCCGAAGAACACTTGGCGGAGATACGCCAAAGCTTCTTACCAATGGTGCCTTCATCAGAAGTGGAGATGAAGGAGCACACTAAGAAGTACGCCGAATGGCTGAAGAATCGTTTGGCACAAGCATCCATCGATGACATTGCTACGTGGTTGGCACAAAAGCCATCACCTACGGTGTTGACGTACCAAGCATATGACATAAATGGATACACGTTCTACACTGAGGAACGTGATAAGGAGACCTCATATCAGAACAACTCTGTGAGAATAGAATGCATGACTGTAAATGAAGCTGATAAAAGGGTATACTAAGGAACCATCAAAGAGATTTGGGAGCTTGACTATGTGAAAGTTAAGGTGACATTATTCAGGTGCGGATGGATCCCTCTTGGTCAGGTAAGGATTGATGACTACATGAAGACCTGTGTTAACAGGACAACGATGGCATATCACGCGGACCCATTCATTCTTGCCAGCGATGCTACCCAGATTTTCTTTGTGGAAGACCCCTTGCATAAGAACGGCCATTTAGCGATGCATGGGAAGAGAAGGGTACTGGGTGTCGACGATGTTGCCGATCAGGACGAGTATGATGAATTTGATGAGTTGTCAGCCAAGGGACCGCACTCCAGTGCAACAGAGAAGCGTAAAATCATCAAAAAACCCCAAGTTCATTCGGGGTCAACTTAATGATCCCAGTTCCCCCATGTACATGGGAATTAAGCCATAAGACTAGTCTTTATGCCTATCCTGCAACTTAATTCGTTCAATTTAGAACTGTCGCGTGTACTCAATTTGTGAGTTATGCCCGATTTTCTGTTGATGTAAGAACCGTTAATATGTTGACCTTGATATGCTGTCAGCTCAGGCAATGAATATGAACTGTTTTTTGTTATTATTATTATTATTATTATTATTGTTATTGTTATTATTATTATTGTTATTATTATTATTATTATTATTATTATTATTATATCATAGAGGTAGCACACTCAATCGATCTCACTATAGTATGTGTGAACAAAAATATGCAATCTGGTTTGTGAATAGCACACGATTCGTTGATGAAAGCCGTGTGCCGACCAAACCCGCCACCCCGCCCACGATATGAGTCGTGCTTTCTGATTGTCCAGAACCCAAACCCCACGGATCGTTTGTCTGCACCGTTGGATGCTCCCAGATCGAACGGTGATCCTCATCCCTTTCGACAGCACATGCAGGTCCGGTTGTAATTTTATTTTTATGCACAAAATGCACGTTAATCTCAAAAAATGTCTTAAATATAGCTAACGATACCTGAAATGCGCCAGAAAATCAAACCCGTGGTATAATGGTGATTGCGTACCGTGGAAATTTTTATGAGGCCAAACGATGAAGTCACCGACCACAGGAGTTTGAATTGACACGTCTCCTTTTGAAAAACCTTGATCCTTCATGTGAGATGCTCCGGTTTGAAAGGAGCAGTCATCAAAACTTGTGCCGAACTTTACCAATTTTTTTCCACGGGGTCGTGAGAGCACGCCACAGGCACACATCGATTTTGATGATGTCCGAACTCCATCTGAATTTTCTGTAATGAAAATACCAACTAGGCCTATGCCAGTGGCCGCACCTCGCGGCCGAAATGTTTGAAACTTCTCCCCGCTTCTCGAACAAACGGATGAAAACTCACAAAGCGATGCACAGATGATCTGTACACCTTTGCTAGGCTGATAGTAAGGGGGTATCATAGCTAGTATCATGCATGCCAACTAGGCAATTTTGATGAGCTGTCATAGAATTAATTAAATGAATAAATAGAGGGTTAAGTATCATATCATGAAACCGTATCATAATAAATGTTATGCTACTATGTGTCATGCATGACAATATAATAAAGTACTACATATGATACTAGCTACTCTATGATACTACGCATTAGAGCAAGTAAGTACACAATAGAGTGACATAAGACTAGCGACAATGGGTAGTAACATAGAATGTTACTACTCTATGTTACCACCTCTATAGTGGGGAGTAACATGCAACACTTCATTTATTAGGCTATAGACTCATCTTGCCTTGAGATGCGTGATGTTAGTCGGACTAGCCACAATGGGTAGTAACATAGACTAGTAACATGCCCATGTGTTACTAGTCTATGTTACTACCTCTATAGTGGGGAGTAACATATATGTGTGGTAACATGCAACACTTCATTTATTAGGCTATAGACACATCTTGCCTTGATATGTACATGTGATGTTACTCATACTACTAGTAACTAGCTATGTTACTACTTTCCTCTCTTTCTTCATTTATTGCTTGCTACATCATCTACTTAATTTATCTAGATATGTGTGATGTTACTATCTATGTTACTCCCATTGTGGGTAGTCTCATACTATAGTAAGACTATACCTACAGTGGGAGTAACATAGGTACATAGTAACATCACACATATCCACTTTCCTCCATTTCTTCATTTATTGCTTGCCACATCATCTATTTTATCTAGATATGTGTGATGTTACTACCTATGTTACTCCCACTGTGGGTAGTCTGGCTATAAGGAATAGAATAATATATATGTGCTTATTAGTTGGAGGAAAGAGAAGAGAAGCGGGCTCTTGGTTAGTAGAGCCAGCTGCAACACGAGACCCAAGGCACTTTGTGAGGATGTAAGGTGGGCCAACTATTGATAAACTAGTACATATATAAAACTTATTATTGTACATGCACGCTAAGAGGTTGGCTGTATATGACATGCAACTTCTTATAGCCGACCCTTGGCTGTATTATTAACCATGCTCTTAGTGAGGTAGCTAGTACATCATAGACGACTAGCTAGTATCAGACTAGCCACAGTGGGAGTAACTTCAGCAGTAACACCGACTCCAACTCAGCAAACTTGCTTATGTGGCAATAAGTTAATGAGGAGAGAGATAGTTTCAGTAACTTAACTAGTTACTGTAGCATCACATGTCCCAATGCAATATGAGTCTGTAACCTAAGAAATGAAGCTTTGCATGACACTACACTTATGTTACTACCCACTATGAAGGTAGTAACATATATAGTCTAGGGATATGTGTATGTTACTAGTGTACTACTCTCCATTGTGGCTAGTCTCATACTCCCTCCTTTCCGGTTTAGGCTGGTTGTAATGGTATTATCATAAGCGGTATCATGCATGCCAACTAGACTTTCTGGATGATGTGGCACACAAGAGAGGATGTGGTATCATATCATGATATCGTGTCATATTAAATGTTGTACTACTACTTTGTGTGATGCATGACAATTAGTAAGGCAACCTAAGATGTTAACTTATGATACTATGCATTACGGAAGTAGTATCCTAGCTACACTATCATATATATGCATGCATGATACTACTAGTATATATACATATATATGCATGCATGATACTACTAGTATATATATATAATACTCCATTACAACCAGCCTTATAGGGCTCAATTCATAAATACGGTCATCTATGACATATACTTCCTCCGTAAACTAATATAAGAGTGTTTAGGTCACTATTTAGTATACGCTCTTATATTAGTTTACAGAGGGAGCTAATACTACTCTATGATACTATATATGCACTATGAAGGTACGTACGTAGTATCATACACTAGTATCATATGCATGATACTATATATATATATAGTATATGATACTCCCCACTATATAAGGCTGGCCATAGTGGTGGTATCATAGCCGACGATGTCATGCACTCGGAAATAGCAAGTATGCTGATGTGGCAAAGAATTAAATATATATAAAGAGGGTTAGAGTAACATATAGTAGGTAGATACCCTATCATGTTAAATGCGATGCTAATTTGTGTCATGCATGGCAATAAATATGATATAATACTCTATGTATTATACTATGCGCTATAATTAATTAAAGGTAGTATCATATGTACTGTATATTCATGATACTAGTATATGACACTCTCCACTATACTCATGATTTCTTACCGTGGAAAAAATTGGAGGCGAAACGATGAACTCATGTTTTCATTCGAACAAAAATATGATGTTAGGTAATGTAAATGTTTTCAAAGAGCACACGGTTCACTCATGAAAGTCGTGTGTTCACTAAACCGTGGCCAATGCACCCCCACCCCTCTGCCACGCGCGCGATCTGAGTCGTGCGTTCTGATTGGCCAGAACCCCAAACCCCACGGATCGTATGTCTGCACCGTTGGATTCTCCTTGATCGAACGACGATCCTCATCCCTTTACAACACATTTACATGTTTTCAGATAGCCCCTCCCAAAAAATGTTTTCAAATAGCACATGGTTCACACAGGAAAGCCGTGTGCCTACCAAACCATGGCCGATGCCCCCTCGCTGCGCGCGCGATCTGAGTCATGCGTTCTGATTGGCCAGAACCCAAACCCCACGGATCGTACGTCTGCATCGTTGGATGCTCCCAGATCGAATGGCAATCCTCATCCCTTTCGACAGGAAATGCTGTCCGGCTAGGAATTGATTTATATGCCAACATGCACGGTAAATGCCAAAAAATGTCTTACATATAGCACACGAGACCTGAAATGCGCCAGCAAATCAAACCCATGGTAAAATTATGATTGGTTTACGTGCGAAAAATTTAGAGGCGAAACGATGAATTCACATCTTCATTTCAAAATTAGTACGTCTTCATTTCAAGCGAAATTATTCTGTTTGTGCACACGAGCGCTTAGAGGCAACCGTTTGCATAAGCCTTTCCGCGCGCGCGGTGACCGGGGATATTTTTCACCCTTTTCACCTAGGCCGCCAACACCCCCCACCGTTCGCCTGCGTTTCACTCAACTAGTGAGGGAGTCCTGGACTAAGGGGTCCTCGGGCGTCCGGCCTGTTAGATATGGGCCGGACTGATGGGCTGTGAAGATACAAAGACCGAAGACTTCCTCCCGTGTCCGGGTGGGACGCGTGGAAGGCAAGCTTGGCGTCCAAATATGAAGATTCCTTCTCTGTAACCAACTTTGTACAACCCTGATCCCCTCCAGTGTCTATATAACCCGGAGGGCTTAGTCCATAGGGGTAATCATAATTATATAGGCTAGACTTCTAGGGTTTTAGCCATTACGATCTCGTGGTAGATCAACTCTTGTAATACTCCTATTCATCAAGATCAATCAAGCAGGAAGTAGGGTATTACCTCCATAGAGAGGGCCAGAACCTAGGTAAACATTGTGTCCCCCGTCTCCTGTTACCATCGACCTTAGACGCACAGTTCGGGACCCCCTACCCGAGATCCACCGGTTTTGACACCAACATTGGTGCTTTGATTGAGAGTTCCACTGTGTCGTCGTCAAAAGGTTTGATGGCTCCTTCAATCATCTACAACAATGCTGTCCAAGGGGAAGTCTTCCTCCCCGGACAGATCTTCGTATTTGGCGGCTTCGCACTGCGGGCCAACTCGCTTGGCCATCTGGAGCAGATCGACAGCTACGCACCTGGCCATCAGGTCAGATTTGGAAGCTTGAACTACGTCGGATATTCGTGGAGACTTGATCTTCGACGGATTCGAGACCATGGTAGCCGCTCCCTGTCACCACGATGAACATGACTTAAATCTGTCATCGGACCATACCCAGGAGATAGCACGTGTAACTGCTTGTAACATCCCAAATTTTCAATTTGGAATGTTATACATAGATCATTCATGCATATCATATTTTATTGCATTTCGATTTGCGATCCTCGAAATTCTAAGCAACTCAAGGACCCACGGAGAGAGTTGGGGATTTCACCGTTTTCATATTTGAAATTTTTATCAAATATCGAAACGAGGATCATTTGTTTTAATTATTTTTCTCTCCAAAAATATTTCATATTAAAATATATGAGAGGAGATAATATGAATTCTCCAAAATAAATGAAATATTGGAGGAAAAATGTCACATCCCTAGTTCTGGTCTGACCTAGGCTAGCTTCCTTGTGAGCATCATGTTTAAATTCAAATGAAATTTGAATTGAGGAATTCTCAAAGCCTCAGAAACCTTCTAAAAATAATCAACATTTAAAACTTATCAAATGAGTCCAAGAAAATGTTCCTATTATTCTATGAAAATATTGGTAAGAGGTAAAATCCAAACCAATATTTTTGGAATCACAGAAATATTTATTTTGGGCCTTTTGAATTAAATGAATGACATATTTGAGTTGAATTTATTTCTGTTATATAAGAAATAAAGTTCAAATATTTTTGTAAGTTGCTTGTGACCTTGGACTAGTTTCTGAGCTCACATAACAATTTACAGAAAGCTCAAAAAATGATTTGATGTTTAAATCAAATCAAAACAAAATGCAAAGAAATAGGAAAACAGAAAACAGAAATAAAAGAGAGAGAGAAGGACCACCTGGCCATCTACCTGTAGCCGGCCCAGCTCGCTGGCCCAGCCCACCTCCACCTCCCTTGTCGTCTTCCTCCCGAGGCCAGTAGGCAGGGCGTGTGGCCGCCGTGCGCGCACACGCGCGCGCCACCTCCACCCTGCTCGCCTGCCTCCTCGACGGCCTGGACGCCTCTGGCGTTGCCACGCAGACCCTTGGACCCCCTCGACTGCTCTCCCTCTCCCCCGTTCCCCTCCTCTGTCTCGCTCTCTCACGCCCACCGAGCACGCCCGTCACCACCGTCGCCGTCCACCGTGGCTACCGAGACCCCCTCGTCCAACCACCGTATCCCCGAGCTCCGCCGTCCCTCTCTTCCTCTCCTCGTCGACGCAACTCCAGGAGCAGCAGAACGCCCCCCCCGTCGTCTTCATCACCGCTTCTGTCCGGTGATCCCCGTGGTCGATTCGCCATCGTAGACGCCTCCCCAAGCCCGTTGAGACCGCTGACGAACTCACTGTGAGCACAACATCGTTTTCTCCCTAGAATCGTCGTTGATTTCTTCCTGTAGCGCTTTCCCCATGAGCACCGAGAGCTCACCGTCGTCGGCCGTGTCGCCGACGAGTCCAGAGCTCGAACCAGTAGATCCCGAGGACGCTACCGTCCTCCTGGCGCTCCCATATGGCCGTAGAAAGCTTCAGTTTGCTTCCCCATGCTCCGTAGCCTCCTCCCCGATGAGACCGTGTGTGCGCCACCGCGCGAGGTCGTCGCCGTGTTTCCAGCCACCCCGCGGCCTCCCGTCCGGTCCTTTGGATGCGGACGAGCGAGAGCCCCTCCTTGGTGCCAGCAGCGCGACGAACTGCCGTCCCTAACTCGAGTCCGGCGAGCTCTCGCCGTCGGTTTGGTCATCGCCGGCGTAAATCCGGTGATGATGACATGGCACTCTTAATGAGGCGCTAATCACCCCGCTAACTAAACCGTGTGCCACTGACAATGGGCCTCGTGCCCTAATTAACCCTGGGATTTATTCCCTGTTTAGTTTAAATTAAACCAGCCGATCCCACATGTCAGTTGACCCTGCCACGTCAAACGTTGACCTGGCCCCACTGGTCAGCCTCTGTTCTTGCCCTGTTACACTGACGTGCGGGCCCCACAGGTCAGGTTTGACCTGGACCGCGCTGTTGACTGATGACGTCATTCTGATGTCAGGCTGACGCAGTAATGTTTTTCTGGGATTTTAATTAAATCATTAATGATTTATTTATTTCAGAAAATGGTTAAAACTTCTAAAATTCATAGAAATTCAACCATAACTCGGAATGAAATAAATTATATATGAAAAATGATCAAAAAAATCCAATCTATCCATCTGTATGATTTTCATGCATGTTTGAACATCTTAAAGCTGCTGTATACAACAATTTGAATTAATGGCATTTGAAATGTCATATATGGAGTTTGAATTTGAATATTAGATTCAAACCAACTCCATTTAACTTGCTGCTAGTTGCATTAGCTCAAACCACAGCATATTGCCATGTCATGATCATGCACATATTGTGCATTGCATTGATTGTGTTCTTCCTTGTTTGCAAGTGTTTGCCCCCTCTCGATAGACGTGGTTCCGACGATGAGTTCGATGACACCGATGAAGAGCTACATTATCTTCAGAAGTGCAAGGCAAGCAAAACCCCCTTGCTCATTCCGATACAATCCCACTCTCTCGCTCCTGCTCTCTTTTACTGCATTAGGACAACAACGATTCATCTGTTACTTGCTACGGTAGTGAACCCCTTTATCCTCTGCATGACCTGTCATTGCCACAGTAAATAGATGAAACCCACTAGCATGAGTAGGAGTTGTTTGAGCCCTGATGTGCCTACTCATTCATGCTTGTTTGTCATGCCTGCTATTGCTTAGAGTTGTATCAGGTCTGATTCATCGGGGATGAATTGAAAGTGGTGAACATGTCCTACTGTGTGAGAGCTAAGGGTGTGAACACGATTTGGTAAAGGTAGCGGTGAGAGGCCATGTAGGAGTACATGGTGGGTTGTCTCATTGAAACCGTCCTCAGGAACTGAGTTCTGTGTTTGTGATCCATGAACAGTTACTACCACACATTGGGCTCTGGGCGCTCCAAGCTCTCTCGACTTATTAATCAACCTGATCTCTGTCCAGGAGTTGCAACTTGTTTCTGGTGTTTGTAGGTAGTGTTAGTAGTCTACCAAGTGGCACCCGGTACAGGTGGGCTTGGGACAGACTAGGCACCGTGGCATGGTGTACCAAGCGTAGATCCATCCGTCGAGGTGGGCTTGGGAACCCTGCACACATCGTTTGGGGCCGTGAGCGACACCCCGGCCGGATCTCCTTGCGGATGGAACCCGAATAGGCGATAAACCTGGACGAGAGACTTGTGTGGTTAGTCAGGTCGTGGCCGACTCCCTCGCCAGGCTTCCGCTTGAAGGTTGCCGAGGTACATAATGTGTACATGGTGGTAAGTGGCGAGAGCGTGTGTGAAGAAGTACACCCTTGCAGGGTTAATATGATCTATTCGAATAGCCGTGTCCGCGGTAAAGGACTTCTAGGTTGCCTATAACAGTTCATAGACAAGTGAAAGTGGATACTACAAAATGCGCAAGATAAGCGTGAGTGCTATGGATGGCGTTCTCGTAGGGAGACGGGAGCGGATCCATAGTGGTGTATTGGTATGGTGAATTTGTGGACTCGTGTGCGCCACCTCAAAAGAGTTACTTGCAGTCGTAGTTCAGGATAGCCACCGAGTCAAAGCTGGCTTGCTGCAGTCAAACTCCACCACCCCCTTTGTTGATACCGATGCATATGTAGCTAGTTCTGATGTAAGTCTTGCTGGGTACATTTGTACTCACGTTTGCCTATTCTATGTTTTGCAGAGAGACGTCAGTCTCGCTAGTAGTTCCGTGTGGACTTCGATGTTTAGCTTGATACCTCAGCTACGATCTTGTGCCCTCGGCAGGATCTGGTAGATGGTCAAGCTTCTCAGCCTTTTTCATTTGTAGATGTCTGTACTCAAACATGTTAAGCTTCCGCATGTGCTTTGACTTGTATGCTCTGAATGTCGGGTCATGAGACCTATGTTTGTAATATCTCGCTCTTCAGAGCCTAATGAATAAATACTCTGAGTCGTAGAGTCTTGTTGTGATGCCATGTTGTATTTGCACATATCGAGCATATTGTGTGTATGATTGAAATGCTTGGTATGTGTGGGATCCGACAACCTAGTTGTTTATCCTTGGTAGCCTCTCTTATGGGGAAATGTAGTCTTGTGCTTCCATGAGCCATAGTAGTCCGCTACAGCCCGGTTCACCGGAGTCCTGCTAGCCCAGCACTACTGCTCCGGAACACTTGACTGGCCGGCATGTGATTCACTTCGTTCCTGTGTCTGTCCCTTGGGGGAAATGTCACGCGGTGACATCCGGAGTCCTGCCTAGCCTGCTACAGCCCGGTTCACCGGAGTCCTGTTAGCCCAGTGCTACAGCCCGGATTCGCACGCTGCTGACCGACATGCTCAATGTTGATTCATGTATGCCTGTCCCCGTAAGTTAGTGCCACTTTGGGTTCACGACTGGTCATGTCGGCCCGGGTTCTCTGTCATATGGATGCTAGCGACACTATCATATACGTGAGCCAAAAGACGCAAACGGTCCCGGGCCATGGTAAGGCGACACCCGTGGGAATACCGTGCGTGAGGCTGCAAAGTGATATGAGGTGTTACCGGCTAGATCGATGTGACTTGGAATCGGGGTCTTGACAAAAAATATTAAAATCAAATATTTGATTTTATTCGGATTTTATTCCTATTTTATTTGCATAGGAAAAATATGCGTTTTTCAAAATTGCATTATAGGCCCAAATAAATGTTCATCTTGTCCGGATTATTTTTAGAGGACGGGAAAAATTTATTTCGAAATTTTTGGAGTCTGTTTAGTATTTCTTTTCTTTCTTTTTCTGCACGTCGGAATATTTTTTTTAAAAGGGGAAACCGACTCCGGGCCGTACCCGACCGGGACTCCGCCAGGGGGGGCTTTATAAGCCGCGCCGCCCCTGGCCCGCAGCCCACCCAAACCCCAAACCCTAGCCGCCGCCTAGCGCGCCGCCGCCTGCCGTCGCCGCCGCCCGCCGTCGTCGAAGCCGCCGCCGCCGCGCCGGATCCCGTCGCCGTTGACCGCTCGGTTTTCTTCGGATAACCCCGGTTTTTTATTTTCTTTGGTTTATTTTCGTTAGATCGGTTTTCCCAACGGTTTATTTATTTTGCGGATGTTCGTCCGTTCGTTTGTTTAAACGAACTCCGTTCACCCGTTAGTCACAGACAGCGAACGTTCGTTCGTTAGCCTGTTCGTCAGTTTTCTTTTTCTCGGGATTTTCGCGATTATTTTTGATCGCGATTTCTGACCCAATTTTCGTTTTAGTTTACCTTTTCGCTTGTTTATCGGAATCAGACGATTCAAGCGCCTAGATGTTCGTCTCGAAGCCCTCTCTCTGTTTAACTGACTTGAACAAGATTTTGATACTGTAAAATTTGACTTTAGTCCAAATTAGTAAACGGATCTTGTTTCTTTCGCAGTTTGAGTTTCGTTGCTCCGTTTGTTTTGATTCTTTTTGCAAACGGGAGTTCTTAAGTTGAACTTTCTGGTTAGATCTTCTTATTTGAGTTTTACCCTAGCATATTTGCTTGATTTCTTAGCCATGCTATTGTTTGTTTGCGATAGAATTCCCGGAGTGTGAAGCGTGCTGCTACGAGTCACTAGGTTTTGCGGATCGTCAGCAAGGCAAGTAACACATTGATCATACCCCTTTATTACCCAGTTTTTATGCATTAGATACAACCCTCACACATTGCATGAGTAGGATCTCTTAATTTGTAGGTTTGGGAAGTAGATGTTGAGGTAGAACCTATTACCTGTTTTATTATCAAACCCTTGGGAGTTACTTCTACGTTATGCTTATTGCCGTGCTATGCTCGTAGACGTGGATTGGGTTTGAGTGGATCCATGACAGTTGTGAGTTGTTAATTAATGGTTCAACTTAAGGTCGCTACTTTAATACACATCTGGGTGGATTGCTTGTTTGGGCACCTGGGGTATCCAGTGTTGTCCTAGGAGATCCCGGGGTATCCGTGTGATCATCCTACGGTCCGCCACCCAGGCTCAAAGGGATCGTGAGATTATTCATGATAGAAACTTCCGTGTGCAGCCACAAGCCATTATGAGCTCTGGCATAGTTGAGTATGTTGTGTGACCTCTTTCAGTGGTGGGCTAGCAGATGTAGAGGGAAAGTAGGTGTAACTGTCCACCCGGAGTAAAGAGTTAATGCTTCTGTAAGACCGTGTCTCGGTCATCCGTTTCTCAAACACCATGTAGTGCGAGAAATCCAACGGAGGAGATCGAGTCTTGTGGGGAAAAGTGCGCAAACCTCTGCAGAGTGTATAAACTAATCATGGTTAGCCGTGTCCCCGGTTATGGACATCTTGAGTATCTAGTACTTGGATTTTCCTATTGTATCTCATCACTCTAAATTTAATTTGTTGGGTTAATAATTAATTTTAATTGGGATTGAGTTGGAGGAACCTTCTCAATGATGTTTCAACTACCATGACAGTTAAATAAAATTTATTCCTTTGTTGTAGGAAAAAATTGGCTTTTCGCAAAATCATATAACCATAGAGCCTCCACCAGCCATATATGCATGTAGTGATAGCATTATCTGTTCATTGCTCTACTGTGTTATATTGCCAGCATATTCCATGTGCTGACCCGTTTTCGGGCTGCAACGTATTATGTTGCAGACTTTTCAGACGACGAGTAAAGGTGCGATAGGTCGTTGCATGCACTCAGCTATGCCGTTGGAGTTGATGGACTCACTTTATCTTCCAAGCCTTCTGCTGTTATCGTGTTAGATGGCCTTAAGCCATATTTATTGTAATAAGTTATCTTTGGAGACATTCGATGTAGTAAGTGTGTGATTGCTACTCTACTATAAATCCTTCGAGTACTGTGTGTGTCAGCATTACCGATCCAGGGATGACACTGAAGCACAGAGACTTGACTGTTTGAGGTCGGGTCGCTACAAGATGGTATCAGAGCACACGCTGAATGTAGGACACGACCACTAAGAAAAGCCATAGGTCACTTCTCTACTCATTTCTGACTCCTCTCCATTTTCTACTCCTTAGGATGGCGGACTCGAGGAACAAGTTTGCACAACCGGATGAAGACACCCCCTTTGGACGACACTTGAAGGAAGTCACTAGATACCTGAACATTGGAATACCAAGCTTCACTGGGACCTACAACGCCACCTTACCAGAAGAAGAGCGTTGGATGATTCAAGTTCAAATTCCAGGAAGGACATTCATGCCAGTCACGGAGCCCATAGAGTTTTCCTTTGATGCCCCAACCTGGAGTCTAGGCAAGAGCATGGCAGCCCACATCGCCATGGGACACATCGGCGAAGTTTACCACAAGGATCTCAAGGATACTATCTACTAGATATGTGGGCACCTAGATGAGCAATGGGAGATAGTCAGCACCAGGAAGGACAGGTCCATTGCAGCTTTCATCCAGGAGTTAAACCAGCACATTCGACGCCAGGAGAACCAGATGTGCACAGACATGATAGATTTGAAGAAGGCGATGACAAGGATCACCGAGCTTGAAGAGGAACTCAAGTCTACACGCGATGGATACGAGGAGGAAATCGCTACACTATTGGAGAAGAGCGACGACCTGATAAAGAAGATCGGAGTATTCATGGGAGACCCCGCGCCAGGAGGAGAAGACGACGATTCCACTTGCCCGGAGAACTAGATCATCATCAACGACACCGACCCCGACCCCGACGATAGTGATGATGACTTTGAAGACGAAGCTAGAGCGGATATCATGGAGTCTTCCACCGATCAAAATTTCTAGTAGACCACCATACGATTAGTAATATTCCCCCATGTATATAGTAGTAGTCCGAGCACTTTAACGATAGTTCTAGACCATTTTGTATGCCCTTGCTTGATTGATTGAGTGATATGATTGTGTTTGTCTCATGTGCATATGGGTAGTGTTTTCTCACTAGACCTCAATTCTATTTTATTCTCTTCCCTCTAAACCCATCAGATGCCTCCGAGACGTGACACCGGATTTGTCTTCCCACCGAAGATCACCCAGTTGATCCAGCAGCAGAATGCCTTGATGCAGATATTAGTCCAGAACCAAGGCAACAACAACAACAACAACCCTCCGCCAGTTGACAACTTAGCCCGCTTTCTGAGGTTACAGCCGCCGGTGTTTTCCAGTAGCACCGAGCCAATAGTTGCGGATGATTGGCTACGCAGGATAGGAAGGGAGTTGACCACCGCGGGTTGCATGGATGCTGAGAAGGTGCGTTTTGCCGCACACCAATTGGATGGACCAGCAACCTCATGGTGGGAGAATTACACAGCCACTTTTCCCATAGCCAATGTTACTTGGGATCAGTTTCAGCAAGGATTCCGCACAACCCATGTCTCAACTGGAGCCATGAGCATGAAGAAGCGTGAGTTTCGCAACTTACGCCAGGGGAACCGTACTGTGGGGCAGTACGTGGATGAGTTTAGTAAGTTATCTCGCTATGCCCCTGATGATGTGGCCACAGATGCTGCGAAGCAGGAGAAGTTTATGGAAGGGCTTAATGATGAGATGAGCATGCAGTTGATGGTGGCAACATTTAACAACTACCAGGAGTGGGTAGACAAGGCTCTTATGATTGAAGGGAAGCAGCAGCAGATTGAGAGCCGCAAGAGGAAGTATGGACAAGGAAAGTACAATTCGGGAGCTCAGCAGAAGCCTCGTTTCACCCCGAACTCTGGAGGACTTGTCCATAACCATGGAGGCCACACCCACAATGGAGGAAGTTCTCATAATCACAATGGCCCCAAGAATGGAAACGGGAATGGAGCAGGCAACAATCAGAACCGCTCTAACCCATCCACACCCGCCAAGAAGGATCAAAGTCACGTTACTTGTTACAAGTGCGGGAAGACTGGACATTATGCTAACGACTGTCCGAAATTGAAGAACGGCAATGGCAATGGAAGTGCCGGGAAGAAGCCCAACCCTTTCAATAGGGGACAAGTGAACCACGTGAACATGGAGGAGGTTGAGGAGTAGCCTGATGCAGTTATTGGTAAGTTTTTGGTTAAGTCTTTTACTGCAATTGTTCTTTTCGATACTGGTGCATCACATTCATACATATCAAGGGGATTCATGGATAAGTATAAGTTGCCCACTAAGGTACTTAGGACCCCCATGTTAGTAAGTTCGCCAGGAGCAGAATATATGGCAAGACAAGGATGTTTTCAGATGCCATTGACCATTGGAAGCCATGTTTTCCCCTCAGATCTGATAATTTTGGAGTCACAAGGTTTGGACGTGATACTAGGAATGGATTGGCTATCAATGTATGGAGGAAACATCGGTTGCGCCAGTAAGTCAATTTTGCTCACTACCCTGGAGGAAAAAAAAGGATCAAGTATGTATCCAGGCATGCGCCAAGGAGGACTCAAGTAAATTCTCTCATGGGAGTTGTTCAGGAGGAAGTGCCTGTAGTGAAGGATTACCCGGATGTATTTCCGGAGGAGTTACCAGGCATGCCACCAGATCGTGACATCGAGTTTTTGATAAGCTATTGCCAGGCACCGGGCCAATATCAAAGAGACCATACCGGATGCCCACAAATGATCTAGAAGAGATCAAGAAGCAGATTAAGGAGTTATTGGAGAAATGTTACATCCGACGAAGTTCATCACCGTGGGGAGCCCCAGTGCTTTTGGTTGAGAAGAAGGATGGATCCTTAAGGATGGTTGTTGATTATCGTGCGTTGAATGAAGTGACGATCAAGAACAAGTACCCACTGCCGATGATCAATGATTTATTTGACCAGTTGACAGGAGCTAAAGTGTTTTCGAAGATCGATCTGTGATTAGGATATCACCAACTGAAGATTAGGGAAAAGGATATACCTAAAACAGCTTTCACCACAAGGTACAGGCTATATGAGTATACGGTTATGTCATTTGGATTGACTAACGCCCCTGCCTATTTCATGAGTATGATGAAGAAAGTGTTCATGGAGTTCTTGGATAAGTTTGTCGTGGTGTTTATAGATGATATCTTGGTATACTCGAAGAATGAAGAGGAACACAAGGAACATTTGCATTTGGTTCTCGAGAAGCTCAGGGAACATCAGTTATATGCCAAGTTCAGCAAATGTGAGTTTTGGTTGAAGGAAGTTGGATTTCTTGGACATGT
Source organism: Aegilops tauschii subsp. strangulata (assembly GCF_002575655.3). Lineage (NCBI taxonomy): Eukaryota > Viridiplantae > Streptophyta > Magnoliopsida > Poales > Poaceae > Aegilops > Aegilops tauschii. Next base: position 232,939,809 of record NC_053035.3, on the reverse strand, counting down.
TATATCAGGAGAAGGTATAGCAGTGGATCCCAGCAAGGTTTAGTCAGTCACTGAGTGGTTGGCACCCACCTCAGTCGGAGAGATCCGCAGTTTTCTTGGACTCGTGGGATACTATTGGAGATTCGTTGAGAATTTCTCTAAGATTGTGAAGCCTATGACGGCATTGTTGAAGAAGGACACTAAGTTCCATTGGACTAATGAATGTGAAGCAAGTTTCCAGGAGTTGAAGAAACGTTTGACTACAGCCCCAGTGCTGATTCTGCCGGATATACGCAAGGATTTCCAAGTGTATTGCGACGCCTCTCGCTTAGGACTTGGAGGAGTACTTATGCAAGATGGGAGAGTTGTTTCGTATGCCTCACGACAACTGAAACCGCACGAGTTGAATTATGCCACGCATGATTTGGAGTTAGCAGCTGTGGTGCATGCGCTCAAGACCTGGAGACATTTTCTCATTGGAAACCGTTGCGATGTATACACGGATCACAAGAGTTTGAAGTGCATCTTCACACAGAAGGAGCTTAACCTCAGGCAGAGGAGATGGTTGGAGCTCATAAAGGGTTATGATATGAAGCTGCATTATCATCCAGGAAAGGCCAATGTCGTAGCAGACGCTTTGAGCCGAAAAAGTTATGTAAACACCCTCGTAAGCGGAGGGATGCCAAAGGAGTTAGCCGAGGATCTCAGGGAACTACGTTCGGAGATAGTCCCTAGAGGTTTTGTTGCAGCAATGGAGGTTCAGTCTACATTATTGGGAAAGATTTGAGAAGCTTAGAAGGATGACAAGGCGATTGCCGAGATAAAGGAGAAGATGGGCGAAGGAAAAGCCAAAGGATTTCGTGAGGATGAGCACGGCACCTTATGGTTTGAGGACCGTATATATGTGCCCAATAATGCAGAGATCAGGAAATTGATACTACAGGAAGCTCATGACTCGCCATACTCGATACACCTCGGAAACACCAAGATGTATTTGGATTTGAAGGAGCATTTTTGGTGGACGGGTATGAAGAAGGATATCGCTGAGTATGTAGCCGTATGTGATGTATGTCAGAGAGTGAAGGCAGAACATCAGAAGCCAGCAGGATTACTGCAACCTATGCCGATACCCGAATGGAAGTGGGATAAGCTTGGCATGGATTTCATCACCGGATTGCCCAGGACCCGATCAGGATATGATTCTATCTGGGTAGTAGTGGATTGCTTGACCAAAGTAGCCCACTTTATCCTAGTGAAAACCACCTATACAAGTGCGAAGTTGGCCAAGATATACATGACCAGGATCGTATGTCTGCACGGAGTTCCGAGGACCATTGTATCAGATAGAGGAACACAGTTTACTTCAAAATTTTGGCATCAGCTACACCAGACTTTGGGAACCAGGCTGGAGTTCAGTACAACTTTTCACCCGCAGACGGATGGACAGACTGAGAGAGTCAATCAGATTCTGGAGGACATGTTGAGAGCTTGTGCACTAGATTATGGATCTAGTTGGGATGACAACTTGCCCTACGCGGAGTTCTCATACAACAACAGCTACCAGGCCAGTTTGAAGATGGCACCGTTCGAAGCCCTGTATGGAAGAAGATGCCGAACACCGTTGATGTGGGACGAAGTTGGAGACCGCCAGTTGTTTGGACCAGATTTGATCAAAGAGTCTGAAGAGAAGGTTAAGTTGATTCGAGATAGACTGAAGGTAGCTCAGTCCCGACAGAAGAGTTATGCAGATTCAAAATGCAAGGAGGTAGTCTATGAAATCGGAGACAAAGCGTATCTGCGGGTATCACCTCTTCGAGGAGTTAAGCGTTTTGGAGTTAAGGGAAAGTTAGCCCCGAGATTTGTAGGACCATACCGTGTTTTGGAACGTATGGGAGAAGTTGCCTACAAGTTGGAGTTACCTGAAGGACTGTCAGGAGTACATGATGTGTTTCATGTTTCCCAGTTGAAGAAGTGCCATGCAGAGATGGCCAATATACCTCTGAGAGATACAGTGCCCCTGGAAGCGATTCAGTTGGACAGTGTTTTGACATATGAGGAGAAGCCAGTCAAGATCCTTGAGTATGCCAGCCGAGTCACACGCAGCAAGGTTATCAAATTTTGCAAAGTTCAGTGGAGCCACCATACCGAGGATGAAGCCACCTGGGAACGAGAAGATGATCTACGGAAAAACCACCCACACCTATTTTCTAGCCAACCCGAATCTCGAGGGCGAGATTTATCTTAAGGGGGGTAGGTTTGTAACATCCCAAATTTTTAATTTGGAATGTTATACATAGATCATTCATGCATATCATATTTTATTGCATTTTGATTTGCGATCCTCGAAATTCTAAGCAACTCAAGGACCCACGGAAAGAGTTGGGGATTTCACCGTTTTCATATTTGAAATTTTTATCAAATATCGAAACGAGGATCATTTGTTTTAATTATTTTTCTCTCCGAAAATATTTCATATTAAAATATATGAGAGGAGATAATATGACTTCTCCAAAATAAATGAAATATTGGAGGAAAAATATTAAAATCAAATATTTGATTTTATTCGGATTTTATTGCTATTTTATACGCATTTTTCAAAATTCCATTATATGCCCAAATAAATGTTCACCTTGTCCGGCTTATTTTTAGAGGACGGGGAAAATTTATTTCGGAATTTTTGGAGTCTGTTTAGTATTTATTTTCTTTTGTTTTTTCTGCACGTCGGAATATTAAAAAAAAGGGAAACCGACTCCGGGCCGTACCCGACCGGGACTCCGCCCCGGGGGGGGGGGCTTTATAAGCCGCGCCGCCCCTGCCCCGCAGCCCACCGCCGCCCGCAGCCAACCCGCGCCCCAAACCCTAGCCGCCGCCAAGTGCGCCGCCGTCGCCGCCAGCCGCCTCCCGCCGCTGCCGCGCCGGATCCCGTCGTCGTGACCGCCGTTGACCGGTCGGTTTTCTTCGGATAACCCCGATTTTTTTTATTTTCTTTGTTTTATTTTCGTTAGATCGGCTTTCCTGACGGTTTATTTATTTTGCGGACGTTCGTCCGTTCGTTCGTTTAAACGAACTCCATTCACCCGTTAGTCACAGACAGCGAACCTTCGTTCGTTAGCCTGTTCGTCAGTTTTCTTTTTCTCGGGATTTTCGCGATTATTTTCGATCGTGATTTCTGACCCGATTTTCGTTTTAGTTTATCTTTTCGCTCGTTTATCGAAATCAGGTGATTCAAGCGCCTAGATCTTCGTCTCGAAGCCCACTTTATGTTTAACCAACTTCAACAAGATTTTGATACTGTAAAATTTGACTTTAGTCCAAATTAGTAAACTGATCTTTTTTCTTTCGCAGTTTGAGTTTCGTTGCTCCGTTTGTTTTGATTCTTTTTGCAAACCGGAGTTCTTAAGTTGAACTTTCTGGTTAGATCTTCTTATTTGAGTTTTACCCTTGCATCTTTGCTTGATTGCTTATGCATGCTACTGTTTGTTTGCGATAGAATTCCCGGAGTGCGAAGCATGCTGCTACGCGTCACTAGGTTTTGCGGATCGTCAGCAAGGCAAGTAACACATTGATCATACCCCTTTATTACCCAGTTTTTATGCATTAGATACAACCCTCACACATTGCATGAGTAGGATCTCTTAATTTGTGGGTTTGGGAAGTAGATGTTGAGGTAGAACGTATTACCTGTTTTATTATCAAACCCTTGGGAGTTACTTCTACGTTATGCTTATTGCCGTGCTATGCTCGTAGACGTGGATTAGGTTTGAGTGTATCCATGACAGTTATGAGTTGTTAATTAATGGTTCAACTTAAGGTGGCTACTTTAATACACATCTGGGTGGATTGCTTGTTTGGGCACTTGGGGTATCCAGTGTTGTCCTAGGAGATCTCGGGGTATCCGTGTGATCATCCAACGGTCTGCCACCCAGGCTCAAAGGGATCGTGAGATTATTCATGATAGAAACTTCCGTGTGCAGCCACAAGTCATTATGGGCTCTGGCATAGTTGAGTATGTTGTGTGACCTCTTTCAGTGGTGGGCTAGCAGATGTAGAGGGAAAGTAGGTGTAACTGTCCACCCGGAGTAAAGAGTTAGTGCTTCTGAAAGACTGTGTCTCGGTCATCCGTTTCTCAAACACCATGTAGTGCGAGAAATCCAACGGAGGAGATCGAGTCTCTTGGGGAAAAGTGCGCAAACCTCTGCAGAGTGTATAAACTAATCATGGTTAGCCGTGTCCCCGGTTATGGACATCTTGAGTATCTAGTACTTGGATTTTCCTATTGTATCTCATCACTCTAAATTTAATTTGTTGGGTTAATAATTAATTTTAATTGGGATTGAGTTGGAGGAACCTTCTCAATGATGTTTCAACTACCATGACAGTTAAATAAAATTTATTCCTTTGTTGTAGGAAAAAATTGGCTTTTCGCAAAATCATATAACCATAGAGCCTCCACCAGCCATATATGCATGTAGTGATAGCATTATCTGTTCATTGCTCTACTGTGTTATATTGCCAGCATATTCCATGTGCTGACCCGTTTTCGGGCTGCAACGTATTATGTTGTGGACTTTTCAGACGGCGAGTAAAGGTGCGATAGGTCGTTGTCATGCACTCAGCTATGCCATTGGAGTTGATGGACTCACTTTATCTTCCAAGCCTTCCGCTATTATCGTGTTAGATGGCCTTAAGCCATATTTATTGTAATAAGTTCTCTTTTGAGACATTCGATGTAGTAAGTGTGTGATTGCTACTCTGCTATAAATACTTCAAGTACTGTGTGTGCCAGCATTACCGATCCAGGGATGGCACTGAAGCACAGAGACTTGACCGTTTGAGGTCGGGTCGCTACACTGCTCTGGCCTAAGATCCAGAGCAGGTCGTGCCATCCGAGGATGGGAAGCTCAACCCCGCCACGGAAGCCGTGGACCTAGCGGCGTTGGAGCCGCACACAGACCTAACCTCGAGTGACATCTGTGTCACCGGAACCTCGGACTCGTTTCCGGTTACAGGTTCCGAACCATGCGCGTCCGCGTATGTCGAGCTTTCTCAGGCATCGATCTTCGAATTCAGCTCCGCGGGCATTTTTCGGCACTCGCCTTTAGGTGATGTGTTAAACTCATTAAAAGCACTATCCTTAGTGGGGAACTCACAGCCAAATTATATCCGGTTCAAACTGGAGGCTGATGACGGAGAATTTTGCTTCCCACCCACCGCCCACTTCATAGCCACTGTCGAAGACTTAACCGGCATGCTCGATTACGGCTCCGAAGACATCGATGGTATGGATGACGATGCCGATGAGGACCAGGGCCAAAACCCGCCGTTCACCGGATGCTGGACGTCCACTTCTTCGTACGACATGTACATGGTGGATACACCTAAAGAAACTAGCGACGATGACAAAGAAGATCCAGTCAAGCATAAACCTTCTGAGACACAGCCAAAGCACCGACGTCAGCGGCGCCGCTCTAAGTCACGTCGTGGAAAAGACAAAAATACCGGAATGGGAGAAAATAATACTCCAGACGATGCCGAAGACAATGAAGATCCCATTGAGGCAACTTCCAAGCAGGACGAACGGGAAGACGGGCAAGTCAGCCCTGATGAACAGGCCATACACGAAGACTCGGAGGACGGTAATTATCTTCTGCTCTCCGAGGACAAGGTGAGCCTTGGCAACGAGGATTTTATCATACCTGAGGAACCTCTCGAGCAGGAGCGCTTTAAGCGCCGGCTAATAGGCACGACAAGGAGCCTGAAAAAGAAGCAGCAACAACGTCAAGCTGATCAAGATCTGCTCAATGATAGGTGACTGATGTCCTCGCAGCCGAGGAATACGGCCTCAAGCGCCCAACCAAAAGCTACCCGAAGCGCAAATTGCTACCTCAGTTTGATGATGAGGCGCTGGAGCCCGTACCATCATCGTGTAATGCGGCTGACCGACCACCACGTGGTCGGGACAAAGCGACAACCAAAGCTGAACACCAGCCCGCCCTACCTGACCGTAAAGGCAGAGATAAAACAGCTCGGGGTTATACATATGACCTTCAGCAGGACCTCGAAAATAGAGCAGGACATACCAGATCGATCTACGGATCGCGAGGGCGTGCGTCGACACGCGACGACGGCTATCTATTCGGACGTGACAAGCCTAATCTCTGTGCTGACGTTGTGGTGGGGCGGGCTACTGTTCAGCTTGAATTGCCGCTTTATCCCGACCGCGTGGTGTGATACGTCTCCAACGTATCTAGTTTTCCAAACACTTTTGCCCTTGTTTTGGACTCTAACTTGCATGATTTGAATGGAACTAACCCGGACTGACGCTGTTTTCAGCAGAATTGACATGGTGTTATCTTTGTGCAGAAACAAAAGTTCTCGGAATGACCTGAAACTTCACGGAGATTATTTTTGGAAATAATAAAAAATACTGGCGAAAGAATCAAGGCCAGGGGGCCCACACCCTGGCCACGAGGGTGGGAGGCGCGCCTGCCCCCTGGGCGCGCCCCCTGCCTCGTGGGCCCCCTGGTGCTCCACCGACCTCAACTCCAACTCTATATATTCACGTTCGAGGAGAAAAAAAATCAGAGAGAAGGATTCATCGCGTTTTACGATACAGAGCCGCCGCCAAGCCCTAAACTCTCTCGGGAGGGCTGATCTGGAGTCCGATCAAGGCTCCAGAGAGGGGAATCCGTCGCCATCGTCATCATCAACCATCCACCATCACCAATTTCATGATGCTCACCGGCATGCGTGAGTAATTCCATCGTAGGCTTGCTGGACGGTGATGGGTTGGATGAGATTTATCATGTAATCGAGTTAGTTTTGTTAGGGTTTGATCCCTAGTATCCACTATGTTCTGAGATTGATGTTGCTATGACTTTGCTATGCTTAATGCTTGTCACTAGGGCCCGAGTGCCATGATTTCAGATCTGAACCTATTATGTTTTCATGAGTATATGTGAGTTCTTGATCCTATCTTGCAAGTCTATAGTCACCTACTATGTGTTATGATCCGGCAACCCCGAAGTGACAATAATTGGGACCACTCCCGGTGATGACCGTAGTTTGAGGAGTTCATGTATTCACTATGTGTTAATGCTTTGGTCCGGTACTCTTTTAAAAGGAGGCCTTAATATCCCTTAGTTTCCACTAGGACCCCGCTGCCACGGGAGGGTAGGACAAAAGATGTCATGCATGTTCTTTTCCATAAGCACGTATGACTATATTCGGAATACATGCTTACATTACATTGATGAATTGGAGCTAGTTCTGTGTCACCCTATGTTATAACTGTTGCATGAATAATCGCATCCGGCATAATTCTCCATCACCGATCCAATGCCTACAAGCTTTTCACATATTGTTCTCCGCTTATTTACTTTACCGTTGCCACTGTTACAATTACTACAAAACTATCACTGTTACTTTTGCCACCGTTATCGCTACTATCATACTACTTTGCTACTAAATACTTTGCTGCAGATATTAAGTTATCCAGGTGTGGTTGAATTGACAACTCAGCTGCAAATACTTGAGAATATTCTTTGGCTCCCCTTGTGTCGAATCAATTAATTTAGGTTGAATACTCTACCCTCGAAAACTGTTGCGATCCCCTATACTTGTGGGTGATCAAGACTATTTTCTGGCGCCGTTGCCGGGGAGCATAGCTCTATTCTTTGAGTCACTTGGGATTTATATTTGCTGGTCACTATGAGGAACTTGAAAGATGAGGAAACCAAGATTTATCCCTCAACTACGAGGGGAGGTAAGGAACTGCCATCTAGCTCTGCACTTGATTCACCTTCTGTTTTGAGTAAGCTTGCGACACCTAAACCTGCTTCTGCTATTAATTCTGATATGTCGCATGTTATTGAAGATGCCACTTCTGCTATGCATGATACTAATGATGAAACTACTTCAATGCTTGATACTACTGTGCCACTTGGTGAATTTCTTGATGAACAACTTGCTTGGGCTAGAGAGAATGAAATTATTGAAACTGATAATATTGATGAAAGTGATGATGAAGATTCCCCCCTAGATATGAATTGCGTGTTGTGCCTGAGGGCTATGTTATGGATGAAGAAACTGCTAGAGACTTTCTTGCTTGCAATGATAGGAGTGATCTTAAGAAATTATTAGCTAAGTTGAAACAAAAATCTCTGAATGCTAGAATGAAATATGATCCTGCTTATGCTACTTCACCTATCTTTGTTACTGATAAGGATTATGAATTCTCTGTCGACCCTGATATAATCACTTTGGTTGAATCTGATCCTTTCTATGGCTATGAATCTGAAACTGTTGTGGCACATCTTACTAAATTAAATGATATAGCCACCCTGTTCACTAATGATGAGAAAACTCGCTACTATTATATCCTTAAAATATTTCCGTTCTCATTGAAGGTGATGCTAAGATATGGTTTAATTCTCTTGATCCTGGTTGTGTGCGTAGTCCCCAGGATATGATCTATTACTTCTCTGCTAAATATTTCCCTGCTCATAAGAAACAAGCCGCTTTAAGGGAAATATATAATTTTCTGCAAATTGAAGAAGAGAGTCTCCCACAAGCTTGGGGGAGGCTTCTCCAATTACTTAATGCTTTGCCTGATCACCCTCTTAAGAAAAATGAAATACTCGATATCTTTTATAATGGACTAACGATGCTTCCAGAGACCACCTGGATAGTTGTGCTGGTTGTATTTTCAGGGAAAGAACTGTTGATCAAGCTGAAATTCTATTGAATAATATGTTGACTAATGAAAATAACTGGACACTTCCTGAACCAACTCCTAAGCCAACTCCGAAGAAAAGGTGTGTTCTATTTCTCAGTCCTAAAGATATGCAAGAGGCAAAGAAATCTATGAAGGAAAAAGGTATTAAAGCTGAAGATGTTAAGATTTTACCTCCTGTTGAAGAAATACATGGTCTTAATTTACCGCCTGTTGAAGAAACACATGGTCTTGATAACCCGACACAGGTAGTAAAGGTAAATTCTCTCTATAGATATGATAAAGCTATAATCCCTCCCACTAAGTTTGCTAGCCAATGCTTAGATGAGTTTGATAATTTTATGGTTAAGCAAGAAAACTTCAATGCTTATTTTGGTAGGGAATTAAAACACAATGCTTATATGATTGAACACTTGAGTGATTATATGTCTAGAGTTAAAGGTGAACTTAAACTCATTAGTAAACATGCTTCTATGGTTACCACTCAAGTTGAACAAGTACTTAAGGTTCATAATGATTTGCTCAATGAAATGAATAGTAAGAATAATGACTTTGCTGTTAGAGTTGCAACTAGAGGTGGTAAAATGACTCAGGAACCTTTGTATCCTGAGGGACACCCTAAGAGAATTGAGCAAGATTCTCAGAGAAATAATGTTGATACACCTAGTCCTTCTAAAAGGAAGAAAAAGAAAAATGATAGGACTTTGCATGCTTCTAGTGAACCTATTGTTGACACACCTAAGAATCCCAATGATATTTCTATTTGTGATGCTGAAACACAATCTGGTAATGAACATGAACCTAGTGATAATGTTAATAATGATGTTCATGTTGATGATCAACCTAGCAATGATAATGATGTAGAAATTGAACCTGTTGTTGATCTTGATAACCCACAATCAAAGAATCAACGTTATGATAAGAGATACTTTGTTGCTAGGAAGCACGGTAAGGAAAGAGAACCATGGGTTCAGAAACCCATGCCTTTTCCTCCTAAACCATCCAAGAAAAAGGATGATGAGGATTTTGAGCGCTTTGCTGAAATGATTAGACCTATTTTCTTGCGTATGCGATTAACTGATATGCTCAAAATGAATCCTTATGCTAAGTATATGAAAGATATTGTTACTAATAAAAGAAAGATACCGGAAGCTGAAATTTCCACCATGCTTGCTAATTATACTTTTAACGGTGGAATACCAAAGAAACTTGGAGATCCAGGGGTACCAACTATACCATGCTCCATTAAAAGAAACTATGTTAGAACTGCTTTATGTGATCTTGGAGCCGGTGTTAGTGTTATGCCTCTCTCTTTATATCGTAGACTTGATTTGAATAAGTTGACACCTACTGAAATATCTTTGCAAATGGCTGATAAATCAACTGCTATACCTGTCGGTATTTGTGAGGATGTGCCTGTTGTTGTTGCAAACGTTACTATCTTAACAGACTTTGTTATTCTTGATATTCCCGAGGATGATAGTATGTCTATTATTCTTGGAAGACCCTTTTTGAATACTGCAGGGGCTGTTATTGATTGCAACAAAGGCAATGTCACTTTTCATGTTAATGGCAATGAGCATACGGTACACTTTCCGAGGAAACAACCTCAAGTTCATAGTATAAACTCTATTGGAAAAATTCCATCGATTATTTTTGGAGGTTTTGAATTTCCTCTTCCTACTGTCAAAAAGAGATATGATATTCTTATTATTGGGGACGTGCATATCCCTATTGAGGTAACTTCGTGCTATTCGAAAATTCTCCGGTTTCATGCAATTCGGAATGAGTTTGTTAACAAGACCTGATCAACCTTGTTAGTGGATTCCTTTTGATGAGCATGAGATGGATAAAGTTAGAAAAGCACAACTCTCTGTACCCTCCTTTTACTTTGTGTTATTTAGTTGAAATAAAGTAAAAATAGTATTTTCTGTTTGTTTTATGAATTATCCGTGCAATAAAAAAATACCCTGAAAATAAAAGTTCTCCAAATGCCCTGAAATTGAAATATGATTTTTTCTGGAATATTTGAGAATATCTGGCACTGAGAACACAGCAGGGGGAGCAAGCATCTGGCCACGAGGGTCCAGGGCGCGCCCCCCTGCCTCGTGGGCCCATGGTGGCTCCCCTCCACTTATTCCTGCACTCACACACTCCTTCCTCTCAAAAAAATCACCAACCAGCTCAAGCACGAGTTCTTGCTAATCTTGCTGCCATTTTCGATCTCCTTGCTCAAAGCACCTCTCACGAAACTGCTTTGGGGGCTTGTTCTTTGGTATGTGACTCCTCCAATGGTCCAATTAGTTTTTGTTCTAGTGTTTTATTCATTGCAAATTCTTGCTGCTTAGGTGACCCTTTTCTTGAGCTTGCATGTCAAATTTATTTGGTCCCAAGTAGTTCTAATGCATGATATAGTCTCTAGGCACTTATGGGAGTAGTTGCTATCAATTTTGTTGAGTTTGGTTCACTTTTATTTTGAGTTACTAAAAATTTCAGAAATTTTCAGAAAATGATGAAGAGATTTTTGAGGGGTTCTTCGAGCCGAAGCTCGAAGGATAAGCAAAGTGAAGAAGAAGAGAGGCCTAAGTATAATCTCCCTCGCACCGCGGAAGTTTAGCCGTGTGAATGGCCTTCTGATGATTTCTTGAGAGCAGCCGGGATTTATGATGATTTTTATGAGTTGGCTGAGAATGTAGGCCTCACCGACTTCCTCCGCGACCAACGTGAACAGTATCTCTTACTCACTAATATTTTTGTGCAAAATTTTCATTTCCATGCTAGGAGGTCACCACCTTCGGTGGATTTTTATTTATATGATGAGTATAAGGAGATGCCCCTCTCTGAATTTTGTGAGGTTTGCAAGTTGCCTTTTTCGGGCAGTGTAGAGGAACCACATCGTGACGATGTGGAGGGGTTTATTGATACAATTGCTGTAGGAAAAACTAGGAAAGTTTCCGATGCAAGAATTACTAGCATACATTTTCCTGTTTTACGTTACTTTGCATTATTTGCTAGTAGATGCTTAATTGGTCGCGGAAACTGTGGCAACCTAAGTGCCCCTGACATTGTTATTCCGTGCCATGCCCTGTTTCGTGATGACACATTTAGTATGGGCGCTATTGTTGCAAAGCGGTTAAATCTTAACCGTACTAAGGGCCCCATCTTGGGAGGCATCTTCGCCTCGCGCCTCGCTGCATACTTTAACATACCTATTAGGCATTATGAGAAAGAAGAAAAATTGTTACCTCCCGTTTTTCTAGACTACAAGAGTATGGTTGCTCATGATTTCAATTGTTAAGAATAGGAAAAAGGAGCTTAACTATAGACTATTATTTGATGAAAATCACCCTGAGACTATTACCTTGCCCGCTCCTTCCTTGTTTGACTTATCTGCAGGCAATTACCTTGTTCCGCTGGAGGCCATTCACACCTACCGAAACCCCACACCAGCTACAGAGCCAGATCCAGAACCACAATTTGTTTCTTCATGACAGTCTATTTACCAGTGGGATCCGGAGGAGATTGCCAATCAGTGGCAACCCGAGGCTTCTTCTCAGTACGACCCCAGTTACAACTTCGGATATCCGCCAGGCCAGCCGTGTCAATAGACCAACTTAGGCCAAAAGCCTAAGCTTGGGGGAGTGCGTATTTCTCACCGACATTACATTTATGCTCACACACTCATTGCTAGTTGTCGGTGCTCATACTTTTTCACTGTAATATCCATGCTAGTTTATTTTTCCTTTTTATGCTTTCCGCTTGTGTGTTTGGAAAACCTTAAGAAAAAATAAAAAAAATTAGTAGTAGGTTTTAGCTAGTTTACTTTCTTGCTGTAGTAGTAATAATTAAAAAGAAAACCCAAAAAGATTTCCCGTTCTTCTTTTGCTTGTTGGGAGCTTTCCCGTGTAAATAGTTTTATTTCTTTTCTTTTATTTGGGTGTCGATAGGAGAAGACCATAATGAAATTGTTAAAGTGGCTCTTATATGCATTATTGTTGATTTAACCAAGAGCCCATATTGCCTTGTCTTCTCCTGTTTATTGAATGCCTGTAGATTCCAGCTTAGTCCAATGCACGTGCACTGTTATTATTATTCACATCGTTCGGTCGTGCAAGTGAAAGGCAATTATGACGATATATGATAGACTGATTGAGATGAGAGAAGCTGGTATGAACTCGACCTCTTTTGTTTTTGTAAATATGATTAGTTCATCGTTCCTGATTCAGCTTATTATGAATAAACATGTTTGCAATGACAATTAGAGATTATAGTTTCTTATGCCATGCTTAATTGGCTAGGAGTTTATAATGGTTTATCTTGCGTGCCAACATGCTATTAAAATGGTTGTGATGTGGTATGATGGGGTGGTATCCTCCTTTGAATGATTCAAGTGACTTGACTTGGCACATGTTCACGCATGTAGTTGAAACAAAATCAACATAGCCTTCATGATATTTATGTTCATGGTGGATTATATCCTATTCATGCTTGCACTCAATGTTTATTAATTTTAATGCATGTTCATGACTGTTGTCGCTCTCTAGTTGGTCGCTTCCCAGTCTTTTTCTAGCCTTCACTTGTACTAAGCGGGAATACTACTTGTGCATCCAATCCCTTAAACCCTAAAGTTATTCCATATGACTCCACCATACCTTCCTATATGCGGTATCTACCTGCCGTTCCAAGTAAATTTGTATGTGCCAAACTCCAAACCTTCATATGAAATTCTGTTTTGTATGCTCGAATAGCTCATGTATCAACTAGGGCTGTCTGTATCTTCCATGCTAGGCGGGTTATTCTCAAGAGGAGTGGACTCCGCTCCTCACTCACAAGAAAATGGCTGGTCACCGGGATGCCCAGTCCCATGCTCTAAGCAAATCAAATCAAAATAATTGCAAACAAAACTCCCCCAGGATTGTTGTTAGTTGGAGGCACCCGTTGTTTCGGACAAGCCATGGATTGATGTTGGTTGGTGGAGGGGGAGTATAAACTTTACCATTCTGCTTGGGAACCGCCTATAATGTGTGTAGCATGGAAGATATCGAGATCTCTCGGTTGTTATGCTGACAATGAAAGTATGCCACTCAAAATATTATTTATCTCTATTTCAAAAACCAAGCTCTGGCACCTCTACAAATCCCTGCTTCCCTCTGCGAAGGGCCTATCCATTTACTTTTATGTCGAGTCATCACCCTCTTAAAAAGCACCAGTTGGAGAGCACCGCTGTCATTTGCATTCATCACTATTAATTTATATTGGCTATGACTATGACTGGATCTCTTTTACCATGAATTACAATGTTTAGTCAGTCCTTGATCTTTAAAGGTGCTCTGCATATATGTTTTGCGGTCTCAGAAAGGGCTAGCGAGATACTATCTTGTTATATCATATCATGATTGTTTTGAGAAAGTGTTATCATCCGAGATTTATTATTATTGCTCGCTAGTTGATTATGTCATTGATATGACTAAACGTGAGACCTAAGTGTTATTGTGAATATGGTTAGTTTATAATCTTTGCTGAAAACTTGAATGCTGGCTTTACATATTTACAACAACAAGAGCAAACAGACTTTGTAAACGTTTTTCTTTATCACTTTCAGTTTATCAACTGAATTGCTTGAGGACAAGCAAAGGTTTAAGCTTGGGGGAGTTGATACGTCTCCAACGTATCTACTTTTTCAAACACTTTTGCCCTTGTTTTGGACTCTAACTTGCATGATTTGAATGGAACTAACTCGGACTGACGCTGTTTTCAGCAGAATTGCCATGGTGTTATCTTTGTGCAGAAACAAAAGTTCTCGGAATGACCTGAAACTTCACGCAGATTATTTTTGGAAATAATAAAAAATACTAGCGAAAGAATCAAGGCCAGGGGCCCACACCCTGTCCACGAGGGTGGGAGGCGCGCCTGCCCCCCTGGGCACGCCCCTGCCTCGTGGGCCCCCTGGTGCTCCGCCGACCTCAACTCCAACTCTATATATTCACGTTCGGGGAGAAAAAAACAGAGAGAAGGATTCATCGCGTTTTACGATATGGAGCCACCGCCAAGCCCTAAACTCTCTCGAGAGGGCTGATCTGGAGTCCGATCGGGGCTCCGGAGAGGGGAATCCGTCGCCACCGTCATCATCAACCATCCACCATCACCAATTTCATGATGCTCACCGCCGTGCGTGAGTAATTCCATCGTAGGCTTGCTGGACGGTGATGGGTTGGATGAGATTTATCATGTAATCGAGTTAGTTTTGTTAGGGTTTGATCCCTAGTATCCACTATGTTCTGAGATTGATGTTGCTATGACTTTGCTATGCTTAATGCTTGTCACTAGGGCCCGAGTGCCATGATTTCAGATCTGAACCTATTATGTTTTCATGAATATATGTGAGTTCTTGATCCTATATTGCAAGTCTATAGTCACCTACTATGTGTAATGATTTGGCAACCCCGAAGTGACAATAATCGGGACCACTCCCGGTGATGATCGTAGTTTGAGGAGTTCATGTATTCATTATGTGTTAATGCTTTGGTCCGGTACTCTATTAAAAGGAGGCCTTAATATCCCTTAGTTTCCACTAGGACCCCGCTGCCACAGGAGGTAGGACAAAAGATGTCATGCAAGTTCTTTTCCATAAGCACGTATGACTATATTCGGAATACATGCCTACATTACATTGATGAATTGGAGCTAGTTCTGTGTCACCCTATGTTATAACTGTTGCATGAATAATCGCATCCGGCATAATTCTCCATCACCGATCCAATGCCTACGAGCTTTTCACATATTGTTCTCTGCTTATTTACTTTACCGTTGCCACTGCTACAATTACTACAAAACTATCACTGTTAATTTTGCCACCGTTACCGCTACTATCATACTACTTTGCTGCAGATATTAAGTTATCCACGTGTGGTTGAATTGACAACTCAGCTGCAAATACTTGAGAATATTCTTTGGCTCCCCTTGTGTCGAATCAATAAATTTGAGTTGAATACTCTACCCTCGAAAACAGTTGCGATCCCCTATACTTGTGGGTTATCATGGTGGTCGGCCAGCCGCATTGTCTCGACCCCGTGGTATAGGTTCTGTCGCCTCCTGGTCGAACTGAGGTAGCAATCTGCGCTTTGGGTAATCCTTGGTTGGGCGCTTGAAGCCGTATTCTTCGGCTGCTAGGATATCAGTCCATCTATTGTTCAACAGATCTTGGTCAGCTTGAAGCTGCTGCTGCTTCTTTTTCAGGCTCCTTGCAGTGGCTAGTAGCCGACGCTTGAAGCGCTCCTACTCGAGAGGTTCCTCAGGCACGATGAAATCCTCGTTGCCAAGGCTAACCTCATCCTCAGAGAGCGGTAGATAGTTATCGTCCTCCGAATTGTCATTTGTGGCCTGTTCATCAGGGCTGACTTGCCCGTTTCCATGTTCCTCCTGTTCGGAAGTTATCTCGACAGGGTCTTCATTGTTTTCGGCATCGTCCGGAGTATTATTTTCTCCGGTGCCAGTATTCTTGTTTTTGGAACGACGTGGCTTAGAGCGGTGGCGCGGGCGCCGACACTTGGGCTGTGTCCCAGGAGGTGCATCCTCAACTGGATCTTCTTTATCGTCGTTGTTAGTTTCTTTAGGTGTATCCACCATGTATACATCGTGTGAAGAAGTGGTTGTCCGACGCCCAGTAAGTGGCGGGTTTTGGCTTTGCTCCTCATCGGCGTCATCATCCATATCATCGATGTCTTCTGAGCCGTAATCGAGCATGTCAGTTGAGTCGTTGACAGTGGCTATAAAGTGGGTGGCGGGTGGGAAGCGAAATTCTCCATCATCAGCCTCTAGTTCGAACTGAACATAATTCGGTTGTGAGTCCCCCGCCAAGGATAGGTTTTTTAATGAGTTCAGCATGTCGCCGAAAGGCGAGTGCGAGAAGATGTCCGCGGTGCTAAATTCGACGACCGGTGACTGATCGAGCTTGTCGTCCGTGGACGCACATGGTTCAGAACTCAAAGCCGGAAATGAGTCCGGGGTTCCAATGACACAGGTATCACGCGAGGTTAGGTCTGTGTGCGGCTCCGACGCCGCAGGGTTTGCGGCCTCCGTGGTGGGGTTGAGCTTCCCGTCTTCGGATGGCACGACCTGCTCCGGATCTAAGGCCATGGCAGTCACAGGAGCTATCTCCTGGGTATGGTTCGATGACAGATTTAAGTCATGATCATCGAAGTGACGGGGAAAGGCCGCCGCAGTCTCGAATTCGTCGAAGATCAAATCTGCGCGGATATCCGCGATGTAATTCAGGCTTCCAAATCTGACCTGCTGGCCAGGGGCGTAGCTATCGATCCGCTCCAGATGGCCGAGTGAATCGGCCCGCAGTGCGAAGCCGCCGAACACGAAGATCTGTCCGGGGAGGAAGGTCTCCTCTGGGACAGCGTTGTTGTAGACGATTGAAGAAGCCATCGAACCTTTTGAGGACAACACAGTGGAACTCTCAATGAAAGCACCAATGTTGGTGTCAAAACCGACGGATCTCGGGTAGGGGGCCCCGAACTGTGCGTCTAAGGTTGATGGTAACAAGAGACGGGGGACACAATGTTTACCCAGGTTCGGGCCCTCTCTATGGAGGTAATGCCCTACTTCCTGCTTGATTGATCTTGATGAATATGAGTATTACAAGAGTTGATCTACCACGAGATCGTAATGGTTAAACCCTAGAAGTCTAGCCTGTATGACTACGATAATGAGTATCCGGTCCTATAGACGTAACCCTCCGGTTTATATAGACACCAGAGGGATCTAGGGTTACACAAAGTCGGTCACAGAGAAGGGAATCTTCATATTAGATCGCCAAGCTTGCCTTCCACGCCAAGGAGTGTCCCATCCAGACACTTAGAGAGTCTTCGGTCTTCGTATCTTCACAGCCCACCAGTCCGGGCCATGGCTAACAGGCCGGACGCCCGAGGACCCCTTAGTCCAAGACTCCCTCAGTAGCCCCTGAACGAGGCTTCAATGACGAGGTGTCCGACGCGCAGATTGTCTTCGGCATTGCAAGGCGGGTTCACCTTCCCGAACTTCAAGATAGTCTTTGGACGAAAGATGTGTTCAGATCTGCAATATACATACCACACACATAGCCGTAGACAACATAATATTTCACGAGGTCAATCTGTTGACAACTTTTCGTAATGTGACATCACGTCTGCCTGGTCCATTATTTCGAACCATTTCTTGTCCCGTCGTTCCACGTTTCGAGGCGTGGCCCCTATTGATACGTCTTGTCGAAGCAGAGATCGTGTCCCCTTATTACGGGATTCTTATCAACACGGACGTGGGTAATCCAACCGTCTCTTTGGTACGATTCCTTGGGAATAGGCAAGCTTTAAGGCCCGAGAGGAGGCGTTTTGATGTTCATGGCCTTTATAGAGGGATACAAATCCGCTTTTCTCCTCTGGGCTTTCTCCTTCTTCAGCCTTTCCCACCTCGAGCTCCAACACCCGGGTTTCAATCACCACGAACCTCGATCATGTCCGGTTCCAGCCTTCAAGGTCAGTGGGTGGTCTCCTCTGTTATAGAGGAGGATATCACAAAGCTCCGAGTGGCAAAATATCTGACCGCGGAAATCCTCCACCGACTCCCTGCTAAAGGGCAGGTTATCCCTACCCCTAGATCCGGTGAGAGGGTCGTGTTTATCTCCCACTTCCTCTGAGGTTTAGGGTTTGCTCTCAATCCCTTTGTTCGTGGGCTCATGTTTTACTACGGGCTAGATTTTCACGATCTGGCCCCGAACTCCTTCCTTCTCATATCGACATTTATTGTCACGTGCGAAGCCTTCCTCCGAATTCCTCCACACTTTAGCTTATGGCTCAAGACCTTCAATGTGAAGCCGCAGGTGATCGAGGGGAGACAGGCGGAGTGGGGTGGTGCCACAGTGAGCAAGCTTACTAATGCTCCTTGGCTAAAAGGATCCTTTACAGAATCTTCGAATTTATGGCAGCGGGAGTGGTTCTATATCACCGAGCCCCGTGGTTCCAAGTGGGCTGCTGCGCCTGCGTTTCGATCTAGCCCTCCGACTCAGCTTGCGTCGTGGATTAATAAGGGGCTAGACTGGGTATCAATTGATGAAGTGAAAACTCTGCAGAGCCGCATCCGAAGCCTCCTTGAGAAGGACATCGATCTCATCAACATGGTCCAAGTAATGCTAGTTCGCCAGACCCTGCCATGCCAGCGACGACCTCTCCGTATGTGGGAGTTTAATCCAGAAGGACCACAGACACTTCAACACTTCTTCGGCACGACGCACGAAGGGATGTGGAAGTTATTCTTCGGGAAACGGAAACGGTGGCCGGACACTACCAAGGACATTGGCCTCGATTGCAACCATCCGGATACCCCGGTAAGCGCTTAACACCGAACACTTTGTAATTGAGTATGCCGTAATATGTTACAAAGCAAAACTGCCTTTTCCCCAAGGCTGGATAAAGAAAGCAGAGCGAATCAGGTGTTCGGCCCCCTCCCCGAAGACTCAGCAGATTCCATACTAACAAGGTGCTGGCCCCGACACCATACCAGATGTCTGTAGAGGAGGATAAAGCGGAAAACTGGGGAGACAAAAAGCGGCTCCCACCCCAAAGGTATATCAGGCACAGCGTCCCGGGGAGTCAAAATTCCATCGTCCGAAGACAAAAGTGAGGGAGAAGTCAAGGTATCTTCTCCCCAAGGTAAGAAAAGGGCTGCATCCAAAGATTGGGAGGAAAAGGCTCCCAAGCGAGGCAAGATGCCATCATCGGGCGGCTCGGGCTTGGAAGGCGACGTTGTCGCACAGTTCCATAATGAGGATAAGCCTCTATCCAAATCGTAAGTTGAACAAGGGAGTTCTAAACATATCTCGTTCCTTTCCCGCTACCAAGGTAACATTGGGAATATATATTTTGCAGTCCGGCACACCGTCCTCTTCAACAATCCTCCTCCTCTGGGGACCTTCTTCTGGAGATGATGGAGAGCTAAACGCCTCCACCAACTTCCTCGCCCAATAAGGCGGGCGACTATGAAGTGTCGTCCTGGAGGGTCTCTCCCGATCAGCAAGCAGTGCGGGGGATGAAGAAGACATTATCTGAAGGTGATGCCCCAGTCGCCCAGGGTTCGGGGGCCAACAATGAAGCCCCCGGACTATCCGGTTTACAGCCGGAGATGATTGTAGGGACGAGCAAACGGGTTCCTTCAAAGGGAGGCCGTGCTCCAACGGCGGCTTCCGAAGATCCGGAAGCGCCGGATGACGAACATGCTACGACAAGCGTCCGTCTCAGCGGAGCACCGTACCTTGATGGGTGCGGTTGTTGAGAGGGTTCAGTCCGTGAAGAGCGGATTGCACGAAGCCTTCGCGAGCCTGCTAAGAGGCTTCGAGGTTTGTGATGTAATATTTCCAATTGTGTTTATTTGCAAAATGCACCTGTATATAGGTAGTAGCCCCTGAGACTCGGATTGGCTTCCCAAGGGAGGCGATCAGAGGATCAAAAGAAATATGCTCAGGGAATAATGTGATTAATTGGAATACAAGCTATTTCCCCCTTGGTGTCCGCCCGGACCACAGAAGTCGCCGAGCTTGAACGGAAGCTTGATATGGTGGGTGACGACATTGCGCTTATCAACAAGCGTCTTGATGAGTCACAAGGTATGTATTTGGGGGGGGGGGTTCATTATATACACCTGCTTATAATATAAGTGGGACGTGAAGGAGTGTATGCTGAAATATGCATAACTGCAGATGGTGCTGCCGCGGTTCAAATTCTTCGGGCGGAGCTATTCCGGGCCAAGGAGCAGGCCCGGTTTAGTAATGCGGCTGCCGAAAAGGCATCGGCCGAATTGAAGGCCGAACATGCTGCTCGGCGTCAAGACGAGGAGAAAATATCCATGATGACGCGTGAGCTAGAGGGTGCCGCTAGCCGCTGCGAATTCCTCGAGAAGGATAATAAAGCGAAAGCGGCTGATCTTGATAAGGCCTTACGAGAGGAAAAAGAAGTGCAGTCCGAGTCTAGAGCGGCTCGAGAGGAGATCCGGCAAGCTGGGGAGATCGCGACTGGTAAGCCCTTTTTATTGCAAACTAAAGTCGGCGATCCGAATTATACCCCGCTTAACCAAGTATGGAGTTCTCCAGACGCGTTATTGGACTTGCCGAAGAGTGCGGCCGATGCGGCGCAGTTTTACCAAGCGCAAGAAGGATATGCAACGGAGAAGCTTTTCTGGTCACAATTCGGTGCGTCGAAGCGCCCGCTATTGTTAAACGAACAGATGACCCAATGGGCCGAGCTTCATAGGCTGTCCGGTGCTGCCATGAAGGACGTCATGGTCCGGCTGTGGCCAACCGAGCCAGTTCCGGACATTTATTTTGGTTTGGTGTAGCGGCTTGCTGACGCGATGCCGCGTATCGATGATGTGAAGCGATCAACGTGCATTGAAGGTGCACGGATGGCCTTTGCCCGTGTCAAGACATACTTGGCAAAGATGAAGGCCACCGATATTGCGGCGAAGAATCCACCCAAGGGCAAGGATCATCACGCGCCAGAGCACTATTTTGAGGATGTCTTAGAGGGTGCCCGCTTAATAGAGGGTCAATGCTCGAAAGATGTAATATTCGAGTGAATTGTATGGAAGTTGTAAAAGACAATATTATAATAAGGCTAGTGTCTTTTTAGTTTCGGCTAAAAACTTTTTATTCCTCATGTGCGGCCGTTTTTGTATAATCTGAAAGATTTCTAGTCGTCGGCTTCAGCCCCCTCGTAAAAAATACGGGGGTGTTCGGAAAAGCATTTGATCACTCTTGACCCAACGTCTTGGTCCATTAAGGAGGTGTCAATGCGGCGAACTAGGAAATCGGACTATAGGGCGTTAACACTTTCACTTAGCCATAGGAGTTTTATGGTGGGTCTACGATATAGCCCCTGGTATGCACGCGGCTTATTCCAATATGCTGCGCTGCATATGTGACCTGAAGAAAAGGTCCTTCGTATAATACAGAGGGAATCGCGACAGATCCCGATAAGTCATCGAGTGGTTGACTAGCTCTCGCCGCATCATGACAGTCAGTTTTCGGCTTTCTCTACTGAGGTGCTTGACCAGATGAACCAGAAGCACAATCACAGTAGTTCTCCCTTTACTACCTTAGTCGATAGAGCGGAACGTAAGGTAACAAGCACAGGAGCCGGGCAACCCAACTATTGACCCAAGACATGATTCGGAGCTGATGCATATAAGGCCAAACTCGTGACGCCGAAGTACGCTGTAGAGCTGTTCGAACTTTGTTGGCAACTCATTTGTTCCCATCCTGAGCCCCTGGCAAGTGATGCCGAGGTGTGTGAAACAACCAAAAGGACAAAATTCAGTTCTAGAAAAGAAAAGCGAATACTGGATACAGAGTATGTTTACTGGGACCTGAGTGATATGCCAATCATTATGTTACAGATAAAAATGCCACGACCCCGGCTATTTGACATTCCAGGGGTCGAAGGCTGAGGAAAAAGGCACCTTACATGCTCGAAATATAGAGTGCGGTCTACAAAAAGCTATTTTGGACCTCCTGTCGCACGTCTGTGTCGCCTGTCCTTGGTTGAAGGGACCCCTTTGATAGGAATGGCCCTTGGATGAATGTCCGAACTCTGATAGAGTCCGTTAGATGACCAGCCTCTGAGCCACCTGTGGTAATGAAAAAGAAAGAGTAGTTAGAGAAGAAACAGAATTTATGGGAGTGCTCGCGGGCTCGTCCGTATTGTGCTTCCGCCGGTGCCCAAGGTATCTAAGTGCATAGATATGTATGCGCGATATAGATTTCACAGGTATACGAGGCGGACGGCGGAAGCCGAACTGCTAGTCCCGCTCTGAATTTGGTCGATCCTGTTGAATGGAGACCGGTGGCTTAATGGCCGACAGGATATGCGGTTTAATAAGACCGCTTTGTACTTCGGCTGAGGTTGCCGTAGTATGATCCCTAGTCCGGAGAGAGTGCTCCTCCTGCTCCCTTGTAGAGTTGTGTGTTGTGAATACCGTGTTCACTGTTTTTACTTTGGGGGAAATTGCTTCTGTCCCCTGGTATGTGGTTGGCGAGTCTCCTCGTCGTTGCTAACACCAGGCGGCCTCCTCCCCTTGTGTTCGGCGTTAAGCTTGCCGGCCTGCTTGAAGACCCAACAGTTTCTGTTGGTGTGATTAGCTGGTTTATCGGAGTGGCCGTGAATCTGGCAGGGCCAATCCAATATCGTGTCTAGAGCGGATGGTTCATCTCTGTTTGCCTTGAATGGCTTCTTCTACTGACCAGGTTTAGGACCGCAAAACCCAACGTTGACCACTGTGTCGTGCGTTTTTTCATTATGTTTGTGCTTGCTGCGTCGCGGCTTGCCATTGCCGTCACGGACTTCGGAAGTACCCGGGTCGCTGGCGCAACTGCTTCTACGAGCGAGCCAGCTGTCTTCTCCCGCGCAAAAGCGGGTCATCAGAGCAGTAAGGGCTGGCATAGATTTTGGTTTTTCTTGACCGAGGTGGCGGGCGAGCCACTCGTCCCGGACGCTATGTCTGAAGGCCGCTAGGGCTTCCGCGTCCGGACAGTCAACGATTTGGTTCTTTTTAACTAAGAACCTAGTCCAGAGCTCCCTGGACGACTCTCCGGGCTGCTGGACAATGTGACTTAAGTCATCGGCATCTGGTGGCCGGACATATGTACCTTGGGAGTTGTCGTGGAAGGCATTTTCCAAGTCCTCCCAGCTGCTAATAGAATTTTCTGGCAGACTGTTTAACCAGTACCGAGCTGGTCCTTTGAGTTTTAATGGTAGGTATTTGATGGCATGGAGGTCATCTCCGCAGGCAATATGGATGTGGAGAAGAAAATCCTCGATCCACACCGCGGGTTCAGTTGTTCCATCATATGATTCGATATTCATGGGTTTAAACCCTTCTGGGAATTCATGCTCCATTACTTCATCCGTGAAGCAGAGTGGGTGTGCGGCGCCTCTATATCGGGACATGTCGCGACGTAGCTCAGATGGAGTCAGTGTGCGGTTTTCGGCCCGGGCGTGACTAGGTTTGTCGCGTCCGAATAGATAGCCGTCGTTGCATGTCAAAGCACGTCCTCGCGATCCGTAGGTCAATCTGGTATGTCCTGCTCTACTGTCCAGGTCCCGTCGAGGGTCATATGTAGGACCCCGAGCTGTCTTATCTCTGTGTTGACGTTGTGGTGGGGCGGGCTGCTATTCGGCTTGAATTGCCGCTTTATCCCGACCGCGTGGTGGTCGGCCAGCCGCATTGTCTCGACCCCGTGGTATAGGTTCTGTCGCCTCCTCGTCGAACTGAGGTAGCAATCTGCACTTCGGGTAATCCTTGGTTAGGCGCTTGAAGTCGTATTCTTCGGCTGCTAGGATATCAGTCCATCTATCGTTCAGCAGATCTTGGTCAGCTTGAAGCTGCTGCTGCTTCTTTTTCAGGCTCCTTGCAGTGGCTAGTAGCCGGCGCTTGAAGCGCTCCTGCTCGAGAGGTTCCTCAGGCATGATGAAATCGTCGTTGCCAAGGCTAACCTCATCCTCGGAGAGTGGTAGATAGTTATGTCCTCCGAATTTTCATTTGTGGCCTGTTCATCAGGGCTGACTTGCCCGTTTCCATGTTCCTCCTGTTCGGAAGTTATCTCGACAGGGTCTTCATTGTTTTCGGCATCGTCCGGAGTATTATTTTCTCCGGTGCCAGTATTCTTGTTTTTGGAACAACGTGACTTAGAGCGGTGGCGCGGGCGCCGGCGCTTGGGCTGTGTCTCAGGAGGTGCATCCTCAACTGGATCTTCTTTATCATCGTCGTTGGTTTCTTTAGGTGTATCCACCATGTATACATCGTGTGAAGAAGTGGCTGTCCGGCGCCCAGTAAGTGGCGGGTTTTGGCCTTGCTCCTCATCGGCATCATCATCCATATCATCGATGTCTTCTGAGCCGTAATCGAGCGTGTCAGTTGAGTCATTGACAGTGGCTATAAAGTGGGTGGCGGGTGGGAAGCGAAATTCTCCATCATTAGCCTCTAGTTCGAACTGAACATAATTCGGCTGTGAGTCCCCCGCCAAGGACATATTTTTTAATGAGTTCAGCATGTCACCGAAAGGCGAGTGCCGGAAGATGTCCGCGGCACTGAATTCGACGATCGGTGACCGATCGAGCTTGTCGTCCGCGGACGCACATGGTTTGGAACTCAAAGCCGGAAACGAGTCCGGGGTTCTGATGACACAGGTATCACGCGAGGTTAAATCTGTGTGCGACTCCGACACCGCAGGGTTTGCGGCCTCCGTGGCGGGGTTGAGCTTCCCGTCTTCGGATGGCACGACCTGCTCTGGATCTAAGGCCAGGGCAGTCACAGGAGCTATCTCCTGGGTATGGTTCGATGACAGATTTAAGTCATGATCATTTAAGTCACAGAAGCTATCGATCTGCTCCAGATGGCTGAGCGAATCGGCCCGCAGTGCGAAGCCGCCGAACACGAAGATCTGTCCAGGGAGGAAGGTTTCCTCTGGGATAGCGTTGTTGTAGATGATTGAAGTAGCCATCAAACCTTTTGAGGACATCACAGTGGAACTCTCAATGAAAGCACCAATGTCAGTGTCAAAACCGGCGGATCTCGGGTAGGGGGTCCCGAACTGTGCGTCTAAGGTTGATGGTAACAGGAGACGGGGGACACAATGTTTACCCAGGTTCGGGCCCTCTCTATGGAGGTAATACCCTACTTCCTGCTTGATTGATCTTGATGAATATGAGTATTACAAGAGTTGATCTACCACGAGATCGTAATGGCTAAACCCTAGAAGTCTAGCCTGTATGACTGCGATAATGTGTATCCGGTCCTCTAGACCTAACCCTCCGGTTTATATAGACACCAGAGGGATCTAGGGTTACACAAAGGCGGTCGCAGAGAAGGGAATCTTCATATTAGATTGCCAAGCTTGCCTTCCACGCCAAGGAGAGTCCCATCCGTACATGTAGAGAGTCTTCGGTCTTCGTATCTTCACAGCCCACCAGTCCGACCCATGGCTAACAGGCCGGACGCTCGAGGACCCCTTAGTCCAGGACTCCCTCAGTCGTCATGCCCAATCACCTTCGATCGTCGGGACCATCCGACCAGTATCCGTCACGGCGGTTTGGCCGCACTGGTCCTTGACCCAATAGTTGATGGATTCCACCTGACGCGAGTGCTCATGGATGATGGCAGCAGCCTCAACCTGCTCTATCAGGATACAGTGCGCAAAATGGGCATTAATCTATCACGGATCAAACCCACAAAGACTACCTTTAAAGGAGTTATACCAGGTGTCAAGGCCCACTGTATGGGCTCGATCACACTAGAGGTTGTCTTCAGATCCCCGGACAACTTCCGAAGCGAAGAGTTAATCTTCGACATCGTCCCCTTTCGCAGTGGCTATCACGCACTGCTTGGACGAACCACATTTTCTCGATTCAACACAGTGCCGCACTACGCTTATCTCAAGCTCAAGATGCCCGGACCACACGGCGTCATAACAGTTAATGGAAACACGGAACGCTCCCTCTATACCGAGGAGCACACTGCCGCCTTAGCAGCAGAAGTACAGAGCGGCCTTTTCAAGCAGAAACTTAATTCGGCGGCCGAGCTCCCGGACACTGTCAAGACAGTCCGGACTATTCTGCAGAAGGACAGCCCAGCTCGTCAAGAGCTCGACTAGCAATTTGGCCTCCGTCCCAGTCCCGACCAAGTGGCAGCATTCGTACCGCACGTACATACCTACGCACTCAAAATACCATGGGCATGGACGGAGGCATAACTAGCTTGTGATCCACAATACGGCTCGACCACCCCCGGACACACATACTTTAACTCTTTCCTTTTTTCCTTTTCAGGTTTCTTTTCCACAAGCCTTCCCTGACGGCCTGATCACTGGTCCTTTTGAAGGATAAATACACCAAGACAACAAGAAGCACGAACGTATAGGGGAATTTCTAGGTGGGCTCTTTAACGATCACTCTACCTGTTTTTCAGGACCCGCACGCAGCTCTCCCTTGGTTGTGGCATATTAAATAGCCGGTTGCTTGTTGCACTACTTGTACGAATGCACTTTGACGTATTAATCAAATTATAATGGAAACAGTTTGCGGCCCAAATTCTGCGGCACTAGCTTACTACCCTTTCCTCTTTCCTCTTTCTTTTTTGATAACCTTATCAAATAGCACCCGTACACTTTGGTACGTTTTAATCTGCCAGGGGCTTCATAGCGCCCCGCAATACGGCAACAAAGTCCGAACACTTTTTAAAGTATAGTTCCGCACCCTGAAATTAGCACTATATGCATTGGCTCCGAATCATGTCTTTGGTCAATAGTTGGGTTTCCCGACTCCTGTGCTTGCTACCTTACGTTCCGTTATATCGGCTAGGGTAGTAAAGGGAGAACTACTGCGATTGTGTCCTGGTTTATCCGGATGAGCACCTCAGTAGAGAAAGCCGAAAACTGACTGTCATGATGCGGCGAGAGCCGGTCAGCTCTTCGGAGGTTTCAAATCTTTAGCGATTTTTTCCGCATTACGCGAGGGATTGGTTCTTACCCGATCAGGTGTTTACAACATCCTAGTTCGAATACTAGGGGCTGCGCCTAAATTTTTATTGTCAAACTCCTATGGCTAAGTGAGGGTGCTAAAGCCACATAGTCCAATTGCCTGGTTCGTTGCGCTAAACACCTCCTTCAAGGACCAAACAATTGAATCAAGAGTGTTTAAATTCCATCCCGAACACCCCCATACTACCTACGTGGGGGCAGAAGCCGACGACTGGCCAACTCTCAAATTTCACAAAAACGGCCGCACAGGAGGTAAAATTTTTAAACAAACATTATATTACATAACGACTTTGTTTCATCATACAAGGCAGAGACAACATGAATGTATTCATTCGAAGATAATGTCTTGTGCACATTGCGTCGCCACAATGCGAGACCCCTCCAGGACATCTTCAAAATACCGCTCGGGCGTGCAGTGCTCCTTGCCCTCAGGCGGTCCCTCGGTCGCAAGCTTGACGGCGTTCATCTTTGCCCACTACACCTTGATGCGGGCGAAGGCCATGCACGCGCCCTCGATGCAGACGAACCGCTTGATGACGTCCAGCCGAGGGCAGGCATTCACTAGCCGCTTCACGAGCCCGAAGTAGCTGTTGGGTATAGCTTCGGCAGGCCATAGCCGGATTATTAAGTCCTTCATGGCCAGTTCGGCCACCCTATGCAGCTCGACCAACTATTTTAGCTGATCGCTAAAGGGCACCGGATGTTCTGGCGCAAGGTATTGCGACCAGAACAGCTTCTTCGTTGAGCTCCCTTCTTCGGCTCGGAAGAACTCCGCAGCGTCAGAAACTCTGCGCGGAAGATCCGCAAATGCCCCTCGAGAACTCCAAATCCGGGTTAGTAAGAGATACCTCTTCTTCACATATTTGCTTTGCATACTAAAAGCCTTACCCGCCGCGATTTTCTTGGCCTCCTGGATTTCCTGGAGAGCGCCCTGGGCTTCAATTCGGGCCTCTTGTGCGCTTTGGCGAGCCTTGGAGAGTTCGGTCTCTCGAGCCGAAACATCACGCTCCAAGGACTCGCATTTCTTCACAGCATCTTGGAGCTCCTGCTGGACCTCATCGAGCCTTGCCTCGTGCTTTTCACGGGCGGCTTGTCCCTTAGCAGCCTTCTCCTCGGCCTCGGCCAGCGCCTTTTTAAGGGCCTCGACCTCGGTTGCCGCTCCTACAAATATCATGGCATTCTGGTCAATACACATCATCCATTCTTTCCGAATATACAACATGTCATTACATACCTTGCTTATCCTCTAGCTGCTTCTTCGCTTGGCCGAGCTCCTCCTCGGTCCGCTCCAGTCTCTGCTTCAGTCCGGAGACTTCGGCAGCGTGTGTGGTCGCAGTCAGCAACGACGCTTGCGTATTCACATAAGACACATTTCATTAGTTTCCTGCGAAAATTACTTGATCCTCTGTCTGGCTTTTCTTTTCGAACGCCGGACAGTGTCTCAGGGGCTACTGTCTATACTGTGACATTCTTTTTATATAACTATGTTGCTTACCTCAAAGCCTGTTAGAAGGCTTGTGCAGGCTTCAGTCAGTCCGCTCTTCGCGGACTGAATCTTCTCAATCACCGTACCCATGAGGGTACGGTGTTCCTCCATAATGGGAGCGCTTCGCAGCGCTTCCAAGAGAGCGTCCAGTGCCTCTGGTTGGACAAAGGTCACCGGCAGAATAGGCACACCTCCTTCTTTCGAAGGAGGTTGCTTGCCGGATTCCGGAGCCGTATAGGTCTCCGAAACCGTATTCGGCTGGGGTCCGAACTGGACATGGCCCCCATCGCCGGTCTCCATGGGGGTCTTCTCCCCAAGGTGTCCGGTGGCCGAGGGTTCACCCTCCGGCGCCACCCCGACGGCCTCCTGAACCTCTCCCTAGCCCGGGTAGGTCCTTCGGGACAGCACCTCGGCGTCGCCCTTGGCCTTGGGAGAGTAAGCCGTCGATGGTGACTCGCTGGCCATCGCCTTTGAATCCAGCGAACCCCCTGATGAGGATCGCAGGGAGCTGTCGTGGGCCGGACTGCGATTGCATAATTCAACATGTTAAAGCTATGAAGTAGAGATGCCGGATATATGGACGCGTCATGGTGTACTTACGATGCGGCCAGGGGCTTGTTTCGGGGGCGCGGCTCTGGGCTGCTGTCAACATCCCACGCGGAGTTATCCGCAGGGGAACCCTTCCCCCTCTTGGACGCTCCTGCCTCCAGACTTGTGGAGGCTGCCCTCTTCTTCCTTCCCCCCTCAGGGGGAGAGTTGCTTTCTTCCTCCTCCTCGTCGTCGTCTTCAGTGGCAGAGGAGTGAGTCTTGTTGTCTCCGGATGACACGTCCAAAGCTCCCTTGTGGCGGGGGCCACTCCGGACCCCCTTGGCCTTCTTCTTGGCCTTCTTCTCTGGCGCCTGGTAGGGCGCCGGAACCAGCATCTTCATCAGAAGCGGAATTGCTGGTTCCTCGGGCAGCGGAGCCGGACACCGAATCCACTCCGCCTTCTTTGTCCAGCCCTGGAAAAATAAATAGTGAGGTTTAGATATCTTCCTCGACTAAGCAAGTAAAGTGTGCGCCTTTAAGTGTGAAATACTTACCGCACTGGCGGGATGGGCCAGGGCGTGCCCGCGGTCCTCGGTCTAATCCGGCGGCGTCTCTTTGCCCTTGAAGAGCAACTTCCAGATATCTTCGTGCGTGGTTCTGAAGAGCCTTTCCAAGGTCTAGTGCTCCTCTAGATCGAATTCCCATAAAGGGCAAGCCCGGCTCTGGCATGGAAGGATCCGGCGAACTAGCATCACCTGGATCACGTTGACGAGCTTGGTGTTTTTATCCACCATGCTTTGGATGCACGTTTGCAGCGCTATTAGTTCGTCCGACGAAGACCAATTTGGGCCCTTCTCTAGCCAGGAGGTGAGCCGCATTGGAGCTCCGGACCCACATTGGAGCTCCGGACTTGAATTCGGGAGCCGCGGCCCAGGTGGCGTCGCGGGGCTCTGTGATATAGAACCACAGTTTCTGCCACTCTTTGATGGTCTCCACAAAAGTTCCTTTGGGCCATGTGACATTGGGCAACTTGCTCACCATGGCACCTCCGCACTCCGCGTGTTGGCCATCCACCACCTTCGGCTTCATGTTGAAGATCTTAAGCCACAGTCTGAAATGAGGTGGAATGCGGAGGAAGGCCTCGCACACGACAATGAATGCCGAGATGTTGAGGAAGGAGTTTGGGGCTAGATCATGGAAATCTAGCCTGTAATAGAACATGAGTCCCCAGACGAAAGGGTGGAGAGGAAACCCTAACCCATGGACGAAATGGGGGATGAACACCACCCTCTCATTGGGCTTCGGGGTGGGGACGATTTGCCCTTTGGCCGGAAGCCGGTGGGCGATTTCTTTCGCCAGATACCCGGCCTCCCGAAGCTTGGTGATGTCCTTCTCCTTAACGGAGGAGGCCATCCACTTGCCTTGCGCTCTAGATCCGGACATGGCCGAGTGCTTTCTTGCGGTAGAAAAGATGAGGACTTGGGCGCTGGAGCTCGAGAATGGGAGGGCAGAGAAAGAGAGAAGGCGTGGGTGAAAGAAAGGAATCCTTATCTCCTTATAAAGTCAGTGAATATCAAGCGCCTCCCCACTCGCCTCAAAACTCACCTATTCCCAAGGGCTGTGCAAACGGCATGGTTGGATTACCCACGCCCGTATTGATGAGAAATCCCACAATAAGGGGACACGATCTCTGCTTCGATAAGATGTGCCAATGAAAACCACGTCTCGAAACGTGGAACGACAGACGAAAACGGTTCGAAATAATGACCGGGAAGACGTGATGTCACGCTAGAAAAGTTGTCAGCGGATTGGACTCGTGAAATATTATACTCTCTGCGGTTGTGTGTGGTACTTGTGTTGCAGAGCCGGACACGTTCGTTGCGATCGAAGACTATTTTGGAGTATTCGGAGGAGGAACCCGCCTTGCAATGCCAAAGACAATCTGCGCACCGGACACCTCGTCATTGAAATCTGGTTCAGGGGCTACTGAGGGAGTCCTTGACTAAGGGGTCCTCGGGCGTCCGGCCTGTTAGATATGGGTCGGACTGATGGGCTGTGAAGACACAAAGACCGAAGACTTTCTCCCGTGTCTGGATGGGACTCTCCTTGGCATAGAAGGCAAGCTTGGCGTCCAAATATGAAGATTCCTTTCTCTGTAACCGACTTTGTACAACCCTGATCCCCTCCGGTGTCTATATAACCCGGAGGGCTTAGTCCATAGGGGTAATCATTATCATATACGCTAGACTTTTAGGGTTTTAGCCATTACGATCTCGTGGTAGATCAACTCTTGTAATACTCATATTCATCAAGATCAATCAAGCAGGAAGTAGGGTATTACCTCCATATAGAGGGCCCGAACCTGGGTAAACATTGTGTCCCCCCGTCTCCTGTTACCATCGACCTTAGACACACAGTTTGGGACCCCCTACCCGAGATCCGCCGGTTTTGACACCGACAACTAGTCCACCCAATCTCCTTCGCCAGCTCTGTAACACCCCGCATGTAACTTGCCATATTTGTAACTCCGACTCTTGCCATTTCCGGCTATGTGTTATGTTTTTCCCTCCGTTGTCGGGTTTTGTCTTTCGTTTTGTATTTTGTCATGTCATGCATTTTCATATCATGTCATCATGTGCATTGCATTCGCATACGTGTTCGTCTCATGCATCCGCAAAGTCCATTTGAGTATCCAGCAAACCCCCCCTCTAAAACCAGCCCAAAACCCACCAAACTCTCTTCCATGCTCTAGGTCGTTCGATCACGATCGTTTGGGCGAAAACCGCACCTCATTTGGAGTCTCCTAGCTCCCTCTACCTATTTATATGTGGGCATCCCGAAAAACGAAACTGCAGACAAACCCTAACCCTCTCCCTCCGCGCCGCGCCGGACGCGTCCGCTCCGGCTAGACAACGTCCGCCGCGCCGCCCGACCAGTCCGGAGCCGCCACGTCACCGCGCGCCGCGGCCCAACCGAGCCCGCGGCGAGCCCGCCTCCTGGCCCGTCGCCGCGCCCCCGTGCGGCCTCCTCCTCCTCGCCGCCTGTCCCGTCGCCGGTCGGCCGCCCCGCCGTCGAGCTCCGGCGAGCTCGCCAACCGCCGCCTCGGCCGTCGCCGGCGGCGCCCGGGCCCGCGCGCCCGCGTCCTCCGGCCTCTCCTTCCTCTCCTCCGGCGACGCCTCCCACTGCCGGCGAGCCGCACCGACACCCCAGCCTCGATCCGATCTGGAAACGTACGTGCCCGTTGACTTTCTCGCCCCCCCTTTTTCCTCCAAGTCCTGGAAATCCATCAGCATGTGCCTCTGTTCCCGATGCCATAACTTCCTACATGTAGCTTCGATTCACGCGTGTAATATGTCAAATTGTTCGTCTCGTGATGCTCTTCATTTTGTTCAATTGCACCAAGTTCATTAGAGGTCATCTTGATGCCCAAATCTTCGTTGGAAGAGGGCTAGTTGCTGTTAATCTCTGGTTCATATCAGAACTTGGAGATTTGTCATTTTTGTATCATTTATTCTGTGCATCTTTTGAGCATGAGCTCTACATGTGTTTTAAAGTATGCCATGCCATCTCTCCAGTGGTGTTGTCCATGTATTTTTGTGATCTCTGTGGTGACTAGCACAAGCATGCAAAGTAGGCCCCGTAATATTTCTGATTTCAGGGACAGTGATTTCTCTAAGTCTTTGTCTGCTGTAATTTTGTTGCCATGTAAACTTGATGCTACAGAGAGATCCATGCATATTTTGGAGATGTTCAGTAAGGATGTTTTGTAGCTATAGTTGTAATTGATCCATACCTGCAATTGCTTGCTATTATGGAGTGCCCTAGCATGACGCAATCTTGCTCTACTTTTGCTATAAAATATTTCTGGCAGATTCTTAACATGATATGCAATTTTGCCAAGCTTATTGTAGTTGATCCATACATGCTATGCAATTGTTCTTGCGATGGTTAGCTTCATAAACATGCCATATTGCTTTAGGTATGCTTTTTTTGTCATGCATTGCTCTGTAGTGAGTGCATCAAGCTCACAAAGAGGCCTACATATTATGATTTCTGCCATGCTCTGTTTTCTGCTAAGTCTGAAACCTGATAACGAAACTTGCTATGTTTACATGCTTGCCATCATATCTTCTGGTCCTTTTTGGCTTATGGTCAGTAAGGGACTTTTGTCATGTGCATTTAGTAGAACACTACCATGCCTTGCTTTGCTATGTTAAGTTCCTGTTGCATGTTGATTTCGTGCTCCGAACATTGCTACCTGATGCTGATTTCTGCCATGTCCAGTTTTTCACTAAGTCTGTGAACCTGTAATCTTTTGCACTTTTGCCATGCTTGTTTGAGCTTGATATGTTGTGAACTAGCAGTAGCTCAGTGTTCATCTTTTGTCAAGGATCTCCTATATATTACTGCCATGTGCTTTGTTGCTATGTTGGGGTGCTGTAGCATTGTTACTTGTTGCATTTTAAGTGCTATCTTGTTGTTATCGCAGATTAGTGTCATTTTGTTTTGCTTGCCATTTGCAAACCGTGCATCCGATTCCGGTGATCTTTATATCGATTTCGACCGAAATCATCTCATCTTTCCAGTGGCATGCTTGGTTTGCCAAGTTACTGCCATGTTCATCATTTTCCTTCCGGAGCACGCATATGCATCGCATATCATATCTTGCATATCATACATGTTTTGCATCATGTTGCTTGCGCATTTCTCGTTGTTGATTGTGGTTATGTTTGTTTGTGTTCTTGTCTTGGGTAGAGCCGGGAGACGAGTTCGTGAATGAGGAACCTGTCGAGTACGCTTACGAGGATCAAGCTTTCGACAACTCTGAGAATCTTGCAGGCAAGATGACCACCCCTCGAAATCACTTCTATCTTTGCTATGCTAGTTGTTCGCTCTATTGCCATGCTCGCTACCTATCACTTGCTATATCATGTCTTCCATTTTAGCCATGTCAGCCCTAACCATCCTTTCCTAGCAAACCGTTGATTGGCTAAGTTACCGCTTTTGCTCAGCCCCTCTTATAGCGTTGCTAGTTGCAGGTGAAGTTGAAGTTTGTTCCATGTCGGAACATGGATATGTTGGGATATCACAATATCTCTTATTTAATTAATGCGTCTACATATTTTGGTAAAGGGTGGAAGGATCGGCCTTATGCCTGGTGTTTTGTTCCACTCTTGCCGCCCTAGTTACTGTTATACCGGGATTATGTTCCTTGAGTTTGCGTTCCTTACACGGTCGGGTGATTTATGGGACCCCCTTGACAGTTCGCCTTGAATAAAACTCCTCCAGCAAGGCCCAACCTTGGTTTTACCATTTGTTACCTAAGCCTTTTCCCCCGGGTTTTCGCGAGCCTGAGGGTCATCTTATTTTAACCCCCCGGGCCAGTGCTCCTTCGAGTGTTGGTCCGAACTGAGCAGACTGCGGGGCCCCCTCCTGGAAACTCGAGGTCTGGTTTTACTCGTAGGATGTCTCATCCGGTGTGCCCTGAGAACGAGATATGTGCAGCTCCTATCGGGATTTGTCGGCACATTCGGGTGGCTTTGCTGGTCTTGTTTTACCATTGTCGAGATGTCTTGTAAACCGGGATTCCGAGACTGATCGGGTCTTTCCGGAAGAAGGTTTATCCTTCGTTGACCGTGAGAGCTTATGATGGGCTAAGTTGGGACACCCCTGCAGGGTATTATCTTTCAAAAGCCATGCCCGCGGTTATGAGGCAGATGGGAATTTGTTAATGTCCGGTTGTAGATAACTTGTCACTTGACCCTATTAAAATACATCAACTGCGTGTGTAGCCGTGATGGTCTCTTCTCGGCGGAGTCCAGGAAGTGAACACGGTCTGAGTTATGTATGACGTAAGTAGGTGTTCAGGATCACTTCTTGGTCATTGTTAGATGACGTCCGTTCCTTTGCTTCTCTCCCCGCTCTCATTTGCGCAAGTTAGCCACCATATATGCTTTTGCCGCTGCAGCTCCACCTTATTACACCTCCTTTTCCTATAAGCTTAAATAGTCTTGATCTCGCGGGTGTGAGATTGCTGAGTCCCCGTGACTCACAGATTCTACCAAAACAGTTGCAGGTGCCGACGATGCCAGTGCAGATGATGGCGTCGATCTCAAGTGGGAGTTCGACGAGGAACGTGGTCGTTACTATGTGTCTTTTCCGGATGATCAGTAGTGGAGCCCAGTTGGAACGATCGGGGATCTAGCATTTGGGGTTGTCTTATTTTCATCTGGATTTGACCGTAGTCGGTCTATATGATTGTATTTTGGATGATGTATGAATAATATTTATGTATTGTGTGAAGTGGCGATTGTAAGCCAACTCTTTATCCCATTCTTGTTCATTACATGGGATTGTGTGAAGATGACCCTTCTTGCGACAAAACCACTATGCGGTTATGCCTCTAAGTCGTGCCTCGACACGTGGGAGATATAGCCGCATCGTGGGCGTTACAAGCTCCCCCCTCCCCCAGATCCACAGCAGAACCCTCTCCGGCGCCGCCGTGCTCACCCGGCCGTGTGCCCGCTCTTCGGCGTCAAGCCTACCTCCACTGCCGTTCCCAACACGCGGCGGCCCGCGCCTCGCCGTCTTCGTTTGCTCGCCAGCCACCCTCGAGCATATCGATGCAATAACCCTCGCCTCTCTTATGGTCCGGCCGGGTTTGCATTAAGAAGCCTGTTAGTTACTGCTCTCCATCGCGGCGAGGCATATTTCCTCGTAATCCCTCTTCCAATTTCATTCTGTATGTTCCCAAATTGGCTATAAAATAACGGAGAGCGTATATATGTTCATTATCTACCTTCCTTACTACATATAAGTTGTATTTGTTCCAATTTACTGCCTGTTTACAGATCACGGGTGCCCGAGTCACACAAACTTAACAAATTAGCCGTACATTTTCTAAATTATTGCATGGCATGTTTAGAAAGCTTGATACCAAGTTGTTAGTTTTATGCTTATCCTCCTTTCCTGAGTTTTGCATGTGTTCTCTGTAGATGCCGAGTACCAGCGACATCACTCATTCAGGCCATGTATCTTCATCTGATTCGGACAACCCTAGGTCTTCAGCAGATTGTGAGGGATCAAGTAGTCTTGAACGGATAGAGCTGCAACAATTACCCTTCCAGTCAGGACACGAAGGAATGCTCCAAGGAAACCCACACACCAGCCTAAAGGTGTATATGAAGTAACCGAGATTGATTTAAAGTCCTGGGCTCCAACTAAACCAGATAAAGCACGCATGAGGTTCAGGAGTGTGTGTGGATTTATTGGCAGGGCAAGGCTCAACATTAATCTGCCGGGGTTTCAGAAGGCTGACACAGAAACACGACGAAGGATAGTCCGGGAGATCATGGATCACTTCAACGTTCCAGAGCAGTGGAGAATACAGGTGGAACACGCTGCAATGAAGAAGGCTAGGGATGCTTGGAGAAACTGGAAGCACGTGCTGTACAAGAAGTACTTGAGTGAAGGCAAGGACCCAATCCCCGCATACCCCCAAATTACAAAGGCAGACTGGGAAGAATTCAAAAGGGTCAGGGCAACTCCAGAGTTTTTTGCGAAGAGTTTCAAGCAATCGGAACTTCAGAAGAAGAACATACACCCCCACCGTATGGGTGTGGCAGGATACTACGGCATGAAACTGATATGGGAACAGGAGGATAAAGAAGCAGTAGCAGCGGGTAGGAATCCGGCCTTTAGTGAAATCAAGGGCGAACGCGCCAGAGACTACTTGCGGGCACGTGCAAAGAGGCGTGATGTCGGAACTTATTACTTTGAAAACGCACGTGACGCCAAACTGTATGAATTGATGGTAGAGGCTTCCAAGATCCCTGGAAGGTTCTACAGGAACTCAGGGCCATGTGGCATTCTGTCCATTGCTCTGGACACAAAAGAGCCCCCTGGTCGTGCAAGGGGTATAGGTGTTAATGTCCCACACAAGAGGGCTTTCACACTCAGCAAAGAAGAGAGGCTCAACATGAAAAAATCGAGGAGTGAAATGAAGCAGAATGCATTGTTTGAAAAGTTGAAGAAGGATATTTATCCGGCTATTCAAAAGGATGTTGAGGAGTCAATGATGATGCAGAAGACTCTAACACTGACAGATAGCTAGCAGATGGGAGGGGAGGTGGGCATGGATGATGCTGCTTATTGCGTGACAACACTGCACAAGAGTAGCTGTGCATCAGCTGACCCCAGCGACACCGAGACTGCAGCTGCTCGTGATGATGCTATATCTGATCTATCTGGAATGAAAGATAGACTGAAGGGCGTGCTTACACATTATGAAGGTACATTAAAATGTGCAACAGCCTGGGTTTGCCCACCCTTCTTGGAAGATGGCCTCTTCTTGGACAATGTGCCATTGAAGCCGGGCTGTGTGAAGTGCTACGTGACTGAAGTAAAGCCTAGATTCAATGAATTTGCCCTGAAGAATGTCATAGGAGACTTCGATGAGCAAAGAACCTTGGTAGAAACACTATTACATCACATCCAGTGGCCACGAAAGGAAATAGAGTTCATCGATGGGATTCCTAAAGCCCCGCCAAGAGCAACCACTGTCGCCCCACAACCGGTGACGCTCTCCATGCCAGAGCAGCTCTCGCGGGCTGATGCATCACCCAGTGATCAGCCGGACCGACTTTGTGGCGTACAGGCCATGTCATCCTCCACCCCAAAGTAGCCAGTGGCAAGGCCTACAACTGCTGATGACGCCCCACCGATTCAGATGCCGGCCGCTGAAGCAGCGGGGGGAGACCCAGCTGCAGCGCATGCTCAGCAGACCAACCTGGTAGAACAGACTGCTAAGTAGTCTGATGCTTCAGAATCGCCTGCTAAGCAGTCTGTAGGTCCAGAACCGACTGCTCATCAGTCCGTCGGTCCGCAGGCGCGTGATCAGCATACCAACACATCAACACTTCCTGCTCAGCAAACCAACGCGTTGTCACAGCCTCCTCAGCACACCAACAAGTTGGCACCACCTTCGCAGAAACCCGACATAGCTTCAATGCATGGTCAGCAGTCCGATGCCTCTGCTCCTACAACCCAGCAGTCCGTCACAGCACCACCACCAGCTCAGCGGTCCGGCATAGATAAACCGTCTGCTAAGAAGTCCGTCCAAGCTTCATCATCTGCTCGGTAGTCTACCGTGCAGGCAACCAGACATTCTGCCAGAAATGCTTCAAGTACCAAGAAGGAAGTGGCCAAAAAGGCTACACCCACGACCACGAGGAAGCGCAGCGAGAAAGTGAAGAGGAAAGAGAATGATTGCCTCTTACTTAAAGCACTCATCGCCCAGAACCAAATTAACAGCAGCTTGTTTGAATCGGGGAGTAATATTATTTCTGTTGCCATGGATGATGAAGAAGTAGAATTGTTGCTTGCTAAAAGAAAAGCAGACGTACTTGAAGCACGCAATTACGTCCATGCCCAACTATTTCTTGTTGGCGAATACTTTGATGAGTGCAGCTCCAGTTTCCGCGAGTTACATGAATACTGCATGGATCAAATGTCAGAAGGTCATCACCATTTGCTAGTCCACTACAACAGAGATCATTTCCGACACGATGCTAGTTCCATCATTGTGAGTTTCGAGGACTTACATCTCTTCTTCAACTTCAACGTGCTCGATGCCACTCTTATTAGATGCATGATTTTGTAAGTACTTAACAAACTCT
The DNA here is from genome assembly GCF_002575655.3 of Aegilops tauschii subsp. strangulata. Taxonomy (NCBI): domain Eukaryota; kingdom Viridiplantae; phylum Streptophyta; class Magnoliopsida; order Poales; family Poaceae; genus Aegilops; species Aegilops tauschii. Next base: position 232,900,840 of record NC_053035.3, on the reverse strand, counting down.
GATCAACTTCTCCATACAAGGCTGTAAATGATAAACAACTAACTGCATTTTATTCCTCTCAGGGGATTGAACGTGCAGAGAAGACAAAGTGAGAGTGTGTATTTCATATATCCTGCATTAGCAAATGGCACAACATTACATGAAAAGGACCGACGGGACTGGGCCGTTCACACGGTCATCCGTATCTTCGAAAACACGTCCCATGCATAATCATTTCTCTAGCCATATCATGAACGGTAAGTCAAGTAAACAACCACGCATACACTGATTGTCTTTCAGATTTCGACATCATTCGTAAGTTCATGGCTTTCTTAATATGTAGCAATCACTGGATATTGGTATTCATTGTTCCAAACAAGAACACAGTTTACTACATCGATTCTCTCAGAGAGTCAACAAATGCTCAGGATCTGACGCATCTTCAGCGATTCTTGGATAGGTATTGAATTCTATGATGTTGAAATTAATTTGCATTCATATCTGGTTCAATAATTGATGTTGTCAAAATTCATCATCATTTGCAGTGTGCTCGCATTGTGGGAAACTAAAACAGGGAACCTGTTCAAGAGGAAACTACCTCTGCAGCATGAGATCGTTTCTCCGGCAACACACCGAAATCCATTATTTTCGGAAAATTTATCCAATAGTCTGCAAATACCTTTCCTTACGCTAGTCAAATGTTCAAGCTTCTAAATAAACCTCTTTCTATTTTGTCCAAAGAAAAAATAATACATCTAACACCGGTTAGGTTGTTCCTAACAGGACAAAAAAATTTAGTGTCCTTAGCAAGAAGCAGGGACCAACCTTTGTGGATACTATGTTTGCAGACACATGATCTCCATCTGCAAATCTGCTGATAGTTGTGACGATCCTCGCGAATTAGTACCAGTAAGTCTATCTTAATTAATATCTTCTACTCCACTCATATGGCACATTCTGATCTTAAAAATACTGCAGCTCATCTTAAAACCGAGGACCCCTGAACCGCTCCCGGCTGGTGAATTGCTGATGGTTCGGAGATTTATCAGCGGCTTCTTCCTGGATCACTACATCAATCTCACTGGTGATAATGAAGATTTCAGCATGCGTTCTCCTGAAACATTGAGTAAGAGTTAGCCGCTAAACATATAACGCATGGATCCATTGTTTTCCATCTGATGAGGTCTTTGTATTTCGTACACTATGATTAATTATGTAATGCATATATGTGTGGACAAATCATTGGAATTTAGCTACCATATGTTCAATTGCAATTGTTGCGAAATCTGATGAATGTTCTTCCTGTGGACACTATTTGTTCAATCGAATATTGTGGTGAATTTGCTTTTTGCGTGCCGATTCAAAATGGGATATTTTTTTATTTGTTCAATTGAATATTGTGGCGAATTTTCTTTTTGCGTGCCGATTAAAAATGGGATATTTTTGTTTTAACCTGGCAATTGCTCTGCACACGGTTCAACTAAATGAGTGTGTGCGATCCACATCGGAAAGCATACGTCAATCGTAGCGGAACCGTCGGTGATACACAGCAGATCGCAAACGATTTGCAGCGCTACTACGTGTGCGTAGGTTCTCTGGAACCGTTTGTGATATCGCGTTATCGCACACGAGAACTGGGAGTAAACCGTGCCCAAAGCAAAATACAATCCCAGTCGTATTTTTTCAGGAAACGTGTGGGATCCCAAACGAAAGGCACACGTCACTCTTGCGACAACCGTCGGTTATACCTAACAAATCACAAACGGTCTGCAGCACTTGTATGTGTGCGAAGGGGCTCCTGAACCGTTTGTGATAGAACATTATCGCATACGGTAATTGTTGGAAAACGTGTGCGATGGAGTCTATCATGGCAGACGGGTTACACAGAAAACTCGTGTGCGATGGGGCACAAATCGCACACAGTTCATATGTTGGCCCGTGTGCCTTACATAGTGTTTCCCAAACGGTTTGTTACGACAGACCGTATGGTTTCACTACATCATTAGAAACGCTTAATCACCGATACCACATGTGCGAAAGAATTTAGTATGTGCTGCATCGCACACGATTACATTTTGGAAGGCCTCTGGATCACTGTTCCATATCCCCGACGGTTTTTGGGTCATGTGGGAAGGACCCCCTATCACACACACTCACTTGGCGACGGTTCCGAAGGCCGTCGCGGAAAGGGGTTAAAAACCGTTTGTTTAGGACCGACGCGCACTAGTGCAATGTCACCTCGAGAATCCGCGAGTTGAGTGCCAAAACATATATCAAGTGAATCAATACGATACCCCATTGTCACCACGAGTATTCAATTGCAAGACATATATCAAGTGTTCTCAAATCCATAAAAGTATTCAATCCGATAACAACGAAATCTCAAAGGGAAAAACTCAATTCATCACAACAAGATAGAGAGGGGAAAACACCATATTATCCGACTATATTAACAAAGCCCGCGATACATCAAGATCGTGACATCTCAAGAACATGAGAGAGAGAGAGAGATTAAACACATAGCTACTGGTACAAACCCTCAGCCCCCGAGGGTGGACTACTCCCTCCTCATCGTGGTGGCCGCCGGGATGATGAAGATGGCCACCGGAGATGATTCCCCCCTCCGGCAGGGTGCCGGGACGGGGTCTAGATTGGTTTTCAGTGGCTATAGAGGCTTGCGGCGGCAGAACTTTTGATCTAGGTTAACCCTGAGGGTTTTTGGATTTTTTGGGAATTTATAGGGTAAAGTGAGGGTGCGGGAGGCCACCGAGGTGGGCACAACCCACCTAGGCGCGCCTGGGCCCCCAGGCGTGCCCTGGTGGGTTGTGCCCCCCTCGGGGCACCCCCCAGGTGCTTCTCTGGCCCATCCTGGATGTTCTGGTCCATAAAAAATCTCCGAAAAGTTTCGCAGTGTTTGGACTCCGTTTGATATTGATTTCCTGCGATGTAAAAAACAAGTAAAAAACAGCAACTGGCACTAGGCACTGGGTCAATAGGTTAGTCCCAAAATATGATATAAATTTTCTATAAAATGATTGTAAAACATCCAAGACTGATAATAAAACAACATGAATACTTCATAAATTATAGATACGGTGGAGATGTATCACTCACCGCATAAAGAAAAGGGAGGAGGAAGAGGAAGAAGAGAGGAGGAAGAAGAAGGGAATGGGGCTTTGCTCTACGCAATAGAGCTATGTCATCTTCAATTTGCTTGTGGACTATGACCGTGTTATCCTCTAAACTATGTGAAAGTGCAACTAATCCCTGGGTGGTTTTGTTAATTCTTAACAACATATAGCTCATTGAACTAATACTCTTTCAAGATGATCATTTCAGAAAGTTCAATGATTGGCATGGCATGGACTAGTGATGTGGACCCCTCAAAATGCTAAGGACACATATTGTCTCAAGCTCAAGACTACATTTTCATTTTGTGCTTGGATGTTGATATTATCTATCTCTCATGTATGATCAGATGTATGTGACATGGAAGAGTAACCCATGATCCTAATCGATTGTGCATTTGCATTCAAAAGCAAATTTCAAATAATGAACAAATTTAGGGGGAGCTCTTGCTTATCACATACTTCTCAAAGCGATGATGTATTTCATTCTTATTATCATTTGTCGAAGCTTTGATCTATATGTTGTCATCAATTACGAAAAAGGGGGAGATTGAAAGTGCAACTAATCCCTGGGTGGTTTTGGTAATTCTTAACAACATATAGCTCATTGAACTAATACTCTTTCAAGATGATCATTTTGGAAAGTTCAATGATTGGCATGGCATGGACTGGAGATGTGAACCCCTCAAAATGCTAAGGACACATACTGGCTCAAGCTCAGGACTCTACATTTTCATTTTAGTGATCCAAGATCACATTGAGTCCATAGGAAAACCCAATTGTAGGATCGAAGTATGTCTAGAGGGGGGGGTGATTAGACTACTTGACCAAATAAAAATCTAGCCTTTTACCAATTTTAAGTCTTGGCTGATTTTAACAACTTAGCACAAGTCAAGAAATCAACCTACACATGCCAGTCTAAGAGTATAGCAGCGGAGTGTAAAACATTGCACATGAAGGTAAAGGGAGGAGTTTGGAGGGAGCAAATGCAATGTAGTCACGGAGATTTTTGGCGTGGTTCCGATAGGTGGTGCTATCGTACGTCCACGTTGATGGAGACTTCAGCCCACGAAGGGTAACAATTGCGCGAGTCCACGGAGGGCTCCACCCATGAAGGGTCCACGAAGAAGCAACCTTGTCTATCCCACCATGGCCATCGCCCATGAAGGACTTGCCTCACTAGGGTAGATCTTCACGAAGTAGGCGATCTCCTTGCCCTTACAAACTCCTTAGTTCAACTCCACAATCTTGACGGAGGCTCCCAAGTTACACCTAACCAATCTAGGAGACACCACTCTCGTAATAGATGGTGTGTTGATGATGAACTCCTTGCTCATGTGCTTCAAATGATAGTCTCCCCAACACTCAACTCTCTCTCACAGATTTGGATTTGGCGGAAAGATGATTTGAGTGGAAAGCAACTTGGAGAAGGCGTATCTTGACCTCAACACATGAGTAGGTGTTTCTCTCTCAGAAAATGTATGCTGGAAGTGTAGGCATGTTCTGATGGCTCTCCTCACGAATGAAGGAAGGGTGGAGGGGTATATATAGCCTCCACACAAAATCTAATCATTACACACAATTCACCAAACTCGGTGGGACCGTATCAGAAAACTCGGTCATACTGATTTAGTTCAAAATGTGAACGTTAGGCTTTTCGATGGGACCGACATGTCAACTCAGTGGGACCGATTTCATTAGGGTTAGGGCATAACGTAATCTCGGTGAGACTGATTACACAAACTCGGTGAGACCGACTTTGGTAATAAGCTAACCAGAGAGTTGGTCAGGCAAACTCGGTGGGACCGATTCGCTCATCTCGGTGAGACCGAAACGTTACGAAGGGGAAACAGAGAGTTTGCATTGTGAACTTGATGGGACCGATCGCTCATCTCGGTTGGACCAAAACGTTACGAAGGGAAATAGAGAGTTTGCAATCCCATCTCGGTGAGACCGAGATCCCTATCGGTGAGACCGAAGTGACTAGGGTTTGTGGCAGTGGCTATGTCAAGTGAACTCGGTGGCGCCAGATAGAATATTTCGGTGGGGCCGAGTTTGACTTTTGGTTTGGAACATATGTGGATATGAGAAAGTGGTTGAGGGTTTTTGGAGCATATCACTAAGCATTTTGAGCAAGCAAGCCATTAAGCAACACCTCATCCCCTTTTAATAGTATTGGCTTTTCCTATGGACTCAATGTGATCTTGGATCACTAAAAGTAAAATGTAGAGCCTTGAGCTTGAGCCAATACGTGTCCTTAGCATTTTGAGGGGTCCACAATTCTAATCCATGCCATGCCAATCGTTGAACTTTCCTGAAATATTTATCTTGAAATAACATTAGTTCAATGAGCTATATGTTGTTAATAATTACCAAAACCACCCAGGGAAAGTTGCACTTTCAATCTCCCCCTTTTTGGCAATTGATGACAACATATAGATCAAAGCTTCGACAAATGATAATAAGATTGAGATACATCGTCGCTTTGAGAAGTATGTGATAAGCAAGAGCTCCCCCTAAATTTTTGCATTATTTAAAATTTGCTTTTGAATGCAAATGCACAATCGATTAGGATCATGGGTCACTCTTCCATGTCACATACATCTTGGTGGAGCGCTCAAAATGATAGAAATTAAAAGCATGCACTCATCACCAAGCATTAAAGTAGCATATGATCAAACACATGATCATACAAGTATCTCACACAAAGACATAGAGTATCAAACAAGCACACAATAAAGTTCAACCAAATAGCAAGAGAGACAAAGAAGCAAACACCCTCTCTTGAAGCCTATGATCTATACATTTCTCCCCATTTGGCAACAAGTTACCAAAAAGTTCGAAAATGCATAGTGCTATGCGTCTCTCAGGCTTGGTCTTCGGGAGGTTGTGTAGAGAGAACTCCAAGGACGAAGGCATCAGTTGATGTAGCTGGAGCTGGTGGAGTGTGTGCTGGAGGTGGAACTGAAGCTGTTGATGCTGGTGCAAATGAAGTAGCTCTCTTATCTGGCACTGGCACTACAGCTGACCTCTGACCTCTTGGCACTCGTTGAAAAGCATCTGTAGTACCTTATCCTCTCTTCTCCTCTGCTTCCTCCTGGAGCTGCTCAACTGCTGTCTGAATCTCAGTGACCTTCAGATCAAGATCATAAAACTTGGTCTCTATGATCCTCTCCAAGCTCTCCTGATTCTGAGTCAGGGTGGCCACGCCCTTCTCAATCCTCAATGTAGCTTGAATCAGATAGGCTAGTTGATCTTGTTTGCTCTTCAGGAACACTTCAGATGCCTCCTCAATACTTGGCATCTTTCCAGCTTTCTCTGCCTTTGCCTTAGCTCTCTTTTCTTGTGCTTGCACTGATGAAGGTTCATCCTCATTCATCACCACTATGTTATCTTCAAAATCTGGGTGCAAGGGTAAATTCTCTTTGTCCAACAAGTAAGTACCTGTGCCCATCTTTGAGTTGATGAGCACCTGAATGTGTGGAGCATACCCACAAGATCTTTTCTGATCAGCAGCTGTCCTCTTGATTGTCTCCACAATCAGACTCATGACCTTGAATTTTTGTGGTACATCAAAGATCTACAACAAGTTGATGGAATGTCCTCTAATCATCTTGTGATCTCCAAATTTGGTTAACAGAGTATGCCTTAAGATGGTGTTGATAGTAGCTAGACCAGACAACAAATAATGCACAGATCCAAACTTGTGTTTCCAAAGCTTTATCTGAGATCTCTTTGTACATATTAGCCATAGAGTTGTGGTCTTTCTTCTTGTTGGCATACACATCCAAATCATCCTCATTCTCTTCTGGGGCATTGATCAACTTGGCCCATTCTTCAACAGTTGATTGGTACCTTGTACCTTCAGACATCCACACTATCCTTCCATATGGATAGAAATGAGCAGTGGAGTAAAACTGCATAATGAGCTCATCATTCCATTTTGTGAGCTTCTCTCTAACAAACTTGTCAACTCTGTCGGATCACGGGTTCCGGCAAAACCCTCAAGGTTCAAACACTGGGGTGCGCGCGAAGATTTCCTCCCTACCATCTACGCCCTAGCTCGCTAAGGTCTCACGGACGAACTCGACGAACTCACAACACAAAGAAACAAGATTTATACTGGTTCGGGCCACCGTTGTGGTGTAATACCATACTCCAGTGTGGTGGTGGTGGATTGCCTCTTGGGCTGATGATGAACAGTACAAAGAGAAGAACAGTCTCCTGAGGTTGAGGTGTTCTTGTGCTTCGCGAACTTGTGTGGGTGAGATGCCTCTCAATGGGTTATCCGATGCCCCCTACTGTGGTGGCTAGTTCTACTTATATAGGCCCTGGTCCTCTTCCCAAATATTGAGCGGGAAGGGAGCCAACAACGGCCAATTTGAAAGGGGACAACTAGTACAGTTTATCCTGACAAAAGCGGTCTTCGCCTGCAAAAGGCTCCGGTGGTGACGCCGTCTTGGGCTCCATGGTGACCTTTGTCCTGCTGGTCTTGGTCTTGTTGCACTCATATGGAAACCTTTGCTTGATGCCTCAGTACTCCGCGCCTGCGCTTGCCTCCTCAGCACCAAAGAGGAAACAAGAACGATGCGCGCGCTGGCGCCCGCCTGATCTTGATCGTCATGGCTCACGCCACGAGAGCCTCGCGAGGTTTACCCTGCCTTGATTTTTCCGCTCCTTGCGAGGCAGCCTGGTGAGGCCGCTCCTGAGGAGGTCTCGTGTCGTCCGCCTCACGAGGCTTGGCCCCTCGCGAGGGTCTTGAATGTCTCATCGATGAAGATGGGCCGTACATGCCTGCTAGCATAGCCATGCCGTGGGCCGCAGGCAGGCAAGTCTGGGGACCCGTTCCCAGAACGCCGATAGTAGCCCCCGGGCTCAAGGCGCGCTCAGGCTTGGCTTCGAGGCGAAGCCAAAGGTCAAGCGCGGAGCGCCGCGGGCCCCAAAAGCCCACGGCCTTGGTCGACGCGAGGCCGTTGATTAGACGTGGGCGTCTCCGCTTCCCCATGCTGCCTTGGAATCCGCCTGGCTATGCGCCCCCCGCAACCTACACAGTTATTCTTCCATCGCCCATGCCTCGCTTCCCCAATCCCTCTGCTTTCTCGAGACTTTGCTCCTCCTCTCCAATCTGACCTACACCCAGGCCGCTTCGTCGCCATGGCGCCGAAACAAGCAGACAAGGGGAAGAAGCCCCTGTCTTTGCCAAGTGCACCTCCGGCCATCGAGCCTGCGGTCGGCCGATCCTTGGTGCTCAACGACGAGGCCATGGACAAGGTGCGTCCAATGCTCGCTTCCAGCTTCAACGAGTGGGGGGAGACGGTGGCTTGGCCTGCGTCTCGCACTCGCATTACCCGGGCAGCCACCGAGGTCCCAATCTTCATCGATGCCCTTTGGGCTGGCCTGATTCCTCCTTTCTCCTCCTTCTTCAACGTGGTGCTTGAGCATTATCAGATCCACATGCTGCATCTTGACCCTCAATCCGTGACTCTCCTTGCCGTCTTTGCCTTTGTGTGTGAAGCCATGGTGGGCATCGCTCCTTCTGTGGCCCTCTTCCGCCATTTCTTCTCATTGCATCTGATTGAACCTCGGCAAAGCTCGGGGTGCGTGAGCTTCCAGGCCGTGGCCGCGACGTCGGGCTCGAGGATCGACTTCAAGCTTCCTCCATCCACGAGCGAGTTTCGGACACGGTGGGTGTTTGTCGACGCCAGTGTGCTCAGCCCCCTGCTCCACGCCCCGTCAGCGCCTGCCGTTTCCCACTCCGGCTGGGGCCACGAGAGGCTCGCGAGCCCCCGTCTGGCTCAGGCTGAGGAGGCCAAAGGACCGCGGCGTGACCTCGCCTATGGTGGTGAAGGAGTTCATCAAGCGCCGGGTCGCTCCGCTCCAGCGCCATTCTCGCCCGATGTGGACCTTGCTCAGCAGTCAGGACCATATGAGGTTTCAGGAGTCCGGGGTCCCCCTTGGGACGTGGCAAATGGTGCTCGAGGTCCTGACAGGTGTCCCTTCACCGGACGACTTGTCTGGGAAGAACTGTCTGCTGTACCGCTGTAAGAACAAGGCTGAATTCGCGGGGAGCATGCCTTTCTTTGACGAGTGGGGACTGCGCCCAGATGGCCTGGTGGGGTCCCGCGAGAACCCTGTCAGCGTGGTTCCCTTCTTCGTCGCCGGCACCGAGCTCGTCCCAAATGTGGGTGCAAGGGGACGAGCGCCGCCAGTGGCTGGCGGCACGAGTGCTGATGTGCCGATGCCGCCTGGGGCTCCTGGGGCATCGTCCTCATGAACCCGTGATTCTGGGACGTTGGTCGCTGAGACGATGCAGCACGCGGCTCCCGAGGCCGAAACTCCGGAGGCCTCGAGAGGTCACGGTGGGACGGCGCCCGACTGTTCTCCGCAGCCAGGCACCCCTGAAGTTGTTCTCTCGAGCACTTCTCCGGCTGCACCCCGTACTGGCCGCCACGTTCAGCGCTTCAGTCGGCTTTGTGTGGACTTCGAGGAACTCCGCAGGAGGAAAGGGTCTCCGGGCGGCAGCGGTATCTTCGAGCCATTGAAGCGACGAAAGTACATCGCCGTAGACGAATAAGTACTGCACCTTGTGATTTCTTGATTGCTGCTTTCCTTCCTCATGCTGGCTCTTCAGGACCCCTTGTGCCAGGGCCGTTGAGTCCCCCGAGAAGCAATCCCCGCCTTCCTCGGCACCCCCGTCGGCCTTGAGCATCCCGAGCCTGCATGTCGCGCCCAGAGCTGGGCCGGCCGAGGGAGTGCGCTTGCCTTCATGGCGCCTCGAATCTGCGGCTCCGTTGCCCTTCCTTCACGGTCTGGCTTGGAGCTTGGTGGGCGTTCCCCGGACTCCTCCTCTGGTCACGGACAGTAGCTGGTTGGCTTCGGCCTTCAGCTCCTCCTCAAGCAGCGGGTCCCGACTGGCCGAGGCCCCTCGTGAGGTTGGGACAGCACCTGGAGCGGCACCAGCCCCCGGCCCCCTGCTGAGAGGGGGTGCACCGCTTCACGTCCCGCCTGCAGCCCCCGTGGCGGAGGGCGAGATGGGGCGTGCGTTGGAGTTCGAGCGCAGGCGGAGCGTCGTTCGTCATGAGCTCTTCCAAGAGGCGATGGGCGCGATGAGCCGACTTGGTGAAGAACTCGCGGGTGTCGACTCGTGCCTTGAGGCTGAGGGTCTTCGGCTGGTGGAGGAACGACGTAACTGAGGGTGGCCATCAACCTTGGCCGCTACCAGCATGATCTTGACAATGCGAAGGCCGAGGCGTCCCTCAAGGTTTCTCGTGAGGCTTGCTCCCGAGCCTTGGAGGAGGCTCGCGAGGCTGACCGCCGTCGCGAGGCTGCGGAGAAGCGTGCGTGGGAGCTCCAAGCCGGGAGTGCGTCCCTCGAGCGTCAAGTGGAGGTGCGCAGAGCCGCCCTCGCGTCGCTGAGGGGGATGCCTGCCGAGGAAGAGGAGGTCCGGAAGCGCGAGGAGGCGTTGGCTCTGGAAGCCGTGGAGCGTAGCCTCGAGCTTGAGCAACTGGAGAGAGGGAGCGTCAAGTTGCTCAAGCGGAAGATGCCATCGGGGCTCGCGAGGCCAAGGTCCAGGAGGAAGTTGACCGCCGAGTGATCTTGAAGGTTGGCACGACCTGAAGCTGAAGCTTGCGGGAACTAAGGCTACGGGCAGGACCGCCGCTCTTAGGCCCAGGTTAGATGAGGCGGAGAGGCGTGAGGAGGCCACGACTGCCGCCCTAGTCTCGGCGCAGGCGGACTTGGCCTCCGCCCGTGCCGAGCTGCTTTCTCTTCGGAAACGAGTTGATGACGCCGAGGCCGTCGCGCGGCAAAACAGGGAGGAAGTGCTTCAACGGCGGACGCTGGAGCGCGAGGACGCCCCCATGCTTCAGGACCTCCGGAACAGGGCTAACACTGCCCTGGGCTACATCTGCGACGAGAATGCACCACACCCCCACTCGAATGACTACGCCAGTCACCTGAACTTCTTCACCAACATGGTGACGCGCCTGGAAGCCCGGTCTGATAGGGCTCGCCAGCTTGTGGAAGAGAGAAGCCGGGGCCTGCTCGGGTGCGCGTTCTCCCGTGTCTTCAGCCATCTTCGGAACTCCTTCCCTGACTTCGACTTCGACGCCGCCATTGCCCCTGTACTGCAGGCCATTCGTGGTGACCTGGCGCGGTGGGTGGAGGACAACGTGGATGCGCCGGTCAGGGCCTTCACTTCCGAAGACGAAGCGGTGGTAGTCGCGGCAGACGAGGGTGACGTGGTCGACGACGGCGATGGAGGCGTCGCCGAAGGCGGCGATGATGCCGGCAAAGACGATGACGACGCGAGTGACACGTCCGAAGGCGATGCAGCGAGCGACATATCTGGCTGATCCCATGTTCCCCTACTGTTTTATCCTGTATGCAAAAACTCGGGCGTGGCCCTTAAAGATCGTGAGAGCATTTTGAGAGGGGGAGCCCCTTGTGTAAACAAACCGCTGCCTTCATTCTCTTATGTCAAGCTGAGTGCGTGCCTTTGCGAAACCATAAACCTGGCGGCAAGTTCCCATCGTGGCTCACCTTAGTCGGGGCGGGTCACGAACCGAATCAGGAGGTCATGAGCTTTCGGGACTTCTGTAGAGCCCGTCAATCCACCCGAGGGGGCCTCGTGAGGGGCGAGCACCATCTATGGCGTTAGCGTGCGCGTGTGGCACACGTGTGCCTCGCCCAATCCAGCTCGCGAGGGGCTCGTGAGTGGAAGGCGTGGTGCGTGAGTCCAAAACAAGGCGAGAACCAGATAACGAGAAATCGCTCCGAACGAGAAAAGGCACCCCCCAGCGCGCATCAATGAAAACTCAACTTCAACTTAAATCCAAATCCAAAGGGCAAGGCTACAGAAAAGGGATTCAAAGCAAATGGCTGCGTCCAGCACCTAGTCTTGTCTTCAGGTCTTCTCACCAGCGCGAAGCTAAGTGCTGCCACTAGGCGTGGGAGGGAGCCCCCGAGGCCCGAGGGCGGCTCTCCGGAGACTCCGGGGCGTGTACAGCCCCACTCATTATTACGTGAGAGTGTCACGGGCGGCGATCTTCATAGGCACTGGGCCTTCTTCACAGGTGCCGGCCTTGCTTCATATCGCCAGATGAGGGCCCCGCCTTGCGCCGCCCTCGACCACCTTTGAGCCGACCGGCAACCAGGACGGCACAAAGGGGGGAAAGGGGATGCCAGCGGCGCCCTCGGCGACCACGGGTCCTCTGCCAGGGGAAGGCTCGCCGGCACCTCCTCGGCAGAGGGCCTACCTCCGGGTGACGCCTGGCTTCGCGCGCCGTGGGGAGGGGCCTTGCTCCTGGCTCCCTCCGTGCAGCCCCCAGCGTGCTTCCCCTGGCGGAAGGGGGGCCGCTGCGCCCGGGTCGTCGGTCGACGTCGTGACCTGGTTAACTTGTAGCCCACGGTTAGCGTAAGCCTGGTCTTGAGAGATTAGCGGTACCCTATAGTTGTTGTTGCAGGCGCGGTTGTCGTGGTTCCCCGTCGGCTCCCGGAAGGCCTCATCTTCTAGCGCCTCTTCTTCCCAGCCTTCTTCGAAGAACGAGCCAGGGTCGTCTACCGGCGTGTACTCTTGGTCCATCATGCGGGGCACGTAGGCTTCCGGGGCTGTTACCCCGAACACCTCGCTGTAGTGCCCCACACTCCACGTTTCCCGGCCCAGTGTGGCGTCTTGAGGATGGTAGCGCGACATCCCGCTGGGACCATGGGAGGCGACGCTCGTGTCCATGCTTGTCGCAGGCGGCGCGGGGGCGGCGGGGGCCCCGGCGCCGCCGACCGTGCTGGTGTCGACGAAGCCCCTAGGCACACCTGAGGGCACGTGGTTGCGGCGAGGCCCGCCGTGAGATCCTGTAGTGGCCTGAGAAGGAAGCAGATAGCAGAAGGGCCGCGCTCCCGACGCCGCCGCATCCAGCAGCTCAGCGACGCGTTCCAGCAGTGCATCCGGGCCGCTCTCCATCAGTCGGCACCGTAGCAACTCCCGCGCCACCGTGAGCGCGGCCCGCATGTTCGCCTGCTCCCGCCGCGTGTGTGGCGCCGTTGCTGCAGCGTGGCTTGCGGCCCTTGCAGCGGCTCGCGCTTGTCGTGGAGTGAGGGCGGACGGTGCCCCGCCACGCCGCCCGTGACCTGCGGCGTTAGGCAGCGCTCGGGCCGCCTGGAGCGTGGGGTTGAGGTCTTCATGGGCAGGTGACGCCGCCCGGGCTGGCCAGGCTGCCCAGCGGTAGGAGTCAGCCCTCGGGTCGCCGGACATCGGGGCCGCGGAGCATCGGCGGGTCGATCGGCAGGGAAGAGGCTCCGGCGCACCCCTACCTGGCGCACCAAATGTCGGATCACGGGTTCCGGCAAAACCCTCAAGGTTCGAACACTGGGGTGCGCGCGAAGATTTCCTCCCTACCGATCTACGCCCTAGCTCGCTAAGGTCTCGCGGACGAACTCGACGAACTCACAACACAAAGACACAAGATTTATATTGGTTCGGGCCACCGTTGTGGTGTAATACCCTACTCCAGTGTGGTGGTGGTGGATTGCCTCTTGGGCTGATGATGAACAGTACAAAGGGAAGAACAGCCTCCAGAGGTTGAGGTGTTCTTGTGCTTGGCGAACTTGTGTGGGTGAGATGCCTCTCAATGGGTTATCCGATGCCCCCTACTGAGATGGCTAGTTCTACTTATATAGGCCCTGGTCCTCTTCCCAAATATTGAGCGGGAAGGGAGCCAACAACGGCCAATTTGAAAGGGGACAGCTAGTACAGCTTATCCTGACAAAAGCGGTCTTCGCCTGCAAAAGGCTCCAGTGGTGATGCCGTCTTGGGCTCCATGGTGACCTCCGTCCTGCCGTCCTGCTGGTCTTGGTCTCGTTGCACTGATATGGAAACCTTTGCTTGATGCCTCAGTACTTCGCGCCTGCGCTTGCCTCCTCAGCACCAAAGAGCAAACAAGGACACTACGCGCGCTGGCGCCCGCCTAATCTTGATCATCACGGCTCACGTCACGAGAGCCTCGCGAGGTTTACCCTGCCTTGATTTCTCCGCTCCTCGCGAGGAAGCCTTGTGAGGCCGCTCCTGAGGAGGTCTTGTGTCACCCGCCTCGCGAGGCTTGGCCCCTCGCGAGGGTCTTGAATGTCTCGTCGATGAAGATGGGCCGTACAGGCCTGCTAGCATAGCCACGCCGTGGGCCGCAGGCGGGCAAGTCTGGGGACCCCCATTCCCAGAACGCCGACAAACTCCACAAGCTTTGAAGCTTTCATGTACACCTGGGAAGTGATCTTCATTCTCATCAATGAATTCCCAATCAACCCACTTCATATCACACACAATTGGCTTCTTGTCAAGCAGAATAGTCTCATAGAAATCTTGTTGTTCTTTGGTGTGGAACCTGTAGTCCACTGAAGTCTTCCTCCTCACAGCATAGGGATCAGACTGTCTCCACAATTTCAGTCCCGCATCCTTCCTGATGTGCATGTCCTCAGCCACTGGATGAGTGTCATTGTGGTCTGGAATCTTTGGTTTCAGTTTTCTCAACACTTGGGCTTCATCATATTCTTCAACTTCAGGCACTAGGGCCTTGTTCTTCTCTTCTGCAGGAATGTTTCTGGTGCTTCTGTTTGTCTTAGAAGGCTTCTGAGCTTGAGCTGTTGCTTTGGGAGCAGTTTTGGGCTTTGATGGAGCAGTCCCAGACTTGATTGCATCTCCCATAAGTTTTTGGGACTTGGGTGCTGGTGCAACATCCTCTTCCTCTTCATCTTCTTCATCAGAAGAATGCCTCTCAAATTCTTTCATGGGGTCCACCTTCTTGCACCATCTTCCTCTCTTTCTTTCCTTCTTCTTCTCCTCACTAGTAGCCTCTCCTCTAGTTGATTTGGAGGGTTCCTGAGTGGAGGCTCTGACCTTAGACATAGGAACTCTTTTTGCTGGTGCCTTCTTGTTCAAACCTGGCTTGGTTGCAGCAGTTGTGGCATACTCCTTCTTCAAGACTTTCTTCTTTGAGCTCACTTCTTCTTCAACAGTCACATAATCCTCATCCTCAGAATCTGAGGTTCTCTTCTTCCTTAATCTGGTGGCTGCTTTGGGCAAGTTACTTGGTGTGCTCCTGCTGCCCTCATCATAGCTGCTTGAGGGACTAGTGCCCTCACTCATTTGCACTTGCTCTTCAGTTCTGTTCTGGCTGTCAGTCTGGTCAGACATCTTGGCAAGCAAACTGACAGCAAACTTTATGAATAGATATAGATGAGGTAGAATAGATGAGCATCACAAAGTGCAGAGTTTTTGCAAAACAGATGAGTCAAAAACTTTGTTTTAGTTCTCCACAGAAAGCATTTCGGAGCTACCGATTTGTTAAACTCGGTGACACCAAAGCAACTTTTGGAACATAAACTAGTGAACTCGGTCAGACCGAGTCACAGTTCGGTCGCTCCGAGATTTCTAGGGTTTCACAAAGAGTTGAACTCGGTCACACCGATTTGCAATTTTCGGTCAGACCGAAAAGCGCATGTGCAATGGCCTAAGCCAAATCGGTGAGACCGATTTCTACAACTCGGTCGGTCCGAGATGAGTTTGGCGAGACCTAACCCTAAATTTTCGAATCAAACCTAACCTAAGGGATGTTTCCTCTGGATAGACTGTTTTCATATGTGGTAATGATCATGGCAAAGCAATGTGCTAGGAATCAGAGTAAGGAAATAGCACAAAGTATCTAACCCATACCCTAGTTTGGCGGGAGTTTGCTACGGCGACAATGGCGGAGCAGAATTCCGTTGACGGCGACGGAAACCAGCGGCGGGAGGTTGATGGCGGCGAGGCGACGATCCGGAGACCGAGGAGGTAGAGCAGGATACGCGTGGGCTGAGGGCTTTTGAAGAAACTTCCAAAATCTCACCCGTGGATATATATATCCCGACCCTGTCGGTGTGACCGAGTGGAACAACTCGGTGGCACCGAGATGCAGAATCGCAAGCGGTTACTGCAACTCGGTGTGACCGAAAAGTTCAAATCGGTTGCACCGAGATGGAAAACCTAGATCAACTTAGTGAACTCGGTGTGACCGAAGTGGATGACTCGGTCATACCGAAATGCACAAAGAGGTTTTAGAAGTTTAAGCCTATGACGAATCGGGGACTCTGAGTGCTCCTCACATAGAGTGGTTCGAATCTGACTTGATCAAACTTTGTGATGTAGCATGAATAGAGTTTGAGACGAGAAAATCATAGATAGCTAGAGGGAGTTCTTAGGCATTCTTGTCCATCCATTTGGCAAAAGAGAAAAAGCCAAACAATCAAAGCAACAAATGGATGTCCTCGAATGAGTAAAATATGCAATCAACATGCTCACACAATAAAATGGCAAATAAAATATGTGACAAAACATGCACAAACACTCTAGCATCTATCAAGCAATTGGAGATGACTAGGTCATCTATGTATGAGCATATTGACTTAGGAGTCAAATGAGAACATTTGATCATAGGTCATACTCATCGTTTAAGCACAAGTGGGGTTACCACTTTTACATAAATCATTGTTGTGTTCACATCATTAGAGTTGCTTTAGCTTAATTGATTTGAGTAAAGCTCCCCCTAGATGTGATATCCCCCCTAAGAGGGATGACCTAACCTTGGGTTTTGTCGATGATGACTTCATGTAGGTGTTGAAGATGTGGACGCTCAATGTTGATGTAGATCATTCGGAGCAATCCATTGGAGTGAGTTGCACTTTCAATACCTACACTGGTTAGTCCCACAAGGAACAAACAAAGATATCCATAGACATAGAGTGATGTACACACAAGATGATGTCCATGAAAACATTTGGTTACCTTGTCCCTTGTCTTACAAACAAGAGGGTTTGTGACTCCTTGAACTAGTGCAAGATGTGGAAGTTGTTTGCACTTGTCCTCGCCAAAATGATATGAGTGAAGTATGTTGGCGGAGTCACCCTCAAGAACTCTCTAGTTCTTCTTCTTCGGGATCCACATCATCTTGATGGGAATCCTTGGAGTTGTAGTCGTACTTGATGAATTAGAACCTGATGTAGTATTGGGAACCCACTTGACCAAGGCCTTGGGAGCTTCTTTAAATGAATCAATCTCCTCTTGAAGCTTGTCCTTGCCTTTTTGCTTGTGGTCTTGTGGTGGAAGATCATCTTGAGCTTGTGTTCCCTTGAAAGAAGTAGGATCATACTTCTCTTGTTGAGGAACAAACTTCGTCTTGGGGTATTGATCTTCTTCCCACTCAACTCCATTGGCATTGAACTTTCATTCAAAACCAACACCTTGATTCTTCCAGTGCCTTCCTTGCTTGCGTACAATTTCCTCAAATTGCTTACTTCCAGCAAGGATCTTGTAAACACCTTTCTCTATAATTCCCTTCAATAAGCTATTTTCTTGCTCAAGTCTAACTTGGCTAAGAGAATCGTTAGTGGAATCAAGAGAACTACTAGAAGCAACAACGTTGGATTTAGCATGATTATTGTTACTACTAGATGAAGAATCTTTCTTACTCTTGTTGCTAGATTTTACTTGTGGCATGTAAGTAGACAAGAGTAAAGGTTGGCGATGTACGAAGAACTTTTCTTATGAAGATCATCATTGATTGCTTTTGAGAACCCATGCTCTTGCTCAAGGTTGAGCTTTTCAAAGCGTAGCTTCTCATGAGTCTTTAAAAGCTCTTGATGATCTTCTAAGGTAATTTCATGAGCTAACTTCAGAGTGTTTAGTTCTTTAGTTACACGCTCAATCTCTTCTTATCATCGTCATTCATTTTATCTTGATTAGCATGATTAATAGCAAGTTCATCGTAGTTTTCATCACTAGAGTTGTCAACAAGTAAATCATCATCACCTAGCAAATCAACTTCATCACTATTGAAATCAACATACTCGGGGTGTGATACCTTTGGGCCTTTAGCCATGAAGCATCATCCAATTCCTTCATTTGGTGAGTCAAATATATCATAGGAGTTGGTCGACACAAGTGCTAGACCGGCAACACCTTCATCTTGAGTATATTCTGAGTCTGAGTGATAAATTCTGTCAGAGTGATGGTCGGAGTCGGAGCCGGATACCCATTCACCAATGTGAGCTTGATGTCTTCATTTTGTGTAGCTCCTTGATGACTTGTCCTTCTTTTCCGAATCCTTGCTTCTGCGAGAGGTTCTTTGTTCGTAACGATCATCTCTACTCCTTCTCTCTCTTGGAGGTGATTCTTCTCTTCTACTTCTCCTTTTAGGTGAGTCTTCTCTTCTTTTGTAGGGAGCCGTACACTCATTGGAGTAGTGTCCGGGTCTTCCATAATTGTAGCAATTACGCTCATGACTAGAAGATCTTTTGTCATTGTAGGACCTTGACTTGGAACTTCTTTCTTTGCTTCTACTCTTGTAGAACTTGTTGAAGTTCTTCACCATTAGGCTCAATTCCTCATTGAAGGCTTGTTTCTCACTTGATGATGTAGGAGCATCACATGAGGCTTTGTAAGCACCACTTGACTTGTTGTGAAGCTCTTCCTTATCCTTGAGTGACATTTCATGAGCAACAATTCTTCCAATGACTTCCGTTGGCTTGAGATCTTGTAATGGGGCATCATTTGGATCAATGTGCACACGGTATCATATTTTCCATCCAAGGCTCTTAGGATCTTCTTGATGGTGAATCCGTCAGTCATCTCTTCACTTCCTAAGCCGGCAATCTCATTTGTGATGACATCAAGCCTAGAGTACATTTCAGCGACACCTTCACCATCCTTCATTTTGAACTTGTCAAGCTGACTCTGAAGCACATCCAATTTGGATTCCTTCACGGAGTCCGTACCTTCGTGCATATCAATCAAAGTATCCCAAATTTCCTTTGCATTCTCAAGACGGCTGATTTTGTTGAATTCTTCGGGGCACAGTCCGTTGAAGAGGATATCACAAGCTTGAGCATTGTATTGCATCATCTTCAATTCTTCTGCGGTAGCTTCACGATTTGGTTCTCTCCCATCGAAGAATTCACCTTGCAAACCAATACACACAATAGACCAAACAGTGGGGTTATGTTCAAGAATATGCATTTTCATCTTATGCTTCCAACTAGCAAAATTAGTACCATCAAAGTAAGGACCTCTACGGTGGTTCTCTCTTAGGAAACCAATTCAACAAAATCAGCCGTCTTGAGAATGCAAAGGAAATTTGGGATACTTTGATTGATATGCACGAAGGTACCGAATCCGTCAAGGAATCCAAATTGGATGTGCTTCAGAGTCAGCTTGACAAGTTCAAAATGAAGGATGGTGAAGGTGTCGCTGAAATGTACTCTAGGCTTGCTGTCATCACAAATGAGATTGCCGGCTTAGGAAGTGAAGAGATGACCGATAGATTCATCATCAAGAAGATCCTAAGAGCCTTGGATGGAAAATATTATACCGTGTGCACATTGATCCAAATGATGCCCAATTACAAAGATCTCAAGCCAACGGAAGTCACTGGAAGAATTGTTGCTCATGAGATGTCACTCAAGGATAAAGAAGAGCTTCACAACAAGTCAAGTGGTGCTTACAAAGCCTCATGTGATGCTCCTACATCATCAAGTGAGAAACAAGCCTTCAATGAGGAATTGAGCCTAATGGTGAAGAACTTCAACAAATTCTACAAGAGTAGAAGCAAAGAAAGAAGTTCCAAGTCAAGGTCCTACAATGACAAAAGATCTTCTAGTCATGAGCGTAATTGCTAAAATTGTGGAAGACGCGACACTACTCCAATGAGTGTACAGCTCCCTACAAAAGAAGAGAAGACTCACCTAAAAGAAGAAGTAGAAGAGAAGAATCACCTCCAAGAGAGAGAAGGAGTAGAGATGATCGTTACGAACAAAGAACCTCTCACAGAAGCAAGGATTCGGAAAAGAAGGAAAAGTCATCAAGGAGCTACACAAAATGAAGACATCAAGCTCACATTGGTGAATGGGTATCCGACTCCGACTCCGACCATCACTCTGAGAGAATTTATCACTCAGACTCAGAATATACTCAAGATGAAGGTGTTGCTGGTCTAGCACTTGTGTCGACCAACTCCTATGATATATTTGACTCACCAAATGAAGGAATTGGATGATGCTTCATGGCTAAAGGCCCAAAGGTATCACACCCCGAGTATGTTGATTTCAGTAGTGATGAAGTTGATTTGCTAGGTGATGATGATTTACTTGTTGACAACTCTAGTGATGAAAACTACGATGAACTTGCTATTAATCATGCTAATCAAGATAAAACGAATGACGATGATAAGAAGGAGATTGAGCGTGTAACTAAAGAACCAAACACTCGTAAGTTAGCTCATGAAACTACCTTAGAAGATCATCGAGAGCTTTTAAAGACTCATGAGAAGCTACGCTTTCAAAAGCTCAACCTTGAGCAAGAGCATGGGTTCTTAAAAGCAATCAATGATGATCTTCATAAGAAAAGTTCTTCGTACATCGCCAACCTTTAATCTTGTCTACTTACATGCCACAAGTAAAATCTAGCAACAAGAGTAAGAAAGATTCTTCATCTAGTAGTAACAATAATCATGCTAAATCCAACATTGTTGCTTCTAGTAGTTCTCTTGATTCCACTAACGATTCTCTTAGCCAAGTTAGACTTGAGCAAGAAAATAGCTTATTGACGGGAATTATAGAGAAAGGTGTTTACAAGATCCTTGCCGGAAGTAAGCAATTTGAGGAAATTGTACGCAAGCAAGGAAGGCACTGGAAGAATCAAGGTGTTGGTTTTGAATGAAAGTTCAATGCCAATGGAGTTGAGTGGGAAGAAGATCAATACCCCAAGATGAAGTTTGTTCCTCAACAAGAGAAGTATGATCCTACTTCTTTCAAGGGAACACAAGCTCAAGATGATCTTCCACCACAAGACCACAAGAAAAAAGGCAAGGACAAGCTTCAAGAGGAGATTGATGCATTTGAAGAAGCTCCCAAGGCCTTGGTCAAGTGGGTTCCCAAGACTACATCAAGTTCTACTTCATCAAGTACGACTACAGCTCCAAGGATTCCCATCAAGTTGATGTGGATCCCGAAGAAGAAGAACTAGAGAGTTCTTGAGGGCGACACCGCCAACATATTTCACTCACATCATTTTGGCGAGAACAAGTGCAAACAACTTCCACATCTTGCATTAGTTCAAGGAGTCACAAACCCTCTTGTTGGTAAGACAAGGGACAAGGTAACCTAATGCATTCATGGACATCATCTCGTGTGAACTTCACTCTATGTCTATGGATATACTTGTCTGTTCCTTGTGGGACTAACCCGTGTAGGTATTGAAAGTCCAACTCACTCCAATGGATTGCTCCAAATGATCTACATCAACATTGAGCATCCACATCTTCAACATCTACATGAAGTCATCATCGACAAAACCCAAGGTTAGTTCATCCCTCTTAGGGGGGATATCACATCTAGGCTTTACTCTAAGAATTGAGCTAAAGCAACTCTAATGGTGTGAACACAACAATGCTTTATGTATAAGTGGTAACGCCACTTGTGCTTAAACGGTGAGTATGACCTATGATCAAATGTTCTCATTCGACTCCTAAGTCAATATACTCATATATAGATGACCTAGTCATCGCCAATTGCTTGATAGATGCTAGAGTGTTTGTGCATGCTTTGCCACATATTTCATTTGCCATCTTATTGTGTGAGCATGTTGATTGCATATTTTTTCCATTCGAGGACATCCATTTGTTGCTATGCTTGTTTGGCTCTTCTTCTTTTGCCAAATGGATGGACAAGAATGCCTAAGAACTTCCTCTAGCTATCTATGCTTTTCTTTTTTTTGAACACTATAACAGCAGGAGAGGCTCCTACTGTTGCTTTATTAAATAAAGGAGTAGTTACAATTTACATTTTGTACATAGCCATAGGCTAAAAAAAGGGGGGAAACACAAAAGAATCTACATTTTTACACAGAGGTAATCTAGTGAATTGTCAAGGTTTGGATCAGTCCTTGTATAAAAGTAACAATATCTATGCTTTTCTCGTCTCAAACTTTATTCATGCAACATCACAGAGTTTGATCAAGTCAGATTCGAACCCTCTGGGTGAGGAGCACTCGGAGTCACCGATTCGTCATAGACTTAAACTTCCAAAACCTCTCTGTGTATTTCGGTCTGACCGATTCATCCCTTTCGGTCATACTGAGTTCATTGAGTTGATCTAGGTTTTCAATCACGGTGCAACCGATTAGAACCATTCGGCCACACCGAGTTGTTCCACTCGGTCACACCGACAGGGTCAAGATATATATACCGACGGGTCAAATTTTGGAAATTTCTCCGAAACCTATTCGCCCGCGCGTGTCCTGCTCTGCCGACTCGGGTCTCCGAATTGTCCACTCATCGCCAGCGACCTCCTTCCACCGGTCTCTGCTGCCGTCAACGGGAATCTTCACCGCCGTTGCTGCCATAGCGAGCTCATCGCCAAGTTAGGGTATGAGTTCGATCCTTTGTGCAATCTTTACTTGCGATTCTTGGCACAAAGTCAATGCCATGATTCTTACCACGTATGAGATAATCCTATCCAGCAAAAACTTCCTTTAGATTAGTTTTGATTCGAAAATTTAGGGTTAGGTTTCCGCCGAACTCATCTTGGACCGACCGAGTTGTAGAAATCGGTCTCACCGATTTGGCTTAGGCCATTGCACTTGCAACTTTCGGTCTGAGCAAAACATGCAAATCGGTGTGATCGAGTTCAACTCTCAGTGAAACCCTAGCAATCTCGGAGTCACCGAACTATGTCTCGGTCTAACCGATTTCACTAGTTTAGACTCCAAAGTTGCTTCGGTGTCACCGAGTTTAACAAATCGGTAGCTCCAAAATGCTTTCTGTGGAAAAATAAAACTAAGTTTTTGACTCAATTGTTTTGCAAAATCTCTGCACTTTGTGATGCTCATCCACTCTATCTCATCTATAACTATTCACAGGGCCAACTTTTAGTTTGCAGTGTCAACAATGTCTGATCAGAGTGATAGCCAGAACAGGTCTGAAGATCAAGTTAATCTGGCAGTTATGATGAAGGCAGCAAAAGTACTCCTAAAAACCTACCTAAGGATGCTACTAGGCAGAGGAGAAAGAGGAATTCTGATTCTGAGGATGAAGACTATGTTTCTGCTGAGGAGGAGGTCAGCTCCAAGAAGAAGGTAGTCAAGAAGGAATTTGGCACAGCTGCTTCAACAAAGCCTGGTCTGAACAAGAAGGCTCCTGCAAAGAGAGTGCCCATGTCCAAAGACAGGGCCTCAACACAGATTGAGTTCACTCTTGAACCAAAGGAGGCTGTTGAGGGCAAGAAGAGAAAGGAAAGGGTCAAGAAGACCATGGCCAGAGTAATTGGCGGATCCTCTATGATGAGAGACCCAGCTGAGGATGAGGAAGAAGATGAAGAAGAGGATGCTGCACCAGCACCTAAAGCTCAAAAGCTGATGAGGGATGCCATCAAGTCTGGGGCTGCTCCTTCAAAGCCTAAGACTGCCCCCAAAGCTACTGCTTCAGCCCCCAAGTCTACATCAAAGAGAAGCACAAGAAACATACCAGCTTCTGAGAAGAATAAGGCCCCAATGCCTGAAATAGAAGAAGATGATGAAGCCCAAGTGCTCAGAAAGCTAAAGCCAAAGATTCCTGATCATGATGACAATCACCCAGTGGCTGAAAACGTGAAAGTCAGAAAGGATGCAGGTCTCAGATTGTGGAGACAATCAGATCCTTATGCTGTGAGGAGAAGGACTGTTGTGGACTATAGGTTTCACACCAAGGAGCAGCAAGACTTCTATGAGACAATTCTGTTGGACAAGAAGCCAATAGTCTGTGACATGAAGTGGGCAGATTGGAAGTACATTGACAACAATGAAGACCACTTCCCAGGAGTGCATGTGAGCTTCAGACTCAATGGAGTAGACACTTTTGTGGGTTAGAAATCGACCAAGTGGAATGATGAGCTCATTATGCAATTCTATTCTACAGCTCATTTCTATCCTGATGGAAGGATTGTTTGGATTTCTAAAGGTACAAGGTACCAGTCAACAGTTGCTGAGTGGGCCAAGCTGATCAATGCCCCTGAAGAGCATGATGATGACATTGATGTCTATGCAACGCGCAAGAAAGATCACAACTCCATGGCCAACATGTATAAGGAAATTCCTGACAAAGCCTTGGAGACACACAAGCTAGGCTTTGTGTATTATCTGCTTTCTGGACTGGCCACCATAAACACCATTTTGAGGCACACCTTGTTGCCCAAATCAGGAGATCACAGGATGATCAGAGGCCACTCCATCAATTTGCTTCAGTTGTTTGATGTGCCCCAGAAGTTTAAAGTCATGAGTTTGATTGTTGAGACCATCAAGATAATAGCTGTTGACCAAAAGAGATCAGGTGGGTATGCTCCACACATCCATATGCTCATCAACTCCAAGATGGGCACAGGCACATACTTGTTGGACAAGGAACACCTTCCCTTGAGGCCTAACTTTGAGGACAACACGGTTGTCATGGATGCTGAAGATCCTACATCAGTAGAGGCTCAAGAGAAGAGGGAGAACGCAAAAGCAGAGAAGGCAGGCAAGATGCCAAGTGCTAAAGTGTAGCGACCAGACCTCAAACAGTCTGATCTCTGTGCATCAGTGTCATCCCTGGATCGGTAGTGCTGACACGCACAGTACTTGAAGGATTTATAACAGAGTAGCAATCACACACTTATTACATCGAATGTCTCAAAAGAGAACTTATTACAATAAATATGGCTTAAGGCCATCTAATACAATAACAACGGAAGGCTTGGAAGATAAAGTGAGTCCATCAACTCCAACGACATCACTGAGTGAAAGACCACAACCTAAGGCCCCTTACTCGTCGTCTGAAAAGTCTGCAACATGATATGTTGCAGCCCGAAACGGGTCAGCACATGGAATATGCTGGCAAAGTAACACAAGAGAGTAATGCACATAATAAAGCTATCACTACATGCATATATGGCTGGTGGAGGCTGTATGGTTAATATGTTTTGCGGAAAGCCAATTTTTCCCTACTGCAAAGGAATATATTTTATTTAACTACAAAGTTTGTTGAAAAACATTGAGAATGGTAAACCCCATCTCAATCCCAATTAAAAGTAATTAATAACCCAACCAAAATTATATTAAGAGTGATGAGATCCACATGATAATCCAAGAACTAGATACTCAAGATGTCCATAACCGGGGACACGGCTAACCATGATTAGTTTGTACACTCTGCAGAGGTTTGTGCACTTTTCCCCACAAGACTCGATCTCCTTCGTTGGATTTCTCGCACTACATAATGTTTGAGAAACGGATGACCGAGATACAGTCTTTCCGAAGAGGTCCCCTTAACTGATAGATAGGCCTGTACACCTACAATCCCCTACATCTGCTAGCCCATCATGGAAAGGTTTCCCACAACTTACTCAACTATGCCAGAGCCCATAATGGCATGTGGCTGCACACGGATGTTTCTAGCATGAATAATCTTATGATCCCTTTGAGCCTGGGTGGCACTCCATAGGAGAATCACACGGTACCCCGCGATTTCCAAAAATACAGGCAACACTGGGTTCCCCAGGTGCCTCAATCCACCCAGATGTATATTAAAGTTGCCACCTTAAGTTAACCATTAATTAACAATACTCATATCTGTCATGGATACACTCACCCAATCCACGTCTACAAGCGTAGCATAGCAATGTAAGCAACGTAGAAGTAACTCCCAAAGGTTTGATAATAAACAGGTGAATAGGTACTACCTCATCTACTTCCCAAACCCACATTTTAATCAGATCCTAACCATGCAATTGTTTGAGGATTGATCTGATGCAATAAAACTGAGTAGTAAAGAGGTATGATCAAAGTGTTACTTGCCTTGCTGATGATCCGTGAAACCTAGAGACTCGTAGTAGCACGCTTCGCACTCCGGGTACTCTATCGCAAACAAACAAGCATACAATAAGCAATCAAACAAAGTTGCGTGGGTAAAACTCAAATAAGAGATCTAACCATAAAGTTCAACTTAAGAACTCCGGTTTGCAAAAAGAATCAAATCAAACGAAGCAACGAAACTCAAAATGCGAAAGAAACAAGCTTCCTTTACTAATCTGGACTAAAGTCAAATTTTACAATAGCTAAAACTTGTTTAAGTTGATTAAATAGAAAGAGGGCTTCGAGATGAAACTCTAGGCACTTGAAGCGCCTGATTCCGATAAACGAGCGAAAAGTTATACTAGAACGAAAATCGGATCAGAAATCACGATCGAAAATAATCGCGAAAAATCCGAGAAAAAGAAAAACTGATGAACAGACTAACGAACGAACGTTCGCTATCTGCGGTTAACGGGCGAAAACCGTTCGTTAAAACAAACGTACGGACGAACGTCCGCTATATAACTAAACCGGAAAAAACCGATCTAATAAAAAACACATCTAGGTTTTTACCGAAAAACCGAACCGGTCAAAGAAAACCGGCGGCGGCGGCGGCGAACTCCGGCGACGGCGGCGGGGTGGCGAGGTGGCTTAGGGTTTCGGCGGGGCAGGCTGGTGGGCTGCGGGGCTGCGGCGGCCTATAAAGCCCCCCCCCCCCCCCGGGCGGAGTCCCGGGCGGGTACGGCCCAAAGTCGGTTTTTTTAAAGAATATTCTCGCGTGCAGAAAAAGAAATAAAAGAAATACTAAACGGACACCAAAAATCTCGAAATAAATTTTCCCCGTCCTCTAAAAATATGCCGGACAAGGTGAACATTTATTTGGGCCTCTAATGCAATTTTTAAAAACACATATTTTTCCTAATTCAAATAAAATAGCGATAAAAATCCGAATAAAACTCTTATTTGATTTTAACATTAAATCTCCAATATTTTTTTATTTTGAGGAAGTCATTTTATCCTCTCTCTTTTATTTTTATAAAAGAAATATTCGAAGGAAAAAATAATTAAAATCAAACGATCCTCTTTTTAAAATTCGAGAAAACTCAAATATGAAAATAACGAAATTCCCAACTCTCTCCATGGGTCCTTGAGTTGCGTAGAATTTCTAGGATCAAGCCAAAATGCAATAAAATATGATATGCAATGATGATCTAATGTATAACATTCGAAATTGAAAATTTGGGATGTTACAAACCTACCCCCCTTAAGATGAATCTCGCCCTCGAGATTCGGGTTGGCTAGAAAATAGGTGAGGGTCATCTTTCCGTAGGTCTTCCTCGCGTTCCCATGTGGCTTCATCTTCGGTATGGTGACTCCACTGAACCTTGCAAAACTTGATAACCTTTCTGCGTGTAACTCGGCTGGCAAACTCAAGAATCTTGACTGGCTTTTCCTCGCAGGTCAAATCGCTATCCAATTGAGTCGCTTCCAGTGGCACTGTATCTCTCAGAGGAATATCAACCATCTCCGCGTGGCACTTCTTCAACTGAGAAACGTGGAACACATCGTGAACTCCTGACAATCCTTCGGGCAATTCCAACTTGTAAGCAACTTCTCCCATACGTTCCAAAACTTTGTATGGTCCCACAAAACGTGGTTCTAACTTTCCCTTAACTCCAAAACGCTTCACTCCTCGAAGTGGGGATACTCGAAGATACACTCCGTCTCCATCTTCGTAAACTGTCTCCTTGCATTTAGAATCCGCATAGCTCTTCTGCCTGGACTGGGCTACCTTGAGTCTATCACGAATCAGCTTAACCTTCTCTTCAGACTCTTTAATCAAATCTGGTCTAAACAACTGCCGGTCTCCAACTTCGTCCCATAACAACGGTGTTCTGCACCTCTTTCCGTACAATGCTTCGAAAGGGGCCATCTTCAAACTGGCTTGATAGCTGTTGTTGTAAGAGAACTCTGCGTAAGGCAAATTATCGTCCCAACTAGATCCATAATCTAGTGCACAAGCTCTCAACATGTCCTCCAGAATCAGATTGACTCTCTCAGTTTGTCCATCTGTCCGCGGGTGAAAAGTTGTACTGAACTCTAGCCTGGTTCCCAAAGTTTCATGCAACTGATTCCAAAACTTTGAGGTAAACTGGGTTCCTCTATCTGATACAATGGTCCTTGGAACTCCATGCAAACATACGATCCTGGTCATGTATATCTTTGCCAATTTAGCACTGGTGTAAGTGGTCTTCACTGGGATGAAATGAGCTACTTTCGTCAAACGATCGACTACAACCCATATCGAGTCATAGCCTGAACGAGTCCTGGGTAATCCCGTGATAAAATCCATGCCTAGCTTGTCCCACTTCCATTCGGGTATTGGCAATGGTTGTAGCAATCCTGCTGGCTTCTGATGCTCTGCCTTCACTCTCTGACGTACATCACAAACTGCTACATACTCCGCAATATCCTTCTTCATTCTGGTCCACCAGAAACTATCCTTCAAATCCAGATACATCTTGGTATTTCCTAGGTGAATCGAATATGGCGAATAATGGGCCTCCTGCAAAATCAGCTTCCTGATCTCTTGATCATTTGGCACATATACGTGGTCCTCAAACCATAAGGCATCGTGCTCATCCTCATGAAATCCCTTGGCTTTTCCCTTGCTCATCCTCACGAAATCCCTTGGCTTTTCCTTTGCTCATCCTTTCCTTAATCTCGGCTATCTCCTTGTCCATCTTCTGAGCTTCTCTGATCTTATCCATCAAAGAAGGTTGAATCTCCAAAGCTGCTACATAGCCTCTCGGAACTACCTCCAAACATAGCTCACGAAGGTCCTCTGCTAACTCCTTGGGTAACTCTCCGGTCATGAGTGTATTGACATGACTCTTGCGGCTCAACGCATCGGCTACTACGTTAGCCTTTCCTGGATGATAATGCAACTTCATAACATAATTCCTTAATGAGCTCCAACCATCTCCTCTGCCTGAGATTCAACTCCTTCTGCGTGAACATATACTTCAAACTCTTGTGATCTATGTATACCTCACAATGGTTTCCGATGAGAAAATGTCTCCAAGTCTTCAACGCATGCACTACGGCTGCTAACTCCAAATCATACGTAGCATAATTTAGCTCATGGGGTTTAAGTTGTTGTGAGGCATATGAAACAACTCTTCCCTCCTGCATAAGTACAGCTCCAAGTCCTCGACGAGAAGCGTCGCAATACACTTCATAATCCTTGCGTTGATCTGGCAGAATCAACACTGGTGATGTAACCAAGCGTTTCTTCAACTCCTGAAAACTGGCCTCACATTCCTCAGTCCATTTGAACTTGGTGTCCTTCTTCAACAACTCCGTCATAGGCTTTGCAATCTTCGAGAAATTTTCAATGAACCTCCGGTAGTATCCTGCGAGTCCAAGAAAACTCCGAATCTCTCCAACTGACGTGGGTGCCTCCCAATTTGTCACAGTGACAACTTTGGTGGGGTCTACCGCTATTCCTTCTCCGGATATAACATGTCCAAGGAATCCAACTTCCTTCAACCAAAACTCACACTTGCTGAACTTGGCGTATAGCTGATGTTCTCTGAGCTTCCCAAGTACCAAACGCAAATGCTCTTTATGTTCCTCTTCATTCTTCAAGTAGACCAGAATATCATCAATGAACACCACGACGAACTTATCCAAAAACTCCATAAACACCTTGTTCATCATGTTCATAAAATAGGAAGGTGCGTTAGTCAGGCCAAATGACATAACAGTATACTCATATAGCCCGTACCTTGTGGTAAAAGCTGTCTTAGGTATATCCTGCTCTCGAATCTTCAGCTGGTGGTACCCTAATCGCAGATCGATCTTGGAAAACACCTTAGCTCCTTGCAGCTGGTCAAACAAATCATTGATCATCGGCAGTGGGTACTTGTTTTTGATCGTTACCTCATTCAATCCTCGATAATCAACAACCATCCTTAACGATCCATCCTTCTTCTCCACTAGAAGCACTGGTGATCCCCAAGGTGACGAACTTGGGCGTATATAACCTTTATCCAGTAGCTCCTTAATCTGCGTCTTAATTTCCTCCAAATCCTTTGCGGGCATTCTGTACGGTCTCTTAGATATTGGCCCTGTGCCTGGCAAAAGCTCAATCAAAAACTCAATGTCTCTATCCGGTGGCATGCCTGGCAACTCTTCTGGAAATACATCCGGGAAATCCTTCACCACTGGTACTTCCTCCTGTACAACTCCTGATAAGGAATTTACTTGAGTCCTACTCGGCACATGCCGAGATACATACTTGATCCTTCTTCCTTCTGGGGTGGTGAGCAAAATCGACTTACTGGCGCAATCGGTGTTTCCTCCATACAACGATAGCCAATCCATACCCAGAATCACATCCAAACCTTGTGACTCCAACATTATCAGATCTGAGTGGAAAACATGCCTACCTATGGTCAATGGCATCTGAAAACATCCTTGGCTTGCCATATACTCTGCTCCTGGCGAGCTCACTAACATAGGTGTACTAAGAACTTTGGTGGGCAGTTTGTACTTATCCACAAATCCCCTTGATATGTATGAATGCGATGCACCAGTATCGAAAAGTACGACTGCAGTAAATGACTTAACCAAAAACTTACCTATTACTGCATCTGGCTGGGCTTCAACCTCCTCCACGTTAACGTGGTTCACTTGTCCCCTGTTGAAAGGGTTGGGCTTCTTCCTAGAGCTTCCATTGCCGTTTCCATTCTTAGTTTCAGGACATTCATTGGCGTAATATCCAGTCTTCTGGCACTTGTAGCAAGTAACGTGGCTTAGATCTTTCTTGGCGGGCGTTGCCGGGTTGGAACGGTTCTGTCCGTTGCTTCCTCCATTACCATTCCCGTTCTTGGAGCCACTATGGTTGTGCGAACTCCCTCCAGTGTGATTGTGACCTCCATGGTTATGCTGAAGGGGTCCTCCCGAGTTCGGGGTAAAACGGGGTCTCTGCTGAGCTCCAGAATTATACTTCCCTTGTCCATACTTCCTCTTGCGGTTGTCAATCTGCTGCTGCTTCCCTTCAATCATGAGAGCTCTATCTACCAACTCCTGGTAGTTATTGAAATTTGCCACCATCAACTGCATGCTCAGCTCATCATTCAGTCCTTCTAGAAACTTCTCTTGCTTAGCTGCATCTGTAGCGACGTCATCTGGGGCATAACGTGCTAGCTTACTAAAATCATCAACATACTGGCCAACTGTGCGTCCTCCTTGGCGTAAGTTGCGAAAATCACGCTTCTTCATGGCCATAGCTCCTATTGATACATGGGCAGTACGAAAAGCCTGCTGGAACTGGTCCCATGTAACAGTGTCGATGGGGTAAGTGACTGTGAAATTCTCCCACCATGATGCTGCGGGTCCATCAAGCTGATGTGCGGAAAAACGCACTCTCCGCATCTGTGCATCCTGTAGTGGTCAACTCCCTTCCAATCTTGCAGAGCCAATCATCTGCAACTATCGGCTCGGTGCTACTGGAGAACACCGGCGGATTCAGCCTTAGAAAACGGGCTAAGTGATCAACAGGTGGTGGTGGTGGCGGGTTGTTGTTGTTGTTCCCCTGATTCTGATTCTGGACTAATATCTGCATCAATGCATTCTGCTGCCGGATCAACTGAGTGAGCTCCGGTGGGAAAGCAAATCCATTGTCGCGTCTCGGAGGCATCTGCTGGGTTTAGAAAAGGTGAGAAAACAGAGTAGAATGAGGTCTACGGGGAAAACACTACCCATATGCACATGAGACAAACACAAACATATCACTCAATTGATCAACCAAGGGCATACAATTGGTCTAGAACTGTCGTTACAAAAGTGCTCGGACTATACTATATACATGGTGGAATACTACTACTGATATGGTGGTCAACTAGAAAAATTGATCGGTCGAAGACTCCATGATATCCGCTCCAGCTTCATCAACATAGTCATCATCGCTATCATCGAGGTCCGAGTCGGTGTCGTCAATGATGATGTAGTTCTCCGGGCAAGTGGAACCGTCATCTTCTCCTCCTGGCGGGGGGTCTCCCATGAATACTCCCAGCTTCCTTGTCGGGTCGTCATTCTTCTCCACTAGTACGACGATTTCCTCCTCGTAATCTTTGCGAGTAGCCTTGAGTTCTTCCTCCAGCTCCGTGATCCTTGTCATCACCTTCTTCAAATCTGTCATGCCTGCACACATCTGGTTCTCCTGGCGTCGAATGTGCTGGTTTAACTCCTGAATGAAAGCTACAATCGATCTATCCTTCCTGGTGCTGATTATCTCCCATTGCTCATCTCGGCGCCCACAAATCTGGTAGATAGTATCCTTGAGATCATTGTGGTAAACTTCTCCGATGCGTCCCATGGTAATGTGTGCTGCCATACTCTTTCCTAGACTCCAGGTTGGTAAATCAAAGGAAAACTCTATGGGCTCAGTGACTGGCGTGAATGTCCTTCCTGGAAATTGAACTTGAATCATCCAGCGCTCCTCTTCTGGTAAAGTGGGGTTGTAAGTCCCGGTGAAGCTTGGTATTCCAATGTTCAGGTATCTAGTGACTTCCTTCAAGTGTCGTCCAAAGAGGGTGTCTTCATCAGGTTGTGCAAACTTGTTCCTTGCGTCCGCCATCCTAAAGAGTAGAAAAATGGAGAGAAGTCAGAAATGAGAAGAGAGTAGTGATCTAGGGCTTTAGCTTAGTGGTCGTGTCCTACAGTCAGCGTGTGCTCTGATACCATCTTGTAGCGACCAGACCTCAAACAGTCTGATCTCTGTGCATCAGTGTCATCCCTGGATCGGTAATGCTGACATGCACAGTACTTGAAGGATTTATAACAGAGTAGCAAACACACACTTATTACATCAAATGTCTCAAAAGAGAACTTATTACAATAAATACTCCCTCCTTTCCGGTTTATAGGGCTTGTCTCAAAAATTTTGTTTTTCCATTTTATAAGGCTCAATTTGGTTGTTTCCCATCGCATGTTCAGATTCCAAGGTGCATTAAATCATTGCATGCAAGTATTAAGAGAAAATTGGCCAATGCATGTACTCTATGCATGCATGCATTGCAATTAATACATTGGTAAACATAAATTTTTGAGAAAAACAAGAGCGTTAATTGAGTACTTTTGCAAACTACAAAAATATTCTACCACTCACCATCTACCTTGGTTGGTGAGATTTTTCAATTGAGCCGTATAAACCGGAAAGGAGGAAGTATGGCTTAAGGCCATCTAATACGATAACAGTGGAAGGCTTGGAAGATAAAGTGAGTCCATCAACCCCACCGGCATCACTGAGTGAAAGACCACGACCTAAGGCCCCTTACTCATCGTCTGAAAAGTCTGCAACATGATACGTTGCAGCCCGAAATGGGTCAGCAAATGGAATATGCTGGCAACGTAACACAAGAGAGTAATGCACAGAATAAAGCTATCACTACATGCATATATGGCTGGTGGAGGCTGTATGGTTAATATGTTTTGCGGAAAGCCAGTTTTTCCCTACTGCAAAGGAATATATTTTATTCAACTACAAAGTTTGTTGAAAAACATTGAGAATGGTAAACCCCATCTCAATCCCAATTAAAAGTAATTAATAACCCAACCAAAATTATATTAAGAGTGATGAGATCCACATGATAATCCAAGAACTAGATACTCAAGATGTCCATAACCGGGGACACGGCTAACCATGATTAGTTTGTACACTCTGCAGAGGTTTGTGCACTTTTCCCCACAAGACTTGATCTCCTCCGTTGGATTTCTCGCACTACATAATGTTTGAGAAATGGATGACCGAGACATAGTCTTTCCGAAGAGGTCCCCTTAACCGATAGATAGGCCTGTACACCTACGATCCCATACATCTGCTAGCCCATCATGGAAAGGTTTCCCACAACTTACTCAACTATGCCAGAGCCCATAATGGCATGTGGCTGCACACGGAAGTTTCTAGCATGAATAATCTTATGATCCTTTTGAGCCTGGGTGGCAGTCCATAGGAGAATCACACGGTACCCTGGGATTTCCAAAAATACAGGCAACACTGGGTTCCCCAGGTGCCTCAATCCACCCAGATGTGTATTAAAGTTGCCACCTTAAGGTAACAATTAATTAACAATACTCATATCTGTCATGGATACACTCACCCAATCCACGTCTACAAGCGTAGCATAGCAATGTAAGCAACGTAGAAGTAACTCCCAAAGGTTTGATAATAAATAGGTGAATAGGTACTACCTCATCTACTTCCCAAACCCACAATTTAATCAGATCCTAACCATGCAATTGTTTGAGGATTGATCTAATGCAATAAAACTGAGTAGTAGAGAGGTATGATCAAAGTGTTACTTGCCTTGCTGATGATCCGTGAAACCTAGAGACTCGTAGTAGCACGCTTCGCACTCCGGGTACTCTATCGCAAACAAACAAGCATACAATAAGCAATCAAACAAAGTTGCGTGGGTAAAACTCAAATAAGAGATCTAACCAGAAAGTTCAACTTAAGAACTCCGGTTTGCAAAAAGAATCAAATCAAACGAAGCAACGAAACTCAAAATGCGAAAGAAACAAGCTTCCTTTACTAATCTGGACTAAAGTCAAATTTTACAATAGCTAAAACTTGTTTAAGTTGATTAAATAGAAAGAGGGCTTCGAGATGAAACTCTAGGCGCTTGAAGCGCCTGATTCCGATAAACGAGCGAAAAGTTATACTAGAACGAAAATCGGATCAGAAATTACGATCGAAAATAATCGCGAAAAATCCGAGAAAAAGAAAAACTGACGAACACACTAATGAACGAACGTTCGCTATCTGCGGTTAACGGGCGAAAACCGTTCGTTAAAAAAAACATACGGAAGAACGTCCGCTATATAACTAAACCGGAAAAAAACCGATCTAACAAAAAACACATCTAGGTTTTTACCGAAAAACCGAATCGGTCAAAGAAAACCGGCGGCGAACTCCGGCGAACTCCGGCGACAGCGGCGGGGTGGCGAGGCGGCTTAGGGTTTCAGCGGGGCGGGCTGGTGGGCTGCGGGGCTATGGCCTCGGCGGCTTATAAAGCCCCCCCCAGGCAGAGTCCCGGGCGGGTACGGCCCAAAGTCGGTTTTAAAAAAAAGAATATTCTGGCGTGCAGAAAAAGAAATAAAATAAATACTAAACCTACTCCAAAAATCCTGAAATAAATTTTCCCCATCCTCTAGAAATATGCCGGACAAGGTGAACATTTATTTGGGCCTCTAATGCAATTTTGAAAAATGCATATTTTTCCTAATTCAAATAAAATAGCGATAAAAATCCGAATAAAACTCTTATTTGATTTTAACATTAAATCTCCAATATTTCTTTATTTTGAGGAAGTCATTTTATCCTCTCTCTTTTATTTTTATAAAAGAAATATTCGAAGGGCAAAATAATTAAAATCAAACGATCCTCTTTTCAAAATTCGAGAAAACTCAAATATGAAAATAACGAAATCCCCAACTCTCTCCATGGGTCCTTGAGTTACGTAGAATTTCTAGGATCAAGCCAAAATGCAATAAAATATGATATGCAATGATGATCTAATGTATAACATTCCAAATTGAAAATTTGGGATGTTACATGAAGAGGCTTCACAAGTTTTTCTCAAGTCAAAGCAAGATCAACTTGGATATCTTATTCAAGCCACTTTGAGGATTGAGAAAGGATTGGCCACCCTGACTCAGAATAAAGAGAGTCTTGAGAGGATCATTGAAACAAAGTTCTATGATCTTGACTTGAAGGTCACTGAGATGCAAACAGTTGTTGAGCAGCTCCAGGAAGAAGCTGAATAGAGGAAAGGGAAAGCTACAACTGAAGGTTTTCAGAGAGTGTCTAGGGCACAGAGATCTGCAGCAGTGCCTGTGACAGACACAAGAGCTACTACGCCAGCACCTGCAGCCACATCTTCAATTGTTCCTCCAGTTGCAACTCCACCAGCTTCAACAACTTCAACAGATGCATTTGTCCTAGGAGTCCTCTCCACGCCACCTCCCAAAGATCAGGCCTACAGAGTCACATAGCACTATGCATTTTCAAGCTTTTTGGTAACTTTTTGCAAAAGGGGGAGAAAGTGTACAGATCATAGGCTTCGAGAGAGAGAGAGAGATTTGCTTCTTTTGCCTCATTTGCTACTTGTTTGATACTTATTTGTTTGCTTGCTTGGATGATACTCTATGTGTGTGTGAGATACTTGTATGATCATGTGTTTGATCATATCATACGTTAATGCTTGCTTGGATGTCGATATTATCTATCTCTCATGTATCATTCACTTTGTCTTGGTAATGAGTGCATATTTCATATTCTATCATTTTGAGCGCTCCACCAAGATGTATGTGACATGGAAGAGTAACCCATGATCCTAATCGATTGTGCATTTGCATTCAAAAGCAAATTTCAAATAATGCACAAATTTATGGGACTCTCTTGCTTATCACATACTTCTCAAAGCGACGATGTATTTCATTCTTATTATCATTTGTCGAAGCTTTGATCTATATGTTGTCATCAATTACCAAAAAGGGGGAGATTGAAAGTGCAACTAATCCCTGGGTGGTTTTGGTAATTCTTAACAACATATAGCTCATTGAACTAATACTCTTTCAAGATGATCATTTCAGAAAGTTCAATGACTGACATGGCATGGACTAGAGATGTGAACCCCTCAAAATGCTAAGGACAATTATTGGCTCAAGCTCAAGACTCTACATTTTCATTTCAGTGATCCAAGATCACATTGAGTCCATAGGAAAAGCCAATACTATTAAAAGGGGTTGAGGTGTTGCTTAATGGCTTGCTTGCTCGAAATCCTTAGTGATATGCTCCAAAGCCCTCAACCACTTTCTCATTTCCACATATGTCCCAAACCAAAAGTCAAACTCGGCCCCACCGATTTGATATATCTGGCCCCACCAAGTTCAGTTGACATAGCCATAGCCAGAAACCCTAATCAGCTCAGTCTCATCGATAGGGATCTCGGTCTCACTGAGATGTGTTTGCAAACTCTTTATTTCCCTTCATAACATTTTGGTCTAACCGAGATGAGTGATCGGTCCCACCGAATTCGCAATGCAAACTCTTTGTTTCCTTTTCGTAACATTTCGGTCTCACCGAAACGAGCGATCGGTCCCACCGAGTTTGCCTGACCAACTCTCTGTTTGCCTATTACAGAAACTAGATTCTGGGAGGACCACTGGTTTGGCAGTGCTACTTTGGCTACCCAATACTGGGAACTGTATAACCTAGCTAATGAGCATAATGCCACTATTGATAAAATATGGGATGGCTATACCCTGAAACTTACTTTTAGGAGATTTTTACTCAGGAGCAGATGGCTCATTGGTTTGAACTCGTAGAAATTGCTAGTTCCATTCTTTTGATAGATGAGGATGACTCCCCAGTTTGGAACCTGAATTCTAAAGGGGTTTATACAGTTAAATCCTTCTATAAATTTGTCAATTTCAGAGGAGTTCTACCTGCTGTATGGAATATTAAAATTCCCCCTAGGATTCAGATTTTTCTCTGGCTTTTGGTCAATAATAAACTGCTGACCAGAGATAACCTGAGTAAAAGACAAGAGGTGGGTGATCCTTCTTGCGTGTTTTGCTCGGAGCAAGAATCTTGTTCCCATTTATTCAGTGCTTGTGTTGTTGCTATTGAGTTCTGGAAATCCATCTGTGCCATTACTGGAGTGAGTGAAGACATCAATATGATTTCCATCTCCTCATACTGGCTTAGGGGAGACAAGTTTGCTGCCGTTAATACTGTCCATGCGGCTGGGTTATGGGCGATCTGGAAACCTCGCAATGACATGGTTTTCAATAATGTTTGTTGGCCTGGTTTACAGGCTATATGGAGGAGAATAGCGTCAAATCTATCTACGTGGGAGTGCCTTTCCTTAGGATGTGCCATGGACAAGCTGGTGTGGGCTACGAGAGAGTTGGAGACGAAAGCGAGAAGCCCTCCTCTGTTGCTGTGGCCAGATCCTGGCTGAGGCGCGAGAATACCTTTTAGTTCTGTTTTTTTGGCAAATGAGCCTGTAGCATCTCCGTCGAGTGCTCTAGTGTTGTTTGCTATTTTACTTTGCTGGTTTTAGTTCTGGCTTTGCGTTGCTGTAGCTTTGTGACGCTTTTACTACGGCAGCGTGCCTGCTGTCCGTCGTGAGCTTTGGTTGTAATGTACTCTGGATCTTTTGTTTCGTTTCTTTATGAAATGGAACAGGGGCGCAGCCCTTTCCTTCTAAAAAAATTCCTTCGCTGGCTGGATATGGAAGTGGTGAGTTTTCTCACCGGCTGGAAGCGCTCAAGCGCACACAAGCAGCGCCAGGCATGTGAAACCAGTCATGTCGCTCCTTGCTTCGATTGGACTTGTCAAGTTCGCTATGAGGGAGGACGTCCTGTTGCGGCGACTGGACTCGTCATGTTCTGTGTCAAGATCTCGACCTAACCAGTTGCGGCCATGGGGCGAGGATAGGAAGCGGAGAGAGGCAGGGCGCTCAATTTTGTTTTTGGTATTGATGGGATCGGTGGATGGTATAGAGGCGCTCATCCTGCTACACCTCCCTAAACATCGCCACCGCCTCCACGTCGTTCTCAGGTGGCAGCGACCATCTAGGTCACTCGATGGTTGGAGGGTCCGGTCGTTCCTGTGGGGGAGGTCGTAAGTGCATCTAGTGCCCCTTAGTGATTTTGGTGTATTGAAGACTTATAGGTTAAGGGACTAATGTGTTTATGAGTGTACACAGGTCTATAAGTCTATGAGGAGTTTGATATTTACAGAGAAAGTCGACCCCTAAAAATGAAGTTCTTCGACTGAATACTTTGGATTTCTGAAGACTTTCTGAAGACTTTGAAAATGAAGAAATTGGTGTGACCTTGAAGACTTGGTATTCATTTGAGAAACATGAAACGTGAAGACTTTTATTTTCGTAGTTTCATTTTCTCTTTCTTGAGTCACAGGAAACACCGTACTGTTAAAGGGGGTCGAGGAAATACTAAGGAAAAATTTCCATGTGATGCTCAACTCAAAATCCTACACCTACCAATCCCTTCGAGTGAAGCCATTGGAAATCTCATACAGTTCAGTCATATTCTTCAGTGACAGAGACGAAGTTCTTCTGGTCTCTGAGGAATTTGTTCTGACTGAGGAGTTAGGAATTCGCCAGTGCGGATTGCCTACATAGTGAGGAACATGATAGCCCTGAGGAATTTGATACTCAAATTTCCGACCGTTGTTGTGCTATGCGCCAGCTGTCCCAAAATATCTACCCACCTAACAGTCATATCATTGAAGGGCATTTATGTCTTATCATGTTGGGCTGCTCCCTAGGCTATAAATAGCCACCCCCTACAACCACTAGCTGGTTGGCTGCTCCGAGAGAAACTGGCATTTGTCATTTGAGAGCATCCCATCCTCCGAGGACTTTGAGCGATAATCATCAAGTGAGGAAAAACCCAAACCCAAACACCTACAAACCCAAAGTGATTGAGCATCACTGAAGAGATTGATCCTGCGTGGATCCGATGCTTGTTACCTTTGAAGACTGTGCTTCTTCCAGACGGTTAGGCGTCATGGTCTAGAGCATCCAAGAGGAATTGTGGATCGCCGAGTGACCGAGTTTGTGAAGGTTTGGAAGTCACCTGAAGACTTACCACGAGTGATTGGGCGAGGTCTGTGTGACCTTAGCTCAAGGGGAATATGGTGAGGACTAAGTGTCCTGGACTGCGTGTTCAGGACTGGGTGTCCGGGACTGTGTGTCCTCAGGTTTGAATACCTAGCCGCCCTAACCAGATGTACAACTATCACAACAGTTGGAACTGGTCTACCAAATCATTGTCTTCACCAAGCCAACTGGTTCTATTTCCTCAATCCTTTCATTTCCTCATAACTGTGTTGTGCACTTGTTCATATCTGTGTTTGAAGAATTTGGCTGAAGACTTTCTCAATTTCCTCAGTTCAATTTCTTCAGTCTGTTTGTCTTCATCCTGTGTTATCCTATGATTACGCTTTCTGTACTCTGCGCTTGTCTTCATTTCATCATGATGACCATGCTTGTGTTCTGTTATGTTTACTTTTGAGTACTTATTTCGCTGCAAGTAGTTCTTCACTAAGGAATTTCCTCACCCGCAAATTCCTCCGTGAAGCATTCATAAAAATTGCCTATTCACCCCCCTCTAGTCGATATAACGCACTTTCAGAGGTCAGGAGGTGAGAGAGTCGCTTGTCTAAGGATGGAGTCTCACCTTGGGCAAGCGATGTCGGCAGCGGCAACCCTGGCGAAGATGTCAACAGGGCGGCCGCTGCAATGTCCCACAACCACGTGATGGTGGCGACGCGGTCGACGTTGAGCGGCGGAGGCTGGGAACACTCTTCCGCGATGGCGGGGTCGTCCCAGGACCATGCCATATGAGAAAGATCAGGGACGATTGGATTGTAAGAGGAGTTGGATCGGCAGCGGCATATCTTTTTTTTCTTATTAGTTTTTAAATTTAGATTTGGATGTGATTGAGGGATGAGGGACTTATTAAGGTAAGGTTAATTATTGTGATTGAGGGGTGAGAGACTTACGGTAAGATTGATTAATTTGGATTTAGTCTTTACAGATTGATTGGAAATTAACTGTGATTGATTCTTTTAAATGCCGCATGGAAAGTTATAATATGTTTAAATAAAACCGGTTTAAATAGATCGTGGTAAAATCCGGTTAAAATGTGTTGGCGGGATAAGAACGGTGGGGAAAGATTAACCGGAGTGATGCGAGACTACCGACTCAGACATTAGGAGTAGAGATTGGTCTCACCGAGTTCATGTGATCGGTCTCACTGAGATTACATTATGCCCTAACCCTAATGAAATCGGTCCCACCGAGTTGACATGTCGGTCCCACCGAAAATCCTAACGTTCACATTTTGAACTAAATCGATCTGACCGAGTTTCACTATTCGGTCCCACCGAGTTTGGTAAATTGTGTGTAACGTTTAGATTTTATGTGGAGGCTATATATACCCCTCCACCCTTCCTCTAGTCATGGAGAGAGCCATCAGAACGTGCGTACACTTCCAGCATTCAGTTTCTGAGAGATAACCACCTACTCATGTGTTGAGACCAAGATATACCAATCCAACCACAAGAATCTTGTTCTCTAGGCTTCCCCAAGTTGCTTTCCACTCAAATAATCTTTCCACCAAATCCAAATCTGTGTGAGAGAGAGAGAGTTGAGTGTTGGGGAGACTATCATTTCAAGCACAAGAGCAAGGAGTTCATCATCAACACACCACCTATTACCTTTTGGAGAGTGGTGTCTCCTAGATTGGTTAGGTGTCACTTGGGAGCCTCCGTCAAGATTGTGGAGTTGAACCAAGGAGTTTGTAAGGGCAAGGAGATCGCCTACTTCGTGAAGATCTACCCAAGTGAGGCAAGTCCTTCGTGGGCGATGGACATGGTGGGATAGACAGGGTTGCTTCGTGGACCCTTTGTGGGTGGAGCCTTCGTGGACTCGCACAACCATTACCCTTCGTGGGTTGAAGTCTCCATCAACGCGGATGTACGATAGCACCACCAGTCGGAACCACGCCAAAAATCTCCATGTCTACATTGTGTTTGCTCCCTCCAAACTCCTCCCCTTTACCTTCATATGCAATGATTTACATTCCAGTGCTATACTCTTAGATTTGCATGTGTAGGTTGGTTGGTTGACTTGTGATAAGTTGCTAAAATCTGCCAAGACTTAAAATTGGGAAAAGACTAGATTTTTATTTGGTCAAGTAGTCTAATCACCCCCCTCTAGACATACTTTCGATCCTACACTATGCTCTCCTATTTGGTTGTGAACTACTATGTGTCATGAACTACTATGTATTTTGGACTCCTCCTCAACTTGCTTGTGAACTACTATGTGTCGTGAAGTACTATGTATTTCCTCCTCGATTTGGTTGTATGAACTACTCCTCAAGTTGAAGTACTATGTGTTATGAACTACTATGTGTCATGAAGTACTTTGTGCATATGTTGTCTTCACAGTTGTGTGCTTGCTATCAATCCTGCTACACATCATCACACTACTTTGTGTGCATATGCTATCTTCAAAGTTCTCTGTTTGCTAAAAATTTCGCTAAGTCCAAGTGCAACGCCTAACTCACAGGCGTTGCACTGTACAGTGTGGCACCTCCAAGCTAGGCGCCACACCAGCCTGTACCTGGCTGCAGTTTTTGTTGCTCTCTGGATAGCTCTTCCCAGGCGTGCAACGCCTCCGAGCTAGGCGGTGCACTGCGTGGTGTGGCGCCTAGCTCGGAGGCATTGCACGCCTGGGTAGAGCTATCCAGAGAGCAATGAAATGTTTGCACCCAGTTTGGGGGCAAAAATTCGCTAAGTGTTGGTGTGGAACCTAGCGCTAGGGTGCCACACTGTATAGTGCAACGCCTAAAGGCTGGGCGTTGCACAATACAATGTGGCATCCCAGTGCTAGGCGCCACACCAGGCTATATCTGGCTGTAGTTTCTGTTGTTCTCTGGATAGCTCTACCCAGGCGTGCAACGCCTCAGAGCTAGGCGTTGCACTGCACGGTGTGGCGCCTTGCTCGGAGGCGTTGCACGCTTGGGTAGAGCTATCCAGAGAGCAACAAAAAGTTTGCACCCAGTTTGGGGGGCAAAAAATCGCTAAGTGTTGGTGTGGCGCCTAGCACTGGGGCGCCCCACTGTATAGTGCAACGCCTACAAGCTGGGCGTTGCACAATACAGTGTGGCGCCTCAGAGCTAGGCGCCACACCAGGCTGTATCTGGCTGTAGTTTCTGTTGCTCTCTGGATAGCTCTACCCAGGCGTGCAACGCCTCAGAGTTGGGCGTTGCACTGCACGGTGTGGCGCCTAGCTCGGAGGCGTTGCACGCCTGGGTAGAGCTATCCAGAGAGCACAAAAAGTTTGCACTCAGTTTGGGGCCAATACAGTGTGGCGCCTCTTAGCTGGGCGTTGCACCAACACTTAGTGTTTTTTGTCCCTCAAACTGGGTCATTTCAGGCGCATTTTAAGGCACATTTCCAGGCACATATACTTGCATCATAGAATAAACAGTAATGATCATCATTATGAAATTTTCAACACCTCTTCAACTTCAACAAAGACAAC
Organism: Aegilops tauschii subsp. strangulata; assembly: GCF_002575655.3. NCBI lineage: Eukaryota > Viridiplantae > Streptophyta > Magnoliopsida > Poales > Poaceae > Aegilops > Aegilops tauschii. The sequence goes on along the minus strand of NC_053035.3, from coordinate 232,857,695 downwards.
ATTTCTAAGAGTGACCATTGTCGGCGTTCTGGGAACGGGGGTCCCCAGACTTGTCTGCCTGCGGCCCACGGCGTGGCTATGCTAGCAGGCCTGTACGGCCCATCTTCATCAGCAAGACATTCAAGACCCTCGCGAGGGGCCAAGCCTCGCGAGGCGGACGATGCAAGACCTCCTCAAGAGCGGCCTCACCAGGCTGCCTCGCGAGTAGCGGAGATATCAAGGCGGGGCAAACCTCGCGAGGCTCTCGTGACGTGAGCCATGACGATCAGAATCAGACGGGCGCCAGGCGGGCGCCAGCACGCGCAGTGTCCTTGTTTCCCCTTCGGTGCTAAGGAGGCAAGCGCAGGCGCGGAGTACTGATACATCTCCGTCGTATCTACTTTTCCAAACACTTTTGCCCTTGTTTTGGACTCTAACTTGCATGATTTGAATGGAACTAACCCGGACTAACGCTGTTTTCAGCAGAATTGCCATGGTGTTATTTATGTGCAGAAACAACAGTTCTCGGAATGACCTGAAACTCCACGGAACTTTTTTTTGGAAAATAATAAAAATAATGGAAGAAGAATCCACATCAGGGGGTCCTCCACCTGTCCACGAGGGAGGGGGGCGCGCCTACCCCCTGGGCGCACCCCCTTGCCTCGTGGCCCCCCCTGACGCTCCACCGACCTCAACTCCAACTCCATATATTCGTGTTCGGGGAGAAAAAAATCAGAGAGAAGGATTCATCGCATTTTACGATACGGAGCCGCCGCCAAGCCCTAAAACCTCTCGGGAGGGCTGATCTGGAGTCCGTTTGGGGCTCCGAAGAGGGGAATCCGTCGCCATCGTCATCATCAACTATCCTCCATCACCAATTTCATGATGCTCACCGCCGTGTGTGAGTAATTCCATCGTAGGCTTGCTGGACAGTGATGGGTTGGATGAGATTTATCTTGTAATCGAGTTAGTTTTGTTAGGGTTTGATCCCTAGTATCCACTATGTTCTGAGATTGATGTTGCTATGACTTTGCTATGCTTAATGCTTGTCACTAGGGCCCGAGTGCCATGATTTCAGATCTGAACCTATTATGTTTTCATGAATATATGTGAGTTGTTGATCCTATCTTGCAAGTCTATAGTCACCTACTATGTGTTATGATCCGGCAACCCCGAAGTGACAATAATCGGGACCACTCCCGGTGATGACCGTAGTTTGAGGAGTTCATGTATTCACTATGCGTTAATGCTTTGGTCCGGTACTCTATTAAAAGGAGGCCTTAATATCCCTTAGTTTCCGCTGGGACCCCGCTGCCACGGGAGGGTAGGACAAAAGATGTCATGCAAGTTCTTTTCCATAAGCACGTATGACTATATTCGGAATACATGCCTACATTATATTGATGAATTGGAGCTAGTTCTGTGTCACCCTATGTTATGACTGTTACATGATGAACCGCATCCGGAAGAATTCTCCATCACCGATCCAATGCCTACGAGCTTTTCACATATTGTTCTTCGCTTATTTACTTTACCGTTGCTACTATTACAATCACTACAAAACCCAAAAATACTACTTTTGCTGTCGTTACTGTTACTTCCATACTACTTTGCTACTAAATACCTTGCCGCAGATATTAAAGTTATCCAGGTGTGGTTGAATTGACAACTCCTCCTGCTAATACTTGAGAATATTCTTTGGCTCCCCTTGTGTCGAATCAATAAATTTGGGTTGAATACTCTACCCTCGAAAACTGTTGCGATCCCCTATACTTGTGGGTTATCAAGACTATTTTCTGGCGCCGTTGCCGGGGAGCATAGCTCTATTCTTTGAGTCACTTGGGATTTATATCTGCTGGTCACTATGAAGAACTTGAAAGACGCAAAAATGAAAATTTATCCCTGTACTACGAGGGGAGGTAAGGAACTGCCATCTAGCTCTGCACTTGATTCACCTTCTGTTTTGAGTAAGCTTGCGACACCTAAACCTGCTTCTGCTATTAATTCTGATATGTCGCATGTTATTGATGATGCCACTTCTGCTATTGATGATACTTATGATGAAACTACTTCTATGCTTGATACTACTGTGCCACTTGGTGAATTTCTTGATGAACAACTTGCTAGGGTTAGAGAGAATGAAATTATTGAAACTGATAATATTGAAGATAGTGATGATGAAGACTCTCCCCCTAATAAATATGAATTGCCTGTTGTGCCTGAGGGTTATGTTCTAGCTTGCAATGATAGATATGATCTTAAGAAGTTATTAGCTAAATGGAAGCAACAATCTCTTAATGCTAGAATGAAACCTGACCCTGCTTTTGCTACTTCACCTATCTGTGTTACTGATAAGGATTATGAATTCTCTGTTGATCCTGATATAATTACTTTGGTTGAATCTGATCTTTTTATGGCTATGAATTTGAAACTGTTGTGGCACATCTTACTAAATTAAATGATATAGCCACCCTGTTCACTAATGATGAGAGAACTCGCTACCTTTATATCCTTAAAATATTTCCGTTCTCATTAAAGGGTGATGCTAAGATATGGTTTAATTCTCTTGATCCTGGTTGTGTGCGTAGTCCCCAGGATATGATTTATTACTTCTCTGCTAAATATTTCCCTGCTCATAAGAAGCAAGCTGCTTTAAGGGACATATATAATTTTGTGCAAATTGAAGAAGAGAGTCTCCCACAAGCTTGGGGGAGGCTTCTCCAATTACTTAATGCTTTGCCTGATCATCCTCTTAAGAAAAATGAAATACTTGATATCTTTTATAATGGACTAACCGATGCTTCCAGAGATTACCTGGATAGTTGTGCTGGTTCTGTTTTCAGGGAAAGAACACCGGATGAAGCTGAGATTCTATTGAATAATATGTTGACAAATGAAAATAATTGGACACTTCCTGAGTCAACTCCTGAGCCTATTCCCCTTCAACTCTATTTCTCAGTCCTGAAGATATGCAAGAGGCAAAGAAATCTATGAAATAAAAAGGTATTAAAGCTGAAGATGTTAAGAATTTACCTCCTATTGAAGAAATACATGGTCTTAATTTACCGCCTGTTGAAGAAACATATGATCTTAATCCTTCACCTATTGAAGAAACACATGGTCTTGATAACCCGACACAGGTAGTAAAGGTAAATTCTCTCTATAGATATGATAAAGTTGAAGTCCCTCCTACTAAGTTTGCCAGCCAATGCTTGGATGAATTCGATAACTTTATGGTTAAGCAAGAAGATTTTAATGCTTATTTTGGTAGACAACTAAAACAAAATGCTTATATGATTGAACACTTGGGTGATTATATGTCTAGAGTTAAAGGTGAACTTAAACTCATTAGTAAACATGCTTCTATGGTTACCACTCAAGTGGAATAAGTACTTAAAGCTTAAAATGATTTGCTCAATGAATTAAATAGTAAGAATAATGATTATGCTGTTAGAGTGGCTACTAGAACTGGTAAAATGACTCAGGAACCTTTGTATCCTGAAGGCCACCCTAAGAGAATTGAGCAAGATTCTGAGAGGAATAATATAGATGCACCTAGTCCTTCTAAAAAGAAGAAAAAGAAAAATGATAGGACTTTGCATGCTTCTAGTGAACCTGTTGTAGACACACCTGAAAATCCAAATGATATTTCTATTTCTGATGCTGAAACACAATCTGGTAATGAACATGAACCAAGTGAAAATGTTAATGATAATGTTCATGATGATGCTCAACCTAGCAATGATAATGATGTAGAAATTGAACCTGCCGTTGATCTTGATAACCCACAATCAAAGAATCAACGTTATGATAAGAGAGACTTTGTTGCTAGGAAACATGGTAAAGAAAGTGAACCTTGGGTTCAGAAACCCATGCCTTTTCCTCCCAAACCATCCAAGAAAAAGGATGATGAGGATTTTGAGCGCTTTGCTGAAATGATTAGACCTATCTTTTTGCGTATGCGTTTGACTGATATGCTCAAAATGAATCCTTATGCTAAGTATATGAAGGAAATTGTTACTAATAAAAGAAAGATACCGGAAGCTGAAATTTCCACCATGCTTGCTAATTATACTTTTAAGGGTGGAATACCTAAGAAACTTGGAGATCCAGGAGTACCAACTATACCATGCTCCATTAAAAGAAACTATGTTAGAACTGCCTTATGTGATCTTGGAGCCGGTGTTAGTGTTATGCCTCTCTCTTTATATCGTAGACTTGACTTGAATAAGTTGACACCTACTAAAATATCTTTGCAAATGGCTGATAAATCAACTGCTATACCTGTCGGTATTTGTGAGGATGTGCCTGTTGTAGTTGCAAACGTTACTATTTTAACGGACTTTGTTATTCTTGATATTCCCGAGGATGATAGTATGTCTATTATTCTTGGAAGACCTTTTTTGAATACTGCAGAGGCTGTTATTGATTGCAACAAAGGCAATGTCACTTTTCATGTTAATGGTAATGAGCATACGGTACACTTTCCGAGGAAACAACCTCAAGTCCACAGTATCAATTCTATTGGAAAAATTCCATCAATTATTTTTGGAGGTTTTGAATTTCCTCTTCCTACTGTCAAAAAGAAATATGATATTCTTATTATTGGGGATGTGCATATCCCCGTTGAGGTAACATAGTGTCATTCAAAATTTCTCCGGTTCCATGTTAGTTGGAATGAGTTTGTTAACAAGACCTGATCAACCTTGTTAGTGGATTCCTTTTGATGAGCATGAGATGGATGAAATTAGAAAGCACAACCTTCTGTACCCTCCTTTTACTTTCTGTTATTTAGTTGAAATAAAGTAAAAATAGCATTTTCCTGTCTGTTTTCTGAATTATCCGTGCAATATAAAAATACCCCGAAAATAAAAGTTCTCCAAATGCCCTGCCAATTTAATATGATTTTTTCTGGAATATTTGAGAATATCTGGCACTGAGAACACAGTAGGGGGAGCAAGCACCTGGCCACGAGGGTCCAGGGCGCGCCCCCGTGCCTCGTGGGCCCATGGTGGCTCCCCTCCACTTATTCCTGCTCCCACACACTTCTTCTTCCTCCCAAAAAATCACTATCCAGCTCAAGCATGAGTTCTAGCTCATTTTGCTGCGATTTTCGATCTCCTTACTCAAAGCACCTCTCACAAAACTGCTTTGGAAGATTGTTCCTTGGTATGTGACTCCTCCATTGGTCCAATTAGTTTTTGTTCTAGTGTTTTATTCATTGCAAATTTGTGCTACCTAGGTGACCATGTTCTTGAGCTTGCATGTCAAATTTATAAGGTTCCAAGTAGTTCTAATGCTTGATATAGTCTCTAGGCACTTGTAGGAGTATTGCTATCAATTTTGTTGAGCTTGGTTCACTTTTATTTGAAGTTACTAAAAATTTCAGAAATTTTTCAGAGGAAGAAATATGCTTAGGAAAATGTACCAAGGTGGTCCTTCAAGGAAGCAAGGACCCAGGCTCGCAATGCGCGATGCCGATGATGAGCCACCAAGGAATGCTCCAGTGCGGCCTTGTGAATGGCCTTCAGAAGACTTTATGGATCGAGCGGGAATCAAGGAAGAATTTAACGCATATTTGCGTAACACTGATCTTGTGAGCTTCGAGGAGGAAAAGTGCCGCCAGTACCACTATCTCACTAGTTCCTTTGTGAGGAGGTTTGAATTTTCATCTTCACGCAATTCTCAAACTGTCATGTTTGATCTTTATGAAAAATCTTATACTATGGACTTAGAGGATTTTACCAATGCTTGCAAACTTCCACAATGGGGTAGTACTGGTGAACCTTGCAAATCTGAATTTAGAGAATTTCTTGCTAGTATAACTGTGGGGGAATCTAGAGACATAACACAAGCTACAATAGGGAGTATTCATTTTCCTGCTATACATTATTTTGCTCTCTTCATAGGTAGGTGCATAAATGGTAAAGATGAAGCATGTCATATGTGTGTCCCTGACCTCAGTATTCTTAGGAGTGCTGTGTTAGGAGACAAATCTTATAATTTGGGAGCCATTGTTGCGCGTAGGTTGCATCACAATAGATTTAATGGAGATTTCTTTGGTGGAATTTATGCAATCCGCTTAGCTGATTTTCTTGGTGTAACCATACGTGATGATGATATTGAACTACCTCCTACTTATCTAGACTTTAATGCTATGGTTCATCATCAGGTTGTCGAGAGGAATGAACCACCTCTCCAGTACAGACTAATCTTTGACAGGCGTCACACCATCAATATTGTTCTTCCTGCCCCTACTCTCTTTGACTTTTAGGAAAAAGGGAGACATTACATAACCAGAGAGGAGGCGGAGGAGTATAGGAGGAGGGCTGAGATAGCTCGCCTCCAAGCTGCAGCACACGATGCAATGACCGCTGCATCTCAGTACGACCCCAACTACAACTATGGATATCCGCCAGGCCACCCGTGGCAATAAACCAACTTAGGCCAAAAGCCTAAGCTTGGGGGAGTACGTATTTCTCATCGACATTACATTCATGTCCACACACTCATTGCTAGATGTCGGTGCTCATACTCTTTCTCTGTAATATCCATGGTAGTTTATTTTCCTTTTTCTTGCTTTCTTCTTGTGTGTTTAATAAACCTTAAGAAAAACCAAAAAAAATAGCGTAGCTTTTAGTTAGTTTACTTTTCTTGCTGTAGTAGTAATAATTAAAAAGAAAACCCAAAAAGATTTCCCGTTCTTCTTTTGCTTGTTGGGAGCTTTCCCGTGTAAATAGTTCTATTTCTCTTCTTTTCTTTGGGGGTCGATAGGAGAAGACCATGATTAAATTGTTGAAGTGGCTCTTATATGCATTATTGTTGATTTAACCAAGAGCCCATATTGCCTTGTCTTCTCCTGTTTATTGAATGCTCGCATATTCCAGCTTAGTCCAATGCACACGCACTCTTATTATTTTCACATCGTTCGGTCGTGCAAGTGAAAGGCAATTATGACGATATATGATGGACTAATTGAGATGAGAGAAGATGGTATGAACTCGACCTCTCTTGTTTTTGTAAATATGATTAGTTCATCATTCCTGATTCAGCCTATTATGAATAAACATGTTTGCAATGACAATTAGAGATCATAGTTGCTTATGCCATGCTTGATTAGCTATGAGTTATAATGGTTTACCTTGCGTGCCAACATGCTATTAAAATGGTTGTGATGTGGTATAGTGGGGTGGTATCCTCCTTTGAATGATTTAAGTGACTCGACTTGGCACATGTTCACACATGTAGTTGAAACAAATCAACACAACCTTCACGATATTTATGTTCATGGTGGATTATATCCTACTCATGCTTGCACTTAATGTTTATTAATTTTAATGCATGTTCATGACTGTTGTCGCTCTCTAGTTGGTCGCTTCCCAGTCTTTTGCTAGCCTTCACTTGTACTAAGCGGGAATACTGCTTGTGCATCCAATCCCTTAAACCCCAAAGTTATGCCATATGAGTCCACCATACCTTCCTATATGCGGTATCTACCTGCCGTTCCAAGTAAATTTGTATGTGCCAAACTCTAAACCTTCAAATGAAATTTTGTTTTGTATGCTCGAATAGCTCATGTATCAACTAGGGCTGTCCGTATCTTCCATGTTAGGCAGGTTATTCTCAAGAGGAGTGGACTCTGCTCCTCACTCACGAGAAAATGGCTGGTCACCGGGATGCCCAGTCCCATGCTTTATGCAAATCAAATCAAAATAATTGCAAACAAAACTCCCCCTTGGGCTGTTGTTAGTTGGAGGCACTCATTGTTTCGAGCAAGCCATGGATTGATGCTTGTTGGTGGAGGGGGAATATAAACTGTACCATTCTGTTTGGGAACCGCCTATAATGTGTGTAGCATGGAAGATATCGCCATCTCTTGGTCGTTATGTTGACAATGAAAGTATGCCGCTCAAAATACTATTTATCCCTGCTTTAAAATCGAGCTCTGGCACGTCTACAAATCCCTGCTTCCCTCTGCGAAGGGCCTATCTATTTACTTTTATGTTGAGTCATCGCACTCTTATTAAAAGCACCAGCTGGAGAGCACTGCTGTCATTTGCATTCATTACTATTAATTTATGTTGGGTATGACTATGACTGGATCTCTTATACCATGAATTACAATGTCTAGTCAGTCCTTGATCTTTAAAGGTGCTCTGCATTTATGTTTTGCGGTCTCAAAAAGGGCTAGCGAGATACCATACTGTTATATCATATTATGATTGTTTGAGAAAGTGTTGTCATCCGAGATTTATTATTATTGCTCGCTAGTTGATTATGCCATTGGCATGAGTAAACATGAGCCTAAGAGTTATTGTGAATATGGTTAGTTCATAATCTTTGCTGAAAACTTGAATGCTGGCTTTACATATTTATAACAACAAGAGCAAACAGAGTTTGTAAAAGTTTTTCATTATCACTTTCAGTTTATCAACTGAATTGCTTGAGGACAAGCAAAGGTTTAAGCTTGGGGGAGTTGATACGTCTCCGTCGTATCTACTTTTCCAAACACTTTTGCCCTTGTTTTGAACTCTAACTTGCATGATTTAAATGGAACTAACCCGGACTGACGCTGTTTTCAACAGAATTGCCATGGTGTTATTTATGTGCAGAAACAAAAGTTCTTGGAATGACCTGAAACTCCACGGAACTTATTTTTGGAAAATAATAAAAATACTGGAAGAAGAATCCACGCCAGGGGGCCTCCACCTGTCCACGAGGGTGGGGGGCGCGCCTGCCCCCCTGGGCGCGCCCCTGCCTCGTGGGCCCCCTGACGCTCCACCGACCTCAACTCCAACTCCATATATTCGTGTTCGGGGAGAAAAAAAATCAGAGAGAAGGATTCATCGCGTTTTACGATACGGAGCCGCCGCCAAGCCCTAAAACCTCTCGGGAGGGCTGATCTGGAGTCCGTTCGGGGCTCCGGAGAGGGGAATCTGTCACCGTCGTCATCATCAACCATCCTCCATCACCAATTTCATGATGCTCACCGCCGTGCGTGAGTAATTCCATCGTAGGCTTGCTGGACGGTGATGGGTTGGATGAGATTTATCATGTAATCGAGTTAGTTTTGTTAGGGTTTGATCCCTAGTATCCACTATGTTCTGAGATTGATGTTGCTATGACTTTGCTATGCTTAATGCTTGTCACTAGGGCCGAGTGCCATGATTTCAGATCTGAACCTATTATGTTTTCATGAATATATGTGAGTTCTTGATCCTATCTTGCAAGTCTATAGTCACCTACTATGTGTTATGATCCGGCAACCCGAAGTGACAATAATCGGGACCACTCCCGGTGATGACCGTAGTTTGAGGAGTTCATGTATTCACTATGTGTTAATGCTTTGGTCCGGTACTCTATTAAAAGGAGGCCTTAATATCCCTTAGTTTCCGCTAGGACCCCGCTGCCACGGGAGGGTAGGACAAAAGATGTCATGCAAGTTCTTTTCCATAAGCACGTATGACTATATTCGGAATACATGCCTACATTATATTGATGAATTGGAGCTAGTTCTGTGTCACCCTATGTTATGACTGTTACATGATGAACCGCATCCGGCATAATTCTCCATCACCGATCCAATGCCTACGAGCTTTTCACATATTGTTCTTCGCTTATTTACTTTACCGTTGCTACTGTTACAATCACTACAAAACCCAAAAATACTACTTTTGCTATTGTTATTGTTACTTCCATACTACTTTGCTACTAAATACCTTGCTGCAGATATTAAAGTTATCTAGGTGTGGTTGAATTGACAACTCAACTGCTAATACTTGAGAATATTCTTTGGCTCCCCTTGTGTCGAATCAATAAATTTGGGTTGAATACTCTACCCTCGAAAACTGTTGCGATCCCCTATACTTGTGGGTTATCAAGTACCGAGGCATCAGGCAAAGGTTTCCATATCTGTGCAACGAGACCAAGACCAGCAGGACGGCAGGACGGAGGTTACCATGGAGCCCAAGACGGCGTCATCACCAGAGCCTTTTGCAGGCGAAGACCGCTTTTGTCAGGATAAGCTGTATGAGCTGTCCCCTTTCAAATTGGCCGCCGTTGTTGGCTCCCTTCCCGCTCAATATTTGGGGAGAGGACCAGGGCCTATATAAGTAGAACTAGCCACCACAGTAGAGGTAATCTGATAGCTCACTGAGAAGCACCTCACCCACACAAGTTCGCCAAGCACAAGAACACCTCAACCTCAGGAGGCTGTTTTCCCCTTGTACTGTTCATCATCAGCCCAAGAGGCAATCCATCCACCACCACACTGGAGTAGGGTATTACACCACATCGGTGGCCCGAACCAGTATAAATCTTGTGTCTTTGTGTTGCGAGTTCGTCTGCGAGATCTTAGCGAGCTAGGGCGTAGATCGGTAGGGAGGAAATCTTCGTGCGCACCCGAGTGTTCGAACCTTGAGGGTTTTGCCGGAACCCGTGATCCGACATTTGGCGCGCCAGGTAGGGGTGCGCCGGAGCTTCCTTTCCGTCGTCTCGTGTCCAGTCGCTCCGTCGTCTCCATGGCGGATGCTCGTCGTGCTCGTGTTGAGCGTCGGGCTGCCCTAGCCACCCGCGTCGCTCAGACGGCTCCCTTCGGTGGGCCACCTCGTCGTTCTCCGTCTCCTGCCGCCAACGCCGCCACCGGCCAGGCGGGGAATGAGCAGCAAGCGTCCTCGCTGCACCCCTCGGTCGGCGGAACGGCCGCACCGCCACTCCATCGATGACCCCGGCCGGCTTCTCGTCCCACGCTCGTCACGCTCCCATGGACGAGCGGGCCGCGCTCCTCATGGCGCACGAGCTCCTGCGCTACCGCCCGGTCGACGACCTCTACGAGGACTGGCTCGACCGCATCGCCGAGCTCATCCGCGCCGCAGGGGGCTCCCCTGCGCCGTCCCTCTCTCCGCCTCACCCTCCGCCAGCTACAGGCGACGTAGCTCACGGAGCGCCGTCGGAGTAAATGGCCATGGGTAGCCTAACCGACTACCCCTGGTTCTTCAGAAAAATTATCAGGCCTTTGGGCCTCCCAACGCTCCAAGCATTGGACCCCCTTCCCTGGCCGGCTACCTCTGAAGCCGACTCACGGAAGGCGGCCCGGCCTGAAGCGACCTCCCTCCCCAAAACAACCACGGGGTGGCCGACTCCAAGGAGCCGGCCTCCAAGAGCACCGACTCCAAGAAGCCGGCCGAGACCACAACCACCAAAGCTACTCCCACATAACGGTGACAAGACGGGGTGTGGCCACAGTGCGGCCCACTACCCCCGAAGCCCGAGGCGGGCATGGCTACATGAGGCCGTACGGGACGGCCGTCTCCCGTGCGGCTCGGCACTGTAGCCATGCTAGCCTCAATGTCATCCACGACAGACTCCCGTACGGCCCACGGGCGGCGAGCCCCTTCAGCCAGAGAGAGGCGTGAAGGCGGCCCGGCCTTTCCCAGTTGGCCAAGGGCGTAGCCGGCCCACAGAAGCCGGCTACTCCCTTCCTCGAAGCAGGAGCCCCATTAAGGAGACAAGACGAGGTAAGGCTACAGTGAGAGCCCCCGAGGCGGCCCACTGTAGCCACGCTTACCTCGACAAAGCCCTCGTCATCAGAGGCGAGGCTACAGTAAGCAGCCGCCAACAAGACCCTAAGCGGTGGGGCCGGCCTGTCGACCTAGAAGCCGGCAGCCGGCGGGACCCACCAGTCGGCGGGACCCAACTGCCGGCGGAGAAGCCGGCGAGCGTAGACACTGACGGCTGGGACCAGCCCAGTCGGATTACCATTGTACCCCCGGGGGGTAGGCCTATATAAACCCCCAGGAGCACCCATGCAAAGGGTTGGCTTCTAAGCATAGCACACACACCACAGATAGAGAGAAGAGAGAGCTAGCCTTGTTCTTCTTCTCCCTTGAACCCAACAGCTCTAGGAGCGATTGTAGCTACTTTCACCGATCTAGTGATCATGCGGAGACCCCGCAGAGCAGGACTAGGGGTGTTATCTCCTCGGAGAGCCCCGAACCTGGGTAAGATCCGTCGGCGTGCATGTCTTCGCCTCATCACGTTTCCAGGCACCGGCGACGTCTTATTGGCACCCACACAGATAAGCCATCCGTTGGCATATGTCGCACCAACCACCCGACATTTGGCGCCCACCGTGGGGCCAGGTGCACCGTCGTCCGGAGACCTGTTCTGGACGGGAACCCTCTTCCTCCCCCGCGAGCGCAGCCAGCCTGCTGCACTCGATGGCGTTTGCCTCGACGCGCTGCAAGGCGTCGACGACGCCTGCGCAGCAAGCCGCCTCACCATCTGCTCGGCGAGACTCGCATCTCTGACGAGCCTGCGTCCGACGCAGGCACGGACTACCCCGAGAGCCGCCTCGTCAGCCTCCTCGACCAGCTTCACGTCTCCAGCGAGCTTGCTGCAGATGTGGAGTCGGTCGGCTCCACCGACCCGATGATTGTCGACTCCGACACCGCATCGCTTGACGCTTACCCCTCCGACGTGGTGGTCTTCGACGACCCCCTCCCACGAGCCGACAGCGGCAGCAGCGCTGTCATCGAAGTGCTGGTCATCAGCCACGTCGCCAACTCGGGCGAGAACGCTCACGACGCCCTGCAAGCGGCGATTCACGACCTCTCCGTCCCCATCCCGGCCGATGCCGACGCCGAGACCTTGGAGGCACGCCGCCTCGCTCTCATCACGGAGGGCCAGAAAATAGCCTCCATGAGACGCCTCACCGAGGCTCACCAGCGCGAAGTCGACCACGCCGCCGCCTAGCGGCCCGAGCCGAGCCGGCTTCGTCCAGAAGCGCGGCGCGGCCGTCGCCAGCATGCTGGGGGCAGATCACCCCGTCTACGCCACCCCGCTCGAGAATTTGCGAGCCGCCCAGGCGGCCGCAGAAGAGCTCAATGGGCTGGGAGCCGACGAGCTCCCCTACATGACAAGACGGATCGAGCAGCTGATCGACGCGGCTGCAGAACGGCATGAAGCCAGCGCCCGTGCTGATAGCCATCCCCCACGCCAGGAGCACGCCGTGACGTCCCGCTCGCCGACTGCGAGCGGCGCACGCCAAAAGAAAGACAAGGAGCCGGCTGCTAGCCGCAGCCGGACTCGCATCACCATCGAGCGCGATGCGGAGGGCCGCCCTCGAGCAGTAGAGCACCAAGGAAATCTGCCCGCTCCTCCGCCTCGAAGAGAAAGACGCCTCACTCCGCCGCCTATCACACACCCGACTCTTGGCGACCGACTCGGCCGCCGAGAAGGAGTCGGTGAGAACGACGCCCGCCACAGGATCGACCGCCTTGCTCGATCCTTGGCGTTAGAAGAAGAAGACAATGTCGGCCCGCCATGCTTTGGCCCCCGCATCCGCGACGAGCCCTTCCCCAAAGGGTTCTCGCTCCCCAGAGACACGCCCAAGTATAACGGCTCAGTGAAACCGGAAGATTGGCTCATCGACTACTCCACAGCCGTCAGCATAGCCAACGGCAATCGACGCGTCGCCGTGAAGTACGTCCCCCTCATGCTGCAGGGCACAGCGCGCACATGGCTCAACAACCTCAAGCCCTACAGCATCAACAGTTGGCTGGAATTCACAGAAGTCTTCGTCCGCAACTTCACTAGCACCTACAAGCGGCCTCCCAAGCCTCGCCAGCTCTCCCTCTGCGTCCAAGGGCCCAGCGAGTCGACCCGCGACTACCTCATGCGGTGGGCCGAGCTCCGCAACTCTTGCAAGGGGGTGCATGAGGTCCAGGCCATCGAGTACTTCACTACCGGGTGCCGAGAGGGCACCCTCCTCAAGCACCGACTCCTCTGCGACGAGCCGGCTACCCTCGACGAGTTACTGGTCATCGCTGACAAGTACGCCACAGCCGACTCCTCAGTGAAGACCGAGCTGCGAGTAGACGCCTCGGGGAAGGTGATTGCTCCGACTCCCAAGACGCCGGCTGGGGACCCTAATCGGCGCCCCTACCAGAACGACCACAAGCGCAAGGGCCCCATGCCGACTTCCTCCAGTCGGCAGGTGGCCACCGTTGAAGATGAGCAGCCCGAAGAACGGCCCGCTCCCAAGAAGAAGGGTGGCCGGCCGCCCTGGCAGCCGGCTTTCTCCTACGAGCAGGCTCTTGATGCCCCCTGCAAATTCCACAGCGGCGCGAAGCCGTCCAACCACACAACCCGGAAATGCCATTGGCTCACCCGCATCACCAAGGGCGAGGGGATGCTGCCGCCTCCGCCTCCCGACCCGCCGCCTCCAGCCCCCCAGCAGCCGGCGGCTCGGCCGACAATCGGCGCCATCCAAGACGAATTCCCCGAAGAGCATGCCGCCTACGTCGTCTTCACCAGTCAAGCCGACGACAAGCGCAGCCGACGCCGACAGCATCAAGAAGTGAATGCAGTCGCCTCCAGCACCCCTGATTTTATGCACTGGTCAGAGAAGCCGATCAGCTGGAGCCAGGCTGACCACCCAGAGGTGATGCCTTCGCCTGGCTCCTATGCAATGGTCTTGGACGTCACCCTCGCGACGGAGAGGCGAGCAGCCAGATTTTCCCGCGTCCTGATAGACGGCGGAAGCAATATCAACATACTATACCGCGATACCATGGAAAAGCTGAACATCAAAGCAAAGCAGCTCATGCCGAGCCGCACCGTCTTCCATGGTATCGTCCCCGGCCTGTCTTGCTCTCCAATCGGCAAGATCAAAATGGATGTTCTCTTCGGAGATAAAGATCATTTCTGCCGGGAAGCAATATGGTTCGAGGTAGTGGATTTGGAGAGCCCCTATCATGCACTGCTTGGCCGACCTGCTTTGGCCAAGTTCATGGCTGTGCCCCACTATGCCTACCTGAAGATGAAGATGCCAAGCTCGAAGGGGATCATCACGGTAGCCGGCGACTACAAGAAGTCCATCGAGTGCGCCATGTCCAGTAGCCGGCTGGCCGAGTCCCTCGTGGTGGCAGAAGAGAAGAAGATGTTGGAACGGGTTGTGGCCATGGCCGGCAAGCAGCCGGCCCTGTCCCCCAACCCCAAAGATGGTGATGTGCAGGGCTCCTTCCAGCCTGCTAAAGAGACAAAGAAGATACCTCTGGACCCGGAGAACCCGGAGAGGTTCGCTGTCATTGGAGCGAACTTGGACAGCAAATAGGAAGGCGAGCTCGTCGACTTCCTCCGTGAGAATCGAGACATCTTTGCATGGTCACCAAAGGACATGCCGGGTGTCCCGAAGGATTTCGCCGAGCACAAATTACATGTCCGAGCTGATGCGAAGCCGGCCAAGCAGCCCCTCTGCCGACTATCAGAAGAGAAGCGAAGAATCGTGGGAGAAGAGATAGCCCGGCTCCTTGCCGCTGGCTTTATCATGGAAGTGTTCTTTCCAGAATGGCTTGCCAACCCAGTTCTGGTTCTGAAGAAGAATAACAAGTGGCGTATGTGTATAGACTACACCAGTTTGAACAAGGCTTGCCCAAAGGATCCGTTTGCTCTGCCGCGGATTGACCAAGTAATAGACTCCACAGCCGGATGCGAGCTGTTAAGTTTTTTGGATGCATACTCAGGGTATCATCAGATCAAGTTGGACCCGGCTGACCGCCTGAAGACTGCCTTCATCACACCCTTTGGAGCTTTCTGCTACCTGACAATGACATTCGGCTTGAGAAATGCCGGTGCCACTTTTCAGCGTTGCATGCAGAAATGCCTCTTGAAACAACTCGGCAGAAATGCCCACGTCTATGTAGACGACATTGTGGTGAAGACAGAGAAGCGCGGTACCTTGCTGGAAGACCTGAAAGAAACATTCGCCAACTTGCGCCGATTCCAAATCAAGCTCAATCCTGAGAAGTGCGTGTTTGGAGTGCCAGCCGGCCAGCTGTTGGGTTTCCTGGTCTCCGAGCGCGGCATCGAATGCAACCCCGTCAAGATCAAGGCCATCGAGAGGATGGAGATTCCCACCAAGCTGCGAGATGTGCAGAAGTTCACTGGCTGTTTAGCCTCCCTGAATCGTTTTATCAGCCGACTAGGCGAGAAGGCTCTCCCCCTGTACCGACTCATGAAGAAGTCCACTCACTTCGAGTGGAATGATCAAGCCGACCAAGCCTTCCATGAGTTGAAGAAAATGCTGACCACTCCGCCTGTCCTGGCTGCGCCGACTGAAAAGGAGCCCATGCTCCTCTACATCGCCGCGACTAGCCGAGTCGTCAGCACTGTTGTTGTGGTCCAGCGCCCGGAGGAAGGCCGAGCCCAGCTAGTCCACAGGCCGGTGTACTATCTCAGCGAAGTGCTATCCAGCTCTAAGCAAAACTACCCGCACTACCAGAAGATGTGCTATGGGGTGTACTTCGCTGCCAAGAAGCTGAAGCCCTACTTCCAAGAGCACCCCATCACGGTCGTGTGCACTGCTCCGCTCACCGAGATCGTAGGCAGCCGGGATGCATCCGGCCGGGTGGCCAAATGGGCCATTGCGTTGGCACCCTACACAATCTTCTATCAACCCCGCACCGCCATCAAGTCGCAAGCATTGGCCGACTTCCTCGTCGACTGGGCCGAAACCCAGTACCTACCGCCGGCTCCCAACTCTACCCATTGGCGGATGCACTTTGACGTGTCCAAGATGTGCACCGGCTTGGGAGCCGGCATCGTCCTCACCTCTCCCAAAGGTGACAATCTCAAGTACACGCTGCAGATCCACTTCACCGCCTCCAACAACGTGGACGAGTACGAGGCGCTCGTACATGGGCTCCGGCTAGCCAAAGAACTCGGCATACGTCGGATCCTGTGCTACGGCGACTCAGACTTGGTGGTCCAGCAATCGTCTGGCGACTGGGACGCCAAGGACGCGAACATGGCGAGCTATCGTTTCCTCGTCCAGCAGATAAGCGGATACTTCGAAGGGTGCGAGTTCCTTCACGTGCCAAGGGCCGACAACGACCAAGCAGATGCCCTAGCACGGATCGGCTCCACCCGACAAGCCATACCGACCGGCGTCTCCCTCCAGCGCCTCCTCAAGCCGTCCATCAAACCGTCTCCAGATTCGGATTCCATCTTCGTACCGCCTGCACCAGATACAGGCGGATCCGACTGGAGAAATCCCGCAGGCGGCACGGGGACTTCGACAACTGGCCCGGGGACTGCCGGAGTTGCACCCGGCCCGGGGACTGCAACGACACAGGAAGCGGTGGCCGTCTCCAATTCAACGCCACCCAACCCACCCACCCGAGTCATGGTGGCCACATTAACAGAAGAAGAAGTCACAGGTCCGTCATGGGCCCAGCCCATCCTCAAGTTCCTAGTCAGCAAAGAGCTGCCGGCTGATGAGATCTCAGCAAGACTAGTGCAACGACGAGCCGCAACATACACAATAATCAACAGAGAGCTTGTGAAACGCAGCGTCACTGGAGTCTTCCAGCGTTGCGTCGAGCCAGAAAAAGGAGTAGCAATCCTCAAAGACATCCACCAAGGCGAATGCGGCCACCACGCAGCCTCAAGATCACTTGTGGCCAAGGCTTTCCGCCATGGTTTCTTCTGGCCGACTGCCTTGGAGGATGCTAGAGAAATAGTCAAGAGCTGCAGAGGATGCCAAGTTTTTAGCTCCAAGCAACACCTGCCGGCTTCTGCACTCAAGACCATTCCCCTCACCTGGCCTTTTGCCGTCTGGGGACTGGACATGGTGGGCCCTTTCAAGACAGCCCGCGGCGGCTCGACACATCTACTGGTCGCTGTGGACAAGTTCACAAAGTGGATCGAAGCAAAGCCGATTAAGAAGCTGAACGGGCCGACTGCCGTGACATTCATCACCGACATCACTACTCGGTACGGCATGCCGCACAGCATCATCACCGACAACGGCACGAACTTCGCCAAAGGAGCACTGGCACAATTCTGCGCGACGCAGGGCATCCGACTGGACTTAGCGTCCGTTGCCCACCCGCAGTCAAACGGCCAGGTCGAGCGAGCAAATGGACTCATCCTCTCCGGCATCAAGCCCCGACTGGTTGTACCACTGGAACGATCGGCCGGCTGCTGGCTCGATGAGCTGCCGGCTGTCCTTTGGAGTATGCGCACTACACCCAACAAGTCAACCGGCTTCACCCCATTCTTCCTTGTGTACGGTGCCGAGGCCGTCATCCCAACAGACATCGAGTTCGACTCGCCTCGGATCACCATGTACACGGAGGAGGAGGCCAAGGAAGCACGAGAAGACGGCGTCGACCTACTGGAAGAAGGCCGGCTGTTAGCACTCAGCCGGTCCGCCATCTACCAGCAAGGGCTGCGTCGCTACTACAACCGCAAGGTCAAGCCAAGATCCTTCCAAGAGGGCGACCTTGTGCTCCGGCTGATCCAGCGAACAGCCGGCCAGCACAAGCTCTCGGCCCCTTGGGAAGGCCCCTTCGTCGTCAGCAAGGCACTCGGCAACGACTCCTACTACTTGATCGACGCGCAAAAACCAAGAGCACGCAAGAGAGACGACTCCGGCAAGGAGTCGGAGCGACCATGGAACGCAAACCTCCTAAGACGATTTTACAGTTGAAAAGCAGTATGCATCACGCTCCCCTTTTGTATTAAGTACAAACCAACAGGCCCCCCGAACAGTACTCGGGGACTGCCTTTGTTTATCTATGAATGACAAGCGTCGTATCCATGAATGTATTATTACATTTGAATTCTTGTCTGGCACCGGGCTCGACTAGTCGGCCCGGGGACTGGCCGCCTTGAGCTATATTGAAAGTTCTACCTAAAGTCAGAAAAGTAGCGTGCCGGCGCCCGAGTCCCCTCTTGTTGAAAGTCACAGCTCGAAGAACCGACTGTCCGACTAGCAAGAGGCAAGGCAGAAAGGATGCCCACACGAAAGATGGCTAAGGAGCAACGGACCTATATAGCAAAGAGACGGCCTCCAAACATGCCTGGCGGCTGTCAAAAACAGCCGGCTGGCCGGCTTCCTAAAAAATAACTTAGCTTTAGTCCAGTAAAGCTAAAGTACTACCCCCCCATCGGCCAAGCACTCTTCCAGCTTCAGATTGTCGAGCAACTGTTGGACTGGGGAGGCGGCATCCAAGGGGGGTGGCAATGGAAACAGAGGAAGGATAAAAAGCAAAGCACAAGGAAAGGCCAAATGCATGCATAAGTTATATATACACATAAAGCCCCCAACGGGTTGGCAACAGACATAAGTTCGAATACACCCAGTGGGTGGAATTGTGCAGACTTAACCAAACTTTGTTCCAAAAGTAACTAGACAGGAAAACAAAAGAAAGCAGACTAAGGCGTGATGCGGAGGCCGAGCTGGTCGGTGAAGGCGGCCTCGCCGGCTGAAGGAGTGGCCGCCTAGCGGGTCTCGGCTTGATCACCACCCACGGCAGGCGACGCACTCGCGCGCGACGTGGTGCTGGAGGTGCGGTCAGGCTGAGGCTGGCCGGCGGCTCCACCAGCCGGCTCGGCGTCTTCACCATCCTCCTCCTCTTCTTCTTCACCCTCGTCGCTGGAGTCAATCTCCTCCGCCGAGTCTTCGCCGTCTGCCGGGTTCAGACCGAACCACTCCTCCGGCTGGGCGACACTGTTGTCGTCCACCTCGGGGGAGAAGACGCTGGTGTCGGTGTAGTCGGCGATTGCCGAAGCCCGCCGGATGATGGCCGGCCGTGCCGGCTCCAGCTCCGTGTCGGCTTGCTGCCGCCAGGTAGCCAGCTAGTCCAGGCTCAGGCCGGGATACCAGGCCTTGACGAACTCCAGCGCCCGCCTGGCACCGGAGCGAGCCGCCGAGGCCTTCCAAGCTTCGAAGCGGCCGACTGCCACCTCCAGCCAGTCGGCAGTCCGACTGGGGGTGCGAGGAACCACTTGGCCGGGCCAGAGGGCGGCCAAAACCTGCGCCCCGGCTCGCTGAAGCCGGCGGAGCAGTCGGTGAGCCGGCTGGATACGGGCCTGGATCGCCAGAAGCTGTTCCTCCAGCGAGCGGCCGGTGGTTGGCGAGATTTCAAACCCAGCCTGCCTTCGCGCTTGGCGACGGGCCTCGATGGTCTGGTTGGCGGCAGTAGAATAGCTAGGGAAATACTCTGCGCAAGAAAGAAGAAGAAAGGAAGAAAAGAACACCAAAATCAGAAAACAAGCCAAAGTGGCAGATGGCAAGAAAGGACGGAGAGGTAGGCAGCTTACCGTCAACCAGATCTTCGATCTGGCCGTAGCCAGAGATCAGAGTCTGCCTGGCCTCAGCCCAGCCAGCCGCCTCCGTCTCGAAC
The DNA here is from genome assembly GCF_002575655.3 of Aegilops tauschii subsp. strangulata. Classification (NCBI taxonomy): domain Eukaryota; kingdom Viridiplantae; phylum Streptophyta; class Magnoliopsida; order Poales; family Poaceae; genus Aegilops; species Aegilops tauschii. The sequence goes on along the minus strand of NC_053035.3, from coordinate 232,837,524 downwards.
TCGGCCTGGAGAGTGGCTTCGCGGTCCTGCGCAGCCTTCAGGGCCGCCCTGTGGCCTTCCTCCTGGTCGGCCAACTTCTTGGCCAAGCAGTCGCGCTCCTGCACCAAGGCGGCGATCTCGGCGTCCTTGGCACGAAGGGCAGTCTGGGACTCCCCCAGCTGTGCCCTCAGACTGGCGTTGGCCGCTGCAGAGACGGCAGAAGAAGAAAGAACAGTAAGAAGAAGTCGTCAAGGAAGATCCGACCCGACTGCTCAGCAGTCGGCCCGAATCTCGGGGACTACACCCAGTGGGTGCGCTGACGCGCCCCCACATGACACAAAGAACCAAGCACGTACCTCGGCTCTCAGTAAGGTCGGCGGTCTTCTGGGTCAGCTCCCGAGCCTGGGAGTTGAAGGCGGCCACACGAAGATTGTGGTAGTCCTGCAAAATAGACAGAAGATCGGAGTAAGAACAAGAATAGCAAAGGCAAATCCTCCAAGGAGTTCCAAGCCGCCTGCTCAGCAGCCGACTCGGAACTCGGGGACTACACCCAGTGGGTGCACTGGCGCGCCCCCACGGAAGAAATCAAGATCAAGAGAAGCTAGATGGGAGGACTAACCCGGATGGCCGCCCGTGTCGCGAGAAACTCATCGGTGAACTGCCGCGGCGCCACGGCTTGGCCCTGGAGACGGGTCCGGACATCCTGCACAGCCACGTTCATCACGGCCGTCCCTCCGCCTGGCGTCCACCCTGAGGTTGCGCTAGGCGCCTCCGCATCCTGGGCCGACGAGCTGGAGCCCACGGCCAGCTGTGGCTCCGACGCGGCCTTCTGTGGCTCCGACGCGGCCTTCCCCGCGCGCCGGCTCGGCGGCGTCCGGACCGCCATCTCAGTCCTCACAGCCGGCTCGCCCCCCGCTGACTGTGTAGGCGGCTGATCTGGCCGGCCGCCTTGAGCCGCCCCAGTCGGCGGGGTCGGCACCGGCGCCCTCTCCAGGATTATGACGTCCTCGTCTCTTCCCGGCCCTGGCTGGTCGCGGCTGGCTCCTTCTGGCGAGGGCTCCATGGAACCCGGCGCCGCAACGTGCAGAGGGGTGACCATCAAGACCTCCCCCGCTGCTTCTGCGGCTGCAGCCTCCGCTTGGGCCCTGGCAGCAGCGTCGGCGAGAACCTTCGCCGCCTCCTCCTCCCGCGCCGCCTGAGCGGCGGCCGCCTTCCGTGCCTCCGCCTCTCGCGCCTCCCGTTCCGCCCGCGCCTCCCGCGCGTTCCGTTCTGTCGCCTCCTGAAGTTCGGCACGGGGGTCCACGCGGCGAGTGGTACTCCCAGACCCCCTTGGCGACTCGACGACGGAGCCGGCAGCCGCCCGCTGAAGCGACAACGGAGCTCTGATCATTTGGAGAAAAAAGACAAGGTTTCAGGAACCACCAAAGAAAAGAAAGAAAGAGAGTACACAAAGAAAAATTCGGACTTACACCGACACGGTCTGCGGTTGCTTCACCGCCTTGCGGAAGCGAGCCGCCTTCGCGGCCGCCTCTTCCCGCCTGGTGGCGGCCGCCCCGCCCCTGGGTTTTTTCGTCCGACTGCCAAACAGACCCTGGGCGGCGCGACGCTTCTGCCCTCCGCCCCGAGCAGGCGGTGCAGCGGAGGAGCCCGCGCCGCGCCCAGAAGCCGGCTGGCGGCGCGGGACGACCTCGGCTTCGTCGTCGTCCGGCCAGTCGTCGAAGGTGACTCCGAGCCCGGAGCCGCCTGCTTCGCCGCCGGCTTGGCCGCCACCCGGCTCGATGTTGTCGTCCATGCCGGCCGCCCCCAGGTCGGGGTCCTCCAGATCGTGTTCCGTCCGGTCGGGGACGAATCGACGCTCCGTGTCTGACCCGCCGGCCGGCCGAAGAAGAGGACTCTGTCAAAGAACAAGCCGACTAAGTTAGAGTCGGCCAAGAGGAACTCGGCAACGAAGTTGAGAGAAAAAGAAGACACAGGGAGAGCATACCGTGGGCGGTGGATTGGCTCGGCTGTATGGCTCCTTGCCGAATTGCCACTCTTCGGAGAGCTTGCAATTCGCAAGGTAGTTCACCATATAGGCGACCTCCTCGTGCGGTATGTCCTTGGTGCACATCCGGCTCGGATCGAGCTGGCCGCTCATCTGACAAATCAGATGAGGACGGCTCTGGAGCGGAAGAACCCGGCGCGTGACGAAGGCGGCCAGAAGGTCAGCCCCCGTCAAGCCCTCCGACTGGGTCATCACTCGCACTCGGGCGACGGCTGCGGACCCGGCCGGCGTCAGAGTCACAGCCCGGAAGGACCACTGGGGCCGCCTGCCCGCCGGTGGGCCGGCTACGTAAGCCGGAAGGTTGATGTAGTCGCCCCGTGGGGCGATGTTCCGCACGTAGAAGTACGACTTCTGCCACTTCTTCACTGATTGGATTAGCGGGATGACGGGGAAGGGGTTGTCGGCGACCGACCTCCGCGACGCGATGAAGGCGCTAGTCTGAGCCGGCACGCCCTGTATACGTGTGCCCAGCTTGGACTGGAAGAACTCCCCCCAGAGCTCGAGGGTGGGGAGGACGCCAAGGTAGCCCTTGCACAGGGTGACGAAGGCCGACAGCAGCACCACCGCATTCGGGGTGAGGTGGTGCGGCTGAAGCTGATAGAATTCGAGCCAGGAGCGGAAGAAGGCGCTCACTGGAAGGCCGATGCCACGCAAGAAGTGCGAGCGGAAGACCACCCGCTTGCCCTCCTGCGGCTCCGGCGTGATTTCCTTCGCCGGCGCGAGGCGGACCTCCACCTTGTCCGCGCCGGGCAGCCGCCGCGTGTTGCGGAGAAACTCGACGTGGTCGTCGTGGTCGTGGGAGCCATCCCAATCCCCGCCATGCTACTCCGTGGCGGGAGGCATGGCAAAAACAAGCGCGGCGGCGGAGGAATGCGTAGTGGAAGAGCGCGGCAGCGAGGCGCTGTCGCAAGAACGGGAGAGCGAAGAAGATGGTGGAGGTAGGAGGAGCGTGCGAGGGCCTGCCGCCTTCCACCTCCCCCTACTTATAGCCTCGCAAGGCAGGACCGGGGAAGCCGAACGTTGGGGAGTCGTGGGATTAACTGCACCCACTCCCCCCACGCCTCGCGATTATTGCGCATAAATGCGAGCCGAAACTGCCGCACGGGACGTGCGGGCGGTTTCGGGATGTAGACAATCCGCGCCTGGGCCAGGGCGTGGACATGGCGGGCCCCCTTCCTGCGGCGACGTCCCGTCACGCGCGTGGGCTGGCAGGCTTTCCGGCCGAGAAGGGCCACGTGGTTCGCAGACGGCCAGTGGCCGGCCCGCGGCCCGGTGCACGCACTAGCGGGCTCCCGCCCTCCGACTCCGGAAGATTTCGACTCAGGCGGCGCGCCTGACCAAGGCCGGCTCCCAGCTGCCGGCTTGCTAAGATGGGAAGCTGATCGAGCTTCTCAACTCCTAATCAACCTCGAAGCCCAATCAGCTTCGGGGACTACTGTCGGAGTAAATGGCCACGGGTAGCCTAACCGACTACCCCTGGTTCTTCAGAAAAATTATCAGGCCTTTGGGCCTCCCAACGCTCCAAGCATTGGACCCCCTTCCCTGGCCGGCTACCTCTGAAGCCGACTCACGGAAGGCGGCCCGGCCTCAAGCGACCTCCCTCCCCAAAACAACCACGGGGTGGCCGACTCCAAGGAGCCGGCCTCCAAGAGCACCGACTCCAAGAAGCCGGCCGAGACCACAACCACCAAAGCTAATCCCACATAACGGTGACAAGACGGGGTGTGGCCACAGTGCGGCCCACTACCCCCGAAGCCCGAGGCGGGCATGGCTACAGGAGGCCGTACGGGACGGCCGTCTCCCGTGCGGCTCGGCACTGTAGCCATGCTAGCCTCAACGTCATCCACGACAGACTCCCGTACGGCCCACGGGCGGCGGGCCCCTTCAGCCAGAGAGAGGCGTGAAGGCGGCCCGGCCTTTCCCAGTCGGCCAAGGGCGTAGCCGGCCCCCAGAAGCCGGCTACTCCCTTCCTCGAAGCAGGAGCCCCATTAAGGAGACAAGACGAGGTAAGGCTACAGTGAGAGCCCCCGAGGCGGCCCACTGTAGCCACGCTTACCTCGACAAAGCCCTCGTCATCAGAGGCGAGGCTACAGTAAGCAGCCGCCGACAAGACCCTAAGCGGTGGGGCCGGCCTGTCGACCTAGAAGCCGGCAGCCGGCGGGACCCACCAGTCGGCGGGACCCAACTGCCGGCGGAGAAGCCGGCGAGCGTAGACACTGACGGCTGGGACCAGCACCCAGTCGGATTACCATTGTACCCCCGGGGGGGTAGGCCTATATAAACCCCCCGGAGCACCCATGCAAAGGGTTGGCTTCTAAGCATAGCACACACACCACAGATAGAGAGAAGAGAGAGCTAGCCTTGTTCTTCTTCTCCCTTGAACCCAACAGCTCTAGGAGCGATTGTAGCTACTTTCACCGATCTAGTGATCATGCGGAGACCCCGCAGAGCAGGACTAGGGGTGTTATCTCCTCGGAGAGCCCCGAACCTGGGTAAGATCCGCCGGCGTGCATGTCTTCGCCTCATCCCGTTTCCAGGCACCGGCGACGTCTTATTGGCACCCACACAGATAAGCCATCCGTTGGCATATGTCGCACCAACCACCCGACAAGCGCCTCCACCACCTCTGCCCAAGACGGCACCCTGGCACCAAGGCGCGCGGCTCCACGACGCGATCCGTGATACGTCTCCAACGTATCTACAATTTTTTATTGTTCCATGCTATATTATATTCTGTTTTGGATGTTTAATGGGCTTTATTATACACTTTTATATTATTTTTGGGACTAACCTATTAACCGGAGGCCCAGCCCAGATTGCTGTTTTTTGCCTATTTCAGTGTTTTGCAGAAAAGGAATATCAAACGGAGTCCAAATGGAATGAAACCTTCGGGAACGTGATTTTCAGAACAAACGTGATCCAGAGGACTTGGAGTCCACGTCAAGAAAGCAACAAGGAGGGCACGAGGCAGGGGGGCGCGCCTACCCCCTGGGCGTGCCCTCCACCCTCGTGGGCCCCTCGTGGCTCCCCTGACCGACCTCTTTCGCCTATATATACCTACGTACCCCCAAACCATCAGATACGGAGCCAAAACCCTATTTCCACCGCCGCAACCTTCTGTACCCGTGAGATCCCATCTTGGGGCCTTTTCCGGCGCTCCGCCGGAGGGGGCATTGATCACGGAGGGCTTCTACACCAACACCATAGCCTCTCCGATGATGTGTGAGTAGTTTACCTCAGACCTTCGGGTCCATAGTTATTAGCTAGATGGCTTCTTCTTTCTCTTTGGATCTCAATACCATGTTCTCCTCGATCTTCTTGGAGATCTATTCGATGTAATCTTCTTTTGCGGTGTGTTTGTCGAGATCCGATGAATTGTGGGTTTATGATCAAGTTTATATATGAACAATATTTGAATCTCCTCTGAATTCTTTTATATATGATTGGTTATCTTGCAAGTCTATTCGAAATATCAGTTTGGTTTGGCCTACTAGATTGATCTTTCTTGCAATGGGAGAAGTGCTTAGCTTTGGGTTCAATCTTGCGGTGTCCTTTCCCAGTGACAGCAGGGGCAGCAAGGCACGTATTGTATTGTTGCCATCGAGGATAAAAGGATGGGGTTTATATCATATTGCATGAGTTTATCCCTCCACATCATGTCATCTTACTTCAAGCATTACTCTGTACTTATGAACTTAATACTCTAGATGCATGCTGGATAGCGGTCGATGTGTGGAGTAATAGTAGTAGATGCAGAATCGTTTCGGTCTACTTGTCGCGGACGTGATGCCTATATACATGATCATACCTGGATATTCTCATAACTATGCTCAATTCTATCAATTGCTCGATAGTAATTCGTTTACCCACCGTAATATTTATGCTCTTGAGAGAAGCCACTAGTGAAACCTATGGCCCCCAGGTCTATCTTCCATCATATTAATCTTCCAACACTTAGCTATTTTTATTGCCGTTTATTTTACTTTGCATCTTTATTTACTCTTTATCATAAAAATACCAAAAATATTATCTTATCATATCTATCAGATCTCACTCTCGTAAGTGACAGTGAAGGGATTGACAACCCCTTTATTGCGTTGGTTGCGAGGTTCTTATTTGTTTGTGTAGGTGCGTGGGACTTGAGCGTGATCTCCTACTGGATTGATACCTTGGTTCTCTAAAACTGAGGGAAATACTTATGCTACTTTACTGCATCACCCTTTCCTCTTCAAGGGAAAACCAACGCAGTGCTTAAGAGGTAGCAAGAAGGATTTCTGGCGCCGTTGCCGGGGAGATTCGCGCCAAGCCAAGTCAAGACATACCAAGTACCCATCACAAACTCTTATCCCTCGCATTACATTTTTTGCCATTTGCCTCTCGTTTTCCTCTCCCCCACTTCACCATTGCCTTTTCTTCGCCCTCCTTCCGTTCGATCTTGTGTTACCATGTGCCTTCTTTTTGCTTGCATCTTCGCCTGCTAAAAGTTTATGGATCCTCATCCACTTCTAATCTCTTTAAGAGATCCAATTATGATGAACTAATTGCTAGTGAGTTTTGTGCACTAGATTATCTTTATGAGGTTTTGCTTGAAATTCGTGAATCTGAAAATTGTGATGAAGTGTTGAAAGAAGAAACTTATGAAGTGATTCACGATAGCTCCTTGAATGAAAAGCATGATTGCAATGATATTATTATAAATTCTATTAATGTCAACTGTGTTAATGATATGCAAAACCCTAAGCTTGGGGATGCTAGTTTTGGTATGTCCACTACTTGTTGCAATGATCATGATTGGGGTGATTTTTCTTACAATCTTGAAAATTTATTTAAGCCCCATGATGAATATGAGATTGATAATAATGTTTGCAATAATATTTAAAGTGGGTTTGGAAGAGTGTCAACTTTAGATCCCACATATTTGGAGAATGTTCAATCTTATGGTATTTTTGATGAAAGTGGGTTTGGAGAGGTCATGACTTTAGTTAATGATAATCCCACTATTTTGGAAGAGTGTCAACTTCGCATGCATGTGGATCATGTAGAGAAAATTTTATGTGATAGCTATATTGTTGAATTTGAATATGATCCCACATGTAATTTTTATGAGAGAGGAAAATATGGTTGGAGAAATTTTCATGTTACTAAATTACCTCTCGTTATGTTGAGATTGCTATTGTTTCTCACTTCTTCCTTGCATATGCTAGTATTTGCTTGTCTTGATAATTTGTTTGCTTATAAAATGCCTATGCATAGGAATTATGTTAGACTTAGATGTGTTTATCACGTGTTCTATGATGCTCTCTTTGTGCTTTAATCCTTGTCTTTGATGTGAGCATCATTAAAATTATCAATGCCTAGCTAGGGGCGTTAAACGATAGCGCTTGTTGGGAGGCAACCCAATTTTATTTTAGTTTTTTGCTTTTTGTTTCTGTTTAGGAATAAATATTTTATCTAGCCTCTGGTTAGATTTGTTTTTATGTTTTAATTAGTGTTGGTGCCAAGTTAAACCTATAGGATCTTCTTGGATGATAGTTATTTGATCTTGCTGAAAATTCCAGAAACTTTCTGTTCACGAAAACAATTGTTTAAAATTACCAGAACGTGATAAAATACTGATTCCAATTGCTGCTGATCAATAAAAGAATTGTCTAGGCCTTCCTATTTTGTTAGATTTTTCTGAGGTACATAAGTTTGCGTTAGTTACAGATTACTACAGACTGTTCTGTTTTTGACAGATTTTGTTTTTCGTGTGTTGTTTGCATATTTTGATGAATCTATGGATAGTAAAATAGTTTATAAACCATAGAGAAGTTGGAATACAGTAATTTTAACACCAATATAAATAAATAATGAGTTCATTACAGTACCTTGAAGTGGTGTTTTGTTTTCTTTCGCTAACGGAGCTCACGAGATTTTCTGTTAAGTTTTGTGTTGTGAAGTTTTCATGTTTTGGGTAAAGATTTGATGGATTATGGAACAAGGAGTGGCAAAAGCCTAAGCTTGGGGATGCCCATGGCACCCCAAGATAATCTAAGGACACCAAAAAGCCAAAGCTTGGGGATGCCCCGGAAGGCATCCCCTCTTTCGTCTACTTCCATCGGTAACTTTACTTGGAGCTATATTTTTATTCGCCACATGATATGTGTTTTGCTTGGAGCGTCTTGTATAATTTGAGTCTTTGATTTTTAGTTTACCACAATCATCCTTGCTGTACACACCTTTTGAGAGAGACACACATGAATCGTAATTTATTAGAATACTCTATGTGCTTCACTTATATTTTTTGAGCTATATAGTTTTTGCTCTAGTGCTTCACTTATACCTTTTAGAGCACGGTGGTGGATTTGTTTTATAGAAACTATTGATCTCTCATGCTTCACTTATATTATTTTGAGAGTCTAAAAACATCATGGCAATTTGCTTTAATTATAATATCATGAGAAATTTGATGCTTTATAATTGTTTTGAGATATAAAGGTGGTAATATCATAGTTGTGCTAGTTGAGTAATTGTGAAATTGAGAAATACTTGTGTTGGAGTTTGTGATTCCTGTAGCATGCACGTATGGTGAACCGTTATGTAACAAAGTCGGAGAATGAGGTATTTATTGATTGTCAACCTTTGTGTGGCGGTCGGGATCGCGCGATGGTTAACTCCTACCAACCCTTCCCCTAGGAGCATGCGTAGTAGTACTTTGCTTTGAGGGCTAATAAAGTTTTGCAATAAGTATATGAGTTCTTTATGACTAATGTGAGTCCATGGATTATACGCACACTTACCTTTCCGCAATTTTCTAGCCTCTTCGGTACCGTGCATTGCCCTTTCTCACCTTGAGAGTTGGTGCAAACTTCGCCGGTGCATCCAAATCCCGTGATATGATACGCTCTATCACACATAAACCTCCTTATACCTTCCTCAAAACAGCCACCATACCTACCTATTATGGCATTTCCATAGCCATTCCGAGATATATTGCCATGCAACTTTCCACCGTTTCGTTTATCATGACACGTTCCATCATTGTCATATTGCTTTGCATGATCATGTAGTTGACATCGTATTTGTGGCAAAGCCACCGTTCATAATTTTTTTCATACATGTCGCTCTTGATTCATTGCATATCCCGGTATACCGCTGGAGGCATTCACATAGAGTCATATCTTGTTTTAAATATCGAGTTGTAATTCATGAGTTGTAAGTAAATAAAAGTGTGATGATCATCATTATTAGAGCATTGTCCCAAGTGAGGAAAGGATGATGGAGACTATGATTCCCCCACAAGTCGGGATGAGACTCCGGACTAAAAAAAAGAGGCCATGAAAAAAAAAGAGAAGGCCCAAAAAAATGAGAGAAAAAGATAGAAGGGACAATGTTACTATCCTTTTACCACACTTGTTCTTCAAAGTAGCACCATGATCTTCATGATACAGAGTCTCTCATTTTGTCACTTTCATATACTAGTGGGAAATTTCATTGTAGAACTTGGCTTGTATATTCCAATGATGGGCTTCCTCAAATGCCCGAGGTCTTCGTGAGCAAGCAAGTTGGATGCACACCCACTTAGTTTCTTTTGTTGAGCTTTCATACACTTATAGCTCTAGTGCATCCGTTGCATGGCAATCCCTACCCCTTGCATTGACATCAATTGATGGGCATCTCCATAGCCCGTTGATTAGCCTCGTCGATGTGAGACTTTCTCCTTCTTTGTCTTCCCACATAACCCCTACCATTATACCTTATTCCACCATAGTGCTATATCCATGGCTTGCGCTCATGTATTGTGTAAAAGTTGAAAAGGCGGAAGCGCGTTAAAGAGTATGAACCAATTGCTTGGCCGGGGTTGTACATGATATGAATATTTTGTGTAGTGAAGATGGAGCATAGCCAGACTATATGATTTTGTAGGGATAACTTGCTTTGGCTATGTTATTTTGATAAGACATAATTGCTTGGTTAGCATGCTTGAAGTATTATTGTTTTTATGTCAACATTAAACTTTTATATTGAATCATATCGAATCTGAACATTCGTGCCACAATAAGAAGAACTACATTGAAATTATGCTAAGTAGCATTCCACATCAAAAATTCTGTTTTTATCATTTACCTACTCGAGGACGAGCAGGAATTAAGCTTGGGGATGCTTGATACGTCTCCAACGTATCTATAATTTTTTATTGTTCCATGCTATATTATATTATGTTTTGGATGTTTAATGGGCTTTATTATACACTTTTATATTATTTTTGGGACTAACCTATTAACCGGAGGCCCAGCCCAGATTGCTGTTTTTTTGCCTATTTCAGTGTTTCGCAGAAAAGGAATATCAAACGGAGTCCAAACGGAATGAAACCTTCAGGAACGTGATTTTCGGAACGAACGTGATCCAGAGGACTTGGAGTCCACATCAAGAAAGCAACAAGGAGGGCACGAGGGAGGGGGCGCACCTACCCCCCTGGGCGCACCCTCCACCCTCGTGGCTGCCCTGACCGACCTCTTTCGCCTATATATACCTACGTACCCCCAAACCATCAGATACGGAGCCAAAACCCTATTTCCACCGCCGCAACCTTCTGTACCCGTGAGATCCCATCTTGGGGCCTTTTCCGGCGCTCCGCCGGAGGGGGCATTGATCACGGAGGGCTTCTACACCAACACCATAGCCTCTCCGATGATGTGTGAGTAGTTTACCTCAGACCTTCGGGTCCATAGTTATTAGCTAGATGGCTTCTTCTTTCTCTTTGGATCTCAATACCATGTTCTCCTCGATCTTCTTGGAGATCTATTCGATGTAATCTTCTTTTGCGGTGTGTTTGTTGAGATCCGATGAATTGTGGGTTTACGATCAAGTTTATCTATGAACAATATTTGAATCTCCTCTGAGTTCTTTTATGTATGATTGGTTATCTTTGCAAGTCTCTTCGAATTATCAGTTTGGTTTGGCCTACTAGATTGATCTTTCTTGCAATGGGAGAAGTGCTTAGCTTTGGGTTCAATCTTGCGGTGTCCTTTCCCAGTGACAGCAGGGGCAGCAAGGCACGTATTGTATTGTTGCCATCGAGGATAAAAAGATGGGGTTTATATCATATTGCATGAGTTTATCCCTCTACATCATGTCATCTTACTTAAAGCATTACTCTGTTCTTATGAACTTAATACTCTAGATGCATGCTGGATAGCGGTCGATGTGTGGAGTAATAGTAGTAGATGCAGAATCGTTTCGGTCTACTTGTCGCGGACGTGATGCCTATATACATGATCATACCTAGATATTCTCATAACTATGCTCAATTCTATCAATTGCTCGACAGTAATTCGTTTACCCACCGTAATATTTATGCTCTTGAGAGAAGCCACTAGTGAAACCTATGGCCCCCGGGTCTATCTTCCATCATATTAATCTTCCAACACTTAGCTATTTTTATTGCCGTTTATTTTACTTTGCATCTTTATTTACTCTTTATCATAAAAATACCAAAAATGTTATCTTATCATATCTATCAGATCTCACTCTCGTAAGTGACCGTGAAGGGATTGACAACCCCTTTATTGCGTTGTTTGCGAGGTTCTTATTTGTTTGTGTAGGTGCGTGGGACTTGAGCATGATCTCCTACTGGATTGATACCTTGGTTCTCTAAAACTGAGGGAAATACTTACGCTACTTTACTGCATCACCCTTTCCTCTTCAAGGGAAAACCAACGCAGTGCTCAAGAGGTAGCAACCCGCCGCGTGTGGGAAGCTGCCAAGAAGTCGCTCCGCAGCAAGAGAATGCTCCGCCGCTCCTCGCGCCACCGCGCCAGGATCGTCCACCACGGCAGGGCCCCGCGCCGCTTTGCCGTGGCGGCACGTGGGCGGCAAGACCAAGCTCCACCTCCAAGACGGGCCCCGGCGACCACGGCCGGCTGCCGCGCCTTCACCCCGAGCTGCGTAGCATCGCCTGGTCGGGCAAGTTCAAGCCAGATGTGCCTCCTCGCTACGACGGCACCCTCGACCCCGCGGAGTTCTTGCAGCTCTACGAGCTGAGCATCGAGGCGGCCAATGGCGACGAGAAAGTCATGGCGAACTGGTTCCTATGGCACTCAAAGACGTCGCCCGTTCGTGGCTCCTGAACCTGCCTCCAGGCTCGATCTCCACCTGGGACAAGATGCGCGACCGCTTCGTTGCCAACTTCCAGGGCACTCGCGACCGCCCGCCGGCCGCGGTGACCTACGCCGCTTCAAGCAACAACCAGGAGAGACCCTCCAGAAGTACATCCAGTGCTTCAACAACGTTCGCCTCAAGATCCCCAAGGTCACGGACGAGGCCATCATCTCCGCGTTCTCCGACGGCGTCCGCGACGTCAAGATGAAGGAGGAGCTCCCTATCCACGAGAAGTTGTGCACATCTCAGGAGCTGTTCAACCTGGCGACCAAGTGCGCAAGAGCTGAGGAAGGGCGCCTTTCCCTCCCCGAGTTGCCGGCTGTAGGCTCGGAGGAGAAGAAAGACAAGGCCAAGGACGTGAAGCGCAAGGAAGCAGCCGTGCTCGCAGCGGAGCCGGACACCAAGCGAGGCAGAGATCAGCCCGAGTCATCTAAGAGCAGCCGACCGTTCTGCGCCTTCCACAACCTGAACACCCACAATACCAATGACTGTCAAGAGCTCAGAGCCATTCGTGAAGGACGCTTTGGTCGACGCCCCGAGCGCAGCGACCGGGGCTACGGCCGAGGAGGAGGACGTGGAGGCGGACGCTGGGACGACCGTGGCCCGCGCCAGGAGTGGCGCGACCGGCCTCGTGAGGACCGCTTGCAGGATCATCCTCGCGAGGGCGCCTGGAGGGACCAGCCTCGTGAGGAATCGACCTCAGGGGAATGTTGGTCTTCCCCCGCTGCCGCCACCACCAAGAAGGAATGACGACCACCATCAGGACGAGGGGGCTGGGGGCTTCCAGGAGCCGCGCGCTATTGCCTACATCTTGGGCGGAGCTCAGGCCCCAGCCTTGCAGCGTATCTTCAAACAGTTTGCTCGTGAAGTGAATGCAGTCCTCCCCAAGCTTGAGGCCACGCGCCCGCTTAGGTGGTCCCAGTGCGCCATCACCTTCAACTCGGCAGATCAGCTCAAGTGCGCAGCCACCGCTGGCGCCCTCCCGATGCTTTGCTCACCAGTCATCAGCAACGTGCAAGTTACCAAGACCCTCATTGACGGCGGCGCAGGGCTCAACGTCCTGTCCGTTGACATGTTCGACAACCTCCAAGTGCCATACGACCAGCTTCAGCCTACCAAGCCTTTCTCAGGAGTGACCGACGGCTCCACCACACTGATAGGGCAGGTCTGCCTCCTTATCACCTTCGGAGAACGCAAGAACTACCGCACCGAGCTCATCGACTTCGACGTCGTGCACATCCGTCTGCCATACAATGCCATCCTTGGGTATCCAGCCCTGGCCAAGTTCATGGCAGTGAGCTACCACGGCTACAACATCCTGAAGATGCCGGGAAGCAGCGCAATCATCACGGTCCCATGCGAAGAAAGAGGCGCGGTGTGCTCCCTCGAGCGTGCCTTTCAAGCTGCAGCAATTGACGACCCCGACAGCAAGGGCGAGGGCCCTCCAGAGGCCATCCCCAAGAAGAAGAAGCAGCTGCGCCATGCCGGACCTCAGGAGGGTGGCATCGCAGCTGGAACCACGTCAGGATCAGCGCCCGCTCCAGGGGCGCCTCCCTCCATCGCATAGGAAGGCGCGCCCGGCGCCCTCCTCAAGCCGGGCTCGGGGCTCTCTCCTGGAGGGCCTCAAACCTAGCCAACATCACGAGGGAGGCGCTCGGGCACCACTTGGAGGCGTGCTTCACGGCACGTTTCCCTCAGGAGAACACAGGGCAAGGAACGCCCACCGCTCAGGAGTTCATCACCAAGACCACTCAGGAACTGCAAGACACAAGGGCCATGCGCGGCGACCGCTGCTCATGAAGCGCAGCCCCCCATCCAGGCGAGGATGCTGGGTTACGCATCTACATCGACGTCCCAGGGCTCAACATGGCCGCTTCTCAGGAGCTTTTCTAGCCTTCGCGCGTGGGCCAATGCGAGGGTCCACCACACAGCTACCTTCGCATGCCGTTTGGCTTGCCGAGCGTGTCGTTCATCTACCAGCACAACTTGCGGCGCACCCTGGCGACTCAGGAGGCTAGGCACCGCGCCGTCCTGGCGGAGATGGAGACGGTCCTCAAGGAACCGCCTGGGCCCCCAGAGCCTCCTGAGGCTCAGGACCCTGGTGGCTCGTGAGGAGCGACCCCGTCACCGCGTACCTTCAGCTGCTCCGACATCCCTTCATCAACAGAACCAGGTGACATTTTCCAAGTTTATTTAGCTGGGAGCGCCCCTCGGGCTGCATCATTCCCAGGCTGCGTGGGTCCGTCCCTGTGGCATGTACCCCTTTTGCTTATGTTTCAGCTTACCTCGCTGGGGGCGCCCCTCGGGCTGCATCATCCCCAAGCCACTCGGGGACCCGACCTCAGACGGTCAAGTCTCTGTGCTTAAGTGTCATCCCTGGATCGGTATGCTAACACACACAGTACTCGAGGATTTATAACAGAGGTAAATCACATGTATAAAGTAACGTAAATACTATTGAAAGATCGTGGATGTCGCCTAGAGGGGGGGGTGAATAGGCGCTTTAAAATAATTACGGTTTAGGCTTGAACAAATGCGGAATAAACCTAGCAGTTAATTTGTCAAGCACAAAACCTACAACAACTAGGCTCACCTATGTGCACCAACAACTTATGCTAAGCAAGAAAACCTACTTAGGTGATAGCAACATATGACAAGAAACAATATGGCTATCACAAAATAAAGTGCATAAGTAAAGGGCTCGGGTAAGAGATAACCGAGGCACGCGGAGACGACGATGTATCCCGAAGTTCACACCCTTGCGGATGCTAATCTCCATTTGGAGAGGTGTGGAGGCACAATGCTCCCCAAGAAGCCACTAGGGCCACCGTAATCTCCTCACGCCCTCGCACAATGCAAGATGCCGTGATTCCACTAAGGGACCCTTGAGGGCGGTCACTGAACCCGTACAAATGGCAACCCTTGGGGGCGGTCACCGAACCCGTACACTTTGGCAACCCTTGGGGGCGGTCACCGGTACCCGTCAAATTGCTCGGGGCGATCTCCACAACCTAATTGGAGACCCCGACGCTTGCCCGGAGCTTTACACCACAATGATTAAGCTCGGAACACCACTAACCGTCTAGGGCGCCCAAGCACCCAAGAGGAACAAGCTCAAGGGCACCAAGCACCCAAGAGTAATAAGCTTCTCAACTTGTAACTTCCACGTATCACCGTGGAGAACTCAAACCGATGCACCAAATGCAATGGCAAGGGCACACGGAGTGCCCAAGTCCTTCTCTCTCAAATCCCACCGAAGCAACTAATGCTAGGGAGGAAAAAGAGAGGAAGAACAAGAAGGAGAACACCAAGAACTCCAAGATCTAGATCCAAGGGGTTCCCCTCACAAAGGGGAGAAAGTGATTGGTGGAAATGTGGATCTAGATCTCCTCTCTCTTTTCCCTCAAAAACTAGCAAGAATCCATGGAGGGATTGAGAGTTAGCAAGCTCGAAGAAGGTCAACAAAGGGGGAAGAACACGAGCTCATAGGATAAGGTAGAATGGGGAAGTAGACCCCCTTATATAGTGGGGGGAACAATCCAACCGTTACCCCCAAAGCAGCCCCACAGAGGGCGGTACTACCACAGGAGGCAGCGGTACTACCGTTGATCACAGCGGTACTACCGCTCCCCCGGGCGGTACTACTGTGGAGTCTGGAGGGCAGGAGAGTGACAGACCCGAGCGGTACTGCCGCGGTGGTTGGGCGGTACTACCGCTCGTGAGCGGTACTGCCGCCCTACTGCTTCCGCGAAGTACCGCACTATCCGACACGAAAAATGACCCCTCGAGTTGACGCGGTAGGGGCCTAGTATCGTAGCGGTACTACTGCTGAGGACCCACCAGCGGTACTACCGCTGCGGAGCGGTACTGCCGCTTGTGACCCCTAAGCGGTACTACCGCTGGGTACCGCGGTACTACCGCTGGGATCATCCTAAAGCCACTTCCACAAAAACAAGAATACTCCACGGGAAACCAAAACTGCCATAACTTCTGCATATGAGCTCCGAATTGAGCAAACTCCAGCTTGTTGGATACAAGATGACGAGTAGCATTAAAACAGCGACTGGTTATAGTCAGAAGAGGCAGGGAAGGTATGCCAACAAAATAGAGGAGTGAAACCTCCAACCGAGAAGAACCGGCATAAACTCCAACATCGAAAACATCATAGAAGATGTGAGTGAACTCCGTTTTCGATGAACTCGAGCTTGTCATCAAGATGACCATAAGCTCCAAAACTCACAAAGAGAAGAACCAAATAAGAACCAATAAAGATGATGCAAGGATGCAATGGTTTGAGCTCTCTATGAATGATACAACCAAGCTACTCATCGAGAGCCCCCCCTTGATAGTACGGCAATCGATCCTATAACCCGGTCTCCCAACTACCATCATGAGACCGGTAAAATAGAAAACCTATCAAGGGCAAACCTTTGCCTTGCACATGGTCCACTTGAGCTAGATGATGACGATCTTGACTCCCTCAAGTTGGACCACCTTTCTTGGTTGCGTTGGCTCGATGAAGACCAGTTGATTGCTCCCCCATACTCCACTATGGGTGAGCCACCCTTCCACACATCTTCACAAGTCCATTGTCACCACAATGGACGGCAAGCTTCAAGCACTTGATCTCTTCGTGATGCTCCACTTGAACTTGCACACGGCAATGTTGATGACGATCACCACTTGATGTCATCCTCTCCATGGGTTGAGTGATATCTTCCTCTTGACGCAAGCCCATGAACACGAACCTAACCCCACACAGAACACTCACAAAGACCATGGGTTAGTACACAAGGCATAATTGACAATGCTTACCATACCATGGGATCGCTTGATCCCTCGGTACATCTTGTGCGCTTTGTGTGTTGATCAGCTGGATTCACTCTTGACTTAGTCTTGATCAACCTTGACTCTTTCCAACTCTCTTCATTTGGATGATGTCTCTTGATTCACTCTTGACTTAGTCTTGATCAACCTTGACTCTTTCCAACTCTCTTCATTTGGATGATGTCTTGAAGGTAAACATGACTGATCACACAATCTTCTTCTTCAAGACATGCTTGCAATAAGCTCAACTCTCACATGACCAATCTTTGGATAATTCCTTAATAACACCTTGGTCACCACATAAACTCCTTGAAACCAACACATGGACTTCAAGAAATGCCTATGGACAAATCCTTCAAATATAACTCAAGGCAACCATTAGTCCATAGAGATTGTCATCAATTACCAAAACCAAACATGGGGGCATCGCATGTTCTTTCAACTATTACCTCAATCCATATAGCGGAAGTAACAACAAGGTTGTGGATTCCCATCAACACCAACGACAGAGTTGAGTGTAGAAATCGTAACCCTAACGTATCACTTACTCATCGTAAGAATCCTGCAACATGAGATGTTGCAGCCATGTAGGTCAGTACATTGAATGTACTGGCAGATTCACAACATAGGACAATGGTGAATAATAGCTATCACTACATGCATATTTGGCTGGTGGAAAGCTCTAAGTTTATTTTTGCATAAAGCCAAATTTTCCCTACATCAAAGGAATATATTTTATTTAACTACAAAATTTGTTGAAATATTGAGAAGGTTCCTCCAACTCAATCCCAAAATAGTAATCATTAACCAACAAATTAATTAAGTAAAGTGATGAGATCAACATGATAATTCAAGAACTAGATACTCAAGATGTCCATAACCGGGGACACGACTAATCATGATTAGTTTGTACACTCTACAGAGGTTTGCGCACTTTTCCCCACAAGACTCGATAGTCTCCTCAGTTGAATTTCTCGCACTACATGGTGTTTGAGAAACGGATGACCGAAACACAGTCTTTCAGAAGCATTAACTCTAACCCTGGGTAGACAGTACCAACCTACATCCCCTACATCTGCTAGCCTACCACTGGAAGAGGTCATGCAACTTACTCAACTATGCTAGAGCCCATAATAGCTTGTGGCTGCACACGGAAGTTTCTAGCATGAATAATCTTATGATCCCTTTGAGCCTGGGTGGCGAACCATAGGATGATCACACGGGTTCCCCGGGATCTCCTAGGAAAACACTGGTATATCCCCAGGTGTCCAGGCAAGTCCACTGGTATATCCCCAGGGTGCCCCTACCAATCCACCCAGATGTGTATTAAAGTAGCCACCTTAAGTTGAACCTTAGTTAACAATAATCTCTCACATCTTTCATGAATTCTCTCAAACCCAGATGTGTATTAAAGTAGCCACCTTAAGATGATCACACGGGTTCCCCGGGATCTCCTAGGACAACACTGGTATATCCCCTAGGTGTGAGTCTAATTCTAACAGGTTTCAACCCTTTGCATGGGTGCCCTGGGGGGTTTATATAGGCCTACCCTCCCAGGGGTACAATGGTAATCTGGCCGGGTGTAGGACCTGGCTGTCAGTCTCTCTGATCCCCGGCTTCTCCGCCGACTGCTGGGGCCCGCCGCCTGGTGGGCCCCGCCGACTGGTCTGGTACGGAGCCGACAGGCCGCCCCCGTCGCTCGCAGGTCTTGCCGGCTACGAATTACTGTAACTGTAATGATAATGACGCTTGCTTGGTCAAGGGAGCGTGGCTACAGTACTGCCGCCTGGCGGGAGATCACTGTAGCCACTCCGCGTCTTATCTGGTTGATGGCGTATGGGCCCCGAGGAAGGGGCGGGCCGACTGCTGGGGGCCGGCCTCCCTCGGGTCCGACTGGTGAGGCTCTCGCCGTCTTCCGGGCTCTCGCTGATCGGTAGGGCCCGCCGTCTTCGGGCCGTACCGACAGACGGTCGTGGGAGCAGCGCTTCGCCTGACAGGAGTGATGTCAGGGGCGGAGCGGCAACAGTGTCGCGCCGGGCGGAGATCTCCACTTGTACGGAGCACTGTGGCCACCCCCGGCCCTGGATACGGGGGTGATGGGCTACACTGTGGCCTCACCCTGTCTTGTCTTCTTAACGGGGGTGCAGACTTTGAGGGCGCCATGGGCCGACTGCTCGGAGTCGGCCTCTCTGGAGGCCGGCCTGCTAGGAGTCGGCCCGTCTTGGAGCCGTCTTCCTAAGCATGGCCGTCTTCCGGCAGTCGGCCGTTCGGCCAGCCGGCCACCAGAAGGCGGCGCTTCATCTTGACGTCTTGAGGGGCGTAGCCGGCCCCGATGCCTTGAAAGGTTCTGGGGCTCGGGTTAGGCTACCCGTGGCCCATTACTCCGACAGTAGTCCCCGAAGCTGGTGAGGCGCCGCGGCTGAGGGGCTGAGAAGCCTCAACAGTTTCCTCCTCTGGGTGCTATGGGTGGAAGCTTCATCCGACTCCTGGCAAGCCGCCTGAGGGATTCGGCCACGTCCAGTCGGATTTATCTGGAATTTCGAATGCAACGACGGGAACTAGGTGGCGTGTTAGCTAAGCTTCTAGGCCCGCCGCCCGTCGTGGGCGTGCCACATGGCGCCAGCCAGCCGGGTCAGCCTGCCAGCCCACGCGCGTGATGGGACACGACTGCAGGCTGGCCCCGCCACCACCGGGCCTCGGCACACGAGCGGATCCGCTGCGGCCGAGGCGGGCGGTTGGGTTTCCTCGCGGAGTTACTGCGCACAGTAACTCGCGCGGTAAAGGTGGGAGCGTGGGGTCGTGGGCACAGTTAATCCCACGATCCCACGCCTGCCCCCTCGGCTTCATAGCCCGTAGGCTATAAGTAGGGAGAGGTGAGGGACCGGCGAAGCATGCGCGCCCCTCCACCCCATTTTCTCTCCTTCTTCTTCCTCTTGTCGCAGTGCCCCCAAGCTCCGCCGGAGCGCTGCCGCCGCTCGTCTCCGAGCCCTCTTGGCCCCGCCCCAATCTCAGCTCTCCTGCTGCACCGTTCTCTTCGTCGAGCCCTCCATGGCGCGCGAGCATGGAGGGGACTGGGACGGGTCGAATGTCCACGAAGACCACATCGCTTTCCTCCGCGACACGTGGCGTCTCCCCGGCGCAGGCTTCGTGACGGCGCATGTGCCACCGGAGGGAGAGATCTCGCCGGCGCCGGGGGAGGGTGAGTGGGTCGTCTTCCGCTCGCACTTCATCCGCGGCTTCGGCCTGCCGGGGAGCGGCTTCCTCCGCTCGTTCCTCAAGTTCTATCACCTCCAGCCTCATCACCTTACGCCCAACACGGTGATGCTCCTGGCCGCCTTCGTCACGATGTGCGAAGGCTATCTCGGCATCCTCCCCACCATCGAGCTGTGGGGAGCATTTTTCTACACCAAGATGGGCACCTCCGTCTGGGAGGTGGCTGCCCAGTGCGGTGCCTTCATCGCCGTTCGCCGGCCGTCGTCGAAGAACGCCTTCCCCACCATCAAGCTGCCATAGCCGGTTAAGATGTGGCAGCAATCTTACTTCTACGTGGAGAACATGGACCCGGCCGTCGACTTCCTCAACCTGCCGGCTTATGTAGCCCGCCCGCCGGCTGAGCCTCGGGCTAGCTGGGGATACAAGCCAAAGCCTGTGTCGGCAGATGGTGCCGTCGCCATCCAATGACTCCGGGAGCTGACCAACACCGAGGGCCTCAAGGCGACCGACTTGTTGGTTGCCTTTGTCGCACGCCGGGATCTCCCGCTCCAAGGCCGGCCACACCTGATCAGCCAGATGAGCGGGCATCGCGACCCATGTCGACTAAGCACCAAGGAGATGCCGGCTGCCGAGGTGGCCAACTTGGTGAACGAAATCTCCGGCTTCAAGCTGGAGGGGTCCTGGCAGTTCGGCAAGCCGCCGTACTCTCGCGTCGACCATCCACCCGCCGTAAGTCTTTCGGTCTCTCCTTTCTTTAATACTTCATCTTGATTCCGTCTGGTGGTCTTGAGCAGTCGACCTTTGGGATGCAGATATACATGTCTCCGGTGATGGCTGCTGTCGTGGGGCCGGGTGGTGACTACGCACCGGACCGGGCCGTGAGCGACGTGGATGACCCCGACTTGGGGGCAGCCGCCTTGGAGAACACCGCAACAGGCGGCGTCTATGGAGCCGGTGGCTCCGAGGAAGGCGACATCGAGACCTGGCCCGACGACGACGATGAGGAAGACGAGCCGCGCCCTTCACGAGGCGCGAGCAAGGCGGACGCGGGCCCCTCCCCCGAGCCGACTGCTCGAGGTGGCACGCGGAAGTGAAAACAGGGCGCCGTCTTGTTTGGCAGCGTGCCGAAGAAAGCCAAGAACCCGACTGCCGCGACCCGGAAGAAGGAGGCCGCCGCGAAGGCGGCCAAATTTTAGAAGCTCCCGAAGGTGCCTCCCATGGTGTCGGTGTAAGTATCTTTCCTTGCACTTTCCTTTTTTCCTTGTTGATCCTCTCTGAATTTCCTTTGCTTTATTTTATTGACTTAGGGCCCCACTCTCTCTAGAGAAGTCGGCCGCCGCCTCCATCGTTGGGTCGGCGGAGAACTCTTCCACCACCCGGCGAATCGATCCAGCTGCCGACCTCCGGGAGGCGACGAAGCGAAACGCGCGGGAGGCGCGCGAGGAGCAAGAGGCCGCCTGCCTGGAGAAGGCGGAGGAGGACAAAGTGGAGGCCGCCGCTTTGAAGAAGCTTGCAGAGGCCGAGGCTGCCGCCGCGGCGAAGAAGCAAGCCGAGGAAGCCGCACGCCGCCAGTCGGCGATATTCGTCACCCCCTGAACTCCGCGCCGCCACCACCAGAATTCATGGCGCCGACTGGGGGAGCCGGCGACGAGCACCCGATCATGGAGAGGGACGACGGCGATATCGTCGTGCCGGACATAATCGTGCCACCGCCGCCGCCTTCTGAGGAGGCATGAGACAAGCAGCCGGCTGATCCACCGGTGCCACCAGCCGGAGACGAGATGGTGATGGACCCAACTCCTGAGGTCCGCACCCCGACGCATCGCCAGCTTGCAAAGGCGGCTTCGGCGCCACGCCCGCAGGAGACCGCCGCCGCGAGCTCTTCAATCCCGGACGCTGAGGCGACCAGCGCCACGCCCACTGGGTGGGTGCGGGGAGGTGGGACGGGCCCTTTGAACACGGCGATCCTAGACGTCCAAGCCAAGCTTCAGGCCGATGCCCACGCTCTTAAGCGTTGCAACAATGCATTCTTGGAGTCGCGAGCAGCCGTCTGGGTATACTTCTTGCTTCTTTGATTTTTATACCTCTCCGTGGGGGCGCGCCAGTGCACCCACTGGGTGTAGTCCCCGAGTTTTGGGCCGCTTGCTGAGCAGGCGGCTCGGAACTTGAATTGGCAAGCTCCGAGTACTAACATTGTCTGATATCTTCATTGCAGGATTATCACAACCTCCGTGCGACCGTCTTCAACTCCAAGGTCCAGGAGCTAACTCAACGGACCGCCGACTTGTCGGAAAGCCAAAGTAAGTCTTTGTTTCTTTCTCTGCGGGGGTGCGCTGGCGCACCCGCGGGCTGTAGTCCCCGAGATTCGGGCCGACTGCTGAGCAGTCGGGCCAGATCTCCCCGGCGACTGTTCTTCTTTTCATTGATATTGATGACTTCTTTCTCTGCGAGGGCGCGCTGGCGCACCCGCGGGCTGTAGTCCCCGAGATTCGGGCCGACTGCTGAGCAGTCGGGCCGGATCTTCCCCGCAACTATATCTCTCTTTGTTGATTGTTGATGTCCTTTTCTTTTTCTACTTTTGCAGAGGCCAACGCCGCCCTGCAGCAGCAGCTGGCGAAGCCAACACCGCGCTTCGTGCCAAGGAGATGGACTACAGCAAGCTGACCGAAGAGCGTGACCGGCTGGTCACGCAACTAGCGGAGCAGGCGGAGCTTCTCAAGAAGACCCAGAAGGAGGCGGAGGACGAGGAGGCCAGTCTCCTAGCTGAGTTCGAGACTGAACGCTCCGCCTGGACCGACAAGGAGGCAATGCTGACTGCCGGCTTCGGCGAGATTGAAGACATGGTTGACGGTGAGCTTCCCGCTTTACTCTTCTTCGAGCCACCGACTTCTGATCAGGCCGGCTTCTTGTTCCTAACTTTGGCTCTTTTGCCTTCCGTTTTGAGCAGACTTCTTTCCTGGTCACTCTGACGCCGCCAATCAGGCCATCGAGGCTGATCGCGAAGGACGCAGGGCGGAAGGTGCGCAGATTGCTGCCAACGCCCCCCGGACCCATAGCGAGCAGCTCCTCAGCATCCAGGCCCGTCTTCGGCTGACTCATCGGATGCTACTCCGTCTTCAGCGCGTCGGCGCCCAGGCGATCGCCGTCCTGTGGCCAGACATGCCGGCTCCATGCACGCCCAGCCGGACCGCCGACTGGCTGGAGGTGGCGGCCGGCCATCTTGAGGCCTGGAAGGGCTCCTCGGCCCAAGCTGGAGCGCGCCGGGCCTTGGAGTTTGTCAAGGCGTGGTACCCTGGGCTAAATCTAGCCCAGTTGACCATGTGTCGGCAGGAGGCCTAGGAGGAGCTGGTGGCAGTGGAGGATGACCTTGTCAAGCGCGCGGCGGCAATCGTCGAGTACACCAACACCAGCATCTTCATCCCGGAGCGGGCCGAGAACAGTGCCGATGGGCCACCAGAATGGTTCGGGCTGAACCCGGAGGACGGCGAGGACTCGGCTGAGGTGATCGACTCCAGCGGCGAGGAAGAAGACGACGAGGAGGAGGAGGAAGGCGAAGAGGAGACGCTAGAGGTTGGAGCGGGCGGCCAGCCTCAGCTCGACAGCGCCTCCAGCAACGAGTCGCGCCCGAGCGAGCCGGCTGCTACTGAAGGCGACCAAGCGGAGACTGGCCAGCCGGCCGCTCCACCAACCGGCACCACCGACTCCTCCGCTCCACTGAAGCCGTCTGCTGCTCCCTAGGCCGCTAGTTTATCTTTGTTTTTACCTGTCTATCAGTCTCGACAAACTTTGTTAATTTCGCACAATTCCACCTGCGGGGTGTATTTCAAACTTCAGTTGAATGTCGGCCAAGGGCCTTTTGATATGTAAATATTTTTTCCGAGTTCTATCTTTCCTTGCTTTCTGCTCTTTGCCTTTTTCCTTTGCCGCCTTCCCTTGGTTGTCGTCTTGCCAACCGAACAGCAGCTCTGCGAACTGTGGCTGGGTCAAGTACTTAACCACTTTCGGGAGGCAAGTACTTAGCCGATTAGAGTTTTCTAGCAAGTTAAGTAGAAGCCGGCCGGCCGGCTGCTCAGCAGTCGGTCGGTGAAGTGGGAAGTCGGCTTGGACTACGTGCATGCTTTGGGTCCTTAGCCATTTTTCATGCAGACACCCTTTCTGCCTTAACTCCTGCCGGCCGAACAGTTGCTCTGCGAGCTGCGGCCTCTGGCAGGAGAAAGCTTGAGTGTCAACACATTACTTGTACGACAGCAGGAAGCATTACATAGTACAAGGCGGCGAGTCCCCGGGACGAGTGGTCGAACCCGGTGCCAGACGGACAAATGAAATAACACAATGACATGCGTAATACTTATCATATAGATAAAAGAGGGCAGTCCCCGAGATCTTCTCAGGGGACCCCGAGTCTTCGTACTTAATACAAAAGTTGGCGTGGTACATACTGCATCAACTGTAAAACCTTCGATGGAGGTTTGCATTCCATGGTCGCTCCATCTCCTTGTCGGAGTCATCTCTTTTGCGTGCTCAAGGCTTCTGAGCGTCGATGAGGTAGTAGGAGTCGTTGCCCAACACCTTGCTGATGATGAAGGGGCCTTCCCAAGGTGCCGAGAGCTTGTGCTGGCCGGCTGTCCGCTGGATCAGTCGGAGCACAAGGTCTCCTTCTTGGAAGGATCTTGGCTTGACCTTCTGGTTGTAGTATCAACGCAGGCTCTGCCGGTAGATGGTGGACCGGCTGAGTGCCAACAGCCGGCCCTCTTCCAGCGGATCGATGCCATCTTGTCGTGCTTCTTCTTCCTCCTCTTCAGTGTACATGGTGACTCGAGGGGAGTCGAATTCTATGTCCGCCGGGATGACGGCTTCGGCACCATAGAGGAGGAAGAAAGGCGTGAAGCCGGTTGACTTGTTCGGAGTTGTGCGCAGGCTCCAGAGGACGGCCGGAAGCTCATGGAGCCAACAGCCGGCCGAACGCTCCAGAGGCTCGACCAGTCGGGGCTTGATGCCGGACAAAAGGAGGCCATTTGCTCGCTCCACTTGGCCGTTTGACTGCGGATGGGCAACGGACGCTAAGTCCAGTTGGATGCCCTGCGTCGCGCAGAAAGGGGCCAAGGCGCCTTTGGCAAAGTTTGTGCCGTTGTCGGTGATGATGCTGTGTGGTATGCCATACCGGATGGTGATGTCGAAGATGAAAGTCACAGCAGTCGGACCATTCAATTTCTTAATTGGCTTTGCTTCTATCCACTTGGTGAACTTGTCCACCGCGACAAGCAGATGAGTCATGCCGCCACGCACCGTCTTGAATGGTCCCACCATGTCTAGGCCCCAGATGGCAAAGGGCCAGGCAATGGGGATAACCTTGAGTGCAGAAGCCGGCTGATGTGGTTTGGAGCGGAACTTCTGGCACCCTTTGCATTTCTGGACCAATTCTTTGGCGTCTTCTAGAGCAGTCGGCCAGAAAAAACCGTGGCGGAAAGCTTTGGCCGCGAGTGCTCTTGAAGCCGCGTGGTGACCACACTCGCCTTGATGGATATCTTTGAGGATTGCTTGGCCTTACTCCGGCTCTACGCAGCGCTAGTAAACACCAGTGACACTACGCCTCACAACTTCTCTGTTGACTATGGTGTATGCTGCTGCTCAGCGTTGCACTTCCTGGGCCGAGATCTCATCAGTCGACAGCTCTTTGTTCACCAGAAAGTTGAGGATGGGCTGGGCCCATGAAGGTGCTGCAATTTCTTCGATTGCTAGGACTGCTACTTGCACGAGGGCGGTTGGGCCGGGAGGCGGTGGGTTGGAGTCGGCTGCCGCTTGCTGAGCCGATGAAGTCCCCGGGCCGACTGTTGCAGTCCCCGGGCCGGGTTCTGAAGTCCCCGGGCCGGGTGCGGTTGCTGCAGTCCTCGGGTCGCCTGTCGAATTCCCCCTGCCGGCTGCTGGGATCCTCAAGTCGGATCCGACTGCTACAGGAGGAGCCGCCACAAAGATGGAATCCGACTCTAGCGATGGCTTGACGGACGGCTTAAGGAAGCGTTGTAGTGCGACACCGGCTGGTATTGCTTGCCGGGCGGAGCCGATCCGTGCCAAGGCATCAGCTTGCTCGTTGTCGTTTCTTGGCAAATGGAGAAACTCGCACCCTTCAAAGTATCCACTGAGTTGCTGTACGAGGAAGCGGTAACTCGCCATGTTTGCATCCTTGGCATCCCAATCACCTGACGACTGCTGGACCACCAAGTCGGAATCTCCATAACACAGGATCCGGCGAATGCCGAGTTCCTTGGCAAGCCGGAGCCCGTGAATGAGTGCTTCGTATTCAGCAACGTTGTTGGAGGTGGCAAAGTGAATTTGCAGCACATATCTGAGCTTGTCGCCTTTGGGAGAGGTGAGGACGATGCCGACTCCCAAACCAGTGCGCATCTTGGAACCATCAAAGTGCATTCGCCAATGGGTGGAGTGTGGCGTTGGTGGCAAGTACTGGGTTTTGGCCCAGTCGACGAGGAAGTCAGCTAGTGCTTGTGACTTGATGGCGGTGCGAGGCTGGTAGTAGATGGTGTAGGGGGGCAAATCTATGGCCCATTTGGCCACTCGGCCTGAGGCATCTCGGCTTCCAATGATCTCGGCAAGGGGAGCAGTGCAGACCACAGTGATTGGGTGCTCTTGAAAATATGGCTTCAATTTCTTGGCGGCAAAGTGCACGCCATAGCACATCTTCTGGTATTGGGGGTAGTTTTGCTTGGAGGCAGACAACACTTCACTAAGGTAATACACCGGCCTCTGGACTGGTAGTGCTTTGCCTTCTTCCTTGCGTTCCACCACTATGACTGTGCTGACCACCCGACTGGTAGCGGCGATGTAGAGGAGCATGGGCTCCTTAGGAGTCGAAGCCGCCAGAACAGGCGGAGTGGTCAACATCTTCTTGAGCTGGAGAAAAGCTTCATCCTCCTTGTCGTTGCACTCGAAAAAAGTGGTCTTCTTCATGAGCTGGTACAGGGGAAGAGCCTTCTCACCCAGCCGACTGATGAAACGGCTGATGGATGCCAAGCAGCCGGTGAATTTTTGCACGTCCAGCAGTCGGGTGGGCACTTCCATCCTCTCGATGGCCTTGATCTTCACAGGGTTGCACTCTATGCCGCGCTCTGAGACCAGAAAGCCAAGAAGCTGGCCGGCTGGTACTCCAAAGACGCATTTCTCCGGGTTGAGCTTGATCTGAAATCGGCGCAAATTCTCAAAGGTCTCCTTGAGGTCTTCTAGCAGCGTTCCACGCTTTTCCGTCTTCACCACAATGTCGTCCACATAGACGTGGGCGTTTCTGCCGAGTTGCTTGAGGAGGCACTTCTGCATGCAACGCTGAAACGTGGCACCGGCATTCCTCAAGCCGAACGTCATGGTCAGGTAGCAAAAGGCTCCGAACGGCATGATGAAGGCGGTCTTCAGCCTGTCAGCCGGGTTCAGCTTGATCTGATGATACCCCGAGTATGCATCCAAAAAGCTCAATAGCTCGCATCCGGCTGTGGAGTATATCACTTGGTCAATCCTTGGTAAGGGAAAGGGATCTTTGGGGCATGCTTTGTTGAGGCTGGTATAATCAATACACATGCGCCACTGCTTGTTCTTCTTCAGCACTAGGACTGGGTTAGCTAACGACTCTGGAAAGAACACCTCCATGATGAAGCCGGCTACTGGAAGTCGGGCTATCTCTTCTCCAACAACTCTTCTCTTTTCCTCTGACAGGCGACGCAAGGGCTGCCTGACTGGCCTGGCATCAGACCGGACGTGTAGCTTGTGCTCGGCGAATTCCGTCGGAACACCCGGCATGTCCTTGGGAGACCATGGAAAGATGTGCCGATTCTCACGGAGGAAATCGACAAGCTCGCCTTCCTATTTGCTGTCAAGGTTCGCACCTATGACAACGTGCCTCTCCAGGTGCTCCGGGTCCAAGGGTATCTTCTTTGCTTCCTTTGCCGGCTTGAACGATCCCTCAGCTTCCGACTCCTTGGGGTTGGGTGATATTTCTGGCTGCTTGCCGGCCATTGCCACAACCCGGTCAAGGAGCCGCTTCTCAGCCGCGATCATGAGGGACTCGGCTAACCGGCTGCTCTCTACTGCGCAGGCGGACGACTTCTTGTAGTCTCCTGCTATGGTCAGGATTCCCTTGGAGCTCGACATCTTCATCTTCAGGTAAGCATAGTGGGGGACCGCCATAAACTTGGCCAGGGCAGGCCGGCAAAGCAGTGCATGATAAGGGCTCTCAAGGTCCACCACCTCAAACCAGACTGGCTCTCGGCGGAAATGATTTTTGTCCCCGAAGAGGACATCTATCTTAGTCTTGCTGATTGGTGAGCAGGAAAGGCCTGGAACGATGCCATGGAAAACACTCCGGCTGGGCTGAAGATGTCTCTGCTTGATTCCCAACTTATCCATGGTATCTTTGTACAGGATGTTGATGGTGCTGCCGCGATCTATCAGAACTCGGGAGAAGCGAGCCGGGATTGGGCATCACCTCCAGGTGGTCGGCTCTACTCCAGCTGATGGGCTTCTCAGACCAATACCTGAATTCAGGGGTCTCTGATGCCACTGCATTCACTTCTTGTTGCTGCTGCCGTCTGCTGCGCCTGTTGTCGGCCACGCTGGTGAACACGACATAAGCCCCATTGTTGGGGATATAACTACTAGTGTAACCCACCCAGGAGGGGCCGGGTTATGCTATGATGATTTATCATATGAAGCCCAATATCAAGCTTGAAGATGGCGGTTCAGTTAAGGGCCCAGAGCCCGCAGGTGACTGAAGGCCCGTAGAGATAAACCGCCAGAATGGCATGACTTGTATTGGAAGGCAAGATTAACTAGTCACCAAGCCGGACATTGTTTATGAGCCGGCCGGGACTCTGTAGGCCGCAGGGCGTGAACCCATGTATATAAAGGGACGACCCGTCGGCGGCTTAGGGCAAGTAACACCAGATCGAGAGCCGGGCATAGCGGATTCGCTCCCTGGTCATCGAAACCCTAGTCATTCCACCTCAACTGGATTAGGCTTTTACCTTCACCGCAAGGGGCCGAACCAGTATAAATCCTCGTGTCCTTTGTCCCGTTTTAACCTCTTTAAGCTTCCTAGTTGCGATGGCTCCACGACTAAGTCCTTTCACGAGGACATCTGCCATGACAATTCCACGACAGTTGGCGCCCACCGTGGGGCCAGCGCACGGTGGATTTGAGTTCTTGAAGGGAAGCTTTGAAGGGCTCAAGGGATACGCTGTGGGCCAGATGACCAAGAGTCGTCGCGGCAAGCTCTACATCGACAACGCCGGCTGGGGTCCCGACGCCGGCTCAATTGAGTACGGGTACCGGGCCCCCTTCGGCGGAATCCACGTCTTCATCGGCCGGATTGGCGAGCCAGGCCCTGAGCCGGACATCTGCACCGACATCATCGAGACGGCTCAGCGTGCGAGACCCGCCCGGGCTCAGCCCGCCGTGAAGCGTGCCTTCGTGGGTTGCATCCATGGAGGAGAACTTTCTGAAGGATCCGTGGACGACGGTGAGACGGCCGTCTACTCCGATGGTGAGTCGTCCACTGGTGAGACGAATTTGTTGTACCGATTGCAAGATGGCAAGCTTGGGGGCTGTTCCGATGGCAGCAGTATTCCGGACCCCTTTGAGCCGCCGGGCAGAGTAGGTATCTTCATGGCTGGCACTCAACCCGGTCAAAACTCTACGGCAGCGGCAGCAATAACTTCCGGGTCAGGAGCGGCCGGGGCAGGAGGCCCTGTGCGCCCGCCGGCTCAGGTGCTGATTGATCTCATGGACAAATTGACGGCCATGTTAACCGCCACAGTTATCCCGGCGAGTCAAGCTGAGCATGATGCAGAGGTAGCACAGGTACGTGAGGAGATAGCCCGAGCCAAAGAAGACCTAGCAGCTGAGGACACCAGATTGGCCGCGGAGCGGGCGGCTTTGGATGCTCGGCCTCAACAGATCCAGTCAGAGGCTTTCCAGCTTACGATGAGCCTAAACGCATCTAACGAGGTGATGAGGAGGAGGCACCAGAAGGCTCAATCCCGTTTGCCTCCGGTTTATGATCCTCGGAATCTCTTCTGCACGCCCGGAGCCGGCCCTAGTAACCCGCCGGAGGCAAACCAGTTTGTAACATCCGGAGAGGGGGCACTGGTTCAGCCCCGGGTGATGGAACCTCCTCACGTGAATACGGCCCCGCCTCGCTACGTACCAACACCACCGGGTCATTTTTCCAACCCCTTGGAGAACCTGATCGCTGCATCGGAAAGTTTGGCGGCTCTCCCGCTGCATGGCGACTCTCCAACAGCAGTTGAGACGCGAAGGGTCGGAGAACTTCTTCAGACGGCTCTGGCTCAGCAGGAGGCTTATTCCTATAGTCGAGACAGGATTCATTCGACTCCTCGCCCAAGCCGGAGCCCAAGTTACAGCAGACATATGGATTCGGAGGCCTTGTCAAGCAACGCCCAGCGCCGAAACCAGCCAGGTGGGCATAATCCGGTACAGGACAGGATACGTCGAGAGGATGAGCGGGCGGCTCGGCAGGCGGCTTACCAGGTGGCTCAGCAGGCGGCCCACCAAACCTTCCCGGATTATCCAACGACTTCTATTGAGGCAGGTGTGGCCACAAGAACCGGCGGCGTTCCTTGTTTGGTGCCGGCTTTGCGTAATGAGCATTTGCCAAAGGATTTCAAGGGACCCCGAAAGGTGCCAAATTACACAGCTGATTTACAACCCGGGGCGTGGATTGAAAGTTATGAGATGGCCATGGAGCTGTTGGAGGTCAGTGATGTGGCGATGGCCAAGTACTTCACCATGATGCTTGTCGGAGTAAATGGCCACAGGTAGCCTAACCGACTGCCCCTGGTTCTCCTGAAAAAATTATCAGGCCTTCGGGCCTCCAAGCACTCCAAGCATTAGGCCGCCTTCCCTGGCCGGCTACCTCTGAAGCCGACTCCCGGAAGGCAACCCAGCCTCAGCAACCTCTCCCCGGGACGACTACGGGATAGCCGACTCCAAGAAGCCGACCAAGAAGAACGCCGACTCCAAGAAGCCGGCCGAGACCACAACCACCAAAGCTACACCCGCATAATGGTGACAAGACGACGTGTGGCCACAGTGCGGCCCACTACCCCCGAAGCCCGAGGCGGGCATGGCTACAGGAGGCCGTACGGGACGGCCGTCTCCCGTGCGGCTCGGCACTGTAGCCATGCTAGCCTCAACGTCATCCACGACAGACTCCCGTACGGCCCACGAGCGGCGGGCCCCTTCAGCCAGAGAGAGGCGTGAAGGCAGCCCGGCCTTTCCCAGTCGGCCAAGGGCGTAGCCGGCCCCCAGAAGCCGGCTACTTCCTTCCTCGAAGCAGGAGCCCCATTAAGGAGACAAGACGAGGTAAGGCTACAGTGAGAGCCCCCGAGGCGGCCCACTGTAGCCACGCTTACCTCGACAAAGCCCTCGTCATCAGAGGCGAGGCTACAGTAAGCAGCCGCCGACAAGACCCTAGGCGGTGGGGCCGGCCTGTCGACCAAGAAGCCGGCAGCCGGCGGGACCCACCAGTCGGCGGGACCCAACAGTCGGTGGAGAAGCCGGCGAGCATAGACACTGACGGCTGGGACCAGCGCCCAGCCGGATTACCATTGTACCCCCGGGGGGTAGGCCTATATAAACCCCCCGGAGCACCCATGCCAAGAGTTGGCTTCTGAACACAGCACACACACCATAGAGATAGAGAGAAGCAAGAGCTAGCCTTGTTCTTCTTCTCCCTTGAACCCAACAGCTCTAGGAGCAATTGTAGCTACCTTTCCTTGATCTAGTGATCATGCGGAGACCCCGCAGAGCAGGACTAGGGGTGTTATCTCCTCGGACAGCCCCGAACCTGGGTAAGATCCGCCGGCGTGCATGTCTTCGCCTCATCCCGTTTCCAGGCTCCGGCAACGTCTTATTGGCACCCACAATGATAAGCCATCCGTTGGCATATGTCGCATCAACCACCCGACATTTGGCGCCCACCGTGGGGCCAGGTGCACCGTCGTCCGGAGACATGTTTTGGACGGGAACCCTCTTCCTCCCCCGCGAGCGCAGCCAGCCTGCTGCACCCGATGGCGTTTGCCTCGACGCACTGCAAGGCGTCGACGACGCCTGCGCAGCGAGCTGCCTCGCCGATCTGCTCGGCGAGACTCGCATCTCCGACGAGCCTGCGTCCGATGCAGGCACCGACTACCCCGAGAATCGCCTCGTCAGCCTCCTCGACCAGCTTCACGTCTCCAGCGAGCCTGCTGTAGACATGGAGTCGGTCGGCTCCACCGACCCGATGCTCATCGACTCCGACATAACATCGCTTGACGCCTACCCCTTCGACGTGGTGGTCTTCGACGACCCCCTCCCTTGAGCTGACAGCGGCATCAGCGCTGTCACCGAAGTGCTGGTCATCAGCCACGTCGCCAACTCGGGCGAGAATGCCCACGACGCCTTGCAAGCAGCAATGCACAACCTCTCCGTCCCCATCCCGGCCGACGCCGACGCCGAGACCCTGGAGGCACGCCGCCTTGCCCTCATCGCGGAGGGCCAGAAGATAGCCTCCATGAGACGCCTCACCGAGGCCCACCAGCGCGAAGTCGACCGCGCCGCCTTCGGTACGCCGACGCCTAGCGGCCCGAGCCGAGCCGGCTTCGTCCAGAAGCGCGGCGCGGCCGTCGCCAGCATGCTGGGGCAGATCGCCCCGTCTACGCCACCCCGCTCGAGAATCTGCGAGCCGCTCGGGCGGCTGTAGAAGAGCTCAACGGGCTGGGAGCCGATGAGCTCCCCTACATGGCAAGACGGATCCAGCAGCTGATCGACGCGGCTGCAGAATGGCACGAAGCCGGCGCCCGTGCTGATAGTCATCCCCCGCGCCGGGAGCACGCCGCGACGTCCCGCTCGGCGACTGCGAGCGGCGCGCGCCAGAAGAAAGACAAGGAGCCGGCTGCCAGCCGCAGCCGGACTCGCATTACCATCGAGCGCGACGCGGAAGGCCGCCCTCGAGCGGTTGAACACCAAGGAAATCTGCCTCCTCCCCCGCCTCGAAGAGAAAGACGCCTCACTCCGCCGCCTATCACACACCCGACTCTTGGCGACCAACTCGGCCGCCGAGAAGGAGTCGGCGAGAACGACGCCCGCCACAGGATCGACCGCCTTGCTCGATCCTTGGCGTTAGAAGAAGAAGACGATGTCGGCCCGCCATGCTTTGGCCCCCGCATCCGCGACGAGCCCTACCCAAAGGGTTCTCGCTCCCCAGAGACACGCCCAAGTACAACGGCTCGGTGAAGCCGGAAGATTGGCTCATCGACTACTCCACGGCCGTCAGCATAGCCAACGGCAATCGGCGCGTCGCCGTGAAGTACGTCCCCCTCATGCTGCAAGGCATGACACGCACATGGCTCAACAGCCTCAAGCCCTACAGCATCAACAGTTGGCTGGACTTCACCGAAGTCTTCGTCCGCAACTTCACCAGCACCTACAAGCGGCCTCCCAAGCCTCGCCAGCTCTCCCTCTGCGTCCAAGGGCCCAACGAGTCGACCCGCGACTACCTCACGCGATGGGCCGAGCTCCGCAACTCCTGCGAGGGGGTGCACGAGGTCCAGGCCATCGAGTACTTCACCGCCGGGTGCCGAGAGGGCACCCTCCTCAAGCACCGACTCCTCTGCGACGAACCGGCTACCCTCGATGAGTTGCTGGTCATCACGGACAAGTATGCCACAGCTGACTCCTCAATGAAGACGGAGCTCCGAGTGGACGCCTCGGGGAAAGTGATTGCTCCGGCTCCTAAGACGCCGGCTGGCGACCCTAATCGGCGCCCCTACCAGAACGACCACAAGCACAAGGCCCCCATGCTGACTTCCTCCAGTCGGCAGGTGGCCACCGTTGAAGATGAGCAGCCCGAAGAACGGCTCGCTCCCAAGAAGAAGGGCGGCCGGCCGCCTTAGCAGCCGGCCTTCTCCTACGAGCAGGCTCTTGATGCCCCCTGCAAGTTCCACAGCGGCGCGAAGCCGTCCAACCACACAACCCGGAAATGCCATTGGCTCACCCGCATCACCAAGGGCGAAGGGATGCTGCCGCCTCCGCCTCCCGGCCCGCCGCCTCCAGCCCCCCAGCAGCCGGCGGCTCGGCCGGCAGTCGGCGCCATCCAAGACGAATTCCCCGAAGAGCATGCCACCTACGTCGTCTTCACCAGTCAAGCCGATGACAAGCGCAGCCGACGCCGACAGCATCAAGAAGTGAATGCGGTCGCCTCCAGCATCCCCGAGTTCATGCACTGGTCAGAGAAGCCGATCAGCTGGAGCCAGGCCGACCACCCAGAGGTGATGCCTTCGCCTGGCTCCTATGCAATGGTCTTGGACGTCACCCTCGCGACGGAGAGGCGAGCAGCCAGATTTTCCCGCGTCCTGATAGACGGCGGAAGCAGTATCAACATACTGTACCGCGATACCATGGAAAAGCTGAACATCAAAGCAAAGCAGCTCATGCCGAGCCGCACCGTCTTCCATAGTATCGTCCCCGGCCTGTCTTGCTCTCCAATCGGCAAGATCAAAATGGATGTTCTCTTCGGAGACAAAAATCGTTTCCGCCGGGAAGCAATATGGTTCGAGGTAGTGGATTTGGAGAGCCCCTATCACGCACTGCTTGGCCGGCCTGCTTTGGCCAAGTTCATGGTTGTGCCCCACTACGCCTACCTGAAGATGAAGATGCCGAGCTCGAAGGGGATCATCACGGTAGCCGGCGACTACAAGAAGTCCATCGAGTGCGCCATGGCCAGTAGCCGGCTGGCCGAGTCCCTCGTGGTGGCAGAAGAGAAGAAGATGTTGGAACGGGTTGTGGCCATGGCCGGCAAGCAGCCGGCCCTGTCCCCCAACCCCAAAGATGGTGATGTGCAGGGCTCCTTCCAGCCTACTAAAGAGACAAAGAAGATACCTCTGGACCCGGAGAACCCGGAGAAGTTCGCTGTCATTGGAGCGAACTTGGACAGTAAATAGGAAGGCGAGCTCGTCGACTTCCTCCGTGAGAATCGAGACATCTTTGCATGGTCCCCAAAGGACATGCCGGGTGTCCTGAAGGATTTCGCCGAGCACAAATTACATATCCGAGCTGATGCGAAGCCGGTCAAGCAGCCCCTCCGCCGACTGTCAGAAGAGAAGCGAAGAATTGTGGGAGAAGAGATAGGCCGGCTCCTTGCCGCTGGCTTTATCATGGAAGTGTTCTTTCCAGAGTGGCTTGCCAACCCAGTTCTGGTTTTGAAGAAGAATAACAAGTGGCGTATGTGTATAGACTACACTAGTTTGAACAAGGCCTGCCCAAAGGATCCGTTTGCTTTGTCGCGGATTGACCAAGTAATAGACTCCACAGCCGGATGCGAGCTGTTAAGTTTTTTGGATGCATACTCAGGGTATCATCAGATCAAGTTGGACCCGGCTGACCGCCTGAAGACTGCCTTCATCACACCCTTTGGAGCTTTCTGCTACCTGATAATGACATTCGGCTTGAGAAATGCCGGTGCCACTTTTCAGCGTTGCATGCAGAAATGCCTCTTGAAACAACTCGGCAGAAATGCCCACGTCTATGTAGACGACATTGTGGTGAAGACAGAGAAGCGCGGTACCTTGCTGGAAGACCTGAAAGAAACATTCGCCAACTTGCGCCGATTCCAAATCAAGCTCAATCCTGAGAAGTGCGTGTTCGGAGTGCCAGCCGGCCAGCTGTTGGGCTTCCTGGTCTCCGAGCGCGGCATCGAATGCAACCCCGTCAAGATCAAGGCCATCGAGAGGATGGAGATTCCCACCAAGCTGCGAGATGTGCAGAAGTTCACTGGCTATTTAGCCTCCCTGAATCGTTTTATCAGCTGACTAGGAGAGAAGGCTCTCCCCCTGTACCGACTCATGAAGAAGTCCACTCACTTCGAGTGGAATGATCAAGCCGACCAAGCCTTCCGTGAGTTGAAGAAAATGCTGACCACTCCGCCTGTCCTGGCTGCGCCGACTGAAAAGGAGCCCATGCTCCTCTACATCGTCGCGACTAGCCGAGTCGTCAGCACCGTTGTTGTGGTCCAGCGCCCGGAGGAAGGCCGAGCCCAGCTAGTCCAGAGGCCGGTGTACTATCTCAGCGAAGTGCTATCCAGCTCTAAGCAAAACTACCCGCACTACCAGAAGATGTGCTATGGGGTGTACTTCGCTGCCAAGAAACTGAAGCCCTACTTCCAAGAGCACCCCTCACGGTCGTGTGCACTGCTCCGCTCGCCGAGATCATAGGCAGCCGGGATGCATCCGGCCGGGTGGCCAAATGGGCCATTGCGTTGGCACCCTACACAATCTTCTACCAACCCCGCACCGCCATCAAGTCGCAAGCATTGGCCGACTTCCTCGTCGACTGGGCCGAGACCCAGTACCTACCGCCGGCTCCCGACTCTACCCATTGGCGGATGCACTTTGACGGGTCCAAGATGCGCACCGGCTTGGGAGCCGGCATCGTCCTCACCTCTCCCGAAGGCGACAAGCTCAAGTACACGCTGCAGATCCACTTCGCCGCCTCCAACAACGTGGCCGAGTACGAGGCGCTCATACATGGGCTCCGGCTAGCCAAAGAACTCGGCATACGCCGGATCCTGTGCTACGGCGACTCAGACTTGGTGGTCCATCAATCGTCTGGCGACTGGGACGCCAAGGACGCGAACATGGCGAGCTATCGTTTCCTCATCCAGCAGATAAGCGGATACTTCGAAGGGTGCGAGTTCCTTCACGTGCCAAGGGCCGACAATGACCAAGCAGATGCCCTAGCACGGATCGGCTCCACCCGACAAGCCATACCGACTGGCGTCTCCCTCCAGCGCCTCCTCAAGCCGTCCATCAAGCCGTCTCCAGAGTCGGATTCCATCTTCGTACCGCCTGCGCCAGATACAGCCGGATCCGACTGGAGAAATCCCGCAGTCGGCACGGGTACTTCGACAACTGGCCCGGGGACTGCAGTAGTTGCACCCGGCCCGGGGACTTCAGAACCCGGCCCGGGGACTGCAGCAGTCGGCCCAGGGACTGCAACGACACAAGAAGCGGTGGCTGACTCCAATTCAACGCCACCCAACCCACCCACCCGAGTCATGGTGGCCACGTTAACAGAAGAAGAAGTCACAGCTCCGTCATGGGCCCAGCCCATCCTCAAGTTCCTAGTCAGCAGAGAGCTGCCGGCTGATGAGATCTCAGCAAGACTAGTGCAACGACGAGCCGCAGCATACACAATAATCAACAGAGAGCTTGTGAAGCGCAGCATCACTAGAGTCTTCCAGCGTTGCGTCGAGCCAGAAAAAGGAGTGGCAATCCTCAAAGACATCCACCAAGGCGAATGCGGCCACCACGCAGCCTCAAGATCACTTGTGGCCAAGGCTTTCCGCCATGGTTTCTTCTGGCCGACTGCCTTGGAGGATGCTAAAGAAATAGTCAAGAGCTGCAGAGGATGCCATGTTTTTAGCTCCAAGCAACACCTGCCGGCTTCTGCACTCAAGACCATTCCCCTCACCTGGCCTTTTGCCGTCTGGGGACTGGACATGGTGGGCCCTTTCAAGACAGCCCGCGGCGGCTTGACGCATCTACTGGTCGCTGTGGACAAGTTCACAAAGTGGATCGAAGCAAAGCCGATTAAGAAGCTGAACGGGCCGACTGCCGTGACATTCATCACCGACATCACTACTCGGTACGGCGTGCCGCACAGCATCTTCACCGACAACGGCACGAACTTCGCCAAAGGAGCACTGGCATGTTTCTGCGCGACGCAGGGCATCCGACTGGACTTAGCGTCCGTTGCCCACCCGCAGTCAAACGGCCAGGTCGAGCGAGCAAATGGACTCATCCTCTCCAGCATCAAGCCCCGACTGGTTGTACCACTGGAACGATCGGCCGGCTGCTGGCTCGATGAGTTGCCGGCTGTCCTTTGGAGTCTGTACACTACACCCAACAAGT
The DNA here is from genome assembly GCF_002575655.3 of Aegilops tauschii subsp. strangulata. Lineage (NCBI taxonomy): Eukaryota > Viridiplantae > Streptophyta > Magnoliopsida > Poales > Poaceae > Aegilops > Aegilops tauschii. Next base: position 232,799,355 of record NC_053035.3, on the reverse strand, counting down.
CAACCGGCTTCACTCCATTCTTCCTTGTGTACGGTGCCGAGGCCGTCATCCCAACAGACATCGAGTTCGACTCGCCTCGGATCACCATGTACACGGAGGAGGAGGCCAAGGAAGCACGAGAGGACGGCGTCGTCCTACTGGAAGAAGGCCGGCTGTTAGCACTCAGCCGGTCCGCCATCTACCAGCAAGGGCTGCGTCGCTACTACAACCGCAAGGTCAAGCCAAGATCCTTCCAAGAGGGCGACCTTGTGCTCCGGCTGATCCAGCGAACAGCCGGCCAGCACAAGCTCTCGGCCTCTTGGGAAGGCCCCTTCGTCGTCAGCAAGGCACTCGGCAACGACTCCTACTACTTGATCGACGCGCAAAAACCAAGAGCACGCAAGAGAGACGACTCCGGCAAGGAGTCGGAGCGACCATGGAACGCAAACCTCCTAAGACGATTTTACAGTTGAAAAGCAGTATGTATCACGCACCCCTTTTGTATTAAGTACAAACCAACAGGCCCCCCGAACAGTACTCGGGGACCGCCTTTGTTTATCTATGAATGACAAGCGTCATATCCATGAATGTATTATTACATTTGAATTCTTGTCTGGCACCGGGCTCGACTAGTCGGCCCGGGGACTGGCCGCCTTGAGCTATATTGAAAGTTCTACCTAAAGTCAGAAAAGTAGTGTGCCGGCTCCCGAGTCCTCTCTTGTTGAAAGTCGCAGCTCGAAGAACCGACTGTCCGACTAGCAAGAGGCAAGGCAGAAAGGATGCCCACACGAAAAATGGCTAAGGAGCAACGAACCTATATAGCAAAGAGACGGCCTCCAAACATGCCTGCCGGCTGTCATAACAGCCGGCTGGCCGGCTTCCTCAATACTTAGCTTTAGTCCAGGAAAGCTAAAGTACTCCCCCCCCCCAAATTGGCCAAGCACTCCTCCAGCTACAGATTGTAGAGCAACTGTTGGACTGGGGAGGCGGCAACCAAGGGAGGGCGGCAAAGGAAACAGCCAAAGTATAAAAAGCAAAAGTACAAGGAAAGGCCAAATGCATAAGTTATATATACACATAAAGCCCCCAACAGGCTGGCAACAGACATAAGTTTGAATACACCAAGTGGGTGGAATTGTGCAGACTTAACCAAACATTGTTCCAAAAGTAACAAGACAGGAAAACAAAAGACGGCAAACTAAGGCGCTGTGCGGAGGCCAAGCTGGTCGGTGAAGGCGGCCTTGCCGGCTGAAGGAGTGGCCGCTTAGCGGCTCTCGGCCTGATCACCACCTATGGCAGGCGACGCACTCGCGCGCGACGTAGTGCTGGAGGTGCGGTCAGGCTGAGGCTGGCCGGCTGCTCCACCAGCCGGCTCGGCGTCTTCACCCTCCTCCTCCTCTTCTTCACCCTCGTCGCTAGAGTCGATCTCCTCCGCCGAGTCTTCGCCGTCCGCCGGGTTCAGACCGAACCACTCCTCCGGCTGGGCGACACCGTTGTCGTCCACCTCGGGGGCGAAGACGCTGGTGTCGGTGTAGTCGGCGATTGCCAAAGCCCGCCGGATGATGGCCGGCCGTGCCGGCTCCAGCTCCGTGTCGGCTTGCTGCCGCGAGGTAGCCAGCTGGTCCAGGCTCAGGCCGGGATACCAGGCCTTGACGAACTCCAACGCCTGCCTGGCACCGGAGCGAGCCGTCGAGGCCTTCCAAGCTTCGAAGCGGCCGACTGCCACCTCCAGCCAGTCGGCAGTCCGACTGGGGGTGCGAGGAACCACTTGGCCGGGACAGAGGGCGGCCAAAACCTGCGCCCCGGCTCGCTGAAGCCGGCGGAGCAGTCGGTGAGCCGGCTGGATACGGGCCTGGATCGCCAGAAGCTGTTCCTCCAGCGAGCGGCCGGCGGTAGGAGAGATTTCAAAGCCAGCCTGCCTTCGCGCTTGGTGACGGGCCTCGATGGTCTGGTTGGCAGCAGTAGAATAGCCAGGGAAATATTCTGCGCAAGCAAGAAGAAGGAAGGGAGAAAAGAGCACCAAATCAGAAAAAAAGCCAAAGTGGCAGATGGCAAGAAAGGACGAAGAAGTAGGCGGCTTACCGTCAACCAGATCTTCGATCTGGCCATAGCCAGAGATCAAAGTCTGCCTGGCCTCGGCCCAGCCAGCCGCCTCCGTCTCGTACTCGGCCTGAAGGGCAGCTTCGCGGTCCTTCACCACCTTCAGTGCCACCTTGTGGCTTTCCTCCTGGTCGGCCAACTTCTTGGCCAGGCGGTCGCGTTCCTGCACCAAGGCGGCGAGCACGGCATCCTTGGCGCAAAGGGCAGTCTGAGACTCTCCCAGTTGTGCCCTCAGACTGGCGTTGGCCACTGCAGAGACGGCAGGAAAAGAAGAACAGTAAGAAGTCATCAAGGAAGATCCGACCTGACTGCTCAGCAGTCGGCCCGAATCTCAGGGACCACACCCAGTGGGTGCGCTGACGCGCCCCCACATGAGGTAAAGAACAAAGCACGTACCTCGGCTCTCAGTAAGGTCGGCGGTCTTCTGAGTGAGCTCCCGAGCCTGGGAGGTGAAGGCGGCCGCTCGAAGGTTGTGGTAGTCCTGCAAGATGGACAGAAGACCGAAGTAAGAACAAAAATAGCAAAGGCAAATCCACCAAGAAGTTCCAAGCCGCCTGCTCAGCAGCCGACTCGGAATTCGGGGACTACACCCAGTGGGTGCGCTGACGCGCCCCCACGGAAGAAATCAAGATCAAGAAGAAGCAAGATGGGAATACTAACCCGGATGGCCGCCCGCGTCGCGAGGAACTCGTCGGTGAACTGCCTCAGCGCCGCAACTTGGCCCTGGAGCCGGGTCCGGACGTCCTGTGCAGCCACGTTCACCACGGCCGTCCCTCCGCCTGGCGTCCACCCCGAGGTAGCGCTGGCCGCCTCCGCATCCCGGGCCGACGAGCTGGAGCCCACGGCCGGCTGCGGCTACGATGCGGCCTTCTGTGGCTCCGACGCGGCCTTCCCCGTGCGCCGGCTCGACGGAATCCGGACCGCCATCTCAGCCCTCGCGGCCGGCTCGCCCCCCGCCGACTGTGCAGGTGGCGGATCAGGCCGGCCGCCTTGAGCCGCCCCAGTTGGCGGGGTCGGCACCGGCGCCCTCTCCAGGATGATGACGTCGTCGCTTCCCCCTAGCCCTGGCTGGTCGCCGCTGGCTCCCTCTGGCGAGGGCTCCATGTCCCCAGGCGCCATGACGCGCAGCGGGGTGACCATCAAAACCTCCCCCGCCGCCGCCGCGGCCGCAGCCTCTGCTTGGGCCCTGGCTGCGGCATCGGCGAGTGCCTTCGCCGCCTCCTCCTCCCGTGCCGCCTGGGCGGCGGCCGCCCTCTGTGCCTCCGCCTCCCGCGCCTCTCGCTCCGCCCGCGCCTCCCGCGCGTTCCTTTCTGTCGCCTCCTGAAGGTCGGCACGGGGGTCCACGCGGCGGGTGGTGCTCCCAGAGCCCCTCGGCGACTCAACGACGGAGGCGGCAACCACCCGCTCAAGCGACAACGGAGCTCTGATCGTTGAAGAAAAAGCCAAGGGTTCAGGAACCACCAGAGAAAAGAAAGAAAAAAGAGTATACAAAAGAAAGTGAACTTACGCCGACACGGTCTGCGGTTGCTTCACCGTCTTGCGGAAGCGAGCCGCCTTTGCGGCCGCCTCCTCCCGCCTGGTGGCTGCCGCCCCGCCTCTGGGCTTCTTCGTTCGGCTGCCGAACAAACCCTGGGCGCCGCGACGCTTTTGACCTCCACCCCGAGCAGGCAGCACGGCGGAGGAACCCGCGCCGCGTCCAGATGCCGGCTGGCGGCGCGGGACGACTTCGGCCTCATCGTCGTCCGGCCAGTCGTCAAAGGTAACTCCAAGCCTGGAGCCGCCTGCTTCGCCGCCAGCTTGGCCACCACCCGGCTCGACATCGTCATCCATACCGGCCGCCCCCAGGTCGGGGTCCTCCAGATCGTGTTCGGTCCGGTCGGGGACGAATCGGCGCTCCGAGTCTGACCCGCCGGCCGGCCGAAGCAGAGGGCTCTGTCGAAAAGCAAACCGACTAAGTTAGAATCGGCTAAGAGGAACTCGGCAACAAAGCGAAGAGAGAGAGAAAGAGACAAGGAGAACATACCGTAGGCGACAGATTGGCTCGGCTATACGGTTCCTTGCCGAACTGCCACTCTTCGGTGAGTTTGCAGTTCGCAAGGTAGTTCACCATATAGGCGACCTCCTCGCGCGGCATCTCCTTGGTACACATTTGGCTCGGATTGAGCTGGCCGCTCATCTGACAGATCAGATAAGGCCGGCTCTGGAGCAGAAGAACCCGGCGCGTGACGACCGCGGCCAGAAGGTCGGGCCCCGTCAAGCCCTCTGCCTGGGTCAGCTCGCGCACTCGGGCGACGGCGCCGGACCCGGCCGGCGTCAGAGTCACGGCCCGGAAGGACCACTGGGGCCGCCTGCCCTCTGGTGGGCCGGCTACGTAAGCCGGCAGGTTGATGTAGTCGCCCCGCGGGGCGATGTTCCGCACATAGAAGTACGATTTTTGCCACTTCTTCACCGATTGGATCAGAGTGATGACGGGAAAGGGGTTGTCAACGACCGATCTCCGCGACGCGATGAAGGCGCCAGTCTGAGCCGGCACGCCCCGCATGTGCGTGCCCAGCTTCGACTGGAAGAACTCCCCCCAGAGCTCAAGGGTGGGGAGGACGCCGGGGCAGCCCTCGCACAGGGTGACGAAGGCAGACAACAGCACCACCGCGTTTGGGGTGAGATGGTGCGGCTGGAGCTGATAGAAGTCGAGCCAGGAGCGGAAGAAGGCGCTCGCTGGCAGGCCGATGTCACGCAAGAAGTGCGAGCGGAAGACCACCCGCTCGCCCTCCCGCGGCTCCGGCGTAATTTCCCTCGCCGGCGCAAGGCGAACCTCCACCTTGTCCGCGGCCGGCAGCCGCCGAGTATTGCGGAGGAACTCGACATGGTCTTCGTGCACGTTGGAGCCATCCCAATCCCTGCCGTACTGCTCCGTGGCGGGAGGCATGGCAAAAACTAGCGCGGCGGCGGAGGAACGTGCGGTGGAAGAGCGCGGCGGCGAGGCGCTGTTGCAAGAAACGGCGAGCGAAGAAGATGGTGGAAGTAGGAGGAGCGTGCGAGGGCCTGCCGCCCTCCACCTCCCCCTACTTATAACTTCGCGAGGCGAGGCCTAAGAGGCCGGACGTGGGGGGGAGACGTGGGATTAACTGCACCCATTCCCCCCACGCCCCGCGATTATTGCGCATTAAAGGCAAGCCGAAATTGCCGCAAGGAGACGTGCGGGCGGTTTCGGGATACAGAGAATCCGCGCCTGGGCCCGGGCGCGGACGTGGCGGGCCCCCGCCCTGCGGCGACGTCCCGTCGCGCGCGTGGGCTGGCAGGCTTTCTGGCCGAGGGAGGCCACGTGGTTCGCAGACGGCAAGTGGCCGGCCCGTGGCCCGGAGCACACGCTAGCGAGCTCCCGCCCTCCGACTCCGGAGTTTTCGACCAAGGCGGCACGCCTAACTAAAGCCGGCTCCCAGCTGCCGACTTGTCAAGATAGGAAGCTGATCGAGCTTCTCAACCCCTACTCCACCTCGAAGCCCAATCAGCTTCGGGGACTACTGTCGGAGTAAATGGCCACGGGTAGCCTAACCGACTGCCCCTGGTTCTCCTGAAAAAATTATCAGGCCTTCGGGCCTCCAAGCACTCCAAGCATTGGGCCGCCTTCCCTGGCCGGCTACCTCTGAAGCTGACTCCCGGAAGGCAACCCAGCCTCAGCAACCTCTCCCCGAGACGACTACGGGGTAGCCGACTCCAAGAAGCCGGCCAAGAAGAACGCCGACTCCAAGAAGCCGGCCGAGACCACAACCACCAAAGCTACACCCGCATAATGGTGACAAGACAAGGTGTGGCCACAATGCGGCCCACTACCCCCGAAGCCCGAGGCGGGCATGGCTACAGGAGGCCGTACGGGACGGCCGTCTCCCGTGCGGCTCGGCACTGTAGCCATGCTAGCCTCAACGTCATCCACGACACACTCCCGTACGGCCCACGCGCGGCGGGCCCCTTCAGCCAGAGAGAGGCGTGAAGGCGGCCCGGCCTTTCCCAGTCGGCCAAGGGCGTAGCCGGCCCCCAGAAGCCGGCTACTTCCTTCCTCGAAGCAGGAGCCCCATTAAGGAGACAAGACGAGGTAAGGCTACAGTGAGAGCACCCGAGGCGGCCCACTATAGCCACGCTTACCTCGACAAAGCCCTCATCATCAGAGGCGAGGCTACAGTAAGCAGCCGCCGACAAGACCCTAGGCGGTGGGGCCGGCCTGTCGACCAAGAAGCCGGCAGCCGGCGGGACCCACCAGTTGGCGGGACCCAACAGCCGGCGGAGAAGCCAGCGAGCATAGACACTGACGGCTGGGACCAGCGCCCAACCGGATTACCATTGTACCCCCGGGGGGTAGGCCTATATAAACCCCCCGGAGCACCCATGCCAAGAGTTGGCTTCTGAACACAGCACACACACCATAGAGATAGAGAGAAGCAAGAGCTAGCCTTGTTCTTCTTCTCCCTTGAACCCAACAGCTCTAGGAGCAATTGTAGCTACCTTTCCTTGATCTAGTGATCATGCGAAGACCCCGCAGAGCAGGACTAGGGGTGTTATCTCCTCGGAGAGCCCCGAACCTGGGTAAGATCCGCCGGCGTGCATGTCTTCACCTCATCCCGTTTCCAGGCACCGGCGACGTCTTATTGGCACCCACAATGATAAGCCATCCGTTGGCATATGTCGCATCAACCACCCGACAATGCTGGACGGAACGGCCCGCACCTAGCTGAAGGGGCTGCCGCCTAATTCCATTGGTTCATGGGCAGAGTTAAAAGCCCGGTTTATCCAGAACTTCAAAGACACCTGCAAGCAGCCCATGTCAATTCTGGACTTGACTAATTGCAAGCAAGAGGAAGGTGAGTCCACCACTCATTGGGTGCGCCGGGTCAAGGAGATAATACATTCGTCTGACAAGATGGATGCCGGCTCTGCGGTCTTAATGTTGGAGAAAAAAATGCCGATTTGAGCCTCTGAAACAGAAGCTGGGGCGGCTCAAGCATGATTGTAATGATATGGGCCAGCTGATGGCGGCTCTAGTCAAATACGCCGACTCTGATAGTACCAAGGATCCCACGTCCGATGAAGAGAAGACAGGGAAGGGAAAGAAGAACGGCAATGGAAAGGGTCAACAGCATAACCCGGCGAGTCAAGGAGGCAATAAACGTAAGGCCGACGGTAACCCGGAGTTTGTGGCTAACACCAATTCTCAGGGTAACAATCAACGATGCAAGGGGAGGCCACCCCCTCGGTCCGGCGGGTCAGGTCCTACTCTTGAGCAACTGCTCAATGAACCCTGTCCGAGACACGGCACTCGGGAAAGCCCAGCCACTCACCTATGGAAAGATTGCGTGATCATGAAGGCTTTCAAAAATTCTAACATGTTCGACAGCAACCATGGGACTGGTGGCGGCTCAGGTGGAGGCGGTTTTCATGGTTCGGGCGGCGGCTCAAGTTTCGGCTTTCAAGGAAATCAAGGTGGTTATAATCAACAGTCTGGTCAGGGAGGTCGGCAGCAGCAGCAATCGGGTTATCAGAGCAATCCAAAGCAGCTGAATAGTGGACAGTATCATGTGTTCACTACTAGCTTGTGCAAACGAGACCAAAAGCTTCATATAAGGGTTGTGAACGCTGTTGAACCGGCGGTTCCCCGTTATTTAAGGTGGTCAGAGCAGCCTATTGTGTGGAGCAGGGAGGATCACCCTCCCCGGGTTGACAATCCGGGTCAGTTAGCCTTGGTGGTAGCACCTCAGGTTGGTGGATATAAATTCACTAAAGTACTCATGGATGGAGGTAGCAGCATCAACATCCTCTATTATGAGACCTTTCGTCGTATGGGGTCGACTGACAAAAAATTAAAGACATCCAACACTGTTTTCCATGGAGTGGTGCCTGGTAAATCGGCATACCCAGTTGGTAAGATTGAGCTAGAGGTAGCCTTCGGAGATGAGCATGATTCTAGGGCTGAGAAATTAACCTTTGAAGTGGTCAAGATCAAGAGCCCATATCACGCTCTGTTTGGACGGCCGGCTTACGCCAAGTTCATGGCGCGGCCGTGTTATGTTTACTTAGCTCAAGATGCCGGGTCACAAGGGCACCATTACAGTGCATGGGAGACCGAAGATAGCCCTGGAATGTGAGGAGGGTGATGCTGCTTATGCCGTATCTGTTTGTGCAGCAGAGGAGCTGAAGTTTTATAAGGACAACATTGACCCAGTGGACATGACATCTCTGAAGAAGCCAACCACAGAGCATGACCCGGTGATGAAATTTAAATCGGCTGATGACACCAAGCTTGTTGATTTTGTTCTAGGCGACTCATCTAAGCAATTCAGTATCAGTGCTAATCTGGATCCTAAATAGGAAAGCGCGCTCATCGAGTTCATCCGTGAGAACCGGGACATCTTTGCATGGAAACCTTCTGACATGCCGGGTGTACCGAGAGAACTCATTGAGCACACTCTTAATATTGATCCAAAGTTTATGCCGGTCAGGCAGTTTCTTCGGCTGTTTAACGAGGAGAGACGTAAAGCTATCGGTGAGGAGGTGGCCCGGCTCTTGGCGGCCGGGTTTATTGTTGAAGTTTTCCACCCAGAGTGGTTGGCTAACCCGGTGCTTGTACTTAAAAAGAACGGCACCTGGCGGATGTGTGTGGATTACACGGACTTAAATAAGGCTTGTCTGGTTGATCCTTCCGCTCTTCCCCGTATTGATCAAATTATTGATGCTACGGGGGGTTGTGAGCGTTTGAGCTTCTTGGATGCTTACTCTGGTTATCATCAGATCAAAATGGCAGTTAAGGACCAGGAGAAGACGGCTTTCATCACTCCGTTTGGAGCCTTCTGTTATGTATCTATGCCTTTTGGGCTCAAGAGTTCCCAGGCAACATATCAGCGATGTGTACAGAATTGTCTCCACAATCAGATTGGGCGCAATGTTCATGCTTATGTGGATGATATTGTGGTCAAATCCAGAGAGAAGGAAACCTTGATAGATGATCTGAAGGAAACCTTTGATAATCTCCGGGTCTACAAAATGATGCTTAACCTGGCCAAATGTGTGTTTAGCGTGCCAGCAGGCAAGCTTTTGGGTTTTCTGGTCTCTAATAGAGGCATTGAAGCTAATCCGGAGAAGATCAAGGCAATCACCTCTTTGGCTAAGCCGGCGTGCGTCAATGATGTTCAGCGACTGGCGGGTCGTATCGCTGCTTTAAGCCGGTTCATAAGACGGTTAGGTGAGAAGGCCATACCGCTGTATCAGATGATGAAGAAAACAGACAATTTTGTCTGGAGTGATGCCGCTAACGCTGCCTTTGAAGATTTAAAGAGACAGTTATCTGAGCCGCCGGTCCTTGCGGCTCCCATTGATAAAGAGCCATTATTGTTGTATGTGGCTGCTAACTCGCGTGCTGTCAGTGTTGCAATTGTGGTGGAGCGCAAGGAGGCTGGCAAGGAGCATCCGGTTCAACGGCCGGTTTACTACATCAGTGAGGTGCTTATTGAGTCTAGGCAAAGATATCCACATTGGCAGAAGCTCGTTTACGGGGTGTTCATGGCGAGCCGGAAGCTCAAGCAATACTTCCAGGGTCACCCCATCACTGTGGTAAGTTCTGCTCCTTTGGGAGATATCATTCAGAATAGAGAGGCTACAGGACGAGTCGCCAAGTGGGCCATTAAACTTGGACCTCATGGCTTGAAGTACGTGCCACGCACTGCTATTAAGTCTCAAGCACTGGTGGACTTCATCAACGATTGGACAGAGCTACAGACGCCCGAGGAAAAGCCGGACAACACATATTGGACTATTCACTTTGGTGGATCCAGGCAATTGGAGGGCTCGGGGGCTGGAGTTGTTTTAGCTTCTCCTCGAGGTGACAAGTTTTGTTATGTGTTCCGGTTGATGTTTCCCTGTACTAACAATGCAGCTGAGTATGAGGCCTTGCTCCATGGTCTTCGGATAGCTAAGGAGATGAACTTAAGCCGGGTAAGGTGCTTGGGCGACTCAGATTTGGTGGCTCAATAGGTGTCAGTCAAGTGGGATTCTAAGGATCCTCTCATGGCGGCTTATCACCATGAAGTTGACGCTGTAGCTGGGTACTTCAAGGGTTATCAAGTGGAGCACATTGATCGAAGGAAGAATGAGGCGGCTGATGCTTTAAGCCAGCTGGGATCTCAGCGTAAGCCGGTACCACCTAACACCTTTTTGGATGTTTTGCATAACCCTTCTGTCAAGTTGCCCACAGAGGAAGACTTAGCTGTTCCAGACCCAGAAGCGCAATTGGTGGCGGCTCTTCACGTCATCCCAGATTGGACAGTGCCATATTTGGCTTACATGAACCGGGGCGAGTTACCTGAGGACGAGACCTTAGCTAGACAAATCGTCTGACGGTCCAAGTCCATGACAATTGTTCATGGTGAGTTGCATCATCGCGGTGTTACTGGGGCGTTTCAACGTTGTGTGTCGCCTGAGGAAGGTCAAGAAATACTTCGTGAGATCCATGAAGGGGACTGTGGTCATCATGCCGACTCAAAATCTCTTGTGGCCAAAGCTTTCCGTCATGGTTTTTATTGGCTGACGGCTCATGCTGATGTGGAGGATCTGGTCAGTAAATGTGATGGTTGTCAAAAATTATCACGACGAGCTCATGTGCCGGCTCAAGAATTAAGGATGATTCCAATCACTTGGCCGTTTGCAGTCTGGGGGCTTGACATGGTTGGGCCTTTCAAAAGGTCCAAGGATAAAAAGACACACCTCCTGGTGGCGGTTGATAAATTCACGAAGTGGGTTGAGGCAGAGCCAGACAGTAAGTGTGATGCAGCCACGGCAGTTCAGTTCATGAAAAAGGTGATCTTTCATTTTGGTTTTCCACACAGCATCATAACTGACAATGGTACTAATTTTTCCAAAGGTGCTATGGAAGAGTTCTGTCAACGGGAACATATCTGGCTCGATGTTTCATCAGTAGCTCATCCTCAATCCAATGGTCAAGCTGAAAGAGCCAATCAAGAGATCTTGAAAGGTATAAAGCCCCGGCTCAATGTCCCTTTACAACGGACGCTGGGTTGTTGGGTGGAGGAGTTGCCTTCTGTGATTTGGAGCATCAATACTACACCTAACAGATCGACGGGTTATACGCCTTTCTTCATGGTTTATGGAGCAGAGGCGGTCCTACCGAGTGACATCCGTCATAACTCGCCCCGAGTGGCGGCTTATGTTGAAGCTAATAATGAACAAGCTCGCCAGGAGGCACTTGATTTGTTGGATGAGAAGCGTGACTTAGTAATAGCCCGCTCGGCGATTTACCAGCAGGATCTGCGTCGTTATCACAGCCGCCGGGTTAAGTCCAGAACCTTTCAGGAGGGTGACTTAGTGCTCCGGCTCATCCAGGATCAGTCCGATATGCACAAGCTATCCCCACCTTGGGAAGGACCCTTTGTGGTCAGCAAGAACCTGAATAACGGGTCATATTACCTCATCAATGTTCGAGAGCGCAAAGACTCGCGTAAGTCGGAGGAGGAGACCCGCCGGCCGTGGAATATCGCTCATCTTTGGCCTTACTATACTTGAGCCGCCGGCTCTCATGATGTACTATTTTGACGATGTATATATTATGAAAAGTAATATAGCAGGACCTCTGTCCTTTTCATCCTCAAAAGTTTATATGTCTTCATTGCTCTATCTTTAAAAACGACCAACAAGGAACTGATCATATTTGAATCTGGGTCTCCTCTTGGTCCGGCTTATGATCATATTTGAATTTGGCTGTTAAATATCATGATCACTAGGGGGCTTCCTGTTCAAACATAGGTCATATTCGAACCAAAGATAACATAGCTGTCGATACCCTTTTGATTGGCATACTGCCAAACCCACTAGGGGGCTTCTTGATCGTATCCGAATCATAGCTCAACCCCTTTTGGGTCTGACGTGGATCGTATTCGAATCAGCGTCATTAAACAACTCTCAAGGTCATTTGGGGGCTTCCTGTTCAAACATAGGTCATATTCGAACCAAAGAGAACATAGCTGGTAATACCCTCTTGATCGGCAACGCCAAAGCCACTGGGGGCTATATGATCGTATTTCAATCTTAGCTTAACCCCTTTGGAACGGTTTACTGATCATATTCGAATCAGAAGCCTCCAAATTTTGTCTGTTTCTTGTAAAAGTTTTGAAATCACAATTATTTGACTGTCTTGAGACTTTTTTGATCATATTTGAAAGCATTTATGGGGTGGTTTCTATTCCACCAGATTAACCTTGATCAATAAAGTTGTCAGCACATAATAAACATCATATGTGCCGGGTTTTTTTTACAGAATTGGGTTCTCACCCTCACTGTCCGGACCACATAAACCGACGGCATCATGCAAAGGATCATAGGTATGATTTCATCAATTGTATTTCAAGGTTATAATTGATAACAGGTTTGTCTATCTATGATTCTTTTTGGGTTTTATATAAGTTATATATAACCCGCCTTGCGGTGAGTCGCCAAGGGTCTTGTGATTTATTTCTGTATGCAGGACAGTTGAATAAAATTCTCTTAAGCATAAGGAAACAGATGTTAAGCGTAACATGGAGAATATCAGACGTTGAGCACCAAATACGTGCACGATGGCACGACAAAATCAAGTTATTTCTACCCTATTACATGACTCCCCGAGTCCACATGATTAATCTTGTTTTTTAGCAAAACACAAAGTATGAGCCGCCAGACGGATCACTTGTTTTGTTCACCAGAAGCTTCCGGGTCATCCTTTTCCGCTCCTCCATCTGTTTCCCCGTCCTGGAAGGTTGATGATGACCAGTCAATGCCACACAAAGCCTTAAATTCAGCTTCATCATCAATTAGCCCAGCCGGGTCAACTTCAGGGGCGAAGGTATGCTTATGAAGGGGAGGGATCAGGCCGATCTCTTCATAGTGAGGGGTTCAAATTCTCTGCTTCTTGGCGTCATAACCCGGTTGATACTTGGTAAGATCTGTGTCGTTACCAATCAGAGTGGCCACAGGGCGTATTTCTTTCACACAAGCGGTGAAATCCTTCTGGTCAAATGGGGTGCCGTCCTCCTTCAGGCTTGGATACCCAATGGCGATGTCGGCCGGGTCTAGCTCAGGTAGCCACGGCTTGGCCCGGCTTAATGCAGCTATGGCTCCGGCTCTTGCAGAAGACCGCCTTAATTCTTTGAACCGCTGAGGTAGCACGGCAAGCCGCTTGAGTACATCTGATAGGAGGGTGGGAACTTCATTCGACAGGGCCACGGCAGCTAAGGCACGCTGTGACCCGGTGTAGAGTTGTTCTACCAGTGTATTAACCGCCTTCAATTTTACCAGCATGCTTTGGTCAAGATTGGAACTTAAGTTAATGACAATTGATAGACTTGTTAGAAAAGATTCAAATATTTAACACTTGCAGAATAACTTACCAAAGATTGCTGAGACCATATGAGATATATGGCATTTTAAGCCGGTTAATTCGGCGGTTGTTTCTGAAAGAGCCGCCTCAGCCTTCTCAGCCCGGTTGATCAAGGCGATCTTTTCATCAGCCCAGGCTTTCTTCTCTGCTTCAAAGTCCTTTTTCAGTTTCTCTTGTTCAGATACACTGAATTCAAACTTGGAGTTGGCTTTTTGGGTTTCAATCTCCTGGGCTTCCAGGTGATTCTTCAAGTCAGATATTTCTGATTCAAATTGATTAATGGTGGCTTGTACAAATGCCGGGTTACAATCAGGGTTATCATAATGCAACATTAAGTCCCAAGCACTTTGCAAGCAAAGACACTTGGCACTTGGGGGCTAATGTATGCTGAAGAACTCTGTTTACAGTGGCGGTTCATGGAAGTAAGTCCCAAGCACTTTGCAGGCAAAGGTACTTGGCACTTGGGGGCTAATGCATATTGCTGTTCCAAGTACTTCTTGATTTAAACATGATAAGGACCGGTTCAAACATGCTGTTTCAGCCGGCCCTTGGGGGCTACAGGATAAGCCGAGCTTCTTACAGATATTACTAAGCTGATCTTAAGTCTACAGCATATTTCATCATAAGCAATAGACTTGGGGGCTAGTATTGTAAGGATAAATAAAGTATAGCAACAAGAGTTATACCTCAGATTTTTGGTGTATCTGTTTCACCATGTCAATTTCCATGTCACGGCAGTTGTGCACTTGATTTATATAACCAGAGACGATTTCTCCAATACTCAGATGAGTATAATCAGTGACATCCAGCTTAGCTTTGCGGCGTTCCAGAAGTTCTTCTTTGGCGGAGCACTTGGCCAGCACGGTGGGTCTCCCCAGTTCAACAAAGTCAGTTTTGATGATTTCGACATCCAGGTCATCCGTCTTGGCCGGGCTAGGGATCTCCGGATTTTCAGAACCGTCAGTGGCTTGCTCGACAGGCGGGTCAACAGTAGGCGTTGGAATATCGTGGGCTGGTTCAGGCAGCGGCTCATGAGCGGAGGTGTCAGGAGCAGCCGTTCTGAGCTCCGATTCATTCAAGATCGGCTCTTCGGCCGGCTTGTTCTTCTTCGCCCCCTTGCTGGGCTTTACCTGTACGCTGTGTAAAAATCAAAAGGTTAGTGCAAAAACATGGGTAAGATAAGCACAAGATAAACAGATTATCGTTACCCTGGAGCGGTTTTGAAAGCCGGCATATTGGACTGCATTGATTCGCCGGAGGAAGGTGAAGTTCCCTGATAGTTCGAGTCAGAAGAATTGAGTGGTTGACGAGTGAAACCCGCCAAAGGGTAAAAAGAATGTAAATCGGAGATGACCTCAGTCCAGCGTTTCCTTGTTACATCGGGTAAGCCGGAGGAGAGTTCCACATCTTTACTGGTCCGGGTCTGCCTCCGGCTCTCATGAATCTGTCGCTTCAAAAGAAATTGAGGATCTTGGTAAGCTAAAGGATGTGAAAATCTTACTTTCCGGGTTACTCTTCGGACTTTCTGTCTCGGCAAAGGCTCGGCGTCGGAGGAAATTATAGTTACCTCTTCAATCGCTACATGACTCGCTCCTGTATCCTCCTGATGATAATCAGTGTCAATAAGATGGTTAAAAAAGGAGCCTAAAGAGTCAAGAGCTACATCTGACTCGGAGGTATATTCCAAATGAAGCATATCTGAGGCGCTAGGCTTGTTCCCCTTCTTCCGGGCAGCGGCTTTCCTGGCGGCTTTCTTGGTTTTTCTAGCTTTCTTTGCAGCTTCATGGTCATACTTGTAACGCCCCGAGTCCGATTCGCCAGGTGTCTACCAGTTATTCGCTGTTGTTGCCATGTCATTTGCTTGCGTGTCGTATCTTTGCCATGTCATCATGTGCATTGCATCATCATGTTTTTCAAACTTGCATTCGGTCTCTTTCCCCGTTGTCCGTTTCGCGTTCCGACACTCTCACTCACACCCGTTGCACCTCTCAGACCTCGTTTCGTGAGTTACATAAAGATGTTCTCGGAATGGGATGAAACTTGGCGTGCGGTGTTGTTCTATAGTAGGTAGACGCCTGTCAATTTTTGTTCCATTTGGAGGTCGTTTGACACCCTAACGGTTAACCGTGTAACCCCGAAACCCCTCTCTCTTTGCAGCCCAGCCCCCCTTCATCATTGCCCACTAGCCCATCTAAACCCCCTCCATGCTCTCGGTCGTTGGATCGTGATCGTGTGGGCGAAAACCGCTCCCCATTTGGACACTCCTAGCTCCCTCTACCTATATAAACACCTCCCCCTCCTCAAATTCATGGTTGAACCCTAGCAATTTTCCTCCTCGCGCCACCGGAGACATCCTCCCACCGCCCGGACATGTCCAACGCCGCCCGCAGCCAACTGGAGCTCGCCACGTCACTCCGCCGCCGTCTCCACCCCGCCGGCCCGCCGGGCCCATCCAGAGCACGCTCGGGCCCGGATCTCCGCCGCCGCAGCCCGGACGCGCCCGCGCCTCCCGCTCCCGATCTGGAACGGCCAGGGGCCGAGTCCCGCTCCAGCGCCGCCTCCACCTTGCCTCCCGGCTGCCGCGCCGGCAAGCGCCGCCGCCGCCACCTTCATCGCCCCGCGCGCCGCCCGAGCTCGCTGCGCCGCCGCCATCGGCCTCACCGCCGAAGACCCTCCCCGCACCACCATCGGCCGCCGCCTCCCCTGCCTCCCTCGATCCAGGCGGGATCGAGAGGAGGACGACGCCGCCACGTGGGCCCCGCGGCCCAGACCCCGTCGGCCCAGCTCCAGTGGCCCGGCCTCCAGCGCCCGCGTGGGCCATGGCCTCGCAAGGCCCACCTCCTCGCCGGCCTGCTACCTTCCCTGCAACCTGGGCCGAGCCCGTGTGGTGAGCCACCCCTGTCGTGGAATTGTCACGGCAGATGTCCTCGAGCTAGGACTTAGTCGTGGAGCCATCGCAACTAGGAAGCTTGAAGGGGTTAATGTGGAACAAGGGACACGAGGGTTTATACTGGTTCGGCCCCTTACGGTGAAGGTAAAAGCCTACGTCCAGTTGAGATGGTATTGATTAGGGTTACGATCACCAGGGAGCTAAACTTGCTATGCCCGGCTCTCGATGAGATTGTTCTTGTCCCTAAACCGCTGCCGGGTCGTCCCTTTATATAGGGAGGCTGACGCCCAGCAGGCCTTGGGGTCCCGGCCGGATACTAAGAGTGTCCGGCTCGGACTCTCAATCATACTTGCCTTATACTACAAGTTCTACCATAATAATGATTGTAACTATGGGCTTTAAGCCGTATCCGGGTCTTAGCCCATCTCTGGCCCATTGTCTTCAAGCTTGTCTCCGGGCTTCTGGCAACGACCATACGAGTAACCCGGCCCCTCCTGGCGGGTGACTCTAAGGTCTATATCCTCAACATTAGGCCCCAGATTGATTTGAGCCGGCTCATGTCAATCTTCAACGCTTCTGACAGGAAAAATCTCCGGCTTACCATTCATGTGAAGGCCATAACCCGGAGTGACGTCATCCTCTGGACTCTGGATAATCCGCCGTGACGTCATCCTCCATTAAGTCCGTTTTATACTCCGCCAGATCCGCAACGGATCTTTGCTTTTACTGTCATTCCGAAAATCGAGGCGTCGTGGGGGGAGATATCCACGCCGTGGTCTCCTTGAATCTCGCGCCCACTTATGACCTTGCCTTATTAATAGGCCGGCCCGACAGGCTCTTCTCACGCTTCCTTCTTCCTCCTCGCGCCGCTGCCTTTCTCACTGAGCTCGCACTCCGCCGCCGCCGTTTCGCCTCCGGTCTTCGTCAACCTTGGCCGCTGCATCACCCTGACTCGGACCAGATAAACGGCGGCGACTCCCGCACCTCTTCAGCTCCGGTAAGTTCTCACCACCCCGTAGAGTAGATCTGCAGTAGGGTTCGCCGTGTTCTTCGTGTTCATCGCCATTGCCACAAACTTCGGTAGTTCTCGTAGTCACTGCCCTTGTTTGATCCTTAGCCTTGTATAGAACTAGTGCGGCAGTTGTTTAGGCCTCATTTCAAATGCCAGTAGATCTCTTTCCACTGTATAGATGCTTCGTTCGAGCTCAAGAACATCCGCTCGTCTGTTTCTAGGTCTAGAAAATTTTCATTTCACCCAACCATTTTGATCCAAAAAAGTTACTGCAATATGTGAAACCTATTTTACCACACTTAGTAAAAACTGCAACCATTGAATCTTGGCGGCTTACGATTCCGGGTTAAAGAACCCACGCGCTGTAGAATCCTCCGGTTTAAAGAAAACCATGCTTCGTAGAATCCTCCGGCTTAACTGTAGTAAGGCCGTAGATAACCAACTTAATCTGAATGCTCCTGCGGCTTAAATAACTCTACTGTACCTGAATATATATCATTAGTTCCTTTCATAAGCCGCCACCTTAGTTTTGAACTGTAGATCTCCGGCTTATAATTAACCCGGACATTTTCCTTTTTGTCATAGACCGCCAACTTTCACCATGCCTCCCAAGGCTCCCATCACTTGCAACTGGATGAGGTCCAACGTCACCAACGAGACCCTAGCCAATTTTGTTAAGTCCGGATATCTCCCTAAGAAAGAAGTTATGTCCTACCGTGCCCCTGACCCATCAGAAGAAAGACCACAGCCAAGGGACGGGGAGGTAGTGATCTTCGCAGATCATATGAGCCGGGGCTTCGCACCGCCCGGCTCAAAGTTTTTTAGAGATGTGCTCAACTTCTTCGACTTGCGGCCTCAAGATATAGGACCCAACTCCGTATCCAACATCTGCAATTTTCAAGTCTTCTGCGAGGTTTACCTTGGAGAAGAGCCAAGTCTGCTGCTCTTCAGAGAGCTGTTTTACTTAAACCGCCAGAATGAGTGCGCCAATGGGCCGAGTCTGGAGTTAGGTGGCATTTCCATCCAGCGACGTAGAGATTGTCTGTTCCCTTATGCAGAGCCGCCGAGCCACCCCAAGGACTGGAACATGACTTGGTTCTACTGCCAAGATACGTCCCCGGCTAATGAAAGCCCGCTGCCCGGCTTTCGCCCAACTCGTCTAGAGCCGACTCACCCACTGTCGGACAAGCTGACTCCAGCGGAGCGCCAGCCTCTGCTTCCTACTATCAATAAAATCAAGGCCCTCCTGGGCAACGGTCTGAACGGAATCGACATGGTCCGGGTCTGGATCTCATGGCGGGTGATCCCATTGAGCCGCCGCCCCGGCTTAATGTGTGAGTACACCGGGCGAAAGGATGACCCTCAGAGGCACAGTCGCAATGATCTTCCAGAAGACGTTGCTGAGGAAGAGACCAAGGCTCTTTTAAACGAGAGTCTGGCAGACTGTGGAAGGACCGGGTTAGCCCCCTTCTGCAAGACCAATCCAGCCCCAGCGGTAAGCCGCTGACTTTAACTTTTATCTTTGTCTGCATATAACCTTCATCTGAACCGTTTTAAGAATCCATCATTGTATTTTTCAGGCTGATGATAAGTTCTGGCGGGTCAAATATGACCATGAGGCGGCCAAGAAAGCCAGGAAGGCGAAGAAGGCCGCCAAGAAAGCCGCCCCTTGCAAAAAGGGAAGCAGGCCTACTTCTTCGGAGCTGATGCAATTAAGCGACAGCTCTGAGTCAGAGGTAACCCTTAAGCCTTTAAATTCTTGTTGTATTTGTTGTTTGTTGCTGTCCGCCTTATCAACACTTGCTCATTGACAGGATGACACCGGCGCCAGTAACCCGGTGGTTGAAGAGGTAATGTCACTTTCCTCCGACTCGGAGCCCTTGCCACAGCTGAAAGTCCGAAGGGTAACCCGGAAAGTAAGCTTTTCACATCCTTTAGCTCATCAAGACCCTCAATTTCTTTTGAAGCGACAGGTTCACGAAAGCCGGCGTCACACCCGGACCAACAAGGACACCGACCTCTCCGCGGGTTACCCGATGCAACAAGGAAGCGTCGAACTGAGGTTTTTTTCTCACTTGTACCCTTTTCACCCGTTGGCGAGTGTTATCCGTCAGCCACTTAATTCTTCTGACTCCAATTACCAGGAGACCTCCCCTTCTTCGGGCGACTCTATGCAGTCGAGTCTTCCGACCTTCAAGACCGCGCCCGGGTAATGACAACCATCTCACACTATACTTGTCTGTACTTACTCTCTTTGTGCTGGATGTTTCTGTCCTTTCAGCGCCCAGGCAAAGCTCACCAAAAGAGCGAAGAAGACCAGGTCAGCCGGAGTGCTGGACTTACCTGAACCGGAGGTGACGGCTCAAGAGCCGCCAGCTGCCTCCGCCCCCGAAGCCACCACTCCAATGGACACGGCACCTGAAGCCACTGCCCCAACTACCAAGGCAACGACCGAAGCTTCGGTTAACCCGGAGGCCTCCGGCTCAGCTCTGCCAGCAGACGACCCGGACATGGTAATCACCCGGACGGAGTTCGTTGAGCCGGGTAGACCGACCGTGCTGGCCAAATGCTCCGCGAAGGGGGAGTTGCTACAGCCCCACCGGGTGAACCTGGACCTCCCCGACTACACCAACTTGAGCATTGGAGAGCTCGTCTCTGGCTACATTAGCCAGGTGCACAAGAGCCGGGACGCGGAGGTCGCCATGGTAAACCAGATCGAACAAAAATCTGAGGTATCCTTCTGCTGTCTTCTTACTTACTGCCATAGTTACCTTTGCCATGCTAGCCCCCAAGTCGACGACTTATGATTGAATATGTTGTAGACTTAGGTTCCGGCTTACTCAATTGAGCCGGCAGTATGTAGATAGATACATTCAATATGCATTAGCCCCCAAGTGCCAAGTGTCTTTGCTTGGAAAACGCTTGGGACTTATATAATGACTTGTTAATAACCCGGAAATTTATTCAGGTTGTTGGCAAGAAGCTAGAGTCGGACCTTGCGGATCTCAAGAGCCGGCTAAAGACACAGGAGATGGAGACCCGGAAGGCAAACGCCAAGTTTGTCTCCAGCATCGCCGCTCAAGAGAAACTGAAGATAGAATTTGATGCTGAGCGGAAGGCCTGGGCTGAAGAGAAGGCCGCACTGGTGACCCGGGCGGAACAGGCGGAGAAGGCTCTCTCTGAGAAGAACGCTGAGCTCTCCGGCCTAAAGCGCCAGGTTTCCCAAATGGTAGCTGCCATCTTCGGTAAGTCGCCTCACCGACTTTCATCAATGCCAGAATGTTTATATCTCAGTATTCATCCTTGCCGCCGGCTTATCTGATTCTGTTAAACAGGCCCAAGAAGTGCCAACCTCAACCAGAGCGTGGTCACCAAGCTAAAGGCTGTGTATACCCTGGTGGAACAGCTCTACACCGGGTCACAGCGTGCCTTAGCTGTGGTGGCCCTATCCAACGAGGTGCCAACTCATCTGGCCGAAGTCCTGCGCCGGCTCGCCGTTCTGCCTCAGCGGATCCAAGAGCTGCGACGGGCCTCCGCGAGAGCCGGAGCAATCGTCGCGCTGAGCCGGGCCAAGGCATTCCTGCCGGAGCTAGACCTGGCAGACATCGCCCTGGGTTATCCAAGCCTGAAGGAAGACGGTTCAGCTTTCGATCAGAAGGACTTCGCGGCGTGCGTGAAGGCTGTACGCCCGGTGGCCACCGTCATCGGGAATGACAAAGATCTGACCAAGTACCAGCCGGGTTATGACGCGGAGAATCAGAGGATTCCAACCCCTCGCTATGAAGCCCTCAACCTGATCCCGCCGGCTCGTCAGCACACCTTCGCCCCGGAGATTGACCCGGCCGGGTTAATTGACGAGGAAGCCCAGTTCAAGGCTCTCAGCGGCATCGACTGGAAGTCATCAACCCTCCAAGTCTTGGGATCAGCCGGAGGAGAGGACAGGAACGAGCCGGAGACTTCCACTCAGCGGGTATCGTAACTCGGCTGTCGGTTTACCAAACAATGCTCCACCATTGTCAGATTTGATGAGTTTTGTAATAAAGTAGGTGCAACAGTCTATCTCTGCCGTGCCATCATGCACGTATTGAATGCCAAGGTCTTTTGAAGTTGTCTCTTTAATATTTCTCCGGGTCATAATCATCCCTTTGTTTTTCTCAACCTCAAAGAGGTACCTTTAAGTATCCTGCATAGAAAGGCAAATCACAAGTCTCAAGGCGGTTTACCGCCCTGAGAATCAGGTGTCTGGGATAGATAACCCGGAATATGAATCAAAAGAGACTGGTCCTCAATTATCTCCTTGACACAGCCGTAATAACACACTTAGCGGCCTGTAAGCATACTTCCGGTTTACATAACCCGGGAACAAGGTTGGTATCTTTAACTCCGATTTACCTGTCGTAATGACACCCATGGTGGTCAGCTAACATGGTAAACCAAAGTCAAGCCGGCAAAGCGAGACCCGGCCGTACACACCTTGACATAAACAGAGTAAACTTGTAATAGAACATAAGAACTTAGGAGCTTCCGATTCGAATACGACCAGAGACCCGGCCCAAAGGGGTTAAGCTAAGATTCGGATACGATCACATAGCCCCCAGTGGGTGTGGCGATGCCAATCAAGAGGGTACCGACAGCTATGTTCTCTTTGGTTCGAATACGACCCATGTTTGAACAGGAAGCCCCCAAGTGATTTCAAGAATTGTTTAACGACGCTGATTCGAATACGATCCACGTCGGTTCTCAGAGGGGTTAAACTATGATTCAAATATGACCAAAGATAACCTCCCAATGAGCTCGGCACTTCGCCAATCAAATGGGTATCGACAGCTATGTTCTCTTTGGTTCGAATACGACCCATGTTTGAACAGGAAGCCCCCAAGTGACTTTACTGCTTACGGCTAAATTCGAATACGATCATAAGCCGGATCCTCCTTGAAATCATTCTGTAATCTTGCAATAAGAACAACACGTGTATATTTTGAGGAGAAAAAAGGACAGAGGTCCTGCTTTATTGCTTATCATAATATATACATGGCTGAGAGAAGTATGTACACCACGAGAGCCGGTGGCTCAAGTGTGGTAAGGCCGCAGCTGAGCTATGTTCCACGGCCGACGGGTCTCTTCCTCCGACTTACGTGAATCTTTGTGCTCCCGAATGTCAATGAGGTAATATGACCCGTTGTGCAAGTTCTTGCTGACCACAAAGGGCCCTTCCCAAGGTGGGGATAACTTGTGTGCATCTGTTTGATCCTGGATGAGCCGGAGCACAAGGTCGCCTTCCTGGAAGACCCGGGATTTGACCCGGCGGCTATGATAACGGCGCAGGTCTTGTTGGTAAATTGCTGAACAGGCTGCTGCCACATCACGCTGTTCGTCCAACAAGTCAAGATCATCTTGGCGCGCCTGTTCATTATCCGTCTCAACATAAGCCGCTACGCGAGGTGAGTCGTGACGGATGTCACTGGGGAGGACTGCCTCTGCTCCATAAACCATGAAGAAAGGCGTGAAGCCTGTAGACCTGTTAGGAGTAGTGTTGATGCTCCATAAGACGGAGGGCAACTCCTCCACCCAACAACCCGGCGTCCGTTGCAAAGGGACCAAAAGCCGGGGCTTGATGCCCTTCAGAATCTCCTGGTTAGCTCTCTCAGCTTGACCATTGGATTGAGGATGAGCCACTGAGGAAACATCAAGTCGGATATGCTCTCGTTGACAAAACTCTTCCATGGCGCCTTTGGAGAGATTGGTGCCATTGTCAGTTATGATGCTGTGCGGAAAGCCAAAGCGGAAAATCACCTTTTTCATAAACTGAACCGCCGTGGCTGCATCGCACTTGCTAACTGGCTCAGCTTCTACCCACTTTGTGAACTTATCAACTGCCACCAAGAGGTGGGTCTTCTTATCCTTGGACCTTTTAAAAGGCCCAACCATATCAAGCCCCCAGACCGCAAAGGGCCAAGTAATTGGGATCATCCTCAGCTCCTGAGCCGGCACGTGAGCCCGTCGTGAAAACCTCTGGCAACCATCACATTTACTGACCAAGTCCTCAGCATCAGCATGAGGCGTCAACCAATAAAAACCATGACGGAAAGCCTTGGCCACAAGGGATTTTGAGCCGGCATGATGGCCACAATCCCCTTCATGGATCTCACGCAAGATCTCTTGACCTTCCTCAGGAGAGACACAACGCTGAAATGCTCCCGTGACACTGCGATGATGCAATTCGCCATCGGTAACGATCATTGACTTAGCCCGCCGGGTTATTTGTCTGGCCAAAGTTTCATCCTCAGGCAACTCGCCCCGGGTCATATAAGCCAGATAAGGCATAGTCCAGTCTTGTATGACATGAAGAGCCACCACCAGTCGTGCCTCCGGGTCAGGGACAGCCAAGTCTTCCTCTGTAGGCAACTTAATCGAAGGGTTATACAGGACGTCCAGGAAAGTGTTAGGCGGCACCGGCTTTCGCTGAGAGCCTAGCCGGCTTAGAGCATCAGCTGCCTCATTCTTCCTGCGATCAATGTGCTCTACTTGGTAGCCCTGAAAGTGCCCAGCAATTGCATCAACCTCGCGGCGATAAGCCGCCATGAGAGGATCTTTAGAATCCCACTTGCCTGATACTTGTTGAGCCACCAAGTCTGAGTCACCAAAGCACCTTACCCGGCTCAAGCTCATCTCATTAGCCATCCGAAGACCGTGGAGCAAGGCTTCGTACTCAGCCGCATTGTTAGTGCAAGGAATCATCAACTGTAGCACATAATGGAACTTGTCACCTTTAGGGGAAGCCAATACAACGCCAGCCCCCGAACCCTCCAACTGCCTGGATCCATCAAAGTGAATAGTCCAATATGTGTTATCCGGCTTTTGCTCGGGCACTTGTGACTTTGTCCAATCATTGATGAAATCCACCAAGGCCTGAGACTTAACAGCAGTGCGTGGGACATATTTGAGACCATGAGGTCCAAGTTCTATAGCCCACTTAGCAATTCTCCCTGTGGCCTCTCTGTTTTGGATGATATCACCAAGAGGGGCAGAACTGACCACAGTGATGGGATGACCCTGAAAATAATGCTTAAGTTTCCGGCTCGCCATAAACACACCATACACCAGCTTCTGCCAATGCGGGTACCGCTGCTTGGACTCAATGAGTACCTCGCTGACATAATAAACCGGCCGCTGAACTTGATGCTCCTTACCCTCCTCCTTGCGCTCCACTACAATAGCCACACTGACGGCTCGTGCGTTTGCCGCCACGTACAGTAGTAAGGGCTCCTTGTCAACCGGAGCAGCAAGGACTGGGGGCTCCGCCAGCTGCTTCTTCAAATCCTCAAAAGCGGTATTGGCTGCATCATTCCAGACGAAGTTATCAGTTTTCTTCATCAACTGATATAAGGGCATGGCCTTCTCACCCAAACGGCTTATGAACCGGCTTAAAGCAGCGATGCGACCCGCCAAACGCTGAACGTCATTTATACACGCCGGCTTAGCCAGGGAGGTGATGGCCTTGATCTTCTCCGGGTTAGCCTCAATGCCTCTGTCAGAAACCAAGAAGCCCAAGAGTTTGCCTGCAGGAACACCAAAAACACACTTGGCCGGGTTAAGCATCATCTTATAGACCCGGAGATTATCAAAGGTTTCCCTTAAATCATCTATCAGGGTTTCCTCTTTTATGGATTTAACCACAATATCGTCCACGTATGCGTGAACATTGCGCCCGATCTGCTTATGAAGACAGTTCTGTACACAACGCTGGTAAGTCGCCTGTGCACACTTGAGTCCAAAGGGCATAGACACATAGCAGAAGGCTCCAAAGGGAGTGATGAACGCCGTCTTCTCCTGGTCCTTAACTGCCATCTTAATCTGATGATATCCGGAATAAGCATCCAAGAAACTTAAGCGTGCACAACCTACCGTAGCATCAATGATTTGATCAATACGGGGGAGGGCAAAAGGATCAGCCGGACACGCCTTGTTCAAGTCCGTGTAGTCCACACACATCCGCCAGGTGCCTTTCTTCTTGAGTACGAGCACCGGGTTAGCCAACCACTCTGGGTGAAAGACTTCAACGATAAACCCGGCCGCCAAGAGCCGGGCCACCTCTTCACCAATAGCTTTCTGCCTCTCTTCATTAAACCGCCGAAGGAACTATCTGACCGGCTTAAATTTAGGATCAACATTGAGAGTATGCTCAGCGAGTTCTCTAGGTACACCTGGCATGTCAGAGGGTTTCCATGCGAAGATGTCCCTATTCTCACGGATGAACTCGATGAGCGCGCTTTCCTATTTTGGATCCAGATTTGCACTGATGCTAAACTGCTGAGATGAGTCACCTGGAACAAAATCAACAAGTTTAGTATCATCAGCTGATTTAAATTTCATCGCCGGCTCATTCTCCGTAGTCAGCTTTTTCAGAGAAGTCATATCTGTTGGGTCAACATTGTCCTTATAGAACTTCAACTCCTCCGTAGCACAAACAGACTCTGCATAAGCCGCATCGCCTTCCTCACACTCCAGAGCCACTTTTCGGCTGCCGTGAACCATAATGGTCCCATTGTGACCCGGCATCTTGAGCTGTAAGTACACATAACACGGCCGTGCCATGAACTTGGCGTAAGCCGGCCGTCCAAATATAGCATGGTATGGACTTCTTATCTTGACCACCTCAAAGGTCAATTTCTCCACCCTGTAGTTGTTCTCATCACCAAAAGCCACTTCCAATTCGATCTTGCCGACTGGATAAGCCGATTTGCCAGGTACCACACCATGGAAGATAGTGTTTGACTGGCTGAGGTTCTTATCAACCAACCCCATACGGCGAAAAGTCTCATAATAGAGGATGTTGATGCTGCTGCCTCCATCCATGAGCACCTTTGTGAACTTATATCCTCCCACTTGAGGAGCCACGACTAAGGCCAAGTGGCCCGGGTTATCCACCCGGGGAGGGTGATCCTCCCTACTCCACACTATAGGCTGCTCAGACCATAGCAAGTAGCGTGGGACCGCCGGCTCAACTGCATTCACAGCCCTCTTGTGAAGCTTCTGATCTCGCTTGCACAAACTAGTGGTAAACACATGATACTGTCCACCGCTAAGCTGCTTTGGATTGGTCTGATAACCCCCCTGCTGCTGTTGATGACCCTGGCCAGACTGTTGATTAAAGCCCCCTTGACTGTTCTGAGGACCGGAATTTGAGCCACCACCCGGGCCATGAAAGCCGCCGGCGCCTGAGCCGCCACCCGGGCCATTGTAGTTTTTAAAGGCCTTCATGATTGCACAATCCTTCCATAGATGAGTCGCTGGCTTCTCTCTAGAGCCGTGCCTCGGACAAGGCTCATTCAACAGCTGCTCTAGTGAAGGCCCTGACCCGCCGCCTCGGGGAGGGGGCCTCCCCTTGCATCGCTAGTTATTGCCTTGCGCGCTGGCGTTGGCCACAAACTCTAGGCTGCCATCTGCCTTGCGCTTGCCTCCTCCTTGGTTCCCTGGGTTAAACTGAGGACCCTTGCCATTGCCGTTCTCCTTTCCCTTCCCTGTCCTTTCATCATCTGAAGGGGGATCCTTGGTACCATCAGAATCGGCGTACTTGACAAGAGCTGCCATTAGTGTACCCATGTCACTGCAGTCGCGCTTAAGCCGCCCGAGTTTCATCTTCAGGGGCACAAAACGACAATTCTGCTCCAGCATTAGAACCGCTGAGCCGGCATCCATCTTGTCTGACGAGTGTATGATCTCCTTAACCCGGCGAACCCAATGTGTCGTGGACTCACCCTCCTGCTGTTTACAGTTAGTCAAATCCACAATTGACATAGACTGCCTACAGGTATCTTTGAAGTTTTGGATGAACCGGGCTTTCAGCTCAGCCCAAGACCCAATGGAATTTGGTGGTAGCCCTTTCAACCAAGTGCGGGCAGTCCCATCTAACATCATGGTGAAATACTTGGCCATGGCCGCCTCACTGACCTCCAGTAGCTCCATAGCCATCTCATAACTCTCGATCCAAGCTGCGGGTTGCAAGTCAGTTGTGTAGTTAGGCACCTTCCTAGGGCCCTTGAAGTCCTTAGGTAGACGTTCATTACGGATAGCTGGCACTAAACAAGGGACACCCCCGGTCCTGGTAGGGATACCCACATCAATGGAAGTCGTCGGATAAGCCGGAGGGGTCTGGTAAGCCGTCAGCTGAGGTACTTGCTCTGCCTCTTGCCGCGCTTGGTCTGCTGCGTAAAAGGCTCCATTATGAGCCGGGCCATGGCCAGGGGGCGGGTCATGGCGTCGTACATTACTTGAGCCGGTTGCTGAGACCATGTGCCGGCTGTAACTCGGGCTCTGGCCTGGACGAGGGGTCGAGTGGATCCTGTCCAGGCTGTAGGAGTACTTCTCTTGCCGCGCCAGTGCTGTCTGAAGGAGTTCCCTGACCCGGCGGGTCTCAATAGCCGTCGGAGAGTCGCCGTCAACTGGTAGAGCTGCCAGCCGTGCTGCCGCAGCGACCATGTTCTCCAGCGGGTTATTATAATGACCCGGGGGTATTGGCACGTACTGAGGCGGGGCAGGGGCACCTGGGTTGGCCCCATCGCTCATGGCTGAATAAGGGGTCCAGACCCGGGCGCTATGATCCCTGGCGGGTTACTGGACCCTGCACCTGGCGTGTTGAAGAGGTTGCGTGGATCGTAAACCGGAGGGAGTCGAGATTGGGCCTTTTGATGCCTCCTTCTCAGGACCTCATTGGCTGTGTTCTGATCCATCGTGAGTTGGAAGGACTGCGCCTGAACCAGCTGAGTCTGGGCATCGAGAGCCGCCCTCTCCACAGCCAGCCTGATCCCTTCCGCTGCAAGATCCTCCTTAGCTTTCATCAGATCCGATTTTAATCGTGCCACCTCTGCATCGTGCTGAGCTTGATCGGCCGGGTCAACCGTGGCAGTTAGCAGGGCCGTCATCTTGTCCGTGAGATCCATTAACACCTGAGCCGGAGAAGGCACCGGGTTTCCTACTCCAGCAGCGGGGTTCTGAACAGGCTGCGCACCAGCCATAAAAACTCCAACCTGACTTGGCGGCTCAAATATGTCCGGAATACTGTCACCATCGGAACAACCCATGAGCCTGCCATCTTGAAGTTGGTACAGCGAGTTTGACTCATCGGTGGCCGACTCGCCGTCAGAGCCGGCGGCCGCCTCATCACCAGACCTAGATGGATCAGAGGGCCCTCCATGGATGCATCCCACAAAAGCGCACCTTAAGGAAGGCCGGGCCCGGGCGGGTTGTGCGCGCTGAGCCGTTTCGATGAGATCGGCGCAGAGATCCAGCTCAGGGCCCGGCTCACCAATCTTACCAATGAAAACATGAATTCCGCCGAAGGGGACCCGATACCCGTACTCAATTGAGCCGGCGTCGGGGCCCCAGTCTGCATCGTCGATGTAGAGCTTGCCGCGACGACTCTTGGTCATCCGGCCCACAGCGTATCCCTTGATCCCTTCGAAGCTGCCCTTCAAGAACTCAAATCCACCGTGCGCTGGCCCCACGGTGGGCGCCAACTGTCGTGGAATTGTCACGGCAGATGTCCTCGAGCTAGGACTTAGTCGTGGAGCCATCGCAACTAGGAAGCTTGAAGGGGTTAATGTGGAACAAGGGACACGAGGGTTTATACTGGTTCGGCCCCTTACGGTGAAGGTAAAAGCCTACGTCCAGTTGAGATGGTATTGATTAGGGTTACGATCACCAGGGAGCTAAACTTGCTATGCCCGGCTCTCGATGAGATTGTTCTTGTCCCTAAACCGCTGCCGGGTCGTCCCTTTATATAGGGAGGCTGACGCCCAGCAGCCCTTGGAGTCCCGGCCGGCTCATAAGAGTGTCCGGCTTGGACTCTCAATCATACTTGCCTTATACTACAAGTTCTACCATAATAATGATTGTAACTATGGGCTTTAAGCCGTATCCGGGTCTTAGCCCATCTCTGGCCCATTGTTTTCAAGCTTGTCTCCGGGCTTCTTGCAACGACCATACGAGTAACCCGACCCCTCCTGGCGGGTGACTCTAAGGTCTATATCCTCAACAACCCCCCTAAATTCCGCCCGTGCGAGTTTTAGCTGTCCTACGCCCATCCGCATTTTGAGCAAGTCCCTGTTTTCATGCATTATGTTAGCATCTTTGACCTGCCATATACGTGTGCATGTGTGTCCAAATTGAGCAGGTGATATGTCGAATTGTTCATCTCGTGATGCTCTTCATGGTAGTGTCACTTGGTTGCATGTTAGGATGCATTATGCCATGTTAATCTTCGTTGCCAGGGTGCTATATGATGTTAACTGCTGAAACTTGACATAACTTGCTGTTTTGTCTTTTTTGTTGCATTTTGTGTGTGCATCCTATGTGCTTGATATCTACATGTGTTTTGAGCTCCATCATGCCATATTTACAGTGGTGCAAGTCTTGTATTTTTAGGAGCTCTGTGGTGACTAGCACAAGCATGCAAAGTAGGCTCAATGATGTTGCTGTTTTCAGACACTTAGTGTTTTTGCTGTCCTTTTCCTATTACATTGTGATGCTATGTAAACCTGCTGCTACAAGTGAATCCATGCATAATATGGATATGTTCACTAAGGATGTTTTGATCTACATGTTATGCTCTATCCACCCATGCTCTTGTTGGAAATTATGGATTGCTGTAGATTGTTTTTATTATGCTTCAAACTTGCTAAATAATGTTGCTGTCAGCCTGTTAACATTAACTTCAGTTTTGCCATGTGTTTTCTAGTGATCCATGCACCCTATGAACTTGATCTTGCCATTCTTAGATTCATATTTATGCCATCTTACTGTTGGTTGACTTCACATGCCATGAAATGCCTTGTGGTGAGTGGTACAAGTTCACGAACATGCCTACTTATCGTTGTTCCTACCATGTACTATTATTTTCACCAAGTCTGAATCTGTCATATCATTTGCCATGTTTGCATGGATGCTACCATCTTTTCTGTTGATCTTTGGAATAAGTTAATTAAGGGAGTTTTGTTAAGTGCTTTTATTAATAGCATGTCATGCTCAAGTTTGCCATGATAGCTTGCGGTAACATGTTGTTTGATAGCTCTAAACATTGCAGCCTGATATTAATTTTTGTCATGCTCAGTGATTTTCTGCCAAGTCTGTGAATCTGTTATTATTTGCAATATTGCCATGTCCTTTTAAGTATGTTCTAGTGGTTTTTAGAAATAGCTCATTGTTCATGTTTTGTAATGCTTTACCTGTGCATCACGTCCATGCCATTTTTTTCATGTTGAGGTGTTGTAGCTTGTTGTTTTGATGCTTGCAAGTTGCCTAGTTGCTGTTTTGGACAACTTGTCCTTTAACTTGTTTCATGTGTATGTGTTGAACCGTTGCTCCGTTTTGAGTGTGCTCTATATGAAACTTGCTTAGTTTTGTATATAGTTTCATGTTACCTTATTGCATCCATGTTTTGAGTGTGTTTGCTTGATGTTTGAACGCATTTTGCATCAATGCCATGTTCAACTTGTTTTGCTCATATCTTCTAGGCCGTAGCTCCGAATCTAACGAACTTTATATGTAACTTGACTAGAAATTCGTGTAGATTGTCTTGGTGCTCTTTAACTTGATGTTTAACAACTTTAACTTAATGTTTTGTTCAGAACAGTACCAATTTCGAAATTGGCATATGGGGTCTTTCCGGAATTGCTATATGTTGTTTCCGGCCTCATTTAAACTTGCTTTGATGTGTTGTTCTTGTTTGCATCATCTCTTGCCATGAGTAGCATCTTGTAGCCTTATCATGCATCATACTTGGTTGAGCATCATGTCTTATTATGTGTTGTGTGATTTACCATGTTGTTTGCTTCTTTTCGGTTGTGCTCCTTCCCGTTAGTTCCTGTTTCGTTGCGATCGTGAGGATTCGTTCGTCTACACTTGGTTCGTCTTCGTGGCTTTATCTTCTTCATGGACTCGTTCTTCTTCCTAGCGGGATTTCAGGCAAGATGACCGTCATCTTGGATCTCATTACTATCATTGCTATGCTAGTTGTCTCGATGCTATCGCTATGTCGCGCTACCTACCACTTGTTCTTCAAGCCTCCCAAATTGCCATGAAAACCTCTAACCTTTTTACCCTTCCTAGCAAACCGTTGTTTGGCTATGTTACCGCTTTTGCTCAGCCCCTCTTATAGCGTTGCTAGTTGCAGGTGCAGTTGCGGGTTGTTCCATGTTGGGACATGGTTTTATCTTGGATATTCTTGGGATATCACAATATCTCTTATTTTAATTAATGCATCTATATACTTGGTAAAGGGTGGAAGGCTCGGCCTTATGCCTGGTGTTTTGTTCCACTCTTGTCGCCCTAGTTTCCGTCATACCGGTATTATGTTCCTTGATATTGCGTCCCTAAGACGGTGAGGGGTATGGGACCCTCTTGACAGTTCGCTTTGAATAAAACTCTTGCAGCAAGGCCGAACATTGGTTTTATATTTGCCTATCCACTACCTATATATTTTCCTTAGGGAGTCGCGCTCCCGAGGGTCATCTTTATTTTAGCCCCCCGGGGCCAGTGCTCCTCTGAGTGCTGGTCCAAACCGAGCGATGTCCGGCGCCCCCTGGGCAACCAGGGTCTATGCCAACCCGACATCTGGCTCATCCGGTGTGCCCTGAGAACGAGATATGTGCAGCCCCGATTATGGTGGCTTCAAAGTCCTGAAATCAACGATCAATAGATAGAAATAACGACTGGAAACGATGGTGACTCCCACCCTCCCACCCTCCCAAGGCGACTCCCATGGCGATTTT
Organism: Aegilops tauschii subsp. strangulata; assembly: GCF_002575655.3. Taxonomy (NCBI): domain Eukaryota; kingdom Viridiplantae; phylum Streptophyta; class Magnoliopsida; order Poales; family Poaceae; genus Aegilops; species Aegilops tauschii. The sequence goes on along the minus strand of NC_053035.3, from coordinate 232,767,196 downwards.
GGCCCTCTGCCCTAATCTCCATCCCCGGCGACCCCAATGGATGGCCTCCTCCATTGGGACTTCTCACCCGGCCTTAAGGTCGAGGGCCAGGTGCGTGCACATTTTGGATCTACGGTCCACTTCGTCCCCAACCCCAACTCCAAGGAGTTCTTCCTTGAAGTTTCCTTCTCTTCGGCCTCTTTTCCTCTCTCGGTGGAATCTGTTGGTTTGGCCCTCCAATCTTGTATTGGTGGAATCAGTGATGGTTTTAAGGTGCTTTGTTTGGGTGATCGTCATTTTCGATTTTCGATGGCATCTAATCGTGTTGGTCATTTCATCTATGGCTTAAGAGATCGCATTTGACCGGACTTCGTATGTCACTTTCATCTTCATCGTGGAGCCAAATCTCACCATAGACCTCATGATTGGCATGCTTACACTGAGATCAATGATTTGGCCTCATCACCAGGCCCGGCTATAAAATCCAAATGGCTATCTTCCAAATCAGATGTGGATCTTGATTCGGCTTCTATCTCCATCCTTGAAAAATTTGGGTTGACATCCAGGCCGACGGTGAGTCATTCCGGCAAGGATACCCCACCGGAGATTTCTTTTGGCAGGTTTTCGGTTCCGTTTTCTCGGGATAATCATAATCTTTTTCGTATTGGGGCCGTTAACTTGCCAATTAGATCGGGGTCAACGGATAAGCTGCCATCTTATCAGGGTCATCGGTTTAAGCAACTTTTATGGGATTCCATTCCAGATGATAAATTGCATCATATTCTTGATGGCTGGCAAGCGGGTTATGATAATGATAGTGTTATGCACATGTTGGATATTGGATCAGTGCCATCTAAGGATTATATCTATGCTCGGCTTCAACATTGTTCCATTTGTGATCGATTTGGTCATCCGGGATCAATTTGCACAGGTACTTTCTGTCAGCGATGTGGTGATATGACTGATACGTGTTCTTGTTTGGCATCTTTCAATCGATCAAGGGTTGTTATCACATCATCAGATGCTGCACGTCATGAGCCATGCATATCGGGCCGGCCTTTGCCACCCCATACATGTTTGGTCTGTTCAGCCTCGGGACACCGGTCTGCTAGCTGCCCTGGGCTCTTGAGATGCCCGCGGTGTCAAGTTATTGGCCATTGGGCCCGAAAGCCCAATGTTTGTCATAAGTTACCCAAGCTTTGTTGGGCACCGACCCCACCCCACGCTGCCGTATCTAGTGAAATCTTACCCAACAGTGGAAAGAGATCTTCTACGGTTTGTAATCCTATGGTGACTCGTATGACCCGTGCTTATCGGGATTCAGGAGCACATATGGTTTGGATTCGGAAGCAAAAAAATCCCGCACCCGTCGGACGTGGCATCGTCTCATTACTTGATGTTACGACTCCCTCCGCCAGGGGCAGTCAAGTCTACCTGCCAAAAAACCCAATCGGGTGCGGAGACGTCCTCCTCGACTTTGACACCCCTGTCACCCCTGCCTGTGCCAAGAACCACAGCTTGCTCCTCTTCGTCGGCCGCCCATATTCCAATATGCCGCCCTCCCTCATCGGCGGCTATGGCGAACTTTCCGGTGCGTCCCTTCGCCTTTGCTCCGGATGGATCAACGTTTGACCGCGGGCCTGCACACCGCGTCCAGCGACATGTCATGGTGGTGGATGAGCCACCGCTCAACCATGATAGGTACGCCATCGTCACCATCGACCCACCCATTCCTGATCATCAGAAGGAGTTTTGGCTTGCTGAGGTCTGCCGCATTATCACAGTCGACCGACCTAGGTTATGATCTGCTTGATGATTTTGTTTATCCGCTGGTAATTGGTTGCGTTGTTTTTTCTGATATGGAGAGCAGAGATGCAGCGATTAGAGAGGCTCCTCATGCTTTGACTGATGACTCTACTTTCAATCCGGTTCCCCATGATGAGGGTCTGAATATGCGTATGCCTGCGTTCGAGTATGAGGTCTGGGTTATGTTACTTGCTTTTCCTATGGATTATCAGACTGAGCATTATGTGCACAAAGCAGTATCTAACTTTGGTAAACTTCTGGTTTGGCCTCACCCCGGGCAAAACAAGGCGCGGGTTCTTGTCAAATGCCATATCAAGGATGTGGCCGAAGTCCCACACAGTCTTTTAGTTACCAGAGTTGGTTTGTTGCCGGGTTTGGGTCGCTCTTGGTCTGTTCCTGTGTATGTGCTCAATGGTCGCAATACTATTCCAGGACTGATGGGCACGGAGGAACCACCACCCTTGCTCAATGCCTCGCCACACCCGTATGAGCTTCCGTATTATACTGTCATGCAATAGGCTCACCTGGATGAGATGGAAGCTCAGCAAGCTCAGAATGATGCTGCTTGGAATGCACCTCCTGCCCAAGAACAGCTTCAGGAGAATGGTTGGAGAGCTTGGTCTGTGATTCCTCCACCGTAGACAGGTTTTAGTTTCAGGTCCTTTTTTCAGTATGATGGCCCTTCACTCATGGATGGAGTGGACCCTGAACACAATGTCATTGATAACTTGTCTGATGTTTGGTCCTCTGTTGATCAAATTGCTGCTGTTGAAAGCTTGGCCGACAGTTTCATGGTAAGAAATCTTGCTGCCAGGACTGCTTTTGTCAGAGCTGGGGGAGAGTCCATCAACGTGGGTATTGTCATGGACTGTGAACTGCTGTTGTGCATGGGTTCTATGCTAAAACGCATCTATACTAGTGCCCTCACCGAGGCGCCGGCCCAGAACACATGCTTTCCTGTAAACCCCTTCAAGTTTATTCAGAGACAACTGGAGGCAATCAGCGCGGCTTGGATGCTCAACTTACAGCCTGAACCTGACTACTTCTTCAGGATTTTCAGTTCTCAGTTTCAGTTGGGAATTTGCATTGCTTCTTTGCACATGGCCGATGGTAACACTGTGGTTTCTGCTGGTGTCTTTGTGAAAGATTCTATTCAGTTTCAGTTGCGAGAGTCCCAAGGTGTGGTTTCGGTGCTGGAAACTGATGCCTATACCCAGCAGGCGGACTCCACTGCCCCACCTCCTAATAATGCACTTCAACTGATTGCATCTTCCTCGCTGTTCAATGAAGCTGCACCCCGTCATGGCAAAGCTCCACTTGACACCACTGTAGTCCGGAGGAGCACTTGTTCGAACAAGTATGACAGCTTCAAGGTCCACCAGATCACTGATGTCAAGCAGACCCGATCTAGGGTGAAGGCCAGAGTCGCTCCATCAGTCCAAGCAATCTCCATGGCCGTGGCCCCTGTCCAGGCTTCAACCGAAGAGTGCCCGCCCCCTACTTCCATTCAGGATCTACATCAGGTGGGCATTCGATGTGGAATTGCACCCGATGATCTTTCTGAAGATAAGCTGCTGGCTGCCCAGCAGACTGCCTCTGATGAGGCTATCTGATTTTCTTTATGCTCGTGAATAAATCTTGGAATGTATTGTCATGGAATATCAGAGGGATTAACTCTGAAAGTAAACTTTTGGCCATTAGGAATGCGATCGATATTAGTGGCTGTTCGGTGCTGTGTATCCAAGAAACTAAATGGGAATCTTTTGATTTAGCGTTTATTAAATCTTTCTGCCCCAAGCGCTTTGATAAATTTGTGTTTGCACCTTCGATTGGGGCCTCGGGTGGTATTCTCACTGTCTGGAATAGTTCAGTTTTTGTGGGCTCACCATGGCATGTGGAATCGTTTGCGGTGGGAGTTTCTTTTGTGTCCACACAATCGAATGATTCCTGGAATTTGGTGAATGTCTATGGACCATGTACTGGTCAGAGACGATTAGATTTTACTTCCTGGCTGTTTGATCTTCATATTCCAGATAAGGAAAATTGGCTAATATTGGGAGATTTTAATTTCATACGTTCCACGGATAATAGAAACAGACCAGGGGGACGCTGATGATATGTTGCTTTCAATGAGATAATTCAAGCGCAATCATTGATGGAAATTCCGATCAAAGGAAGGGCTTTCACTTGGAGTAATATGCAAGACGATCCACTTTTGGAACAACTTAATTGGTTCTTTTCTTCTTCGAATTGGACCACCTCCTTCCCAAACACAATGGTTCTACCATTGGGGAAACCGGTGTCTGATCATATCCCGTGTGTACTCTCAATTGAATCAAAAATCCCAAAGTCAAAGTTGTTCCGTTTTGAAAACTTCTGGGTTAACTGCACTGGATTCTCTGAAGTTGTTGCACGATCATGGGAAAAACCTTGTTACGCCCCAAACTCAGCGGCGATGGTGTGCAAAAAACTTAAGTCACTTAGGTATGACCTCAAGCATTGGAGCAGAGGCGTCTCTAATCTGAAAGTTATGATCCAGAACAGCAATGACGCCCTGACCAACCTGGATGCCCTGGAGCATAAGAGAAATTTGTTTGTGCAGGAAGCGAACTTCAGGCGAATCCTGAAAGATCATCTAAACCGTCTTCTGAAAAATCAAAATGAATACTGGAGAAAGAGATGCACAATCAGATACTTTAGGTTTGCTGATGAAAACACCAAACTCTTTCAATCTTTGGCAACGGAGAGGTTTAGGCATAACTCCATTGCTAGTCTGTGAGAGGGCAATGTGGAGATCACTGATCATGTTGGGAAAGAAGGTGTGTTGTTCAACACGTACAAAGAACGTCTGGGTTTTTCTAAACCCACACACATGCGATTTGACCTGCAACGGATCATCAAAAAGGTTGAGGGCCTGGAGGTGTTATCGCTGCCCTTTTCCACTGACGAGATTGATGCTGTTGTAAAGGAAATGCCAGCCGACAGAGCACCTGGACCCGATGGTTTTACTGGCTGTTTTCTCAAATCTTGCTGGCACATTATCAAGAAGGACATCTATAAGATGTGCCATGATTTCCATGACGGCAACCTTGATATTTCTAGCATTAGTGAGGGATACATCACCCTAATCCCAAAAACCTCCTCCCCGGAGACTGCCAACGATTACAGACCGATCACTCTGCTCAACTGCTGCTTAAAAATCATCACGAAGATCCTGGCCAATCGCCTGTAGAAAGTTATCCTTAAAATCATTCACAGAAACCAGTATGGGTTCCTCAAAGGTAGAACCATACAGGATTGCCTTGCATGGTCTTTTGAATACATTCATCAGTGCCAAACATCTTCGAGAGAGAATATGTTGCTTAAACTGGACTTTGCCAAAGCTTTTGATACGATCGAACATGAGCCGATGTTGCAGATCATGAAACATATGGGGTTTGATGAAAGATGGCTGGGTTGGATGAAATCCATTTTCTCCTCTGGTGTTTCCTCCGTACTGTTGAATGAGGTCCCAGGTAGGAAATTCCCATGTAAGTGTGGTGTGAGGAAAGGGGACCCCCTGTCACCCCTCATATTTGTACTGGCAGCTGATCTCCTCCAAGCAGCAATCAATGACGCTTTCGCTCAGGGCTTGATCGAGTTACCATTCCCGTGCAGCCGAAGAGGTGATTACCCGGTCATCCAATATGTAGATGATACGATACTGGTCATGCCAGCCTGTCCCGATCAAGTCGCCCGCATGAAATCCATCCTAGTCGATTATGCTGACTCTGTTGGTCTGAAGATTAACTTCCAAAAGTCCACGATGATTCCCATAAATCTTGGCTTGCAACAAGCTTCTGCCCTAGCGCAAATTTTTGGCTGTACGGTCGGATCCCTACCCTTCACATACTTGGGTCTTCCCTTGGGAACGACGAAACCAACCCTGCTTGAGCTCATGCCAATGGTTTGTGCAGTTGAGAGAAAGCTGTCCACGGCCCTCTCCTTGCTTTCAGCTGGTGCCAAGCCCACTCTGGTAAACTCTACCATTACTCCGATGTTGATCTATGCCATGTGTACACTTAAGCTGCACCCCAAGGTGATTGAACACATTGATAGGATGCGTAGATACTGTTTGTGGGCCAAAAACACAGAAACGGGAGTTAAAAATAATTCTTTGGCTGCTTGGGAGTTGGTCTGTAGACCGAAGCGCAACGGTGGTCTTGGGGTGATTGACATCAAAACGCAGAATGTCGCACTCCTCCTCAAACACCTTTTCAAGTTCTACAATCATCACGATGTCCCGTGGGTGACTCTAATATGGGACACTTACTATGTGGGTCGAGTGCCACATGCAGTAGAACCGATCGGCTCCTTCTGGTGGCGTGATATCATGCAGCTCAGTAATGTGTTTCGTGGCATCACTCAGGTTGAGATTGGGGACGGATCTTCAGCTTTGTTTTGGAAGGATGTCTGGATTGAACATGATCATGATGCACCACTCTCCGAGGTCCTCCCCCGCGCCTTTTCCTTATGCACAAACGAGGATGAGTCGGTGGGAACTGTTCTGGCGGCTACTGACCCCGCTATGCTATTCCATCTACCTCTGTCTACCCAAGCAAGAGAGGAGGTCAGAGAAATTCAGCAACGATCTAGGCATGTTGTGCCGGAGAGGGATTCCACTGATTCTTGGGTTTGTACCCTTGGAGGAAAGTTCTCGGCCAGCAAATACTACAACCACTGCTTCAGGGAAACGATAGCCGATGAGGCCTTTCTGTGGCTTTGGAAAGCCAAGAGCCCCATCTGGCTGTTGCTGGTAGACCGTCTAAACACAAGGAACATGTTGAAACGGAGACACTACACTGTTGTGGACAACAGTTATGCATGCATGTTTTGCCAAAACCCGCCGGAGGAAATGGTTGAACACCTCTTTTTCTCATGCCCATTTAGCCAGCGATGTTGGGCCAGAGTGGGATTGTTTTGGCTGAATGTGGGTAATATGGTTTCTTTGTTGCATGCTGGTAGAAATCAGTGGAGTCAGCCGCTGTTCATGGATATTTTCTTGCTGGCTGCATGGAGCATTTGGAAGGAGAGGAACAATGAGTATTTCAGAGGGGTACCTCACTCCTTCGCGGCATGGCTATATAGATTCAAAAACCTACTAAGTCTGCTTGTGCACAACTGTAAAGAAGAGCTTCGCCCCTTCCTAGACTCTTATATACAAAACCTGTAACTTAGATACACTCTTTTCCTTGCTTGGTCTGAGGGGGGCCCTCGAATACCCCTCACTTGTAATGATGTAATTGTTGTGGTGTGAGTAATACAAAGTCAGTGGGAGCCTCTCCCACTGTCGTCACTGTTCAAAAAAAAGATATGTGCAGCTCCTATCGGGATTTGTCGGCACATTCGGGTGGTCTTGCTAGTTTTGTTTTACCATTGTCGAAATGTCTTGTGCACCGGGATTCCGAGTCTGATCGGGTGCCCCGCGATGGAGGATTGTCTCCGCGGATCGTGAGCTTATAATGGGCTAAGTTGGGACACCCCTGCAGGGTTTAAACTTTCGAGAGCCGTGCTCGCGGTTATGTGGCAAATGGGAATTTGTTAATATCTGGTTGTAGAGGACCTGAAGTAAACCCAATTAAAAATACACCAACCGCGTTGCGTAGCTGTGATGGTCTCTTTTCGGCGGAGTCTGGGAAGTGAAGACGGTTTTGGGGTTATGTTTGAACGTAAGTAGTTCAGGATCACTTCATGATCATTACTAGTTGGCGACCACTTGCATAGCTTCTCATCTTACTCTTGTATTCATAAGTTAGCCACCATACATGCTTAGTCGCTGCTGCAACCTCACCACTTTACCCCTTCCTTACCCATTAAGCTTTGCTAGTCTTGATACCCATGGTAATGGGATTGCTGAGTCCTCGTGGCTCACAGATTACTACAACAACAGTTGCAGGTGCAGGTTATGCGATGATCATGACGCGAGAGCGATGTTTATTCATGTTGGAGTTCTTCTTCTTCTTCGTTGATCTTGGGTTAGGTTCCAGGTCGGCAGCCTGGGATAGCAGGGTGGATGTCGTTTGAGCTTCTGTTTGTGTTCCATCCGTAGTCGGATGTTGAACTTATGTATGATGTATTGATGTATTCTTGCGGCATTTGTATGCCTTGTATGTATCCCCATATATTATGTAATGTTGATGTAATGATATCCACCTTGCAAAAGCGTGTCAATATGCGGTTCTATCCTTGGTGGGACCTTCGAGTCTCTTTAGGATAGTATCGCATATTGGGCGTGACAATACTTGACCTTCCAAAATTCGTCATCAGCCTGTGAATTCCAACAAAGGTTTTTGAGTAAAGACGAAATTGTTAAAGTTGAAGGTAAAAATGCTCAAGTCAATGGCTTACGGCTGGAGCCGGGTTAACTTTGCAGAAAGGACGTAAACCCACTTTCCCGCAGTCTGCCAGGCTCTCATTCAGAAGAGACTTGGTCATATCATCAACGACGTCCTCAGGTAAGTCGTCAGGGCTGTGCCGTAGAGGATCATTCTTTTGGCCTGTGTAATCGCACATCAAGCCGGGTGTCGGAGTAAATGGCCACGGGTAGCCTAACCGACTACCCCTGGTTCTTTAGAAAAATTATCAGGCCTTTGGGCCTCCAAGCGCTCCAAGCATTGGACCGCCTTCCCTGGCCGGCTACCTCTGAAGCCGACTCACGGAAGGCGGCCCAGCCTCGAGCAACCTCCCTCCCAAAGACAACCGCGGGGCGGCCGACTCCAGGAAGCCGGCCTCGAAGAGCGCCGACTCCAATAAGCCGGCCGAGACCACAACCACCAAAGCTACACCCACATAACGGTGACAAGACGGGGTGTGGCCACAGTGCGCCCACTACCCCCGAAGCCCGAGGCGGGCATGGATACAGGAGGCCGTACGGGACGGCCGTCTCCCGTTCGGCTCGGCACTGTAGCCATGCTAGCCTCGACGTCATCCACGACAGACTCCCGTACGGCCCACGGGCGGCGGGCCCCTTCAGCCAGAGAGAGGCGTGAAGGCGGCCCGGCCTCCCCCAGTCGGCCAGGGGCGTAGCCGGCCCCCAGAAGCCGGCTACCCCCTCCCTCGAAGCATGCGCCACATTAAGGAGACAAGACGAGGTAAGGCTACCGTGAGAGCCACCGAGGCGGCCCACTGTACCCACGCTTACCTCAACGAAGCCCTCATCATCAGGGGCGAGGCTACAGTAAGCAGCCACCGACAAGACCCTAGGCGGTGGGGCCGGCCTGTCGACCAAGAGGCCGGCAGCCGGCGGGACCCACCAGTCGGCGGGACCCAACAGCCGGCGGAGAAGCCGGCGAGCGTAGACACTGACGGCTGGGACCAGTGCCCAGCCGGATTACAATTGTACCCCCGGGGGGTAGGCCTATATAAACCCCCCAGAGCACCCATGCAAGGGGTTGGCTTCTAAGCATAGCACGCACACCATAGATAGAGAGAAGTGAGAGCTAGCCTTGCTCTTCTCCTCCCTTGAACCCAACAGCTCTAGGAGCTATTGTAGCTACCTTTACTGATCTAGTGATCATGCGGAGACCCCGCAGAGTAGGACTAGGGGTGTTATCTCCTTGGAGAGCCCCGAACCTGGGTAAGATCCGCCGGCGTGCATGTCTACGCCTCATCCCGTTTCCAGGCACCGGCGACGTCTTATTGGCTCCCACAATGATAAGCCACCCGTTGGCATATGTCGCACCAACCACCCGACATTTGGCGCCCACCGTGGGGCCAGGTGCACCATCGTCCGGAGACCTGTTCTGGACGGGAACCCTCTTCCTCCCCCGCGAGTGCAGCCAGCCTGCTGTGCCCGATGGCGTTTGCCTCGACGCGCTGCAAGGCGTCGACGACGCCTGCGCTGCGAGCTGCCTCGCCGATCTGCTCAGCGAGACTCGCATCTCCGACGAGCCTGCGTCCGACGCAGGCACGGACTACCCCGAGAGCCGCCTCGTCAGCCTCCTCGACCAGCTTCACGTCTCCAGCGAGCCTGCTGCAGATATGGAGTCGGTCGGCTCCACCGACCCGATGCTTGTCGACTCCGACACAACATCGCTTGACGCCTACCCCTCCGACGTGGTGGTCTTCGACGATCCCCTCCCTCGAGCTGACAGCGGTGGCAGCACCGTCACCGAAGTGCTGGTCATCAGCCACGTCGCCAACTCGGGCGAGAACGCCCACGACGCCCTGCAAGCGGCGATGCACGACCTCTCCGTCCCCATCCCGGCCGATGCCGACGCCGAGACCCTGGAGGCACGCCGCCTCGCCCTCATCACGGAGGGCCAGAAGATAGCCTCCATGAGACGCCTCACCGAGGCCCACCAGCGCGAAGTCGACCGCGCCGCCTTCGGTACGCCGCCGCCTAGCGGCCCGAGCCGAGCCGGCTTCGTCCAGAAGCGCGGCGCGGCCGTCGCCAGCATGCTGGGGGCAGATCGCCCCGTCTACGCCACCCCGCTTGAGAATCTGCGAGCCACTCAGGCGGCTGGAAAATAGCTCAATGGGCTGGGAGCCGATGAGCTCCCTTACATGACAAGACGGATTCAGCAGCTGATCGACGCGGCCGTAGAACGGCACGAAGCCGGCGCCCGTGCTGATAGTCATCCCCCACGCCGGGAGCACGCCGCGATGTCCCGCTCGCGGACTGCGAGCGGCGCACGCCAGAAGAAAGACAAGGAGCCGGCTGCCAGCCGCAGCCGGACTCGCATCACCATCGAGCGCGACGTGGAGGGCCGCCCTCGAGCAGTAGAGCACCAAGAAAATCTGCCTCCTCCCCCGCCTCGAAGAGAAAGACGCCTCACTCCGCCGCCTATCACACACCCGACTCTTGGCGACCGACTCGGCCGCCGAGAAGGAGTCGGCGAGAACGACGCCCGCCACAGGATCAACCGCCTTGCTCGATCCTTGGCAATAGAAGAAGAAGACGATGTCGGCCCGCCATGCTTTGGCCCCCGCATCAGCGACGAGCCCTTCCCCAAAGGGTTCTCGCTCCCCAGAGACACGCCCAAGTACAACGGCTCAGTGAAGCCGGAAGATTGGCTCATCGACTACTCCACGGCCGTCAGCATAGCCAACGGCAATCGGCGCGTCGCCGTGAAGTATGTCCCCCTCATGCTGCAAGGCACGGCGCGCACATGGCTCAACAGCCTCAAGCCCTACAGCATCAACAGTTGGCTGGACTTCACGGAAGTCTTTGTCCGCAACTTCACCAGCACCTACAAGCGGCATCCCAAGCCTCGCCAGCTCTCCCTCTGCGTCCAAGGGCCCAACGAGTCGACCCGCGACTACCTCACGCGGTGGGCCGAGCTCCGCAACTCCTACGAGGGGGTGCATGAGGTCCAGGCCATCGAGTACTTCACCGCCGGGTGCCGAGAGGGCACCCTCCTCAAGCACCGACTCCTCTACGACGAGCCGGCTACCCTCGACGAGTTGCTGGTCATCGCGGACAAGTACGCCACAGCCGACTCCTCAATGAAGACCGAGCTCCGAGTAGACGCCTCAGGGAAGGTGATTGCTCCGGCTCCCAAGACGCCGGCTGGCGACCCTAATCGGCGCCCCTACCAGAACGACCACAAGCGCAAGGCCCCCATGCCGACTTCCTCCAGTCGGCAGGTGGCCACCGTTGAAGATGAGAAGCCCGAAGAACGGCCCGCTCCCAAGAAGAAGGGTGGTAGGCCGCCTTGGCAGCCGGCTTTCTCCTACGAGCAGGCTCTTGATGCCCCCTGCAAGTTCCACAGCGGCGCGAAGCCGTCTAACCACACAACCCGGAAATGCCATTGGCTCACCCGCATCACCAAGGGCGAGGGGATGCTCCCGCCTCCGCCTCCCGACCGCCGCCTCCAGCCCCCCAGCAGCCGGCGGCCCGGCCGGCAGTCGGCGCCATCCAAGACGAATTCCCCGAAGAGCACGCCGCCTACGTCGTCTTCACCAGTCAAGCCGACGACAAGCACAGCCGACGCCGACAGCATCAAGAAGTGAATGTAGTCGCCACTAGCGCCCCCCGAGTTCATGCACTGGTCAGAGAAGCCAATCAGCTGGAGCCAGGCCGACCTCCCAGAGGTGATGCCCTCTCCTGGCTCCTATGCAATGGTCTTGGATGTCACCCTTGCGACGGAGAGGCGAGCTGCCCGATTCTCCCGCGTCCTGATAGATGGCGGTAGTAGTATCAACATACCGTACCGGGATACCATGGAGAAGCTGAACATCAAAGCGAAGCAGCTCATGCCGAGCCGCACCGTCTTCCATGGCATCGTCCCCGGCTTGTCTTGCTCCCCAATCGGCAAGATCAAAATGGATGTTCTCTTCGGAGACAAAGATCATTTTCGCTGAGAAGCGATCTGGTTCGAGGTGGTGGATTTGGAAAGCCCCTATCATGCTCTGCTTGGCCGACCTGCTCTGGCCAAGTTCATGGCCATGCCCCACTACGCCTACCTGAAGATGAAGATGCCGAGCTCGAAGGGGATCATCACGGTAGCCGGTGATTACAAGAAGTCCATCGAGTGCGCCATGGCCAGCAGCCGGCTGGCCGAGTCCCTCGTGGTGGCAGAAGAGAAGAAGATGTTGGAACGGGTTGTGGCCATGGCCGGCAAGCAGCCGGCCCTGTCCCCCAACCCCAAAGATTGTGATGCGCAGGGCTCCTTCCAGCCTGCCAAAGAGACAAAGAAGATACCTCTGGACCCGGAGAACCCGGAGAGGTTCGCTGTCATTGGGGCGAACTTGGACAGTAAATAGGAAGGCGAGCTCGTCGACTTCCTCCGTGAGAATCGAGACATCTTTGCATGGTCCCCAAAGGACATGCCGGGTGTCCCGAAGGATTTCGCCGAGCACAAATTACATGTCCGAGCCGACACGAAGCCGGTCAAGCAACCCCTCCGCCGACTGTCAGAAGAGAAGCGAAGAATTGTGGGAGAAGAGATAGCCCGGCTCCTTGCCGCTGGCTTTATCATGGAAGTGTTCTTTCCAGAATGGCTTGCCAACCCAGTTCTGGTTCTGAAGAAGAATAACAAGTGGCATATGTGTATAGACTACACCAGCCTGAACAAGGCCTGCCCAAAGGATCCGTTCGCTCTGCCACGGATTGACCAAGTAATAGACTCCACAGCCGGATGCGAGCTGTTAAGTTTTTTGGATGCGTACTCAGGGTACCATCAGATCAAGTTGGACCCAGCTGACCGCCTGAAGACTGCCTTCATCACACCCTTTGGAGCTTTCTGCTACCTGACTATGACATTCGGCTTGAGGAATGCCGGTGCCACTTTTCAGCGTTGCATGCAGAAATGCCTCTTGAAACAAGTCGGCAGAAATGCCCACGTCTATGTAGACGACATTGTGGTGAAGACAGAGAAGCGCGGCACCTTGCTAGAAGACCTGAAAGAAACATGTGCCAACTTGCGCCGATTCCAAATCAAGCTCAACCCCGAGAAGTGCGTGTTTGGAGTGCCAGCCGGCCAGCTGCTAGGCTTCCTGGTCTCCGAACGCGGCATCGAATGCAACCCTGTCAAGATCAAGGCCAGCGAGAGGATGGAGATTCCCACCAAACTGCGAGATGTGCAGAAGTTCACTGGCTGCTTAGCCTCCCTGAATCGTTTTATCAGCTGACTAGGAGAGAAGGCTCTCCCCCTGTACCGACTCATGAAGAAGTCCACCCACTTCGAGTGGAACGATCAAGCCGACCAAGCCTTCCATGAGTTGAAGAAAATGCTGACCACTCCGCCTGTCCTGGCGGCGCCGACTGAGAAGGAGCCCATGCTCCTCTACATCGCCGCGACTAGCCGAGTCGTCAGCACTGTTGTTGTGGTCCAGCGCCCAGAGGAAGGCCAAGCCCAGCTAGTCCAGAGGCCGGTGTACTATCTCAGCGAAGTGCTATCCAGCTCAAAGCAAAACTACCCGCACTACCAGAAGATGTGCTATGGGGTGTACTTCGCTGCCAAGAAACTGAAGCCCTACTTCCAAGAGCACCCCATCACGGTCGTGTGCACTGCCCCGCTCGCCGAGATCATAGGCAGCCGGGATGCATCCGGCCGGGTGGCTAAATGGGCCATTGCATTGGCGCCCTACACAATCTTCTACCAACCCCGCACCGCCATCAAGTCGCAAGCATTGGCCGACTTCCTCGTCGACTGGGCCGAGACCCAGTACCTACCGCCGGCTCCCGACTCTACCCATTGGCGGATGCACTTTGACGGGTCCAAGATGCGCACCGGCTTGGGAGCCGGCATTGTCCTCACCTCTCCCAAAGGCGACAAGCTCAAGTACACGCTGCAGATCCACTTCGCCGCCTCCAACAACGTGGCCGAGTACGAGGCGCTCGTACATGGGCTCCGGCTAGCCAAAGAACTCGGCATACGCCGGATCCTGTGCTACGGCGACTCAGACTTGGTGGTCCAGCAATCGTCTGGCGACTGGGACGCCAAGGACGCGAACATGGCGAGCTATCGATTCCTCGTCCAGCTGATCAGCGGATACTTCAAAGGGTGCGAGTTCCTTCACGTGCCAAGGGCTGACAACGACCTAGCATGGACCGGCTCCACCCGACAAGCCATACCGACTGGTGTCTCCCTCCAGCGCCTCCTCAAGCCGTCCATCAAGCCGTCTCCAGAGTCGGATTCCATCTTCGTACCGCCTGCGCCAGATACAGCCGGATCCGACTGGAGAAACCCCGCAGGCGGCACGGGGACTTCGACTACTGGCCCGGGGACTGCCGTAGTCGCACCCGGCCCGGGGACTTCAGAACCCGGCCCGGGGACTGCAACGACACAAGAAGCAGTGGCCAACTCCAATTCCACGCCACCCAACCCACCCACCCGAGTCATGGTGGCTACATTAACAGAAGAAGAAGTCACAGCTCCGTCATGGGCCCAGCCCATCCTCAAGTTCCTAGTCAGCAGAGAGCTGCCGGCTGATGAGATCTCAGCAAGACTAGTGCAACGACGAGCCGCAGCATACACAATAATCAACAGAGAGCTTGTGAAGCGCAGCATCACTGGAGTCTTCCAGCGTTGTGTTGAGCCAGAAAAAGGAGTGGCAATCCTCAAAGACATCCACCAAGGCGAATGCGGCCACCACGCAGCCTCAAGATCACTCGTGGCCAAGGCTTTCCGCCATGGTTTCTTCTGGCCGACTACCTTGGAGGATGCTAAAGAAATAGTCAAGAGCTGCAGAGGATGCCAAGTTTTTAGTTCCAAGCAACACCTGCCGGCTTCTGCCCTCAAGACCATTCCCCTCACCTGGCCTTTTGCCGTCTGGGGACTGGACATGGTGGGCCCTTTCAAGACAGTCCGCGGCGGCTTGACACATCTATTGGTCGCTGTGGACAAGTTCACAAAGTGGATCGAAGCAAAGCCAATTAAGAAGCTGAACGGGCCGACTGCCGTGACATTCATCACTGACATCACTACTCGGTACGGCGTGCCACACAGCATCATCACCGACAACGGCACGAACTTCGCCAAAGGAGCACTGGCACGTTTCTGCGCGACGCAGGGCATCCGACTGGACCTAGCGTCCGTTGCCCACCCGCAGTCAAATGGCCAGGTCGAGAGAGCAAATGGACTCATCCTCTCCGGCAGCAAGCCTCGACTAGTTGTACCACTAGAGCGATCGGCCGGCTGCTGGCTCGATGAGCTGCCAGCTGTCCTTTGGAGTCTGCGCACTACACCCAACAAGTCAACCGGCTTCACTCCATTCTTCCTCGTATATGGTGCCGAGGCTGTCATCCCAACAGACATCGAGTTCGACTCGCCTCGGATCACCATGTACACGGAGGAGGAGGCCAAGGAAGCAAGAGAAGACGGCGTCGACCTCCTAGAAGAAGGCCGGCTGTTAGCACTCAGCCGGTCCGCCATCTACCAGCAAGGGCTGCGCCGCTACTACAACCGCAAGGTCAAGCCAAGACCTTTCCAAGAGGGCGACCTTGTGGTCCGGCTGATCCAGCGAACAGCCGGCCAGCACAAGCTCTCGGCCCCTTGGGAAGGCCCCTTCGTCGTCAGCAAGGCACTCGGCAACGACTCCTACTACTTGATCGACGCGCAAAAACCAAGAGCACGCAAGAGAGACGACTCCGGCAAGGAGTCGGAGCGACCATGGAACGCAAACCTCCTGAGACGATTTTACAGTTGAAAGCAGTATGTATCATGCTACCCTTTTGTATTAAGTACAAACCAACAGGCCCCCCGAACAGTACTCGGGGACTGCCTTTGTTTATCTATGAATGACAAGTGTCATATCCATGAATGTATTATTACATTTGAATTCTTGTCTGGCACCGGGTTCGACTAGTCGGCCCGGGGACTGGCCGCCTTGAGCTATATTGAAAGTTCTACCTGAAGTCAGAAAAGTAGTGTGCCGGCTCCCGAGTCCCCTGTTGTTGAAAGTCGCAGCTCGAAGAACCGACTGTCCGACTAGCAAGAGGCAAGGCAGAAAGGATGCCCACACAAAAAATGGCTAAGGAACAACGAACCTAAATAGCAAAGAGACGGCCTCCAAACATGCCTGCCGGCTGTCCAAACAGCCGGCTGGCCGGCTTCCTAAACACTTAGCTTTAGTCCAGCAAAGCTAAAGTACTTCCCCCCCCCCCCCAATTGGCCAAGCACTCCTCCAGCTACAGATTGCAGAGCAACTGTTGGACTGCAGAGGCGGCAACCAAGGGAGGGCGGCAAAGGAAACAGCGGAAGGATAAAAAGCAAAGTACAAGGAAAGGCCAAATGCATGCATAAGTTATATATACATATAAAGCCCCCAACAGGCTGGCAACAGACATAAGTTCGAATACACCAAGTGGGTGGAATTGTGCAGACTTAACCAAACATTGTTCCAAAAGCAACAAGACAGGAAAACAAAAGACGGTGGACTAAGGCGCGGTACGGAGGCCGAGCTGGTCGGTGAAGGCGGCATCGCCGGCTGAAGGAGTGGCCGCCTAGCGGGTCTCGGCTTGATCACCACCAACGGTAGGCGATGCACTCGCGCGCGACGTGGTGCTGGAGGTGCGGTCAGGATGAGGCTGGCCGGCTGCTCCACCAGCCGGCTCGGCGTCTTCACCCTCCTCCTCCTCTTCTTCACCCTCGTCGCTGGAGTCGATCTCCTCCGCCAAGTCTTCACCGTCCGCCGGGTTCAGCCCGAACCACTCCTCCGGCTAGACGACGCCGTTGTCGTCTACTTCGGGGGCGAAGATGCTGGTGTCGGTGTAGTCGGCGATTGCCAAAGCCCGCCGGATGATAGCCGGCCGTGCCGGCTCCAGCTCTGTATCGGCTTGCTGCCGCTAGGTAGCCAGCTGATCCAGGCTCAGGCCGGGATACCAGGCCTTGATGAACTCCAGCGCCCGCCAGGCGCCGGAGCGAGCCGCCGAGGCCTTCCAAGCTTCGAAGCGGCCGACTGCCACCTCTAGCCAGTCGGCAGTCCGACTGGGGGTGCGAGGGACCACTTGGCCGGGCCAGAGGGCGGCCAAGACTTGCGCCCCGGCACGCTGAAGACGGCGGAGCAGTCGGTGAGCCGGCTGGATGCAGGCCTGGATCGCCAAGAGCTGCTCCTCCAGCGAACGGCCGGCGGTTGGCGAAATCTCGAACCCAGCCTGCCTCCGCGCCTGGCGGCGGGCCTCGATGGTCTGGTTGGCGGCGGTAGAATAGCCAGGGAAATATTCTGCGCGAGAAAGAAGAAGAAAAGAAGAAAAGAGCACCAAAGTCAGAAAACAAGCTAAAAGTGGCAGATGGCAAGAAAGGACGAAGAGGTAGGCGGCTTACCGTCAACCAGATCTTCGATCTGACCATAGCCAGAAATCAGAGTCTGCCTGGCCTCAGCCCAGCCAGCCGCCTCCGTCTCGTACTCGGCCTGGAGGGCGGCTTCACGGTCCTGCACTGCCTTCAGAGCCACCTTGTGGCCTTCCTCCTGGTCGGCCAACTTCTTGGCCAGGCGATCGCGTTCCTGCACCAAGGCGGAGAGCTCGGCGTCCTTGGCACGAAGGGCAGTCTGGGACTCCCCCAGCTGTGCCCTCAGACTGGCGTTGGCCGGTGCGAAGACGGCAGAAAAAGAAAGAACAGTAAGAGGAAGTCGTCAAGGAAGATCCGACCCGACTGCTCAGCAGTCGGCCCGAATCTCGGGGACTACACCCAGTGGGTGCGCTGACGCGCCCCCACATGAGATAAAGAACAAAGAACGTACCTCGGCTCTCAGTAAGGTCGGCGGTCTTCTGGGTCAGCTCCCGAGCCTGGGAGTTGAAGGCGGCCACACGAAGATTGTGGTAGTCCTGCAAGATAGACAGAAGATCGAAGTAAGAACAAGAATAGCAAAGAAAAATCCACTAAGAAGTTCCAAGCCGCCTGCTCAGCAGCCGACTCGGAACTCGGGGACTACACCCAGTGGGTGCGCTGACGCGCCCCCACGGAAGAAATCAAGATCAAGAAGAAATCAAGATCAAGAAGAAATCAAGATCAAGAAGAAGCAAGATGGGAAGGCTAACCCGGATGGCCGCCCGCGTCGCGAGGAACTCGTCGGTGAACTGCCTCAGCGCCGCAGCTTGGCCCTGGAGCCGGGCCCGGACGTCCTGCGCAGCCACGTTCATCACGGCCGTCCCTCCGCCTGGCATCCACCCCGAGGTAGCGCTGGCCGCCTCCGCATCCTGGGCCGACGAGCTGGAGCCCACGGCCGGCTGCGGCTCCGACGCGGCCTTCTGTGGCTCCGACGCAGCCTTCCCCGCACGCCGGCTCGGCGGCATCCGGACCGCCATCTCAGTCCTCGCGGCCGGCTCGCCCCCCGCCGACTATGCAGGCGGCTGATCAGGCCGGCCGCCTTGAGCCGCCCCAGTGGGCGGGGTCGGTACCGGCGCCCTGTCCAGGATGATGACGTCGTCGTCTCTCCCCAGCCCCGGCTGGTCGCCGCTGGCTCCCTCTGGCGAGGGCTCCATGTCTCTAGGCGCCATGACGCGCAGCGGGGTGACCATCAAAACCTCCTCCGCGGCTGCAGCCTCCGCTTGGGCCCTGGCAGCGGCGTCAGCGAGCACTTTCGCCGCCTCCTCCTCCAGCGCCGCCTGAGCGGCGGCCGCCTTCCGTGTCTCCGCCTCTCGCGCCTCCCGTTCCGCCCGCGCCTCCCGCGCGTTCCGTTCTGTCGCCTCCTGAAGGTCGGCACGGGGGTCCACGCGCCGAGTGGTGCTCCCAGACCCCCTCGGCGACTCGGCGACGGAGGCGGCAGCCGCCTGCTCAAGCGACAACAGAGCTCTGATCGTTTGGAGAAAAAGACAAGGGTTCAGGAACCACCAGAGAAAAGAAAGAAAAAGAGTATACAAAGAAAAATTCGAACTTACGCCGACACGGTCTGCGGTTGCTTCACCGTCTTGCGGAAGCGAGCCGCCTTCGCGGCCACCTCCTCCCGCCTGGTTGCTGCCGCCCCGCCCCTGGGTTTCTTCGTCCGACTGCCGAACAAACCCTGGGCGGCGCGACGCTTCTGCCCTCCGCCCCGAGCAGGCGGTGCAGCGGAGGAACCCGCGCCGCGTCCAGATGCCGGCTGGCGGCGCGGGGCGACTTCGGCCTCATCGTCGTCAGGCCAGTCGTCGAAGGTGACTCCGAGCCCGGAGCCGCCTGCTTCGCCGCCGGCTTGGACACCACCTGGCTCGATGTTGTCGTCCATGCCGGCCGCCCCCAAGTCGGGGTCCTCTAGATCGTGTTCCGTCCGGTCGGGGACGAATCGACGCTCCGTGTCTGACCCGCCGGCCGGCCGAAGAAGAGGGCTCTGTCGAAAAGCAAGCCGGCTAAGTCAGAGTCGGCCAAGAGGAACTCGGCAACAAAGTTAAGAGAAAAAGAAGGAACAAGGAGAGCATACCGTGGGCGGTGGATTGGCTCGGCTGTATGGCTCCTTGCCGAACTGCCACTCTTCGGAGAATTTGCAGTTCACGAGGTAGTTCACCATATAGGCGACCTCCGCGTGCGGCATGTCCTTGGTGCACATCTGGCTCGGATCGAGCTGGCCGCTCATCTGACAGATCAGATGAGGATGGCTCTGGAGCGGAAGAACCCGGCGCGTGACGAAGGCGGCCAGAAGGTCGGGCCCCGTCAGGCCCTCCGACTGGGTCATCTCCCGCACTCGGGTGACGGCTGCGGACCCAGCCGGCGTCAGAGTCACGGCCCGGAAGGACCACTGGGGCCGCCTGCCCGCCGGCGGGCCGGCTACGTAAGCCGGCAGGTTGATGTAGTAGCCCCGCGGGGCGATGTTCCGCACATAGAAGTACGATTTTTTCCACTTCTTCACCGATTGGATCAGCGTGATGACGGGGAAGGGGTTGTCGGCGACCGACCTCCGCGACGCGATGAAGGCGCCAGTCTGAGCCGGCACGCCTTGCATGCGCGTGCCCAGCTTGGACTGGAAGAACTCCCCCAGAGCTCGAAGGTGGGGAGGACGCCGAGGTAGCCCTCGCACAGGGTGACGAAGGGCGACAGCAGCACCACCGCGTTTGGGGTGAGGTGGTGCGGCTGGAGCTGGTAGAAGTCGAGCCAGGAGCGGAAGAAGGCGCTCACTGGCAGGCCGATGCCGCGCAAGAAGTGCGAGCGGAAGACCACCCGCTCGCCCTCCCGCGGCTCCGGCGTAATTTCCTTCGCCGGCGCGAGACGGACCTCCACCTTGTCCGCGCTGGGCAGCCGCCGCATATTGCGGAGGAACTCGACGTGATCCTCGTGGACGTTGGAGCCGTCCCAATCCCCGCCATACTGCTCCGTCGCGGGAGGCATGGCGAAAACGAACGCGGCGGCAGAGGAATGTATGGTGGAAGAGCGCGGCGGCGAGGCGCTAATGCAAGAAATGGCGAGCGAAGAAGATGGTGAAAATAGGAGGAGCGTGCGAGGGCCTGCCGCCCTCCACCTCCCCCTACTTATAGCTTCGCGAGGCAAGGCCGGGGAGGCCGAACGTGGGGGGAGTCGTGGGATTAACTGCACCCACTCCCCCCACGCCTCGCGATTATTGCGCATAAAGGCGAGCCGAAACTGCCGCAATGAGACGTGCGGGCGGTTTCGGGATGCAGACAATCCGCGCCTAGGCCCGGGCGCGGACGTGGCGGGCCCCCGCCCTGCGGCGACGTCCCGTCGCGCGCATGGGCTGGCAGGCTTTCCGGCCAAGAGGGGCCACGTGGTTCGCAGACGGCCAGTTGCCGGCCCGCGGCCCGGTGCACGCACTGGCGAGCTCCCGCCCTCCGACTCCGGAAGTTTTCGACCAAGGCGGCACGCCTAACCAAAGTCGGCTCCCAGCTGCCGGCTTGCTAAGATGGGAAGCTGATCGAGCTTCTCAACTCCTACTCAACCTCGAAGCCCAATCACCTTCGGGGACTACTGTTGGAGTAAATGGCCACGGGTAGCCTAACCGACTACCCCTGGTTCTTCAGAAAAATTAACAGGCCTTTGGGCCTCCAAGCGCTCCAAGCATTGGACCCCCTTCCCTGGCCGGCTACCTCTGAAGCCGACTCACGGAAGGCGGCCCAGCCTCGAGCAACCTCCCTCCCAAAGACAATCGCGGGGCGGCCGACTCCAGGAAGCCGGCCTCGAAGAGCGCCGACTCCAATAAGCCGGCCGAGACCACAACCACCAAAGCTACACCCACATAACGGTGACAAGACGGGGTGTGGCCAAAGTGCGGCCCACTACCCCCGAAGCCCGAGGCGGGCATGGCTACAGGAGGCCGTACGGGACGGCCGTCTCCCGTTCGGCTCGGCACTGTAGCCATGCTAGCCTCAACGTCATCCACGACAGACTCCCGTACGGCCCACGGGCGGCGGGCCCCTTCAGCCAGAGAGAGGTGTGAAGGCGGCCCGGCCTCCCCCAGTCGGCCAGGGGCGTAGCCGGCCCCCAGAAGCCGGCTACCCCCTCCCTCGAAGCATGCGCCACATTAAGGAGACAAGACGAGGTAAGGCTACAGTGAGAGCCCCCGAGGCGGCCCACTGTAGCCACGCTTACCTCAACAAAGCCCTCATCATCAGGGGCGAGGCTACAGTAAGCAGCTACCGACAAGACCCTAGGCGGTGGGGCCGGCCTGTCGACCAAGAGGCCGGCAGCCGGCGGGACCCACCAGTCGGCGGGACCCAACAGCCGGCAGAGAAGCCGGCGAGCGTAGACACTGACGGCTGGGACCAGTGCCCAGCCGAATTACAATTGTACCCCCAGGGGGTAGGCCTATATAAACCCCCCAGAGCACCCATGCAAGGGGTTGGCTTCTAAGCATAGCACACACACCATAGATAGAGAGAAGTGAGAGCTAGCCTTGCTCTTCTCCTCCCTTGAACCCAACAGCTCTAGGAGCGATTGTAGCTACCTTTACTGATCTAGTGATCATGCGGAGACCCCGCAGAGCAGGACTAGGGGTGTTATCTCCTCGGAGAGCCCCGAACCTGGGTAAGATCCGCCGGCGTGCATGTCTACGCCTCATCCCGTTTCCAGGCACCGGCGACGTCTTATTGGCTCCCACAATGATAAGCCACCCGTTGGCATATGTCGCACCAACCACCCGACACCGGGGCGGCGGCTCAAAGGAATAACCCGCCAGGCAAGTCAAACCCGGACCAGATCAATGCCGTTTAGGCCATTCCCTAGAAGAGCGTTGACCTTGCTTATGGTGGGGGCAAGTGTTTGACGTTCAGCCGGAGATAGTTTATCTGGCAAAGGGTGAGTTGACTCCAGGCGTAGGGCGCGAAAGCCGGGCAGAGGGTTCTCATTAGCCGGAGAAGTGTCTTGACAATAGAACCATGTCTGGTTCCAATCTTTAGGGTGACTCGGCGATTCGGCATACGGGAAGAGACAGTCTCTCCGTCGCTGGATTGAGATTCCTCCAAGCTCCATGTTGGGCCCATTGGCACGTTCGTTTTGACGGTTCAAATAAAATAACTCTCTAAAGAGTAGCAAGTTGGGTTCTTCTCCAAGGT
The DNA here is from genome assembly GCF_002575655.3 of Aegilops tauschii subsp. strangulata. Lineage (NCBI taxonomy): Eukaryota > Viridiplantae > Streptophyta > Magnoliopsida > Poales > Poaceae > Aegilops > Aegilops tauschii. The sequence continues at coordinate 232,744,512 of NC_053035.3, read as the reverse complement.
ACACTTCACAGAACACTTGAAAATTGCAGATATTTGACACGGAATTGGGTCCGATGTCTTGAGGTCGCAGGTCAAAAAAGTGCAAGACGTCTCTGAAATTTTTTGAGCCGGGTGGAGAAAAGCCCCGGTTCATGTGATCAGTAAAGACGATAACTTCCCCTTCCTTGGGTTGAGGTTTCTCTTCTGTCGGATCAGGAGCACGATAGGACATGACTTCCTTCTTCGGCAGATAACCAGTCTTCACAAACTCATTAAAGGTGTTATCTGTGACGATGGATCTAACCCAGTTGCATGTAACGGGTGCTTTGGGAGCCTTGGGCGGCATTATGGAGATGGAAGCCTATGACAAAATAAAAATTTCCGGCTCAAATTTAAGCCGGAGAAAATATTTCAATTCATATTCAAGATGGCGGCTTACGAAGGGGCCTAATGACATATGGCTAACTATATCAGATTATTCAAGCCGCTATGGGCATCATAAGCAGTTAAGTTATTTAAACCACCATGAGTGGTCGGAATTATTGATTGAGCATTGCTTTTTGATTAAGCTGGCAATAAGAGTCGCCATGGCTAAGGGGACATAACAGATACAGTTTTTGCCTAAGTGTCGCACAAACAAGTGTCGCAGGTTGCAGCTGTTATTTTGGATCAAACGGTCGTTCAGAAAAGAAAATATTCTAGACCTAAAAACTGGTACAGATGAGTTCGTGAGTTCTAATAAGGCCTTTGTACAAAGAAAAGGGATCTGCTAGTGTCAAAAATGGACATAAAACGATTACCGCAGGAGTATATGTTGCCTTTTAAATCAGAAGAGGCCGCGGTGGAGGAACTCTGAAGAAACTATGATGAACAACAAAAACACAGAGGAACTTGCAAACCCTAAATGCGGATCTGGGGTACGGGATGGCAAGAACTTACAGCTGCAGATCTACTGCGGAGGGTCGCCGCCGTTCTCTAATCGATTTAGGTTGATGCAGCGGCCAGGATTGACCAAGAGGAGGTGCTCTGTGGCGGCGGTGGCGGCGGAGCTCGAAGTGGTAGTGGAGTAGCGAGAGGAAGAAGACGACGAAAGGGGGAGAATGAAGAAAGACCGAAGGTCGTGCCTATTTATAAAGGAGGATTGATAAAGCGGGCGCGAAAAACGAGGAGGCCAAACATGGTTATCCAGCTACTCAGACGCCTCGATTTTCGGGATGATCATTAAGATAAGGATCCATTGGGATATGACGGAATAAAATATGAATTTAATAGAAGATGACGTCATGGCGGGTTATCATGAATCCAGAAGATGACGTCATGGCGGGTTATAACTTTTGTACAGACAGAAGACGGAAGGCTTTTTCTTAAAGTATTGAAGATTGACATGAACCAGTTCAAATCAATCTGGGGCCTAATGTTGGGGATATAACTACTAGTGTAACCCGCCCAGGAGGGGCCGGGTTACGCTATGACGATTTATCATATGAAGCCCAATATCAAGCTTGAAGATGGCGGTTCAGTTGAGGGCCCAGAGCCCGCAGGTGACTTAAGGCACATAGAGATAAATCGCCATAATGGCATGACTTGTATTGGAAGGCAAGATTAACTAGTCACCGAGCCGGAAACTGTTTATGAGCCGGCCGGGACTCTGTAGGCCCCGGGGCGTCAACCCGTGTATATAAAGGGACGACCCGCCAGCGGCTTAGGGCAAGTAACATCAGATCGAGAGCCGGGCATAGAGGATTCGCTCCCTGGTCATCGAAACCCTAGTAATTCCACCTCAACTGGATTAGGCTTTTACCTTCACCGCAAGGGGCCGAACCAGTACAAACCCTCGTGTCCTTTGTCCCGTTTTAACCCCTTTAAGCTTCCTAGTTGCGATGGCTCCATGACTAAGTCCTTTCACGAGGACATCTCCCGTGACAATTCCACGACACCCATGCTCTTCAGGGTACTCATCTTGTATCGCGCCGACTGGCCGAACCACCGGCTGCTGAGGAGGAGGAGGCGGCGGGCCGGCAGGCGGAGGGGGCTGGAGTCCATCACCCTTGGCGATCATGGTGAGCCAGTGGCACTTCCGAGTGGTGTGGTTGGACGGCTTCGCGCCGCTGTGGAACTTGCAGGGTGCATCAAGAATCTTCTCGTATGAGAAGGCGGGCAACCAGTTGGGCTTGCCGCCCTTCTGGCGCTTGGGGGGAGGCTGCCCTTCCGACCGCTGATCTTCGACTGTTGCCACCTGCCGGCTCGTGGAAGCCGACTGCATGGCCTTGCGCTTGTTGTCGTTTGGTTGCTGTCGCCGACTGGTGTCACCAGCCGGGGTCCGAGGAGCTTGAGGTGCCACCTTGACCGACGCGTTAACTTGGATCTCCGCCTTCATGGAGGAGTCGGCCGTGGCGTACTTGTCTGCTATGATCAGCAGTTCATCGAGGGTTGCCGGCTCGTCGCAGAGGAGCTTGTGTTTGAGGAGGGTGCCCTCTTGGCACCCGGCAGTGAAGTACTCGATGGCCTGCACCTCGTGCACGCCCTCGCAAGAGTTGCGCAGCTCGGCCCAGTGCGTGAGGTAGTCGCGAGTCGACTCGTTGGGGCCTTGGACGCACAAGGAGAGCTGGCGGGGCTTGGGCGGCCGCTTGTACGTGCTGGTGAAGTTGCGGATGAATGCTTCAATGAAATCAACCCAGCCATTGATGCTGCGGGGCTTCAGCCAGTTCAGCCATGTCCGGGCCGTGCCCTGGAGCATGAGCGGAATGTACTTCACGGCAAAGCGCTTGTTGCCATTCGCGATGCTAACGGCTGTGGAGTAGTCGACCAGCCAGTCCTTCGGCTTCACGGAGCTGGTGTACTTGGGTTTATCTCTCGGGAGCGTGAACCCTTTGGGGAAAGGTTCGTCTCGGATGCGGGGGCCGAAGCACGGCGGACCCAGCTCATCTTCTTCTTCTAGCGCCAGGGATCGATTGAGGCGATCGATCCGGTGGCGGGCATCGTTTTCTCCGATTCCTTCTCGGCGGCCAAGGCGGTCGCCGAGTGACGGGTGATCAACAGACGGCGGGGAAATGCGCCTCTCCCTGCGGGGAGAAGGAGGCGGACAGTCATCTCGTCGCGGCACTGCTCTTGGGCAGCCGTCTTGGTCACGCTCGATGGTGATGCGAGTCCGGCTGCGGCTAGCAGCTGGTTCCTTGTCTCTTCTATCACGGGCGCCACCAGTCGGCGTCTGGGATGTCGCGCCTTGGTCTCGGCGAGGAGGCGGGTCGTTGTTTCGCCGGTTGGTCGCTTCAGTCCGGCACCCGACCTCTTGCTGCTCAGCAGCCGCGTCGAGGAGCTGCTGGACTCGCTCCGTCATGTGGCGACGCTCGTCGCCTTCGAGCTTGTCCAGCTCATCTACTGCCGCCTGGGCAGCTCGTATGTTCTCCGCAGGCGTGGCGTAGACGGGACGATCAGTCCCGAACATGCTGGCGATGGTCGCGCCACGCTGTCGGATCTGGCCAATGCGGCTAGGCCCACCAGGAGCCGGCGTGCCACCAACAGCATGGTCCATCTCACGCTGGTAAGCCTCCGAGAGGCGTCTCATGCTGGCCATCCGGTTGGCGGTCTCGACAAGCTGGACGCGGCGTGCCTCCAACGTCTCGGCGTCGGCGCCTTCCGGGATGGGCGCAGTCAGGTCTTGCATCGCCGCTTGCAACGGATCTTGGCCACCTCCGCCAGAGTGCTCGCTGTGGCTGATGACGAGCACTTCCGTGACGGTGCTGCCGCCGCTGTCTGCGCGAGGAAGCGGCTCGTCATAGACCACCACGTTGGTGGGGAACGCGTCAAGCGATGCCGTGTCGGAGTCGACAAGCATCGGGTCGGTGGAGCCAACCGACTCCAAGTCCACAGCAGGCTCGCTCGCGACGTGGAGCTGATCGAGGAGGCTCACGAGGCGGCTCTCGTGGCCATCGGTGCTCGCATCAGACGCGGGCTCGTTGGAGAGGCGAATCTCGCCGACAAGATCGGCGAGGCAGCTTATCGCGCAGGCGACCTCCGCGCCGTGCAGCGCGTCGGCGCAGGCGCCGTCTGGCGTGCCGGGCTGGCTGCGCTCGCCGGGAAGGAACAGGGTTCCCGTCCAGAACAGGTCTCCGGGAGACGGTGCACCTCGCCCCACGGTGGGCGCCAAATGTCGGGGGTTGGGTGCGACATATGCCAATGGATGGCTTATCATGGTGGGAGCGAGTAGAACGTCGCCGGTGCCTGGAAGCGGGATGAGGCGTAGACACGTACGCCGGCGCACTTTACCCAGGTTTGGGGCTCTCCTAGGAGATAACACCCCTAGTCCTGCTCTGCGGGGTCTCCGCATGATCACTAAGGCACTAGTGAGTACAAATGGTGCTCCTCGAGCTGTATGCTAGAGGTGGAAGAAGGCAAGGCTTGCTCTCTTCTCCCCCTAGGTGTGAGTCTAATTCTAACAGGTTTCAACCCTTTGCATGGGTGCCCTGGGGGGTTTATATAGGCCTACCCCCCCCCATGGGTACAATGGTAATCTGGCCGGGTGTAGGACCTGGCTGTCAGTCTCTCTGATCGCCGGCTTCTCCGCCGACTGCTGGCGCCCGCCGCCTGGTGGGCCCCGCCGATTGGTCCGGTACAGAGCCGACAGGCCGCCCCCGCCGCTTGCGGGTCTTGCCGGCTGCGGATTACTATAGCCGTAACGATAATGACGCTTGCTTGGTCAAGGGAGTGTGGCTACAGTCCCGCCACCTGGCGGTAGATCACTGTAGCCACTCCGCGTCTTATCTGGTTGATGGCGTATGGGCCCCGAGGAAGGGGCGGGCCGACTGCTGGGGGCCGGCTTCCCTCGGGTCCAACTGGTGAGGCTCTCACCGTCTTCCGGGCTCTCGCTGATCGGTGGGGCCCGCCGTCTTCGGGCCGTACCGACAGACGGTCGTGGGAGCAAGGCTTCACCTGATAGGAGTGATGTCAGAGGCGGAGCGGCAATAGTGTCGCGCCGGGCGGATATCTCCGCCTGTACTGAGCACTGTGGCCACACCCGGCCCTGGATACGGGGGTGATGGGCTACACTGTGGCCTCACCCTGTCTTGTCTTCTTAATGGGGGCACAGACTTTGAGGGCGCCATAGGCCGACTGCTCGGAGCCGGCCTCTATAGAGGCCGCCTGCTAGGAGTCGGCCCGTCTTGGAGCCGTCTTCCTAAGCATGGCCGTCTTCCAGCAGTCGGCCGTTCTGCCAGCCGGCCACCAGAAGGCGGCGCTTCATCTTGACGTCTTGAGGGGCGCAGCCGGCCCCGATGCCTTGAAAGGTTCTGGGGCTCGGGTTAGGCTACCCGTGGCCCATTACTCTGACAAAATACAAATTTGTTTGAATTAAAAAAATTTAAAACTTTCAAAAATATGTTTAAGTTGTTTATCTGGATAGAGGGGATCATAACGAAGAAGTGAGCGTTGGTTTCATAAAAAACGGAGCTCCGTTTCAAAAGTTACGATCGAACGAAGGTTTGAACTAGATTTGAAGTTGACTAAATTTGATTTGTTCAAGAGTTACGGATAAAAAGTTGGAGGGTTTTGAAGTGCAGGGACTGTTCTGACAATTCCAGGGGCTAATCTGCAAAGATAATTATCATAGATAGGTCCTTGCCATGTGGCGCAAAACTACAGGCTGAAAACCGTTCGCTGCGAGGCTAATCGAGCGAACGTCCGCTACTTAGCGCATACCGGTTCGAAAATAAAAAAACTACTGGATCTAATCGCAGCCCTAGATCTAGGATCGGACGGACGAGAGGGAACGCCGGCTTACCGCGGTGGTGGGTGTCGACATCGCCGGAGAAGGAGATGGCAGCAGCGTCGCGGTTGTCGGGGTGGGCTCTCCAGTGGTTCTCAAGCTCAGGCGAAACCACGGGGAGGCGCGGCGCGATGAGGGGACTCCGATGGTGATGGCGGCGTCGGGCGTAGGCGGCGGTGGAGCGCGGGGCAACGGCGGCAGATCTCAGCGGAGCTCGCAACTCCGGCGAGGTTTTATGCGGCATAGAGGTGGTGGTGGCTGCGGTTTGAGGAGGAAAACGGGGCCGGGGCCGAGGGTTTATAAAGGAGGCGAGGCGTGGGTGAGGGGCAAGGCGATGAGGAGAGCCCAGGGCAGACTCGGCATCGGCCGGCGTCGGCGTACAGGGGCAGGACTCCTGCTGCCTTGCGGGAGGAGGAAGAAGACGCGGGGCCCGCCTGTCGGCGTCCGCGGGAGAGGGAGGGAACGGGCGACCGGGGCGGAGGCGGTTCGCACGAGGGAGAGAGGCCATGGGCCGTTTCGGCTTGCTGGGCCGTGGGGCGGAGAGGGAGAGAGAGTAGGGCTGGGCTTCGGCCTGGCATTGTTCGAAGTTTTTTTAGAAAAACAAACACAACAGAAATATAATAAAACCAAATAAAACAAAATGCAACCTAGGCATATTATATACCAAAATTTTCAGAAAAAGATTTTCTACAACATGGACATTTTTCTAACATAAAATAAAATACACGAAAATTCAAATAAATCAAACAGTGCTACTGCTCTAATAAAATCCAATAAAAATCATTTTAAATATACCAAAATGATTTCAAATTTATTTCTCTCCAATTTTCTGTTGTAGGGAATCACTTTACCCTAATTTCTGTATATTTTATTTTTGGAGAAAAATAATTTGAATAAAAACCAAATAACCCCAAATTGAATATAATTTGAAAAGGGACTTTCAATTTGGTTCTTTTAAAACTTCCAACTCATATTTCATATAATTTGAAGAAGTCATTTTATCTTCTCTCATGAAAATCATTGAGTTGCTTAAAGTTTCTGAATTGGAAAAATAATTTCCAAATAAAATTCAAATCTTTTCAAAACCCTTTTCATTTAATTTAAATGGAAGAAGTCATGTTATCTTCTCTCCAAGGTTTTGTATTTGAAAAGAATTTGAATTCACGGAGATCACAAATGCAAAAATGAAAGTTTGGGAAAGTCCTTTTATTCCCTCTCATTTAACTTTCAATTTTTTTTGAATTTCACTCAATTTCACACAATCAATTAAACAATCAAACAAGAGTCCACCATACCCACCGAAGGATTGAATATAACATTTGGGATGTTACACTTATTTTCAAGAGTCCACCATACCCACCGAAGGATTGAATAAGATCCTTCAAGTAAGGTGTCATCGGTGCAATAAGGCAATAAAAATTCCTTCTAAAAGTGTTAGATCATTTAGTGTAAGATAAAATTGAGCGTTGTACGAACTTGTGATGGCAAAGAATAAAAGCGACAGACTGCATAATAAAGGTTGCTATCATAAGGGGCAATATAACGTGACGTTCTTTTGCTCTAAGGGGTTGAGCATACAAACAAATAAGCACATGGCAACCTCTGCTTCCCTCTGCGAAGGGCCTATCTTTTACTTTTATGTATTTACTTTCATGCAAGAGTCAAAAAATTTCTCTCTATTCCTTTTTGTTTTTCTCCTTTGGCAAGCATCATGTGGTGAGGAAAGATCTAGGCACATATATCCAGTTGGATAAGGGTAGCATGAATTATAAGCCCCTACCTTTCTATGTGTCCGGTTGAAACATTTTGCCCATGTGTATGCGGTGAGCGTTAGCAATCATAGAAGACTATATGATGGTTGAGTATGTGGAGCTCTTACTTAGACTCTGTTGAATAAGTTGAATTACAATTGCTTGGTGACTGAGAACATAGGTTGTTGAGTTTCAAAAGAATTCATTGTTTGAACCTTAACATGTGAATTGGTTGGTACTATAACATGAGAAGTTTTATAAGAAAGAATTGTTGTTATGATGCTAGGAAAAGTGATTGAAATTTTTATTGATCAAACTTGTGCACCTTGCTAGCATTCACACTTCATAAATTATTTCTTTTATCATTTACCTACTCGAGGACGAGTAGGAATTAAGCTTGGGGATGCTGATATGTCTCCAACGTATCTATAATTTATGACGTATTCATGCTATTTTATTATCATTCTTGGATGTTTTACAATCATTTTATAGCAAATTTATATCAATTTTTGGGACTAACCTATTGACCTAGTGTGCCCAGTGCCAGTTGTTTTTTGCTTGTTTTTTACATCGCAGGAAATCAATATCAAACGGAGTCCAAACACCGCGAAACTTTTTGTGGATTTTTTATGGACCAAAAGACTCCCGATGGGCCAGAGCAGCACCTGGGGGGTGCCCCGAGGGGGGCACAACCCACCAGGGCGCGCCTGGGGGCCCAGGCGCGCCCAGGTGGGTTGTGCCCACCTCGGTGGCCTCCCGCACCCCCTCTTCGCCCTATAAATTCTCAAATATTCCAAAAACCCTCGGGGTTAACCTAGATAAGAAGTTCTGCCGGCGCAAGGCTCTGTAGACACCGAAAACCAATCTAGACCCCGTTCTGGCACCCTGTCGGAGGGGGGAATCATTCCGGTGGCCATCTTCATCATCCCGGCGGCCACCACGATGAGGAGGGAGTAGTCCACCCTCGGGGCCGAGGGTTTGTACCAGTAGCTATGTGTTTAATCTCTCTCTCTCTCTCTCTCTCTCTCTCTCTCGTGTTCTTGAGATGTCACGATCTTGATGTATCGCGGACTTTGTTAATATAGTCGGATCATATGGTGTTTTCCCCTATCTATCTTGTTGTGATGAATTGAGTTTTTCCCTTTGAGATTTCGTTGTTATCGGATTGAATACTTCTATGTATTTGAGAGCACTTGATATATGTCTTGCATATGAATACTCGTGGTGACAATGGGGTATCGTATTGATTCACTTGATATATGTTCTGGCACTCAAATCGCGGATTCCCGAGGTGACATTGGGGTAATCTACGCATAGGGGTTGATGCACGTTCTTGTCTTTGTTTCTATGGTAGAAATCTTGGGGCACTCTTTGAGGTTCCTTGTGTTGGATTGAGTATTATGAATCTGAAGTTGTTTCGTGTTATTTTAGTATGAACTCTTGGATAGATCGATCGGAAAGAATAGCTTTGAGGTGGTTTCGTACCCTACAAACGATTTCTTCTTATGTTCTCCGCTAGATAGGAATTTTGGATTGATTCTTCATCGCATTTTGAGGGGTGGTTATATGATCCAATTATATTAGCACTGTTGAGAGATTGCACTAGCGAAAGTACGGACCCTAGGGCTCATTTTCAAGCATTGCAATACCGTTTTTGTGCCCGTTCACTATTTGCTACCTTGCTGTTTTTATTTATTCAGATTATAAAAATATATTTCTACCATCAATATTACACTTTTATCACCATCTCTTCGCCGAACTAGTGCACCTATACAATTTGCCATTGTATTGGGTGTGTTGGGGACACAAGAGATTTCTTGCATTTGGTTGCAGGGTTGTTTGAGAGAGACCATCTTCATCCTACACCTCCCACGGATTGATAAACCTTAGGTCATCCACTTGAGGGTAATTTGCTACTGTCCTACAAAACTCTGCGCTTGGAGGACCAACACGAGTCTACAAGAATAAAGTTGCGTAGTAGACATCAAATGATCACAAGGCCTCCCAAGGAGCAGCCCCCCGAGGCTGCCTCCGGAGGAGCGGACATCTCTAGGCAAGAACCACACCTCGCAAGGCGCGTGACAACGTGGGCCGTGACGACCAATGCTAGGAAGGCGCCAGTGGGCGTAGAGGAGGACAGTTTCCTCTTTGGTGCTAAGGAGGCAATGACGTATGCGGGTTCCCAAGGAATCCCCCAAAGGTTTCCATTCCAATGCTACAAGAAGAAGACCGCTGGCTTGGCGGGATGGAGGTCATCTTCGAGCCCACCACCGCGTCACGACCAGAAGCTTTGCAGGCGAAGGCCACATTTAGTCAGGATAGGATGTACTCCTGCCCCTTCGAATTGGCCGCTGTGGTATCCCTTCCTGCCTAAGCTATCAGGGAAGAGGGCCAAGGCCACTATAAATATAGGTTAGTCTCCACCAGAGAGAGAGATCGGATGGAACAACCGCAGAGTGACCCTTGAGCTCTCTCGAGGCATCCTACACTTGTACTAGTTCATACACATCCTCCTCGCAAGGCAATCCACCATAAAGCAGGAGTAGGGTTTTACACCGCAAGGTGGCCCGAACCTGGGTAAATAACCGTGTTCATCTCCTTTCCTCCTCATGCGAGCTCGGCAAGGCATCACCACGAGGTTGCAAGTGGCAAGTATTGGCTAGGCGAGGTTCTTCGTGCGCACCCCAGAGTTCAAACCTTCTTCGGTTCCGCGGAGCCCCGATTCCGACATGCTTTGCGACAGTATCGGTATCACCTTAGAAAAACTCACTTTGAAGGCAAGGCTAACAATGAAATTCCCTAAACATCTCCCGTGGAATATATTACGGATGAAGACTGGACAACCCTTGTTAAATACTAGTCTGATCCAAAGTATCAGGTAGGGTATATGTATTTGATCAGATCACATATTGAACTTGTATTTACTATGTGCCTTACAAGTCTATCTTCTTCTAGGATAACCATCTGAAGAACAAGACCAACCATTCTAAAGTGAAATTCCAACAGACAACAAGATCTCATAGCTATATTGCACACTGCGAGGCTCTTGTAAATAGCTGCTAGTTCCTCCTTTTTTCCGTGCCATATTATAGTATCTATATTGACTTGTTCCAAATACAGAGGAAAGCCCGTGCGGACCAAAAAGAACCTGAACTGAATACAGTGCAAATCTTCAAGGATTGCCACACCAGCAAGATGAAGGGCATGAGCGCACCAGTTCAAGCCGTTGTTGTAAATCCTTAGTCCTCATGCCTTTGAACTGCTTGTTACTATGACGTGTTCATTTAACTGCTTGGTTTGCAACCAGTGTCAGTTACTCTGTTCACTTTTATACACAGTTGTCTTAATGTATCATTTCACCTTACACGGTTTAAAAGAGAGGAAGGATATTCTTTTGGTCTTGATCTATAATCTAGTTGTGATGTTCACGTGCCCACACAATGATACAATAGCCTATTTGTTTGATATCTGTTTGCCCGTGATATGAATGATGTCATACTATGTTCATCCTACTTTAAACCATGTCTCTTTATCCTTAGATGTCAATGTATGTGAGGAAATAGACAATACAGTAGGCATGCTGCATGGACATATGTTTCGAAAGTGATTTTATTATGTAGTTGGCACTACAATAAATGCTAATGTATTACAGTAGTTCACCAAAATAAGTTATGTATAAACGTGAAACCTATTTTGTTTGTTTTTGTCTCATTAGTAACATATCTGATACACTAATCTATAAATTCAAACTTTCAGCAAGCTATGGAACAAATGACTGAACAGCCACAACCACCTGAAGGTAACGAAGCTACCAGAGGCACAATGTCGCCTCTTGCTGCAGTGCGTCAGTATCTCTCCACTAACAGTGCAAAAAGCACCTTCCTGCGTAATTCTGGGTTGGTTGTCAAGGTAACCTCGTCCAAATCGCCTACTGAACAAAATCTTCCGGCTAGACAGAGTGATATATTTGTTCTCCAGACACAAGGCCAGTCCCTAATGGGGGTCATTTCTGAAACAAGAATAGTGGTTGACAAATGTCGTCAAGATATGAATGGTTTTGAAACCAGAATATCACACATTTGCTTCATTTTTCAAGAGCAATGGCAGTAAAAAGGGGAAGGTCATGTTGCTCCATCAGATTCTGCAGTCTGAAACATTAGCACTCAGGTCAAATGATATGTGCTTCTATACATCTGATGGTGCATTTGTCGGCAAGGACTGTAAACTTTTATGCCAACAAGCCTTTTGTTGTATGGCTGTAATTTATTTTGTTGTGATACAACATTTATCGTGCTGCCAAAGACCGTAGAAATTACGATGCTATTTTCGTATAGTGTAAGTTTATCTTAGTAATTTATTCGGCATCATCGATCTCCTTTGGGCCAAAAGCATCGAGTAAGAAGTGGCCATGGGCCGCAATGATGATAAATCTACAACGGGTTGTTATAGGCTGATTTGACACTATTCCTACGGGCCTTAACTGCGAATGGGTCGTCTGCAAGGAGGCCGTTAATGGGCCAACCCGCTAATTTTGACTGGATCAGCCCTTTTAACTTAAATGGGCCGCTGTTGGGCCCTGCAACATGTCAATGTATCATAGGCGCCTCCTGTCCATTGGGCGGTTGACATCTGTCCCAACGCGGAGCTGACACGTGGTTGCTACGACCAATGAGAATTTTACACATGGAAAATTTCCCATTGGTCCGGGCTGTTAACAGGTTATCAGATCCAAACCGGAACCCGATAGCTTAACAGCGACCCATTACAGTGGATGCCACGTGTCGGTTATTCTTGACGAAAGCACTTCCATGACGCGCCATTTATCGTCATGGAAGTGGACACTTCCATGATGATAATTTTGGTATTGTCATGGAACATGTCTACGACAGCACAAGTATGACTATTTTGATTCTGTCATGAAATCGTCATGGATGTACATGCATGACAGAAAACATGACCTACTGTGACAAACACGTATCATCATGGAAGTGTTTTTTTTGTAGTGGCATAATGAGTTGTCAGACAACAATGTGTGAATCTTTTTTGTTTGAAGTGGTTCCCAAAGCAGTTTACTCAAGGTTTCCTTGGAAAGTACATGATTGGTGGACAAGCAATGAAGGTTAAAGTATTTCATAGAGACTACAATCAGCATCGAGAAGTCCTAATGAAGACAGTGAAGGATGGGCGGGCAACCATCATAAGGGGTTGGCCTAGAGTCGTGCGCGCATTACGCATGGAGGAGAGCAGGCATTCCGCTTCACCTTCTCCAGCAACCAGAATGTCTTTCGCCTCTCTCTTTATAGTCTTTAGTACAATTGTGGTTCATCATTCTTTACTTGGTGCTTCTATAGTTCTTTAATATATGTACATGTGCATCGAATTATGCATTCGTGCTTGAACCTATATTTGTAATAAACATGCTTGGATATGAAATAAGTGATTGCCTACTTTAAAATTCCAAATCTATGATTTTTAAATGCGGGGATTAAATTAGGGATTACACTGCACACGGTTTACGAAAGCAAAACGTCTGCGATAAACATGGAGATCATACATGTTTCTGGGATCCACTACGTGTGTGATCAATCTCTACTGCATACACGATCAACCAAGAAAAAACGTGTGAGACTAACAACAACAACGCACACAGTTCCTTCTTATCAAATGTTTGCGGAAGTCACCTTATCACACACGCTTGAAATTATGGACTGTTTATGATGTTGTGCGCATCGTGAACGTTTGCTCATAGAAGAACGCACGCGATTGGCCCTCATTCGATGCGGGTAGGACAGATAAATTGTGTGGGATATATTCAAGCTTCGCATATTGTTTTATAGGGATAACTGTATGCACTCTTACATCGAATCACATACGGTCGAGGAAAAGTAAATGTGTGTGATTGTCTGGTTATCATACACATTCTATAATAGTAAACTGTTTGTGATGGGGCGCGCATCATAAACGTATTACCATGGAAGATTGACTAGGATGGTAATGCAAGCACAAACGAGTAGCAAGGATGGAGCGTTTGGGTTATGCGAGATACCACAAACAGTTGTCTGCAGACTCGCATTTGGGATACATGTCGGCAACGCTTACGCTTAGTTATGCAGAACGTATGCATTGCTACTCCATATCCCCGATGGTTTCTGGGTCGTGTGGGAAGGACCCCCCTATCGCCCACACTCACTAGGCGAAAGTTCAAAATGCCATCGTGGAAAGGGGTTAAGAACCATTTTTATAGCAGCTCGCTATACCAGTGAACATTATCAACAAACGACAACATCGGAAGAGGGATGTACATGGAGAGGCTGACAGTAGGGACCCATATGGTCCATGGCCGCACGAAAGCAAGTACCTCCTTATTACGCAAAAAAAAAGAATCCTCCCTATGACAGCTAGGACCCACCAGCTATATCTTCGCACGGAAGGAAGTGTCTCCTTATTAAGCGAAAAATAACGATTGCTCCCCATGACAACTGGGGCCCACGAGATTTGGAGGCTGACTTGTGGCCCTACTAAGTTACGCGTATGCAGGGTTTTGTAAACTTAGTCAATAAAATGATTCTAGCAGCAGTGACTATTGAATGTTAATCCAACCGCCATGCTGCTTCTTCAACATTTGATCTGCTTGCTCCAGCCGTCCTGTAACATCCCAAATTTTCAATTTGGAATGTTATACATTAGATCATCATTGCATAGCATATTTTATTGCATTTGGCAAATCCTCGATAAATCCTAAGCAACTCAAGGACCCTCGGAGAGAGAGTTGGGGATTTTCCCGATTTTTCATATTTGATTTTCATCAAATAATAAAACGAGGATTTTGGTTTTAATTATTTTCTCTCCGGAAAAATATTTCACATTAAAATAAATGAGAGGAGAAAATATGACTTCTCCAAAACAATTGAAATATTGGAGGAAAAATATTAAAATCACATATTGGATTCTATTCGGATTTTATTTGCAATTTTAATTGCATTAAAAAAATTGCACGTTTTCAAAACTGCATTTTTGTGTCAAAAAAATGTTCACCTTGTTCTAATTATTTTAATTAGATGAGGAAAATTTGTTTTATCATTTTTGGATTTTTATTTATTTTTCTGCGATTTTTTTATTTCGGCGGAATATTTAAAAAAAACCACCGCGCCCGACCGGGCCGAGGCCCGGCCGAGCCGGCCGGCCCATCCCGCGCCGTCTCCCTCGCGCGCACGCCTGCGCCGCCGCCGAGTCCGAGGCGAGCACGCCATCCCCGCCGCCTTGCCCCCTCCTCCAAGCAGCCCCCCCTCTCTACTATACCCGCCGCCGCCGCCCCCTCCCTCACCCTGAGCCCCGCCCCAAGCCGCCCCGCCGGAGCCCGCGGCGCCGCCGCCCGCAGCTCGCCGCAACGCCGCCGACGACGCCACCCCTCGCCGCCCCGAGCCGCCGCCCGAGCCCCGCCGCCCTCGCCGACCCCCGCCGGAGCCCCAAGCCGCCCCGCCGGAGCCCGTCCCGACGAGGTACCGAGCCGCCGCCGCCCTTGCCGGTTTTCTAAAAAAAACCGTTCGTTTTTTTCTTTCTCTCTAAACCCTAGATCGGTTTATTTTTTTTTGGTTTTATTATTTAGTGAACGTTCACCGACCCGTTCGTTTTAACGAACGTGTTCGTCGGATTTTCGCTGTTAACAAACGTTCGTTCGTTGAACCGTTCGACAGTTTTCTTTTTGTCGGATTTTTCCGCGATTTTCCAGATCCCGATTCCTGATCGGATCTTCGTTTTCGTTTAACTTTTCGCTCGTTTATCGGAATCAGGCGATTCAAGTGCCTAGAGTTTCGTCTCGAAATTCTCTTTCCGTTTAACCTACTCAAACAATTTTTTGCTACTATAAAATTTGACCTAGATCCAGATTAGTAAACGAAGCTTGTTTCTTTCGCCGTTTGACTTTCGTTGCTTCGTTCGATTTGTTCTTTTTGCAAACCGGAGTTCTTAAGTTGAACTTTCTGGTTGTATCTGTTATTCGAGTTTTACCTGTGCATTAGATGAGTACTTATTGTTTGCTTGTTTGTTTGCGATAGAGTACCCGGAGTGCGCCGCTTGTTACTTCGAATCTCTAGGTTTCGCGGATCATCAGCAAGGCAAGTAACATTTTGATCATACTTTTCCATACCCAATTTTTATTGCATTAGATCAATCCTCAAACATTGCATGGTTAGGATCTAATTAAATTGTGGGTATTGGGAAGTAGTTGTGGTAGTATCTATTACCTGTTTTATTTATCAAACCCTTGGGAGTTGCCATGCTATGCTCGTAGACGTGGATTGGGTTTGAGAGATATTCATGACAGATGTGAGATTGTTAATAATGGTTTACTTAAGGTGGCAACTAAAACTCACATCTGGGTGGATTGAGGCACCTGGGGAACCCAGTGCTGCCTGTTTTTTTTTGGATATCCCGGGGTACCCGTGTGATCATCCTATGGACCGCCACCCAGGCTAAAAGGGATCATGAGATTTTTGATGCTAGAAACTTCCGTGTGCAGCCACAAGCTATTATGGGCTCTAGCATAGTTGATTAAGTTGTGTGAGCTCTTGAAGAGGTAGACTAGCAGATGTAGGGGATGTAGGTGGTACGGTCTACCCGGAGTAGAGAGTTAACGCTTCTGAAAGACTGTGTCTCGGTCATCCGTTTCTCAAACATCATGCAGTGCGAGAATCAAGCAGAGGCGATCGAGTCTTGCGGGGAAAAGTGCACAAACCTCTGCAGAGTATACAAACTAATCATGGTTAGCCGTGTCCCCGGTTATGGAGAACTTGAGTATCTAGTATCTGGATTATCATGTGAATCTCATCACCATGTTACTTTAATTAATTTTGTTGGGTTAATGATGACACTTAATTGGGATTGAGTTGGAGGTACCTTCTCAATGTTTAACAACCACCATGATAGTTAAACATAACTTATTCCTTTGTAGTAGGGAAAAATTGGCTTTTCGCAAAACTGTAACCATAGAGCTTTCCACCAGCCATATATGCATGTAGTATAGTATTATTATGTTCATTATTCTCTATGTGTTATATTGCCAGCATATTCCATGTGCTGACCCGTTTCGGGCTGCAACGTTTCATGTTGCAGACTTTTCAGACGACGAGTAAGGTGCCTTAGGTCGTGATCTTATACTCAGTGATGCCGTTGGAGTTGATGAACTCACTTATCTTCGAAGCCTTCCGCTGTTATCGTTTTTAGATGGCCTTAAGCCATATTTATCATACTTATTCTCTTTTGAGATATTCGTTGTAATAAGTGTGTGATTGCTACTCTGTTATAAATCCTCCATTTGTACTGTGCGTGTCAGCATTACTGATCTAGGGATGACACTGGTGCACAGCAGCACAGACTATTTGAGGTCTGGTCGCTAAAAAGGTGGTATCAGAGCACACGCTGACTGTAGGACACGACCACTAAGCTTAAACCCTAGAACACTTCTCTCTTCTCATTTCTGACCCCTCTCCACTTTCTACTCTTCTAGGAATGGTGGATGCAAGGAGCAAGTTCATGCAACCAGATGAAGATACGCCTTTTGGACGTCACTTGAAGGGAGTCACTAAGTACTTGAACATAGGAATACCAAGCATCACCGGAACCTACAACGCCACATTACCTGAAGAGGAGAGCTGGAAGATTCAAGTTCAAGTTCCAGGAAGGACGTTTGCGCCAGTCACTGAACCTATAAAATTGGCTTTTGAAGCACCAACCTGGAGTTTAGGGAAGAGCATGGCAGCCCACATCGCTATGGGACGCATTGGAGAAGTCTACCACAGGGAGCTTAAGGATACTATTTATCAGATTTGTGGACGCCGAGACGAGCAATGGGAGATGATCAGCACCAAGAAGGATGGATCAATTGCAGCTTTCATCCAGGAGCAAAACCAACACATTCGTCGCCAGGAGAACCAGATGTGCTCAGACAAGATAGATCTGAAGAAGGCGTTGATGAAGATCAAGGAGCTGGAGGAAGAACTCAAGGCTACACGCGAGGATTATCTGGAGGAAATCATCGCACTAGTAGGGAAGAATGACGACCTGGAGAAGAAGATTGGAGTATTCATGGGAAATCCAGTGTCAAAAGCAGAAGATGACGAATGCGCTTGCCCGGATAACTACATCATCATCGACGACACAGACTCGGACCCCAGTGAAGATGACTTTGTTGATGAAGCTGGAGCAGATATCATGGAGTCTTCAACTGATCAGAATTTCTAGTAGACCACCATATCAGTAGTAGTTTTCCCCCATTTAATAGTATAGTTCAAGCACTTTGTAACGCTAGTTAGATCGATTGTATGCCTTGTTTGAATTGATTGAGTGATATTGATTGTATTTGACTCATGAGCATATGGGTAGTGTTTCCTCTCTAGAACTCATTCTATTCTTAACTCTCATCTTTTCTAACCCATCAGATGCCTCCGAGACGCGACACCGGATTTGTTTTCCCACCAGAGATCACTCAGTTGATTCAGCAACAGAATGCCCTGATGCAAGTGTTGGTACAGAACCAAGGCAACAACAACAACAACAACAACAACAACCCACCCCCTCCACCTGTTGATCACTTAGCCCGTTTCTTGAGGCTAAATCCGCCGGTGTTTTCCAGCAGCACCGAGCCGATTGTTGCAGATGATTGGCTTTGCAAAGTTGGAAGGGATTTGGCCACTGCAGGATGCACAGATGCGGAAAGAGTGCGTTTTGCCGCACATCAGCTTGATGGACCCGCAGCATCATGGTGGGAGAATTACACAGGCACACACCCTATGGACACTGTCACATGGGACCAGTTTCAGCAAGCTTTCCGTACAGCTCATGTTTTAGCAGGAGCTATGGCTATGAAGAAGCGTGAGTTTCGCAACCTACGCCAAGGAGGACGCACCGTAGGCCAGTATGTGGAGGATTTCAGTAAGTTAGCACGTTATGCACCAGATGACGTTGCTACAGATGCAGCCAAGCAGGAGAAGTTTTTGGAAGGACTGAATGATGAGCTGAGCATGCAGCTAATGGTAGCAACCTTCAACAACTACCAGGAGTTGGTAGATAGAGCACTCATGATTGAAGGGAAGCAGCAGCAGATTGAAAACCGTAAGAGGAAGTATGGACAGGGGAAGTACAATTCTGGAGCTCAGCAGAAGCCACGTTTTGCCCCGAAACTAGGAGGACAGTTTCAACATACCCATGGAGGAAGTAGTACGCACAACCATAATGGCTCCAAGAATGGTAATGGGAATGGAGGAAGCAACGGACAGAACCGCACCAACCCATCTACCCCAGCCAAGAGGGATCTAAGTCACATTAATTGTTTCAAGTGCCAGAAGACTGGACACTATGCAAATGATTGTCCTGAAGCCCAGAATGGAAATGGCAATGGAAGCTCTGGGAAGAAGCCGAACCCTTTCAATAAAGGACATGTGAACCACGTGAGCGTGGAAGAGGTTGAAGCACAGCCTGATGCAGTAATAGGTAAGTTTATGGTTAAGTCGTTTACTGCACTCGTTCTTTTTGATACTGGCGCTTCGCATTCATACATATCAAGGGGATTTTTGGATAAGTATAGACTGCCAACCCAAGCCCTTAGGTCACCCATGTTAGTAACCTCACCAGGAGCAGAGTATATGGCTAGTTTATGGTGTGAACGGTTACCGTTAAGGATTGGTAACTACCCGTTTCCCTCAGACCTAATAATATTGGAATCGCAAGGATTGGATGTGATATTAGGCATGGATTGGTTATCAAAGTATAGAGGGAACATTGATTGTGCCAGTAAGTCGATTATGCTTACCACCCCAGAAGGAAGAAGGATTAAGTATGTATCCCGGCATGTGCCGAAGAGGACTCAAGTGAATTCCTTATCAGGAGTTGTACAGGAGGAAGTGCCAGTGGTGAAGGATTACCCGGACGTATTTCCAGAAGAGTTGCCAGGCATGCCACCGGATAGAGACATTGAGTTTCTGATTGAACTTTTGCCAGGCACAGGGCCAATATCTAAGAGACCGTACAGGATGCCCGCAAAAGATTTGGAGGAAATTAAGAAGCAGATTAAGGAGTTACTGGATAAAGGCTATATTCGCCCAAGTTCGTCACCTTGGGGATCACCAGTACTTCTAGTGGAGAAGAAAGATGGATCGTTGAGGATGGTTGTTGATTACCGTGGATTGAATGAAGTGACCATCAAAAACAAGTACCCACTGCCGATGATCAATGATTTGTTTGTCCGCTTACAAGGAGCTAAAGTATTTTCCAAGATCGATCTACGATCAGGATACCATCAGTTAAAGATTCGAGAGCAGGATATACCTAAGACGGCCTTTACCACCAGATATGGGCTATATGAGTATACCGTTATGTCATTTGGTCTGACTAACGCACCTGCCTATTTCATGAACCTGATGAACTAAGTGTTTATGGAGTTTTTGGATAAGTTCGTCGTGGTGTTCATAGACGATATTTTAGTCTTTTCCAAGAATGAAGAAGAGCATAAGGAGCATTTGCGTTTGGTACTTGAGAAGCTCAGAGAACATCAGTTATACGCCAAGTTCAGCAAATGTGAATTTTGGCTGAAGGAAGTTGGATTCCTCGGACATGTTATATTTGGAGAAGGAATAGCAGTAGACCCCGCCAAAGTTGACACGGTAACAAGTTGGGAATCACCCACGTCAGTTGGAGAGATCCGGAGTTTCCTTGGACTTGCAGGATACTACCGGAGGTTTATTGAGAATTTCTCAAAGATTGCAAAACCCATGACTGAGCTATTAAAGAAGGACACCAAGTTCAATTGGACTAGGAATGTGAAGCTAGTTTCCAAGAATTGAAGAAACGATTGGTTACATCACCAGTGTTGATTCTGCCAGATCAACGCAAGGATTATGAAGTTTATTGCGACGCTTCTCGTCGAGGACTTGGAGCAGTGCTTATGCAGGAAGGAAGAGTTGTGTCATATGCTTCATGACAACTTAAACCCCATGAGAAGAATTATGCCACGCATGATTTGGAATTAGCAGCCGTAGTGCATGCGTTGAAGACATGGAGATACTTTCTCATCGGAAACCATTGTGAGGTGTACACGGATCACAAGAGTTTGAAGTACATTTTCACGCAGAAGGAGTTAAATCTCAGACAGAGGAGATGGTTGGAGCTTATTAAGGACTATGATATGAGATTGCATTATCACCCAGGGAAGGCTAACGTAGTAGCAGATGTGTTGAGCCGCAAGAGCCATGTCAACACCCTCATGACAGGAGAGTTACCTTAGGAGTTAGCCGAGGACCTTCGCGAGCTATGTTTGGAGATAGTCCCAAGAGGCTATTTAGCGACATTGGAGATTCAGTCTACCTTGATGGAAAAGACCAGAGAAGCTCAGAAGACAGACAAGGAGATTGATGAGATAAAGGAAAAGATGAGCAAAGGAAAATCCAAGGGATTTCGTGAGGATGAGCACGATACCTTATGGTTTGAGGACCGCGTTTACGTGCCCAATGATCCGGAGATCAGGAAGTTGATTTTGCAAGAGGCCCATGATTCACCGTATTCGATTCACCCAGGAAATACCAAGATGTATTTGGATTTGAAGTATACTTTCTGGTGGACCGGAATGAAGAAGGATATTGCGGAGTATGTAGCAGTTTGTGATGTATGTCAGAGAGTGAAGGCAGAACATCATAAGCCAGCAGGATTGCTACAACCATTACCAATACCCGAATGGAAGTGGGATAAAATAGGCATGGATTTTATCACGGGATTGCCCAGGACTCGTTCAGGCTATGACTCAATATGGGTTGTAGTCGACCGTTTGACGAAAGTAGCTCATTTCATTCCAGTGAAGACCACTTACACCAGTGCTAAGTTGGCAAAGATATACATGACCAGGATCGTATGTTTGCATGGAGTTCCGAGGACCATTGTATCAGACAGAGGAACCCAGTTTACCTCGAAGTTTTGGAAGCAGTTACATGAAACATTGGGAACCAGGCTAGAATTTAGTACAGCCTTTCACCCACAGACAGATGGACAGACCGAGAGAGTCAATCAGATTTTGGAAGACATGTTGAGAGCTTGTGCACTAGATTATGGATCTAGTTGGGATGACAATTTGCCATATGCAGAGTTTTCTTACAACAACAGTTATCAAACCAGTTTGAAGATGGCCCCTTTCGAAGCTTTGTACGAAAGGAGGTGTAGAACACCGTTGTTATGGGACGAAGTTGGAGACCGTCAGTTGTTTGGACCAGATTTGATTAAGGAGTCTGAACAGAAAGTGAGGTTGATTCGCGATTGGCTCAAGGTAGCCTAGTCCAGGCAGAAGAGTTATGCGGATTCAAAACGTAAGGAAACAGTTCACGAAGTCGGAGACAGAGTTTATCTGCGAGTATCGCCACTTCGAGGAGTGAAGCGCTTTGGAGTTAAGGGAAAGCTAGCGCCCCGTTTTATTGGACCATACAGGGTTTTGGAACGTATGGGAGAAGTTGCCTACAAGCTGGAATTGCCTGAAGGATTGTCAGGAGTTCATGATGTATTTCACGTTTCCCAGTTGAAGAAGTGCCACGCAGAGATGGCTGAGATACCACTGAGAGATACAGTGCCACTGGAAGCGATTCAGCTGGAAAGTGATTTGACCTATGAGGAAAACCAGTTAAGATTCTTGAATATGCCAGCCGCGTTACTCTGCTCTATGACGATCTGACCTCTTTCCTGGGCTCTGCTTGCGCGCAACCCTCGTGTTTAGTTGCCACTATGAGTTTGGAACCCTGAACAGACCGCCGGTGTTAAGGTTATCAAGTTTTGCAAAGTCCAGTGGAACCACCATTCGGAAGATGAAGCCACCTGGGAGCGAGAGGAAGATCTACGGAAGGACCACTCTCACCTGTTTTCTAGCCAACCCGAATCTCGAGGGCGAGATTCATCTTAAGGGGGGTAGGTTTGTAACATCCCAAATTTTCAATTTGGAATGTTATACATTAGATCATCATTGCATAGCATATTTTTATGCATTTGGCAAATGCTCGATAAATCCTAAGCAACTCAAGGACCCTCGGAGAGAGAGTTGGGGATTTTCCCGATTTTTCATATTTGATTTTCATCAAATAATAAAACGAGGATTTTGGTTTTAATTATTTTCTCTCCGGAAAAATATTTCACATTAAAATAAATGAGAGGAGAAAATGTGACTTCTCCAAAACAATTGAAATATTGGAGGAAAAATATTAAAATCACATATTGGATTCTATTTGGATTTTATTTGCAATTTTAATTGCATTAAAAAAATTGCACGTTTTCAAAACTGCATTTTTGTGTCAAAAAAATGTTCACCTTGTTCTAATTATTTTAATTAGACGAGGAAAATTTGTTTTATCATTTTTGTATTTTTATTTATTTTTCTGTGATTTTTTTTATTTCGGCGGAATATTTAAAAAAAACCACCGCGCCCGACCGGGCCGAGGCCCAGCCGAGCCGGCCGGCCCATCCCGCGTCGTCTCCCTCGCGCGCATGCCTGCGCCGCCGCCGAGTCCGAGGCGAGCACGCCATCACCGCCGCCTTGCCCCCTCCTCCAAGCAGCCCCCCCTCTCTCCTATACCCGCCGCCGCCGCCCCCTCCCTCACCCCGAGCCCCGCCCCAAGCCGCCCCGCCGGAGCCCGCAGCGCCGCCGCCCGCAGCTCGCCGCAACGCCGCCGACGACGCCGCCCCTCGCCGCCGCCCGAGCCCCGCCGCCAGAGCCGACCCCCGCCGGAGCCCCAAGCTGCCCCGCCGGAGCCCGTCCCGACGAGGTACCGAGCCGCCGCCGCCCTTGCCGGTTTTCTAAAAAAAACCGTTCGTTTTTTTTTTCTTTCTCTCTAAACCCTAGATCGATTTTTTTTTTGGTTTTATTATTTAGTGAACGTTCACCGACCCGTTCGTTTTAACGAACGTGTTCGTCGGATTTTCGCTGTTAACGAACGTTCGTTCATTTAACCGTTCGACAGTTTTCTTTTTGTCGGATTTTTCCGCGATTTTCCAGATCCCGATTCCTGATCGGATCTTCGTTTTCGTTTAACTTTTCGCTCGTTTATCGGAATCAGGCGATTCAAGCGCCAAGAGTTTTGTCTCGAAATTCTCTTTCCGTTTACCTACTCAAACAAGTTTTTGCTACAGTAAAATTTGACCTAGATCCAGATTAGTAAACGAAGCTTGTTTCTTTCGCCGTTTGACTTTCGTTGCTTCGTTCGATTTGATTCTTTTTGCAAACCGGAGTTCTTAAGTTGAACTTTCTGGTTGTATCTGTTATTCGAGTTTTACCTGTGCATTAGATGAGTACTTATTGTTTGCTTGTTTGTTTGCGATAGAGTACCCGGAGTGCGCCGCTTGTTACTTCGAATCTCTAGGTTTCGCGGATCATCAGCAAGGCAAGTAACACTTTGATCATACTTTTCCATACCCAGTTTTTATTGCATTAGATCAATCCTCAAACATTGCATGGTTAGGATCTAATTAAATTGTGGGTATTGGGAAGTAGTTGTGGTAGTACCTATTACCTGTTTTATTTATCAAACCCTTGGGAGTTACTTCTACGTTGCTTATATTGTCATGCTATGCTCGTAGACGTGGATTGGGTTTGAGAGATATTCATGACAGATGTGAGATTGTTAATAATGGTTTACTAAAGGTGGCAACTAAAACTCACATCTGGGTGGATTGAGGCACCTAGGGAACCCAGTGCTGCCTGTTTTTTTGGATATCCCGGGGTACCCGTGTGATCATCCTATGGACCGCCACCCAGGCTAAAAGGGATCATGAGATTTTTGATGCTAGAAACTTCCGTGTGCAGCCACAAGCTATTATGGGCTCTAGCATAGTTGATTAAGTTGTGTGAGCTCTTGAAGAGGTAGACTAGCAGATGTAGGGGATGTAGGTGGTACGGTCTACCCGGAGTAGAGAGTTAACGCTTCTGAAAGACTGTGTCTCGGTCATCCGTTTCTCAAACATCATGCATTGCGAGAATCAAGCGGAGGCGATCGAGTCTTGTGGGGAAAAGTGCACAAACCTCTGCAGAGTATACAAACTAATCATGGTTAGCCGTGTCCCCGGTTATGGACAACTTGAGTATCTAGTATCTGGATTATCATGTGAATCTCATCACCATGTTACTTTAATTAATTTTGTTGGGTTAATGATGACACTTAATTGGGATTGAGTTGGAGGTACCTTCTCAATGTTTAACAACCACCATGATAGTTAAACATAACTTATTCCTTTGTAGTAGGGAAAAATTGGCTTTGCGCAAAACTGTAACCATAGAGCTTTCCACCAGCCATATATGCATGTAGTATAGTATTTTTATGTTCATTATTCTCTATGTGTTATATTGCCAGCATATTCCATGTGCTGACCCATTTCGGGCTGCAACGTTTCATGTTGCAGACTTTTCAGACGATGAGTAAGGTGCCTTAGGTCGTGGTCTTATACTCAGTGATGTCGTTGGAGTTGATGGACTAACTTATCTTCGAAGCCTTCTGCTGTTATCGTTTTTAGATGGCCTTAAGCCATATTTATCATACTTATTCTCTTTTGAGATATTCGTTGTAATAAGTGTGTGATTGCTACTCTGTTATAAATCCTCCATTTGTACTGTGCGTGTCAGCATTACTGATCTAGGGATGACACTGGTGCACAGCAGCACAGACTATTTGAGGTCTGGTCGCTAAACATCCAAACTAGCTTCGACCGTACTGCCTGCTCCCGCCTCCCGTGGCCGTTGTGCTGCCGCGCAGGCATCACCGCCCCACCCTACTCCCACCACTGGTCGGGCCTTCCCTTTACTCAACCACACCCCGTGTTATTTTCCGGCAACGGCAGCCTCACACCACAGCCGAACTAGTCAACCCTCATACTCCCTCTTCCGCGTGGGAAACCACTGTCGTGTCTTCCCCGGCTCCGGTTCATTCCCTTCTTAGGCCTCGCCGTCGTCCACCGTGTTGGTGCTCTCAGCGCGGCGTTGTTAACATGGTCAACGAACGACAACCATCAGAAGAGGACTGTACGTGGTAAGGCTGACAGCTGGACCCACCAGCTACATCTTCGCACGCAAGAAAGTGCATTCTTATTACGCGAAAAAATAATCCCCCCTGACAGCTGGGACCCACCAGCTATATCTTCACACGCAAGGAAGTGTGTTCTTATCCTCCCTGATAGCTGGGACCCACCAGGTCGAAGCGTATGTATCGTTGTTTGTGTGGTCGCAGACATGTGCGTACATACCAGTCGATCGGCCTGTCTGCCACGATGAACCGTGGCCGCGTAAGGAGCGGTAGCAGTTCAGGCAGTCCCGTCTAAATCCTATACACATATGATAGCCATGCTGCAAAAAAGACAGCCATGTACATACATACGGGCATGGTCTCGAACGCATACAACGACAGTGTCCTGTTCATCGGCAGCCAACCGGCTGCGTCAGAACAGAGAAACAACGTCGTGTACATCGGGGGGCAACCGACTGGGTCGGAATGCGTTCTGTTCAACGGGAGCTAACGGGCTTGGACGGAACAGCCGAAACGCGGTCTAGCGTATCGCAATACAGAGGAAACGGCCTTCTGTTCGACCGCCTACGGTCGAAACAGAATCCTGTTCATTGGGAGGGGTCTGGCGTACCATAAAATGGAGGGAACAGACTTCCTTTCGAGCTCCTATGATTGAAACGGGGCCGTGTTGATCGGGAGGGGTCAGGCGTACCGCAAAATAGAGGAAACAGACTTCTCTTCGACCGCCTACGGTCGTAACGGGGTCCTGCTCATCGGGAGGGTGTGGCGTACCGCAAAACGGGACTCCACGGGCTACTGTTCATACACCATCGACTTCCTCCAGCCTCCACCTGCTACTGTTCATCCACCGTCAACCTCCTCCAGCCTCCACCAGCCAGTGTTCATCCACGGACTACTGTTCAACCAGCCTCCACGGGGTCCTGTTCATCCACCCCCAACCGGTTGTGGTGTGTGGCAGCCTCCTTGGGGTCCTATTCATCCGGTGGCAACCGCGTACTACCACGGGGTCATGTTTATCCAGCGGCAACCGCCTACACATGGCCGGGTGTTAGGGCATGTCTCTCTCTAAGTGGTTTTGGTGATTGATGGAAATGCTTTTGTGGAGTAATCTGAAGCAAATATGCCCTAGAGGCAATAATAAAGTTGTTATTTATATTTCCTTATATCATGATAAATGTTTATTATTCATGCTAGAATTGTATTAACCGGAAACTTAGTACATGTGTGAATACATAGAAAAAGTAGAGTGTCCCTAGTATGCCTCTACTTGACTAGCTCGTTGATCAAATATGGTTATGTTTCCTTACCATAGACATGTGTTGTCATTCGATGAACGGGATCACATCATTAGAAAATGATGAGATGGACAAGATCCATCTGTTAGCTTAGCATTATGATCGTTTAGTTTTACTGCTATTGCTTTCTTCATGACTTATACATATTCCTCTGACTATGAGATTATGCAAGTCCCGAATACCGGAGGAACACCTTGTGTGCTATCAAACGTCACAACGTAAATGGGTGATTATAAAGATGCTCTACAGGTGTCTCCAACGGTGTTTTTTGAGTTGGCATAGATCGAGATTAGGATTTGTCACTCTGAGTATCGGAGGGGTATCTCTGGGCCCTCTGGGTAATGCACATCACTATAAGCCTTTCAAGCAATGTGACTAATGAGTTAGTTGCGGGATGATGCATTACAGAACAAGTAAAGAGACTTGCAGGTAATGATATTGAACTAGGTATGATGATACCAACGATCGAATCTCGGGCAAGTAACATACCGATGACAAAGGGAATAACGTATGTTGCTATGCGGTTTGACCGATAAAGATCTTCATAGAATATGTAGGAACCAATATGAGCATCCAGGTTCCGCTATTGGTTATTGACCGGAGATGTGTCTCGGTCATGTCTACATAGTTCTTGAACTCATAGGGTCCACACGCTTAACGTTCGATGACGATTTGTATTATGAGTTCTGTGTTTTGGTGACCGTAGTTTGTTCAGAGTCCCGGATGAGATCACGGACATGACGAGGAGTATCTAAATGGTCGAGAGGTAAAGATTCATATATTGGAAGGTTGTATACGGACACCGGAATTGTTCCGAAGAAGTTCGGGCATTTATCGGAGTACCGGGAGGCTATCAAAACCCCCGGGAAAGTTAATGGGCCTAATGGGCCATAGTGGAGAGAGGGAGGAAGGCCATAGAAGGAGGCGCGCGCCTTCCCCCTGCACAATCCAAATTGGACAAGGGGAGGGGCGCGGCCCCTTTTCCTTCTCCCTCTCCCCTCTTTCCCCCTTCCCCTCTCCGTTGGAAGGAAGGGGGAGCCGAATCCTACTAGGAGTGGAGTCCTAGTAGGACTCCCCCCATGGCGCGCCACCCCTAGGGCCGGTCGGCCTCCTCTCCCGAAAGGCACAACAGTTATTGTCTCAGCCGTGTGCGGTGCCCCCCTCCACAGTTTACTCCTCCGGTCATAGGGTCGTAGTGCTTAGACGAAGCCGTGCGCAGATCACATCACCATCACCGTCGCCACGCCGTCGTGCTGATGGAACTCTCCCTCGACCCTCTACTGGATCAAGAGTTCGAGGGACGTCATCGAGCTGAACGTGTGCTGAACACGGAGGTGCCGTACGTTCGGTACTTGGATCGGTTGGATCGTGAAGACGTTTGACTACATCAACCGCGTTAACCTAACGCTTCCGCTTTCGGTCTACGAGGGTACGTGGACACACTCTCCCCATCTCGTTGCTATGCATCTCCTACATAGATCTTGCGTGATCATAGGAATTTTTTTGAAATTGCATGCTACGTTCCCCAACAGTGGCATCAGAGCCAGGTCTATGCGTAGATGATATGCACGAGTAGAACACAATGAGTTGTGGGTGATAATAGTCATACTGCTTACCACCAACATCTTATTTTGATTCGGCGCTATTGTTGGATGAAGCGGCCCGGACCAACATTACATGACCACGTTCATGAGACCGGTTCTACCGACGTGCTTCGCACACAGGTGGCTGGCGGGTGTCTGTTTCTCCAACTTTAGTTGAATCGAATTTGACTACGGCCGGTCCTTGTTGAAGGTTAAAACAGCACACTTGACGAAAAATCGTTGGGGTTTTGATGTGTAGGTAAGAACGGTTCTTGCTAGAAGCCCGTAGCATCCACGTAAAATTTGCAACAACAAAGTAGAGGACGTCTAACTTGTTTTTGCAGGTCATGTTGTGATGTGATATGGTCAAGACGTGATGAGATATAAATTGTTTTATGAGATGATCATGTTTTGTAAAAGTTATCGGCAACTGGCAAGAGCCTTGTGGTTGTCGCTTTATTGTATGAAATGCAATCACCATGTAATTGCTTTACTTTATCACTAAGCGGTAGCGATAGTCGTAGAAGCAATAGTGGGCGAGACGACAAGGATGCTACGATGGAGATCAAGGTGTCAAGCCGGTGATGATGGAGATCATGACGGTGCTTTGGAGATAGAGATCAAAGGCACAAGATGATGATGGCCATATCATGTCACATATTTTGATTGCATGTGATTTTTATCTTTTATGCATCTTATTTTGCCTAGTATGGCGGTAGCATTATAAGATGATCCCTCACTAAATTTCAAGGTATAAGTGTTCTCCCAGAGTATGCCCCGTTGCTATAGTTCATCGTGCCGAGACACCATGTGATGATCGGGTCTGATAAGCTCTACATTCACATACAGGGAGTGCAAGCCAGTTTTGCACGTGCAGAATACTTGGGTTAAACTTGACGATCCTAGCATATGCAGATATGGCCTCGGAACACTGAGACCAAAAGGTCGAACATGAATCATATAGTAGATATGATCAACATAGTGATGTTCACCATTGAAAACTACTCCATCTCACGTGATGATCGGACATGGTTTAGTTGATATGGATCACATGATCATTTAGATGACTAGAGGGATGTCTATCTAAGTGGGAGTTCTTAAGTAATATGATTAATTGAACTTTAATTTATCATGAACTTAGTACCTGATAGTTTTTGCATATCTATGTTGTTGTAGATCAATGGTCTGTGCTACCGTTCCCTTGAATTTTAATGCGTTCCTAGAGAAAGCTAAGTTGAAAGATGATGGTAGAAACTACACGGACTGGGTCCGTAACTTGAGGACTATCCTCATTGCCGCACAGAAGAATTACGTCCTGGAAGCACCGCTAGGTGCAAGACCCGCTGCAGGAGTAACTCCAGACGTTATGAACGTCTGGGTATCATAACCACTTGAGTCAGCTGGGAGTTAATCTTCTTGATGATGGTGTCATTGACAGAGTTCTTCAATCACTACCACCAAGCTATAAAGGCTTCGTGATGAACTATAATATGCAAGAGATGGAAAAAGACAATTCCCGAGCTCTTCGTGATGCTAAAGGCTGCGGAGGTAGAAATCAAGAAAGAGCATCAAGTGTTGATGGTTAACAAAACCACTAGTTTCAAGAAAAAGAGCAAAGGGAAGAAGGGGAACTTCAAGAAGAACAGCAAGCAAGTTGCTGCTCAAGGGAAGAAGCCCAAGTCTAGACCTAAGCCTGAAAGTGAGTGCTTCTACTGCAAAGGGACTGGTCACTGGAAGCGGAACTGCCGCAAGTATTTGGCGGATAAGAAGGATGGCAAAGTGAAAGGTATATTTGATATACATGTTATTGATGTGTACCTTACTAATTCTCGTAGTAGCGCCTGGGTATTTGATACTGGTTCTGTTGCTCATATTTGCAACTCGAAACAGGGGCTACAGATTAAATGAAGATTGGCTAAGGACGAGGTGACGATGCACGTGGGAAATAGTTCCAAAGTCGATGTGATCGCCGTCGGCACGCTACCTCTACATCTACCTTCAGGATTAGTTTTAGACCTAAATAATTGTTATTTGGTGCCAACGTTGAGCATGAACATTATATCTGGATCTTGTTTGATGCGCGACAGTTATTCATTTAAATCAGAGAATAATGGTTGTTCTATTTATATGAGTAATATATTTTATGGTCATGCACCCTTGAAGAGTGGTCTATTTTTGTTGAATCTCGATTGTAGTGATACACATATTCATAATATTGAAGCCAAAAGATGCAAAGTTAATATTGATAGTGCAACTTATTTGTGGCACTGTGATAACCCACAAGTATAGGGGATCGCAACAGTTTTCGAGGGTAGAGTATTCAACCCAAATTTATTGATTCGACACAAGGGGAGCAAAAGAATATTCTCAAGTATTAGCAGTTGAGTTGTCCATTCAATCACACCTGAAAGACTTAATATCTGCAGCAAAGTATTTAGTAGCAAAGTAGTATGGAAGTAACGGTAACTGTGGCAAAAGTAACAGTAGCAGTTTTTGTAGCAATCGTAACAGTGGCGGCGGAAAAGTAACTAAGCAAAGATCAATATGTGAAAAGATCGTAAGCAATGGATCAATGATGGATAATTATGTCGGATGTGATTCCTCATGCAACAGTTATAACATAGGGTGACACAGAACTAGCTCCAGTTCATCAATGTAATGCAGGCATGTATTCCGAATATAGTCATACGTGCTTATGGAAAAGAACTTGCATGACATCTTTTGTCCTACCCTCCCGTGGAAGCGGGGTCCTATTGGAAACTAAGGGATATTAAGGCCTCCTTTTAATAGAGTACCGGACCAAAGCATTAACACTTAGTGGAAAGATGATTTGAGTGGAAAGCAACTTGGAGAAGGCTAGAGATCAAGATTCATGTGGTTGGAATGGAATATCTTGACCTCAACACATGAGTAGGTGGTTCTCTCTCAAAAAATGTATGCTAGAAGTGTAGGCATGTTCTGATGGCTCTTCTCATGAATGAAGGAAGGGTGGAGGGGTATATATAGCCTCCACACAAAATCTACCCGTTACACACAATTCACCAAACTCGGTGGGACCAAATCAGAAAACTCGGTCATACCGATTTAGTTCAAAATGTGAACGTTAGGCTTTTCGGTGGGACCGACATGTCAACTCAGTGGGACCGATTTCATTAGGGTTAGGTCATAACGTAATCTCGGTGAGACCGATTACACAAACTCAGTGAGACCGACTTTGGTAATAAGCTAACCAGAGAGTTGGTCAGGCAAACTCGGTGGGACCGACTCGCTCATCTCGGTGAGACCGAAACGTTACGAAGGGGAAACAGAGTGTTTGCATTGCAAACTCGGTGGGACCGATCATTCATCTCGGTTGGACCAAAACGTCACGAAGGGAAACAGAGAGTTTGCAATCCCATCTCGGTGAGACCGAGATCCCTATCGGTGAGACCGAAGTGACTAGGGTTTGTGGCAGTGGCTATGTCAAGTGAACTCGGTGGCGCACGGATAGAATATTTTGGTGGGGCCGAGTTTGACTTTTGGTTTGAAACATATGTGGATATGAGAAAGTGGTTGAGGGTTTTTGGAGCATATCACTAAGCATTTTGAGCAAGCAAGCCATTAAGCAACACCTCATCCCCTTTTAATAGTATTGGCTTTTCCTATGGACTCAATGTGATCTTGGATCACTAAAAGTAAAATGTAGAGTCTTGAGCTTGATCCAATATGTGTCCTTACCATTTTGAGGGGTCCACAATTCTAATCCATGCCATGCCAATCATTGAACTTTCCTGAAATATTTATCTTGAAATAGCATTAGCTCAATGAGCTATATGTTGTTAATAATTACCAAAACCACCCAGGGATAGTTGCACTTTCACCAATACTATTAAAAGGGGATGAGGTGTTGCTTAATGGCTTGTGTCGGCGTTCTGAGAATGGGGGTCCCCAGACTTGCCGGCCTGCGACCCACGGCGTGGCTCTGCGAGCGGGCCCGTACGGCCCATCTTCACGAACAAGCACTCAAGACCCTCGCGAGGGGCCAAGCCTCGCGAGGCGGACGACACAAGACCTCCTCAGAAGCGGCCTCACCAGGTTGGCTCGCGAGGGGCAGAGAGTTCAAGGCAAGGCAAACCTCGCGAGGTTCTCGTGACATGAGCCATGACGATCAAGATCAAGCGGGCGCCAGCGCGCACAGTGTCCTTGTTTCCTCTTTGGTGCTAAGGAAGCAAGCGCAGGCGCGGAGTATCGAGGCGTCAAGCAAAGGTTTCCATAACAGTGCAACGAGACCAAGACCAGCAGGACGGCAAGACGGAGGTCACCATGGAGCCCAAGGCGGCGTCACCACCAGAGCCTTTTGCAGGCGGAGACTGCTTTTGTCAGGATAAGTTGTACTAGCTGTCCCCTTTCAAATCGGCCGTTGTTGGCTCCCTTCCCGCTCAACATTTGGGGAGAGGACCAGGGCCTCTATAAATAGGACTAGCCACCACAGTAGGAGGCATCTGATCTTTAGCCAATCCTTAGCCACACACCGAGCACAAGAACACCTCAACCTCAGGAGGTTGTTCTTCCCCTTGTACTGTTCATCCTCGGCCCGAGAGGCAATCCACCACCACCACACTGGAGTAGGGTATTACACCACAACGGTGGCCCGAACTAGTATAAATCTTCTGTGTTCATCGAGTTAGCCCTTGAGATCTTAGCGAGGCTAGGACGTGGATCGGTAGGGGGAGATCTTCGCGCGCACCCCAGTGTTCGAACCTTGAGGGTTTTGCCGGAACCCGTGATCCGACATTTGGCGCTCCAGGTAGGGGTGCGCCGGAGCTCTTCTTCCACCAGCCGGTCCGATCGTTGATCCTTCGATGCTCCACGGCTCCGATGTCCGGCGACTCGAGAGCCAATACCGATCGTTGGGCGGCCTGGCCGACTCGGGCGGCGCCGCCTGCCCAAGAAGACCTCAACCCCGCGCCTCGGGCAGCACGCGCGCCGCCAAACACCGCGGGGAGCGGGCGGCGCGGTCACTCAGCCTCTGCTCTTACCCCACAACAAGTGCGGGCGGCCGCGAGGACCTCGAGCCACGCTGCCGCCACGGCGCCGCACACCCGGCGGGAGCAGGCGAACATGAGGGCCGCGCTCACAGTGGCTCGAGAGCTGCTGTGATGCCGGTTAATGGAGAGCGGTCGGGATGCTTTGCTCGAGCGCGTCGCCGAGCTCTTGGACGCCGCGGCTTCAGGAGCGCCACCCTTCTGTACTACGCTCACGCCACAAGCTGCGGCAGGGTCGCATGGCGGACCACGCCGTGCCCGCGTCACTGCAGGCGCACCACCAGGCTTCATCGACATCGGCGCAACCCACGGAGTTGTACGCCCGCTCGCGCCCGCGCCACCTCCGCTGGGCGCGGGCGCGAGCGCTGCAACCTACGGTCCGGGCGGGATGCAACCCTACCATCCTCGAGGTGGCATGCTAGGACGGGTGACATGGAGCGTGGGGCACTACGACGAGGTCTTCGAGGCGGCGGCCACGGAGGCCTACGTGCCCCGCATGGTGGACCAGGAGTACATGCTGGAAGACGACCCTGGCTCGTTCCTCGAGCCGGGCTGGGAGGAGGAGGCGCTAGAAGCCGGCACCTTTCGGGAGCCATCCGGAAGCCTCACCAACCGCGCCGGCGACAACGACTACAGGGTACCACTAAGTCCTCAGGAGCAGGCTTACGCTAACCATGGTGCGCAGGAGGATCAGGTCACCACAGCGGCTGGCGGCCCCGGCTCGACGGCCTCCCTTCCGCCAGGGGGAGCGTACTGGAGGCTACATGAGAGGGGTTGGGAGCCGGACCCCTCCCCACGCCGCATGGAGCAAGGCGTCCCCCGGAGGTAGGCCCTCTACCGGGGAGGTGCTGGAAAGCCTACCCCCGGCAGAGGACCTGTGGTTGCTGAGGGCGCACTGGCGTCCCCTTTTCCCCTTGGTGTCGTCCAGGTTTCCAGTCGGCCCCAATGGTGGTCGAGGGTGGCGCAAGGCAGGGCCCTCGTCTGGCGATATGAAGTAAGGCTCACGCCTGTGAAGATCGCCGCCCGTGACACTCTCACGTAATAACAAGTGGGGTTGTACATGCCCCGGAGTCTCAGGAGTGCCGCCCTCGGGCCTCGGGGGCTCCCTCCCACGTCCTAGTGGCAGCACTTAGCTCCGCGCTGGTGAGAAGACTTGAAGACAAGAAGACTAGACTAGGTGCCGGACGCGGCCATTTGCTTTGGATCCCTTTTATGTAGCCTTGCCTTCTGGATTTGGATTTAAGTTGAAGTTGAATTTTCATTGCTACGCGCGGGGGGGTGCCTTTTCTCATTCGAGCGATTTCTTGTTATCTGGTTCTTGCCTTATTCCGAAGCTCGCGCTCGCTGCCTCCCCCTCGCGGGCCCCTCGCGAGCGGGGCTGGGCGCAGCATATGCACCTTGTGCGGCGATACCACGATCGGCACCTGATTCTCGCGAGGCCCTCTCGGGCGAATCAGCAGACCCTTCAGGAACTCCTCGGGAGCTCACGACCTCACGATCCGGTTCGGGGCCTACCCCGGCTAAGGTAAGCCGCAACAGCGAACTTG
Source organism: Aegilops tauschii subsp. strangulata (assembly GCF_002575655.3). Lineage (NCBI taxonomy): Eukaryota > Viridiplantae > Streptophyta > Magnoliopsida > Poales > Poaceae > Aegilops > Aegilops tauschii. The sequence goes on along the minus strand of NC_053035.3, from coordinate 232,709,540 downwards.
CCACCAGACTCATGGATTCACAAAGGCGCACACTCAGCTTGGCATAGAAGAATAAAAACTGTGATTTGTTTACATGAGGGACTCCCCCTCTCAAAATGCTCTTACAATCTTTAGGGGCCACGCCCAAGTTTTTGCATAGAGGGTAAAACAGCAGGGGAACATGTTATCAGCCAGATATGTCGCTCGCCGCGTCCCCCAGGTCATCTTCAGATGCACCGCTGGCGTCGTTGGCGTCGTCGCTGGCGTCGCCTCCACCTTCGTCGGCCCCAACATCGCCGTCGTCAACCACGTCACCTTCGTCTACCGCGACTACCACCACGTCGTCCTCAGAAGCGAAGGCCCTGACCAGCGGATCCAGGTTGTCCTCCACCCACCGTGCTAGGTCGCTCAGATGGCCGCAGGTACGGGGGCAATGGCGGCGTCGAAGTCGAAGTCGGGGTAGGTGTTCTGAAGATGGCTGAAGACGCGGGAGAACGCGCGCCCGAGTAGGCCACGGCTCCTCTCTTCCACGAGCTGGCGAGCTCTATCAGATTGAGCTTCCAGGCACTTCACCACGTCGGAGAAGAAGAAGCAAAGGTGACTGACGTAGTCATTCGAGTGGGGATGCGGAGCATTCTCGTCGCAGACGTGGCCCAGTGTCGTGTTGGCCCTGACCCTGAGGTCCTGAAGCATGGGGGCATGCTCGCGCTCCAGCGTCCGTCGCTGAAGCACTTCCTCCCTGTTCTGTGTGCAATGGCCTCAGCGTCAGCAACCCGTTTCCGAAGAGAGAGCAACTCGGCGCGGGCTATTGGGGCCCGCGGAGCTCCGCGCTTGACCTTTGGCTTCGCCTCGAAGCCAAGCCCGACCGCGCCTTGGGCCCGGGGGCTACTGTCGGTGTTCTGAGAACAGGGGTCCCAATACTTGCCTGCCTGCGGCCCACGGCGTGGCTCTGCGAGCGGGCCCGTACGGCCCATCTTCACCAACAAGCACTCAAGACCCTCACGAGGGGCCAAGCCTCGCGAGGCGGACGACACAAGACCTCCTCAAGAGCGGCCTCACCGGTTGGCTCACGAGGGGCGGAGAGTTCAAGGCAAGGCAAACCTCGCGAGGTTCTCATGACGTGAGCCATGACAATCAAGATCAGGCGGGCGCCAGGCGGGCGCCAGCGCGCACAGTGTCCTTGTTTCCTCTTTGGTGCTAAGGGAGCAAGCGCAGGCGCGGAGTACCGAGGCGTCAAGCAAAGGTTTCCATATCAGTGCAACGAGACCAAGACCAGCAGGATGGCAAGACGGAGGTCACCATGGAGCCCAAGGCGGCGTCACCACCAGAGCCTTTTGCAGGCGGAGACTGCTTTTGTCAGGATAAGCTGTACTAGCTGTCCCCTTTCAAATTGGCCGTTGTTGGCTCCCTTCCCGCTCAATATTTGGGGAGAGGACCAGGGCCTCTATAAATAGGACTAGCCACCACAGTAGGAGGCATCTGATCTTTAGCCAATCCTTAGCCACACACCGAGCACAAGAACACCTCAACCTCAGGAGGTTGTTCTTCCCCTTGTACTGTTCATCCTCAGCCCGAGAGGCAATCCACCACCACCACACTGGAGTAGGGTATTACACCACAACGGTGGCCCGAACAAGTATAAATCTTGTGTCCTTTGTATTCTGTGTTCATCGAGTTATCCCTTGAGATCTTAGTGAGGCTAGGACGTGGATCGGTAGGGGGAGATCTTCGCGCGCACCCCAGTGTTCGAACCTTGAGGGCTTTGCCAGAACCCGTGATCTGACAGCTTGCTTGCTCAAAATGCTTAGTGATATGCTCCAAAGCCGTCAACCACTTTCTCATTTCCACATATGTCCCAAACCAAAATTCAAACTCGGCCCCACCGATTTGATCTATCCAGCGCCACCGAGTTCAGTTGACATAGCCATAGCCAGAAACCCTAATCAGTTCGTTCTCACCGATAGGGATCTCGGTCTCACCGAGATGGGATTGCAAACTCTCTGTTTCCCTTCGTAACGTTTCGGTCTAACCAAGATGAGTGATCGGTCTCACAGAGTTCGCAATGCAAACTCTCTGTTTCCTTTTCGTAACGTTTCAGTCTCACCGAAATGAGCGATCAGTCGCACCGAGTTTGCCTGACCAACTCTCTGTTTGCCTATTATAGAAATCGGTCTCACCGAGTTCATGTGATCGGTCTCACCGAGATTACGTTATGCCCTAACCCTAATGAAATCGGTCCCACCGAGTTGACATGTCAGTCCCACCGAAAATCCTAACGTTCACATTTTGAACTAAATCGGTCTGACCGAGTTTCACTATTCGGTCCCACCGAGTTTGGTAAATTGTGTGTAACAGTTAGATTTTGTGTGGAGGCTATATATACCCCTCCACCCTTCCTCCATTCATGGAGAGAGCCATCAGAACGTTCCTACACTTCTAGCATTCATTTTCTGAGAGAGAACCACCTACTCATGTGTTGAGACCAAGATATACCAATCCAACCACAAGAATCTTGATCTCTAGCCTTCCCCAAGTTGCTTTCCACTCAAATCATCTTTCCACCAAATCCAAATCTATGAGAGAGAGTTGAGTGTTGGGGAGACTATCATTTGAAGCACAAGAGCAAGGAGTTCATCATAAACACACCATCTATTACCTTTCGGAGAGTGGTGTCTCCTAGATTGGTTAGGTGTCACTTGGGAGCCACCGTCAAGATTGTGGAGTTGAACCAAGGAGTTTGTAAGGGCAAGGAGATCGCCTACTTCGTGAAGATCTACCCAAGTGAGGCAAGTCCTTCGTGGGCGATGGCCATGGTGGGATAGACAAGGTTGCTTCTTCGTGGACCCTTCATGGGTGGAGCCCTCCGTTGACTCGCGCAGCCGTTACCCTTCGTGGGTTGAAGTCTCCATCAACGTGGATGTACGATAGCACCACCTATCGGAACCACACCAAAAATCTCTGTGTCTACATTGTGTTTGCTCCCTCCAAACTCCTCCCCTTTACCTTCATATGCAATGATTTACATTCCGCTGCTATACTCTTAGATTTGCATGTGTAGGTTGATTGCTTGACTTGTGATAAGTTGCTAAAACCTGCTAAGACTTAAAATTGGGAAAAGACTAGATTTTTATTTGGTCAAGTAGTCTAATCACCCCCCTCTAGACATACTTTCGATCCTACAAGTGGTATCAGAGCTTTGGTCTCCATTTGCCTTGATTTCCATAGCTTTGGTGATCATAGCATTGGTTTCACAACCTAGGAGAGTATGACGTCTAGCAAGGGAAATTACCACCGTAGAGGTCCTTACTTTGATGGTACTAATTTTGCTAGTTGGAAGCATAAGATGAAAATGCATATTCTTGGACATAACCCCGCCATTTGGGCTATTGTGTGTATTGGTTTGCAAGGTGAATTCTTCGATGAGAGAGAACCGAATCGTGAAGCTACCGCGGAAGAATTGAAGATGTTGTAATACAATGCTCAAGCTTGTGATATCCTCTTCAATGGATTGTGCCCCAAAGAATTCAACAAAATCAGCCGTCTTGAGAATGCAAAGGAACTTTGGGGTACTTTGATTGATATGCACGAAGGTACCGACTCCGTCAAGGAATCCAAATTGGATGTGCTTCAGAGTCAGCTTGACAACTTCAAAATGAAGGATGGTGAAGGTGTCGCTGAAATGTACTCTAGGCTTGCTCTCATCACAAATGAGATTGCCAGCTTAGGAAGTGAAGAGATGACCGACAGATTCATCATCAAGAAGATCCTAAGAGCCTTGGATTTAAAATATGATACCGTGTGCACATTGATCCAAATGATGCCCAATTACAAAGATCTCAAGCCAACGGAAGTCATTGGAAGAACTATTGCTCATGAGATGTCACTCAAGGATAAAGAAGAGCTTCACAACAAGTCAAGTGGTGCTTACAAAGACTCATGTGATGCTCCTACATCATCAAGTGAGAAACAAGCCTTCAATGAGGAATTGAGCCTAATGGTGAAGAATTTCAACAAGTTCTACAAGAGTAGAAGCAAAGAAAGAAGTTCCAAGTCAAGGTCCTACAATGACAAAAGATCTTCTAGTCATGAGCGTAATTGCTAAAATTGTGGAAGACGCGACACTACTCCAATGAGTGTACAGCTCCCTACAAAAGAAGAGAAGACTCACCTAAAAGGAGAAGTAGAAGAGAAGAATCACCTCCAAGAGAGAGAAGGAGTAGAGATGATCGTTACGAACGAAGAACCTCTCGCAGAAGCAAGGATTCAGAAAAGAAGGACAAGTCATCAAGGAGCTACACAAAATGAAGACATCAAGCTCACATTGGTGAATGGGTATCCGGCTCCGACTCCGACCATCACTCTCAGAGAATTTATCACTCTGACTCTGAATATACTCAAGATGAAGGTGTTGCCGGTCTAGCACTTGTGTCGACCAACTCCTATGATATATTTGACTCACCAAATGAAGGAATTGGATGATGCTTCATGGCTAAAGGCCCAAAGGTATCACACCCCGAGTATGTTGATTTCAATAGTGATGAAGTTGATTTGCTAGGTGATGATGATTTACTTGTTGACAACTCTAGTGATGAAAACTATGTTGAACTTGCTATTAATCATGCTAATCAAGATAAAATGAATGACGATGATAAGAAGGATATTGAGCGTGTAACTAAAGAACTAAACACTCTTAAGTTAGCTCATGAAACTACCTTAGAAGATCATCGAGAGCTTTTAAAGACTCATGAGAAGCTACGCTTTGAAAAGATCAACCTTGAGCAAGAGCATGGGTTCTTAAAAGCAATCAATGATGATCTTCGTAAGAAAAGTTCTTCTTACATCGCCAAGCCTTTACTCTTGTCTACTTACATGCCACAAGTAAAATCTAGCAACAAGAGTAAGAAAGATTCTTCATCTAGTAGTAACAATAATCATGCTAAATCCAACGTTGTTGCTTCTAGTAGTTCTCCTGATTCCACTAACGATTCTCTTAGCCAAGTTACACTTGAGCAAGAAAATAGCTTATTGAAGGGAATTATAGAGAAAGGTGTTTACAAGAGCTTTGCCGAAAGTACACAATTTGAGGAAATTGTACGCAAGCAAGGAAGGCACTGGAAGAATCAAGGTGTTGGTTTTGAATGAAAGTTCAATGCCAATGGAGTTGAGTGGGAAGAAGATCAATACCCCAAGATGAAGTTTGTTACTCAATAAGAGAAGTATGATCCTACTTCTTTCAAGGGAACACAAGCTCAAGATGATCTTCCACCACAAGACCACAAGCAAAAAGGCAAGGACGAGCTTCAATAGGATATTGATGCATTTGAAGAAGCTCCCAAGGCCTTGGTCAAGTGGGTTCCCAAGACTACATCAAGTTCTACTTCATCAAATACGACTACACAACTCCAAGGATTCCCATCAAGTTGATGTGGATCCCGAAGAAGAAGAACTAGAGAGTTCTTGAGGGTGACTCCGCCAACATATTTCACTCACATCATTTTGGCGAGAACAAGTGCAAACAACTTCCACATCTTGCATTAGTTCAAGGAGTCACAAACCCTCTTGTTGGTAAGACAAGGGACAAGGTAACCTAATGCATTCATGGACATCATCTCGTGTGAACTTCACTCTATGTCTATGGATATACTTGTTTGTTCCTTGTGGGACTAACCCGTGTAGGTATTGAAAGTGCAACTCACTCCAATGGATTGCTCCAAATGATCTACATCAACATTGAGCATTCATATCTTCAACATCTACATGAAGTCATCATCAACTGTAACGCCCACGATGCGGCTATATCTCCCACGTGTCGAGGCACGACTTAGAGGCATAACCGCATTGTGGTTTTGTCGCAAGAAGGGTCATCTTCACACAATCCCATGTAATGAACAAGAATGGGATAACGAGAGTCGGCTTACAATCGCCACTTCACACAATACATAAATATAATCCATACATCATCCAAAATACACACATAGACCGACTACGGTCAAGATCCAAATGAAAATAAGATAACCCAAAATGCTAGATCTCCGATCGTCCCAACTGGGCTCCACTACTGATCATCAGGAAAAGACACATAGTAACGACCACGTTCCTCATCGAACTCCCACTTGAGGTCGATCCCATCATCTGCACTGGCATCGTCGGCACCTGCATCTGTTTTGGTAGAATCTGTGAGTCACGAGGACTCAGCAATCTCACACCCGCGAGATCAAGACTATTTAAGCTTATAGGAAAGGATGGTGTAAAAAGGTGGAGCTGCAGCAGGCACTAAGCATATATGGTGGCTAACATACGCAAAAGAGAGCGAGAAGAGAAGCAACAGAACGGTTGTCATCTAGTAATGACCAAGAAGTGATCCTGAACTCCAACTTACGTCATTCATAACTCAAACCGTGTTCACTTCCCGGACTCCGCCGAGAAGAGACCATCACGGCTACACACACGGTTGATGTATTTTAAATAAGTCAAGTGACAAGTTCTCTACAACCGGACATTAACAAATTCCCATCTGCCTCATAACTGCGGGCACGGCTTTCGAAAGATAATACCCTGCAGGGGTGTCCCAACTTAGCCCATCATAAGCTCTCGCGGTCAACGAAGGATAAACCTTCTCCCGAGAAGACCCGGTCAGTCTTGGAATCCCGGTTTACAAGACATTTCGACAATGGTAAAACAAGACCAGCAAAGCCGCCCGATGTGCCGACAAATCCCGATAGGAGCTGCACATATCTCGTTCTCAGGGCACACCGGATGAGACATCCTACGAGTAAAACCAGACCTCGAGTTTCCACGAGGAGGCCCCGCAGTCTACTCAGTTCGGACCAACACTCGAAGGAGCACTGGCCCGGGGGGTTAAAATAAGATGACCCTCGGGCTCACGAAAACCCGAGGGAAAGGCTTAGGTGGCAAATGGTAAAACCAAAGTTGGGCCTTGCTGGAGGAGTTTTATTCAAGGCGAACTGTCAAGGGGGTCCCATAAATCTCCCAACCGCGTAAGGGACGCAAACTCAAGGAACATAATACCGGTATAACAGAAACTAGGGCGGCAAGAGTGGAACCAAACACCAAGCATAAGGCCGAGCCTTCCACCCTTTACCAAATATATAGATGCATTAATTAAATAAGATATATTGTGATATTCCAACATATCCATGTTTCAACATGGAACAAACTTCAACTTCACCTACAACTAGCAACGCTATAAGAAGGGCTGAGCAAAAGCGGTAACTTAGCCAAACAATGGTTTGCTAGGAAAGGATGGTTAGAGGCTGACATGGAAATATGGGAGGCATGATATAGCAAGTGGTAGGTAGCGCAGCATGGCAATAGAGCGAACAACTAGCAAAGCAAAGATAGAAGTGATTTCGAGGGTATGGTCATCTTGCCTGCAAGGTTCTCAGAGTTGTCGAAAGCTTGATCCTCGTAAGCGTACTCAACAGGTTCCTCGTTCACGAACTCGTCTCCCGGCTCTACCCAACACAAGAACACAAGCAATGGACCACAATCAATCACGAGGAATGCACAAGCAACATGATGCAAAACATGAATGATATGCAAGATATGATATGCGATGCATATGCGTGCTCCGAAAGGAAAAATGATGAACAAGGCAGTAACTTGGCAAACCAAGAATGACACTGGAAAGATGAGATGATTTCGGTTGAACTCGATATAAAGATCACCGGAAACGGATGCACGGTTTGCAAATGGCAAGCAAAACAAGAATGACACGAATCTGGGATTAACAGCATGATAGCATTTATAATGCAACAAGTAACAATGCTACAACACTCCAACATAGCAACAAAGCATATGGCAGTAATCTACAGGAGATGCTTGACAAAAGATGAACACTGAGCTACGGCTAGATCACAACATAACAGGTTCAAACAAGCATGGCAAAAGTGCAAAAGATAACAGGTTCACAGACAGTGAAATTACTGGACATGGCAGAAAACAGCATCAGGTAGCAAAGTTCAGAGCACGAAATCAACATGCTACATGAACTTAACATGGAAAAAAAAGGCATGGCAGTATTCTACTAAATTCATATCACACAAGTCCCTTACTGACCATAAGCCAAAAAGGAACAGAAGATATGATGGCAACCATGTAAACATAGCAAGTTCCGTTAACAGGTTTCAGACTTGGCAGAAAACAGAGTATGGCAGAAACAATAATATGAAGGCATCTTCGTGAGCTTGATGCACTCACCACAAAGCAATGCATGACAAAACAAGCATACCTAAAGAAAGATGGCATGTTTATAAAGCTATTCATGGCAAGAGCAAGTACATAGCATGTATGGAACAACTACAACAAGCTTGGCAAAATTGAATAACACGTAAACAATCTGCCAGAAATATTTTATAGCAAACGTAGAGCAAGATTAAGTCACGCTATGGCACTCCATAATTTCAAACAAGGGCAGGAATAGATCAATTACAACAATATCTACAAAACATCCTTACTGAACATCGCCAAAATAAGCATTGATCTCTCTGTAGCCACATGGATACATAGCAACAAAATAACAGCAGTCACAGACTTGGAAAAACTAGTCCCTGAAATCAGAAACATTACGGAGCCTAGTTTGCATGCTTGTGCCAGTCACCACAGAGATCACAAAAATACATGGAATACACCACTGGAAAGATGGCATGGCATACAACAGAACACATGTAGAGCTCATGCCCATAAGATGCACAGATTAAATGCAACAAAAATAACAAATCTCCAAGTTCTGATAAGTAACAGCAGACAACAGCAACTAGCAGTCTTGCACCAGAGATTTGGGCATCAAGATGGACTCAAATGAACATGGTGCAATGGAGTAAAATGAAGAGCATCATGAGGCGAACATTTCGATATACTACATGCGCGAAACGGAGCTATATGCAGAGAGTTATGATGCACTGAACATAGCACGATACTGCAAAAATAACAAGACTTGGAAATATTTCGGGTGGATCTCGGGGTCAACCTAGGTCAAAGCAGATCGAGATCGGGGCTAGGGCCGAGCTCGGGCACGATGCTCGTTCGCCGGCGACGGGAGCAGAGAGGGAGACGGTGGCCGGCGACATGGAGAGGAGGAGGCGCCGGGGCTAGGGGAAGGCGGCGGCGACCGGCGTCGAGGGCGGCGGCCTCGGGGGACGGCGGGCGCGGCGTCCAGCGCGGAGGAGGAACGGGGTCGCCGGCGGGCGCGGCGGCGGCGTTGGACGGCGCCGGCGCCGGCGACGTAGGGCGGCGAGGCGGAGGTGCAGCGGGCGACGGGCGGCGGGGAGCGACCGGGCGGGGCACGCGGGGGCTGCGGGCGGAGACGGGCCGGTGGGGGCGGCGTACGGGCCCGGCGGGCCGCGGGCGCGCGCGGTGGCCGGGGCCACGTGGCAGCGTCTGGGTGGCTGGGCGCGGCAGCGCGATTCCGTCCGGCTGCGGCTGGACGTGTCCGGCGGCGATGGGAGGAGATTTTTAGGGTTTGGACTGCGAATGATTTCGGGAGGGATGCAAATATATAGGTAGAGAGAGCTAGGAGAGTCCAAATGAGGTGCGGTTTTCGCCCACACGATCGTGATCGAACGACCTAGAGCATGGAAGAGAGTTTGGTGGGTTTTGGGCTGTTTAGAGAGTGGGTTTTTGCTGCACACACAACCAGACTTTGCGGTTACCCGGTTAACCGTTGGAGTACCAAACGATCTCCAAATGGAACGAAACTTGACCGGTGGTCTACCGGTGTTATACCAAGGCCACTTGACAAGCCTCGGTCCATTCCGAGAACGTTCAACACCCGCTCACGAAACGAAAACAAGAGGGGTGCGCCGGAGGAGGTGGGAGTGCCGGATTGCAAAATGGACAACGGGGAAAATGCTCGGATGCATGAGACGAACACGTATGCAAATGCAATGCACATGATGACATTGAGATGCATGACATGAACAAAATGCAAAACGAAAAACAAAAACCCGACCATAGAGGGAATATCATAACACATAGCCGAAAATGGCAACAGTTGGAGTTACAAATATGGCAAGTTACATCCGGGGTGTTACAACACTCCACCACTACGAGAGGATCTCGTCCCGAGATCTAGGACTGAAAGAACTCCGGATATTCGGAACGGAGGTGGTCCTCGCGTTCCCAGGTGGCTTCTCGGTCGGAATGGTGCGACCACTTCACTTTCAGGAATTTGATTGACTTGTTGCGAGTCTTGCGCTCAGTTTCTTCAAGAATAGCAACGGGGTGCTCATGATAAGACAAATCTTCTTGGAGGTCAATCTCTTCCAAGTTGATGGTGTGCTCAGGCGTCTTGAAGCACTTGCGGAGCTGTGACACGTGGAACACGTCATGCACGTTCGCGAAGTTGGAAGGAAGCTCAAGTTGATAGGCGAGGTCGTCTCTTTTGCCAATGATCTTGAAAGGACCCACGTATCTAGGGGCAAGCTTCCCTTTGATACCGAAACGACGAGTGCCTTTCATTGGAGAGACGTGGAGGTAGACATGGTCTCCGATCTCGAAAGCCAAATCACGGTGCTTACTATCATAGTAACTCTTCTATCGCGATTGCGCGGCTTTGAGATTTTCACGGATGAATTTACACATTTCTTCAGCTTCAGTGATTAAGCCATTGCCAAGAAGTTGTCGTTCACCAGTCTCTGACCAATTGAGAGGAGTACGACACTTTCTGCCATAGAGAATCTCGAATGGGGCCTTGCCCGAACTCGCTTGGAAGCTGTTGTTGTAGGAGAATTCGGCATATGGAAGACAATCTTCCCATTTCATGCCAAAGGAAATGACACAAGCCCTGAGCATATCTTCAAGAATTTTATTGACTCGCTCGACTTGGCCACTAGTTTGAGGATGGAAAGCTGTGCTGAAGCGAATGTTGGTGCCCATGGCCTTCTAGAAGGAGTCCCAGAACTTAGAGGTGAAGATGCTTCCACGATCTGAAGAAATCAATTGTGGAATGCCATGCAAGGAGACAATCCTGGAGGTGTATAGCTCTGCCAACTGAGCTGTTGTGATAGATTCTTTGATTGGAAGGAAATGAGCCACTTTAGAAAGCTTGTTGATGACAACGAAGATAGCATCATTTCCATGCTTGGACTTGGGAAAACCAGTCACGAAGTCCATTTCGATATGATCAAACTTCCACTCTGGGATAGCAAGAGTTTGGAGGAGACCAGCTGCTCGTTGGTGTTCTGCTTTCACTCTTCGACAGACATCACATTCATTCACGAATTGAGCAATTTCTCGCTTCATTCGAGTCCACCAATACGACTGCTTGAGGTCATGGTACATCTTCGTACTTCCAGGATGAATGGAAAGAAGAGAATTGTGCGCCTCGTTCATAATGACTTTCCTTAGATCACCTTTAGGAACCACAATCTGGTCCTCGAAGAATAAGTCAATGCGATAGCACTTGTATTTGGAAAGACCCTTGTTGATACCACGTTTCACCTTCTTCACCATGGCATCAAGAAGTTGTGCCTCACGAATTTGATCTTCCAAAGTAGGAGAGACTATGAGGTTGGCAAGAAAGCCTTGAGGAACAACTTGGAGATTCAGCTTGCGGAAGGCTTCACAAAGATCCGGTTGGAATGGCTTGAGGATTAAGCTGTTGCAATAAGCCTTCCTGCTTAAAGCATCTGCAATGACATTGGCCTTGCCTGGAGTATATTCAATACTCGGATTGTACTCTTGAATCATTTCGACCCATCGAGTCTGCCTGAGGTTGAGGTTGGGCTGAGTGAAGATGTACTTGAGACTCTTGTGATCGGTGAATATGTCCACTTTTCTTCCCAACAAGAGATGTCTCCACGTTATTAATGCATGGACAACTGCCGCCAACTCAAGATCGTGAGTGGGGTAGTTCTTCTCATTGGGCTTCAACTGACGAGAGGTATAGGCCACAACTTTCTTCTCTTGCATTAACACAGCACCGAGACCTTGGAGAGAAGCATCACAGAAAACTTCAAATGACTTGGATTCGTTAGGAGGAGTTAAGACAGGAGCTGTGACGAGTTTCTCTTTGAGAGTGTTGAAAGCAACGTCACACTCAGGAGACCAGACATACTTCACATGCTTCTGGAGGAGGTTGGAAAGAGGCTTTGCAATCTTAGAGAAATTCTCAACGAATCTTCGGCAATAGCTTGCAAGACCAAGAAAACTACGAAGCTGCTTGACATTCTGAGGAGGTTCCCAATTCACAATTGCAGACACCTTCTCGGGATTAACAGCGATGCCCTTGGCAGAGATGATGTGACCAAGGTAAAGAACTTCATCGAGCCAAAACTCACATTTGGAGAACTTCGCATAGAATTGATACTCTCTGAGCTTGTCGAGCACCAATCGCAAATGTTTGGCATGATCCTTCTTATTCTTGGAGAAGACCAAGATATCATCGAGATACACCAGGACGAATTCATTGGTATAGGGGTTGAAGATGAAATTCATCATCCTTGAGAATGTTGGAGGAGCATTGACAAGACCGAAAGACATGACAGTATATTCATAAGAACCAAAGCTTGTTCTGAATGCTGTCTTGGGAATATCTTCTTCACGAATGCGAATCTGATGATAACCCATACGAAGGTCAAGCTTCAAGAATACTTTAGCACCTTTGAGTTGCTCGAATAGCTCATTGATGTTGGGAAGTGGATACTTGTTCTTGATTGTCTTCTTGTTCAATGGACGGTAGTCGACACAAAGTCGGTCTATGCCATCCTTCTTCTGGACAAAAAGAACACCACAACCCCATGGAGAAGAACTCGGTCTGATCAAACCCAGACGCTCTTGTTCATCGAGCTGTTTCTTCAATTCCTTCAGCTCCTTGGGTCCAAGCTTGTATGGACGCTTGCAAACGGGTTCAGTGCCTGGCTCAAGATCGATAACGAACTCAACTGGCCGGTGAGGAGGCATACCCGGAAGCTCTTCTGGAAAAACATCTTGGTACTCACAAACGACTGGAATTTGAGAGATGGCATTCAATTCGCCCTTCTCGTTGAGAGAAAATAACCGAATGGTTTCATCACGAGCGGCATAAATGATAACATCCTCAGAAGAGTGTGTCAATTGAATTTCCCTGGCAGCACAATCAAGTTGAGCCTTGTGCTTAGAAAGCCAGTCCATCCCGAGAATTAGATCAATATCCGAGTCACCAAGAACAACTGGAGAAGACAGAAATTTATAGTTTCCCATCTTGATGGAAACATCGGGAGCAACCAAACTAGAAGTCAAAAGCTTTCCCGGAGAAACAACTTGCATAACTTTGGATAAAATCTCTGTGTCAACATTGTGCTTCGATGCAAATGGGTATGACAAGAAAGAATGCGATGCACCAGTATCAAATAAGACTTTTGCAGGAATATCATTAACTGAGAGATTACCCATTATCACATCAGTAGATTCCTCCGCTTGAGCTGCATTCATCATGTTCACCTTTGCAGACTTTGGATTATGCTTGACCACTGCATTGCTGGAAGATCTGACAGGAGGAGGAGGCGGAAGGCGCCTTTGATTGAAGCACTTGTTAGCATAGTGACCTTTCTGCTGACACTTGTTGCAAGTCACCTCTGAGAGTGGACGGTGATAAGGAGCATTCGACTTTGGGGCTTGATTCTGAGACTTGTTCTGATAGCCAGAGTTGGAAGAGTGGGAAGATCCATGGCCACCTTTGTTCTTCTGTTGGTAAGGCTGACGAAATGGAGGAGGAGGAGGCAACCAGAACTTCTGTTGCTTAGCTGCCATAAGTGAGGAAGAAGACTGAACTGCGTCCCTGACTCTCTTCTTAGAAGCCTCACACTTGAGCTGAGCAGCCTCTTGCTTCAGTGCCATATTATAAAATTGATCAAACTGAGTAGGCTCAACAAGAACGAGAGCTAACTGCAGATCCTCTCTAAGGCCACCTCTGAAGTGATAGATCATGCTCTTTTCATCAGGAACGTCTTGTTTAGCGAAGCGAGCAAGTTTCTGAAACTGGATGTTGAATTGATACACAGACATGTTGCCTTGCTTGAGATTGCGGAACTCCTCACGCTTGCTCTCAACAACACTTTGTGGAATGTGGTGAGCTTTGAAGTCCCGACAGAAGTCAGTCCAAGTGATCACACGACCTCCTCTGGAATCTTTGTATTGTTGATACCAATCAGCAGCTTGGTCCTTGAGCTGAAAAGAAGCAAACTTGACATAGTCCTCAGGCCTGACATTGCTACATTCAAAATGCTTGTTGATGTCCACGAGCCAATCATCGGCATCCGTGGCCTCGGCACAGTAGCTGAAAGACTTGGGCTGATTTGCGAGAAACTGGTTGAGGGTAGCGAAGTGAGGCTGATTGTTGCCTTGACCTTGATTGCCTTGCCCTTGGGTGCGTTCTTGCAAGAGTTGCAGAATCATCTGAGCATTGGCGTTGGAGGCTGCCATGATAGCTTTCCATGCCTCCGGAGGCAGAGGTGGTGGCGGAGGGTTCGCTTGACTCCCTTCATTGCGATCCGGATTCTGACGCGTTGGCGGAGCCATCCTGAAGAGGGTGACATCCGTTAGCATCTTGATAGACAAATAGACAAGTAGAATCAACGGATAGAAATTGCAACAAATAGTCTTCACAATAAACATTCGAACGAGGATGCACGAATGAATTCCATAGTAAATCATCACACTTCCATAAATTGAGAAGCCACTTGAAAAAGATATGGAATCAACATTTGACTTCGAAGTAACTCGAATACCACAATTGAAAACAAAACAAAGTATTGGCTTGCAGAATAAGCCGGAACAAACATATGATAGAGATTTCGTCCGAAGTTTTCGTGGTGGGGCCCACACGGGCTCGATCGTACAGCACCATCATGTACAAGGCTGTGCACATGACATACGAAGCGTCCCCGAGTCGGCATAGCCAAGGACTCTTTAAGACACTACGAGACCACTGTAAAACCAACCGTGGAAAGGCGGACCACTAGACGTCGAACCCCAATCTCATATCATGCATCTGTCGGAAAGATATCCTAGGAGCTACTTGAATTCCCACTTATAAACTCCCGAAACTTTCTGGCTATGCAATTTGGTGTTGGGGATACAGGGGACACAAAATATATCACCCAAACTAGCAATCCCTAGATCCAGCTATATCCATCCGTCAACACATAACCAAGAAACCTTCGGAAATCGTGTACCTCAACCTTCGAAAAGCATCCGTTATACGAGTTATGGCAATACTCCCGAACTCCCGCCCCAGTACTGGGTGGCGTCGAGGTGATCTCACCAACAACTGCATAAAAGAGATTTCGATGTCGGCGAAACTCAGGTATTCCAGAACTGCAACGATAAAATTGTGACGACAACACCTCGGAGCTCAACTCCCCGGGACACTGCCACAACCCCTAAATGTCAGGAGGCACCAAGAACAATGTTCTCGTCACAAAACCATCGGAACGATTCTAAGATACCCGCGTGATCCTAAAAAAAAATTAGTGAAATTTGAGGAGAGAAGAGTCAAAACTTCTACGTCAGGAGACCTCACCAGAGCGACAAAGGGACTGATAAGTAAAAAAGAATCCAACTCTCCGATATATATAATCCTAAGACTCAAAACATTTTTGTTCTAGACTCAACAACGCCAGCGATTCGATCAAGCAGGGGGCTCCTAAGTCGGGGATGGCTCTGATTACCAACTTGTAACGCCCACGATGCGGCTATATCTCCCACGTGTCGAGGCACGACTTAGAGGCATAACCGCATTGTGGTTTTTTCGCCAGAAGGGTCATCTTCACACAATCCCATGTAATGAACAAGAATGGGATAACGAGAGTCGGCTTACAATCACCACTTCACACAATACATAAATATAATCCATACATCATCCAAAATACACACATAGACCGACTACGGTCAAGATCCAAATGAAAATAAGATAACCCCAAATGCTAGATCCCCGATCGTCCCAACTGGGCTCCACTACTGATCATCAGGAAAAGACACATAGTAACGACCACGTTCCTCATCGAACTCCCACTTGAGGTCGATCCCATCATCTGCACTGGCATCGTCGGCACCTGCATCTGTTTTGGTAGAATCTGTGAGTCACGAGGACTCAGCAATCTCACACCCGCGAGATCAAGACTATTTAAGCTTATAGGAAAGGATGGTGTAAAAAGGTGGAGCTGCAGCAGGCACTAAGCATATATGGTGGCTAACATACGCAAAAGAGAGCGAGAAGAGAAGCAACGGAACGGTCGTCATCTAGTAATGACCAAGAAGTGATCCTGAACTCCTACTTATGTCATTCATAACTCAAACCGTGTTCACTTCCCGGACTCAGCCGAGAAGAGACCATCACGGCTACACACACGGTTGATGTATTTTAAATAAGTCAAGTGACAAGTTCTCTACAACCGGACATTAAAAAATTCCCATCTGCCTCATAACCGCGGGCACGGCTTTCGAAAGATAATACCCAGCAGGGGTGTCCCAACTTAGCCCATCATAAGCTCTCGCGGTCAACGAAGGATAAACCTTCTCCCGAGAAGACCCGATCAGTCTCGGAATCCCGGTTTACAAGACATTTCGACAATGGTAAAACAAGACCAGCAAAGCCGCCCGATGTGCCGACAAATCCCGATAGGAGCTGCACATATCTCGTTCTCAGGGCACACCGGATGAGACATCCTACGAGTAAAACCAGACCTCGAGTTTCCACGAGGGGGCCCCGCAGTCTACTCAGTTCGGACCAACACTCGAAGGAGCACTGGCCCGGGGGGGTTAAAATAAGATGACCCTCGGGCTCGCGAAAACCCGGGGGAAAGGCTTAGGTGGCAAATGGTAAAACCAAAGTTGGGCCTTGCTGGAGGAGTTTTATTCAAGGCGAACTGTCAAGGGGGTCCCATAAATCACCCAACCGCGTAAGGGACGCAAACTCAAGGAACATAATACCGGTATAACAGAAACTAGGGCGGCAAGAGTGGAACAAAACACTAGGCATAAGGCCGAGCCTTCCACCCTTTACCAAATATATAGATGCATTAATTAAATAAGAGATATTGTGATATCCCAACATATCCATGTTCCAACATGGAACAAACTTCAACTTCACCTGCAACTAGCAACGCTATAAGAAGGGCTGAGCAAAAGCGGTAACTTAGCCAAACAACGGTTTGCTAGGAAATGATGGTTAGAGGCTGACATGGCAATATGGGAGGAATGATATAGCAAGTGGTAGGTAGCGCAGCATGGCAATAGAGCGAACAACTAGCAAAGCAAATATAGAAGTGATTTCGAGGGTATGGTCATCTTGCCTGCAATGTTCTCAGAGTTGTCGAAAGCTTGATCCTCGTAAGCGTACTCAACAGGTTCCTCGTTCACGAACTCGTCTCCCGGCTCTACCCAACACAATAACACAAGCAATGGAACCACAATCAATCACGAGGAATGCACAAGCAACATGATGCAAAACATGAATGATATGCAAGATATGATATGCGATGCATATGCGTGCTCCGGAAGGAAAAATGATGAACAAGGCAGTAACTTGGCAAACCAAGCATGCCACTGGAAAGATGAGATGATTTCAGTTGAAATCGGTATAAAGATCACCGGAAACGGATGCACGGTTTGCAAATGGCAAGCAAAACAAGAATGACACGAATCTGGGATTAACAGCATGATAGCATTTAGAATGCAACAAGTAACAATGCTACAGCACTCCAACATAGCAAAAAAGCATATGGCAGTAATCTACAGGAGATGCTTGACAAAATATGAACACTGAGCTACGGCTAGATCACAACATAACAGGTTCAAACAAGCATGGCAAAAGTGCAAAAGATAACAGGTTCACAGACAGTGAAATTACTGGACATGGCAGAAAACAGCATCAGGTAGCAAAGTTCAGAGCACGAAATCAACATGCTACATGAACTTAACATGGCAAAACAAGGCATGGCAGTATTCTACTAAATTCATATCACACAAGTCCCTTACTGACCATAAGCCAAAAAGGAACAGAAGATATGATGGCAACCATGTAAACATAGCAAGTTTCGTTAACAGGTTTCAGACTTGGCAGAAAACAGAGTATGGCAGAAACAATAATATGAAGGCATCTTCGTGAGCTTGATGCACTCACCACAAAGCAATGCATGACAAAACAAGCATACCTACAGAAAGATAGCATGTTTATGAAGCTATCCATGGCAAGAGCAAGTACATAGCATGTATGGAACAACTACAACAAGCTTGGCAAAATTGAATAACACGTAAACAATCTGCCAGAAATATTTTATAGCAAAAGTAGCAAGATTGAGTCATGCTATCGCACTCCATAATTGCAAACAAGGGCAGGAATGGATCAATTACAACAATATCTACAAAACATCCTTACAGAACATCTCCAAAATAAGCATGGATCTCTCTGTAGCCACATGGATACATAGCAACAAAATAACAGCAGTCACAGACTTGGAAAAACTACAGTCCCTGAAATCAGAAACATTACAGAGCCTAGTTTGCATGCTTGTGCCAGTCACCACGGAGATCACAAAAATACATGGCATACACCACTGGAACGATGGCATGGCATACAACAAAACACATGTAGAGCTCATGCCCATAAGATGCACAGATTAAATGCAACAAAAATAACAAATCTCCAAGTTCTGATAAGTAACAGCAGACAACAGCAACTAGCAGTCTTGCACCAGAGATTTAGGCATCAAGCTGGACACAAATGAACATGGTGCAATGGAACAAAATGAATAGCATCACGAGACGAACATTTTGATATACTACATGCGCGAAACGGAGCTATATGCAGAGAGTTATGATGGACTGAACATAGCACGATACTGCAAAAATAACAAGACTTAGAAATATTTCGGGGGGATCTCGGGGTCAACCTAGGTCAAAGCAGATCGAGATCGGGGCTAGGGCCGAGCCCGGGCCCAATGCTCGTTCGCCGGCGACGGGAGGAGAGAGTGAGACGGCGGCCGGCTACGTGGAGAGGAGGAGGCGCCGAGGCTAGGGGAAGGCGGCGGCGACCGGCGTCGAGGGCAGCGGCCTCGGGAGACGGCGGGGCGCGGCGTCTAGCGCGGAGGAGGAGCGGGGTCGCCGGCGGGCACGGCGGCGGCGTTGGACGGCGGCGGCGCCGGCGACGTAGGGCGGCGAGGCGGCGGTGCAGCGGGCGACGGGCGGCGGGGAGCGACCAGGCGGGGCGCGCGGCGGCTGCGGGCGGAGACGGGCCGGCGGGGGCGGCGTACGGGCCCGGCGGGCCGCGGGCGCGCGCGGTGGCCGGGGCCACGTGGCAGCGCCTGGGTGGCTGGGCGCGGCGGCGCGATTCCGTCCGGCTGCGGTTGGACGTGTCCGACGGCGACGGGAGGAGATTTTTAGGGTTTGGACTACGAATGATTTCGGGAGGGATGCAAATATATAGGTAGAGAGAGCTAGGAGAGTCCAAATGAGGTGCGGTTTTCGCCCACACGATCGTGATCGAACGACCTAGAGCATGGAAGAGAGTTTGGTGGGTTTTGGGCTGTTTAGAAAGTGGGGTTTTGCTGCACACACAACCGGACTTTGCGGTTACCCGGTTAACCGTTGGAGTACCAAACGATCTCCAAATGGAACGAAACTTGACCGGTGGTCTACCGGTGTTATACCAAGGCCACTTGACAAGCCTCGGTCCATTCCGAGAACGTTCAACACCCGCTCACGAAACGAAAACAAGAGGGGTGCGCCGGAGGAGGTGGGAGTGCCGGATTGCAAAACGGACAACGGGGAAAATGCTCGGATGCAAGAGACGAACACGTATGAAAATGCAATGCACATGATGACATGATATGAGATGCATGACATGAACAAAATGCAAAACGAAAAACAAAAACCCGACCACAGAGGGAATATCATAACACATAGCCGAAAATGGCAAGAGTTGGAGTTACAAATATGGCAAGTTACATCCGGGGTGTTACATCAACAAAACCCAAGGTTAGTTCATCCCTCTTAGGGGGATATCACATCTAGGCTTTACTCTAAGAATTGAGCTAAAGCAACTCTAATGGTGTGAACACAACAATGCTTTATGTAAAAGTGGTAACGCCACTTGTGCTTAAACAATGAGTGTGACCTATGATCAAATGTTCTCATTTGACTCCTAAGTCAATATACTCATATATAGATGACCTAGTCATCGCCAATTGCTTGATAGATGCTAGAGTGGTTGTGCATGCTTTGCCACATATTTCATTTGCCATCTTATTGTGTGAGCATGTTGATTGCATATTTTTTCCATTCGAGGACATCCATTTGTTGCTATGCTTGTTTGGCTCTTCTTTTTTTGCCAAATGGATGGACAACAATGCCTAAGAAATTCCTCTGGCTATCTATGCTTTTCTTGTCTCAAACTTTATCATGCAACATCACAAAGTTTGATCAAGTCAGATTCGAATCCCCTGGGTGAGGAGCACTCGGAGTCACCGATTCGTCATAGACTTAAACTTCCAAAACCTCTCTGTGTATTTCGGTCTGACCGATTCATCCCTTTCGGTCATACCGAGTTCATTGAGTTGATCTAGGTTTTCAATCACGGTGCAACCGATTAGAACCGTTCGGTCACACCGAGTTGTTCCACTCGGTCACACCGACAGGGTCAAGATATATATACCGACGGGTCAAATTTTGGAAATTTCTCCGAAACCTATTTGCCCGCGTGTGTCCTGCTCTGCCGACTCGGGTCTCCGGATCGTCCTATCATCACCAACGACCTCCTGCCGCCGGTCTCCGCCGCCGTCAACGGGAATCTTCACCGCCGTTGCTTGCTACCGTAGCAAGCTCATCGCCAAGTTAGGGTACGAGTTCGATCCTTTGTGCAATCTTTACCTCCGATTCTTAGCACAAAGTCAATGCCATGATTCTTACCACGTATGAGATAATCCTATCCAGCAAAAACTTCCTTTAGATTAGTTTTGATTCGAAAATTTAGGGTTAGGTTTCCGCCGAACTCATCTCGGACCTACCGAGTTGTAGAAATCGGTCTCACCGATTTGGCTTAGGCCATTGCACTTGCAACTTTCGGTCTGACCAAAACTTGCAAATCGGTGTGACCGTGTTCAACTCTCAGTGAAACCCTAGCAATCTCGGAGTCACCGAACTGTGTCTCGGTCTGACCGATTTCACTAGTTTAGACTCCAAAGTTGCTTCGGTGTCACCGAGTTTAACAAATCGGTAGCTCCGAAATGCTTTCTGTGGAAAAATAAAACTAAGTTTTTGACTCAATTGTTTTGCAAAATCTCTGCACTTTGTGATGCTCATCCACTCTATCGCATCTATAACTATTCACAGGGTCAGCTTGTCAGTTTGCAGTGTCAACAATGTCTGATCAGACTGAAAGCCAGAACAGGTCTGAAGAGCAAGTTAATCTGAATGAGGGCAGTAGTCCCTCTGGCGGTTATGATGAAGGCAGTAGAAGTACTCCTAGAAACCTGCCTAAGGCTTCTACTAGGCAGAGGAGAAAGAGAAATTCTGATTCTGAGGATGAAGACTATGTTTCTGCTGAGGAGGAGGTCAGCTCCAAGAAGAAGGTAGTCAAGAAGGAATTTGGCACAACTGCTTCAACAAAGCCTGGTCTGAATAAGAAGGCTCCTGCAAAGAGAGTGCCCATGTCCAAAGCCAGGGCCTCAACACAGGAAACCATTGAGTTCACTCTTGAACCAAAGGAGGCTGGTGAGGGCAAGAAGAGAAAGGAAAGGGTCAAGAAGACCATGGCCAGAGTAATTGGAGGATCCTGTATGATGAGAGACCCAGCTGAGGATGAGGAAGAAGATAAAGAAGAGGATGCTGCACCAACACCTAAAGCTCAAAAGCTGATGGGGGATGCCATCAAGTCTGGGGCTGCTCCTTCAAAGCCCAAGACTGCCCCCAAAGCTACTGCTCCAGCCCCCTAGTCTGCACCAAAGATAAGCACAAGAAACATACCAGTTGCTGAGAAGAATAAGGCCCCAGTGCCTGAAATAGAAGAAGATGATGATGAAGCCCAAGTGCTCAGAAAGCTAAAGCCAAAGATTCCTGATCATGATGACAATCACCCAGTGGCTGAAAACATGAAAGTCAGAAAGGATGCAGGTGTCAAATTGTGGAGACAATCAGATCCTTATGCTGTGAGGAGAAAGACTGCTGTGGACTATAGGTTTCACACCAAGGAGCAACAAGACTTCTATGAGACAATTCTGTTGGATAAGAAGCCAATAGTCTGTGACATGAAGTGGGAAGATTGGAAGTACATTGACAACAATGAAGACCACTTCCCAGGAGTGCATGAGAGCTTCAGACTCAATGGAGTAGACACTTTTGTGGGTCAGAAATTGACCAAGTGGAATGATGAGCTCATTATGCAATTCTAGTCTATAGCTCGTTTCTATCCTGATGGAAGGATTGTTTGGATGTTTAAAGGTACAAGGTACCAGTCAACAGTTGCTGAGTGGGCCAAGCTGATCAATGCCCCTGAAGAGCATGAGGATGAGATTGATGTCTATGCAAAGTGCAAGAAAGATCACAACTCCATGTCCAACATGTATAAGGAAATTCCTGACAAAGCCTTGGAGACACACAAGCTAGGCTTTGTGTATTATCTGCTTTCTGGACTGGCCACCATAAACACCATTTTGAGGCACACCTTGTTGCCCAAATCAGGAGATCACAGGATGATCAGAGGCCACTCCATCAATTTGCTCCAGTTGTTTGATGTGCCCCAGAAGTTTAAAGTGATGAGTTTGATTGTTGAGACCATCAAGAGAATAGATGCTGACCAAAAGAGATCATGTGGGTATGCTCCACACATCCATATGCTCATCAACTCCTAGATGGGCACAGGCACATACTTGTTGGACAAGTAACACCTTCCCTTGAGGCCTGACTTTGAGTACAACACAGTTGTCATGGATGCTGAAGATCCTACATCAGTAGAGGCTCAAGAGAATTGGGAGAAAGCAAAAGCAGAGAAGGCAACCAAGATGCCAAGTGCTGAAGAGGCTTCACAAGTTTTTCTCAAGTCAAAGCAAGATCAACTTGGATATCTTATTCAAGCCACTTTGAGGATTGAGAAAGGATTGGCCACCCTGACTCAAAATCAAGACAGTCTTGAGACGATCATTGAAACAAAGTTCTATAATTTTGACTTGAAGGTCACTGAGATGCAAACAGCTGTTGAGCAGCTCCAGGAAGAAGCTGAAGAGAGGAAAGGGAAAGCTACCACTGAAGCTTTTCAGAGAGTGTCTAGGGCACATAGATCTACAGCGGTGCCTGTGACAGACACAAGAGCTACTACGTCAGCACTTGCAGCCACAGCTTCAATGTTCCTCCAGTTGCAAATCCGCCAGCTCCAACAACTTCAACAGATGCATTTGTCCTACGAGTCCTCTCCATGCCACCTCCCGAAGATCAAGCTTAGAGAGTCGCATAGCACTATGCATTTTCAAGCTTTTTGGTAACTTGTTGCCAAAGGGGGAGAAAGTGGACAGATCATAGGCTTCGAGAGAGAGAGAGATTTGCTTCTTTTGCCTCATTTGCTACTTGTTTGATACTTATTTGTTTGCTTGGATGGTACTCTATGTGTGTGTGAGATACTTGTATGATCATGTGTTTGATGATATCATACGTTAATGCTTGTGCTTGGATGTTGATATTATCTATCTCTCATGTATCATTCACTTTGTCTTGGTAACGAGTGCATATTTCACATTCTATCATTTTGAGCGCTCCACCAAGATGTATGTGACATGGAAGAGTAACCCATGATCCTAATCGATTGTGCATTTGCATTCAAAAGTAAATTTCAAATAATGCACAAATTTATGGGGAGCTCTTGCTTATCACATACTTCTCAAAGTGACGATGTATTTCATTCTTATTATCATTTGTCGAAGCTTTGATCTATATGGTGTCATCAATTACCAAAAGGGGGGAGATTGAAAGTGCAACTAATCCCTGGGTGGTTTTGGTAATTCTTAATAACATATAGCTCATTGAACTAATACTCTTTCAAGATGATCATTTCAGAAAGTTCAATGACTCGCATGGCATGGACTAGAGATGTGAATCCCTCAAAATGCTAAGGACACATATTGGCTCAAGCTCAAGACTCTACATTTTCATTTTAGTGATCCAAGATCACATTGAGTCCATAGGAAAAGCCAATATACTAAAAGGGGTTGAGGTGTTGCTTAATGGCTTGCTTGCTCAAAATGCTTAGTGATATGCTCCAAATCCCTCAACCACTTTCTCATTTCCACATATGTCCCAAACCAAAAGTCAAACTCGGCCCCACCGATTTGATATATCCGGCGCCACCGAGTTCAGTTGACATAGCCATAGCCAGAAACCCTAATCAGTTCGGTCTCACTGATAGGGATCTCGGTCTCACCGAGATGTGATTGCAAACTCTCTGTCTCCCTTCATAACGTTTCGGTCTAACCGAGATGAGCGATCGGTCCCACCGAGTTTGCAATGCAAACTCTCTGTTTCCTTCTCGTAACGTTTCGGTCTCACCCAAATGAGCGATCGGTCCCACCGAGTTTGCCTGACCAACTCTCTGTTTGCCTATTACAGAAATCAGTCTCACCGAGTTAATGTGATCGGTCTCACCGAGATTACGTTATGCCCTAACCCTAATGAAATCGGTCCCACCGAATTGACATGTCGGTCCCACCGAAAATCCTAACGTTCACATTTTGAACTAAATCGATCTGACCGAGTTTCATTATTCGGTCCCATCGAGTTTGGTAAATTGTGTGTAACGGTTAGATTTTGTGTGGAGGCTATATATACCCCTCAACCCTTCCTCCGGTCATGGAGAGAGCCATTAGAACGTGCCTACACTTCCAGCATTCATTTTCTGAGAGATAACAACCTACTCATGTGTTGAGACCAAGATATACCAATCCAACCACAAGAATCTTGCTCTCTAGCCTTCCCCAAGTTGCTTTCCACTCAAATCATCTTTCCACCAAATCCAAATATGTGTGAGAGAGAGTTGAGTGTTGGGGAGACTATCATTTCAAGCACAAGAGCAAGGAGTTCATCATCAACACACCATCTATTACCTTTTGGAAAGTGGTGTCTCCTAGATTGGTTAGGTGTCACTTGGGAGCCTCTGTCAAGATTGCGGAGTTGAACCAAGGAGTTTGTAAGGGCAAGGAGATCACCTACTTCGTGAAGATCTACCCAAGTGATGCAAGTCCTTCGTGGGCGATGGACATGGTGGGATAGACAGGGTTGCTTCTTCATGGACCCTTCGTGGGTGGAGCCCTTCGTGGGTTGAAGTCTCCATCAACGTGGATGTACGATAGCACCACCAATCGGAACCATGCCAAAAATCTCCATGTCTACATTGCGTTTGCTCCCTCCAAACTCCTCCCCTTTACATTCATATGAAATGATTTACATTCCGCTGCTATACTCTTAGATTTGCATGTGTAGGTTGATTGCTTGACTTGTGATAAGTTGCTAAAATCTGCCAAGACTTAAAATTGGGAAAAGGCTATATTTTTATTTGGTCAAGTAGTCTAATCACCCCCCCCCCTCTAGACATACTTTCGGTCCTACACTGTGCTCTCTGATTGGGTTGTGAACTACTATGTGTCGTGAAGTACTATGTATTTCCTCCTCGATTTGGTTGTATGAACTACTCCTCAAGTTGAAGTACTATGTGTTATGAACTACTATGTGTCGTGAAGTACTTTGTGCATATGTTGTCTTCACAGTTGTCTGCTTGCTATCAATCCTGCTACACATCATCACACTACTTTGTGTGCATATGCTATCTTCACAGTTCTCTGTTTGCCAAAAATTTCGCTAAGTCCAAGTGCAACGCCTAACTCAGAGGCGTTGCAATATACAGTGTGGCGCCTCCAAGCTAGGCGCTCCACCAGCCTGTACCTGGCTGCAGTTTTTGTTGCTCTCTGGATAGCTCTTCCCAGGCGTGCACGCCTTCAAGCTAGGCGTTGCACTGCGTGGTGTGGTGCCTAGCTCAGAGGCATTCCACGCCTGGGTAGAGCTATCCAGAGAGCAACAGAAAGTTTGCACCCTGTTTGGGGGCAAAAAATCACTAAGTGTTGGTGTGGCGCCTAGCGCTAGGGCACCACACTCCATAGTGCAACGCCTAAAGGCTGGGAGTTGCACAATACAGTGTGGCATCCCAGTGCTAGGCGCCACACCGGGCTATATCTGGCTGTAGTTTCTGTTGCTCTCTGGATAGCTCTACACAGGCGTGCAACGCCTCAGAGCTAGGCGTTGCACTGCATGGTGTGGCGCCTCGCTCGGAGGCGTTGCACGCCTGGGTAGAGCTATCCAGAGAGCAACAAAAAGTTTGCACCCAGTTTGGGGGGCAAAAAATCGCTAAGTGTTGGTGTGGCGCCTAGCACTGGGGCGCCCCACTGTATAGTGCAACGCCTACAAGCTGGGCGTTGCACAATACAGTGTGGTGCCTAGCACTGGGGCGCCCCACTGTATAGTGCAACACCTACAAGCTGGGCGTTGCAAAATACATGTGGCGCCTCAGAGGTAGGCGCCACACCAGGCTGTATCTGGCTGTAGTTTCTATTGCTCTCTGGATAGCTCTACCCAGGTGTGCAACGCCTCAGAGCTAGGCGTTGCACTGCACGGTGTGGCGCCTAGCTCGGAGGCGGTTCACACCTGGGTAGAGCTATCTAGAGAGCACAGAAAGCTTGCACTCAGTTTGGGGCCAATACAGTGTGGCGCCTCTTAGCTGGGCGCTGCACCAACACTTAGTGTTTTTTCCCTCAAACTGGGTCATTTCAGGCGCATTTTAAGGCACATATACTTGCATCACAGAATAAACAGTAATGATCATCATTATGACATTTTCAACACCTCTTCAACTTCAACAAAGACAACATTTCTAAGAGTGACCATCACTTCAAGTTCAACATTACTGAGAGATACAATCACTTCAAGTTCAGCATTACTAAGAGCTACCACCACTTCAAGTTCAACGGCATAAGAAAAAGCCCACTAGGCCAGTTACATAACAAATAGAGGACGACGACTAGTTCCTTCCGCGCTTATTGGCTCCTCCCCCCTCCTGCTGGATATCTTCTTCGCCTTTCTAGGATGAGCAACCCGCTCCGGCTCGGGCTCCGGTTCGTCCACCTCATCCACATAGGCATCCAAAGCCGCCATCCACGAGGTTCCAACCGTCCTCTTGCCTCTTTGGGTGAAGTCTTCAGGTGTGTATTTATTGATTCCCCTCCTAGGCTTTAACTCATATGCTGAATGAACTTGATAGGTCTCCAAGGTCATGTCATCAGCAACCTATTACAAAAACAAACGATATGGAAAAGACCGTGTGTGAGGATAAAGTTAGCAATGCATCAATAATTGAATATATGTTATTGCCATACCTCTTGGGTGACCACACCCACATCCTCATCCTCCGAAGGAGCACCATGGCCAGAAGTGGGATCTGATGGTGTCGCCAACCTAGACCGTTGAGGTGATACATACTCGGGGTCACGACAACCGACAAGGTTCGATAGCCGCCTTAACCTTTGGCCCCGACACTGCAACATGTACAAGTGAATGAGATATCGAATGTAGCAACACATGTTACATGGACAACTGAAGGAGATGTGAACCTTAATGAATGCTTGAAGTGCACCTTCCCCATCGCTTTTCCCAACCGGGGTTGTCTCCAGAATAGTCTCGGTCTCATCAGCTGCTTTTTTGATCTGGGCACGCTATGAACAGAAATGGCATTAACGTGTTAGGCAAGCAAAGATGTGAATAGTGCGAATGGGAAAGCAAAAAGGGGAAATACCACAAAGTTCATCATTGGATCTGAAGGGAATAATGTGCCTTCCCTGACTAATTTGTTGTATTGGTGCTGGGTTAGCTCATCGAAGACGGTGGGATCTTCCAAAATCTCCTCAGCATACGCCGGCTTGCATACCTCCACACAGGTACTTGCAAGAAACCATGTGAGATAGTTGTTGGACGCGATCGGGTAGTGCTCACGAAGCTGGGCTCGTTTTCCAGCCTTAGCTTGCTCCACACTAAGCGTGAACTATATGATATACTTCCTGTGATGCCTGTCCCAATCCTTGACCTTCCGCTGCTTTCTCCTATCCAACCTGCAAGTTAGAAACAGAATATTAGCACCATCAAAACCGCCGAGAAGCTGCTAAGTGATCAAGGTTAATTATATCTTACAAGTGTAGCAACTTGTCCGTGTCCTCCCACTCCGGCGGGTGTGGCTGGAACAAACCAAACTGGCAGTACACCCGATGTGGCAGGTGAAGCTCAACCGCCCAGTTGCATATGAGTGGGCACCGCATATGCCAAAGATCCCTATCCCTAGTGCACATCGGATTCAGCATGAACTCTCTAGGGTTACCAAAACTATCCCCTCTTCCACACGGCTCCCATTCCACTTGCAACATAGCATAGAATGCAAAATTGATTACGAGTTACGATAGAAGCATGATAATCACTTATACAATGTCGAGTCACCTGCTCAGCCGTAATCGTGTCCAGCTTGCTCGTGTACAACTTGTACATGACCGAGGGATCATCCGTCATCTCATTTACCACATCCCACTTGTAAGCCCAAGTGGGGATCCGTAGTGGGTCGTCTTTGTCGTCCCAATCCTCGTACTTCAAGGTCTTCGGTCGTCCAACCGGCAATCGCTCCCAGCTCCATATAGAAAGTGCGAGCATACAACCACCAATACCTCCAGATTTCCTACAACAGGCTTCATCCAACTGCACATAAAATAGAACATGGTTGAATTAACATGAAGATCGCATTGATAATGTCGCAATGAAGTGAAAAAGAAACAACTTTCTACCTGTCTATACAAGTAAGCCAGTGTCGCCGAACCCCAACTCCATTTGCTATCGAAGACGGTCAACGCCTTTAGCCACATCCATGGAGCATTCTTGCATGTGCCATCAGCAAACATAGTACTGGATATAACATACCACATGTAGACACGAGCATATGTCTTGACCTCGTCCTCATTAGCATCCTCGGGGCAAGTACCAAAGTTCCATGCAATGCAGGTGAAAGGAGCACCGACTGCGACTCTTTCCTTCTTCTTGTCTTCTACTTCTAGTTCCCGAGGCTCCGGAGGAACCATACCGACAAGGGCATGCATCTTCTCGTGCCAACCATCAGAATCGGTGCTCATACATAGAGGATTCCTCTCGATAGGAAGACCGGCGATCATAGCAATATCCTGGAGCGTCACGGTCATCTCCCCGGTCCGAAGATGGAAACTGTGTGTCTCCAGCCTCCAACGATCAGTAAGCGCGGTGCTTGCTGCAGCATTGAGGGGTGGCGTCGACCGGCTGACCAACTGAATGAAAGGGAGGAGTCTTGTCTCCCTTACATATGGCGTGTATCGCTCATCATAGCGCATCCCCCCAAGGTTGACCCCGTGAGACCGAATCTTCAGAGGTTGAAGCTCCTACAAACAAGCAAATCAGAAAATTACATATGGGGCATTTGTGTTTGAAATAAACATGAAATTCATAATACCGGCCACTTTCATTATTACCCGCCGCTGCACCGACATAGCGTACGACCGGTGTTGATGGTCCCAGTGATCATCGAGAAGCCAAACCATCCTAACAATTTCAAACAAAGCATTCTTGTCAACACGATTATCTTTTCAATACAAATAAACTAAAGTAGGCCTACTATATGCAAGATTCAAAGCATATGTATCCAAAACATTCTTGTTAATACGAATATAATTTCAATACAAATAAACTAAACTAGGCCTACTTCATGCAAGATTCAATACAAATATCTTTTCCATAGAAATAACATGTCAACCTATGTATCCAAAGCATATCTTTTCAATAAACTAAACTAAACTAGGGTTGCAAAATAATAAAGATCATCTACAATTAGGTATCTAATACATGCAAGATTCTAATCAAACAAGGGTTCCCCAAATCTTCAAAATAGCATACATTTTATGGATGGAAAGAAGGGGATCGGAGGAGAGTACCTTCTAGGATGGATTGGTGAAGAAATCCACGGACCAAATCGTCAGATCTGAAGGATTTGGGAGAGGGGATTGAGAGGGGGAGAAGAGGAAGCCGCCGGCGCCGCTGCTTCTGTAACTTCTAACCGAATGAATGAATGGGGTGGGGTGGGGTGGGGCGAGGGAGAGCGGGCAGCTGCCTATAAGTCAGACAGTGCATTGCCTAAGGGCTAGGCGCTGCACCTTACATGTGTGGCGCCTAGCTCAGAGGCGCTGCACTTCTGGGTGCGGGCCCAGGGGCTGCCACACTGGACAGAGGTGCAACACCCCAGAGCTAGGCGCTGCATCATAGGGTGTGGTGCCTGCGTGTCGGGCGCCACTCAAAAAGGTCAGCCGAGTGAAATAGTTTTAAGGGCAGTTCATTTTGTGAATTGATTGCGTCCACGGGTCAAAATTGTCAAATTTGCCTCCATTTGCATCGGGTTTTTAAGTTTTCTACTCTCTTTGTTTTTTTACTATGCATATTAGTTTTGACTGAAAGCAAATTCTATAAAATTTGACTATGTTTATATAAAACAATATAAACATTTAGCATAACAAATCTATATGATGTGAAAGTACATTCAATAATTAATCTAATGGTGTTGATTTGTTACTAGTAAGGTGCAACGCCAACGTACCTCTCGACTGAACGCATGTTATACTATGAAACATAAATATTTCTATCATAATATGGAATAATTCTCTTAGGATTTAAAATTTGATGCAAGGTGGATAGAATTCCTAATTCCTAAGTCATAAAGACGTGTCGATTGTTTCATGAACCAACGTGCCCCATACCCAAATAGGGAAACGCCTGACGTCAGCTGGGTGATCACATTCGACGACCGGCCCCCTCCTGAGTTCGGTGGACTCTCCATCACACTACAAACTCGCGGGCCATGTCGTATGAATGCGCCCGTGGGTGAGGTGGCCGGGCGGCCACCGTATGCCTCCCCCTCGGTCACGACCACCACGACTTCCGCGACCACTTCCGCGGGAAGGGTTCTTCCCATGGCTGCCAGAGCCGGTGCGGACCCCTAATGGAGCGTGCCTGTGCCCCTGAGGAGCTGCCACGGGCGTTGCGGTGGACTTGCGGGGGCGGCGGCAACTCCGGTCCTTCTCGTGGCGCCTTGCCCTTCTCAGCGGCGCTAAACCTCCTCACTGGTGCCATGGCTGCTAATGTAGAGATTTGGAGACAGAGAGACGAGAAGACAAAGATGGGTCAGGGGCTCCGCTCTCTTCACCCTCTTATAGGCGATCAGAGAAGGCCAACCAGCGTCCCTTCATCTTCGGAGCAATGATGACCTCAGAGCGCGTGCGCCAAGCTTTTTGTCGACCTGGGCAGTTGCCGAGGGGACATGGGGAAGTGGGGGCGTCCGTGTCCCGTCGTGCGCCACTCGTCGAGCCTGGCCCACAAGCGACTAGGGCCCGTGTTGCTTCGCCCTCTCCTCGCTGCCTTCGCCTCGAAGCCAGGCCGACCGCTCTGAGGGCCTGGTGCCTACTGTCGGTGTTCTAGGACCGGGGTACCCAGGTCCGCCTGCCTACGGCCCAGCACATGGCTCCATCGACGGCCCGGCGCAGACCAACCCTAAGGCTTCACGAGTGAGACCCTCCTGAGGGCCCCTACCTCGCGAGGAGAACGATGATACGTCTCCAACGTATCTATAATTTATGAATTATTGATGCTGGTTTATTATCATTCTGGGATGTTTTACAATCATTTTATAGCAACTTTATATCATTTTTGGGACTAACCTATTGACCCAGTGCCCAGTGCCAGTTGCTGTTTTTTTGCTTGTCTTTTACATCGCAAGAAATCAATATCAAACCGAGTCCAAACACCGCGAAACTTTTTGTGGATTTTTAATGGACTAGAAGACTCCCGATGGGCCAGAGCAGCACCTGGGGGGTGCCCCGAGGGGGGCACAACCCACCAGGGTGCGCCTGGGCCCCCAGGCGCGCCCAGGTTGGTTGTGCCCACCTCGGTGGCCTCCCGCACCCCCCTCTTCATCCTATAAATTCTCAAATATTCCAAAAACCCTCGGGGTTAACCTAGATCATAAACCAATCAAAAACCAATCTAGACCCCGTTCCGGCACCCTGCCGGAGGGGGAATCATCTCCGGTGGCCATCTTCATCATCCTGGCAGCCACCACGATGAGGAGGGACTAGTCCACCCTCAGGGCTGAGGGTTTGTACCAGTAGCAATGTGTTTAATCTCTCTCTCTCTCTTGTGTCCTTGAGATGTCACGATCTTGATGTATCGCGGACTTTGTTAATATAGTTGGATCATATGGTGTTTCCCCTCTCTATCTTGTTGTGATGAATTGAGTTTTTCCCTTTGACATTTCGTTGTTATCGGATTGAATACTTTTATGGATTTGAGAGCACTTGATATATGTCTTGCATATGAATACTCATGGTGACAATGGGGTATCGTATTGATTCACTTGATATATGTTTTGGCACTCAACTCGCGGATTCCCGAGGTGACATTGGGGTAATCTACGCATAGGGGTTAACGCACGTTCTTGTCTTTGTTTCTCTGTTAGAAATCTTGGGGCACTCTTTGAGGTTTCTTGTGTTGGATTGAGTATTATGAATCTAAAGTTATTTGGTGTTATTTTAGTACGAACTCTTCGATAGATCGATCGGAAAGAATATCTTCGAGGTGGTTTTGTACCCTACAAACGATTTCTTCTTATGTTCTCCGCTAGATAGGAACTTTGGAGTGGTTCTTCATCGCACTTTGAGGGATGGTTATATGATCCAATTATATTAGCACTATTGAGAGATTGCACTAGCGAAAGTATGGACCCTAGGCCTCATTTTCAAGCATTGCAATATCGTTTTTGTGCATGTTTACTATTTGCTACCTTGTTGTTTTTATTTATTCAGATTATAAAAATATATTTCTGAAATCAATATTACACTTTTATCACCATCTCTTCGTCGAACTAGTGCACCTATACAATTTGCCATTGTATTGGGTGTGTTGGGGACACAAGTGATTTCTTGCATTTGGTTGCAGGGTTGTTTGAGAGAGACCATCTTCATCCTACACCTCCCACGGATTGATAAACGTTAGGTCATCCACTTGAGGGAAAATTGCTACTATCCTACAATACTCTGCGCTTGGAGGCCCAACATGAGTCTACAAGAATAAAGTTGCGTAGTATACATCAAGCTCTATTGTGGCGCCGTTGCCCGGGAGGTTAGGTAAGCGGCACTCACACCCCGTTAACCAAGCTCTTTTCTGGCGCCGTTGCCGGGGAGGTGAGTGCTTGAAGGTATATCTTTAGATCTTGCAATCGAATCTTTTAGTTTCTTGTTTTTTCACTAGTTTGGTTTATAAAAGAAAACTACAAAAAATGGAATTGAGGTTGCATCATATTATTTATCATCTTTATAATATCTTTCTTGAAAATGATGGATCGGAAAATTGTGCTCAATTAGTAGAAGAAGAATTCAATAGAATTTTTGGTATAAATGATGAGCATGATGGCAATGTTGTTAGTATGAATTCTTTGAATATCCATGATGCTAATGATATGCAAAGCCATAAGCTTGGGGATACTATGTTTGATGAAGATGATATTCTTAGTCCCCCAAGATTTGATGTGCAAATTTGTTATAATGATTGCATGCCTCCTATTTATGATGATTATATCGATGAACGTGGATTTGGAGAGGCCATGACTTTATTTAATGATGAATCCACTACTTTGGAAGAGGTTTCAATTGACTATGATAAAAAAGTTGCTATATATGATGATTATGGTGATGACATGTGTGCTTTAAATTATAATGATAACCATGAAACTTGTCATCATGCTTTTAATTTTCAATCACATGATAGTTATTTTGTTGAGTTTGCTCCCACTACTATTGATGAGAATAAATTTGCTTATGTGGAGAGCAACAAAATTTCTATGATTATGCATCATGAAAAGAGTGCCTTATGTGATGGTTATATTTTTGAATTTCTTCATGATGGTACTGAAAATTATTATGAGGGAGAAACTTATGATTGTAGGAATTGCAATAATATCAAGTTTCCTCTCTATGTGTTGAAAGTTTTGAAGTTATGCTTGTTTTGCCTTCCTATGCTAGTTGATTCTTGTTCCCATAAGTTGTTTGATGACAAAATTCCTATGCATAGGAAGTGGGTCAGAATTAAATGTGCTAGTCATATGCTTCATGATACTCTCTTTGTGTTTCAATTCTTATCTTTTATGTGAGCATCATTGAAATCATCATGCCTAGCTTAAAAGGCATTAAAGAAAAGCGCTTGTTGGGAAACAACCCAACACTTTTACCTACTGTTTTTGTGTGTTCACATGATTAGGATATTGTAGCAATCATGTTTTATTGCTTTCGTTCCAATAAAGTGCCAAGTAAGACCTTTGGGATGGCTTACGGTGATAGTTGATTTGTTCTTGCTGAAAAACAGAAACTTTTGCGCTCAGGAAAACAATTCTCATTTTTAACGGAAACCTGATAAAATGATGATTCTTTTTGCAGAAGATTAATAGACAAACTTCCCAGGTTTTCCTAATTTTTTAGAATTTTTTGAGTAGCAAAAGTATGGTTGGAGTATAGATTACTACAGACTGTTCTGTTTTTGACAGATTCTGTTTTCAATGCATAGTTTGCTTGTTTTCTAGTTTCCATGGCTTATATTGCTCAATATAAATTGTGGAAATGATATGCTACAGTAGTAATTGTGTGAGAACAATTGTGAATCTTGTCTTTGACAGTACCAAAAGTGAAATGGTTTGCTATTTATCATACTAACCTATCTCACAAAGTTCCGTTAAGTTTTGTGTGGTTGAAGTTTTCAAGTTTCGGGTGAGATGTCAATATGAGGAGAAAAAGGAGTGACAAGACCCTAAGGTTGGGGATGCCCAAGGAACCCCAAGGTAATATTCAAGGAATATCCAAGAAACTAAGCTTGGGGATTCCCCGGAAGGCATCCCCTCTTTCGTCTCCAACATTATCGGTAACCTCACTTGGAGCTATGTTTTCATTCGTCACATGATATGTGTTTTTCTTGGAGCGTCAATTTATTTTGTTAGGACTTTCTTGCTGTTATTTAGAATAATGTTTTTCATCTTTTATTTCAATAAAAATGTCAAGTATAGCCTTTGCCATTATTATCTTGCAAGTATATGAGTTGCTGTTTCAAAACAGAAAGTTTATCGATGTTGCAAAAATTCCCTAGAAAAGTCAGAATGTGATAAACTGTTGAAACTTCTTGAAAAATAAGCTCTGATAAATTTTCTAGAGTGTGGTAAATTTTCATAATCTTTGGAGTTTAATAAGTATTGATACTCTTGCATTCTTTATAGACTGTACTGTTTTGGCAGATTGATGTTATGTTTGCATATGTTTGCTTGTTTAATGATCCTATTTTAGGATAAGAGTATTAAATATGCAGAGACATTTATTATGCAATGTTGAATAATAATTTTAGTGATTTTCTACAGTAGAGAATGATAAGGTTTTTGCATTGGTTTATACTAACTTATCTCACGAGTTGTTGTTGAGTTTTGTGTGGATGAAGCTTTTGAGATTTAGGAAAACCGTGATATGAGAAGAATTAAGGAGACACAAAAGCTCAAGCTTGGGGATGCCCATGGCATCCCAAGATAATACTCAAGAAGTCTCAAGCATCTAAGCTTGGGGATGCCCCAGTAGGCATCCCACCTTTCTTCATCAACAATTATCGGTTAGTATCGGTTGAGCCTAAGTTTTTGCTTCTCCACATGAGTTGTGCTATTGTTGGAATGTCATTTTATTTTGTTTTGATTGCTGATTTAATAAAATTCTTAGATATGAAGGTTTTTAATAAGATAGAGTCCTCGAATAGCTACCCATTTACATAACTACTCGCTTGATCTTCACTTATATCTTTTTGGAGTAGCTTGTCGTTTACTCTTGTGCTTCACTTATATCCTATGAGTAGATTGTTGAATAAATTGATGTCATGAAGTTGGAATCATATCATGCCTAGTGGTAGCTTCACATTGGGTTTAGAAAGTGAAATCTTTTGAGGCTTGATAATCACAATATTGGTCATACAAGCAATTCACGGATAATTAGTATAAGGAAGAGAACTTTCACATGCAAATACACTATCTTGGAAATCTTTTGTGATTGTGAGCCCCCATCAAAATATTATATGTCAAAATTGTTGACGTTGGACAAGGAACACAACGTAATGGTTTATGTTTGTTCATATTCACATAGAAGTTATATTGTCATAGCTC
The DNA here is from genome assembly GCF_002575655.3 of Aegilops tauschii subsp. strangulata. NCBI lineage: Eukaryota > Viridiplantae > Streptophyta > Magnoliopsida > Poales > Poaceae > Aegilops > Aegilops tauschii. The sequence goes on along the minus strand of NC_053035.3, from coordinate 232,673,254 downwards.
CTTCAACATGGTGCTCGCCCCCCATCTTTGCTAGCAAAAAATTCTTCACCAAGTAGAGATACTACTTGTGGTTCCAAAAACCCATAAACCCAAATCTTATTTTCAAGAGTCCACCATACCTACCTAAGGATTGAATAAGATCCTTTAAGTAAGTTGTCATCGGTGCAATAAGGCAATAAAAATTGCTTCTAAAAGTGTTAGATCATTTAGTGTAAGAGAAAATTGAGCGTTGTACGAACTTGTGATGGCAAAGAATAAAAGCGACAGACAGCATAATAAAGGTTGCTATCATAAGGGGCAATATAATGTGACGTTCTTTTGCACTAAGGGGTTGAGCATACAAACAAATAAGCACATGGCAACCTCTGCTTCCCTCTGCGAAGGGCCTATCTTTTACTTTTATGTATTTACTTTCATGCAAGAGTCAAAGTTTTTCTCTCTATTCCTTTTTATTTTTCTCCTTTGGCAAGCATCATGTGGTGAGGAAAGATCTAGGCACATATATCCAGTTGGATATGGGTAGCATGAATTATAAGCCCCTACCTTTCTATGTGTCCGGTTGAAACATTTTGCCCATGTGTATGCGGTGAGTGTTAGCAATCATAGAAGACTATGTGATGGTTGAGTATGTGGAGCTCTTACTTAGACTCTGTTGAATAAGTTGAATTACAATTGCTTGGTGACTGAGAACATAGGTTGTTGAGTTTCAAGAGAATTCATTGTTTGAACCTTAACATGTGAATTGGTTGCTACTATAACATGAGAAGTTTTATAAGAAAGAATTGTTGTTATTACGCTAGGAAAAGTGATTGAAATTATTATTGATCAAACTTGTGAACCTTGCTAGCATTCGCACTTCATAAATTATTTCTTTTATCATTTAGCTACTCGAGGACGAGTAGGAACGAAGCTTGGGGATGTTGGTATGTCTCCAACGTATCTATAATTTATGAAGTATTCATGTTGTTTTATTATCATTCTTGGATGTTTTACAATCATTTTATAGCAACTTTATATCAATTTTTGGGACTAACCTATTGACCTAGTGTGCCTAGTGCCAGTTGCTGTTTTTTGCTTGTTATTTACATTGCAGGAAATTAATATCAAACGGAGTCCAAACACCACGAAACTTTTTGCGGATTTTTTATGGACCAGAAGACTCCCGATGGGCCAGAGCAGCACCTGGGGGGTGCTCCGAGGGGGGCACAACCCACTAGGGCGCGCCTGGGGGCCCAGGCGCGCCCAGGTGGGTTGTGCCCACCTCGGTGCCTCCCGCACCCCCTCTTCGCCCTATAAATTCTCAAATATTCCAAAAACCCTCGGGGTTAACCTAGATCAGAAGTTTTGCTGCCGCAAGGCTCTGTAGACACCGAAAACCAATCTAGACCCCATTCCGGCACCCTGCCGGAGGGGGGAATCATTCTGGTGGCCATCTTCATCATCCCGGCGGCCACCACGATGAGGAGGGAGTAGTCCACCCTCGAGGCTGAGGTTTTGTACCAGTAGCAATGTGTTTAATCTCTCTCTCCCTCTCTCTCGTGTTCTTGAGATGTCATGATCTTGATGTATCACGGACTTTGTTAATACAGTCGGATCATATGGTGTTTTCCCCTATCTATCTTGTTGTGATGAATTGAGTTTTTCCCTTTGAGATTTCGTTGTTATCGGATTGAATACTTTTATGGATTTGAGAGCACTTGATATATGTCTTGCATATGAATACTCGTGGTGACAATGGTGTATCGTATTGATTCAGTTGATATATGTTTTGGCACTCAACTCGCGGATTCCCGAGGTGACATTGGGGTAATCTACGCATAGGGGTTGATGCACGTTCTTGTCTTTGTTTCTCCGGTAGAAATCTGTAGCGACCGGACCTCAAATAGTCGGATCTCTGTGCTTAAGTGTCATCCCTGGATCGGTATGCTGACACACACAGTACTCGAGGATTTATAACAGAGGTAAACCACATGTATAAATAACGTAAATACTATTACCTCAATCCAAATAGCGGAAGTAACAAGGTTGTGGATTCCCATCAACACCAACGGCAAAGTTGAGTGTAGAAAATCATAACCCTAACGTATCACTTACTCGTCGTAAGAAATCCTGCAACATGAGACGTTGCAGCCACAAAGGGTCAGTACATTGAATGTACTGGCAATTCACACTGTAGAGCAATGCTGAAATATGGCTATCACTACATGCATATTTGGCTGGTGGAAAAGCTCTATGGTTATCAAGTTTTTGCGAAAAGCCAATTTTTCCCTACTGCAAAGGAATATATTTTATTTAACTACAAAGTTTGTTGAAAACATTGAGAAGGTAAACCCCCTCTCAATCCCAATTAAAAAGTTAACAACCCAACAAATTAATTATATAGAGTGATGAGATCAACATAATAATCCAAGAACCAGATACTCAAGATTGTCCATAACCGGGGACACGGCTAACCATGATTAGTTTGTACACTCTGCAGAGGTTTGTGCACTATTCCCCACAAGACTCGATCTCCTCCGTTGGATTTCTCGCACTACATAATGTTTGAGAAACGGATGACCGAGACACAGTCTTTCCGAAGAGGTCCCCTTAACCGATAGATAGGCCAATACACCTACAATCCCCTACATCTGCTAGCCCATCATGGAAAGGTTTCCCACAACTTACTCGACTATGCCAGAGCCCATAATGGCATGTGGCTGCACACGGACGTTTCTAGCATGAATAATCTTATGATCCCTTTGAGCCTGGGTGGCAGTCCATAGGAGAATCACACGGTACCCCGGGATTTCCAAAAAATACAGGCAATCACTGGATTCCCCAGGTGCCTCAATCCACCCAGATGTGTATTTAAGTTGCCACCTTAAGTTGAACCATTAATTAACAATCTCACATCTGTCATGGATACACTCAAACCCAATCCACGTCTACGAGCATAGCATGGCAATATAAGCATAACGTAATAGTAACTTCCAAGGTTTGAATGCAGGACAATAGGTTCTACCTCATCAACTACTTCCCAATACCCACATGTTATCAAGTCCTAACCATGCAATGTTTGAGGATTGAAACTAATGCATAAAAACTGGGTAATAAGGGGATATGATCAAAGTGTGAACTTGCATGTACTGTTGATGAAGATGATTCGCACTCAAAACTCTTGATAGTTCTACTCGTCACACTCCGGTCAATCTATCGTGAGCAAGCAATAGCAATCACACATAAGCTATCACTCGAAAGATCGGAAAGAACGAAGAAGACAATTCGGAAAGCATCAAAACCAAGCAAATAACTCTTGCAACATAAAACAATTTCTAACAGTACCAAAATTGGGTGAATTTGGCCTTATCAGAAAGTTTAGGTCAAGAGCTTTGATTTGCAAAAAGAATCAACTCAAACGGAGTTATAGAACTCAAGTTACGATCAAACGAAGTTTGAATTCAAATCTGGTCTAATTCAAATTTTAAAATTTCAAAAATATGTTTGAGTTGGATTACTGGATAGAGGGGATCATAACGAAGAAGTGGGCGTTGGTTTCGTTGAATTTGGACAAACGAGTAAAAAGTAGTGACCGTTTGAAGTATAGGGACTAATTTGTAAATAAAGTATTCACAGATGGGTCCCTGGCCGAATTTAAAAAGAAAAAGGAAAAATCTACAGAACGAACGTTCGCTGCCAAACGCTAACTGACGAATCTGTTCACTGCTGAACCTAACCTAATGAACGTTCGCTAAATAGCTAGTAAATAAAAAAACAAGTTTTATAAAAAAACGAAACAAAAACCGGTCGGTTTTATTACCGGTTCGGGCGGTTCGACGAAATCGTCGGGTCGGCAAAAACCGGCGAGATCCGGCGGCTAGGGCATGTCCGGCGAACGGCGGCGGACAGCTCCGGCGAGCGGGGCGGCGGCGCTGCGCGGCGCGGTGGACTGCGGCGGCGGCAGCAAGCGGGCGGCGGAGAGGCGGCGGCGGTGGCGACAGAAGGCGGCGGGGTTTGCGGCGCGGGCGGGGGGATGCGAGGGCGGCGGCGGCGAAGCGAGAGGAGGCGAGGCGGGGCCGGGGCCTCGGCTTTTATGGAGGGAGGGGCGGCACGGTGGCGTGCGGGACGGGGCAGAGGAGGCCGGGGCGGGCACGGCGAGCATGGCGGCGCGCGCGGCGGACTCGGGAGGAGTCCCGCACGGGGACGACGGGGCGGCGCGCGGGGCTGGGCTGGCCTGGCGGCTAGCTGGGCCGGCCCAGTCGGTGGCCTAGAAGTTTTTTTATAAAGATTTTCCAGACAAACAAAAATAAATAAAACAAAATAAACAAAAATACTATATAGGCATATAATATATCAAAATGTTCAGAAAATTATTTCCTACAACCTGAACAGTTTTGTAAAGTCAAATAAAATCCACATAAATTTAAATAAAGCAAAGAGTGCTACTGTTCTAATAAAATCCAATAAAAATCATTTTAAAAATACCAAAATTAATTCAAATTTATTTCTCTCCAATTTTCTAATGTAGGGAATCATGTTACCCTATTTTCTGTTTAGTTTATTTTTGGAAAATAATTTGAATAAAACCCAGATAACTCCAAATTGAAAATAATTTCAAAATGATTTTAAATTTGATCCTTTTAAACTCCCAACTCATATTTCATATGTTTTGAAGAAGTCATTTTATCTTCTCTCATGAAAATCATTGAGTTGCTTAAAGTTCTGAATTGGAAATATTTTCAAATGAAATTCAAATATTTTCAACACCCATTTTCATTTAAATAAATGGAAGAAGTCATGTCATCTTCTCTCCAGGGTTTTGTGATGAAAAGAATTTGAATTCATGGAGATCATAAAAGCAAAAAATGAAAGTTTGGGAAAGTCCTTTTATTCCCTCTCATTTAACTTTCAAAAGTTTCGAATTTCACTCACTTTCAGTCAATCAATCAATCAATCAAACATAACTATCTATTTATTATAACATTCCAAAATTTAGAATTTTGGGATGTTACAAACCTACCACCCTTAAAATGAATCTCGTCCTCGAGATTCGGAGAGGCTAGAAAGAAATAGGTTAGGTTCGGGGTCTTCTCAAAATCCATCGATTATTACAGGGGGTCTGGGGCGCTACCACCCTTAGAAGCATGGTTACTGTTCCATCAAAACTCATATACTCCATCCTTATTGTTGATAGTGTCGGTCTTCTCAGATTCTCGGGAAAATTTCTTCTCTGACTCTTCCGGTAGTGGCATAACCTTTTCCTCAATCCTTGTGTCCTTTCATCTTGGTAAGGTTCTTCTGTGACTGGGTCTTCTTAGCTGATAGGTCTGGCGCCAATACTAAACAAATATCGATATCTCATGGTGGTCAACAATTTATGGTTTCTCCTGCAGGAAAGGGGTCTGGTTGATCCTCACCGTATAACCTACGGTTGGCAAAAGCTGCCTTGTACAAGGGGAAAAATACTTACACCATTCTAAGGTTCGAACAAGGTTTAATACCGTCGTCTCTTTACTATAGGTAAGTCACTCAGATATACCATCCCACATAGCAAGGCGAATAATAAGAGTAAGTCGGTATGGTGATCAATCCATCCCGCACCCAAATCATTACCCTGTATATGGTTTAGCGAATCTCGCATTCTAACACTCGGTCATCCTCACAAGCATTGCAGAATTTCTCTTGTCAACGAACTAGGTTCGGATAAATCCATTGATTCTGCAGGCCAAACAAACATCTATCGTTCCTTCACAACTCTCAGGTTTTGCGTAAACTCCTATAAAATCGTAACTTCTTCCAGGGTTTTTCCTTCAGCAAAGTGTGCTTGCTTCTTGGGAGGTCCTGGGGCCTGTGGGTTATGGCCCATCTCATCACTTGAAATCCTTGAACTTATCATCGGGCAACTGATCATTATTCCAACTTCCAACTTCCTAGTATTCTTGAATCCATCCAATTGTACTGTCTTCCTTTCTTCTATTGGCACCAAACTAGGACATGATTACTCAGACTCATCATGGAATTTCCATTGATCCATATTTCCAATATCATACCTCCTTTATATCCAATAGTAATTCATCTCTTCATCCTCGTGGGATATCCCACATACCGAGATAAAAACTTATACTTATGAAGTCCATACTCCACTTCATGGAACATCATTATCCTTTCCAGGGTCAAGCATCCTTACAGGGGAATATTGGCCATCTCTGCATGGCACTTCTTCAACTGGGAAATGTGAAACACATCATGAACTCCTGACAGTCCTTCGGGTGACTCCAACTTGTTGGCCACTTCTCCCATACGCTCCAAAACTCGGTATGATCCTACAAATCTCGGGGCTAACTTTCCCTTAACTCCAAATTGTTTAACTCCTCGCAGAGGGGACACACGAAGACATGCTCTGTCTCCAAGTTCATAGACTACCTCCTTGCGTTTTTGAGTCTGCATAACTCTTCTGCCTGGACTGAGCTACCTTCAGTCTATCTCGAATCAACTTAACATTCTATTTTGACTCCTTGATCACATTTGGTCCAAACAATTGACGATCTCCAACTTCATCCCACATCAACGGTGTCTGGCTCCTTCTCCCATACAAAGCTTCAAAAAGGGCCATCTTCAAACTGGCTTGGTAACTGTTGTTGTATGAGAACTCCGTGTAAGGTAGATTATCATCCCTACTAGATCCATAATCTAGCGCACACGCTCTCAACATGTCCTCCAGAATCTGATTGACTCTCTCGGTCTATCCATCTGTCTGCGGATGAAAGGCTGTACTGAACTCTAGCCTAGTACCCAAAGTCTAGTGCAGCTGATTCCAAAACTTTGAGGTAAACCGTGTTCCTCTATCTGATACGATGGTCCTCGGAACTCCATGCAGACATACGATCCTGGTCATATATATCTTGGCCAACTTCGCACTTGTATAGGTGGTTTTCACTGGGATAAAGTGAGCCACTTTGGTCAAGCGAATCAACTACTACCCAGATAGAATCATATCCCGATCGGGTTCTGGGAAATCCGGTAATGAAATCCATGCCAAGCTTATCCCACTTACATTCGGGTATCGGCATAGGCTGTAGTAATCCGGCTGGCTTCTGATGCTCTGCCTTTACCCTCTGGCATACATCACCTACGACTACATACTCCGCAATATCCTTCTTCATACTAGTCCACCAGAAACGCTCCTTCAAATCCAAATACATCTTGGCGTTTCCAGGGCGAATCGAGTATGGTGAGTCATGAGCCTCCTGAAGTATTAACTTCCTGATCTTTGCATTATTGGGCACATATACATGGTCCTCGAACCATAAGGTGTCGTGCTCATCCTTACAAAATCTTGGGGCACTCTTTGAGGTTCCTTGTGTTGGATTGAGTATTATGAATCTGAAGTTGTTTGGTGTTATTTTAGTACGAACTCTTGGATAGATCGATCGAAAAGAATAGCTTCGAGGTGGTTTCGTACACTACAAACGACTTCTTATGTTCTCCGCTAGATAGGAACTTTGGATTGATTCTTCATCGCACTTTGAGGGGTGGTTATATGATCCAATTATATTAGCACTGTTGAGAGATTGCACTAGCGAAAGTACGGACCCTAGGCCTCATTTTCAAGCATTGCAATACCGTTTTTGTGCCCGTTCACTATTTTCTACCTTGCTTTTTTATTTATTCATGTTATAAAAATATATTTCTACCATCAATATTACACTTCTATCACCATCTCTTTGCCGAACTAGTGCACCTATACAATTTACCATTGTATTGGGTGTGTTGGGGACACAAGAGATTTCTTGCATTTGGTTGCAGGGTTGTTTGAGAGAGACCATCTTCATCCTACACCTCCCACGGATTGATAAACCTTAGGTCATCGACTTGAGGGAAAATTGCTACTGTCCTACAAAACTCCGCGCTTGGAGGCCCAACACGAGTCTACAAGAATAAAGCTGCGTAGTAGACATCAAATGACGACAAGGCCTCCCAAGGAGCAGCCCCCCGAGGCTGCCTCCGGAGGAGCGGACATCTCTAGGCAAGAACCACACCTCGCGAGGCGCGCGACAACGTGGGCCGTGACGACCAAGGCCAGGAAGGCGCCAGCGGGCGCAGAGGAGGACAGTTTCCTCTTTGGTGCTAAGGAGGCAATGACGTACGCGGGTTCCCAAGGAATCCCCCAAAGGTTTCCATTCCAATGCTACAAGACGAAGACCGCTGGCTTGGCGGGATGGAGGTCATCTCCGAGCCCACCACCGCGTCATGACCAGAAACTTTGCAGGCGAAGGCCACCTTTAGTCAGGATAGGATGTACTCCTACCCCTTTTGAATTGGCCGTTGTGGTATCCCTTCCTGCCTAAGCTATGAGGGAAGAGGGCCAAGGCCACTATAAATATAGGTTAGTCTCCACCAGAGAGAGAGATCGGATGGAACACCCGTAGAGTGACCCTTGAGCTCTCTCGAGGCATCCTACACTTGTACTAGTTCATACACATCCTCCTCGCAAGGCAATCCACCACAAAGCAGGAGTAGGGTTTTACACCGCAAGGTGCCCCGAACCTGGGTAAATGACCGTGTTCATCTCCTTTCCTCCTCATGCGAGCTCGGCAAGGCATCACCACGAGGTAGCAAGTGGCAAGTATTGGCTGGGCGAGGTTCTTCGTGCGCACCCCAGAGTTCAAACCTTCTTCGGGTCCGCGGAGCCCCGATTCTGACATGCTTTGCGACAGTATCGGTATCACCTTAGAAAAACTCACTTTGAAGGCAAGGCTAACAATGAAATTCCCTAAACATCTCCCGTGGAATATGTTACGGATGAAGACTGAACAACCCTTGTTAAACACTAGTCTGATCCAAAGTATCAGGTAGGGTATATGTATTTGATCAGGTCACATATTGAACTTGTATTTACTATGTGCCTTACAAGTCTATCTTCTTCTAGGCTAACCATCTGAAGAACAAGACCAACCATTCTAAAGTGAAATTCCAATAGACAACAATATCTCATAGCTATATTGCACACTGCGAGGCTCTTGTAAATAGCTGCTAGTTCCTCCTTTTTTCCGTGCCATATTATCGTATCTATATTGACTTGTTCCAAATACAGAGGAAAGCCTGTGCGGACCAAAAAGAACCTGAACCGAATACAGTGCAAATCTTCAAGGATTGCCACACCAGTAAGATGAAGGGCATGAGCGCACCAGTTCAAGCCGCTGTTGTAAATCCTTAGTCCCCATGCCTTTGAACTGCTTGTTAGTATGACGTGTTCATTTAACTGCTTGGTTTGCAACCAGTGTCAGTTACTCTGTTAACTTTTATACACAGTTGTCTTAATGTATCATTTCACCTTAAACGGTTTAAAAGAGAGGAAGGATATTCTTTTGGTCTTGATCTGTAATCTAGTTGTGATGTTCACGTGCCCACACAATGATACAATAGCCTATTTGTTTGATATCTGTTTTCCCATGATATGAATGATGTCATACTATGTTCATCCTACTTTAAACCATGTCTCTTTATCCTTAGATGTCAATGAATGTGAGGAAATAGACAATACAGTAGGCATGTTGCATGGACATATGTTCCGAAAGTGATTTTATTATGTAGTTGGCACTACAATACATGCTAATGTATTACAGTAGTTCACCAAAATAGGTTATGTATAAACGTGAAACCTATTTTGTTTGTTTTTGTCTCATTAGTAACACATCTGGTACACTAATCTATAAATTCAAACTTTCAGCAAGCTATGGAAAAATGATTGAACAGCCACAACCACCTGAAGGTGACGAAGCTACCACAGGCACAATGTCGCCTCTTGCTGCAGTGCGTTAGTATCTCTCCACTAATAGTGCAAAAAGCACCTTCCTGCGTAATTCTGGGTTGGTTGTCAAGGTAACCTCGTCCAAATCGCCTACTGAACAAAATCTTCTGGCTAGACAGAGTGATATATTTGTTCTCCAGACACAAGGCCAATCCCCAATGGGGGTCATTTCTGAAACAAGAATAGTGGTTGACAAATGTCGTCAAGATATGAATGGTTTTGAAACCAGAATATCACACATTTGCTTCATTTTTCAAGAGCAATGGCAGAAAAAAGGGGAAGGTCATGCTGCTCCATCAGATTCTGCAGTCTGAAACATTAGCACTCAGGTCAAATGATCTGTGCTTCTATACATCTGATGGTGCATTTGTCAGCAAGGACTGTAAACTTTTATGCCAACAAGCCTTTTGTTGTATGGCTGTAATTTATTTTGTTGTGATACAACATTTATCGTGCTGCCAAAGACCGTAGAAATTACGATGCTATTTTTGTATAGTGTAAGTTTATCTTAGTAATGTATTCGGCATCATCGATCTCCTTTGGGCCAAAAGCATCGAGTAAGAAGTGGCCATGGGCCGCAATGATGATAAATCTACAACGGGTTGTTACGGGCTGATTTGACACTATTCCTACGGGCCTTAACTGCGAATGGGTCGTCTGCAAGGAGGCCGTTAATGGGCCAACCCGCTAATTTTGACTGGATCAACCCTTTTAACCTAAATGGGCCGCTGTTGGGCCCTGCAACATGTCAATATATCATAGGCGCCTCCTGTCCATTGGGCGGTTGACATCTGTCCCAACGCGGAGCTGACACGTGGTTGCTACGGCCAATGAGAATCTTACACATGGAAAATGTCCCATTGGTCCGGGCTGTTAACAGGTTATCAGATCCAAACCGGAACCCGATAGCTTAACAGCGACCCATTACAGTGGATGCCACGTGTCGGTTATTCTTGACAAAAGCACTTCCATGACGCGCCATTTATCGTCATGGAAGTGGACACTTCCATGATGATAATTTTGGTATTGTCATGGAACACGTCTACGACAGCACAAGTATGACTATCTTGATTCTGTCATGAAATCGTCATGGATGTACATGCATGACAGAAAACATGACCTACTGTGACAAACACGTATCATCATGGAAGTGTTTTTTTCGTAGTGGCATAATGAGTTGTCAGACAACAATGTTTGAATCTTTTTTGTTTGCAGTGGTTCCCAAAGCAGTTTACTCAAGGTTTCCTCGCAAAGTACATGATTGGTGGACACGCAATGAAGGTTAAAGTATTTCATAGAGACTACAATCAGCATCGAGAAGTCCTAATGAAGACAGTGAAGGATGGGCGGGCAGCCATCATAAGGGGTTGGCCTAGAGTCGTGCGCGCATTACACATGGAGGAGAGCAGGCATTCCGCTTCACCTTCTCCAGCAACTAGAATGTCTTTCGCCTCTCTCTTTATAGTCTTTAGTACAATTGTGGTTCATCATTCTTTACTTGGTGCTTCTGTAGTTCTTTAATATATGTACATGTGCATCGAATTATGCATTCGTGCTTGAACCTATATTTGTAATAAACATGCTTGGATATGAAATAAGTGATTGCTTACTTTAAAATTCAAAATCTATGATTTTTAAATGCGGGGATTAAATTAGGGATTACACTACACACGGTTTACGAAAGCAAAATGTCTGTGATAAACATGGAGATCATACACGTTTCTGGGATCCATTACGTGTGTGATCAATCTCTACTGCACACACGATCAACCAAGAAAAAATTTGTGAGACTAACAACAACAACGCACACAGTTCCTTCTTATTAAATGTTTGCGAAAGTCACCTTATCACACACGCTTGAAATTATGGACTGTTTATGATGTCGTGCACATCGTGAACGTTTGCTCATAGAAGAACGCGTGCGATAGGCCCTCATTCAATGCAGGTAGGATAGATGAATTGTGTGGGATATATTCAAGCTTCGCTTATAGTTTTATAGGGATAACTGTATGCACTCTTACGTCGAATCACATACAGTCGAGGAAAAGTAAATGTGTGTGATTGCCTGCTTATCATACAGATTCTATAATAGTGAACTGTTTGTGGTGGGGCGCGCATCATAAACGTATTACCATGGAATATTGACTACGATGGTAATGCAAGCACAAATGAGTAGCAAGGATGGAGCGTTTGGGTTATGCGAGATATCACAAACAGTTGTCTGCAGACTCGCATTTGGGATACATGCCGGCAACGCATACGCTTAGTTATGCAGAACGTATGCATTGCTACTCCATATCCCTGACGGTTTCTGGGTCGTGTGGGAAGGACCCCCCTATCGCCCACACTCACTAGGAGAAAGTTCAAAATGCCATCGTGGAAAGGGGTTAAGAACCATTTTTATAGCAGCTCGCTATACCAGTGAACATTATCAACAAACGACAACATCGGAAGAGGGATGTACGTGGAGAGGCTGACAGTAGGGACCCATATGGTCCATGGCCCCACGCAAACAAGTACCTCCTTATTACGCCCAAAAAAAGAATCCTCCCTATGACAGCTAGGACCCACCAGCTATATCTTCGCACGAAAGGAAGTGTCTCCTTATTAAGCGAAAAATAACGATTGCTCCCCATGACAACTGGGGCCCACGAGATTTGGAGGCTGACTTGTGGCCCTACTAAGTTGACACGTACGTAGGGTTTTGTCAACTTAGTCAATAAAACGATTCTAGCAGCAGTGACCGTTGAATGTTAATCCAACCGCCATGTTGCTTCTTCAACATTTGATCTGCTTGCTCCAGCCGCCCAAACTAGCTTCGAGCGTACCGCCTGCTCCCGCCTCCCGTGGCCGCTGTGCTGCCACGCAGGCATCACCGCCCCACCCTACTCCCACCACTAGTCGGGCCTTCCCTTTACTCAACCACACCCCGTGTGATTTTCCGGCCACGGCAGCCTCACACCACAGCCGAACCAGTCAACCCTCATACTCCCTCTTTCGCGTGGGAAACCACTGTCGTGTCTTCCCCGACTCCGGTTCGTTCCCTTCCTAGGCCTCACCGTCGTCCACCGTGTTGGTGCTCTCGGCGCCGCGTTGTCAACGTGGTCAATGAATGACAACCATCAGAAGAGGACTGTACGTGGTAAGGCTGACAGATGGACCCACTAGCTACATCTTCGCATGCAAGAAAGTGCATTCTTATTACGCGAAAAAATTGATCCCCCCTGACAGCTGGGACCCACCAGCTATATCTTCACACGCAAGGAAGTGTGTTCTTATCCTCCCTGATAGCTGGGACCCACCAGGTCGAAGCGTATGTATCGTTGTCTGTGTGGTCGCAGACATATGCGTGCATACCAGTCGATCGGCATGTCCGCCACGATGAACCGTGGCCGAGTAAGGAGCGGTAGCAGTTCAGGCAGTCTCGTCAAAATCCTATACACATATGACAGCCACGCTGCAAAAAAGACAGCCATGTACATACATACGGGCATGGTCTCGAATGCATACAGCGACAGTGTCAGAACGGAGAAACAACGTCGTGTACACCGGGGGCAACCGTCTGGGTCGGAATGCGTTCTGTTCAACGGGAGCCAACCGGCTTGGACCGAACAGCCGAAACGCAGTCTAGCATATCGCAGTATAGAGAAAACGGCCTTCTGTTCGACCGCCTACGGTCGAAACAGAATCATGTTCATTGGGAGGGGTTTGGCGTACCATAAAAAAGAGGGAACAGACTTCTTTTCGAGCTCCTATGATTGAAACGGGGCCGTGTTGATTGGGAGGGGTCAGGCGTACCGCAAAACAAAGGAAACGGACTTCTCTTCGACCGCCTACGGTCAAAACTGGGTCCTGCTCATCAGGAGGGGTGTGGCGTACCGCAAAACGGGACTCCACGGGCTACTGTTCATACACCATCGACTTCCTCCAGCCTCCACCTGCTACTGTTCATCCACCGTCAACCTCCTCCAGCCTCCACCAGCCACTGTTCATCCACAGACTACTGTTCAACCAGCCTCCACGGCGTCCTGTTCATCCACCCCCAACCGGCTATGGTGTGTGGCGGCCTCCTTGGGGTCCTATTCATCCAGTGGCAACCGCGTACTACCACGGGGTCCTGTTTATCCAGCGGCAACCGCCTACACATGGCCGGGTGTTAGGGCATGTCTCTCTCTAAGTGGTTTTGGTGATTGATGGTAATGCTTTTGTGGAATAATCTGAAGCAAATATCCCCTAGAGGCAATAATAAAGTTGTTATTTATATTTCCTTATATCATGATAAATGTTTATTATTCATGCTAGAATTGTATTAACCGGAAACTTAGTACATGTGTGAATACATAGACAAAACAGAGTGTCCCTAGTATGCCTCTACTTGACTAGCTCGTTGATCAAAGATGGTTATGTTTCCTGACCATAGACATGTGTTGTCATCTGATGAACGGGATCACATCATTAGAGAATGATGTGATGGACAAGACCCATCTGTTAGCTTAGCATTATGATCGTTTAGTTTTATTGCTATTGCTTTCTTCATGACTTATACATAATCCTCTGACTATGAGATTATGCAACTCCCGAATACCGGAGGAACACCTTGTGTGCTATCAAACGTCACAACATAACTGGGTGATTATAAATATGCTCTACAGGTGTCTCCAAAGGTGTTTGTTGAGTTGGCATAGATCGAGATTACGATTTGTCACTCCGAGTATCGGAGAGGTATCTCTGGGCCCTCTCGGTAATGCACATCACTATAAGCCTTGTAAGCAATGTGACTAATGAGTTAGTTGTGGGATGATGCATTACAAAACGAGTAAATAGACTTGTCGGTAACGAGATTGAACTCGGTATGATGATACCAACGATCGAATCTCGGGCAAGTAACATACCGATGACAAAGGGAATAACGTATGTTGTTATGCGGTTTGACCGATAAAGATCTTCGTAGAATATGTAGGAACCAATATGAGCATCCAGGTTCCGCTATTGGTTATTGATCGGAGATGTGTCTCGGTCATGTCTACATAGTTCTCGAACCCGTAGGGTCCGCACACTTAACAATCGATGACGATTTGTATTATGAGTTATGTGTTTTGGTGACCGAAGTTTGTTCGGAGTCACGGATGAGATCACGGACATGATGAGGAGTCTCGAAATGGTCGAGAGGTAAAGATTCATATATTGGAAGGTTGTATACGGACACCGGAATGGTTCCGAAGAAGTTCGGGCATTTATTGGAGTACCGGGAGGCTATCGGAACCCCCCGGGAAAGTTAATGGGCCTAATGGGCCATAGTGGAGAGTGGGAGGAAGGCCATAGGAGGAGGCGCGTGCCTCCCCCCTGCACAATCCGAATTGGACAAGGGGAGGGGCGCGGCCCCCCTTTCCTTCTCCCTCTCCCCTCTTTCCCCTTTCCCCTCTCCGTTGGAAGGAAGGGGCGCGAATCCTACTAGGACTGGAGTCCTAGTAGGACTCCCCCCATGGTGCGCCACCCCTAGGGCCGGCCGGCTTCCTCTCCCCTCCTTTATATATGGGGGCGTGGGCACCCCAAAGGCACAACACTTATTCTCTTAGCCGTGTGCGGTGCCCCCCTCTACAGTTTACTCCTCTGGTCATAGCGTCGTAGTGCTTAGGCGAAGCCCTGCGCGGATCACATCACCATAATCGTCGCCACGCTGTCGTTCTGACGGAACTCTCCCTCGACCCTCTACTGGATCAAGAGTTCGAGGGACGTCATCGAGCTGAACGTGTGCTGAACACGGAGGTGCCATACGTTCGGTACTTGGATCGGTTGGATCGTGAAGACGTTCGACTACATCAACCGCGTTAACCTAACACTTCTGCTTTCGGTCTACGAGGGTACGTGGATACACTCTCCCCGTCTCGTTGCTATGCATCTCCTACATAGATCTTGCGTGATCGTAGGAAATTTTTTGAAATTGCATGCTACGTTCCCCAACAGTGGCATCAGAGCCAGGTCTATGCGTAGATGATATGCATGAGTAGAACACAATGAGTTGTGGGTGATAATAGTCATACTGCTTACCACCAACGTCTTATTTTGATTCGGCGGTATTGTTGGATGAAGTGGCCCGGACCAACATTACATGACCACGTTCATGAGACCGGTTCTACCGACATGCTTCGCACATAGGTGGCTGGCGGGTGTCTGTTTCTCCAACTTTAGTTGAATCGAATTTGACTATGACCGGTCCTTGTTGAAGGTTAAAATAGCACACTTGACGAAAAATCATTGTGGTTTTGATGCATAGGTAAGAACGGTTCTTGCTAGAAGCCCGTAGCAGCCACGTAAAATTTGCAACAACAAAGTAGAGGACGTCTAACTTGTTTTTGCAGGGCATGTTGTGATGTGATATGGTCAAGACGTGATGAGATATAAATTGTTGTATGAGATGATCATGTTTTGTAAAAGTTATCGGCAACTGGCAGGAGCCTTATGGTTGTCGCTTTATTGTATGAAATGCAATCGCCATCTAATTGCTTTACTTTATCACTAAGCGGTAGCGATAGTCGTAGAAGCAATAGTGGGCGAGACGACAAGGATGCTACGATGGACATCAAGGTGTCAAGCCGGTGACGATGGAGATCATGACGGTGCTTTGGAGATAGAGATCAAAGGCACAAGATGATGATGGCCATATCATGTCACATATTTTGATTGCATGTGATGTTTATCTTTTATGCATCTTATTTTTCTTAGTACGATGGTAGCATTATAAGATGATCCCTCACTAAATTTCAAGGTATAAGTGTTCTCCCTGAGTATGCCCCATTGCTACAGTTCATTGCGCCGAGACACCACGTGATGATCGGGTGTGATAAGCTCTACGTTCACATACAACGGGTGCAAGCCAGTTTTGCACGTGTAGAATACTTGGGTTAAACTTGACGATCCTAGCATATGCAGATATGGCCTCGGAACACTGAGACCGAAAGGTTGAACGTGAATCATATAGTAGATATGATGAACATAGTGATGTTCACCATTGAAAACTACTCCATCTCACGTGATGATCGGACATGGTTTAGTTGATATGGATCACGTGATCATTTAGATGACTAGAGGGATGTCTATCTAAGTGGGAGTTCTTAAGTAATATGATTAATTGAACTTTAATTTATCATGAACTTAGTACCTGATAGTTTTTGCATATCTATGTTGTTGTAGATCAATGGTCCGTGCTACCGTTCCCTTGAATTTTAATGCGTTCCTAGAGAAAGCTCGGTTGAAAGATGATGGTAGAAACTACACAGACTGGGTCCGTAACTTGAGGATTATCCTCATTGCTGCACAGAATAATTACGTCCTGGAAGCACCGCTAGGTTCAAGACCCGCTGCAGGAGTAACTCCGGACGTTATGAACGTCTGGCAGAGCAAAGTTGATGACTACTCGATAGTTCAGTGTGCCATGCTTTACGGCTTAGAATCGGGACATCAAAGATGTTTTGAACGTCATGGAGCATATGAGGTGTTACAGGAGTTGAAGTTAATATTTCAAGCAAATGCCCGAGTTGAGAGATATGAAGTCTCCAACAAGTTCTATAGCTGCAAGATGGAGGAGAATAGTTCTGTCAGTGAACACATACTCAGAATGTCTGGGTACCATAACCACTTGACTCAGCTGGGAGTTAATCTTCCTAATGATAGTGTCATTGACATAGTTCTTCAATCACTACCACCAAGCTATAAAGGCTTCGTGATGAACTATAATATGCAAGGGATGGAAAAGACAATTCCCGAGCTCTTCGCGATGCTAAAGGCTGCGGAGGTAGAAATAAAGAAGGAGCATCAAGTGTTGATGGTTAACAAAACCACTAGTTTCAAGAAAAAGGGCAAAGGGAAGAAGGGGAACTTCAAGAAGAACAGCAACCAAGTTGCTGCTCAAGGGAAGAAGCCCAAGTCTAGACCTAAGCCTGAAAGTGAGTGCTTCTACTGCAAAGGGACTGGTCACTGGAAGCGGAACTGCCCCAAGTATTTGGCGGATAAGAAGGATGGCAAAGTGAAAGGTATATTTGATATACATGTTATTGATGTGTACCTTACTAATGCTCGTAGTAGCGCCTGGGTATTTGATACTGGTTCTGTTGCTCATATTTGCAACTCAAAACAGGGGCTACGGATTAAACGAATATTGGCTAAAGACGAGGTGACGATGCACGTGGGAAATGGTTCCAAAGTCGATGTGATCGCCGTCGGCATCCTACCTCTACATCTACCTTCGGGATTAGTTTTAGACCTAAATAATTGTTATTTGGTGCCAATGTTGAGCATGAACATTATATCTGGATCTTGTTTGATGCGAGACGGTTATTCATTTAAATCAGAGAATAATGGTTGTTCTATTTATATGAGTAATATCTTTTATGGTCATGCACACTTAAAGAGTGGTCTATTTTTGTTGAATCTCGATTGTAGTGATACACATATTCATAATATTGAAGCCAAAAGATGCAACGTTAATATTGATAGTGCAACTTATTTGTGGCACTGTGATAACCCACAAGTATAGGGGATCGCAATAGTTTTCGAGGGTAGAGTTGTAGCGACCAGACCTCAAACAGTCTGATCTCTGTGCATAAGTGTCATCCCTGGATCGGTAATGCTGACACACACAGTACTTAAAGGATTTATAACAGAGTAGCAATCACACACTTATTACATCAAATCTCTCAAAAAAGAACTTATTACAATAAATATGGCTTAAGGCCATCTAAAACGATAACAGCGGAAGGCTTGGAAGATAAAGTGAGTCCATCAACTCCAACGGCATCACTGAGTGAAAGACCACGACCTAAGGCTCCTTACTCATCGTCTGAAAAGTCTGCAACATGATACGTTGCAGCCCGAAAACGGGTCAGCACATGGAATATGCTGGCAATGTAACACAAGAGAGTAATGAACAGAGTAATGCTATCACTATATGCATATATGGCTGGTGGAGGCTGTAGGGTTAATATGTTTTGCGAAAAGCCAATTTTTCCCTACTGCAAAAGAATAAGGTTTATTTAACTATCATGGTGGTTGTTAAACATTGAGAAGGTAAACCCCATCTCAATCCCAATTAAAAAGTAATCAATAACCCAATCAAATTTTGTAATTAAGAGTGATGAGATCCACATGATAATCCAAGAACCAGATACTCAAGATGTCCATAACCGGGGACACGGCTAACCATGATTAGTTTGTACACTCTGCAGAGGTTTGCGCACTTTTCCCCACAAGACTCGATCTCCTCCATTGGATTTCTCGCACTACATATTGTTTGAGAAACGGATGACCGAGACACAGTCTTTCAGAAGCGTTAGCACCTTACGATGGGTAGACCGGTACACCTACATCCCCTACATCTGCTGGTCTACCACTATAAGAGTTCACACAACTTAATCAACTATGCTAGAGCCCATAATAGCTTGTGGCTGCACACGGAAGTTTCTAGCATGAATAATCTTATGATCCCTTTGAGCCTGGGTGGCAGTCCATAGGAGAATCACACGGTACCCCGGGATTTCCAAAAATACAGGCAATCACTGGAATTCCCCAGGTGCCTCAATCCACCCAGATGTGTATTAAAGTTGCCACCTTAAGTTGAACCATTAATTAACAATCTCACATCTGTCATGGATACACTCAAGCCCAATCCACGTCTACGAGCATAGCATAGCAATATAAGCAACGTAGAAGTAACTCCCAGGGTTTGATAATAAACAGGTGAATAGGTACTACCCCATCTACTTCCCAAAACCCACAATTTAAATCAGATCCTAACCATGCAATTGTTTGAGGATTGATCTAATGCAATAAAACTGGGTAGTAAAGAAGTATGATCAAAGTGTTACTTGCCTTGCTGATGATCCGCGAAACCTAGAGACTCGTAGAAGCATGCTTTGCACTCCGGGTACTCTATCGCAAACAAACAAGCATACAATAAGCAATCAAGCAAAGGCACGGGTAAAACTCAAATAAGAGATCTAACCAGAAAGTTCAACTTAAGAACTCCGGTTAGCAAAAAGAATCAAATCAAATGAAGCAACAAAACTCAAACGGCGAAAGAAACAAGCTTCATTTACTAATCTGGACCTAAGTCAAATTTTACAGTAGCAAAAACTTGTTTAAGTTGGTTAAACAGAAAGAGGGTTTTGAGACGAAACTCTAGGCGCTTGAATCGCCTGATTCCGATAAACGAGCGAAATGTTATACTAGAACGAAAATCTGATCAAAAATCGCAATCGAAAATAATCGCGGAAAATCCGAGAAAAAGAAAAACTGACGAAGAGGCTAACGAATGTTCGCTGTCTGCGGCTAAACGGTGAATACCGTTCGTTAAAATGAACGTACGGACGAACGTCCGCTAAATAAATAAACCGAAAGAAAAATAAAACCGATCTATTCGAAAAAACGAAAACTAGGGTTTTCTAAAAAAACGGCTCGGTTTTTTAAAGAAAACCGGCGGCGGCGGCTACCTCGTCGGATCCGGCGGGGCTCGGGGCTTCGGCGGGGTTGGGTGGCGTCGGCGGCGGCGGTGGAGGGTGGCGGCGCTAGGCGGCGGCGGTTGCTGCTGCTGCGGGCTGCGGGCGGCGGCGGGATGGGGTGGTGGCGGCGGGGTGGGGCGGTATTTAAAGGGGAGGGGGCGCGTCGGCTTGGGGGAGGGGCTACCGGGGCGGCGGCGGACTCCCGGACTCCGGCGGAGTCCGGCTCGGCCACGGCGGGCGCGAGCGAGGCGGCGAGCGGCTGGGCCGGCTGGGCCTTCGGCCCGGTCGGTCCGAACGGATTTTGGGATGTAGAATTTCTTGAGTTGCGTAGAATTTCTAGCGAAATCCCCAACTCTCTCCGTGGGTCCTTGAGTTGCGTAGAATTTCTAGGATCAAGCCAAAATGCAATAAAATATGATATGCAATGATGATCTAATGTATAATATTCCAAATTGAAAATTTGGGATGTTACAAGAGTATTCAACCCAAATTTATTGATTCGACACAAGGGGAGCCAAAGAATATTCTCAAGTATTAGCGGTTGAGTTGTCAATTCAACCACACCTGAAAGACTTAATATCTGCAGCAAAGTATTTAGTAGCAAAGTAGTATGGAAGTAACGGTAACGGTGGCAAAAGTAATAGTAGCAGTTTTTGTAGCAATCGTAACAATGGCGACGGAAAAGTAACTAAGCAAAGATCAATATGTGAAAAGCTCGTAGGCAATGGATCAATGATGGATAATTATGTTGGATGTGATTCCTCATGCAACAGTTATAACATAGGGTGACACAGAACTAGCTCCAGTTCATCAATGTAATGTAGGCATGTATTCCTAATATAGTCATACGTGCTTATGGAAA
The DNA here is from genome assembly GCF_002575655.3 of Aegilops tauschii subsp. strangulata. NCBI lineage: Eukaryota > Viridiplantae > Streptophyta > Magnoliopsida > Poales > Poaceae > Aegilops > Aegilops tauschii. Next base: position 232,652,109 of record NC_053035.3, on the reverse strand, counting down.
AGAACTTGCATGACATCTTTTGTCCTACCCTCCCGTGGCAGCGGGGTCCTATTGGAAACTAAGGGATATTAAGGCCTCCTTTTAATAGAGTACCGGACCAAAGCATTGACACTTAGTGAATGCATGAACTCCTCAAACTACGGTCATCACCGGGAGTGGTCCCGATTATTGTCACTTCAGGGTTACCCGATCATAACACATAGTAGGTGACTATTGAATTGCAAGATAAGATCAAGAACTCACATTTATTCATGAAAACATAATAGGTTTAGATATGAAATCATGGCACTCGGGCCCTAGTGACAAGCATTAAGCATAGCAAAGTCATAGCAACACCATTCTTAGAACATAATGGATACTAGGGATCAAACCCTAACAGAACTAACTCGATTACATGGTAAATCTCATCCAACCCATCACCGTCCAGCAAGCCTACGATGGGATTACTCACGCATGGCGGTGAGCATCATGAAATTGGTGATGGAGGATGGTTGATGATGACGATGGCGACGGATTCCCCTCTCCGGAGCCTCGAAGGACTCCAGATCAGCCCTCCCGAGGAAGATTAGGGCTTGGCAGTGGCTCCGTATCATAAAACGCGATGAATCCTTCTCTCTGATTTTTTTTCTCCCTGAACGTGAATATATGGAGTTGGGGTTGAGGTTGGTGGAGTCCCAGGGGGCCCATGAGGCAGGGGCACGCTCCGGGGGGGCGCCCTGCACCCTCGTGGACAGGGTGTGGGCCCCCTGATGCTGATTCTTTCGCCAATATTTTTTATTAATTCCAAAACGTGTCTCCGTGGATTTTCAGGTCATTCCGAGAACTTTTATTTCTGCACAAAAATAAGACCATGGCAGTTCTGCTAAAAACATCGTCAGTCCGGGTTAGTTCCATTCAAATCATGCAAGTTAGAGTCCAAAACAAGGGAAAAAGTGTTTGGAAAAGTAGATACGTTGGAGACGTATCAACTCCCCCAAGCTTAAACCTTTGCTTGTCCTCAAGCAATTCAGTTGACAAACTGAAAGTGATAAAGAAAACTTTTACAAACTCGGTTTGATCTTGTTGTCGCTAATATGTAAAGCCAGCATTCAAGTTTTCAGCAAAGATTATGAACTAACCATATTCACAATAACATTTAGGTCTCATGTTTACTCATATCAATGGCATAATCAACTAGCGAGCAATAATAATAAATCTCGGATGACAACACTTTCTCAAAGCAATCATAACATGATATAACAAGATGGTATCTCGCTAGCCCTTTCTAAGACCGCAAAACATAAATGTAGAGCACCCCTGAAGATCAAGGACTGACTAGACATTGTAATTCATGGTAAAAGAGATCCATTCACAATCATACTCAATGTAAATTAATAGCAATGCATGCGAATGACAGCGGTGCTCTCCAATTGGTGCTTTTTAATAAGAGGATGACGAATCAACATAAAAGTAAATAGATAGGCCCTTCGCTGAGGGAAGCAGGGATTTGCAGAGGTGCCAGAGCTCGAGTTTTGAAACAGAGATAAATAATATTTTGAGTGGCATACTTTCATTGTCAACATAACAACCAAGAGATCTTGATATCTTCCATGCTACACACATTATAGGCGGTTCCCAAACAGAATGGTAAAGTTTATACTCCCCCACCACCAACAAACATCAATCCATGGCTTGTCCGAAACAACGGGTGCCTCCAACTAACAACAATCCTGGGGGAGTTATGTTTGCAATTATTTTGATTTGAGCATGGGACTGGGCATCCCGGTTACCGGCCATTTTCTCGTGAATGATGAGCGGAGTCCACTCATCGTGAGAATAAACCACCTAGCATGGAAGATATAGACAGCCCTAGTTGATACATGAGCTATTCGAGCATACAAAACAGAATTTCATTTGAAGGTTTAGAGTTTGGCACATGCAAATTTACTTGGAACAGCAGGTAAATACCGCATATAGGAAGGTATGGTGGACTCATATGGAATAACTTTGGGGTTTATGGAAGTGGATGCACAAGCAGTATTCCCGCTTAGTACAAGTGAAGGCTAGAAAGAGACTGGGAAGCGACCAACTAGAGAGTGACAACAGTCATGAACATGCATTAAGATTAATCAACAATGAGTGCAAGCATGAGTAGGATATAAATCACCATGAACATAAATATCATGGAGGCTATTTTGATTTTGTTTCAACTACATGCGTGAACATGTGCCAAGTCAAGCCACTCAAATCGTTCAAAGGAGGATACCACCCTATCATACCACATCACAACCATTTTAATAGCATGTTGGCACGCAAGGTAAACCATTATAAACTCCTAGCAAATTAAGCATGGCATGAGCAACTATAATCTCTAATTGTCATTGCAAACATGTATCATTCATAATAGGCTGAATCAGGAACGATGAACTAATCATATTTACAAAAACAAGATAGGTCGAGTTCATACCAGCTTCTCTCATCTCAATCAGTCCATCATATATCATCATTATTGCCTTTCACTCGCACGACCAAACGGTGTGGATAATAATAATAGTGCACGTGCATTGGACTAAGCTGGAATCTGCAAGCATTTAATACAAGGGAGAAGACAAGGTAATATGGGCTCTTGGTTAAATCAACAATAATGCATATGAGAGTCACTCAACATTTTCATCATGGTCTTCTCCTCTCGACCCCCAAAGAATAAGAAAAGAAATAAAACTATTTACACGGGAAAGCTCCCAACAAGCAAAAGAAGAACGAGAAATCTTTTTGGGTTTTCTTTTAATTACTACTACTACAGGCACGGAAAGTAAACTAGCTAAAAGCTATAACTAAATTTTTTTGGTTTTTCTTAAGGTTTTTTTCAAACACACAAGAAGAAGGCTTAGAAAAGAAAATAAACTAGCATGGATAGTACAATGGAAAAGTATGAGCACCGACAACTGGCATGAGTGTGTGAACATGAATGTAATGTCGGTGAGAAATACGTACTCCCCCAAGCTTAGGCTTTTAGCCTAAGTTGGTCTATGGCCACTGCTGGCCTAGCGGATATCCAAAGTTGTAGCTGGGGTCGTACTGAGATGCAACAGCTACTGCCTGAAGAGCTGCAGCTTGGAGGCGAGCTGCCTCCGTCATCCTCTCATACTCGTTTGCCTCCTCCCTGGTTATAACATATCTCCTTTTTGCCTGAAAGTTAAAGAAAGTAGGAGCAGGGAGGGCAACATGGACAGTGCGCTGTCTATCAAAGATTAGTCGGTACTGGAGGAACTGTTCATTCCTCTCAAGAAACTGATGGCGAACCATAGCACTATAATCTAGATAAGCATGAGGCAACTCCATATCATTTTCCATGTATGGGTACACCAAGATAATTAGCTACACGAGTTGCATAAATTCCACCAAACAAATCTCCACTTGTACTGCTAAGATGCAACCTTCGTGCAACAATGGCCCCCAAGTTATATTGTTTATCACCTAATACCGCACTCTTGAGGACACTAAGATTTGGAACGCACATGTGACTAGCCTCATCTTTACCGTTAATGCATCTACCTATAAAGAGAGCAAAATAGTGTATGGAAGGGAAATTAATGCTCCCTATGGTAGCTTGTGTGATTTCTCTAGATTCCCCCACAGTGATACTAGCAAGAAAGTCTTTATATTCAGATTTGCGAGGTTCACTAACATTGCCCCACTACGGGAGTTTACAAGCAGTATTAAAATCTTCTAAGTCCATAGTATATTATTTATCATAAAGATCAAATAAAAAAGTGTGAGAATTGCGCGAGGATGTAAATTTAAACCTCCTCACAAAGGAATCAGTTAGGTAGTGGTGCTATAGGCACTTATCTGACACGAAGTCCTCAAGATCAGCATTACGCACATATGCGTCAAATTCATCCTTGATGCCTGCCTGGACCATAAACTCCTCTGACGGCCATTCACAAGGCCGCACTTGAGCTTCCCTCGGTGGTTCATAGTCCGGCTCACCTATCGCGAGCCTTGGTCCTTGCTTCCTTGCGGAACCACCTTGGTACATTTTCCTATGCATTTTTCTTTCTCTGAAAAAATTCTGAAATTTTAGTGACTCAAAATAAAAGTGAACCAAACTCAACAAGATTGATATCAACTACTCTCATAAGTGCCTAGAGGCTATATCATGCATTAAAACTACTTTGGACCATATAAATTTGACATGCAAGCTCAAGAACAGGGTCACTTTAGCAGCAAAAATTTCCAATAAATAAAGCACTAGAACAAAAACTAATTGGACCATTGGAGGAGTCACATACCAAAGAACAATCTCCCCGAACAGTTTTGTGAATGGAGCTTTGAGCAAAGAGATCGAAAATGGCAGCAAGTTGAGCTAGAACATGGGTTTGAGCTATGGGAGGATTTTTTCTGGAGGAAGACAAAGTGAGTGGGCGCTGGAATAAGTGGAGGGGGTCCACGTGGGGCCCACGAGGCCGGGGGCCGCGCCCTGTGCCCTTGTGGCCAAATGGTGGGCCCCCCTGGTGTGTTCTTAGTGCCAGAAATTCTTAAATATTCTACAAAAAATCATATTTCATTTTCAGGATGTTTGGGGAACTTTTATTTTCGGGGTATTTTTATTGCAAGGATAATTCAGAAAACAGACAAAAAAATACTACTTTTGCTTTATTTTATCTAAATAACAGAAAGTAAAAGGAGGGTACGGAGAGTTGTGCTTTCTAACTTCATCCATCTCGTGCTCATCAAAAGGAATCCACTAACAAGGTTGATCAAGTCTTGTTAACAAACTCTTTCCGAATCGCATGAAACCGGAGAATTTTCGAATAACACTAGGTTACCTCAACGGGGATATGCATGTCCCCAACAATAAGAATATCATATTTATTCTTGACAGTAGGAAGAGGGAATTCAAAACCTCCAATAGTAATCGTTGAAATTTTTCCAATAGAATTGATACTGTGGACTTGAGGTTGTTTCCTCGGAAGTGTATTGTATGCTCATTACCATTAACATGAAAAGTGACATTGCCTTTGTTGCAATCAATAACACCCCCTGCAGTATTCAAAAAGGGTCTACCAAGGATAATAGACATACTATCGTCCTCGGGAATATCAAGAATAACAAAGTCCGTTAAAATAGTAACGTTTGCAACCACAACAGGCACATCCTCACAAATACCGACATGTATAGCAGCTGATTTATCGGCCATTTGCAAACATATTTCAGTAGGTGTCAACTTATTCAAATAAAATCTATGATATAAAGAGAGAGGCATAACACTAACACCGGCTCCAAGATCACATAAAGCAGTTTTAACATAGTTTCTTTTAATAGAGCATCGTATAGTTGGTACTCCTGGATCTCCTAGTTTCTTTGGTATTCCACCTTTAAAAATATAATTGGCAAGCATGGTGGAGATTTCAGCTTCCGGTATCTTTCTTTTATTTGTAACAATATCTTCCATATACTTAGCATAGGGATTTATTTAAGCATATCAGTCAAACACATACGCAAAAAGACAGGTCTAATCATTTCAGCAAAGCGCTCAAAATCCTCATCATCCTTTTTCTTGGATGATTTAGGAGGAAAAGGCATGGGTTTCTGAACCCATGGTTCTCTTTCTTTACCGTGCTTCCTAGCAACGAAGTCTCTCTTACCATAACGTTGATTCTTTGATTGTGGGTTATCAAGATCAACAGCAGGTTCAATCTCTACATCATTGTTATTGCTAGGTTGAGCATCAATATGAACATCATCATTAACATTATCACTAGGTTCATTTTCATTACCAGATTGTGTTTCAGCATCAGAAATAGAAATATCATTGGGATTCTCAGGTGTGTCAACAACAGGTTCACTAGAAGCATGCAAAGTCCTATCATTTTTCTTTTTCTTCTTCTTAGAAGGACTAGGTGTATCAACATTAGTTATCTGAGAATCTTGCTCAACTCTCTTAGGGTGGCCCTCAGGATACAAAGGTTCCAAAGTCATTCTACCCCCTCTAGTCATAACTCTAATAGCATTATCTTTTTTCTTATTATTTAATTCACTAAGAAAATCATCTTGAGCTTTAAGCACTTGTTCTACCTGAGTGGTAACCATAGAAGCATGTTTACTAATAAGTTTAAGGTCACCTTTAACTCTAGACATATAATCACTCAAGTGTTCTAACATATAAGCATTACGTTTCAATTGTCTACCAACATAAGCATTGAAGCTTTCTTGTTTAACAATAAAATTATCAAACTCATCCAAGCATTGGCTAGCAGACTTATTACGAGGAATATCACCTTCATCAAATCTATAGAGAGAATTTACCTTTACTACCTGTGTCGGGTTATTTAGACCATGTATTTCTTCAATAGGTGGTAAATTCTTAACATCTTCAGCTTTAATACCCTTTTCTTTCATAGATTTCTTTGCCTCTTGCATATCTTCAGGACTGAGAAAGAGAATACCCCTTTTCTTCGGAGTTGGCTTAGGAATTGGTTCAGGAAGTGTCCAATCATTATCATTACTCAATATGTTATTTAATAGTAATTCAGCTTGCTCAACAGTTCTTTCCCTGAAAACACAACCAGCACAACTATCCAGGTGGTCTCTGGAAGCATCGGTTAGTCCATTATAAAAAATATCAAGTATTTTATTTTTCTTGAGAGGATGATCAGGCAAAGCATTAAGTAATCGGAGAAGCCCCCCCAAGCTTGTGGGAGACTCTCTTCTTCAATTTGCACAAAATTATATATTTTCCTTAAGGCAGCTTGTTTCTTATGAGCGGGGAAATATTTAGCAGAGAATCATATCCTGGGGACTACGCACACAACCAGGAGCAAGAGAATTAAACCATGTTTTAGCATCACCCTTTAATGAGAATGGAAATAACTTAAGGATATAGTAGTAACGAATTTTGTCCTCATGAGTGAATAGGGTGGCTATATCATTCAATTTAGTAAGATGTGCCACAACAGTTTCAGATTCATAGCCATAAAAAGGATCAGATTCAACCAAAGTAATTAACTCAGGATCGACAGAGAAATCATAATCCTTAACAGAAATACAGATAGGTGAAGTAGCAAAAGCAGGGTCATATTTCATTCTAGCATTCAAAGACTTTTCTTTCAGCTTAGCTAATAGTTTCTTAAGATCATATCTATCTTTGCAAGCAAAAAGGTCTCTAGCAGTTTCTTCATCCATAACATAACCCTCAGGCACATCAGGCAATTCATATATAGGGGAAGAATCTTCATCATCACTTTCATCAATATTATCTGTTTCAATAATTTCATTCTCTCTAACCCTAGCAAGTTGTTCATCAAGAAATTCACTTAATGGCACAGTATTATTAAGCATAGAAGTAGTTTCATCATAAGCATCATGCATAGCAGAAGTGGCATCATCAATAACATGCGACATATCAGAATCAATCACAGGTGTAGGTGTCACAAATTTACTCGTAACAGAAGGTGAATCAAGTGCAGAGCTAGATGGCAGTTCCTTACCTCCCCTCGTAGTTGAGGGGAAAATCTTGGTTCTTTCATCTTTCAAGTTCCTCATAGTGATCAACAAATATAAATCCCAAGTGACTCAAAGAATAGAGCTACGCTCCCCGGCAACGGCGCCAGAAAATAGTCTTGATAACCCACAAGTATAGGGGATCGCAACAGTTTTCGAGGGTAGAGTATTCAACCCAAATTTATTGATTCGACACAAGGGGAGCCAAAGAATATTCTCAGTATTAGCAGTTGAGTTGTCAATTCAACCACACCTAAAAGACTTAATATCTGCAGCAAAGTATTTAGTAGCAAAGTAGTATGGAAGTAATGGTAACGGTGGCAAAAGTAACAGTAGCAGTTTTTGTAGCAATCGTAACAGTGGCGACGGAAAAGTAACTAAGCAAAGATCAATATGTGAAAAGCTCGTAGGCAATGGATCAATGATGGATAATTATGTCGGATGCGATTCCTCATGCAACAGTTATAACATAGGGTGACACAGAACTAGCTCCAGTTCATCAATGTAATGTAGGCATGTATTCCTAATATAGTCATACGTGCTTATGGAAAAGAACTTGCATGACATATTTTGTCCTACCCTCCCGTGGCAGCGGGGCCCTATTGGAAACTAAGGGATATTAAGGCCTCCTTTTAATAGAGTACCGGACCAAAGCATTGACACTTAGTGAATGCATGAACTCCTCAAACTACGGTCATCACCGGGAGAGGTCCCGATTATTGTCACTTCGGGGTTGCCGGATCATAACACATAGTAGGTGACTATTGACTTGCAAGATAAGATCAAGAACTCACATATATTCATGAAAACATAATAGGTTTAGATATGAAATCATGGCACTCGGGCCCTAGTGACAAGCATTAAGCATAGCAAATCATAGCAACACCATTCTTAGAACATAATGGATACTAGGGATCAAACCCTAACAAAACTAACTCGATTACATGGTAAATCTCATCCAACCCATCGCCGTCTAGCAAGCCTACGATGGGATTACTCACGCACGGCGGTGAGCATCATGAAATTGGTGATGGAGGATGGTTGATGATGAGGATGGCGACAAATTCCCCTCTCCGGAGCCCCGAACGGACTCCAGATCATCCCTCCCGAGGAAGATTAGGGTTTGGCGGCGGCTTTGTATCGTAAAACGCAATGAATCCTTCTCTCTGATTTTTTTCTCCCCGAACGTGAATATATGGAGTTGGGGTTGAGGTCGGTGGAGTCCCAGGGGGGCACGAGGCAGGGGGCACGCCCCGGGGGGGCCTGCACCCTCGTGGACAGGGTGTGGGCCCCCTGATGCCGATTCTTTTGCCAATATTTTTTATTAATTCCAATACGTGTCTCCGTGGACTCATTCCGAGAACTTCTATTTCTGCAGAAAAATAACACCATGGCAGTTCTGCTGAAAACAGCGTCAGTCCGGGTTAGTTCCATTCAAATCATGCAAGTTAGAGTGCAAAACAAGGGCAAAAGTGTTTGGAAAAGTAGGTACATTGGAGACGTATCACACTGCCGTTTAGGTCATATTGGTGTAAAGCACGTGAAGAAGCTCCATGCTGATGGGCTTTGGGAATCACTTGATTATGAATCACTTGATGCTTGCGAACCATGCCTCATGGGCAAGATGACTAAGACTCCGTTCTCCGGAAAAATTGAGCGAGCAACTGACTTATTGGAAATAATACAGAATGATGTATGCGGTCCGATGAGTGTTGAGGCTCGCAGCGGGTATCTTTATTTTCTGACCTTCATAGATGATTGGAGCAGATATGGGTATATCTACTTAATGAAACATAAGTCTGAAACATTTGAAAAGTTCAAAGAATTTCAGAGTTAAGTGGAAAATCATCGAAATAAGAAAATAAAGTTTCTACTATCTGATCGTGGAGGTGAATATTTGAGTTATGAGTTTGGTCTTCATTTGAAACAATGTGGAATAGTTTCGCAACCCATGCCACCTGGAACACCACAGCGTAATGGTGTGTCCGAACGCCGTAACCGTACTTTATTAGATATGGTGCGATCTATGATGTCTCTTACCGATTTACCGCTATCGTTTTGGGGTTATGCTTTGGTGACGACTGCATTCATGTTAAATAGGGCACCATCTAAATCCATTGAGACGACACCATATGAACTGTGGTTTAGCAAGAAACCCAAACTGTCGTTTCTTAAAGTTTGGGGCTGCGATGCTTATGTGAAAAAGCTTCAACCTGATAAGCTCGAACCCAAATCAGAGAAATGTGTCTTCATAGGATACCCAAAGGAAACTATTGGGTACGCCTTCTATCACAGATCCGAAGGCAAGATATTCGTTGCTAAGAATGGATCCTTTCTAGAGAAGGAGTTTCTCTCGAAAGAAGTGAGTGGGAGGAAAGTACAACTTGATGAGGTAATTGTACCTTCTCCCGAATTGGAAAGTAGTTCATCACAGAAATCAGTTCCAGTGATTCCTACACCAATTAGTGAGGAAGCTAATGATGATGATCATGAAACTTCACATCATGTGACTACTGAACCTCGTAGGTCAATCAGAGTACGGTCCGCACCAGAGTGGTACGGTAATCCTGTTTTGGAGGTCATGTTACTTAACCATGATGAACCTACGAACTATGAGGAAGCGATGATGAGCCCAGATTCCGTGAAATGGCTTGAGGCCATGAATCTAAGATGGGATCCATGTATGAGAACAAAGTATGGACTTTGGTTGACTTGCCCGATGATCGGCAAGCCATAGAGAATAAATGGATCTTCAAGAAGAAGACTGACACTGATGGTAATGTTACTATCTACAAAGCTCGACTTGTTGCAAAAGGTTTTCGACAAGTTCAAGGAGTTGACTATGATGAGACCTTCTCACCCGTAGCGATGCTTAAGTCTGTCCGAATAATGTTAGCAATTGCCGCATTTTATTATTATGAAATTTGGCAAATGGATGTCAAAACTACATTCCTTAATGGATATCTTAAAGAAGAGTTGTATATGATGCAACCAGAAGGTTTTGTCGATCCTAAAGGTGCTAACAAAGTGTGCAAGCTCCAGCGATCCATTTATGGACTGGTGCAAGCCTCTCGGAGTTGGAATATACGCTTTGATAGTGTGATCAAAGCATATGGTTTTATACAAACTTTTGGAGAAGCCTGTATTTACGAGAAAGCGGGAGCTCTGTAACATTTCTAATATTATATGTGGATGACATATTGTTGATTGGAAATAATACAGAATTTCTGGATAGCATAAAAGGATACTTGAATAAGAATTTTTCAATGAAAGACCTTGGTGAAGTTGCTTATATATTGGGCATCAAGATCTATAGAGATAGATCAAGACGCTTAATTGGACTTTCACAAAGCACATCCCTTGATAAAGTTTTGAAGAAGTTCAAAGTGGATCAGTCAAAGAAAGGGTTCTTGCCTGTGTTACAAGGTGTGAAGTTGAGTCAGACTCAATGCCCGACCACTGCAGAAGATAGAAAGAAAATCAAAGTCATTCCCTATGCCTCAGCCATAGGTTCTATCATGTATGCAATGTTGTGTACCAGAACTGATGTGTGCCTTGCTATAAGTTTAGCAGGGAGGTACCAAAGTAATCCAGGAGTGGATCACTGGAAAACGGTCAAGAACATCTTGAAATACCTGAAAAGGACTAAGGATATGTTTCTCGTTTATGGAGGTGACAAAGAGCTTGTCGTAAATGGTTATGTTGATGCAAGCTTTGACACTAATCCGGATGACTCTTAAGTCACAAACCGGATACGTATTTATATTGTATGGTGGAGTTGTAGGTTGGTGCAGTTCCAAGCAGAGCGTCGTGGCGGGATCTACGTGTGAAGCGGAGTACATAGCTGCTTCGGAAGCAACAAATGAAGGAGTCTGGATGAAGGAGTTCATATCCGATCTAGGTGTAATACCTAGTGCATCGGGTCCAATGAAAATATTTTGTGACAATACTGGAGCAATTGCCTTGGCGAAGGAATCCAGATTTCACAAGAGAACCAAACACATCCAGAGACGCTTCAATTCCATCCGCGATCAAGTCAAGGAGGGGGACATAGAGATTTGCAAAATACATATGGATCTGAATGTTGCAGACCCGTTGACTAAGTCCCTTCCACGAGCAAAACATGATCAACACCAAGACTCCATGGGTGTTAGAATCATTACTATGTAATCTAGATTATTGACTCTAGTGCAAGTGGGAGACTGAAGGAAATATGCCCTAGAGGCAATAATAAAGTTGTTATTTATATTTCCTTGTATAATGATAAACTTTTATTATTCATGCTAGAATTGTATTAACTGGAAACTTAGTACATGTGTGAATACATAGACAAAACAGAGTGTCCCTAGTATGCCTCTACTTGACTAGCTCGTTGATCAAAGATGGTTATGTTTCCTGACCATAGACATGTGTTGTCATTTGATGAACGGGATCACATCATTAGAGAATGATGTGATGGACAAGACCCATTTGTTAGCTTAGCATTATGATCGTTTAGTTTTATTGCTATTGCTTTCTTCATGACTTATACATATTCCTCTAACTATGAGATTATGCAACTCCCGAATACCGGAGGAACATCTTGTGTGCTATCAAGCGTCACAACGTAACTGGGTAATTATAAAGATGCTCTACAGGGGTCTCCAAAGGTGTTTGTTGAGTTGGCATAGATCGAGATTAGGATTTGTCACTCCGAGTATTGGAGGGGTATCTCTGGGCCCTCTCGGTAATGCACATCACTATAAGCCTTGCAAGCAATGTGACTAATGAGTTAGTTGCGGGATGATGCATTACAGAACGAGTAAAGAGACTTGCCGGTAACAAGATTGAACTAGGTATGATGATACCGACGATCGAATCTCGGGCAAGTAACATACCGATGACAAAGGGGATACGTATGTTGTTATGCGGTTTGACCGATAAAGATCTTCGTAGAATATGTACGAACCAATATGAGCATCCAGGTTCCGCTATTGGTTATTTACCGAAGATGTGTCTCGGTCATGTGTACATAGTTCTCGAACCCGTAGGGTCCGCACGCTTAATGTTCGATGACGATTTGTATTATGAGTTATGTGTTTTGGTGACCAAAGTTTGTTTGGAGTCCCTGATGAGATCACGGACATGATGAGGAGTCTCGAAATGGTCGAGAGGTAAAGATTCATATATTGGAAGGTTGTATACGGACACCAGAATGGTTCCGAAGAAGTTCGGGGATTTATCGGAGTACCGGGAGGCTATCAGAACCCCCCGGGAAAGTTAATGGGCCTAATGGGCCATAGTGGAGAGAGGGAGGAAGGCCACAGGAGGAGGCGCGCGCCTCCCCCTGCCCAATCCGAATTGGACAAGGGGAGGGGGCGCGGCCCCCCTTTCCTTCTCCCTCCCCCCTCTTTCCCCTTTCCCCTCTCCATTGGAAGGAAGGGGGGAGCCGAATCCTACTAGGAGTGGAGTCCTAGTAGGACTCCCCCCATGGCGCGCCACCCCTAGAGCCGGCCGTCCTCCTCTCCCCTCCTTTATATACGGGGGTGGGGGGCACCCCAAAGGCACAACAGTTATTCTCTTAGCCGTGTGCGGTGCCCCCTCCACTGTTTACTCCTTCGGTCATAGCGTCGTAGTGCTTAGGCAAAGCCCTGCGTGGATCACATCACCATCATCGTCGCCACGCCGTCGTGCTGACGGAACTCTCCCTCGACCCTCTACTGGATCAAGAGTTCGAGGGACGTCATCGAGCTGAATGTGTGCTGAACACGGAGGTGCCGTACGTTCGGTACTTGGATCGGTTGGACCGTGAAGACGTTCGACTACATCAACCGTGTTAACCTAACGCTTCCACTTTCGGTCTACGAGGGCACGTGGATACGCTCTCCCCGTCTTGTTGCTATGCATCTCCTAGATAGATCTTGCGTGATCGTAGGATTTTTTTTTGAAATTGCATGCTACGTTCCCCAACATAATCGTGTGCATTGAGCATTTCAGATATTCATTCATTGGCATGAGACGATTCTTTCCCCTCGAAGCTCAACATAAAGACGGTGTAGTCTCTTTCGTTTCGGTTTTGGTGGACTTGAGTCGTAGGAGACACCGTACTATCAAGAGGGGGTCCGTATCGGAAAGGCTAGGGTGGAATCAACACGTTCACATCTTTTTCGCACCCTAGCTCCTTCCCTCTTCCTTGGAGTATACCTTTATCGCGGAAGTGACACATGGGAAGAGCCAGCGGTAGTACTGCTGGGCCGGAGCGGGAGTACCGCTGATAGCCTCAAGCGGTAGTACCGCTGCTTCACAGCGGTAGTTCCGCTCATGGCCATCAATAGTAGTACGACTCCAGTTTCCCGCTGGTATCGCCTCGGTTCGAGACTGACGAGTCTCGTGTCGGGTTCAGCGGCAGTAGGAGCGGTAGTACTGCTCGCAAGCGGTAGTACCACCCTACCACCGCTGCTAGTGCCGCCCGGGCTCTCTCTCTCGTGCCCCTTCCCCTCTGAGGCCTGTGACGCCCCCGATTTGACCGTACACTAATCATGCACGCAAATGTGTACGATCAAGATCAGGGACTCACGGGAAGATATCACAACACAACTCTAAAACATAAATAAGTCATAAAAGCATCATAATACAAGCCAGGGGCCTCGAGGGCTCGAATACAAGTGCTCGATCACAGACGAGTCAGCGGAAGCAACAATATCTGAGTACAGACATAAGTTAAACAAGTTTGCCTTAAGAAGGCTAGCACAAACTGGGATACAGATCGAACGAGGCGCAGGCCTCCTGCCTGGGATCCTCCTAACTACTCCTGGTCGTCGTCAGCGGCCTGCACGTAGTAGTAGGCACCTCCAATGTCGTAGGTGTCGTCGTCGACGGTGGCGTCTGGCTCCTGGACTCCAACATCTGGTTGCGACAACCAGAAAGATAGGAAAGGGGAAAAAGGGAGAGAAGCAACCGTGAGTACTCATCCAAAGTACTCGCAAGCAAGGAGCTACACTACATATGCATGGGTATATGTGTAAAGGGGCATATCAGTGGACTGAACTGCAGAATGCCAGAATAAAAGGGGGATAGCTAGTCCTGTCGAAGACTATGCTTCTGGTCATCCCCATCTTGCAGCAGGTAGAAGAGAGTAGATTGAAGTCCTCCAAGTAGCATCGCATAGCATAATCCTACCCGGCGATCCCCTCCTCGTCTCCCTGTTAGAGAGCGATCACCGGGTTGTATCTGGCACTTGGAAGGGTGTATTTTATTCAGTATCCAGTTCTAGTTGTCATAAGGTCAAGGTACAACTCCGGGTCGTCCTTTTACCGAGGGACACGGCTATTCGAATAGATAAACTTCCCTGCAGGGGTGCACCACATAACCCAACACGCTCGATCCCATTTGGCCGGACACACTTTCCTGGGTCATGCCCGGCCTCGTAAGATCAACGCGTCGCAGCCCCACCTAAGCACAACAGAGCGGTCAGCACGCCGGTCTAACCCTATGCGCGCAGGGGTCTGGGCCCATCGCCCTATGCACACCTGCACGTTGCGTACGCAACCGGAAGCAGACCTAGCCTAGTGGCGTTCCAGTCCAATCCGGCGCGCGCCACTCAGTCGCTGACGTCAAGAAGGCTTCGGCTGATACCACGACGCCGGGATACCCATAACTACTCCCGCGTAGATGGTTAGTGCGTATAGACCAAATGGCCAGACTTAGATCAAATACCAAGATCTCGTTAAGCGTGTTAAGTATCCGCGAACGCCGACCAGGGCCAGGCCCACCTCTCACCTAGGCGGTCTCAACCTGCCCTGTCGCTCCGCCACAAAGATCCACTTGCGGGTACTCCTACGAGCCGACCCGACTTTAGTCATCACATGTGTCATGTATGTAGTATATAAGTATATACCCGTGATCACCGCCCAGGTGATCACGGCCCGATAGTATAGCACAGCAGACGGACAAGAATGTAGGGCCACTGATGGAAATCTAGCATCCTATACTAAGCATGTAGGATTGCATGTAAAGGTATCAACAGTAGTAGCAAGGATAGGCTATGCATCAGGATAGGATATCGAAAAGCAGTAACATGCTACACTACTCTAATGCAAGCAGTATAGAGAAGAATAGGCGATATCTGGTGATCAAGGGGGGGGGCTTGCCTGGTTGCTCTGGCAAGTAGGAGGGGTCGTCGACTCCGTAGTCGAACTGGACAGCAGCAGTGTCGGTCTCGTAGTCTACCGGAGAGAAGAGGGGGGAAGAAACAGTAAATACAATGCAAACATAAGCATGACGATGCGTGACATGACAATGAACGGTGCTAGGTGTGCCCTAACGCGACAGTAGGTGGTACCGGCGAAGGGGGGGAACATCCGGGAGGTATTCCCGATGTTTCGCGTTTTCGGACAGACGGACCGGAGGGGGAAAGTTGCTAGTTCGATAGGTTAGGGAGGTGTGGTGGACGAACGGACTGCGTATTCGGATTCGTCTCGTCGTTCTGAGCAACTTTCATATAGAAAACATTTTCATCCGAGTTACGGTTTAAAAGATATGAATTTTCAAAGATTATTTGAATTTCTGGAATTATTTAATTAACAGAAAAGGGATATGACGTCAGCATGACGTATGAGTGACGTCAGCGGTCAACAGTCCGGTTGACTGGTCAAAACTGACACGGGGGACCCACCTGTCATAGACAGTGGGTTAACAGAAGATTAAACTAATTAATTTTTAGTTAATTAACTACTGGGCCCACCTGTCAGTGAGTGATTAGATTAATTAATTATTGTTATTTATAAAACATTTTCCTTTTCTTTCTTTTTTTCTTTTTTTTTGCGGCGGGGCCCGCATGTCAGTGGCTGGGCCTGCCCAGTCAGCACGTTGACTGGGTGGACCCAGTCAACGGGGCCCACGGGCCCACTGGCAGTGGCACTGGGGGGCCCAGGCCAGCCACGTCGGCGGCCGGCGCCGGAGCAACTCCGGCGACCAAAACAGCGGCGGCCCCTCGCCGGAGTTGGCCAGAATCGCGCTACGGGGCTCGGGGAGGAGCGGGGCTAGGCCCATTCGAAAGGGCTCGCAGCGCCGCATCCAGGGGTGGCCGGGGCTTCGCCGGACTTGGCCGGAATCGGCGCCGGCGAGCAGCGGAGGCGGCGGCGCGCACGGGTGCCCGACGGAAACGAGGCTACGGCGGGCTATCGAGCAAGCGGAGGGACTGGGGGGCATCTACGCGAGGTGGGGAGTGCAACGGGCTTGAGCCCGTGACCATAAGGTCACCGGAGACCCGCTGGCGGCGAGCTCCGCGGCGCGGCGTTCGGGCGCGCGCGGGGAAGAAGCTAGGGGGCGCGCGAGAGAGAAAGGACAGGGGAGGAGGGGGAAGAGGCTCACCGCGCCCACACGGAGGCCGGTGAGAGCTTAGGAGCAGCAGGTCGGCGCCGGGGAAGGAGGGGGTCGCCGGCGTCCGAAGTTGAAGACGAGCTCGGGGAGGCCGTTGCAGTGGCTCCGAGCTTCAACGGAGAGGCGGAGGTGGCGTAGTCGAGGGCGGCGACGGCGTATGACACGGCGAGGTGGCGATTGGGGCACGGTGGCCGTGTGAACGACGGGAACGGCGGCGAGCGCGTCGGGCGTGGGGAAGAAGAGAGCGGCGCGGATCTGGGGGGGAAGAGGGAGGCGCAGGGGCCGAGAGGAGAGCGGGGCGAGTGGGAGAGAGGCCCGAGGAGGCGGGGGGGAGCTGGCGCCCTTATCCTCCCCGTCGCCGGCGAGGGGGTGCGGCGGGGACGGCCCCTGTTCCGACCCCGGTCGGGGGAACAGGGAAGGGGGCGAGGGGGAGTGGGAGATGGGCTAGGCCGGCTGGGCCGGGGGTCGGCCCAGTTGGGCCAGCAGTCCAGTGGGGGGGCCTTCTCCTTTTCTTTTTTTTCCCTGTCTGTTCAGTTTTCTGTTTTCTTTTTATTTGTTTATTTTCTTTTCTGTTTTATTTCATTTAAAAGTATTTAGGCATTTTATAAAAATGTGTTTTCTCCACAATAATTATCCGTGCAATTTCTGGCAGGGCCCGAACATTTTTGTTTGAATTTTTGAAAACTTTTATTTTCCACTTTTAAATTTAATTGAAGTTTGAATTAGGAGTTTGAAAAGGAATGTGATTCAAATGTGATCAAGCCCTGTTTAGCAACATGATTAGCTTAATCACAGGGAGTTACTGTAGCATGATTCTCGGGGTGTTACAAATCTCCTCCACTACAAGAAATCTCGTCCCGAGATTTAGGAGGTAGAAGGAAACAGTGCGGGGTATTCTTCGCGCAGACGATCCTCTCGTTCCCAAGTGGCCTCATCTTCAGAATGGTGCGACCACTGGACTTTGAGAAACTTGATCGCCTTCTGACGTGTGCGGCGTTCAGCTTGGTCGAGAATGCGGACCGGATGCTCCTTATAGGAGAGGTCTTGCTACAATTCGAGCACTTCATGATCCATAGCTCGGATTGGATCCTTGAAGCAACGGCGGAGCTGTGACACATGGAACACATCGTGAACCTGAGCAAGGTTCGGCGGTAGCTCCAGTTGGTATGCCACTTTTCCACGCCTTTCGAGAATAGTGAATGGGCCAATATAGCGAGGAGCTAGTTTGCCCTTGATCCCGAAGCGGTGAGCACCCTTCATAGGTGTGACTCGAAGATAAGCCTTTTCGCCAGGTTGATAGAGCATGTCTTTATGATGACGGTCATACTGACTCTTCTGACGTGACTGAGCAGTCTTGAGATTCTCACGAATAATGCGGACTTGTTCTTCGGCATCTTGGATAATATCCGGACCGAAGAGTGGACGTTCCCCAGTTTCTGACCAGTTCAGAGGGGTTCGACACTTTCGTCCATATAACACTTCGAAGGGGGCCATCTTCAGACTAGCTTGATAGCTATTATTATAAGAGAACTCAGCATACGGGAGAGATTCCTCCCATTTCTTGCCGGAGGAAATAACACAAGCTCGAAGCATGTCTTCGAGAACTTGGTTGACGCGTTCAACTTGCCCTTGCGATTGAGGATGAAACGCAGTACTGAATGACAGATGAGTTCCCATAGCTTCTTGGAAACTTGCCCAGAATCTTGAAGTGAATAAGCTGCCACGGTCTGAACTGATAACCAATGGAATACCGTGGAGTGAAACAATCCTGGTCATATAGAGCGTTGCCAACTGGCTAGCAGTGATCGTTTCTTTGACCGCCAGAAAATGTGCAACTTTGGAAAGTCGGTCAATGGCGACAAGAATAGCATCATTACCTTTCTGTGATTTGGGAAATCCAGTGACGAAGTCCATCTCAACATGGTCCCATTTCCATTCAGGAATAGAGATAGGTTGCAGAGTTCCAGCAGGCCTTTGATGTTCTGCTTTGATACGACGGCAAACGTCACACTCAGCAACATAACGAGCAATGGCTTGCTTCATATTAGACCACCAGAATCTCTGACGGATGTCTTGATACATCTTTGTACTACCAGGATGGATACACAGAGGTGTATCATGAGCTTCTTTCATAACTTCCTGTGTCATATCCAGGTTTTTCTCTGCACATGGCACCACTAGGCGGCCCTTGAAGTATAGGGTGCCATCTTCAGCAATGGTGAAGAATGAGGGCTTTCCTTCTGCGAGGTAGCGCTTAATCTTGTGGGCTTCAGAGTCATACTTCTGTAGCCTTTTGATGCTATCCACGAGATCTGGTTTAGCAACTAGGGTATTGAGGGAACCCTGGGTAACAACGTGGAGGTTCACCTTGCCAAACTCCTTAGGAGGGGGAGTGAGTGCACCCGAAGGGACAATATGGAGGTTCAGCTTCCTGAATTCTTCAACAAGCGAGGGCTGAACTTTGTGAACCTGGAGGTGGTTGCAGTAAGACTTGCGGCTCAAGGCATCAGCCATTACATTAGCCTTGCCTGGCGTATAGGAAATACCCAAGTCAAAGTCTGCAACAAGCTCCATCCATCTCTGTTGACGGAGGTTCAGATCTGGCTGAGTAAACAGATACTTCAGACTTTGGTGGTCAGTGAAGATCTCGCAACGATTACCGAGAAGGTAATGTCGCCACTGCTTCAGCGCATGAATGACAGCAGCAAGTTCGAGGTCGTGAACTGCGTAGTTCTCTTCGTGAGGGCGCAATTCCCGAGAGGCATAAGCAATCACTTTGCGGTCTTGCATTAGGACACAGCCTAATCCTTGACGGGAAGCGTCGCAGTAAATGACAAAGTCCTTCTTAGTATCAGGTGGAGCTAGAACTGGAGCAGAAGTCAACTTGTCTTTGAGTGCTTGGAAACTTTCCTAACATTTGTCTGTCCATTGGAACTTGACACCCTTATGCAACAGGTTAGTCAGAGGCCTGGCGATCTTAGAGAAGTTCTCGACGAATCGACGTCAATAGCTGGCGAGACCGAGAAAACTTCTGACTTGCTTAACGTTCTTGGGAGGAGTCCAATCAAGAATAGCCTGAACTCATTCAGGGTTGACGGCAATACCATCCTTAGAGATGACATGCCCGAGATAGGTTACTTCGGGTAGCCAGAATTCACATTTGGAGAACTTGGCATATAGTTGATGCTCTCGTAGCTTTCCAGCACAAGTCGAAGATGTTCAGCATGTTCTTCTTCGTTCTTGGAAAATACCAGGATATCATCCAGATAAACCACGACGAACTTGTCGAGGTAATCCATGAATATATAGTTCATCAGACGAGAGAAGGTGGCTGGAGCATTGGTTAAACCGAAAGACATGACGGTGTACTCGTATGAACCATAGCGAGTCACGAAGGCGGTCTTTGGGATATCCTCTTCGGGAACACGGATCTGGTGGTAGCCCAACCTCAAGTCGAGCTTAGAGAACACTGACGAACCCGCCAGTTGATCATACAGATCATTGATCCGAGGAAGGGGGTATTTATTCTGGATGGTAGCTTGGTTTATAGGACGGTAGTCTTGAACTAACCGGTTTGTCCCATCCTTCTTCTTGACAAAGAGAGAAGGTGCTCCCCAAGGAGAGCAACTTGGGCGAATGAATCCCTTGCGAAGAGATTTGTCGATTTCCTCCTTAAGCTCAAGGAGTTCATGCGGCGGCATTTTGTAGGGTCGCTTGGCTATAGGAGTGGTGCCTGGTTTCAAGTCGATGATGAATTCGACAGCTCTAGCAGGGGGAATCCCTGGAAGTTCTTTAGGAAACACGTCGAGGAATTCACGCACGACGGGAATGTTTTCAATGCCCTCGAGTGGTGCAGCGTTCAATGCATTCAATGCATAGAGCCTTGCCTCGGCATTTTGCACCAAATGAGCTTGGTAAGCAACTATTTCATCTGAAGGGTGTAGCAGATGGACGGTTTTAGTGGCGCAAACTATAGAAGCAGTATGCGCTTTCAACCAATCCATACCCAAAATGAGGTCGATGTTAGACGACTTCAGGATAATGGGAGAGGCATAGAATTCCAGCCCTTCGATTTCCACGGGGACATCGATGCCAACCAAGGAGGTTTGACACTGTCCCACGGGGGTTTTGACCAATACAGAGGTGTTCATCTCCTCACATTTAACGTCGTGCTTGTATGCAAAATCTTCTGACACGAATGAATGCGATGCACCTGTATCAAATAAAACGGATGCTGGTACTGAATTTACGAGGAGTGTACCCAGCACAGTAGCAGGCTGGTCTTGAGCTTCGTTGAGATCAACGTGGTTGGCATGAGCACGACCATACGACTTAGCATTGTTGTTGCGAGGCTGATTGTTACCACGGCCAGTTGCTGGAAGGGCCAGTTGATTCTGGTTCTGGTTGCATTCTCTAGCACGGTGTCCTGGTTGACCACACCTGAAGCACAAGCCATTATTCGGAGTGGGAACAGGAGCTTGGGATGGTGGAGCTGGAAGTCTTGACTGCCTAGATGGTGGTGGAGGCAGACGAGGTGCAGCATAGGTCTGCCTTGGGGCAGATGCATTTGGACGGTACATGCTGTTCGGGATCCATATCTTACGCTTCTGTGCGGGCGAGCCCGAAGATGAGCCCGTGTCACGGTTGCGCCTGTGAGAGCTCTGGTATTCCTGCAGACCAGTCTCGACATTGATGGCCTTATTCACCAAGGTGGCGAAATCAGCAAAGTCATGCACTAGAAGTGCGAGCTTGATGTCAGCTTGAAGGCCATCACGGAACTTCTCCTGTCTGCGTGCATCAGTTGCAATGTCTTCTTTAGCATAGCGGGACAAGTCCAGAAACTCCCGCTGATAAGCTTCGACAGTTTTGTTGCCTTGGGTGAGGTTGCGGAACTCACGCTTCTTCCGGTCCATGACTCCTTGAGGAATGAAGCGGGCACGGAAAGCAGCTTGGAAGTCTGGCCATGTGATGATTGTTCCAGCTGGCAGAGTACGCCTGTGGCTGTCCCACCATTGAGCTGCGGATCCCTTCAAGAAGAAGGAAGCAAAGGTGACATAGCTGGCAGGGGCTACATCAGCAGACTCCATCTCATAGGTGATGTCACGGAGCCAGTCATCAGCATCCAGAGGCTGAGTTGAGCTGCGGTAGATGGTTGGGTTGAGGCGTATGAAATCTTGAAGAGTCACTTGAGCTGGCTGCTGGTTCATATTGGGGCGAGGGAACTGGGCCATCATATTTTCCATGAATTGGCGGTTCAGTTCAAACTGTTGGATCATACCAGCCATGTACTCAGGTGGTGGTGGGGCATCGCCACCACGACCACGACCACCTGGTCTAACCATCCTGCTAATATATAACAGGGGTAGTTCAGCATTGAGAAATTTGCAATGACAAGAATCATTCATGATGAAACATGCATAATGAAAGGAGCACGATAGCTACTACATAGTAGTCGGCATAACTTACAAAAGGGGTCATGCATAGAGTTCAGTACATAGACTAATACATCATAGGCGGCACACAGGCTCGCGGCGACTGCAACTAATACTACTAGCAAGCCTACATCAGTCCCAAGAGGTACTGTGGAGGTAATCGTAGCCCGACAGCTGGTAGTGAGGCAACGGATAGCCCTCCACGTCAGCAGACTGGGGGCCGCGGATACTCAGGTGTAGAGCCCGGCGCTCAGGTGGCAGAAGAGGACCAAGTGCGGGAGAGTAGCCTCCCACCTCTGGCCAACCGACACCGTGGGGCATCACGGTCCTGGCTGGGTAGATCGCAGTACGCGGTACCTGTCCAGATCGGACAAAGGGGTGCAGCAGCGTCAGAGCACGGTAAAGGTGCTGACGGGTGGTGTACATCTCGTGGCGAAGAGCTTGGTTAGCTCGATCCAGCCCATCAGCATGCAGAACCAGGTTCTGATGGTAGAAGGGCTCTCGGGTGACAGTGGAGTAGGCAGCAGTATAGTATCCCTCCGCACCATCATCGGATGCGATAGCAATGTGCCTGAAAGGGGAGGTGTCCAACTCTCGATACTCTCCACGAAGACGTGTCAGAGCAGCATAGGCAGCATCGTGGACAGCCATATCGATGGTCACACCAACTCCATGTGCGGTGTGAAGCACAGTAGTGGAGTCATACTCCCGAGAGTAGAGGTGGACGATGGCACGGTACTGCTCCTGGTTAAAGTCCTGGTACTCCTCGTAGACGGTGTACTCAGGGTGCCAGCGATAACCCAGATAGGTCATCATCTCAGCTAGCACCGCAGGTGATCCCGAGGCACCAATGGCCGTCGTGTGGCGCACGACCTGCCTCGAGGGTTCCATCTGAAAGCAAAGACGTTTCAAAGGAGTCAAATGACAGTGTGTGAATTGTTCAAAATACTACTCTAAGAAACATCTATGGTTTATCCAACTTTGGGGTGAATGCGGTCACGGGATCCTAGTGTTAAAGTTAGTAAATTCGTTTAACCCGAGTAGAAGAGAGTTCAGAGTCCCAGAGTAAAGGTCGAGGAGTAAAAGATACTAGTACCACCCAATGGCGACGTGGGCCCGTAAGACACACAGCCATGTTAGTAAAAGTTTTGTAATGTCTAGACTCGACTTCGGCCAAGGAGTGTGGAAAGGGGGATTCCTACAGGCAGTCGGCTCTGATACCAACTTGTGACGCCCCCGATTTGACCGTACACTAATCATGCACGCAAATGTGTACGATCAAGATCAGGGACTCACGGGAAGATATCACAACACAACTCTAAAACATAAATAAGTCATACAAGCATCATAATACAAGCCAGGGGCCTCGAGGGCTCGAATACAAGTGCTCGATCACAGACGAGTCAGCGGAAGCAACAATATCTGAGTACAGACATAAGTTAAACAAGTTTGCCTTAAGAAGGCTAGCACAAACTGGGATACAGATCGAACGAGGCGCAGGCCTCCTGCCTGGGATCCTCCTAACTACTCCTGGTCGTCGTCAGCGGCCTGCACGTAGTAATAGGCACCTCCAGTGTCGTAGGTGTCGTCGTCGACGGTGGCGTCTGGCTCCTGGACTCCAACATCTGGTTGCGACAACCAGAAAGATAGGAAAGGGGAAAAAGGGAGAGAAGCAACCGTGAGTACTCATCCAAAGTACTCGCAAGCAAGGAGCTACACTACATATGCATGGGTATATGTGTAAAGGGGCATATCAGTGGACTGAATTGCAGAATGCCAGAATAAAAGGGGGATAGCTAGTCCTGTCGAAGACTACGCTTCTGGTCATCTCCATCTTGCAGCAGGTAGAAGAGAGTAGATTGAAGTCCTCCAAGTAGCATCGCATAGCATAATCCTACCCGGCGATCCCCTCCTCGTCGCCCTGTTAGAGAGCGATCACCGGGTTGTATCTGGCACTTGGAAGGGTGTATTTTATTCAGTATCCAGTTCTAGTTGTCATAAGGTCAAGGTACAACTCTGGGTCGTCCTTTTACCGAGGGACACGGCTATTCGAATAGATAAACTTCCCTGCAGGGGTGCACCACATAACCCAACACGCTCGATCCCATTTGGCCGGACACACTTTCCTGGGTCATGCCCGGCCTCGTAAGATCAACGCGTCGCAGCCCCACCTAAGCACAACAGAGCGGTCAGCACGCCGGTCTAACCCTATGCGCGCAGGGGTCTGGGCCCATCGCCCTATGCACACCTGCACGTTGCGTACGCGGCCGGAAGCAGACCTAGCCTAGTGGCGTTCCAGTCCAATCCGGCGCGCGCCACTCAGTCGCTGACGTCAAGAAGGCTTCGGCTGATACCACGACGCCGGGATACCCATAACTACTCCCGCGTAGATGGTTAGTGCGTATAGACCAAATGGCCAGACTCAGATCAAATACCAAGATCTCGTTAAGCGTATTAAGTATCCGCGAACGCCGACCAGGGCCAGGCCCACCTCTCACCTAGGCGGTCTCAACCTGCCCTGTCGCTCCGCCACAAAGATCCACTTGCGGGTACTCCTACGAGCCGACCCGACTTTAGTCATCACATGTGTCATGTATGTAGTATATAAGTATATACCCGTGATCACCGCCCAGGTGATCACGGCCCGATAGTATAGCACAGCAGACGGACAAGAATGTAGGGCCACTGATGGAAATCTAGCATCCTATACTAAGCATGTAGGATTGCACGTAAAGGTATCAACTGTAGTAGCAAGGATAGGCTATGCATCAGGATAGGATATCGAAAAGCAGTAACATGCTACACTACTCTAATGCAAGCAGTATAGAGAAGAATAGGCGATATCTGGTGATCAAGGGGGGGGGGCTTGCCTGGTTGCTCTGGCAAGTAGGAGGGGTCGTCGACTCCGTAGTCGAACTGGACAGCAGCAGTGTCGGTCTCGTAGTCTACCGGAGAGAAGAGGGGGGAAGAAACAGTAAATACAATGCAAACATAAGCATGACGATGCGTGACATGACAATGAACGGTGCTAGGTGTGCCCTAACGCGACAGTAGGTAATACCGGCGAAGGGGGGAACATCCGGGAGTATGTTTCGCGTTTTCGGACAGACAGACCGGAGGGGGAAAGTTGCTAGTTCGATAGGTTAGGGAGGTGTGGTGGACGAACGGACTGCGTATTCGGATTTGCCTCGTCGTTCTGAGCAACTTTCATATAGAAAACATTTTCATCCGAGTTACGGTTTAAAAGATATGAATTTTCAAAGATTATTTGAATTTCTGGAATTATTTAATTAACAGAAAAGGGATATGACGTCAGCATGACGTATGAGTGACGTCGGCGGTCAACAGTTCGGTTGACTGGTCAAAACTGACACGGGGGACCCACCTGTCATAGACAGTGGGTTAACAGAAGATTAAACTAATTAATTTTTAGTTAATTAACTACTGGGCCCACCTGTCAGTGAGTGATTAGATTAATTAATTATTTTTATTTATAAAACATTTTCCTTTTCTTTTTTTTTCTTTCTTTGCGGCGGGGCCCGCATGTCAGTGGCTGGGCCTGCCCAGTCAGCACGTTGACTGGGTGGACCTAGTCAACGGGGCCCACGGGCCCACTGGCAGTGGCACTGGGGGGGCCAGGCCAGCCACGTCGGCGGCCGGCGCCGGAGCAACTCCGGCGACCAAAACAGCGGCGGCCCCTCGCCGGAGTTGGCCGGAATCGCGCTACGGGGCTCGGGGAGGAGCGGGGCTAGGCCCATTCGAAAGGGCTCGCAGCGCCGCATCCAGGGGTGGCCGGGGCTTCGCCGGACTTGGCCGGAATCGGCGCCGGCGAGCGGCGGAGGCGGCGGCGCGCACGGGTGCCCGACGGAAACGAGGCTACGGTGGGCTATCGAGCAAGCGGAGGGACTGGGGGGCATCTACGCGAGGTGGGGAGTGCAACGGGCTTGAGCCCGTGACCATAAGGTCACCGGAGATCCGCCGGCGGCGAGCTCCGCGGCGCGGCGTTCGGGCGCGCGCGGGGAAGAAGCTAGGGGGCGCGCGAGAGAGAAAGGACAGGGGAGGAGGGGGAAGAGGCTCACCGCGCGGCACACGGAGGCCGGTGAGAGCTTAGGAGCAGCAGGTCGGCGCCGGGGAAGGAGGGGGTCGCCGACGTCCGAAGTTGAAGACGAGCTCGGGGAGGCCGTTGCAGTGGCTCCGAGCTTCAACGGAGAGGCGGAGGTGGCGTAGTCGAGGGCGGCGACGGCATATGACACGGCGAGGTGGCGATTGGGGCACGGTGGCCGTGTGAACGACGGGAACGGCGGCGAGCGCGTCGGGCGTGGGGAAGAAGAGAGCGGCGCGGATCTGGGGGGAAGAGGGAGGCGCAGGGGCCGAGAGGAGAGCGGGGCGAGTGGGAGAGAGGCCCGAGGAGGCGGGGGGAGCTGGCGCCCTTATCCTCCCCGTCGCCGGCGAGGGGGTGCGGCGGGGACGGCCCCTGTTCCGACCCCGGTCGGGGGAACAGGGAAGGGGGCGAGGGGGAGTGGGAGATGGGCTAGGCCGGCTGGGCCAACGGTCCAGTGGGGGGGAGGGCCTTCTCCTCTTTTTTTCCCTGTCTGTTCAGTTTTCAGTTTTCTTTTTATTTGTTTATTTTCTTTTCTGTTTTATTTCATTTAAAAGTATTTAGGAATTTTATAAAAATGTGTTTTCTCCACAATAATTATCCGTGCAATTTCTGGCAGGGCCCGAACATTTTTGTTTGAATTTTTGAAAACTTTTATTTTCCACTTTTAAATTTAATTAAAGTTTGAATTAGGAGTTTGAAAAGGAATATGATTCAAATGTGATCAAGCCCTGTTTAGCAACATGATTAGCTTAATCACAGGGAGTTACTGTAGCATGATTCTCGGGGTGTTACAAGGCCCCTGCTCACAGTCTCCGCGGTAGTACAGCTACGGCCAACGGTAGTACTGCTGCGGCCAGCGGTAGTACCGCTCCCCCTCGCGGTAGTACCGCTCTGTGCGGGCTGAAGAGGGGATAACGGTTGGATTGCTTTCCCCACTATAAAAGGGAGTCTTCTTCCCCAAGAAGACCTACCTCTTTTCCTCCAAGCTCCATTGTTGCTTCAAAGCTCACTTTCGTTCGATCTCTCTCCCTAGCCAATCAAACTTGTTGATTTTCTAGGGATTGGTTGAGAAGGCCCGGATCTACACTTCCACCAAGGGAAATTTGATCCCCCCCACTAATCCCTTGCGGATCTTGTTACTCTTGGGTATTTGAGCACCCTACACTACTGCAGGATGCTGCTAACGCGACACTACGATCAGAGACCCTCCGACGAAACTGTGTGTGATGCATTAATCGCAAACGGTGGTGTAAAACGTCTATCATGAGAGATGCATCAAATACTGTTCAGATTTTAGTTGCGTGTGCGATGCAGGGCATATAGTTCAGTTCAATTAACTGTTTGCGATGAGGAGGAACACAAGAAACGGGCAGCCAGATGAAGGTGTGTGCGATATACATCATACGGTTCACTGGGATGAACTGTTTGTGATTAGGCAACACAAAAGAAACGGTCAGCCAGATCAAGGTGTGTGCGATATATGGCATACGATTCACTTAGATGAATTGTTTGCTTTGAGCCAAGAGAACAGAAACGGTTCAATTTAACAGGATGTGTGTGATACGCGACAAACAGGTCTGTAATAAGAAATATGTGCGAAGGCCGATAATAATACAGACGATTGCTGCTAATAAGCCGTGTGTGTTCTGGGCAAACGCTTGGTGGTATACAATTGTCAGCGATTGATGAAATCATCACCGACGGGTTTCCCAGTATGGTCCGTGTGCGATGTCGTTGCACACAGAACAACAACATATGTACTTATAACTTATAAGTGAAGGTGGTTCTCTCAAGCAACCCTGCAATCAAATACAAGTAATCTCTTGTGTCCCAACACACCCAATACAATTGTGAGTTGTACAGATGCACTAGTTCGGCGAAGAGGTGATGATAGATGTGTAATATGGATAATAGAAATAGGTTTCTGAAATCTGAACGAATAAAAACAGAAAGGTAACAATTAACAAAAGTGAGTAAAAACGGTGTCTCAATGCTTAGAAATAAGGCCCATGGTTCATACTTTTGCTAGTGCAATCTCACAACATCATTAACATAATTGAATCACATGACAACCCCGCAAAGTGCGGAAAAGAATCACTCCAAAGTTTCTATTTCTATCAGGGAAAGTAGGATGAAATCGCATAGGTAGCAAACCACCTCAAAGTTGTCATTCTAATCAATATATTGAACCACCCCCAAATTATCACGAAAACTCCTAGAGATCATCCTATGACAACACCAAATGATACACATCAATTAACCTTTATGCCACCTGGAACACCCCAATGTCACCGCAGGTATCCGCAAGTTAAGACATGCATCAAGTGATCTCAAATCCAAAGTATTAAATCCCACATAAGAAACTTCAAAGAGCAAGACTCAATTCACCACGAAAATAAAGAGGGAGGTGGACATCATGTGATCCAACTTTATTAAGAAAGCTCATGATACGTCAAGATTGTGTCAAATCAAGAACACGAGAGAGAGAGATCAAACACATAGCTACTGGTATAAACCCTCAACCCAAGGATGAACTACTCATGCATCACCATGGAGACAACAAGGTTGATGAAGATGGCCTCCCTAATGTTTCCCCCTCCGGCAGGGTGCCGGAGAAGGCCTCCAGGCGAGATCGCTTCAGAACAAAGGCTTGCGGTGGCGGAGGAAAAGTTTTAGGTTTCTTTCTGGGGGTTTCTCTATTTATAGGATTTGTCAGTGTTGGAATCACACCAAACAAGCCACGGGCACAACCACATCCCTGGGGCATGCCCTAGTGGCTTGTGGACCCCTCGGGCCTCTTTTGGTTGCCTCCTGAAGCTTCTAGGTCCAGAAAAAATCGTCGTAAATTTTCTTCGCGTTTGGACCTTCCTAGGTATGGATTTTGCGAAACAAAAAGTAGGAACTGGCACTGGGAACTGTATTAATATGTTAGTCCATACAAATAATATAAAAGTGCATCAAAACCATATAGAATTGATATAAATATAGCATGAATACTTCATAAATTATAGATACATTAGAGACGTATCACATAGTAGTGGGTTCAATCTTGCGGTGTCCTATATCCCAATGACAACAATGGACAAAATATATTTGTATTGTTATCATTAAGGATAAATCGACGTGGTTTAATCTTATTGCTAGATTTTCTTTCTGTCTACATCATGTCATCTTTCTTATTACGTTACTCTATTTTTTATTCAACTTAATACTTTCATATGCATGCTGGATAGCGGTTTCGGGCTAGAGTAATAATGCAGTTGGATTACGGTCTACTTATCATGGACGTGATGCCTATACAAGATTATGACATGAATGATAATAGCTGTGAATGCTGCTTTTCTGTCGATTGCCCAACAATAATTTGTTTACTATGCCATTACCTGCTTTCGAGAGAGATGCCACTAGTAAACCTATGGCCCGGGTCTATTCTCATTAATCCTTACGTCCATTATTTTATCGCTCCACTATTTTATTATCATCCACTATTTGCTTTTAACCTTGCGACTAGTAAGACGAGGGATTGACAACCCCCTTGCCAAGTTGGGTGCAAGCATTTATTTTATTTGTGTTTGGGTGCCGCTTATCTTGTTAGCTTGTGGACTCCTACTGCTTCGATTAAACCTCGGTTCTTCACCGAGGAAAATACTTTCTGCTACAGTGCTACATCACCCTTTCTATTCGGGGAAATCCAACAACTCCTACAGGAGTAGCAGCCACGCTGCACCGACGGTGCCGCCGCCACGACAGACATGAGATATTGCCGGCGCAAGAGGGCCAGCGCCGCCAGGGGTACGATGGTGTTGTGTACTTGCGTCCTTGGACTGTGACGGCTGCAGTGTGAGCTTCGTATATAAACCGCGGCATGGGTGACTGGCTGGTGGGCATGAGGTGCGTGTTGAAAAGGAGAGAGAAGAATACCAAGACAACATGTCCGCATGACACTTTTTTTGCCAACTCAATCTGACAGGTGGACCCCAACAATTAGTGACATTATCAAAGCACTTAGCATTTACCGTTAGTGTTTTTTGTCACTGTTAATTTTTTGGTGCGGTGTTTTTACCATGATTTGTAAAGTGACTGTTTTTCGCTAATGATGCTGCTATTGTGGTGGTTCGATGCATTTTACTCAACCTTGTCTTCTCATTCCTCACAACTACATAATTAATCATATGCTCAGTTTCGACTTCTCTGAACTCATGGGCATATGAATCCATTTTTAAGAGTGCATTTAAAACGCATTTTAGTGTCAAAAAATTCAAAACAAAATTTCACGCATACATCTTATAACATGTGTGCGCCCCACAAAGTTTTATGAAAAAATATCTTTTATTTTGCCTCCTTGAAAAAGATAAATTTTAGTGCTACTAAATAACTTTCCACGACACATTTTTTTTGTCTTTTTACACAGGCCAAAAAAAGTTGTTTTTTGCTAAACTTTTTGCCCACACATATAGTGTCAAGATGTATGCATGAAACATTTTTCACAATTTGTTGTCATTTAGAAATAAGCTTTCCGAGCCATGGGTTCATCCATGTACTTGCCCAAAAACTAATCATGCGCTCGGTGTCGCCAAACTTCATCTTCCCCCTCTCTCTCAAAAAAAAAAAAAATCTTCTTTCCGGCCGCGAGGAGCCGAGGACGGCGGCCTCCATGCGCCGTCTTTTCGTGGCGGCATGGCCGCACCTCCTTATCTCCTTCCTCCTCGTCGCCCCACAGTCAAAGGCGGCGTCGAGCTTCGGCGCCACCGCTGGCCGCCCAGAGTGGCAGGTCTTGACCAGGGCCAACTTCTCCTCCCAGATCCGGCTCCACCCCCACATCCTCCTCGTCGTCACCATGACATGTGAGCCCTCCGACCTATCCTGTCTAGCTGAAAGCTCTGGTTTCTGACTGCATGAGTAGTTGCCAAGGTCAAGTTGTTGAATCAAACAGTCGAGAATTTTCTGTCCATGTTGCATTCGAAATCTAGTAGTTCTGAAGTACATGGAAGGATAAGTAAGCAATCACTAAAATCCATTGCGCCAAGGAAGTACTTGATGCAGCCGACATGACAAGGCAAACTGTGCGATTTCTTACTCCAAAACTCTGCACGATGACACTATCCTGGACAATTTTAAGCAGTCTGTCTGTTCATTTTTTATTTGACCAAATTGACTTGGAGCCGCTTCTTAAACTACGATGAGTTTTCCACAATTTCACGTTTTCGACATTATTATTTCCAAATACGTACAAGGTTTGTTCCATAGGCATTACCATGCATCGGGGTAAGCCCCACATGCTCAAGAAAATGAGAATGTGTGCATCAGATTGAGTCCCAACTCACTGTAACTGTTATTTCTTATGATCATTTATAGGGTATGGTGAGTCAAGATCACTGATGGCCGAAATACAGCAGCTGGTCGCAACCGAGGAGATGGAGCTAGGTCGCCTTAAGTTGATGGTCGTGTACAGAAATTCTGAGAAGTTGCTGTCGGATGCTATTGGTGCAACTGAAGGAACAAAGTTCATATACTACCAACAATCCATACAGTTCAAATATCAAGGAAAACTTCGTGCACGTGATATATTGTATTCAGTACGACATATCATGTCACTTAAGCATGAGGAGGCCCCTTTTGTGGCTTTGCATACAAAAGATGATGTGGAGGAGTTTATTCAATCAACTGACAGAGCTGTACTTCTGTCCGAGTTCTGTGGTTGGTTTACTCGATTGGCTAGTGGCAGAAGCAACAGAAGCAGTGGGGTCACTCCATCAAAAACTCACGCAGAGAATGGTTAGTCAACTCTGTGTCATCCGTCCTCGATTCATCCAACATTTTGTATTGTTTTCTGCTTTGTGACGAGGCACTTGTTAAAATTGAGGTTGGCTACTACGATTCATGAATAGCTCTTTGTCTCTCTCCCTTTCTCTCAAAAGTGAGCATGCATTTTTTGAGAACTTTACGGGAAGAAACACCTTAAATTTAGGTTTCCATCTTGACCAACGTTAATGATTAATAAATGATTCAAGATCTCACAAGAACATATGGTGTAAGTTGGTAAAATATCCATAATCGGAAACTCAGGATGACATAGTTTTAGGTGGTCTATTCTTTCAAACTGATCTACCTTAATCCTTCTATTTCATGTTCCATGATCATCATAAAACTTCTGAATGGATGATAAATCATGTCAACTCGATTCTGACATTTGGATGCTATACTCACTGATATCATACAGTTGACGTTTCTGGGAAGACAGTGACCAGACAATCAGATGGGCGTCTAGAGCTTGTAAGTTTAGCAAAGAAAGTCGCATTTATCTCTGGTTAATATTCCTGATTTTTTTTTTGAGAGAACTCCTGTCTGTCTGAACTATGACGGTTGAGCATATATGAGGACAGATCCCTGTAAATGTACTTATTTGAGATGACAAACAGGTTATAGAAGATGATGAACTGACCTTTGGAGGTGGGAGTCAGCTTACTGGTTCTCCTTGGAAAGGTGGATTTACCACAGCAAATCAAAGCGTCTCAGATCAAATTAGAATATCAACTGATGAAAATAGTAAGTTGTGCACAGTGCAAAAGTTCCAACAGTTTGAAAGCTTCTATGCAAAGCTTACTGCCCTGTCAAGAGAATACTTTCTTCCACCGGAGAAAGTTAGATTTGGCCTTGTAACTGAAAAATTGCCATTATCTTCATTCGATATTGCCAATGCAAGCAATTCAGAGACATGGTTCCTCAGTGTTCATTATCTGGGATGCACATCCTGTTCAGTTATAGCAAAAGAGGAGGATGACCTAAGAAGCCTGCTGCAATCCTATCATAATCTTGACGTTAAAGAGGTCAGTGAAAGTCCGTTTCATGTACGTTATAAATTTACCAAAAGAACATGACACGTGCTAAATATTACTCTGAGGCGAAGATAGCTATTCTCTCCATGCATTCTCGGTGTGGTTGTCAATTAGTAGGTAATAAAGGAGGAGAATGCATGTCAGAATGATGTGTTTATTGTATTCTTGTTACTTTGCACATATCTCCTTTGTTTATCTATTCTTACCAATCAAATCCTTTGAACCAGGTTCTATTATTGCAAATATATCTCACAAAAATTGTTCTTAAGCTAAAGATAAAGAGAACAATCCAGTTTATTCATAATTAATATAGTAAGAGTATGTAATTTGTTGATCTCTATAACAGAGTATCTTGTTTTTTCTGGTAAAAAGGCATTGTTTTATGAATTTCTGCTACATTATTTTTCTCATGGCCTATCCAAATATCCAATGCTTCTAATTTTACATGCATCATGCCATGACTTTTGGAGTTACATGTTATATTTGTAGATTGATACTGATGCGAGTGGCGGCGAGGTTACCTTTCCTGCAAATAGGCCCTCAGCTATTCTATTTATCGATAGATTATCTGATTCCTTAAAAATTAGAGATGAAAGCAAGTTATCTCTCAAGTTACTACGGGAGTATGCTCAGAAAAATTATCCACCTTATGTCATTTCTGGTGATCTAAATAGTGGTAACTCCAGAATGCGCACAAAAGCGGATCCTTCTGCACTGAGCACAAGTAAGTCAGATGGCCACTCTGGGACAGCTAGGTTGCATGATTTGGCCTCGAAGTATATGGATTTAGGGGAGAAAATGTCAGTAATGGTTGTTAGAGATGGAGAAAGTATTTCATACAAAAGTGCTAGCGAAGGTAGTACTAATAGTCCTTTATATGAAATTCTAACAAAACTGATTCACAAAACAAGATCAGCACATAGGTCAAAGAAAACAAGGATAAGTTTTGTAGCAAAAGATGATGATCTAAAGTTGCTGTCTGACGATCCTGAAGTCCAAGTGGTGGATTCCGTGTCAATTCAAGAAAGTCAAAGAATGGATGATTTATTTGCCAGCTCAGACAATGTCAATGATGGTATCGCTGAAGTTTCTGTGCATGAAAACAACAAGGCAACACAAGTTGAATATATTGATGATGGACAAACACCGACTATACTTGAGAAAACTCCTGCACACTACTGTGGTATCGATGATAATGATCTTCATTGTAGTGATACAGAAATGGAGGAACAACAAGCCGTCGAGGCCTCTGATGTAAGCCCTGATCTTCGGGAAGAGGCCCCCATTGATGTGCATGGCAGCAATGAAGTTCATGACAAGTTACAAAAGCACAGAGATGAGAAAATTGTTACAGAAGTTCTGGACATTTTGAAACCTGATGGCAGAAAAGCGAACTCTAACAAAGAGAAATCAGGACCGCCAAATCAGCAAAATGTATTTTCAGTCCTGAGTCAAGAATCTGAAAGAATTGAAAATTTCATTTCTGAGGATGATTTGTTTAATATAGATGAAGAATCAGAAAAAAGTGACAGCAAATATTCTCCACGTGCAACATTTAGCTCTTCCAGCATCCTTGCAAGTGACAACACTGAATATACGGAGCAGGTAACTTCAAGTATATCAGATAACCAGTTTGTTGGTTCATTCTTCTTTTCTGATGGTGGTAATAGGCTTCTGAGAACTTTAACTGGTGGATCAAGAATGCCATCCCTGGTAATAATTGATCCAGTTCAACAAAAGCATTATGTCTTTCCTCAGGAAAGTGAATTTAGCTACCCTTCCTTGGCAATTTTTTTTGATAGTTTTGTGAATCGAAGTCTTTCTCCGTATTATCGTTCAGCCTCATCTGTTGTCAGTTCAAAGGAGCTTCCAAGGCCGCCTTTGTTCAATCAAGATTTCCATGAGGCAAATTCTATCCCTCTGTTGACAGCGAGTAGTTTTTGTCGCTTGGTCTTTGGATTTGAAGGTTGTGATTCCAAAAATGAAACGCCATTTTTGAATACTGCAACTCTTGGTGTTGCTTGGAAGAAGGATGTGCTGGTGTTGTTCAGCAACTCTTGGTGTGGGTTTTGCCAGAGAACAGAGCTTGTTGTCCGTGAATTGCACCGATCATTCAAAAGTTATATGAGTTTGAATTCTCAGTTTGCGAAGGCTCAAGGTTTGCAGACCGAAGGTACTAACCTGAACTCATCAGCTGAAAGCGGAGAGCTTATCTTTTGAACTGTGCAAACATTTCCTTCTATCTCAGTGCACTTATTTTTTGGGATGTAATGCTAGTCATTCTGTGCATATATTCATTTATGCTGGTGACTAGAAAATATAATCTTATCTTAGGCTCCTAGGTGTTATGAATCATACCTCACGAGTTAGAAGCAAGAAAAGACTGGAATTGTCCTGCACAATTTGCATTATCTATAACGAAAGTAATGCCTTAACCCAGTGGACCATGACGCTTTATGACTTCTTTTTAAGGACACTAATACAAGGTACAACTTATAAAGCAGACTGGCAAAGTATATGAACATTAATGGAACACCATTGTACAGAAAACATTTTATTATAGCCCGTTCATTGCTAAGAATGTATCTTTATTACTTGCATTTCAAATGCTATTTATTTATTGTCACAAAAAAGATCATTATATTGTATGCAGAGAATGGCGGAGACTTGGGCCTTCCAACTATTTACATGATGGACTGCACAGCAAACGATTGCCATCATTTACTAAAATCAGCAGACAAGGTAGTAATGAATAACCGATTGCATATTCTATCTATTTAACTTTTCCAAGTTTTTACAAAAAGAACTCTCTTATGAGCCCAATTTTTTGTCGTACGGGAAAAACACAGCCCTATTTTTATTACTGGTAATGAGTTCTCCGCATTGTGTTAGCATGCTTTGGCTAGGAATATGTTGTATTAGCTAGTAGTCTAGAGTATGGGGAGCATGGTGCTTAGTAAACTCTTTAAACTGTTAGTTAGCTAGCTAGATAGTAGCACTGTTGCACACTTAGGCGTTGTTTGGATAGTGGAGATTAGCGTTAGGATTATAGAAAATGAGTTTTTAGCCGATTTTTAGGAAAACCCGTTTTAAGTTTGTTTTTGCGAATAATCAGTTTATAAAAAACTACATTTGGTTAGAAAATTCGGAAAACTGGTCCGCCCAGTTCCTTGTTTGGATACCCACGACCACTAGCTGTTTCTATTCCCATTCTCCTCCCGTGACTCCGTGAGTGACTCACACTTTCCCCAAATCACACATCATCGCGTCATCCAAGCTCGGGGAGATGCTGCTCTGCTCTGATTCTTCCTCCGCTCCATGACACCGCTGCTCCCTTGTCTCGCCCGTGGAAGATTCCGCGCGCGGACACCGGCTAGAGCGCGCCTCCACCCCCCTGGATGCCGATTGCTGCTGGACTCCCAGGTCGCCAGGTACACGCCGCCGCGCGCGGACGCCGGCTACTGCGCGCCTCCGCCAGTCCGCCCCTCTGAACTGCTAGGTTGCCAGGCCTACTACGCTTCGTCCGCCGTCGGCCCCGCACAAGCTCTACCCTGCGAGCGGTCCTGCTTCAGGTCAACTCACAGGCCCTGCCTCCACTCAACGCCGGCCATGCAGGCTGCACGGAAATCAGCCGTTTTACCATTGGACCGGTGGCGCCTGGGGCAGCAGGCTGCACGGAATCACAAACAGCAGAATTGGCGCCAGCTGAGTTTGTTGAGGAAAAGGCGGGGGCGGAGAAAAGCAGTTGCATCCGTATATACTAATCGCGTTTGTGGAAAAACGAGTAATACTCGTTTTCCCATAAACCCGGAATTCTGGGTGTTTGAGAAACGAGTTTCCTATATCCGTGGTGTTGTTAGACGAGCCAAACAAGATTTTGTACGGTTAGGCAGTTTCTTTGGCTTACGTAGATCGCGTTCTCTATATTCCTCTTATCCAAACAACGCCTTAGTGAAGGCATCCAGCCAGGACATGTGCTCAAGTTGAAGAGAATAGGTGACCTCATAGCTTGTCATAACCTGTAATAGAGGTGCTTGCACTGGTAATAATCATGCAGGAAGTACATTAGCTTCTGGTCGTCATTCAACCATTAGGTTCACTCTGATATCTACAGTTCTGTTAAGCAGCGGTGTGAGCTGTAACTAAAATACAGAGATGGCCAATCTAATTAGCATATTTTGTAATCTACATATGATAGGCCCAACTTAGCATTTGGTTCGTGCAAAATTCAAATCTTCCTTTCTGGCCCATACTCCAATCCCTTCTGAAAGAGCTAGATGAAATAATGGGATATTTTAACTCCCTCCGCCCGTTCAGTTTATGGACATAATGTTGTTAGCAGAATGCTGACCAGGAATTTCAATTCATTTAACACAAGACAATTGTTCTGTATTAAAATGTTTGAATACATTTTTTTTTGCGGTACTAGAGATTTCCACTGGTATGTCCACACCCATAGCACCAGGCAACAATCAAATAAAGATTAGCTACGAAAACAGAGCTAGAGATCGGTTTAGCTTTCCTTGAATTAGAGATGAGATTAGATAAGATAAAACTTGAGCTTGAGAACCAAGTAAGGCATCCCTATATACACGGATACGTGTATCCATCTATCGTCAGTCAATAAACTGGACTTCCGCTAAACCTCCCCCCCCGCTACCTTTGCAATGATCCAGTGATCATTACAATATCACACCCAACATTCCTCAGAGTTCCATAGGTATGTTATATGGCTATCAGTGTTTTCTCAACAACCCAGGTTTAAGTGGATATTTTAGGAAACCTTTTCCTCTCAAGCCCACTTGAATTGTTGCCTTGCATGACATGACCATTTTTTTTGGTATTGAGTGCTTACTTGACTAATATTGATATAATTTCCATATGCTCACAGGAGGAGCTTTATCCTACGGTGTTGCTTTTCCCGGCAGAGAACAAAAGCGCAATATCATATGGAGGAGGAATGTCTGTGGGTAATTTAATTGAATTTTTGGAGTCGCATGCGAGCAATTCTCGCCATATGTCGGTATATAAAGGTTGGTGCAAAAAGCAGCGTCTACCCCTATGTAAGAATTTGGGATCCGCGAAGTACTGTAATCTATGTTTGTCTACTGTTCACAAGAGTTTTCACCCTCCTGTGTTCATTTGCTGTCCAAGCATACAACTGCAGAAGTGCAGATTACTAATATCTTTGAGCATCTCTAGCTGATCCCTTATATCATGGTACCGTAAAACCACTATAAAGGAAACCCAAAACTGTTTTACAATACCGTGCAGGCTGCGGTAGCACAGGTACCACAAATCTCTACAGTAAAAAACGAATATTCCATCCATCGGTGCATTTTTATTTTTTTTCCTTTCTCTTTTATTTCCATGGTCATCTTCTTCCCCAAATCACCCGCATAAGCAGCCACCCCCAGCCGTGACCGCTTCCGACACTCCGCGGCGACCGCTTCCGCCGAAGAGCCAAGTCCCCTGGCGGCCGCCTCGCTGCCCGTCGTGTTGAGCTAGCTGCAAGAGTACGACGAGCTTCTGCTGGCCATCCGGCGGCGCGCTGGTCGTGCAGTGAAGAGCGCAAGGACGCGCGGCGAGGGGCGATGTCCGTCAGGCCCCGGCTGCGACCTCGAGCCCGCATCCATGGTGGAGTTGCCGCAGCCACCCGAGAGCTCGAGGGGCATGATGGCCGTTGAGAATGAGGTGAGGAAGGGCGGGGAACGTCAGCCGGCTAATCGGCGGCGGCGGGGATGGCTGGAATCAGGAGTTAGCGGCGGCGGCGGTGGCGGTTGACGTGAAACTTTCCTCCCGCCTACCGTCTTTTTTGCTTAAGGTGAACTGAAATTTTTCCCCCGAATCCTGAGCATATGAGGTGTTGGAGGCTCATTTTAAGGTTTCCCTCAAAAAAAAATATATGGGCGTAGACACGGACACGGCGACTACGCATACGGGGACACAGGATACGGCATTTTCCAAAAACAGCCATTCGTGGATACGGCAAGTATATATATAAAAAAATGAAATGTAATACACATACAGTTAAAAATAAAACAGTACATCAAATGGCAAATGCTAGTATTAGTCTATTAGAGAGTAGAGACCAGGCTGCCTTTCACTCTCACCCACAGACAATTGGCACAGGCAATGGCGCTCCCAAAGGCCATGCTCCTTGACAGCCAATGTTCGGGATATCACCATCTCGGTCAGGTGCCGAGTAGGGATTAATCAACAAATCGACCATGTAACTGAATTTATCGGTAACTCATTTATTGGTAGGTTAACTAGAGCCATATCTATATATCCTAGGCCATACAGCACCATTTAACGTAGTACACCATTCAATGTACTAAATTTCTAAATATGCAATCCTACGCTACATAGCAACAAGGAGAAGCTTTACGGTGTTAAGTTGAGGGTGTGAGTTGCACATGAGGTCCAAAAGATCTTTGGTCTCGAGTCTTTGAGCAATGCCTTTGCTCCATGTTGGAAGCGTTATCCGTGACTACTTGCACAACATTATCAGCACCTACAAAGCAATGAATGATACCAGCAATGAGTGAAAGAAAATTGATGCAAAGCAATGAAAGAAACAATGGAAGTAATGCAGTAGTTAAGATTCAGCTTCATACCAAGTTTTGCAATGCATTCATCCACATAGTTGAAGATGTATAGACTCATGTGTGCATCAGTCGATGCCTCTTTTGATTCAAGAAAGGCAGTCTCCAATTTGCAATGCACACACAAGTTCATTAATTATGCTCCTTTTCTTGTCCATCCATGCGTCGGTCATGATCGACGACGAGTCCTTGCACTGCTTGGTGGTCGAGGTGGCGCCGGCGGCTGCTCGTCTGTGAGCGGGAGAGGAGAGGAGGACGCGCGGGAGCCCCAATTTCCCTAACCCTAGACACGGGCGCGGCTGTGAGATGTGGACGGGGTGGATATTTTGGGCTCTAAATAGGCCAAAGTGGCAGCCCAGTTAATCGCTGCGGGCCGATTTCTCGTTCTGACAGCCGATAAATCGGTCTGACAGCCCGATTAACTGGCTGGCCGAGAAACGCAGCGATCAGGGTTTTTTCGTACCGGGCACCCTCCGAGTAGCAGTAACTCGCCCGGCCGATATTTGGAACAATTTGACAGCAAGCAACAATCAAAACAGCAACACCAGCATTCAAGTGAGCGGCAGCTCAACAGCAAACAACAATGGCATGGGCACATGGGGAAGGAAGCAGCAGCAACTCAGCATCAAGAAATTGAGGAAATATATGAAGAGGTTGAGGAGAGGCTGCTGGGTTACCCGCTCGAGCGTGGTTGCCGTCGGGAGGCCGAGTCCAGGCGGCAGTAGCGTCGAGTCCAGGCAGCAGCGGCATGTTCGTTGGATCGTGGAGCAGCGTTACTTTCGTGGCGCTGTATTTGGTCGAGACTATTACTGGGCTTCCCGTGTCCCTAACGCCGTGTACTTTTTTTTTTCTAATTCGGAAATCAGGGGATACTGGGGGATACACGAATCCTGGCGTATCCAGCCGTATCGCCGTGTCCCGCCGAACTAACGGCAATTCGGCTGTTTTGGCCGTGTCCATGCTTTGTAGAGTGCCACAACAAGAAAGTTCTGCTCAAACAAAATTTGAGGGAATATTGCCTATAATGTATTACTTGACTGTTTCACAGCTGACTCTTGCATCCCCAACTATCACAGATAACAAGAAAGTTATTATGAATGTATTACTCGGTAATGTTGTGATATATAATAAACATTCTAAACCCTTGCTCTTTCTGGCAAACAGGATTTCTGCGAAAGAAGAGGATGGTAATGCAACATGAAGCACCGCAGACGGTCCGGTTTCACATGAAGGACAAGAGCGGCAGCAGTGTTGGTTCCGATCCGCCAAGTCAACCTGAAAAGCGCAAGGTGCATATCATCACGGGGTCCATCCTCGACGCCACCGAAAAGCTTGGTGCTGCAGTTCCATTCGATAATGCTCGAGTGCTCATCGTATCGGCTGATTCTCACGAGGGATTTCATGGACTAATCATCAACAAAAGGTTAAGCTGGGACGCCTTAAAGAACCTGGACAGCTCCCTGGAGCCTATCAAACTTGCCCCTCTCTTCTACGGCGGACCTGTTGTGGTGCAGGGTTACCACCTTGTGAGTTTGTCCAGAGCCGCCCTGGAGGGGTACACGCAAGTCATACCCGACCTCTATTACGGAAACATAATTGCTACAAGCCGGGTAATTGCGGGGATCAGAGCAGGCGAGCAATCTGCCGAGGACCTGTGGTTTTTCCTCGGCTACGCTGGTTGGGGTTACAGCCAACTGTTTGACGAGCTATCCGAAGGAGCGTGGCATGTTAGTGCAGGGCCGATCAGGCACTTGGATTGGCCGGAGAGTTAGAAGATTCCCTTTTAGTCCATTTTGCACATATCTGCTGACACTCCAATATGGCATTAGTTTCTCCTGGATCAGTCAGTGTTTTATAGGCATATATAGTAACATTGTGTTTCCAGTACTGCAGCATTTAACACCCCGTGTCGACGC
Organism: Aegilops tauschii subsp. strangulata; assembly: GCF_002575655.3. NCBI lineage: Eukaryota > Viridiplantae > Streptophyta > Magnoliopsida > Poales > Poaceae > Aegilops > Aegilops tauschii. Next base: position 232,610,370 of record NC_053035.3, on the reverse strand, counting down.
TACAGAAATTTTGATGTATTTCTGGCATTGTAGCCTCTCAACACAGGTTGTTTTGATCTGAATCAGTTTTGGCACATTTGGGGCACAGTTGGATGGATAAGGGAAAGCATTGCATTTGCGATTTTGCGGATCGTATTTAGAAGTTTGTTATTTTGGTGGAACGAAATCGTTCCATTGCCTCAGGCCACAATATCATGTCAAATACTTCCTCCGTCCCATAATGTAAAATCTTTTTTGGCTCACCCCGCAGAGCTGCCCTTGAGCAGAAGTAGGTCGTAGACGAGAACGCCCCGTCTGTGATGATTCTCACAAAACCATCATGCGGCACGCCAATTTCTCCACTGATTTACTTCTCCCTAGTTACTGCTGTTGGTCTTCCTGAAGTCAGGTCGAGACCGATCAAGGTTTTAAGACAGTACAAGATCAAGCTAACGGGAGGTAAAAACGAACTCAAAAGACAATAATAAGAGTACACAAGGATGATCAAATATTGGCTCTCTTCTACAAGCAAACCGACATAAAGGAGATTGGACCCTTTTTTTACACTGCAAGGAGATTGAACCTGGCTAAGTTACCTGAAGATGCTCGACTTAATTTGACAAACACAACAACCGGCTTGGTTTATTAGAATATAATTAGCTATTTTTTAAATTAATTTAACTCAGATAAAAGCATGATAGCGATATTGTTGACATGCCAAAAAGTAGACACACGAGTGCGCAACAAAGACTGCAATTGACATGAACAACAAGTGCATGAACCGACAAAACAGTGATCAGAACATACAGTATGATCACATCGGTTGATATGTTAGCCATTTTGATAGGAAGGGCTAAGGAGAATGGTCAAGTAGGTGGCTTGGTTCCTCATCTGGTTGATGGAGGTGTATCCATCCTTCAGTACGCTGATGATACAATCATCTTTATGGAGCATGACTTGGCCAAGGCGAGAAATATGAAGCTGGTGTTATGCCTTTTCGAACAATTGACCGGGTTAAAGATTAACTTTCATAAGAGCGAGTTGTTCTGCTTTGGTAGAGCCAAAGACGAACAGGAGGCTTATAGGCAATTGTTTGGGTGCGACTTGGGGGATTTACCTTTCTCTTACCTAGGTATTCCAATCCACCATCGAAAGCTGACTAACAGAGAATGGAAGTGCATCGAAGACCGGTTTGGGAAGAAACTGAGTTGCTGGAAGGGCAAGCTCATGTCATACGGAGGCCGATTAATTCTGATTAATTCGGTGCTCACGAGTATGCCTATGTTTCTCTTATCGTTCTTTCAAGTCCCAGTTGGTGTTAGGAAAAGACTGGACTTTTATCGATCGCGTTTCTTTTGGCAGGGTGATGATCTAAAAAGAAAATACAGACTTACAAAATGGGATATCATCTGTAGACCGAAAGACCAAGGGGGTCTTGGTATTGAAAAATCTTGAAGTTAAGAACAGATGCCTTCTTAGTAAGTGGCTGTGGAAGCTCTCTTTTGAGACTGATGCCATGTGGGCCCAAATCCTTCGCAGCAAGTACCTACAGACAAAATCCTTGTCCCAGGTCACAGTCAGGCCAACTGACTCGCCTTTCTGGAAAGGACTGATGAAAGTCAAACAATCTTTGTTTAATAGGACAAAGGTTGTTATTGGCAACGGCGCTAGTACACGCTTCTGGGAGGATACTTGGCTCGGCGAGACACCCTTGGCCATTCAATATCCGTCTTTATATCGCATTGTTCAACGACGTGAGGTGTTCGTTGCAACGGTATTTCAATCTATCCCCCTTAATATTCAGTTCAGACGGTCGTTAGTGGGCAATCGTTGGGAAGAATGGCTCCTTCTAGTTCGGAGACTAATGGACGTACAGCTTTCTCAACAACCCGATGAATTATGCTGGAAACTGACTAGGTCTGGAGTATTCATGGTTAAATCAATGTATATTGATGTTATTAATTCGAGCTCCATTCCTACCTCCAAGCATGTTTGGGCTGTCAAAGTTCCTTTGAAAATAAAAGTGTTTATGTGGTTTGTCCATAAACAAGTTATTTTAACCAAGGATAACTTGATTAAGCGTAATTGGACAGGACCTACGAGGTGTAGCTTCTGTGATCGGGACGAGACGATCAAACATCTCTTTCTTGATTGCCCGTTTGCCAGAGTCCTTTGGCGGACGGTTCACATTACCTTTAATATTACTCCACCGAATTCTGTCACCACGTTATTTGGGACATGGCTCACTGGGATTGAGCCTGACTTAGCGAGACATATTCGTGTTGGAGTTTGCGCTTTGTTGTGGACTATCTGGACTTGCAGAAATGATTTGGTTTTTAACAGAACATCACGTATTCACTTTTTGCAGGTTATTTTTCGAGCCACGGCCGTGATCCGTTCATGGTCGCTACTCACTCCGATGGAGGCCAGGGAGCATTTGGTTACTGGATCTATCCGCTGGGAGATGGTAGCTCGGGATATCTTCAACCGGTTTGGATGGCGGTCATGTAATAGGATAGGCAATTAGTTTACCTATCTATCTTTAGCCAGCCGGTTGTGGCGTCTTATCTTGGCTAGTTTGTTTTTCTAGCCTTTTTAGCTCTGTGTGAGCTGTCTTTTTAGTTCTTTTCAGTCAGAGATTTTGGAACCTTGTTAGAACCTTTTTATTTGGTTAATAAGATGGCCGTATGCATCACTCTGATGCAGAGGCCGGGGCAACCCCCCTTTACGAAAAAAAAACATCGGTTGTGTTCTTGCCAGTGCTGGTCATGGCGATGAAATTGATGTAGTCGGTGTAATCAAAGTCAAGGAAGTGATCAAACAAAGGTGAGTAGTCATGCCGAAATGCTCCCTAAAAGTCTTATGGCCCTTCACCTGGTGCAGGTTTGCAAGGGCACGGTTCTAGATGCCGACTCTGTTAGATGAACGAGCTTCCCATTTGGGGTGTACATAAGCTAGGAATCCTTCATAAAAGATCGAGGCTATCAAGATAAGTTGGTCCACTTGTCTATGGAAAGGTAAGGACAATGAGGTGGTGCATGGTTTATCATGGACTAGCCTACAATCTCTTTACCTGAATGTGCTTCTTTCTTCATGTGCCTTCATCTTTGACTTCCTCTTTTTATCTTCTTTCTTCTTTGACTTGCCCTGACCTTGATAATGTTGCTAAATTTGATTAGGCAGGACTCCTGGGTTGGATTTGATGTAACCACAACAAATACATAACGTATTGCTCTCAGTATACTACTCCCTCCTTTCACTATTATAAGATATTTCAAATATTTTAATATGGACTACATACAGACTGAAATTGGTGAACAAACACACTAAAACATGTTTACATGCATTCAATTTAGAAAAAAAAGTTGGTACATCTTATAATAGTGAATAGATGGAGTATTTTATAATCAATATCTAGGAACCGGTATTAACAACTAAAGCCACGACATTTATTTTGGAACGGAGGGAGTAGTATATAATTGGTAAAATATGCATAACGCTTTTAGAGAAAAGGTTTATCGCGCAGCTTCCATTCAAAAGTTGTCAGGTTTCAGGTTTGGCCCTGTTTACAAGATAGCCATACAAAGCAAAATAAAATTTGGAAAGGCAAGAGTCTTGATCGAAGCTAAGAACTCCCCAAACTCCACTGGCCCCCCTGATGATGATAGGTTGAATCCCGCCGAAGAGGATCTTGAACGCCTCCTGTTGCATCTAACTCCAAAACGCGCGCCGTTGCTGCAAATTGACGAACTGCATCAGCCAGATGATGGATTAGCTTGGTAGCTTCAAAATTTCAAATCGTTTTGGTACGCCAAAGGGGCCAGGAAAGAGCAGCAGCAGCAACAATCTAAACTAGCGCTGTCCAGCACCCCTGATCTGTTTTATCCAGATCAACAACTCCCCTACAGATTCTCAGAAGTCTGAACACACAACAAGAATACCTAGCAGGAGCACAGATATGTATACACGCTGGATGGGTAGAAAGGAACGCAGTATCCTCATGATGCCATAGAAGCATTAGATATGAGAAAGTATCAACAGATATATATTGGCTGGTTACCTTGCATGCTTCATCTGCTCTAGTATCAGTTTGAGCGAATCAGAACGTCTGCCAGAGTCTTGTTCCTGGCATTGCCCAGCTTGCCTGAAAATAGCTCTTTTTCGTCATAAACGTTTGAAAAAACTTAAACGATAGCATCAGCCCACAATACTAACGCAAAAGAACTAGGACGGAGGGAGTATAACACTGAGTTTTCTGTGCACTAAAGTTAAGAACTGAGTTTTTCCTTCCGAAACAAATGAAGAATTTAAGTTTTCCAGTAGATCATCACAGCATACGCTAGTTAGAGCGGTCAAACTTTTTTTTGGGACAACAGTATACTTGAGTAGTCCATGAAACAAAGGAAGTATAGAGGAATGATTAAAAGGCTACAACATCCTTAACCTAAAACTGTCTGACAAAAAGATGAAAAAATGTACAACATATATCGGTAACTTTGAAATTTGGCAGATTACCATGCTTTAGACTGGAAATGTTTTAGCTTGCAGCAAGTCAACAAATTGGGAGCTTTGCTAGTTTGAAGCAGAAAATAATAATTCATTGTGGATATGGGTCAAACGCACGCTTCCCTTACTTCTTATTCTCACACCAGTCAACTAATCCTATCCTTGCGAAGCCAACAACATTGTTTGATTGAATTAGAACGTAACTTCATATTTAACCATTCTCACGTTCGAACACAAAGTTCAAAAGCATGATTACAGTTTCACACCTAATTCCCAATAAATCATTTTGGGAGGTTCACACAATCTTTCGCCAAGGCAAATCAAACTCTTCGTGTATTTCTAAATCCCAATCGATTAACAAATTGTGTCCTTTATGGCTTAATAGCTGAGTATTGTACTTAGCATGTGCATGTCAAATGCCTCTCTGAATTTTAGTGCACACATTACGATTAAGTATTTAACATACAACTTTCATTAGATCTTACTTATTCTACTATTTATATGCTAAACAACTTTTGCATTTCAGAAGAATGAGTCATGCACAAGTCGATTACCTGCACGAGGAATCCTGTTTGATCCAAGCCACGGCGAGAGCACAAAAGCCCGAAAGAAACCATCGGTCATGATTAGATCAAGCTGATGCTCCGCCGAGACAATTACACTAGCAACCACCTTCCCCGTGTCCATGTCCACGGTGACAACATAGTTGCCGATGGTGAGATGCATGATGCTCGCGTTCATGGGGTCGATGACGGCAATCCGCGGTGTCTCCTCCATAGGCAGCCAGGGGTAGCCCCCGTTCGTCCAGAGTGGGCTAAGCGCCACCTCGTGCTCCAGTGTCCAATCGTCGTCGCCATCAAGGGCAAACGAGCGGAGAAGGAAGGGCTCCCACTGGGACACCACGGCGTAACGCAGCCTCCCCTCGCTGACCCCAACGCGCCGGTATCTGCACAGGGTCCGGGGATCAGGGGCCACTCGCTCCTTGCCCTCCGGGAGCTCCACGAAGCGGAGCTCGGGCCGGTCGCTGAACGGGTCCGCGGAGACGGCACCACAGCTCACATCGACCCACCAGAGCCGGCCGCCGAAGGCCACGGCCTCGTGGTCCACCTCCATCCGACGCGCCAGCGGGAGTGGGAGCGGGGACGGCAGGCCCGTGAGCTTCTCCCACTCCCCTGTCTCGGAGAGGAACCGCCTCATGGAGAAGCGCCTCGAGGGCTCCTTTTCCTGTAGGAGCTCGGCGACGGCGTACCTGTCGGGCGGGCCGTGACCGCGCCGGGCCTTGGTGAGGAGGCCGAGGCGGTTGTCGCACAGGGTCTTATTGGTGCCGTCGATGTCCGGCAGGCGGAACAGGTCGCCGCTGAGAGGGTTGCAGACGAACCGCGTGGCCTCGGGGAGCGCTGAAAGGGTCGCGTCCCGAAATGGGTCAGCGCGCTGACTCTCGAGGACGGGGCCCGTGGTGCGGACGTCGAGGAAGTTGAGGAGGAGGAAGCCGTCGGCGCTCACGGTGCGGACGTCGCAGAAGAGCGCGCCCATGATTCCTCTGTCGACGCCCGGGAGTGGCCCCGACCCGAGGAGGTGGTCGGGGACGAGGAGGCGGGAGGCGCGCGGGGGCTCGGCGAGGTGGAAGGTCGCACCGAGCGCCGGCGACTTGACCGGACGCGTGCCGGCGATCACACCCCACTGAGGGCGCGAGGTGGCCTCCGCGGAGAGAGCCCGGTGGCAGAAGAGGCGTCCGGAGGCGGCGGCGGAGAGGGCAGAGTGGAGCCGGAGCGCCATCGCGGGCGGTGTGCTGTGGACTGGATGGACACTGGACTAGCGGAGCGGAATGAGGAGTTTTTTCCGAACGAGGAGTCGGTTTTGACGTTTTGTTAGAAGAGCTTGGTGGGGTTGGTCCACCGGGTGCTGTGTATCGAGTTCCCCATAGGCCGCCGCGTCAGCCAAGACGGTCTACTGGAGTTGGTCCACAGAAACAAGGGGACTGGCCTCTTTCTCTCTCTTCCAAGAAGGGACGCCTGTAGGAGTAGGGCAGTAGGAAGCGCAGGAGGGCTGCAGCGGAAAGTATCGGTAACGCGCGAGGACTGGTGAAATTTGAACGTTTGAAATGCCTCCTGGTGGCTTCAGCTTTTCAACTTCGTTTTGGGATGTTCTTTCTGGCCGGGCTCTACCGAATGATCAATGATGAGAATTGACAGGAGAATACTCTCATGTTTTACAATTATGCTCAATAGCTAAAAGGTTTCTAACTGATACTACTTGTAACACCAAATCGTTTAATTCACGATGACCTCCCTAGGGGTGGAAGCTCTCTTAATCAACTGAGGTCTTCGATTTGAGATTTGGTCTATGATTTTGATTTGGGCAACGCGTTGTGATTTGTGAAGTAATCTGCTGATGGGTGGACCATTGGCATGTGGCTGCGTGGTGGAGGGATACGAGTTGATTCAGGGCAATGATTTTGCGAGTCCACGTCAATCTGGAGTTTGTTTTGCTCCTTTCCCCACTAGTCAACCGGTGTTAACCACGTCTTGCACGCCTTGGTCCAGGTGTCATCAATCGTGCCACCCGTTCCTGCCACATTGCGTCTCTAGGTGACAAGAGATTCTTTTACTGTTTGTGCTGGTTGTGTTGGCAGAGAAAAGACCATGTGAAGGCAGAGAGGGAAAAATCAGATGCGGTTGTGCGCAAAGGCAACTTGAAAAGATCACGACGGCTTGGAGTACGCGGCTTGAGGGGAGTTCAGCATCTTCCCCGTTGGGCGTTCGGTGGCTGCGAGCACGCGCCTAGGAGCGGCGTCTTTTCCAATCGGCAATTTGGCAGCTGCAACCAGGCGGTTGGACATTCGGTTGTTGCAACCTCGTTAGCTGGGAGCGATCTTTCCTGGCTAGGTCATCGGTGGTTGAGACCGTATCGGGCGGGAGTGGTGTCTTTTCCTTTCATTTGTTCGTCGTCTTCCCATAGGGTGGTGTGTTCTTCTCATTTTCTTTGAGTGTCTAGACTTTTTGGTGTTCTTTAGAGTTTTTTGTTGAGTTTTGGCCTGGATTAACGTTGGGTTTTTTTTATTGTGAACCACCATTGCTTGCTCTTATGATGGCCATTCGCTCATGGGCAAGCTTTTGGTTGTGTGTGTGGATTAGTGGTCCATGGTGTTATTTATGCTGTTTTGCAATGGCATGTGGAAAAATCTTTTTTCTTCTTCTAATTTTGGGTTGTTGCCTACTAGTGACGTGGGGTAAATATTCGAAAAGGGGCGCTTTATTACTTGAAAGGTTTAAGCCTTACACCCGGCTCTGTATAACTAAGATGCACACAACCAAATAAAGTCCTCTCGCACAAACAAAAAATAAAAAGGCGAAATACCAAGAAACATGTAGAGTCTGTATAACGACTAAAGCGGAGGTGGGCCAATCCTAAGATCATGCTGCCACCCATGTTGGGTAAAAGTATCCCTTGCCGTATCCTTCAATCGTGTACACACCTCCGTAAACAGGTCTAGATTTTCCACGCGTTGTAGAGAGGACCATAAACGAAGAGTCCCGGTACATATGTAGATAACCTGCATGAGAGAAGTACTTTTATCATTAAAAATCTTATCATTTCTACATAGCCAAAGCAACCAAATAACGGCAAGCGCTCCCACCCTAAGAAGAGTTATGAACCTGTGAGCAATCCCATGTAACCAGTTGCCAAATACATTAGCAACGCTACAAGGAGCATACAAGCTAGAAGCTATCTGGATTAGTGACCATATAGAACGAGCCAATTTGCATTGGAAGACCAAATGTTTTATTGTCTCATCATGGTGACAAAAGACACATCGCGGACTTCCATGCCAATTTCTCTTAATAAGGTTATCTTTAGTAAGAATGACTTCGCGACGAAGATACCATGCAAAGATTTTATTCTTAAGAGGTATCTTCATCTTCCAGATTTTCTTGTTGTTATCAACTGGCACATCAGACTGGATTAACGCTCTATACATAGACTCCACTGAGAATTGACCATTCCCATGTAGGTTTCATCGAAATATATCAGACTCATGTGACAGTTGCACCGTGGACAACCGCTGGAGCAGGATGTACCACGATTGAAGTCTGGGTCCAGTTAAATCTCTTCTGAATGCCACATTTGGTGGAAATGATTGCATTACCATGGAGATAGTTGAAGGAAATATGCCCTAGTGGCAATAATAAAGTTATTATTTATTTCCTTATTTCATGATAAATGTTTATTATTCATGCTAGAATTGTATTAACCGGAAACTTAGTACATGTGTGAATACATAGACAAACAGAGTGTCCCTAGTATGCCTCTACTTGACTAGCTCGTTAATCAAAGATGGTTAAGTTTCCTAGCCATAGACATGTGTTGTCATTTGATGAACGGGATCACATCATTAGAGAATGATGTGATGGACAAGACCCATTCGTTAGCTTAGCATTATGATCGTGTCAGTTTCATTGCTACAGTTTTCTTCATGACTTATACATGTTCCTCTGACTATGAGATTATGCAACTCCCGAATACCGGAGGAACACTTTGTGTGCTATCAAACGTCACAACGTAACTGGGTGATTATAAAGATGCTCTACAGGTGTCTCCGAAGGTGTTTGTTGAGTTGGCATATATCGAGATTAGGATTGGTCACTCCGTGTATCGGAGATGTATCTCTGGGCCCTCTCGATAATGCACATCACTATAAGCCTTGCAAGCATTGTGACTAATGAGTTAGTTGCGGGATGATGCATTACGGAACGAGTAAAGAGACTTGCCGGTAACAAGATTGAACTAGGTATGAGGATACTGACGATCGAATCTCGGGCAAGTAACATACCGATGACAAAACAACGTATGTTGTTATGCGGTTTGACCGATAAAGATCTTCGTAGAATATGTAGGAGCCAATATGAGCATCCAGGTTCCGCTATTGGTTATTGACCGGAGATGTGTCTCGGTCATGTCTACATAGTTCTCGAACCCGTAGGGTCCGCACGCTTAACGTTCGATGACGATTTGTATTATGAGTTATGTGATTTGATGTACCGAAGGTTGTTCGGAGTCCCGGATGAGATCACGGACATGACGAGGAGTCTCGAAAGGGTCAAGACGTAAAGATCGATATATTGGAAGGCTATATCCGGACATCGGAAAGGTTTCGAGTGATTCGGGTATTTTTCGGAGTACCGGAGAGTTACGGGAATTCGCCGGGAGAAGTAATGGGCCTTATTGGGCTTTAGTGGAGAGAGGGGAGAAGGGCCAAGAGGTGGCACGCGCCTCCCCCTGCCCAAACTGAATTGGACAAGGGGTGGGGGCGCGGCCCCCTTTCCTTCTCCCTCTCCCTCTCTTTCCTTCTCTCCTACTCCGAATAGGAAAGAGGAGGGGAATCCTACTTGGACTGGGGAGTCCTAGTAGGATTCCCCACACCTGGCGCCCTCCTTGGGCCGGCCACCTCTTCCCTCCCCTCCTTTATATACGTGGCCAGGGGCACCCCAAAGGGACTCAAGATTTGTCTTAGCCGTGTGCGGTGCCCCCTCCACAGTTACACACCTCGGTCATATCGTCGTAGTGCTTAGGCGAAGCCCTGCGTCGGTAACTTCATCATCACCGTCGCCACGCCGTCGTGCTGACGGAACTCTTCCTCGGCCTCAACTGGATCAAGAGTAAGAGGGACGTCATCGAGCTGAACGTGTGCTGAACACGGAGGTGCCGTACTTTCGGTGCTAGGATCGGTCGGATCGTGAAGACGTACGACTACATCAACCGCGTTGTCATAACGCTTCCGCTTTTGGTCTACGAGGGTACGTGGACAACACTCTCCCCTCTCGTTGCTATGCATCACCTAGATGGATCTTGCGTGTGCATAGGAATTTTTTTAAATTACTGCGTTCCCCAACAGTGGTATTAGAGCCAGGTCTATGTGTAGATGTTATATGCACGAGTAGAACACAAAGAGTTGTGGGCGATAATAGTCATACTGCTTACCAGCATGTCATACTTTGATTCGGCGGTATTGTTGGATGAAGCGGCTCAGACCGACATTACGCGTACGCTTAAACGAGACTAGTTCTACCGACGTGCTTCGCACACAGGTGGCTAGTGAGTGTCTGTTTCTCCAACTTTAGTTGAATCGAGTGTGACTACGCCCGGTCCTTGTTGAAGGTTAAAACAACACACTTGACGAAAAATCGTTGTGGTTTTGATGCGTAGGTAAGAACGGTTCTTGCTAAGCCCGTAGCAGCCACGTAAAACTTGCAACAACAAAGTAGAGGACGTCTAACTTGTTTTTGCAGGGCTTGTTGTGATGTGATATGGTCAAGACGTGATGAGATATAAGTTGTTGTATGAGATGATCATGTTTTGTTGAAGTTATCGGCAACTGGTAGAAGCCTTATGGTTGTCTCTTTATTGCATAAGATGCAAGCGCCAAATAATTGCTTTACTTTATCGCTATGCGATAGCAATAGTTGGCGAGACGACCATGTGACGACACGTTGATAGAGATCATGGTGTCGTGCCGGTGACGATAGAGATCATGATGGTACTTTGGAGATGGAGATCAAAGGCGCAAGATGATCATGGCCATATCATGTCACATATTTTGATTGCATGTGATGTTTATCCTTTATGCATCTTATTTTGCTTAGTTCGGCGGTAGCATTATAAGATGATCTCTCACTAAATTTCAAGGTATAAGTGTTCTCTCTGAGTATGCACCGTTGCGACAGTTCATCGTGCCGAGACACCACGTGATGATCGGGTGTGATAAGATACAACGGGTGCAAGCCAATTTTGCACACGCGGAATACTCGGGTTAAACTTGACGAGCCTAGCATAATGCAGATATGGCCTCGGAACACTGGAGACCAAAAGGTCGAGCGTGAATCATGTAGTAGATATGATCAACATAGTGATGTTCACCATTGAAACTACTCCATCTCACGTGATGATCGGACATGGTTTAGTTGATTTGGATCACGTGATCATTTAGATGACTAGAGGGATGTCTATCTAAGTGGGAGTTCTTAAGTAATACGATTAATTGAACTTTAATTTATCATGAACTTAGTCCTGATAGTATTTGCATAACTATGTTGTAGATCAATAGCTCGCGATGTAGCTCCCCGTTTATTTTTGATATGTTCCTAGAGAAAAACTATGTTGAAAGATAATAGTAGCAATGATGCAGACTAGGTCCGTGATCTGAGGATTATCCTCATTGCTGCACAGAAGAATTATGTCCTTGATGCACCGCTAGGTGACAGACCTATTGCAGGAGCAGATGCAGACGTTATGAACGTTTGACAAGCTCGGTATGATGACTACTTGATAGTTTAGTGCATCATGCTTTACGACTTAGAACCGGGACTTCAAAAACGTTTTGAATGCCATGGAGCATATAAGATTTTCCATGAGTTGAAATTGGTATTTCATACTCATGCCCGTGTCAAGAGGTATGTGACCTCTAACAGTACTTTGCCTACAAGATGGAGGAGAATAGCTCAACCAGTGAGCATGTGCTCAGATTGTCTGGATACTACAATTGCTTGAATCAAGTGAGAGTTAATCTTCCAGATGAGATAGTAATTGACAAAGTTCTCTAGTCACTATCACCAAGTTATTAGAACTTCGTGATGAACTATAATATGCAAGGGATAACGAAAACAATTCCCAAGCTCTTCGCGATGCTAAAACCGGTGAAGGTAGAAATCAAGAAAAGCATCAAGTGTTGATGGTTAACAAGACCACTAGTTTTAAGAAAAGGGCAAAGGGATAGAAAGGGAACTTCAAGAAGAATGACAAACAAGTTGTCACTCCCATGAAGAAGCCCAAAGCTAGACCCAAGCCTGAAACTGAGTGCTTCTACTGCAAAGGAAATGGTCACTGGAAGTGGAACTGCCCTAGATACTTGGCAGATAAGAAGGATGGCATAGTGAACAAAGGTATATTGGATATACATGTTATTGATGTGTACTTTACTAGTGTTTATATCAACCCCTCGGTATTTGATACTGGTTCAGTTGCTAAGAGTAGTAACTCGAAACGGGAGTTACAAAATAAACAGAGACTAGTTAAGGGCGAGGTGATGATGTGTGTTGGAAGTGATTCCAAGGTTGATAAGATCACCATCACACACTCCCTTTACCTTCGGGATTAGTGTTGAACCTAAAATAAATATTATTTGGTGTTTGCGTTGAGCATGAATATGATTGGATCATGTTTATTGCAATATGGTTATTCATTTATGTCAAAGAATAATTGTTGTTCTATTTACATGAATAAAACCTTCTATGGTCATACACTCAATATAAATGGTTTATTGAATCTCGATCATAGTGATACACATATTCATAATATTGAAGCCAAAAGATACAAAGTTAATAATGATAGTGTAACTTATTTGTGGCACTGCCGTTTAGGTCATATTGGTGTAAAGCGCATGAAGAAACTCCATGCTGATGGGCTTTTGGAATCACTTGATTATGAATCACTTGATGCTTGCAAACCATGCCTCATGAGCAAGATGACTAAGACTCCGTTCTCCGGAACAATGGAGCGAGCAACTGACTTATTGGAAATAATACATACTGATGTATGCGGTCCGATGAGTGTTAAGGATCGCGGCGGGTATCGTTATTTTCTGACTTCACAGATGATTTTAGCAGATATGGGTATATCTGCTTGATGAAACATAAGTCTGAAACATTTGAAAAGTTCAAAGAATTTCAGAGTGAAGTGGAAAATCATCGTGAGAAGAAAATAAAGTTTCTACGATCTGATCGTGGAGACGAATATTTGAGTTACGAGTTTGGTCTTCAATTAAAAAATGTGGAATAGTTTCACAAATTCATGCCACCCGGAACACCACAGCATAATGGTGTGTCCGAACGTCATAACCGTACTTTATTGGATATAGTGCAATCTATGATGTCTCTTACCGATTGACCACTATTGTTTTGGGGTTATGCATTAGAGACAGCTGCATTCATGTTAAAAAGGGCACCATCTAAATCCGTTGAGACGACACCGTATGAACTGTGGTTTAGCAAGAAACCTAAGATGTCGTTTCTTAAAGTTTGGGGTTGCGATGCTTATGTGAAAAAGTTTCATCTTGATAAGCTCAAACCCAAGTCGGAGAAGTGCGTCTTCATAGGATACCCAAAAGTAACTGTTGGGTACACCTTCTATCACAGATCCGAAGGCAAGATATTCGTTGCTAAGAATGGATCCTTTCTAGAGGAGTTTCTCTCGAAAGAAGTGAGTGGGAGGAAAGTAGAACTTGATAAGGTAATTGTACCTTCTCCCGAATTGGAAAGTAGTTCATCACAGAAATCAGTTCCAGTGATGCCTACACCGATTAGTAAGGAAGTTAATGATGATGATCATGAAACTTTAGATCAAGTCACTACCGAACCTCGTAGGTCAACCAGAATACGTTCCACACCAAAGTGGTACGGTAATCTTGTTCTGGAAATCATGTTACTAGACCATGACAAACCTACAAACTATGAGGAAGCGATGATGAGCCTAGATTCCGCAAAATGGCTTGAGGCCATGAAATCTGAGATGGGATCCATGTATGAGAACAAAGTATGGACTTTGGTTGAATTGCCCGATAATTGGCAAGCAATAGAAAATAAATGGATCTTCAAGGGACGCTGATAGTAGTGTTACTATCTACAAAGCTAGACTTATCGAAAATAGGTTTTTGACAAGTTCAAGGTGTTGACTACGATGAGATTTTCTCACTCGTAGCGATGCTTAAGTCTGTCCGAATCATGTTAGCAATTGCCGCATTTTATGAAATCTGGCGATAAACAAAACTGCATTCCTTAATGAATTTATTAAAGAAGAGTTGTATATGATGCAACCAGAAGGTTTTGTCAATCCTAAAGGTGCTAACAAAATATGCAAGCTCCAGCGATCCATCTATGGACTGGTGCAAACATCTCGGAGTTGGAATATATGCTTTGATAAGTTGATCAAAGCATATAGTTTTATACAAACTTGCGGTGAAGCCTGTATTTACAAGAAAGTTGGTGGGAGAACTACAACCTTTCTGATAAGTATATGTGAATGACATATTGTCGATCAGAAATGATGTAGAATTTTCTGGAAAGCATAAAGGAGTGTTTGAAAGGAGTTTTTCAAAGAAAGACCTCGGTGAAGCTGCTTACGTATAGAGCATCAAGATCTATAGAGATAGATCAAGACACTTGATAAGTTTTTTCAATTAGTACATACCTTGACAAGTTTTTGAAGTAGTTCAAAATGGAACAGTCAAAGAAAGAGTTCTTACCTGTGTTGCAAGGTGTGAAGTTCAGTAAGACTCAAAGCCCAACCACGGCAGAAGATAGAGAGAGAATGAAAGTCATTCCCTATGCCTCAGCCATAGGTTCTATAAAGTATGCCATGTTGTGTACCAGACCTATTGTATACCCTGCCCTGAGTTTGGCAAGGGAGTACAATTTTGATCTAGGAGTAGATCACTGGACAACAGTCAAAATTATCCTTAGAGGACTAAGGAAATGTTTCTCGGTTATGGAGGTGATAAAGAGTTCGTCGCAAAGAGTTACGTTGATGCAAGGTTTGACACCGATCTCGATGACTCTAAGTCACAATCCGGATACATATTGAAAGTGGGAGCAATTAGCTAAAGTAGCTCCGTGGAGAGCATTGTAGACATAGAAATTTGCAAAATACATACGGATCTGAATTTGGCAGACCCATTGACTAAACTTCTCTCACAAGCAAAACATGATCACACCTTAGTACTCTTTGGGTGTTAATCACATGGCGATGTGAACTAGATTACTGACTCTAGTAAACACTTGAGTGTTGGTCACATGGCGATGTGAACTATGGGTGTTAATCACATGGTGATGTGAACTATTGGTGTTAAATCACATAGCAATGTGAACTAGATTATTGACTCTAGTGCAAGTGGGAGACTGAAGGAAATATGCCCTAGAAGCAATAATAAAGTTATTATTTATTTCCTTATTTCATGATAAATGTTTATTATTCATGCTAGAATTGTATTAACCGAAAACTTAGTACATGTGTGAATACATAGACAAACAGAGTGTCCCTAGTATGCCTCTACTTGACTAGCTCGTTAATCAAAGATGGTTAAGTTTCCTAGCCATAGACATGTGTTGCCATTTGATGAATGGGATCACATCATTAGAGAATGATGTGATGGACAAGACCCATTCATTAGCTTAGCATTATGATCGTGTCAGTTTCATTGCTACAGCTTTCTTCATGACTTATACATGTTCCTTTGACTATGAGATTATGCAACTCCCGAATACCGGAGGAACATCTTGTGTGCTATCAAACGTCACAACGTAACTGGGTGATTATAAAGATGCTCTACAGGTGTCTCCGAAGGTGTTTGTTGAGTTGGCATATATCAAGATTAGGATTGGTCACTCCGTGTATCGGAGAGGTATCTCTGGGCCCTCTCGGTAATGCACATCACTATAAGCCTTGCAAGCATTGTGACTAGTGAGTTAGTTGCGGGATGATGCATTACGGAACGAGTAAAGAGACTTGCCGGTAATGAGATTGAACCAGGTATGAGGATACCGACGATCGAATCTCGGGCAAGTAACATACCGATGACAAAGGGAACAACGTATGTTGTTATGCGGTTTGACCGATAAAGATCTTCGTAGAATATGTAGGAGCCAATATGAGCATCCAGGTTCCGCTATTGGTTATTGACCGGAGATGTGTCTCGATCATGTCTACATAGTTCTCGAACCCATAGGGTCCGCACGCTTAACGTTCGATGATGATTTGTATTATGAGTTATGTGATTTGATGTACCGAAGGTTGTTCGGAGTCCCGGATGAGATCATGGACATGATGAGGAGTCTCGAAATGGTCAAGACGTAAAGATCGATATATTGGAAGGCTATATTCGGACATCGGAAAGGTTTCGAGTGATTCGGGTATTTTTCGGAGTACCGAAGAGTTACGGGAATTCGCCGGGAGAAGTAATGGGCCTTATTGGGCTTTAGTGGAGAGAGGGGAGAAGGTCCAAGAGGTGGCGCGCGCCTCCCCCCTGCCCAAACCGAATTGGACAAGCGGTGGGGTCGCGGCCCCCCTTTCCTTCTCCCTCTCCCTCTCTTTCCTTCTCTCCTACTCCGAATAGGAAAGAGGAGGGGAATCCTACTTGGACCGGGGAGTCCTAGTAGGATTCCCCATACCTGGCGCGCCCCCCTTGGGCCGGCCACCTCTTCCCTCCCCTCCTTTATATACGTGTCTAGGGGGCAGCCCAAAGGGACTCAAGATTTGTCTTAGCCGTGTGCGGTGCCCCCTCCACAGTTACACACCTCGATCATATCGTTGTAGTGCTTAGGCGAAGCCCTGCGCCGGTAAATTCATCATCACCATCGCCACGCCGTCGTGGTGACGGAACTCTCCCTCGGCCTCAAGTGGATCAAGAGTACGAGGGACATCATCGAGCTGAACGTGTGCTGAACACGGAGGTGCCGTACTTTCGGTGCTAGGATCGGTCGGATCGTGAAGACGTACGACTACATCAACCGCGTTGTCATAACGCTTCCGCTTTCGGTCTACGAGGGTACGTGGACAACACTCTCCCCTCTCGTTGCTATGCATCACCTAGATGGATCTTGCGTGTGCGTAGGAATTTTTCTGACATTACTGCGTTCCCCAACAATAGTATCACCCTTGTGACACACAATGTTGTATAGAGCCGGATATTGTTTCCGGAGTGTGGCATTCCCTAGCCACTTGTCCTCCTAGAATCTAATTGCCGAGTTGTCCTTAATCGAGAAGGATCCATAAGAGAAGAAATAATTCTTTGTGGCCATTAGACCTGCTCAAAAGTGAGAATCCCCGGGCTTCCAGTATACTTAGGATACCGCCTTGGAACCCACATATTTCCTCCCCAGGAGGGTTTGCCATACACCATCTTTGGTCAGTAATTTAAACAACCATTTGCAAGGAGGGCCCTATTCTTAACCTCAAGGTCATGAATGCCCAACCCACCTTGGTCTTTGGGACGACAAACCACACTCCATTTAGCTAGTCGATATTTCTTTCTCTCTCTATCTCCTTGCCAAAAGAATCTTGATCGAAAATAATCCAATCTACATAAAACTCCTTTCGGCAACTAGAAGAAGGAGATCATATATAGTACCATGTTACTTAGTACTAAATTTATGAGGACCAATATTCCACCAAGAGACAACAGTTTACCTTTCCAACTGCTAAATATTTTTTGTAGTCTCTCCTCGACGTGTTTCCATTCAACATTTGTGAGTCTCCGATAATGTACCGGTATCCCTAAATATATGATTGGAAACAGGCCCAACCCGCACCATAACAAACGGTTCACTATTATAGAACGTGTATGATAATCAGGTAATCACACAAATTCACTTTTCCCAAACCATATGCGATAACTAATTAAGAAGATTAGCTAGTCGTCGTACGAGTGTCGGACAGGATTACGAAACGTCGGACCGTCATAACATTGTCGTACACGACTACTATCGCATATGCTATTCTGTGGTGCAACGTTTACGATGCATACCACATCAGAAATAGTTCATGGTTGCGAATCGTGTATGATAAGGCAACTATCACAAACATTTAGTTTGCCCGCACCGTTTATGATATTGTCTGACATTGCACACGCTTTGCAAACGGCAACTGTGTGCATGCTTGCACACGTTTCCTCTCTGTGAACCATGTCGGATTATGGTGTATATCGCAGACGTTTGTGTTTTACCAACCGTGTGTGCCATAATGACCTGCAGAGCGTAATTTCACCGTAATTTAATTGCTGCTATTTCAAATTGTACCGGATTTGAATTTGAATGTATGCTATAACTTTATTCATATCCATCAGGTTCAAACAACCAATGCATTATTTGATTCATAGGTACATATGTTCAAGAATTACATAAGAACCAAATAAAGAATAATGAACCACAGTTGTATACTTGTACTATTAAAGACGGTAAATAAAGAGGTGAAATACCTTCTGGTTGCTGAACAAGGTGAAGCGAAATGCCCATATTATGCCCTCCTCCATGCAGAAGGAACGCACGACTCTAGTCCAACCCCTTGTGATGGCTGACCGCCCATCCTTCACGATCTTCATGAAAACATCTAGATAATCATCGTGTTCTGGTAGAAATACTTTAACCTTTGCATGCCCACAAATCATGTAGTTTGAGAGGTAATCTTGAGAAAACTGCTTTGGGAACCACTGCAAAGAAAAAAGGTTCAAACATTGTTGTCTAACACAACTCATATGGGCAGTAAAAAGAAGGGTGCAGAGTTCTTACTTACCATCCTGCAATTCGCTATTGTCTTCGATAAAGTGTAAACAAATAGTTTAATTGCCATATTTTGACCCATTTTACTAACAATCTTTATCAGCTTCCTCACTTGATGTTGGTTCATCGATATCTCATTGCCCCATACGCAGAAAGGGTTGAAGCATGGATCTTTACCAATGACATATGTACCTAAAAGCACCAAGTTAATATTAGAAGCTAAACAGCAATTGCACAATGATGTAGTACGACACTCTTTTATAATATCTTATAACATCCAATATACTCACATATTAGATGAATTAACATCTTATATTATGGGCCGGAAGGAGTTTATTGCATTCTTACAAATTATCGGCTGATTAACTGCTGCTGTATCCATGAGTTAGAGTTGGTTTGAGCTAGTTCGGGCTCAGATAGCCCTAAAGTATATCCAAACGTGAGGACTAGTTTGAGCTAGTTGCATCTAACCCACCCAAAAAACTATCCAACCCAAGAGGTGCTAATTGGAGCTAGTTCTCCTAGTGCATTTATTGTCAATCTAACCCTGCCATCCAAACACCTCTTTGGATGGAGTTAGTTCAGGGTTAGTCATGAGCTAGAAACTAACTCTAACCTCTAGCTAAGTTGAGTATCCAAACAGGGCTGTGTTGTTGTTGTTGCTGGTGCTCTTCTACGTATATCTAGACATCATCAGAACATTAAGGTAACACTCTTCCTTGTTGCTATGTAGCCTAGGATTGCATATTTAGACATTAATAACAATGCATGTTGCTATGTAGCCTTGGATATATTACATATGGCCCTAGTTAACCTAACGATAAATGGGTTACAGATATATTCAGTTAAAAGTACGATTCACCGATTAGTCCCTTATCAGCTCCCGGCCTATATGGTACTAGCTACCGATATCCTGAACAGTGAGTATATATAAGCCATGGGATGAAACTAACCTCGATGGAAAACATCAATCGTTCCCAAAATTGTCCTGTGTAGGTACATCGAGAGGCATGTTAAGCACAACAGGCTAAACATCAACCAAATATATCCATGGCAGACAAAATAATCTCCAAAAGATAGCTTCAGTGTGCAAGTTTAAGCATGCTAGTAAAGCAAAACAAGTGGAAATGTGTGTAACTGCAACAGGCCTAACATTTAACAACAAGCAAACATAGTCATTCAAACTGGTATTGTGCCAGTCTAAGTACACTAGTTATTGTTAAATAAAAATGGAAATTCGTGTTAACTACAAGATGCAGCAACCAAATATAGTCATCATAGTGGTATTGTTGAAACTGGTATTGATGAAATTGAACTGCATAGTTCATACTTGCACATATAGAACACCGCGTTGTGAATAAATGGAATAAACAAGGCATACTACGAACAAACAAAGATAGCATTTGAAACTGGGCATATGCTAACTACAAACAACCGAACAATCAAAAAACTTTAAAAGAGGCATATGGTAGCTATAACAGGCTTAACAGCAAGCAAATATATGCATTCCTATCGGTATGTTTAAAACTGGATTGATGAAATGTACTGCACAATAAATAATTGCACATATAGAGCATCACATTGTGAACAACTAAAATAAACAAGACATACTGCAAACAACCAAATATAGCAATTAAAACTGGACATATTCTCACTACACTACAAAAGGGACTTGACAAAACAAATCATGGGTTCCCCCATGTGAAGAGGCACGAAAAAAAAATCATGGGTTTCCTCACTTGTCACAGATGGGCTCGTTCCCACGGGAAGAGCACAAACCCTGGATGCGTTCCATGTTGTCGCAGATGGGCTCCTTCCCCTTTGAAGAGCACGCCTGTAGGGTGCCCTCCCTGTTGTCGCAGACGGGCTCTTTCCCCTTGGAAGAGCAGATGAGCTCTTTCCCCTTGGAAGAGTTGGAGAGGGTGGCCTCATCGTGGTCGCCGTCGATGAGGTCTGACTTGGAAGCTATGGATCCCAAGCTAGCGTCGCAGAACGTGTCCTTCATAAATGAGAAAAGGGGCTCGATGGCGATGTAGGATGGCAAATTCTTGACAGTGAGCCAGAGGAGATCAGTGGCGGGGCCATGGATGAGATCGTCGGCAGTTGAACCCGGGGGGTTGGGGGTGGGCCACTTAACCTATGACATAGCCTGCTTCAGGCCGTCGCTGTCGATGACCTCGATGTCATAGCCGGCGTCTGTGACATACCCGCATACTCTAGCCCGCTGATTGAGTGTCTGCGGCCAGTAATGGTCGTCAGCTTCCTTGGTGACGTCGGGCGAAGAGACCGCTATACACCTCTTTTGGGCTAGTCGCTCCTCGAGCTCCACGGGAAGCATAGCCGGGCTTAGGCTGCGACGCTCTAGAGCGGGGGATGGGGATATGTGGGAATGGGGGTGTTTGGCAGGCGTCATCTAAGAAACTCAGGGCGGCCTGGGTATGGAGATCGGTGAGTAAGCTGCACGGGCAAACCGGCAGATGTTGACACTAGAGGCCTTGCGGTGGCGGCAACCTTGCTAGGGTGCGACGGAGGGGTGTGTGTGTGTGTGCGCGCGTGCGCCCGAGGAGGTTTTGGGGTGTGTGTGTGTGTGTGGAGGGTGGGCGGGGGGTGTGTTTGAGGAAATGATGCGGCTACTAAAAGTTTTACTACACGGGAGTCAAATGGCGGGGCTATTGAAAATTTGGATGATGGTGCATCGCACATGGTCCGGAGATAACAACCGTGTGTTATGAAACAGAAAAACCCTCGAGGCGGGCAAATCTTTTCGAGGGATGCAGGCGGAGTGGGAACAAGAAACATCACACACGGTCGAAACATAATAACCGTGTGTTATCAAACAGAAAAAGCTGCATGCGGGTAGATATTTTGAGAGGGTAAGCCTCGTGAAACCCAATGTACTGTGCGGATGTGCGTGACAGGGGCACTGGCGTGGCACACGGTTAGTGTGAGTGAACCGTGTCTGTTGCGTCATCTGACTTGTCTAATGTTCATAAATTTGGCAAAAAATGGCGTGGGAGAGGGTCAGAACACGAACACACTTGCATGTGGACCAAATATATGTATGAAAAGGGTGGTTTGATGTTCAAATACCAAATTCAACTTTGATGTGGCTGTTGGAATCGTTGCCTGGAAAACAAAAAAAAATTCTACGCACATGCAATGATCTATCCATGGAGATGCATAGCAACGAGGGGGAGAGTGTGTCTACGTACCCTCGTAGACCATAAGAGGGAGCGTTTATACAACGCGATTGTGTAGTCGTACACCTTCACGATCCACCCGATCAAGTACCGAACACGCGGCACCTCCGCATTCTGCACATGTTCAGCTCGGTGTCGTCCTCGCCATCTTGATCCAGCAAGCGGGGCGAGGTAGTAGATGAGTTCCGTTAGCATAATGGTGTGGTGATGGTGGTGGTGAAGTAATCTCGCATGGCTTCGCCTAAGCACTGCGACGATCTAGAGCGGAGGAGTAAACTAGAGGCGGAGGGGTGCCGACACACGGCGTGGAATAAGCTGTGTCTTGTGTGGCACCCCTCCCCACATATATATAGGTGTGGGAGGGGAGGAGGCAGCCCCTAGGGCACCCCAACAGGTGTGGCGGCAGCCCTAGGGCTCCTCCCTTCGGTTCGCCCTGATACATTCATTTTGCATCATGTTTACCTACTGTTATTTATAATGTTTTTATGCATGATAATGCTTTTTGGAGTAATTCTAATGCCTTTTCTCTCATAATATGCAAGGTTCACACAAAGAGGGAGCATTATGGCAGCTGGAAATCTGGACCTGAAAAAGCTACGTCAGGCTACCTATTCTGCACAACTCGAAATGAGCTGAAACTTCACGAGGAATTTTTATGGAATATATGAAAAATACTGGAGCAAATAACTACCGGAGGGGCCCCACCTGGTGAGCACAAGACACCAGGGCGCGCCCTGGTGGGTTGTGCTCAGCCCAGCCCACCTCCGGTGCCCATCTTCTAGTATATAAGTCATATTGACCTAGAAAAAAAATCAGGAGAGGACTTTCGGGACGAAGTGCCGCCGTCTCGAGGCGGAGCTTGGGCAGGAGTACTTTTGCCCTCCGGCGAAGCAATTCCGCCGGGGGAACTTCCCTCCCGGAGGGGGAAATCATCGTCATCATCATCACCAACAACTCTCTCATCTTGGGGGGACAATCTCCATCAACATCTTCAACAACACCATCTCCTCTCAAACCCTAGTTCATCTCTTGTGTTCAATCTTTGCACCGGAACTATAGATTGGTACTTGTGGGTGACTAGTAGTGTTGATTACATCTTGTAGTTGATTACTATATGGTTTATTTGGTGGAAGATTATATGTTCATATCCAATATACTATTTAATACCCCTCTGATCATGAGCATGATTATCATTTGTGAGTAGTTACTTTTGTTCTTGAGGTCATGGGAGAAATCTTGTTGCAAGTAATCATGTGAATTTTATATGTGTTCGATATTTTGATAGTATGTATGTTGTGATTCCCTTAGTGGTGTCATGTGAACATCGACTACATGACACTTCACCATATTTGTGCCCAAGGGAATGCATTGTGGAGTAGTTATTAGATGATGGGTTGCGAGAGTGACAGAAGCTTAAACCCTAGTTTATGCGCTATTCCGTAAGGGACCGATTGGATCCAAAAGTTTAATGCTATGGTTAGAATTTATTCTTAATACTTTTCTCATAGTTGCGGATGCTTGTGAGGGGGTTAATCATAAGTAGGAGGCTTGTTCAAGTAAGAACATCACCTAAGCACCTGTCCACCCAGATATCAAATTATCAAAGTAGCGAACACAAATCAAATCAACATGATGAAAGTGACTAGATGAAATTCCCGTGTACCCTCAAGAACGCTTTGCTTATCATAAGAGACCGTTTTGGCCTGTCCTTTGCCTCAAAAGGATTGGGCTACCTTGCTGCACTTTTGTTACTACTATTGTTACTTGCTCGTTACAAATTATCTTGCTATCAAACTACTCGTTACTTATAATTTCAGTGCTTGCAGAGAATACCTTGCTGAAAACCACTTGTCATTTCCTTCTGCTCCTCGTTGGGTTCGACACTCTTACTTATTGAAAGGACTACGATTGATCCCCTATAATTTTGGGTCATCAAGGCTCTTTTCTGGCGCCGTTGCTGGGGAGTGAAGCGCTCTTGGTAGGTGGAAATTGGTAAGGAAAAATTATTACTACGTGTTGAAATTTACTGTCACTTGTTACTATGGAAAACAATCCTTTGAGAGGTTTGTTCGGGGTATCTTCGCCTCGACCGGAACCACAATTAGTCACCCCTCAACCTACTGCACCTACTAAAAATATTGATTATGAAATTCCTTCGGGTATGATAGAATAACTGCTAGCTAATCCTTATGCAGGAGATGGAACCAAACATCCTAATATGCACTTGATATATGTGGAAGAAATTTGTGGATTGTTTAAGCTTGCAGGTTTACCCAGAGATGAAGCTAAGAAGAAGGTTTTCCCTTTATCTTTGAAGGGAAAAACATTGGCATGGTATAGGCTATGCGATGATATTGGATCTTGGAATTGGAATCAATTGAATTTGGAGTTCCACCAAAAAAATTATCCTATGCATCTAGTTCATCGTGATCGGAATTATATATATAATCTTTGGCCTCGTGAAGGAGAAAGTATCGCTCTAGCTTGGGGGAGGCTTAAGTCAATGTTATATTCATGCCCCAATCATGAGCTCTCAAGAGAAATTATCTTTCAGAATTTTTATGCTCGGCTTTCTCATGATGATCGATCCATGCTTGATACTTCTTGTACTAGTTCCTTTATGAAGAAGACTATTGAATTCCGGTGGGATCTTTTAGAAAGAATTAAATGCAACTCTGAAGATTGGAACTCGATGAAGGTAAAGAGTCAGGTATTAAGCTTAAGTATGATTGTGTTAAATATTTTATGAATACCGATGCATTTCAAAAGTTTAGCACTAAATATGGACTTGACTCTGAGATAGTAGCCTCCTTTTGTGAATCTTTTGCTACTCATGTTGATCTCCCTAAGGAGAAGTGGTTTAAATATCACCCACCTATTAAAGAAGAAATTAAAGAACTGGTAGTAGCTAAAGATGAAACTATTATCTATAATATTGATCCGGTTGTTCCTACTGCTTATATTGAAAAACCACCTTTCCCTGTTAGGATAAAGGAACATGCTAAAGTTTCAATTATGGTTAATAAAACTAATATTAGAGCACCTAAACCAGCTGAACAAATCAAGGTAGAACCTAGTGTTGCTATGATTAAAGATCTCTTGGTTGAAAATTTAGATGGGCATGTGATACGTCTCCAACGTATCTATAATTTTTTATTGTTCCATGCTATTATATTATCTATCTTGGATGTTTTATATGCATTTATATGTTATTTTATATGATTTTTGGGACTAACCTATTAACCTAGAGCCCAATGGTAGTTTCTGTTTTTTCCTAGTTTTTGAGTTTTACAGAAAAGGAATATCAGATGGAGTCCAAATGACCTGAAAATTTATAGTGATTTTTTATGGACCAAAAGAAGCCCCCAAAGCAAAAGAGTTGGGCCAGAAGAGTCCTGAGCCAACCACAAGGACGCAGGGCGCGCCCTACCCCCCGGGAGGGTGCTCTATCCTTGTCGTTGACTGGTGGACCCCCCTGACTTGTTCTCGACGCCAAAATTTTCTATAAATATAGAAACCCCCAGAAATAAACCTAGATCGAGAGTTCCGCCGCCGCAAGCCTCTGTAGCCATGAAAAATCAATTGGGAGCCCGTTCCGGCACCCTGCCGGAGGGGGAAACCATCACCGGTGGCCATCTTCATCATCCCGGCGGTCTCCATGAAGAGGAGGGAGTAGTTCACCCTCGGGGCTGAGGGTACGTACCCGTAGCTATGTGTTTGATCTCTCTCTCTCTCTCTCGTGTTCTTGATTTGGCACGATCTTGATGTACCGCGAGCTTTGATATTATAGTTGGATCTTATGATGTTTGTCCCCCTCTACCTTCTTGTAATGGATTGAGTTTTCTCTTCAAAGTTATCTTATCGGATTGAGTCTTTAAGGATTTGAGAACACTTGATGTATGTCTTGCATGTGCTTATCTGATTGAGTGTTTAAGCACGGAAGAGACTCCATATCCACATGAGGAATTTGCTCATGGTCAGAGATCTTGTCCTTATCGAACAACAGTAAGGAATAAAAGTTCATCTGGCTGGCAGTCCAAAAGTGCTTGCATCGAAGTCGAGCAGAGTCATATGGATTGTAGTCAGTGAAGAAAATATATGCTCAGCAAAGAAGTCATCAGCCTTGAACTTCTGCTTCTTGGAGTGAGGATTCTATGGCTTGGGCTGAAGATTTGTAGATGATGCCTTTACATCCTCTGGTTGTATAGCCTCTGGAGCCACATGCTGAGGAATTTCAGGAGCAGATTCATCAGCAGCAGCCTTGGCCTCCATTTCTTCAGCACTAGAGGCTGGAACTTCTTCTGGAACAGAAGGAAGTGAAGCTTGTCGTCCTTCAGAGCCCGTACGAATTTCTTCTGTTTGCACAGGGGACTGAGGCATCTGTTGCAGAGGGGTCTAAAGAGGTGAATTGGGGTGATGACTTTCCCAGTAGTCATCATTAAGAATAGGAGTTGTTGACCCAATGTCCACATCCTCATCGTCTTCATCAATTTCTTCTACGCCTGCCTCTTCAGCTGTGAACTGAGGCATAGGCGATGATACCAGCGGAGTTGAAGGTATATCATCAACTTCAATTTCTTCATCCAACTGCTCTGACGTGGCAGCAGAAGGATTTTCTTCATCCGATTCACTAGGAATCACATATTACTCACCAAAAGGAACAATCTCCTTTGATGGCATGCTTGATATTGGAACAAAATCTATTGGGTGTGCATAGGAGATTGTCAAAGTCTTCACTTTCTTTGGAGCTGAAGACTCTGAGGATGCAGATGCTTTCCTTTTCTTCACTGCTGCTCGCTCCACAGCTTTGGTTTTCTTCGCTTCTGATGCAGAAGGAAGATTGATGCTTGTCATCTGTGCAGGAGGAGCAGAGGAAATTGGTTTACTTTCTTCAGGCGCAACTGATGCAGTTGTCCTGGCATGATCAGTTTCCTCAGGCGCAGTAGCAGATGCTTAAACTGGCCTGGCTTGTTCTTCAGGCGCAACACTAGAGGTTGCCATGGCAGTTTCTTCAGTGGCTAGAATTTCTTCAGCAGCCCTGGTACTCTCAGAATCATCAACAGCCTAATTGTCACCAGCTATGCTTGCACGTTCTTCTATAGGCTGAGCACTGAGGAATTTCATGTTGCGATGAAGCTGCAACATTTGAGGTAAATCCCTTCACCATTTTGACGAATCCGACTTTGGCTCCCAGCCAATCCGCACGGTATGCGTCAAATTCATCACTGAGTGCTTTGATCTCAGTTTGCATGGTCACAAGTTCATCAGGAGTAATTTTGACAACATTCTTCTTCAGAAGACGCTCCTTTTTGTACTGAGCTTTCTTCAGTTGCCTGGCCTTTTCAAACTTCCATTTTTCTTCGCCAATAAAGGTAGTTAACATATGACTTTGGCCTGGTGTGAGATTGAAACCAGGCATAGGAGTGTTAGGATCCTTGTGCCAGAGATCAATTTAATCGAGGATCAACTTGGGATCCAGCAGAAGAGGCACATTGCTGCCTTTGGCTCTAGCGGCCCTTCGCTGTCTGTCTATGATGATTTTAGCCAATTCTGCATCATCGGCTTCGTCTTCACCAGACGACACTTGGAAGGAAACCTGCTTCTTGTGTGGACTTGGTTTGGTGCCTCGTCCTGTAGTGGCCTTTTTCTTCAGTAAGGTGGGGCCTGTTGAAGACTGTGGAGGAGCAGAAGAACATGCAGATGCTCTTGAAGCAATTGATATCCCAGCGGTCCTTTGGCAAGAGGCGAGGTGCGCTGGTGCCGAGGACTTTTTGGGACTAACCTATTAACCTAGAGACCAGTGCCAGTTTTTGTTTTTTCCTAGTTTTTGAGTTTTACATAAAAGGAATATCAAACGGAGTCCAAATGACCTAAAAATTTACAGTGATTTTTTATGGACCAAAAGAAGCCCCCAAGCAAAAGAGTTGGGCCCGAAGAGTCCCGAGCCAACCATGTAACACCTCGGATGTAACTTTCCATATTTGTAACTCCAACTCTTGCCATTTTCGGCTATGTGTTATGATTTTCCCTTCGTGGTCGGGTTTTGTTTTTAGTTTTTGCATTTTGTTCATGTCATGCATCTCATATCATGTCATCATGTGCATCTCATTTGCATACGTGTTCGTCTCATGCGTCCGAGCATTTTCCCCATTGTCCGTTTTGCAATCCGACACTCCCACATGCACCGGCGCACCCCCTCTTGTTTCTTTTCATGAGCGGGTGTTGAACATTCTCGGAATGGACCGAGTCTTGTCAAGTGGCCTTGGTATACCACCGGTAGACCACCTGTCAAGTTTCGTTCCATTTGGAGGTCGTTTGATGCTCCAACGGTTAACCGGGTAACCGCAAAGTCCTTTTGTGTGTTGCAGCAAAACCCCCTCCAAAAAGCCCAAAACCCATCTAAGTCACTTCCATGCTCTAGGTCGTTCGATCACGATCGTGTGGGCGAAAACCGTGCCTCATTTGGACTCTCCTAGCTCCCTATGCCTTTATAAACACCTCCCCCTCCGAAATCCGGGTCCAAACCCTAGCAAATCGCCCCTCCGCGCGCCGGACGCATCCGCCGCCGCCGGACGAAAGCCGCCGCCGCCTGCAGCCAATCCCGCGCCGCCACTTGTCGCGCCATCGCCTCCCACCGCGTCGCCTCCCGTGGCCCTGGCGGGGCCCTCCCGGCCCATCTCCCTCGCGCCGCCGCCCGGGCGCCAGCCCCGCGTCCCGCCGCCTCGGCCTCCCGCCGGCCGCCCGTCGCTGCCATCGCCGGCGCGGTCCGCGCCGCCGCGGCTCCTAGTCGCCGCCGCCGTTCCCGCGGGGCCCGCTCCCCGGCCGCGCCTCTCTCTCCCCCGAGCTCCTCGCCGTCCGGCCGGCCTCCTCCCTCTCCTTCCTCCCGAGCTCTTCCCTCCGCCGTGCGCCTCTTCTCCGGCGAGCCGGCCCGAGCCAGATCCCGATCCAAAAATCTACGGTTGACTTTTCTCCCCTTCCCCGAAATTTCTCCAAGTCCCAGAGATTTTACATTATGTGCACATGTTCATTGCATCATAACTCACTGCATATAGCTTCGTTTCGTGCGTGTAATATATCTAAATGTTCATCTCGAGATGCTCTTAATTTTGTTCCATTATGCCATGTTCATTTGAGTCCATATTGATGCCCAAATATCTGGTGCAAGAGTGCTATATGTTGTTAACTGCTGTTACTCATCAGAACTTGAGAATTTGTTATTTTTGTTGCTATTGATGGGTGCATCTTATGGGCATGAGCTCTACACGTGTTTCGATGTATGCCATGCAATCTTTACAGAGGTGTATGCCATATATTTTTGTGATCTCTGTGGTGACTAGCACATGCATGCAAACTAGGCTTCGTGATGTTTCTGATTTCAGGGACTTAGTAATTTTGCCAAGTCTGTGACTACTGTTATTTTGTTGCGATGTATCCATGTGTCTACAGAGAGATCCATGCTCCTTTTGGAGATGTTCAGTAAAGATGTTTTGTAGATATAGTTGCGCTATATCCATTCATGCCCCTGTTTGCAATTATGGAGTGCTCTAGCATGACTCGATCTTGCTCTACTTTTGCTATAAAATATTTCTGGCAGATTATTAACATGATATTCAATTTTGCCAAGGTTGTTGTAGTTGTTTCATACATGCTATGTATTTGATCTTGCCATGGATAGCTTTATAAACATGCCATCTTGCTGTAGGTATGCTTGTTTTGTCATGCATTGCCTTGTGTTGAGTGAATCAAGCTCACCAAGATGCCCTCATAATGTCTGTTTCTGCCATGCTCTGTTTTCTGCTAAGTCTGGAACCTGCTAACGAAACTTGCTATGTTTACATGGGTGCCATCATATCTTCTGATCCTTTTTGGCTCATGGTTATTAAGGGACTTTTGTTCTATGAATTTAGTAGATTCATGCCATGCCTTGTTTTGCTATGTTAAGTTCCTGTAGCATGTGTTTTGCTTGCTCTGAACATTGCTACCTGATGCTGTTTCAGCCATGTCCAGTATTTTCTCTAAGTCTGCTATCCTGATATCTTTTGCACTTTTGCCATGCTTGTTTGAACCTGTTATTTTGTGATCTAGCCGTAGCTCACTGTTCATCTTTTGTCAAGCATCTCCTGTAGATTACTGCCATATGCTTCGTTGCTATATTGGAGTGCTGTAGCATAGTTACTTGATGTATTCTAAGTGCTATCCTGCTGTTAATCGCAGAATCGTGTCATTCTTGTTTTGCTTGCCATTTGCAAACCGTGCATCCGTTTCCGGTGATCTTTATATCGATTTCGACCGAAATCATCTCATCTTTCCAGTGGCATGCTTGGTTTGCCAAGTTACTGCCTTGTTCATCATTTTTCTTCCAGAGCACGCATATGCATCGCATACCACATCTCGCATACCATGCATGTTTTGCATCATGTTGTTTGTGCATTTCCCGTGATTGATTGTGGTTCCTTTGCTTGTGTTCTTGCTGTGGGTAGAGCCGGGATACGAGTTCGTGAACGAGGAACCTGTTGGTATGCTTACGAGGATCAAGCTTTCGACAACTCTGAGAACCTTGCAGGCAAGATGACCATACCCTCGAAATCACTTCTATCTTTGCTTTGCTAGTTATTCGTTCTATTGCCATGCTGCGCTACCTACCACTTGCTATATCATGCCTCCCATATTGCCATGTCAAGCCTCTAACCATCCTTTCCTAGCAAACCGTTGTTTGGCTAAGTTACCGCTTTTGCTCAGCCCTTCTTATAGCGTTGCTAGTTGCAGGTGAAGTTGAAGCTGGTTCCATGTTGGAACATGAATATTTTGGATATCACAATATCTCTTATTTAATTAATGCATCTATATATTTGGTAAAGGGTGGAAGGCTCGGCCTTATGCTTGGTGTTTTGTTCCACTCTTGCCGCCCTAGTTTCCGTCATACCGGTATTATGTTCCTTGAGTTTGCGTTCCTTACGCGGTCGGGTGATTTATGGGACCCCCTTGACAGTTCGCCTTGAATAAAACTCCTCCAGCAAGGCCCAACCTTGGTTTTACCATTTGCCACCTAAGCCTTTTTCCCTCGGGTTTTCGCGAGCCCGAGGGTCATCTTTATTTAAACCCCCGGGCCAGTGTTCCTCTGAGTGCTGGTCCAAACTAGAGCCACTTGCAGCGCCACCTTGGGGAAACTCGAGGGCTGGTTCTAGTTGTACGTAGTGTTCATCCGGTGTGCCCTGAGAACGAGATATGTGCAGCTCCTATCGGGATTTGTCGGCACATCGGGCGGCTTTGCTGGACTTGTTTTACCATTGTCGAAATGTCTTGTAAACCGGGATTCCGAGACTGATCGGGTCTTCCTGGGAGAAGGTTTATCCTTCGTTGACCGTGAGAGCTTATAATGGGCTAAGTTGGGACACCCCTGCAGGGTATTATCTTTCGAAAGCCGTGCCCGCGGTTATGAGGCAGATGGGAATTTGTTAATGTCCGGTTGTAGAGAACTTGTCACTTGACCCAAGTAAAATTCATCAACTGTGTGTGTAGCCGTGATGGTCTCTTCTCGGCGGAGTCCGGGAAGTGAACACGGTTTGAGTTATGCATGAACATAAGCAGTTTCAGGATCACTTCTTGATCATTTCTAGCTTCGCGACCGTTGCGTTGCTTCTCTTCTCGCTCTCATTTGCGTATGTTAGCCACCATATATGCTTAGTGCCTGCTGCAGCTCCACCTCATTACACCATCCTTTTCCTATAAGCTTAAATAGTCTTGATCTCGTGGGTGTGAGATTGCTGAGTCCTCGTGACTCACAGATTCTACCAAAACAGTTGCAGGTGCCGACGACGCCAGTGCAGATGACGCAACCGAGCTCAAGTGGGAGTTCGATGAGGAACGTGGTCGTTACTATGTGTCTTTTCCTGATGATCAGTAGTGGAGCCTAGTTGGGACGATCGGGGATCTAGCATTTGGGGTTATCTTATTTTCATTTGGATTTGACCGTAGTCGGTCTATGTGTGGATTTTGGATGATGTATGTATTAATTTATGTATTGTGTGAAGTGGCGATTGTAAGCCAACTCTCGTTATCCCATTCTTGTTCATTACATGGGATTGTGTGAAGATGACCCTTCTTGCGACAAAACCACAATGCGGTTATGCCTCTAAGTCGTGCCTCGACACGTGGGAGATATAGCCGCATCGTGGGCGTTACAAACCACAAGGACGGAGGGTGCACCCTACCCCCCGGGAGGGTGCTCCATCCTTGTCGTTGACTGGTGGATGCCCCTGACTTGTTCTCGACGCCAAAAATTCCTATAAATATAGAAACCCCCAGAAATAAACCTAGATCAGGAGTTCCGCCGCCGCAAGCCTCTGTAGCCATGAAAAACCAATCGAGAGCCCGTTCCGGCACCCTGCTGGAGGGGGAAACCATCACCGGTGGCCATCTTCATCATCCCAACGGTCTCCATGACGAGGAGGGAGTAGTTCACCCTCGGGGCTGAGGGTATGTACCAGTAGCTATGTGTTTGATCTCTCTCTCTCTCTCTCTCTCTCTCTCTCTCTCTCTCTCTCTCTCTCGTGTTCTTGATTTGGCACGATCTTGATGTACCACGAGCTTTGCTATTATAGTTGGATCTTATGATGTTTCTCCCCCTCTAGCTTCTTGTAATGGATTGAGTTTTCCCTTCGAAGTTATCTTATCGGATTGAATCTTTAAGGATTTGAGAACACTTGATGTATGTCTTGCATGTGCTTATCGGTGGTGACAATGGGATATTCACGTGATCTACTTGATGTATGTTTTGGTGATCAACTTGCGGGTTCTGTGACCTTGTGAACTTATGCATAGGGGTTGGCACACGTTTTCGTCTTGACTCTCCGGTAGAAACTTTGGGGCATTCTTTGAAGTTTTTTGTGTTGGTTCGAATAGATGAATCTGAGATTGTGTGATGCATATCGTATAATCAAACCCGCGGATACTTGTGGTGACATTGGAGTATCTAGGTGACATTAGGGTTTTGGTTGATGTGTATCTTAAGGTGTTATTTTAGTACGAACTCTATGGCTGTTTGTGACACTTATAGGAATAGCTCAATAGATCGATCAGAAAGAATAACTTTGAGGTGGTTTCATACCCTACAATAATCTCTTTGTTTATTCTCCGCTATTAGTGATTTTGGAGTGACTCTCTGTTGCACGTTGAGGGATTGTTATATGATCTAATTATGTTATCATTGTTGAGAGAACTTGCACTAGTGAAAGTATGAACCCTATGCCTTGTTTCTAAGCATTGCAATACCGTTTTTGCTCACTTTTGTTACTAGTTACCTTGCTGTTTTATATTTTCAGATTACAAAAACCTATATCTACCATCCATATTGCACTTGTATCACCATCTCTTCGCCGAACTAGTGCACCTATACAATTTACCATTGTATTGGGTGTGTTGGGGACACAAGAGACTCTTTATTATTTGGTTGCAGGGTTGTTTGAGAGAGACCATCTTCATCCTACGCCTCCCACGGATTGATAAACCTTAGGTCATCCACTTGAGGGAAATTTGCTACTGTCCTACAAAACTCCGCGCTTGGAGGCCCAACACGAGTCTACAAGAAGAAAGTTGCGTAGTAGACATCAAGCTCTTTTCTGGCGCCGTTGCCGGGGAGGTCAGTGCTTGAAGGTATATCTTTAGATCTTGCAATCGAATATTTTAGTTTCTTGTTTTGTCACTAGTTTAGTCTATAAAAGAAAACTATAAAAAAATGGAATTGAGGGTTGCCTCATATGCTTCATCTTTTTAATGTCTTTCGTGAAAATAAAGATTCCGATAATTGTGCTCAAGTGTTAGAAGAAGAATGCATTAAAATGTTTGGCACTAAATATTTGAATATGAGCATGATTGCAATGTTGTTAGTATGAATTCTTTGAATATCCATGATGCTAATGGTATGCAAAGCTACGAGCTTGGGGATGCTATGTTTGATGAATATGATATTCTTAGTCCCCCAAGTTTTGATGAGAAAATTTATTATGATGAAAGCATGCCACCTATTTATAATGATTACATTGATGAAAGTGGGTTTGGAAGAGTGTCAACTTTAGGAAGTAATGATCCCACTATTTTGGAGGGTGTTGAATCTTATTGTAATAATTATGAAAGTGGATTTGGAGAGGTCATGACTTTATTTAGTGATGATATCACTATTTTGGAAGAGGTTTCAATTGATTATGAGAACAAAGTTGCTATCTATGATGATTATTGTGATGACATGTATGCTATAAAGAATAATGATAACCATGAAACTTGTCATCATGATTTTAATTTTCATTTGGATTATGCCTCACATGATAGTTATTTTGCTGAGTTTGCTCCCACTATTATGAATGAGAAGAATTTTGTTTATGTGGAGAGTAGTAAAATTTCTCCCTACATGTTGAATTCATTCATGATGCTACTGAAAATTATTATGAGAGAGGAACATATGCTTCTACGTATCTCAATAATATCAAGTTTCCTCCCTACATGTTGAAAATCTTGAAGCTTTGCTTGCTTTACCTTCCTATGCTAGTTGATTCTAGTTCCCATAAGTTGTTTGCTCACAAAATCCCTATGCATAGTAAGTGGGTTAGATTCAAATCTGCTAGTCATATGCTTCATGATGCTCTTATCTTTTATGTGAGCATGAAATCATCATGCCTAGCTAAAAAGGCATGAAAGAAAAGCGCTTGTTGGGAGACAACCCAACATTTATACCTATTGTTTTTATGTGTTCACATGATTATTCTACTGTATTAATCATGTTTTATAGTTTTTGTTTCAATAAAGTGCCAAGTAAGACCTTTGGGATGATCTATGGTGATAGTTGATTTGATCTTGCTGAAAAACAGAAACTTTTGTGCTCAGGAAAACATTTCTCATTTTTAACATAAGCGTGATAAAATACTGATTCTTTTTGCAAAAGATTAATAAACAAATTCCTCATGCTGTCCAAAATTTTCAGAATTATTGGAGTTACAGAAGTATTTGGGAGTTACCCATTACTATAGGCTGTTCTATTTTTGACAGATTCTTTTTCCTATGTGTTATTTGCTTATTTTGATGAATATATGAGTAGTATCAGAGGGTATGAACCATGGAGAAGTTGGAATACAGTAGATACAACACCAATATAAATTTAGAATGAGTTCACAACAGTACCTAAGTGGTGATTTGCTTTATTATACTAACGGAGCTTATGAGTTTTCTGTTGAGTTTTGTGTTGTGAAGTTTTCAAGTTTTGGGTAAAGTTTCGATGGACTACGGAATAAGGAGTGGCAAGAGCCTAAGCATGGGGATGCCCAAGGCACCCCAAGGTAATATTCAAGGACAACCAAGAGCCTAAGCTTGGGGATGCCCCGGATGGCATCCCCTCTTTCGTCTTCATTCATCGGTAACTTTACTTGGAGCTATATTTTTATCCACCACATGATATGTGTTTTGCTTGGAGCGTCATTTTATTTTGTTAGGATTTGCTTGCTGTTTGAATAAAATATTAAGATCCGAAATACTTAAATGTTAGAGAGTCTTCACATAGTTACATAATTCTTCGACTACTCATTGATCTTCACTTATATCTTTTGGAGTAGTTTGTTAGTTGCTCTAGTGGTTCACTTATATCTTTTTAGAGCACGACGGTGGTTTTATTTTGAAGAAATTATTTAACTCTCATGCTTCACTTATATTATTTTGAGAGTCTCTAAACAACATGGTAATTTTCTTAGGTTATGAATTTAGTCCTAATATGATGGGCATCCAAGAGGGATATAATAAAAACTTTCATATAAAGTGCATTGAATACTATGAGAAGTTTGATTCCTTATGATTGTTTTGAGATATGAAGATGGTGATATTAGAGTCATGCTAGTGAGTAATTGTGAATTTGAGAAATACTTGTGTTAAATTTTGTGATTCACGTAGCATGCATGTATGGTGAACCATTATGTGATGAAGTCGGAGCATGATTTATTTATTGATTATCTTCCTTATGAGTGGCGGTCGGGGACGAGCGATGGTCTTTTCCCACCAATCTACCCCCCTAGGATCATGCGTGTAGTACTTTGTTTCGATAACTAATAGATTTTTGCAATAAGTATGTGAGTTATTTATGACTAATGTTGAGTCCATGGATTTTATGCACTCTCACCCTTCCACCATTGCTAGCCTCTCTAGTACCGCGCAACTTTCGCCAGTACCATACACCCACCATATACCTTCCTCAAAACAGACACCATACCTACTGAAATTGCGTTATATCCACTAGAGGGGGGTGAATAGGCGATTTTTACAAATTCGTCACTGAGGAATTTTAGGGTGAGGAAATTCCTAAGTAACGAACTACTTAGCAGCGGAATAAGTACTCAGATGCAAGCATAACAGAGCAGTAGCACAGTCATCATGATGAAAAGAAAACAAGCACAGAGTACGAGTAGCGTGAGCATAGGATAAGCAGGCTGAAGACAAACTGACTGAAGAAATAGAATTGAGGAAATTGAGAAAGTCTTCAGCCAAAGTCTTCAAACAGTAACGATCAAGTACTTCAACACAAGAATGAGGAAATGAACGGGTTGAGGAAATAGAACTAGTAGCTTGGTGAAGACGATGATTTGGTAGACCCGTTCCAACTGTTGTGACAGTCGTACGTCTGGGTGGAGCGGCTAGGTATTTAAACCTGAGGACACACAGTCCCGGACACACAGTCCTCGCCGTATTCTCCTTGAGCTAAGGTCACACAGACCTCGCCCAATCACTCGTGGTAAGTTTTCAGGTGACTTCCAAACCTTCACAGACTCGGTCACTCGGTGATCCACAATTTCCTCTTGGATACTCTAGACCATGACGCCTAACCGTCTGGAGGATGGACGGTCCTCAAAGGTAACAAGCGTCGGTTCCACATAGGATCAATCTCTTCAATGATGCTCAATCACTTTGGGTTTGGGTTTTTCCTCACTTTATGATTCTCGCTCAAAGTCCTCGGAGGATGGGATGCTCTCAATGACAAGTGTCAGTTTCTCTCAGAGCAGCCAACCAGCTAGTAGTTGTAGGGGCGGCTATTTGTAGCCTAGGGAGCATCTCGACATGATAAGACATAAATGCCTTCAATGATATGACCGTTAGGTGGGTAGATATTTTGGGATAGCTGGCGCATAGCACAGCAACGGTCGGATTTTTGAGTATCAAATTCCTCAGGGCTATCATGTTCCTCACTTGTACGCAATCCGCACTGGCGAATTCCTAACTCCTCAGTCAGAACAAATTCTCCAGAGAACAGAAGATCTTCATCTCTGTCACTGAAGAAATTGACTGAACTATATGAGATTTCCAATGGCTTCACTCAAAAGGATTGGGTAGGTGTAGGATTTTGAGATGAGCATCACTTGGAAACTTTTCCTTAGTTTTACCTCGACCCCCTTTAACAGTACGGTGTTTCCTATGACTCAAGAAAGAGAAAACGAAACTACAAAAACAGAAGTCTTGACGCTTCATATTCCTTGCATGAATATCAAGTCTTTACGGTCACACCAATTTCTTCACTCTCAAAGTCTTCAAGAAAACCAAAGTCTTCTGCTGAAGACATTCATTTTTAGGGGTCAACATTCATCATAAATATTGAACTCATCATAGACTTATAGACCTGTGTACACTCACAAACACATTAGTCCCTTAACCTATAAGTCTTCAATACACTAAAATCACTAAGGGGCACTAGATGCACTTACAATCTCCCCCTTTTTGGTGATTGATGACAATATAGGTTAAGTTTTCAATGGGGATAAACATATGAAATGTAAATACTGATATTGAGGAATTTGATTGCAAGATATAGAAGAACTCCCCCTGAAGATGTGCATATGTGAGGAATTTGCTTTGAATAGCAAATGCACATTGTAGAGTAGAATCATGGAGATGTCCCCCTATATCTTGTAATTCATACACACATTTAACATATGATACGAAGAATTTGAAATGCATGATGAAATATGGTGTCTGATGAAATTCAGCATGCGTGCATTGACGAAGTGAGGAAATAGCATGCAGAAAACAGAGAAAAAGTATCAGACCACCATAGGACTTAAGTTTACAACCCGATCAACAAACACTTCAGAAGAGCGAGAGTTGTAACTTAACAACAAAATGCCCATTATAATAGACCCGCTTGAAGACTAACTCAAATTTCTCCCCCTTTGTCATTGAATGACCAAAAGGGACGAAAAATGAGGACTAACGCCCCTGAAGAATATCATCATGATGTCGATGGAGGAGCGCCAACATTGTTGGGGGCGTCCGTTGGAGTAGGGCCTGCCGCGGTGTCGTTCAAATCTTCAGCTTCATCCGTCTCACGCGATGAAGAATATGAGATGGCGATCAGGTGAGGAACTTTGACCTTCTTGAATTTCTTCGAAGGTGGTTGAGACCAGTCAAAGTCCTGTTGGAAGCCCACCTGTTTGAGATCTTCATCACCGTAGAGGTGAGACAATACATCCCAAGTGCGGTCAAAAACTTCATGCCAGTAGTAGTGGTTCTTCTTCACAGTGTTTTGCGTGATCATCATATTCTGAAGAATTGAATCAAACTGACGCTTGACCCACTTGTGGTTGTGATCGACCTTTTGATGAAGACTGAGGAGAAGCTCACGACCAGTCATCACACGCGGAGCTGTGGCTTGAGGATATTGCTTTGAAGCATTTGCGGCAGTATCATGTGTGGCAGAGTCATCATTGGTGGAATAAGAATCAGCTTTGCGAAACTGTCCATCCAATGGACGAGTGCCTTCATCAATGACAGCAGCCTTGCCCTTCTTATCAGCTGAGGAAATAGTCCTTTTGAGGATTTCAATCGGGGGCAAGTAGCTGAGATGATTTTGACAGTCAGCCTTGTAGTTGATTGAAGACCTTGATCTGATGAATCTCATAATCCAGGGAGCATAAGGCTGCAATTCAAACGGTGAGAGAGCTACATTTGCCAAAGTCCTCATGAAGAAATCGTGGTAGTTGATAGGAATACCATGAATGACATTGAATAGCAGATTCTTCATTATGCCAACAACTTCTTCATCATCAGAGTTGTGGCCCTTGATTGGACCGAGGGTTTTGGTCAATATTCTGTAGATCGTCCTTGGTACATAGAGAAATTCCTTCACTAGGAACGTGGTACTTGGAGCTTGGCCTGGCTTCAAAGGCTTCATCAGCACTTGCATCAGATGATTTGAAAGTTTTGGTTCATCATAGATGCGCCTTGCACCTTCTGTGGGAGGACCGACTGGAACGGCGTGAAGCAATTCAGAGGATGGTGCTTTGTAGTGAGTGTTTTGAGTCATCTAGTCAAGCACCCATGAATTAACATCTTCAACATTTCCAGTCACTACAAAAAAATACACTTCTGTGATGATACGTGTTTGTCACAGTAGGTCGCATTTTTTGTCATGCATGACAATTTTATGACAGAATCAAGATAGTCATACCTGTGCTGTCGTAGAAGTGTTCCATGACATTACCAAAATTATCA
This sequence comes from Aegilops tauschii subsp. strangulata, assembly GCF_002575655.3. Taxonomy (NCBI): domain Eukaryota; kingdom Viridiplantae; phylum Streptophyta; class Magnoliopsida; order Poales; family Poaceae; genus Aegilops; species Aegilops tauschii. The sequence continues at coordinate 232,570,850 of NC_053035.3, read as the reverse complement.
TCACGGAAGTGTCCACTTCCATGACGATAAATCGCGCGTCACAGAAGTGCTTTCGTCAAGGGTGACCGACACGTGGCATCCACTGTAACGGAACGCCGTTAAGCTATCAGGTCCGGTTTTGGATCCGATAACCCGTTAACAGCCCGGACCAATGGGGATTTTCCACGTGTAAAATTCTGATTGGCTGACGGAACACGTGTCAGCTCCGCGTTGGCACAGGTGTCACTGATCCAATGGGCGAGATGCGCCTATGATATGCTGGCACATGGACCGGCCCAAAAGTGGCCCATAAAGTTTAAATGGGCCGGCCCAACTAAAGGCCCACAAGATTTTGCGGTCCATAATGGGCCAGCCCAGCAAAAGGCCCATGAGATTTTTCGTATCATAATGGGCCGGCCCAGCTAAAGGCCCACGAGATTTTGCGGGCCATAATGGGCCGGCCCAGCTAAAGGCCTGCGAGATTTTGCGGACCATAATGGGCCGGCCCAGATAAAGGCCCAACATTCTCAGTTAAGGCCCATACGGCTAGTGTCAAATCGGCCCGTCAACAGCCTGTCCTAAACTTGTCATCATCGCGGCCCATGATCACTTCTGGCCCGTTAACAGTCCGCTAAGTATATGGGCCGAATTACGACCCGGTGTATTTCCGGCCTGTTAAAGGTCCTGCTTCATTTGGGCCCATTTACAGGCCATTGAAACTTTCAGCCCATAAACGACCGTGAAGGATTTGGGTCATATTCGGCCATGTCTAACATTCGGCCTGTTGGCGGCCCACCATAGATTTGGGCCACTTTTGGCCTGTTGTGATTTTTGGCCTGTAACGTCGGACGAAATCCATGGGCCATATGTGGCCCAACGTCACATCGGGCCCATTAACGGCCCATATAAAAATGACGATAATCTAGCCCGACCGAACTTCCGGCCTCTTAAAGGCCCGTGTATTAGGTCGGCGCATTTACGGCCCGTCTGAATTTCGGCCTGTGAAAGATCCGCATCATAAATGGGCCCAATCTCACTTTCGGTCTTTTAAAGGCCCATGTTTTTTATGGGCTCGAGATATTTACACCTGTAAACGGCCTATTGTTACTGAGGGCCCAAGTTATGTTTAGGCCTGTTAAAGGCCCACTATGGGCACAGGCCTACCAGAAAAATATGAAATCTTATGCTGATTTAGGCCCAGATATTTTTAGTGGGCTACATGCAAATTTCGACCAATAATCGTTTTTAGCCCAATTGGAATGGGCCCCACGAATGTTGGCATGTTGGGCTCCTACGAAGCTTTCGGCCGAATACATTACTAAGATAAATCTACACTATACAAAAATAGCATCGTAATTATTGCAGCCTTTGGTGGCAGCATAAATGTTGTATCACAACAAAAGGCCTGTTGGCATAAAGTTTACGGTCCTTGCAGATAAAAGCACCATCAGATGTATAGAAGCATAGATCATTTGACCTGAGTGCTAATGTTTCAGGCTGTAGAATCTGATGGAGCAGCACGATCTTCACCTTTTTTTCGCCATTGCTCTTGAACCGAAGCGAATGTCTGATAGTCTGGTTTCAAAACCATTCATATCTTGACGACATTTGTCAACCACTATTCTTGTTTCCAAAACGACGTCCATTAGGGATTGGACTTGTGTCTGGAGCACAGATATATCACTCTGTCTAGCAGGAAGATTTTGTTCAGTAGGCGATTTGGACGAGGTTACCTTGACAACCAACCCAGAATTACGCAGGAAGGTGCTTTTTGCACTGTTAGTGGAGAGATACTGACGCACTGCAGCAAGAGGTGACATTGTGCCTGTGGTAGCCTCGTCACCTTCAGGTGGTTGTGGCTGTTCAATCATTTTTCCATAGCTTCCTGAAAGTTTGAACTTGTAGATTAGTGTACCAGATAAGTTACTAATGAGACAAAAACAAACAAAGTAGGTTACACATTTATACATAACTTATTTTGGTGAACTACTGTAATACATTAGCATGTATTGTAGTGCCAACTACATAATAAAATCACTTTCGGAACATATGTCCATGTAGCATGCCTACTGTATTGTCTATTTCTTCACATTTGTTGACATCTAAGGATAAAGAGACATAGTTTAAAGTAGGATGAACATAGTATGACATCATTCATATCATGGGCAAACAGATATAAAACAAACATGCTATTTTATCATTGTGTGCGCACGTGAACATAACAACTAGAATACAGATCAAGACCAAAAGAATATCCTTCATCTCTTTTAAACCATGTAAGGTGAAATGATACGTTAAGACAACTGTGTATAAAAGTGAACAGAGTAACTGACATTGGCTGCAAACCAAGTAGTTAAATGAACACATCACAGTACCAATCAGTTCAAAGGCAGGAGGAGTAAGGACTTACAACAACGTCTTGAACTGGTGTGCTCATGCCCTTCATCTTGCTGGTGTGGCAATCCTTGAAGATTTGCAGTGCATTCGGTTCAGGTTCTTTTTGGTCCGCACAGGCTTTCCTCTGTATTTGGAACAAGTCAATATAGATACGATAATATGGCACAGAAAAAAGAAGGAAGTAGCAGCTATTTACAAGAGCCTCGCAGTGTGCAATATAGCTACGAGATCCTGTTGTCTGTTGGAATTTCACTTTAGAACGGTTGGTCTTGTTCTTCAAACAGTTAGCCTAGAAGAAGATACACTTGTAAGGCACATACATAAATACAAGTTCAATATGTGGTCTGATCAAATACATATAGCCTACCTGATACTTTGGATCAGACCAGTGTTTAACGAGGGCTGTCCAATCTTCATCTATAATATATTCCACTGGAGATGTTTGGACGATTTCATTGTTAGCCTTGCCTTCAAAGTGAGATTTTCTAAGGTGGTACCGATACTGTCGCAGAGCAGACTGAAAAACGTGAGTGCATGCTTGTTTTGTTGCATCATCTTTCGGATCCAACTTGAACCTCATCTGTTGAAAAAAGAATGTGAGTCTTATTAGGAGGAAGCTAGAAAGTATGGGACAGAGCAAGACAATATTACTAATTGCGATGAATAACATTACTTACGGATAAATGGTCAAGGAAGGTGTTAAATTGGGTATTGTCTTTCTCATTCCTGTATTGGATCCACGTTGGGAGGATACGTGCATGACACCTAAAGGCAACGGTTGCCTCTGATACTAACTTGGCTGACTCTGTAGCATCACATGGCCTTTTTAAACCTGCCTCAAAATGGATCTCCATTCTTCCTCCTTTAGATTTTGTTAATTTGTCAAGCATTATCCCTGATGTCTGTTTCCGCTTGCGTCGTGGTGCTAGTTCAACAACGAATATGGAAAGTGTTAGTGTACATCAAACTGTGAGAGTACATATAAAGGAGCATGCAACTGCAACTTGACTCGGTCAGGTACCGTCTTGGTGTTGATGCTCATGAGGTTCATCTGATGTTGCCAAGTCCTGTTGTGTCAGCAGTGCTTCGGAAGTAGTGTTAGGTGTGAAGGCAGCTTGGGAACTGGCCAGTTCCGGAGCAAACAAACGAGTGACTTGTTGAGATGCTGGTACAGTTGAAGCGGATGCTGCAGCTGGTGGAGCAGGTGATACTGTGTTTGTAGATTTAGCCGGTGGACTTGGACCTTCTACTGCACTATAAGTACCAGCAGAATCTGGACGGCCGATCCTTTTCCGTTTCACCCGACGAGTAACACCACTCCCTACTATATTATTTTCCTTGCTCTTTTTTGACTTTGCCATGTCAAGCCGTACCCACAGCACAAAAGAATAAAATCGCTCTTCAGAACTCATTGATGCATGATACAGACAAGTAATACTTTGATGTAAGACAACCGTATGAGGATGGAATATGTAAGGAAAACAGGACGACATGACATATTCACAGCTACGATGTGTAAACTAAGCAGAAGGATTTTCAAGAAAATAGAAGTGATGTAAGCTAGACACCATATGAAAGATGCAACCAATATTACTCTGCCAAGTTAAAAGTGTCTTGTCATAAGTGGCAATTCGAAAAAATAGAAGTAGTACAACATAGAAATCAATGCAAGATGCAACCACTATCAAACTGCCATGTTAAAAGTGTCCAATCATGAGTGACTGATGCAGGATACACAACAACAGTACTTTGATGTAAGAACATGGTATGATAGATAGATGCAGTGTATTCTAGACACAGAACGCCATATCATATGCACATGTATAACGTATGAACTCAGCAGGTGCAATTTAATCAAAATAGAAGAAATACAGGCTAGACAACATATGCAACATGAAACCAATTATCACACAGTCAACTTAGAGTAAGCACCTGCGATGGAGTACGGGAGATGAACTCATCATGTAGACTTGGGACTTCAACTTCATTAGCAGTAGCAGTGGCAAATCTAGAGAGTCTTTGTTTGCGTCAGTGCGGAGGACCACCAACATCCCCTAACTTACTCTTTTCCTTCCTATTTTCTGATATTGCCTTATGAAGTCAAAACCACAAGAAGATGAATAAAATTAGCTCTGCATAACTGGTTGATGCATGATACAGACGAACAGTACTTTGATGTAAGGCAAGCACATGATAGGAGGATGGAATATATACAAAAAAGACAGCGTTTCATATTCACACGTACGATAGGAGGATGGAATATGTATGAAAAACAGTAAGCGGAAGGCATTTCAACAAAATTAGAAGAAATGAAAGCTAGGCACCATATGAACATGCAACCAATATCACTCTATCAGGTAAAAAGTGTCTCGTCGTAAGTGCCATTTCAAGAAATTAGAAGCAGTACAAGCTAGAAGACAATGCAAGATGCAACCTACATCACAGTCCCAAGTTAAATGTGTCTTATGGGTAAGTGATCGCTGCAGGTATAAGTTGTAAGCTACACAGATGCAATTCAACATAATCAGAAGCAATACAAACTAGACATCATACGGAAAACACAACCACATATAATAGTTCCAAGTTAGAGCAAGCACCTGTGATGGTGGAGTAGGGGAGATGTGCTCATCATGTACACGTATGTTCTAGAAACAGGAACACGTGTCATATTCACAGGCATTATGTGTAAAGTAAGCAGATGCAATTCAACAAAGTTAGAAGCAATACAAGCTAGACATCATACGCAACATGCAACCACATATAATAGTGCCAAGTTAGAGCAAGCACCTGTGATGGTGGAGTAGGGGAGATGTGCTCATCATCTACACAACTACGTTGACTGTCTAGCCTTGTGTTGTCTTGCGAATCTTGTTGGGAGGATGGCTGAGTAGAATCTGTAGAGAACCTCCATTTCAGTTGCTCGGAAGGTCCACCATCATCCAATGACTTGCCAATTTCCTTCAGCTTTATTGATTTTGCATTGTGAGGTCAAACCGACAAGAAAAAGGAATATAATTCGCTCTTCATAACTCATTCATGCATGATATTGACGAACACTACTCTAATGAAAGGCAAAGTCATGATACAAGGATGGAATATGTACGAAAAAAATGGACGGCTTGACATATTCACACCTATGATGTGGTAACTAAGTAGAAGGTACTTCAACAAATTAGAAGCACTGCAAACTAGACACCATATGAAAGGTGCAATCAATATCACTCTGCCAAGTTAAAACTGTCTCGTCATAGGTGGCGTTCATCAAACTAGAAGCAATACATGCTAGAAATCATATTCAAGACGCAAACCAATATCACACTGCCAACTTAAAGGTGTTCCATCATAAGTGACTGATGCAGGATACACAATAAGAGTAGTTTCATGTAAGAACATGGTGTGATAGACTATAGTATGTACCAAAAATAGGAAAGCGTGTCATATTCACACGTATCATGTGTAAGCTAAGCATATGCAGTTTACACTAATTAGGAGCAATACAAGCTAGACACCATATGCAACATGCAACCAGATATCACACTGCCAAGTTAGAGCAAGCACCTTGGATGGTGGAGTAGGGGAGCGGAGACTTGGACCTTGTAATGCACTATCAGTACAAGGAGAATCGGTACAGATGCTCCGTTTATGTTGCTGCAGAGGACCACCATCATCGCCTTCCTTACTCTTTTCCTTCCTCTTTCTTGATTTTGCCTTGTCAAGTCAAACCCACAAGAAAAAGGAATAAAATTTGCTCTTCAGAACTCATTGATGCATGATACTGATGAACACTACTTTCATGTAAGGCAGCCGCATGATAGGAGGATGGAATATGTATGGAAAACAGGACAGCGTGACATATTAACTTGTATGATGTATAAAGTGTAAACTAAGCACAAGGTGCTTGAACTTGTTAGAATCAATGCAAGCTAGAAACCATATGAAAGATGAAACCAATATCACTCTGCCAAATTAAAAGGGTGCCCTAACAAATGTATTTGACCAAATTAGAAGCAATACATGGCAACAGGCTAGAAATAATATGCAATATGCAACAAATAAAGGTGACTCATCATAAGTGATTGATGCAGGATACAGAAGAGAGGTAGTTTCATGTAAGAACAAGGTTAACACATAGATGTAGTGTGTACCAAAAATAGGAAGGCATGTCATATTCACAGGTATAATGTGTAAACTAAGAAGATGCAATTTACCCTAATGAGAAGCATTACAAGCTAGACACCGTATGCAACATGCAACCACATATCACACTGCGAAGTTAGAGCAAGCACCTGTGATGGTGGTGTGGGGGAATTGCGGTCATCAACTAGAGAGCTACGTTGACTATCTTCATTTAGCCTTGCTGTTTCTTGAGAATCATGTGGGGAGGATGACACTGCACTCTTTAAACGAGTATGGCGTCTCACAGTAACCCATCCGGGTGACTGTCTCATCATAAGTGATTGACGAGGGATACAAAAGAGCATTAGTTTGATGTATGAACATGGTTAATAGACATATGTAGTATGTATCAAAAACAGGAAGGCATGTCATTATCAAAGGTATAATGTGTAAAGTAAGCAGATGCAATTTAACCAAATTGGAAGCAATACAAGCTAGACACCATATGCAACATGCAACCACATTTGACAGCGCGAAGTTAAAGCAAGCACCTGGGATGGTTGTGTGTGGCAATTGAGATCATCAACTGCAGAGCTACGTTTACTGTCTCCAACAGCTGACACTGCATCCTTTAGAGCGCTGAAACGCTTAGTGCTTATCTTCGAATTACACTGGAGCGACTTCTGTCTTTTCTTTTCAGCATTCATCAACACTGCGCCAGAGTCTGAAATACTCATGCATAAAAAAAAATAGTGTGAGTATGGGTGAAGTGTGTGCACAATTAGTATAGTGTAAAGGTAGCAGATAGCAGGTCGGTGAGAAATAAATGACGGGAGGCATATGATAGCCTACAACATGCATGACACACTAAATTACTACAGGATTCTATGAAAATAACATTCGACTGAAAACAAATAGGTCAGTCCATTTTTTCTGCACCGTCCGATGTACAAAGAACGGGCAGATCGCCTTCATCTACCTCCAGCCAGTCAGTGTTGACGATCTTCCTCGAAACGGCAGCAACCACCGGCCCAGTCCCCTGCCTGCGCCCTCCCCTCGACCTCACCGCACCACCGTGCTTGGCACCGGCCCCCGGCAATCCATTCAAGCCCCGCCGACCTCCATATCGGGCGCAAGCAGCTCGTGCGCCCCACACCCCTATGATAGATACCGATGCGCCGCTTCCCCGGCGAACAGGCGGACTTGGTGCTCCGCGCGCCTAAGCGGGTGCTGCTTCTTTTAATTGTGGTTCGACTGACCCTGAATTGAAATCCAGGCGGGCTACTGACCTCTAGCAAAGGTGAAATAGTAAAGGGAGGAAACCTTGTGCATTTAGTATCACGAAGAAGATGCAGTAAGAAGCGCTCAACTAGTTTCTTTCGTGGGATGAATATGGTGTGAGCAGAGACGTAAGGTTTGCACGAATAAGGGAAGAGGAGTACCTCTTTCTGCTGGCAGTGCTGTGTCCTCCTTCTGTTTTTCCAACGATCTTCTTGTGGTTCGCTGGAAATGAGAAGTTGTGGAGGACGGTGCAGCCTTGGACGAACCCATGGCCAAGTTGTTGAGTGTGGTGCGGTGGCTGTCTGTCGGCGGCGGGGAAGCAGATCCGAGGCGGCGAACGATGGCGTAGCGGGAACAGCTCCGGTGCGGTGGACGGTTGCGACAGTGGAGCGGCAGCAGTGAGGCACAGGACGACGTGGTCGGAGTAGTTCCGATACGGCGCATGTCGGTGTCAGCGTCATAGAGGCAAATCTACATCGGCTTCAGCTGCTAAGTCCTTGAGGGCGTTGCGGTTGCGGTTGCGTTGGACGACAACGTCGTGGTACCGGCTCCGGCGTGATGGAGGAGGGCGGCAGTGGATTGGGCGCTATGGGGTGGAGGACGGAGGAGGCTGGGGTTTTGCGGCTGGTGGAGAGGGCGTTTTGGCGCCCACAGAGTATGAATGGGGAAATGGAGGGAGGCGGGGAACTAAGGGGGAACAATGTTTCGGTTTGGGACGCGCTTGTTTGAAATTTGGGGAAAGTTACAAACTTTGCCCCCATCTAAAATTTTGGACATATTGCGGGTTGGGGGTAGGACAGTAATCTCAGGTGTCCCAAATGTGGGCGGGATAGATTTCGGCCGAGCGCATGGGTGTTTAGGCGCGCACGGCGTATGAATGCTTCTCGGAGGCGGTTGAGACTGGCGTCTTGGTGGAGTTACAAACCTACCCCGGTTTATACCTTTGGACATTGGGCCGATAGGCTACACGGGCCAGAGTCAGGACAGTAATTTCCTACCACCAAACATTAGTCTCGCGCGGTTTCGGGTGACCAGAGGCCTATTTGCCGCTTCGTTCAATATTTGGGAGCAGAAGCATTAACGTTTTCGGTCCTCTTGAATTGAACATTCAGGATTTGTCAAACTTCACAAATATTTACTCTTGAAAATCCTAAAGCTACGATTATTTTGGAATGGAGGTGGTACATTTGAATATACATTGTACACGAGTATGTATTAAAAAATATGCAACTTACCTTAGTTCATGCATGGTTCCAGATATAATCTCCTTGGTTGCAAAAAAAAAGTTAGACATGCGTATGAATATATATATAGCATGTTCAAACGCACAACAAAGATTGATGCCCCCTTTTACATCTGATTTACAAATGCCATTATCTCGGCTTCAAATAGATGAATGCACTTCCTATGAATTCGAATCTTCGAAACCCCCTTTATGTTGAATTCGACATGTATTCTATTTCGTAGCTAGCAATTTGGAATGTATCCATGCAAGTGACAAATGTATAAAGTGCTTCACACTAACAACATGGAGTGCACTAATTAATGTTTATATATGAATTGCAAAAGCATCCATTGCCTGTATTTCAAACCGTTCTCACTCTATGGATCGATAATATGAAATAAACACATGCACATGCTAGAATTCAATAGAGTATGAGTGTCTGATAGACCGATTTTCGTCCATACGCAATTTGCAAAATTCATAATCTCATCCAAAAATAATAATGCCATTTATATTTTAATTTAATGCTTAGAACCGCCTTTTACACGTAGATGCACTATGCCTCGGCCCGTTCTCACAAACGCGCTATATATCTCTCTATCTACCGCATAAGTGCACACACTTTATATGCATCGGCATTTCTCTTTCACACATGCTCACAATCTCTCCCGGGGTGTCGTGGAGTCTCACGCACATGCTCTTTCTGTATCTCTCTCTCTCTCTTTCTGACTACTATGTACCACTCTTTTCACTAATCTCAGTTGGAAAACACTATTTGTCTCACATGCTTATATACACATGCACGGTCTCTACTAGCCCTCTATACGCACATATATGTGCCTACGTGTATCCCGCACGCACATTATCTTTAGGCCTCTCTCGCACACATTGCCCCCCCAGACACACCTCTCTCTTAGTAGTTAGCAGATATGATTCCATCATATCATTCGGTAGGATATCCCTGACTGTTAGGCTGGATGGTAATACGAGGCAAAGTTTTACCCTAGTTCGGACCCTTGCAGTTGAGGAAAAAGCCTACTCCTGGTACTGTATATTAGTGATAGGGGTGTGTACAAAGTACACGTGAATACCAGGCATTGTGCGTGTGTGTATACTATCGACGAACTAGCCCCCAAGCTTCTATAACATACTGGGGGCCTAGGGTTACAAATCATATATAGTCGGCTTATCACCAGTGGGGATAGAGTCCTCCGCGACTCTGGTAGCTAGCTTCGTGTTGTACGCCGAGTCCTCCACATGGGTCTTCGTATAACGCGTCTCGATCCAACCTATATGGTGCAGGATGGAACCGACCCATGAGTCCTCATGTTGACCCACCACAACTAGAAATGATGTGCCCACCACACCACACACGCAATCGGCCACTAAGAAAATAAGCATATACAATAGTACAATGTTATACATGAAAGTTAATTGCATGGTGCATCCAAAAAATATTTGTTCTGCATTGTGAATGTTTATATATTCTCCTAAAATATTAGTCACGGGAAAGAGAAACGAAGGGCATATCTCTCCTTGTCTCCATCGGACATCCCCTCTTTCTACACCACTTTCACGTACGCACACAAACTATCTCTCGGCCCTCTAAAAGTATGCATGCCCACGACACATTCACGCATGACGGTCATTGTATTTCAAGCTAAAGCACTATACGGTCACTGGAGTTCAGAATATGCTCATTACGGTCACCGTATACATTCTCGTGGTGATCATACGGTATCTAGCTCACGATATGTCTCCGTATTTTCTTGATGACACTGACGGACTTTGCATTTGATGCATGCTCCGTATTTTGTTGACGACACTTACAGTCATTGTATTTGAAGCGAAAGCACGATATGGTCACTGGACTTCAGAATAAGCTCATCACGGTCACCACATACATTTTGTCGTGCTAACCAACATGTGGTTGGATGGTTAGGAGGACAGTGGTTTCTCGAGCCCACCAGGGTTAAAGTCCAGGTGCTCGCATTTATCCTGGGTTAATTTCATTATTTTCCGGCGATGTGCGTTCAGTGGGAGGAGACGTTCCACTCGACTACGAGGCACCTATGGTGACTTCGTAAAATCTCAAGATCATATGCTGGCCCACTCTCTCGAAGGTGCTCATAGGGGTAGGGTTTGCGTGTGTGTGCTTATAGCGGTGAGTGCTTGCGCGTATATATGAGCCCTTGCGTCTGTACCGTGTTAAAAAAATACATGTCATGATTATATGGTCACTAGCTCACCCGTACAACTCCGTATTTTCTTGATGACACAATCAATTGACCAGTCAAACGTTCCACGTGGCGCAACTAGTGTTGCACCATCGGGGCGCGTAACTATGGGCCCACCTGTCATCCCGTATATGAAAGAAAGAAATGGTAGTTTGAGTCTGTACTGTGTTAATAAAATATGGAGTACATTTTAGGGTCACTGGCTCACCATACAGCTCCGTAATTTGTTGATGACACGATCAATTGACCAGTCAAACGGTCCACATTCAGCAGCGCACATTACCATAGGGCCCACCCATCAGCGCGTATATGAAGGACAGAAATGGTAATAAATTAGTGGTCGGTGGGTACTCGAAGTCGTGAGACCTTTGGTTGGCAGTCGCCGATGGTGGGGGGGGGGGCGTTGATTGGGCGGTGGGGTGGGGATCGCCGGAGAAAAAGCTCGGCTTGGGGGGGGGGCTAGAGGGATGGCCCGTGTGGCGCGGACCAGTGGTGAGGAGTGGTTTCGGGGTGGGCGGGGCGGCGTGGCGGTGCGGGCCGGCGGTTCGGCCGGTGGTGGCTGGCGGCTCAGGGGGTGGAGTTTGATGATAAACTGCAGGCCCTTGATTTCGTATCCAACGGCTGGAAAATCTAATGACCAGAGATGAAAAAGTCAGTCAACTGACGTGTAGCCTCACCCTGCACGTACACATGCACGCACGCAAGACACGCACGCATGCAGGCGTGCAACACTAACACGTACACATAACGAACACACGCACGCATGCAGGCGTGCAACACTGACGCGTACACATGCACTCACGAACACACGCACGTACGCACACATGCATGCAACACTGAAATGTACCCTTGCATGCACGCAACACTCGCACGCCTGCATGCACACAACACACGACGCAAGGCACACGCTCAACCTATACGTGCATGCACCCTTTGTTAAGGACATGGATTGTTACGGGTATTAATCAATCTTATCTGTGATAAGCAGAACATTGATGTTTGTAGCGGTCTTTATGTCTAGGTTTGTATCTCTATAGTCCCTCTCACACACACCCACATAGGTGGGGGACATGCACGTAGAGAAGAGGTGCACGCACGGCGCACGTACTCCCGTCTCTTTCCCAACCACACCCGCGCGGATACACGGTGGAGCTCATTTCTGTACAAAAAGGCAGCCCACGTGGTAACTTGACACGTGTACTGGTTGTCCACTAGATGGAGGGAGGATCGTCTACCACGGGTGAACAAACAAATTGCGACTTGACGCGTTATGTTAAAAAAGAGGCAAACCATGTGGGGCCTACCTTAGAGGCATGGCTCTATACACTGGAGTACTTTTGATGTGTCCCGTCAACTTGCAGAACGAGGAGAAGCTTGATTAGTATGCCGTCTCCCCCGCCCACAGGCGCGGTGGCTCGCAGGATGAGGTGAAGCTTGCTTACTACGCCTTACGCCCGCTCCCTCGCCCACGCGCACGGTGGCTCGCAGGACGAGGAGAAAATTCTACTAGTACTCCCTCCGTTTACTCCTCGTCCCTACTACCTTGGTTAGAGAGATTATCATATTGTTTGGAATATATATGTACTTTAGTACTCCCTCCATTTACTTATACAAGGCCACTATAAAAAATACATTTTGCATCTATACAAGGCCACAAATAGTAATCGAGACAAAAGTTACTACTCCCTCCTTTCCAGTTTATGGCTCAATTTCAAAATCTCTCCAACCAAGGTAGACGGTGAGTGGTCGAATTAATTTCGTACTCCTAGTTTGCACAAGTAATTAGTACGCTCATTTTTCTCAAGAAGTTATGTTTACCGAGGCATTAATTAGAACGAATGCATGAATGACCACTAAATTTCCATGAACTTCTACATGCATTGGTGAGTTTTATCTTGACATTGCTTGCATTGGGTGATCTAACGCACCTCGAAATCCAACATGTGATGGTACTACTACTAGTAGTAGAATTGAGACTTATAAAACAGAAAAACAAATGTTTTGTAGATGAGCCCTATAAACCCTAGTGGGTACGTACTCCGTAAAATCAGATTTTCCCAAAACTAAGTCGCTCAACCTTTATTTGCTTGTTTCCCGTCCTGCCTCCTTGCCTCGAACAGACTATGCCAAAATCCCCTGCCTGCCGCGCGGGAAAAGACCCACCCTCGCCTTTTTTTAGCCCGGGTTTGTATCGATGGATCGCGCGAAGCAGCAAAAACCCAAGCCCTGTCTTGTACTCCTCCGTCGACGCTCGCTTTCATGAATTCTGTACTTCCTGTCGTCGACATGTGGGACATATAGCAACCGGGTCGATGTGTCAAGCACCAAATAACACTGCAGAACAGCAGGGGGGACGCACCCCAGTCGTACCGCCCCAGTAGTAGTAGTAATGAGCAATGAGATGTCAAATCACAATGCCGCACCTTCCCAGACGGATGAAGCAACCATTATTTCACACTTCGGTTCGCCATCATCTCAAACCACGTAGTATTGCTTCTGCCTCAAGAGGGACACGCTCATCGCCTTGGTACATCATGACACGTGGGACCGCATGACAGGCCATGCCCCCCCGCCGATCGCTCGGTAAAATCACCTCATTTTTACTACTATACTTCCTCCATATCGGTTTACATGGCATGCACGTCGTTCTAGGTTGAGAATTTAACTGGCTATATATGTGATGAACAGTATATGTTTAGAAACTACATCCGCTTAGTAATCCAATGATATACTTTTTGTGACATAGTAACTCAGATTTAGTTAGTCAAATGGATGACCTAGAACTACGTGCACGCCCTATAAACCGAGACGTCTAAAAAAACAGTTTGTCTAATTCACATCTAGATGTTTTTTAAAGATGTCACATCTAAGCTCCCACGAGTATATAATGCAGCAACAAGAAACAAAAAAAAGTAGAAAAAATAGACCACAAACAGAGTGGATATCAGCTTAGATGTGACATAATTATGTCACATCTAGATGTGTCCTAGACAGACCCCAAAAAAACAAGACGGAGAGGGTAGTTCAGTACGTATCTTTTTAGATCAATATAGTCGGGATTCACCAAGGAGCAAAACCAAGTGGTAGGCTCCACCTGTCGTGTTGGCGTAGCGACTCAAGCAGGGTCAGTCCACACACGAAATGGCGACACACTTAACGCTACGCAGGGTCAGTCCGCACACGAAATGGCGACACACTTAACATGACCCCTTTGGCCGACATGTGGCTCATCCATCGTCTTGTTCCACGTGTGATGCACCAAATTACAGTTCGGAGCAGCGGTTGGAATTGGAGGCACCCCGGTCGTAGCGCCGCAGTAGTAGAAAATGAGCGATGAGGGGTCAAATCACAAAGCCCCACCTTTACGTAAGCTGGATGGACGAAGCAACCATCATTTCACTCTAGGGCGCAAGAGCATAAAGAAAAGAGAAAACCAATGATGCATGTGGCAGCTACCTAGGGCACCCTAGGGTAGGGGTCTCCACTACAGATCATTTCTTTTTGAAAGCGCCTCCACTACAAATCGGCTTCTCCCTCATCCTCTTGAAGAAAACCGATGATGCGTGCGGCGGTAGGGTTTGTAGGAGTACTACTAGGGCGTGCGGGGCCACGTCGTAGTAAACGGGAGAGGGATTGAGTTCGAGTCGACGCCTTAAATATGTGTGGGCCGCTTGGTTTTAGGGGAACGAGGCAGCATTTTGGGTTCGGGGACCAGTGGAGATATAGTACGTACAAAAAATTGTGGACGTAGGTTCGACCGAAAGGCAATGATGCATGGGCCCTGCATTTTGATATACCCGGGGCCGCGTGAAATTTGCTACTCTACGCAAAACTAGTAAGGTACACATGCATTGAACGCATGAGATTTCGAAACCAAATTATGAATAAATACACACTATAGCATGTAAAGCTTTGAGTCATATATGCACGATGTAGATGTTTGTTTAGTTCTTATAGTTCATCTCATTCAAAATCAATTAGTTTTATAAAAATGTTAAGATTCATGGGGTTGTGCATTGTAAAGCATAAAGTAAAAAACAAATAATGGCATTTCATTTAGAAAAAAAATCAACTATGATACGGAAGATTCTAGAACAAAGGAGAAGTGCATGTGTTTTGAGGTTTGTGCATTATGCTTAAGTTCAACCATGGAGTCTTCTAAATTGTACATGTGGCAGATCTGGTGGAATGTTGATGATATCCAACGGCCAGTAGTGCTCGGATTTTCCATCTATGTACTGTCGGATTAGCTTCATCCAGCGACCATCTTTCAAGTTATTCACACACTATATAGTTCTTGTGCCATAGTTGCATGTCTTGGAAAAAATCTACTAGTGGGTTGTACTAGCGATTTAGGAATATAAGATGTACACATGGAAGTTGTAGGGAAAGAGATGACATGGAGTATCTCAATTCCTATGAGTAGGGATTGGAATAGAGATGTCATTTGGTTGACATCATAGGAACTTTTCTATTGAATCTAGAGATGACATGTATCTCAATTCCTATGAGGAGGGATTAGAAAAGAGATGTAATTTGGTTCATATCATAGGAACTTTTCTATTGAATATACGCTAATGTTTATTTTCCTTTGAAATTATGGGAGTATAGGAATCCATTCATATGAACCAAGTGGCTCTAAAGCTATAGAAATGATATCATGTTTATTTCCTTTGAAATGTGGAGTATATGAATCTATTCCTATGAACCAATTGGCTCTAAAGGAAAAAATCCTATAAAAATCATATCATGTAGAGTTCCTACGATATTCCTCCACACGAAAGGATGGTTGAAATTGCTGCAGGTGATACGATGGTCTTTCTTTGTAGACTCCTCCCCCATCTTTATAGTTACCTCTCGAAGATGAATGAAATGATATATACAGGGTATTCTACATGTGCAATTTGGTACACGAAAACTCGGTAAAAGTTTGCGAGGTTCGAATTTTCAATAAAGCTATATGCACTGCATTTTGGAACGGAGGGAGCATACGGCAGTTGCTAACACTCACGTGGAAGATTTGTGTGTAGGAGGAGTGGCTGTTCTGTTAAATGACATGGCAAAACTGACACTGTCGGATGCCGATCTAACGGCTCTTACGGCGTTCGTCGGGAAAAGGCTTGTGGCGAACGTCTGTCGGATAATGATTTACGGACACATGCATTGCGTTGATACGTGCCCCCTCTCTCTCACGCACACGCACCCTCCCGAGTCCTCTCGCACCCACTGTCTATCTGCAGGTAGACGTCACACACATATGTGCTCTTCACACCCTACCCTCAGAACTTCTAAAAAACAAAAGACGTCGCGCACATTTTATTTTAGCTCACACGTCACACACTTATACTATTACTCTTGTGTCGAACGTTCTTTGGGCATAGTATATTGTACTCTCACAAAGAGAAGCGGTGCACGCACGCACTAGTTCTCTCACACCCACTCGCGGGTACACGTAGGAGCGCATTTTTTTGAAGCTGGTACAACAAAATCACTCCACTACATATATAAGCAGGAGCCTTAGCGGTTGCTTTACTAGGGTTCCTCTCGTTCACTCTCTCATGCTCTCCAGATCTAAGCAAGACATAGGTGGCCACACTCTCTCTCAGCTCATGGCTGGTCACAAATCCGGCCGGACAACCTCGACCGGGGCAGGGGTGTAGGTGCATCGTTCACGCTGTCGTCGGCGGCGAGGGAGGAGACCAACGGCTGCCCGCGCGTCCCAATCGGCGGCCGTGCCGTTCTCTCCGAGAGAGCGCCGGCTCCGGAGGGCCTCCGACCCCTTCTTCCTCCCTGCGGTATTGTGGCCAAGATGCGGCCTCCCGACGCCGTCTTTGCCACATGCCGACGACCCTCAGGTATATATTCCTTCGAAACCTGCCTTGCTCTACTGCCCCAGCTCCCCACTTGGCTTCGTGTGGATCTTTTTCTACTTCCGTCCGCTGTTCCAAAGCCACCTAGACTTTTACTATTATTAGAGGTAAAGCTAGTTCATACAGTCGACTATAAGAGTTGGTTCAAACAGGGAAGAAAGTGGGAAAGCTGTAGCATGGATCTAGGACTTGGTTCTAAGAGGAAATGGGGGAAAGTAGTAGATACTGGCTACCCAACCGGTCTCTTGGTTGAAAAGACGAAGAAAGCATGGTGGATGGCGAAGGGTGGGGAGAAGTGGACCTATCTCTTGGTTGAAAAAGGAAAGAAAGTGACGGGTGTTGGGGGACAACGCAAATGAGAATGAGCAGGTCTAGATTTCCTGTGCTCACATAGGAAAATGTCGCCGAGGAGATAAAAAATGGGACAAATGCATACATGCTGCCTGAGTGTTTGCCGCTCTCGGCAACCACATCCGCCTCACCACTTTATGCCTCTGCTGTCCCTACGCCCATATCGCTACCGTTAATGTAAAATCACATGAAGCATTAAGCAATGCCACCTAATGTCACTATAAGTAATGGTTTAGTGCCGTCGATAAATTGAAGCAATGCCACCACCATTTTATGAAGTGCTTCCGTCTTGCTTTATTTCCCATGAATTGTGTTTTTGCAGTTACACTTAAATCTCACACCGCTAACATTGCTTCATCCTAGTGGAACTGCACAAATTTGATTGCACATTTACTAACCATGTGCTACTCTCATGATAGTAATACTAATGCTATTGTTCTGCATGTTAATCTAGTGGAAGTGTTGATGTGATGTGATGCTACTTACTTAAGGACACTTTCATACTGTCAATCTAGTGCCAATTATAACACAATAGATGCTGCTGTTAATCATACGCCACTGCAAATATCTGTCACTGTTTAAATAACCGTATTTCGTAGTTGCGCAAACAGGGATGTCTGTCTCCATATCGTTTCGGGATGTCTATCTCCGTATCGTTTCTATCCGCGCAATCAAAAGCACACACCTCAGTTTTAGTAAAACTACGCAAAATGAGATGGCTATCCCTCGTTGCCGTCGTCTAACCACCCGTCTTCCAGGTATTCCTACATTGGTAGTTACTAGGTAGAATGACCAACGCAATCTAAAAGAAGCTGATTCATACGTTTTACTTGCTGATTGCAGTGCAGGGACGAGTGAAAACATCTGCATCCTAGTCCGGAATGCACTTTCCTCCAGTTCATCCATGGACCGAGGACAAGCTGGCACGGCTGCACGGAGGTTTTTGGGACAGGTGCGCGAACAAGAGGCATTGTGGTCTGCTTATTTCTACAAATAGCGGCGCTTAAATTTAGTGGAATGCACAAGACTTTTAGCTAGTCAGTACACTCCATGGTTCAGTTCAGCATTCCAGCTGAGAACACAATTATAATTGGTTATTCTGGAATGAGAGAACCTAACCCTGGATGGTGGCAACAAGAAAAAACCAAAGTGAACTCCAGGAAATTTAAGCCTGCCGGGAGGCCCTTTGCTCAGAGAAGCCTTGCTTGTTTTTTTTCTGATTTGTAAACCTTCTCACAACTTTGTCTTTTGCTATTAACTAGTATATGTCTGTTATGTTCTATGAATCATTGAGATGTATAAAATTGCTTAACTTATGCTTTTCAAGTTTTTTATGAAGCCGAGTTTAATGTGAGTGTTCACATGAACGCTGGACTAGCGTGTGAATGTTTGGAATTTACATTGTGGCCTCAGTTAACTGCATGAACCACTATAACAAGATACATAGTTGCTTATATGTCAGACAGCAGATTGTTGATTGTTAGTTGGTCGATAGCTGAGTGTTGAAGCGAGCTGAGCCAATGTGCCGTGTTTTGCACAACTGCTTACAAGTGGGGTAGCACCAACAGTGTTTACAAGTACTTATGTATACGTGGGTGCACAGTTCTCGAACGAGTACTCTATTTCATCAAAACACACACTGCTCGTATGATAAAACTAGTGAGGACGCATCTGTTTCGGCAACAATTATGATGATTCACGGGCACACAAAAGTAGCAGCAGTTCCCATAGACGGATTCAAACAGAGTACTAGCCCCAGAGGGCTCGATAACAGGCAAGGTTCGGATAATTAGACAGAATCCAAACTACTATTAAACACTAGCTGGGGCAAGTATTTCATGCCTATATCTAATTTGGGCTGGACACAAGACGAACCTTGCCATGAACATCACCGAGGACGTCCGGCAGCAGCTCAATCCTGTGAACCTTCATGAAGAAAACCTTGTGGCCTTGCCACTCTTAAACTTGTTTGTGGAGGCATGCCACGTCATCTTCCTACATAAGCTTGACAAGAACAGTATGCCTCACAAACGAAGGAGTAGCTTTGAACTTCTTGTGCTTCAGTACACCATGGACAACACGCCTGACAACAGTGAGGCTGGAATACAACTCTTCATTAGTATAAGCGCAAATGGCTTCCAGGATCCAACAACCTAAAAACTCTGTTTTCCCAGTGCGTATATTCAGGTCATCCGCCTCATAGCGAGTGACATGTACAACCACACAATCCTTGTCTGCATCAGGGCTCTAATTGAAATAGAAACAATTCTGAATTACTTTCCAGCATAAGAAACACAAGTTATTTAAACCACTATGTATAGCATGGCATCGAAGCTAATAAAATTTTGCATTATTCATCACCACATACTTAGATGAAAAACCACAATCGAGATCGGCAAAGAATAAAATCACCTTGGGCAGCTCAGCGGGGGGGGGGGGGGGCACATCCTCGAAGGGGGAAAGCTGCTCCAGCAGTGCCACGGGGGCTGTAACCTCAAACGTGCCATATTATTTGGATTTTATATTTATATAAATTATTTTTCAAAATAGTTTGAATGTGAATCAATATTTCGGGATTAAAAACAGTTGACCGCACCTAAATATGCAAAAAAATCATATACTTTTTAACCGTGGCCACAATATGGGGTGTAATGCTAACAAAAAGAAGATGGGCTCCAAAAAATTTCTTAAGAATTAGCAAATGGGCTGTACATTATTAGAAATAATGCACACGAGAGCAGTGACTGTTGGATGTCCATCCAATGGCTGTCGTGCTTCTTCAATCTCTGCTTTTCCTGCTCCAGCCGCTCAAACAAGCGCCGGCGGGACTGCCTGCTCCCTCCTCCCGCGGCTGGCTATGATGCCGCGCAGGCCTCACCGCCCCACCGTACTCCCATTGCTAGCCTAGCCATCTCTCTACTCACCCACACCTGCTGTTATTCTCCGGCGACGGTAGACGAACCAGTAAACCCTCATACAGTCGTACTCCCCTCTGTGTGGGAAACAACTGCCGAGTGTTCCCTGCCTCCGTGTCGTTCACTTCCTAGGCCTCACCATCGTCCACCGCCATGGTGCTCTCGGCGTGGCCTGGTCAACGTGGTCAATGAACGACATCCATCGGAAGTGGACTGTACGTGGAGAGGCTGACAGCTGGGTCCACGGCCGACATGCATCTGAAGTGGACTGTACGTGGAGAGGCTGACAGCTGGGTCCACGGCCGCACGCAAGGAAATGCCTCCTTATTACGCCCAAAATAATGATTCCTCCACCTGACATCTGGGACCCACCGAAAGGGCCTTTGTATTTCGCGAAAAAACGTTACCGCCGCTGACAGCTTGGACCCACCAGCTATATCTTCGCACGCAAGGAAGTTCCTCCTTATTACGCACAAAAAAATGAATACTCCCCCTGCTAGCTGGGACCCAGTATAGTGGCAGGCTGACTTGTGGGCCTACTAAGTTGACGGGGACGGAGGGCTTTGTCAACTTAGTCAATATGCATGATTCTAGCTCCAGTGACCGTACGATGCCCATCCAACGGCTGTAGTGCTTCTTCAACCTCTGGTCTTGTTGCTCCAACCGCCCAAAGCAGCGCCGGTCGTGCCACATGCTCCTACCTCCCGTGGCCGGCTGTGCTGCCGCGGAGGCCTCACCGCCCCCTACTACTCCCAACGCTGGCCAGTCCATCCCTCTACTTACCCACAGCCCCTGTTATTCTGCGGCGACGGCAGCCTCACACCGCAGTGAACCAGTTAACCCTCATACTCCTCTACACGTGGGCATCCACTGCCGCGTCTTCCCCGGCTCCGCGTCGTCCCCTTCCTAGCCCTCACCGTCGTCCACCGCCTTGGTGCTCTCAGCGCGGCATGGTCAACGTGGTCAAGGAACAACTTCCATCGGACGTGGACTGTACGTGGAGAGGCTGACAGCTGGGTCCACGGCCGCAGCAAGAAGTGCCTCCTTATTACGCGCAAAATAATTATTCCTCCACCTGACAGCGGGGACCCACCGGACGGGCCATCGTATTTCGCGAAAAAAACATTTCCCCCTGACTGTTGGGACCCACCAGCTACATCTTCGCATGCAAGGAAGTGCGTCCGGGCAAAAAAAAACGATTCGCCCCCCTGACTGCTGGGACCCACCAGCTACATCTTCGCAGGCAAGGAAGTGCCTGACAGTGGGGACCCACCTGGTCGAAGCGTACGTAGCGTTGTCATTCTGGTCGCGAACATGTACGTACATACTGGTCGTTGTAGAGGCGCACACGTGTCGTAGTAGAGGCGCGCACGTAGCATGTACACGTACGTACAGCGGCCAGGGTGCAAGAAAGAAAATACGGCCACATACATACATACGGGCAGGGTCTCGAACGCCTACTCGCGCATACGTACGGCCAGGGCTCGTGTACATGGCTGGGTCGGGACGGAGAAACAACGTCGTCATCGTGTTCATGGGGAGCCAACCGGCTAGGTCGGAACGGAATGCGTCGTCGTGTTCATCGGGAGGGCTTGGACAGAACAGCCGATGGAAACGAGGCCTGGCGTACCGCAGAACGGAGGAAACGGCCTTGTGTTCGACCAGCCACGTTCGAAACAGGATCTTGTTCATCGTTAGGGGTCTGGTGTACCGCAAAACGGAGGAAACGAACCTCCTACGGTCGAAACGGGGGTCCTGTTGATCGGGAGGGGTGTGGCATACCGCAAAACGGAGGAAACGGACTTGTGTTGGAGCGCTACGGTCGAAACGGGGGTCCTGTTCATCGGGAGGGGTGTGGCGTACCGCAAAACGGGTCTCCACGGGATACTGTTCATCTCCACCGTCGACCCCCTCCAGCCTCCACGGGCTACTGTTCATCCACCATCGACCTCCTCCAGCCTCCACCTGCGACTGTTCATCCACGGGCTCCTGTTCATCCAGCCTCCACCGCGCGCTACTCCACCGGCTACTGTTCAACCAGCCCTCTCCACGGGCTCCTGTTCAACCACCCCTCCACAGGCTATTGTTCATCCTGCCCTCCACCGTCTACTGTTCATCCTGCCCTCCACGGGGTGGTCCTATTTATCCTGCCCTCCACGGGGTCCTGTTCATCCAGCCCCAACCGGCTCGAACGATCGGGGTCCTATTCATCCACCCCCACCGGGAACTGTTCATCCAAACCCCCCAGCAACGCTCACTGTTCATCCAGAGGCAACGCCACGGGGTCCTGTTCATCCACCCCCACCAGGAGCTGTTCATCCAAACCCCCCCAGCAACACTCACTGTTCATCCAGAGGCAGCATCGATCGGCTTCAGTTAGCAGCAGTAGCGAAGGAATCGCTCGATCGGGTTCAGTTAATAGCCATCGATCGATCGCTCGGGTTCAATAACGCGTAGCCTGCAGTGCAATTGCTCGGGTTCAGTTAGAGCCCAACGCCTCGTTCGGGTTCGGGTTAGAGCCCAAAGCCTCGCACACACACGCTCGTACGTATGAGAGAAACGCACATCGCTCGGCCCCCGACCACCCACCGTAACCGGGGACTCCCCGATATTTTCCGCGCCCTCGCTTCTACCACGGTTTTTTCCATCATGGGCGGCCCAAAGAATGTCATGCAGCTGCGTCTCCGGCCCGCCCAGGATGAAAAGCCCATTTTCTGTCATGATTTTTTGTCATAGAAGTAGGACCCCACCACATCTATGATGATACCGGGTTTTGTCACAATTATCGTCATAGAAGTGTCATAAGTATGATAGAAATTTTTTCGTTCGGCCCAAAATGTCACGGATGTGTCTTTTTTTTGTAGTGAGTAACATGCAGCGCGGCGAAGAATTGAAGAATGAGTTATTCATTCCAATCATAGATGTCGGTGCAGAAATTGAGCAGCCCAGCGTCATGAAGAACACTGAGGACTGGGGTGAAGCATGGAAGAGACTCCATATCCACATGAGGAATTTGCTCATGGTCAGAGATCTTGTCCTTATCGAACAACAGTGAGGAATAAAAGTTCATCTGGCTGGCAGTCCAAAAACGCTTGCGTCGAAGTCAAGCAGAGTCATATGGATTGTAGTCAGTGAAGAAAATATATGCTCAGCAAAGAAGTCATCATCCTTGAACTTCTGCTTCTTGGAGTGAGGATTCTGTGGCTTGGGCTGAAGATTTGTAGATGATGTATTTACAGCCTCTGGTTGTATAGCCTCTGGAGCCACAGGCTGAGGAATTTTAGGAGCAGATTCATCAGCAGCAGCCTTGGCCTCCATTTCTTCAGCACTAGCGGCTGGAACTTCTTCTGGAACAGAAGGAAGTGAAGCTTGTCGTCCTTCAGAGCCCGTATGAATTTCTTCTGTTTGGACAGGGGACTGAGGCATCTGTTGCAGAGGGGTCTAAAGTGGTGAATTGGGGTGATGACTTTCCCAGTAGTCATCATTAAGAATAGGAGTTGTTTACCCAATGTCCACATCCTCATCTTCTTCATCAATTTCTTCTACGCCTGCCTCTTCAGCTGTGAACTGAGGCATAGGCGATGATACCAGCGGAGTTGAAGGTATATCATCAACTTCAATTTCTTCATCCAACTGCTCTGACGTGGCAGCAGAAGGATTTTCTTCATGCGATTCACTAGGAATCGCATATTCCTCACCAAAAGGAACAATCTCCTTTGATGGCATGCTTGATATTGGAACAACATCTATTGGGTGTGCATAGGAGCTTGTCGAAGTCTTCACTTTCTTTGGAGCTGAAGACTCTGAGGATGAAGATGCTTTCCTTTTCTTCACTGTTGCTCGCTCCGCAGCTTTGGTTTTCTTCACTTCTGATGCAGAAGGAAGATTGATGCTTGCCATCTGTGCAGGAGGAGCAGAGGAAATTGGTTCACTTTCTTTAGGCGCAACTGATGCAGTTGCCCTGGCATGATCGGTTTCCTCAGGCGCAGTAACAGATGCTTGAACTGGCCTGGCT
This sequence comes from Aegilops tauschii subsp. strangulata, assembly GCF_002575655.3. Taxonomy (NCBI): domain Eukaryota; kingdom Viridiplantae; phylum Streptophyta; class Magnoliopsida; order Poales; family Poaceae; genus Aegilops; species Aegilops tauschii. The sequence goes on along the minus strand of NC_053035.3, from coordinate 232,546,464 downwards.
TGTTCTTCAGGCGCAACACTAGAGGATGCCCTGGCAGTTTCTTCAGTGGCTGGAATTTCTTCAGCAGCCCTGGTACTCTCAGAATCATCAATAGCCTGATTGTCATCAGCTGTGCTTGCATGTTCTTCTATTGGCTGAGCACTCAGGAATTTCATGTTGCGATGAAGCTGCAACATTTGAGGTAAATCCCTTTGCCATTTTGACGAATCTGACTTTGGCTCCCAGCCAATCCGCACGGTATGCATCAAATTCATCACTGAGTGCTTTGATCTCAGTTTGCATGGTCACAAGTTCATCAGGAGTCATTTTGACAACATTCTTTTTGAGAAGACGCTCCTTTTTGTACTGAGCTTTCTTCAGTTGCCTGGCCTTTTCAAACTTCCATTTTTCTTCGCCAATAAAGGAAGTCAACATATGACTTTGGCCAGGTGGGAGATTGAAATCAGGCATAGGAGTGTTAGGATCCTTGTGCTAGAGATCAATGAAATCGAGGATCAACTTGGGATCCAGCAGAAGAGGCACATTGCTGCCCTTGGCTCTAGCGGCCCTTTGCTGTCTGTCTCTGATGATTTCAGACAATTCTTCATCATCAGCTTCATCTTCACTAGACGACACTTGGAAGGCAACCTGCTTCTTGTGAGGACTTGGTCTGGTGCCTCGTCCAGCAGTGGCCTTTTTCTTCAGCAAGGTGGGGCCCGTTGAAGACGGTGGAGGAGCTGAAGAACTTGCAGATGCTCCTAAAGCAATTGACATCCCAACGGTCCTTTGGCAAGAGGCGAGGTGCGCAGGTGCCGGGGACTTTGCAGCAGCCGCTGAGGATTTTGCAGAGGGGGCTAGAGCTGCTTTTGAGGAAGTGGCGTGAGGCACTGGTCGTGAGGGCTTTGAGGAACTTCGCCTGGAGGGCATTGCAGCTGAGGAACTGGGCTTGTGTGCAAGCTTCTTGGGCATGGCCTTCTTGGGCTTGCTAGCAGAGGCCTCAGCAGCAGCAGCAGCAGAATCTTCATTGATTTTTTTCAATGCTTCTTTGGCCATTTTAGCCAACTTGGCTTGCCGCTTTGCCCACTCCTTGGGAAATTCCTCACCTCTTCTGATGCTAGAGGGATCAGCAACCTGGCCTGGTGCCAATGGAGGTCTTGGGCATGGAGGGTGTACTGTGAATTTTTTCATGTACTTGGGAGTCACATATCTGTAATCCCTCCATTCTCTGGCCCATCTCCTCTCAATCCATTGTATGCGCACCTTGCGCTGATTTTTGTTCTCCTTGCCATGTTTGGCTTCATCAGGAGTGCAATATTCCTCATAGATGTCATCAGGAATTTCAAAAGTAGTGTTTGCTTCTGGTCTCTTTCCTCCCTTCTGAGGTCTTTTGCCATCAGCCATTTTCTTCAACTGAGGATTTTGAACAATTGAGTTCTCTGACGAGGTATGCAATTTGTCTTCGAGGAACGCTGCAAATGAGTTAAGTTGATGAGAACCTAGAGATTCAACAGCATACATGTGTAACTTTGAACAGAGTATAGGTGCAAAGAATTTGGAGAGGTCATATGCGTTCTCAGAAGTTTTTGCAAAAGAATCAAGTTTGAGGAATTTGACCATGAAAGTCTTGAGGAATTTCACTAAACTGTCTTTGACTTAGGTTCCAGAGTTGTATAGATTGAAAATACACACAATTGAGGAATCTTGAACAAAGCGTTGCTTAGAGAAATAGACCAAGAACAAATGCAAATGTGGTGTTTAAGAGTGTGAAGGTTGAAGAATAAACATCTTTTGAAGATTTTGTGGAAATCATCAGAATCAACAAGGGAAGTAAAAATAGATTTTATTTACCCTTGACGAAGAACACGACGAACTGGGAGTAGAAGTTTGAGAAGTTCGTCCGTTCAGATCTTCCACGCCCTAACTTGGCGGCGGAAGACAGCTACGGCGGTGGCGGAGTGAAGATTTCCGCGGCCGGTGCGAGTACGACGGTGACGAGATTGAGGCAGTGTAGCTCTTCCTCACCAGCGACGATGGAAGTAGCGGCGGCGCTAGGTCAGAGTGCTCGAGCAAGGGGAGTGAGGTCGAGCGGGGTAAATGAGGTATGAGGAGGGTGAGGGGTATTTATAGCCGAGGTGAAAAACCGCTCGTCCGAGGAAAATGGATGAACATTCCCTTGACCCTTCTCATCCTAGCGACATGTGTCACCCACGTACTGAGAAGTGGAGATCGTGTTAGATCGTGGGTGAGTATTTTAATCTTATCGTGGGATGCGGAACAGTTTGAGCGGCAAAAGCCGAAAATTCAGATAAGAATATTTTAAAGTTTCGTTCGCAAATTCTTCAGCTGACAAGGACACAGTGAAGATTTTGAACGGGTTTCAAATAGAACGCACATGAAGAATTTGTGAACAGAATGGGTTGAGTTTAGCATGGAGGGGGAAGGGTCCGATCACATTCACTTAGCAGAAAAGTCAACTTGAAGAAATAGCAATAAGTGAATGCTGCAGAGGACAGAAAAATCAATATATATATATATATATATATATATATATATATATATATATATATATATATATATATATAGTCAATGAAGAACACAGTCGGAAGGAGTGAAGATTTTGCAAATTTGAAGAATTTGAACAACTGAGGAATTTCAAAAACTAAAGAAAAACTCAAATTGAAGATTTTCAACTTTTGTTGGTGGCCTGACCCATCGTATAAGAATGATGATTTCAGACGCCGCGTACAATTGTCGTAGGGCTTTGAGAATCAAATTCTTCGTTAATTTCTTCACACTTAGAGGGTTAGTCTTCATTGATTGAAGAAAAACGCTACTTCGTGTGTTGCACATCTAAGTCATCAATTTGCATAAGTGTTAGGATGTGTGTCCTTTTCAAAGAACATTCGAAGATTCTAAGATATTTAGCTCACACCACAACTTGCTAAATCTCTTCTCATCCAAGAGCTTTGTGAAGATATCGGCTAGCTGTTCTTTAGTCTTCACGTGCTCAATAGAAATGTCGCCTTTCAACACATGACCTCGAAGAAAATGATGACGAATCTGGATGTGCTTTGTCTTCGAGTTCTGAACTGGGTTATGAGCAATCTTGATGGCACTCTCATTGTCACAAAAGAGAGCCACATTCTTCACATTGATGTCGTAGTGCTTGAGGGTTTGCTTGATCCATAGCAATTGAGCACAGCACGAACCAGCAGCAATGTACTCAGCTTCAGCAGGAGAGAGTGATACGAAGTTCTTCTTCTTCGAGGACCAACGTACCAAGGATCATCCGAAGAAATGGCATGTGCTTGATGTTGACTTGCGGTCCACATGATCACCAGCATAGTCAGAGTCAGAATATCCAACGAGATCAAAAGCCGAGCCCTTGGGATACCATAATCAAAGTGTTGGAGTGTGAGCTAGATATTGAAGAATATGCTTCACAGCCTTATGGTGTGATTCCTTTGGTGCAGCTTGAAAACGGGCACACATGCAAACACTAAGCATAATATCTGGCCTAGATGCACATAGATACAATAAAGAGCCAATCATGGAGTGGTATACCTTTTGATCGAAGTCTATACCATTTTCATCAGTGCATAAATGGCCATTTGTGGGCGTAGGGATTTTGACACCTTTGCAATCTTGCATGCCGAATTTCCTCAATACATCCTTGAGGTATTTCTCTTGATATGAAGATGCCGTTGCGCTGTTGACGAATTTGAAGACCTAAGAAGAATTTCAATTCTCCCATCATAGACATTTGATATTCCTCACTCATCATATAGGCAAATTCGTCACTATAATGTTGGTTAGTGCATCCAAAGATAATATCATCAACATATATTTGGCACACGAATAATTCATCATCATAGGTTTTGGTGAAAAGAGTTGGGTCAAATGAACCGGGTTTGAAGCCTTTCTTCACGAGGAATTCCTTCAAAGTATCATACCACGCCCAAGGGGCCTGTTTGAGGCCATAGAGGGCCTTATTGAGTCTGAAGACTTTGTCAAGATGCTTAGGATCTTCAAAACCTGGGGGTTGAGCAACATATACTTCTTCCTCAAGCTTACCATTGAGGAATGCACTTTTCACATCCATTTGATATAAGATGATATTATGATGGTTAGCATAAGCAAGCAATATGCGAATAGCCTCAAGTCTAGCAACAGGTGCAAAAGTTTCATCGAAATCAATTCCTTCAACCTGTGTGTAGCCTTGAGCTACTAGACGTGCCTTATTCCTCACCACAAGGCCATTATCATCTTGCTTGTTGCGGTAGATCCATTTGGTTCTGATGATATTGTGCTTGCGTGGGTCTGGATGCTTGACAAGTTCCCAGACATTGTTGAGCTCGAACTGATGTAATTCCTCTTGCATCGCTTGAATCCACTCAGGCTCTAGAAATGCCTCATCTACTTTGGTGGGCTCTGTGATAGAGACAAAAGCAAAGTGCCCACAAAAGTTAGACAAATGTGGAGCCTTTGAGCGTGTGAGAGGACCTGGTGCTTTGAAGTCGTCGATGATTCTCTCAATCTGCACTTCATTTGCAATGCGAGGATGAGCGGGTTGATGACGTTGAGTGGGCTCAGCATTTTGTTCAGAGCCATTTTCCTCAGGTGCACCAGCATGATGTTCTTCACGTTCTGGAATGACTTCTTCAGCAGATTCTTCGGTAGGAATGACATCCTCAGTAGCCTTGAACTTAATGGATTCCTCAGGTGACATTTCATCTAGCACAGGAGGTAGGTGCTCTCTTTGCGAGCCATTAGTTTCATCGAACCGCACATCTACAGTTTCAACAACCTTGTGGTGATAGGTGTTGAAGACTCTGTAGGTGTGCAAGTCCTTTCCATAACCAAGCATAAAACCTTCATGTGCTTTCGGTGCAAATTTAGAATTGTGATGAGGATCTCTAATCCAACATTTAGCACCGAAGACTTTGAAATAACTCACATTGGGTTTCTGTCAGTGAGGAGTTCATATGAGGTCTTTTTGAAGAATTTGTGAAGGTATACCCTGTTGATGATGTGGCACGCAGTATCAATTGCCTCAGGCTAGAAGCGAGGAGGCATCTTGTATTCATCAAGCATAGTGCGAGCCATCTCAACAAGAGTCTTGTTCTTGTGCTCCACGACGCCATTCTACTGAGGAGTATAAGGAGCAGAAAACTCGTGAGTAATACCAAGTTCATCAAGATAGTCATCAAGACCAGTATTCTTGAACTCGGTCCCATTGTCACTTCTAATGTGCTTGATCTTTACATCGAAGTTTGTTGAAGCCCTCGAGGAAAATCGTTTGAAGACTTCCTGCACTTCAGTTTTGTAAGTGATGATATACACCCATGTATAACGAGAGTAGTCATCAACAATAACAAAGCCATATAAAGATGTAGCATTAGGGAATGTGGCATAGTGAGTAGGACCGAAGAGATCCATGTGAAGAAATTCAAATGGACGAGTGGTAGTCATGATGGTCTTTGAGGGATGCTTGGACTTGGTCAACTTTCCAGCTTCGCAAGCTCCACACAGATGGTCCTTGAGGAATTTGACACCCTCGATGCCAATGACATGATTCTTCTTCGTGAGCGTGTGCAAGTTCCTCATGCCAGCATGACCTAGTCTTCGATGCCATAACCAACCTTCTGAAGCTTTTGCCAGTAGACACGTGGCAGGTTGTGGTCCTGTAGAGAAATCAACAATATACAAGTCTCCTCTCCTAAAGCCTTCGAAGACTTTGGAATTGTCAGCTTCCATGATCACAACACAATGATACTTTCCAAAGACAACAACCATATCAAGATCACAAAGCATTGAGATAGGCATGAGGTTGAATCCTAAGGACTCGACAAGCATGCTTTGTCCATGTGTCAATCCTTTGAGATTACAATCCTACATAGACCCAATACCTTGCTTTTGCCTTTGTCAGCGTAGGTGATATGCTTCAGATGTGATGGAGATAAAGCAGTGTCCATCAATTGGTTCTTATCACCGGTCATGTGATTTGTACATCCACTATCGAGGACCCACTCAGTAGCTTTGGGTTGATCATCCTACAGATGAATTAGTGCATCTTATAAACTCATATACTTCATCAGTGAAGAATATGACATCAAATTCATCAGATCAATTTCATCAAACAATACAACATATATAGTAGTATGAGGACGTGAGAAATGAAAGTTCATTTCTTCATGATTAGCTTGCGTCCTTTCAAGCATATTCAGGTCTCCAGCAAATTCATCAGACGTTCAAGTTCGTCTGGAGACCTGACGCTGCATGAGAGATTAGTTCTTTTTCTTCACCACCCATATCTGGAGGGGTGGCAAAGAGTTCATCATTCTACGAGCTCCATAAGAGAAAGGTGGCATAGAAGCCAGTCCACTTCGTTTCACATAAGAGGGGTTAGAGTAAGCATATGAATAAGCAGAGAAATTCTTCGAGGACTTATGAACATAATGATTTGAAGAATAATGCACATATTCATAGCCCTTAGATCTTCCCTGTGAAACAGAGGTGTTAGCACGATGATGTTCATATGAGTATTTTGATCCATATGAGGGATTTGATCCATGTGAGGAATTTGGTCCATATGAGGACTTGGATCCATATGAAGACTTTGGTCCATATGAAGAAGTTGATCTGGGGTTCCTGTTCTTCACAGGTGGTGTCATGATGACATTCACCTGAAGACTTTCAAGGCACCTTTTGGGAACCTAGATTTTCTTCATAGGGGGGCCGTTCCTGCAGTTAGTGCCAACATATCTAGCAAATACTTCACCATTCTGATTTTTGAACAGTTTATAGTTGGAGTCAAATGACTCATCAGATGAATATGAAGATTCACAAGTAAAGCCAGTGGATGGATCTATGGGAGGTCCTTTTGCAGCAACCCATGAGGTTTTGGGATACTGCTCAGATTTCCAGTAGGTCCCATGAGCATTGAGTTTCCTTTCAAAGGCAATACCCTCTTTCCTAGGGTTCCTGTTGAGGATCTGCTTTTTAAGCACATCACAAAGAGCCTGATGCCCTTTGAGGCTTTTGTACATGCCTGTCACATACAATTCCTTCAACCCTGCATTGTCAGTGATACTAGTGGTATCCTCAGATGAGGAATTTGTGATAACAGAGACATTTGAAGAATTTGCAGCAATAGAAGCATTTGAACTTTCAGGTGAAGAATTAGCAGATTCTCGTTCAATGCATTTCAAGCATGGTGGAATGAATTCAACCTGAGAGGAATTGGTCTGTTAAGCAAGCAATGAATCACGTTCCTTATGAAGATCTTCATAACTCACCCTTAGCTTCTCAAGATCTTGCTTTCTTTGAAGAAATTCATAAGAAAGTTTCTCATGATCAGCTAAGAGAGTGTTATGATGACTCTGAAGGTTGTCAAACTTAGTCTGAAGTCTCTGAAGATTTTCAGTCAAAGTTTGAGTTTGATCCATTTCTTCACCAAACAGGTCATCGCATTTGTCTAGCATGTTTTGAAACTTTTCAAAAGCCTTTTGTTGTTTCACAGCAATATTAGCAAGTTTAGAATAGCTAGGCTTGAGTTTTTCATCAGATTCATCCTCACTTGATTCAGAGGAGGGATATTTGAGTACCTTGGCACCTTTTGCCATGAAGCAATAGGTGGGAGCGTAGTCATCATCGCAGTCGTCAGCAGTGTTGGGGAAGTCATTTTCCTTGGAGTTGAAGATGGACTTGCTGACGAAAGCAGTAGCGACAGCTAGGCTCGCCACACCAGAGTCCGACGCCTCAGATGCCTTCTCTTCCTCATTTTCCTCAGATTCAGCTTCAGAGTCCATTTCCTTGCCAATGAATGCCCGAGCCTTTTTGGAGCTGCTCTTCTTGTGAGATGAAGACTTTGAAGATTTTGACGATGAAGACTTTGAAGATTTCTTCTTCTTCTTTGCGTCATCAGAACTGTAATCCTTGTATTTCTTCTTCTTTGATTCCTTCTGCCACTGAGGACAATCAGTGATGTAGTGACCAAGTTTCTTGCATTTGTGGCAGGTTCTCTTCTTGTAGTCACGAGATGAGGAATCTGATTTCAAGTCATCACCTCTTGAGGATTTACCAAAGCGACCACGCCTTGAGAACTTCTGGAATTTATTCATGAGCATTGCTAGCTCTTGACTCAGTTCTTCAGGATCACCAAGGCTACTACCAGAATCTTCACCATCAGATTCAGAGATTGCCTTGGCCTTCAGTGCGCGAGACCGACCATAGCTAGGTCCGTAGAGATCTCTCTTCTCAGCAAGCTAGAACTCATGAGTATTTAGTCTCTCGAGGATATCAGCGGGATCAAGTGACTTGTAGTCTCCACGTTCTTATATCATCAGTGAAAGAGTGTCAAATGAGGAATCAAGCGATCTCAACAATTTCTTCACCACCTCATGGTCGGTGATGTCAGTGGCACCAAGTGCTTGAAGCTCATTTGAGATGTTAATGAGGCGAGTGATACATCTCCAACGTATCTATAATTTTTTATTGTTCCATGCCGTTATATTATCAATCTTGGATGTTTTATAATCATTTTATATCATTTTTTGGTAGTAACCTATTAACATGGTGCCAAGTGCCAGTTGCTGTTTTTCCATGTTTTTTACATTGCAGAAAATCAATATCAAACGGAGTCCAAATGCCACGAAACTTTACGGAGAATTTTTATGGGCCAAAAGGGACACAACGGGCCCTGGCTGTGCCTGGGGGGTGCCCCGAGGGAGGCACAACCCACCAGGGCGCGCCAGGAGGCCCAGGCGCGCCCTAGTGGGTTGTGCCCACCTCGGGTGCCCCCCGGACCGCCTCTTTGCTCTATAAATACCCCAATATTTCCAGAACCCTGGGGGAGTCGACGAAATATTCATCCAGCCGCCGCAGAGTCCAGAACCACCAGATTCAATCTAGACACCATCTCAGATGGGGTTCACCACTTCCATTGGTGCCTCTCCGATGATGCGTGAGTAGTTCTTTGTAGACCTTCAGGTCCATAGTTAGTAGCTAGATGGCTTCATCTCTCTCTCTTGATTCTCAATACAATGGTCTCTTGGAGATCCATATGATGTAACTCTTTTGCAGTGTGTTTGTTGGGATCAATGAACTTTGAGTTTATGATCAGATCTATCTTTTTATATCCATGAAAGTATTTGAGTTTCTTTGATCTCTTTTATGCATGATCTCTTATTGCCTCATATTTCTTCTCCGAAATTTGGGTTTTGTCGTGGAATTGTCACGGCAGATGTCCTTAGTGTCAGGACTTAGTCGCGAGGCCAACGCATCTACGCGGTAGCTTGAGAGGGGTTGGGCGGAATCGAGAGACGCAACACAAGACAAGGATTTAGACAGCTTCGGGCCCTGGGAAACATCATCCGGTAATAACCCTACATGCTGTTTGAGGCTAGATATCATTATGATCACGGGAGAGTCGCCGATAAGCCGGCTCTTTGTATCTAGCCCTAGAGATTGTTTCTTGTTGCTTGTCCCTCTTTGGGGCGCCCTGCCCCTCCTTATATAAGTTAGAGGGGCGGGTTACACGTGGAGTCCTAGTATGACTAGGACTAGTCTATCTTCTCTTACAAGTTGAATACAAGTCCGGGTCTTGCTTCCTCGTAAGGGAAATATTCGTCATCCCTTTCTTCTTAAGCCGGCCCATCATAAACGTGAGCCGGCCTTCTGGGCCTTGGGCCTTGTCTTCTATCTGACCCGCCATCGGGGCCATCCATGAATCGTCAGGCTCGTGAATCGTCAGTCCTCCGGCGGGTCATCGGTGAAGCGCCAAGTCCGGCCGGGTCATACTTCTGGCCGTGTCATACCGCGGGGTATATCCCCGACATTAGCCCCCGATTTAATTTTGGATTTATCCATGTTAACCTGATCCTGTAAAACAAACACAAGAACAAATTTGACAGGTTGTGCTCCGGGTTAAATATTCTTGTAAGTCGGCACCTGATCATCCTTAAGTTCTTGACATTTCCTCCTGGAATATCCGGGTCAATAGGCCAGCTTCATAATCATTTGTTGTCATTGGCTCTTTATAAAGAAATATTATACGAAATAACCCATTTGAGTCGGTTTCCAAAATTCTAGCTTAATAAACATCTTAGACTCAAGATTCATCTGGTGACCCGCCAGTTTAAAGATGTAGAGGCTGGCTAGTTATAATTGCCAAAATTACCGGCTTGTAAATATTGATAACACCAGGTCATAACTGTTGCCGACACCGGGTCATTATTATTGGTGACACCGGGTCATGATTGTTGCAAACACCGGGTCAATCTGGTCTGCTCCAAACTGAGAATTTGAAGATTTTTTCTCCCTTATATGCATATCACCTGTAGCCCCCAAGTCTTAAGAGGAGAACATAGTGATAACTTAAGACTTGCTTCAATATAAGTGTTGCAACCTTGAAGAAAACCGGATTATTCATCTCAATCATTAGTCATAAACTGAATATTCTACATATGTAGCCCCCAAGTACCGGGTTGTCATGCTTGCAGCAACCTGGGACTTGTAATTGCCTTACGCTCATAAAAATTTCAACCAGTGTAGCCCCCAAGGGCCGGGTCATTATATAATAATGAGCAGGGACTTTGTAAATGATCATGTAAACTTGACTAGCAACGTGTAGACCCCAAGGGCCGGGTCAGTAAGATATTACCGAGCTGGGACTTTGTATATGATTCATTGATAATAACAACATATGATGTAATCTCCACCATGGGGCTTGAACCCATGTCCACAAGGTTAAGAGCTTTGTACTCTACCAACTGAGTAGTGGATCTTTCAATATAATGGATTAAGGCTTGTGTACCTTGAATTTTCGACAGGAGCAATTGGTAGCCCCCAAGGGTCGGCTCATTACAATGTGATGAGTCGGGTCTTCAATAAGTTGAGCAAAAAAAATGACTTTGCATTAGCCCCCAAGTGCCATGGTACATGCTGGCAGTAACATGGGACTTGCATATTTGATGTTATATCAATTTGAATAATGTAGCCCCCAAGTGTCGGGTCGTAAGCCTGCAGCGACTCGGGACTAGTCCTTCCATTGTAGAATAAATCATATCCATTGATAAAATAATAGCCATTGCGCCAAAGTGACTTTGAATACCTCATCTGTTGATAAGTCAATCTGGAGCTTAAATACCCGGCGGCTCTTGGCCGATGGCGATTTAATACGCCTCCATTGTAAGCCGGAATTTGTACAACCCGAGGGCTTATAGCCTTTGAGAAAATCAAGAATTGATAACCCTTTTGAGACACCAATTTCCATCTTTGATGATGGGCTTGAATTTAATCATTTGTGTAAGTCATAGCTCTGTAAATCCTGCAGAGTTTAAACAACATATGCCCTGGCGACTTAACGTCAAAAAACAGGGCGGGTAACCACCCAAATGTAGTCTTATCCTGCACATAATTAGATCACAAGATCCCTTGGCGGTTTACCGCAGGGTGGGTCATAATATCTCACATATAACCATTGATGTGTAACAAGGAGTCACAGATAAACTTGTTATGAATCATAACTTTGAAACATAACTATAATAATATTATACCTGTGATATTGAATTGTCACTGCCGGTTTATGTGACCTGTGCAGTAAGGGTGATAACCCAATCTTTAGAAATCAAGACTTACAAATGTTTATGATTGTCATATGATGGCGACTTATCATCCAAAGTCAAACCGGGTTAAATAGCAACCACTCACATACACTTTAGATATGATCAAAAGAGCTTCAAATAAAATCCAAAAATTGTTTGCAAAAAGAGACTTCAAAAAATTTGAGGCTTCTCATTCGAATACGATCAGAAAACCGTCCCAAAGAGGTTAAGCTAAGATTCGAATACGATCATATAGCCCCCAGTGGCTTTGGCGTTGCCGATCAAGAGGGTACCGACAGCTATGTTCTCTTTGGTTCGAATACGACCTATGTTTGAACAGGAAGCCCCCAAATGACCTTGAGAGTTGTTTAATGACGCTGATTCGAATACGATCCACGTCGGTTCCCAAAAGGGGTTGAGCTATGATTCGAATACGATCAAGAAGCCCCCTAGTGAGCTCGGCAGTGTGCCGATCAAGAGGGTACCGACAGCTATGTTCTCTTTGGTTCGAATACGACCTATGTTTGAACAGGAAGCCCCCTAGTGATCATGAGAATATTTAACGACTCTGATTCGAATACGATCAGGGTCACACCAAAAGGGTTAAGCTAAATTCGAATACGATCAGCTCCCAATGGTCATTAAAGCAGGGTACCTATGTTTGGGTTGTGCTTTGTAAAGACTCTTTTTGGTCCCTTTAATTTTTCCTGAGAACTCGAACTTTGCGAGAGATAAATTCTTTTTGAACCAGAAAAACCGGATATTGAGAGTTTGAAAGCTTTGTGATAGACAAATTTACCTTGAACCGGATTTTGAACCGGATTTGAGAGCTTCAAAACTTTGTGGCAGATAAATTTCCCTTGAACCGGATTTTAAACCGGATATTTAAGAGCTTCAGTGCTTTCTGGGAGATGTCAAGTCTCTTGAGCCGGAATTAAACCGGAATCCTTAAGCCGGAAATTTTCTGACGGCCTTTAAACTTTTCACCAATATGGCGGTAGCCTCCGGGACCGGATTATTTTCCCTCCAATGACCCGGAGTTCTTGAATGCATTGAAACCGACCAATGCTGCCGAGTCATATCATTGTAGCCCCCGAGTCTCAAGACGACTCGAGGAGTTGGCTTTGAGATTCTCCATATTGACCATAGCATAAGGTGTATATCATTGGTGTTGATAGCGCGATGTGAATCCACAGAAGGTTGAAGTGACTGCGGCGGGTTATAAATGATCCCGTATGAGCCGTGTCAGCAACTCGGCCAATGGTCCCTTCCAACTGGCTGTTTGAAGTTAACCAAACTATAGTGGCGGCGACTTGTGGGCCTGCCCATTTGAACCATCCAGTGCAGACGGCGGCTGATAATACATGATAATTTGACTCCAATTTTGTTGGAAGAAAAACCAGGCTTCCCAAGTAGTGACTTGCTCATACTCAATAATCAGCTCACGCAGACGGGTGTGGCCCGGTATGTTGATATAGACCAGGCCGCGAGAAACGGATGGTAAAGACGACCGTTGCATCAGAGGCGGCACAGACAAATGAGCCGGCCGTGGCGTTGTAAGCCGGTGCGGATGGGCGAGTTAACCACATCGTTTTGATGTAGTGAACAGTTGTCTTGCATCAACAATATTGCAGACCAAGACAAAGATAAACTGCTCTTTGATAAAAAATAATATGTACCAATAAAATATATTTTAGATGGATATCACCTGATGTGCCAGGCCGGAAATAATCCGCCATGAAATTAATGATTGCTAGGTGAAGTTGAAGTCGCTCACGGGTGAACCGGCCGCGGCGTGGTAAACCAGTGCAGATGGGTGAGTCGACCGTTGCGTTGTAAGCCGACGCGGACAACGAATCGGCTGCATGCGTGGATGGATGTATACCGAATAGCGGGGGCGGCAATTTGCACATGTATCCGTCGAGCAGCATGGCCCGGAAGAACGCCAGTGCAAAACTATGCTGGCACGCGCTCCATGTCCACACTATAATAATACCTTTGTCATAAATAATTATCCTGCATAAAAAACATTGCAGACCACGGCCAAGATAAATTGTTCTTTGACAAAAAAACAATATGTGTTAAAAATAGACTCAGATAGATATCACCTGATTCGTCCGGACAACAGATGAGCCGGCCGTGGCATTGTAATCCGACGTGAACGGGAGAGTCGGCCATGGGGTCGGACGGGTAAGTCTCTCATAGTGTTGTAAACCGTCGCGGACAAGCCAGGGCCGCGGGCAAACCGGCATTGGAGTACAGCAACCAGTGCGCACTGGCGGGTCGACGGTGCGGACGAACCGGACGGGTTGAGGTATAACCGCAGCTGCAGCAAAGGCAGAAACCGCATCAGTGCCAGAGTCCGAGTCCCTATGGCCCGATCCTCCTCTGGGTCGTTCAGGCAGAGGCGGAGCCATGGCGGTGAGGAACGGCAATACGCCGGTGAGCCGGCGGCGGTGGCTCGAGGCGGCAGGCGCGCGGGCACCGAGACCCGCGACGGCGGCCGGTGGAGACAGGCGGCGTGGCGACTTAGAAACGGAGGCAGGCCACTCAATGCGGCCCCAGCGGCTCGGAGCTGACCGACGGCTCAACACGACTGCAGCGGCGGGTCGTGACATCGGAGGTGAAAACTGCTCAACATCTGCTCCAGCGGGGGCGGCTTATCGGCCACTTCAACTTTCCTCTTCTCGTAAATTTGGTCATGTAGTTGCTTCCGCTGCCAGTAGTAAGGAAGTATCCCAGCAGATCACGTGGCGTAAACAGTACTCAACTAGTATTACCCCATAGCTGAATTGGTTTGGCTCAATCATCATTAGACGTCCACTCTATGATTGATGTCTGTTGGTTTGCAGATTTTGAAGCACAACAGGTAAAAATTCCTCCGAACTTTGAAGTTAAATAGTAGAAGTACGTGCAGCTGCGTGCAGCAGCCGGTTGACCCGGCCTGAGAAGGCAGCTCGGGATCTGCTGGGGCAGCGACTTGCAGGTACGGCCGCCGTAGCGGCGCACGAGCAGACTGTAGGAAAAGGCAAGGGCGGCTCAAGGCTTGAAGATTGCAGATGGGCCACTCGGAAGCGGAGGCGAGGCTTCTGAAGTCGTAGCCGGCTCGGAGACGGGGCTGCGCAAGCAGCAATAGCAGAGTCCAGGTTGTGGTCGTTTCTGTTTCTTGGCCGTCCATCTTTTCCCCTATCATTTTTTTCTTTGGCCTTGAGAGCCGGGCGCTCATCATTAGCTTTTTCTGTCTCACATCAGATAGTAGTACATCACCACACAGCTTTTGGACTCATACTACCTGTGGCTTGTAGTAGTACTACTCCATTGTTTAATCATATTGAATTAGGCTTTCCTTGGACCAGCACTGCTTTGAGGAGATTAGCAAGGCCGACATGGAATACGAAAATTGATTGATACTTCCCTGGTTGAACTGTATCGGGCTGCAGCCTTTTCCTTTGCTCCCCACGAGGTAAATCTGAAACCGGTTTATAGGAGATCTTGGGAGGAGTACCGATTGCAAACCGTCCAAGGACGCTTGTGTAGATGCCGACTGGATCCGCTTCGCGGTGGTGTGTGAAACATCGTCACGAAACTTCCGAGCTTGATCCTTAGACAAGATAGACACCGATTTTGATAGAAAATTAAATCCACCCACGACTGACGACGGCCGAGTAGATTAGACTAGGAAGAATGCCCATGGCCGCACTTTTGCACCGACTCTTCTTCAGCCGGGAAATTGCGAACCTCTTGATCCCTATAAAAATCCCTCCAAGAACTCAACACCACCGTGCGCAGGCCCCACGATGGGCGCCAACTGTCGTGGAATTGTCACGGCAGATGTCCTTAGTGTCAGGACTTAGTCGCGAGGCCAACACATCTATGCGGTAGCTTGAGAGGGGTTGGGCGGAATCGAGAGATGCAACTCAAGACAAGGATTTAGACAGCTTCGGGCACCGGGAAACATCATCCAGTAATAACCCTACATGCTGTTTGAGGCTAGGTCTCATTATTATCACGGGAGAGTCGCCGATAAGCCGGCTCTTTGTATCTAGCCCTAGAGATTGTTTCTTGTTGCTTGTCCCTCTTTGGGGTGCCCTGCCCCTCCTTATATAAGTTAGAGGGGTGGGTTACATGTGGAGTCCTAGTATGACTAGGACTAGTCTATCTTTTCTTACAAGTTGAATACAAGTCCGGGTCTTGCTTCCTCGTAAAGGAAATATTCATCATCCCTTTCTTCTTAAGCCGGCCCATCATAAACGTGAGCCGGCCTTCTGGGCCTTAGGCCTTGTCTTCTATCTGACCCGCCATCGGGGCCATCCATGAATCGTCAGGCTCGTGAATCGTCAGTCCTCCGGCAGGTCATCGGTGAAGCGCCAAGTCCGGCCGGGTCATACTTCCGGCCGGGTCATACCGCGGGGTATATCCCCGACAGGTTTTGTTTGGCCAACTTGATCTATTTATCTTGCAATCGGAAGAGGTGCTTTGTAGTGGATTCAATCTTACGGTGCTTGATCCCAGTGACAGAAAGGGAACCGACACGTATGTCTCGTTGCTACTAAGGATAAAACGATGGGGGTCTATCTCTACATAGATAGATCTTGTCTACATCATGTCATCATTCTTATTGCATTACTCCGTTTCTCCATGAACTTAATACACTAGATGCATACTGGATAGCGGTCGATGTGTGGAGTAATAGTAGTAGATGCAGGCAGGACTCGGTCTACTAATGTTGGATGTGATGCCTATATAACGATCATTGTCTGGATATCGTCATGAGTATTTGAAGTTCTATCAATTGCCCAATAGTAATTTGTTCACCCACCGTTTGCTATTTTTCTGGAGAGAAGCCACTAGTGAAACC
This sequence comes from Aegilops tauschii subsp. strangulata, assembly GCF_002575655.3. Classification (NCBI taxonomy): domain Eukaryota; kingdom Viridiplantae; phylum Streptophyta; class Magnoliopsida; order Poales; family Poaceae; genus Aegilops; species Aegilops tauschii. Next base: position 232,530,021 of record NC_053035.3, on the reverse strand, counting down.
TACGGCCCCCGGGTCTCTTTCTCATATTATTTGCCTTTGCGATCTATTTACCTTTGCTTTTATTTTCAGATCTACTAAACCAAAAACCCAAAAATACCTTGCTGCAATTTATTCTTATTTATTTATTTGGCGTTCGATCTATCAATCTACTACAGATTTACCTCACGTCCGTTTGCCTATCTTGAGGCGCCATACCCCGGAAGGGATTGACAACCCCTTTATCACGTCGGGCTGCGAGAAGTTGTTATCTGTGTGTAGGTGTTGTTTATGTTGTGTTGCTTCGTTCTCCTACTGGTTCGATAACCTTGGTTTAATATCTGAGGGAAATACCTACCGCCGCTGTGCTGCATCATTCCTTCCTCTTTGGGGAAATTGCTTCAAGCGACATCAACGATCGGAGGTTTGCTGAACATTTTCGTTGTCGAGTCTTTTGAAGCGGTTGAAGAGATTGCAAAGAACATCAAGTCGAGAGTCACGCTATGTTGAGACTCCTTCATTGACCTTGAATAGCCTATCCCAGATAAGCTTAGCTGTCTCCAAAGCACTCACTCAGCCATACTGCCCTTTGCTCAGATGGCCACATATGATATTCTTCGCTTGAGAGTCGAGTTGCTTGGATATCTTCACATCAGCAGCGTTAATGGTAGGAGTGACGGAGTGAACGCCATTTTCCACAACGTACTAGAGATCGTTGTCAATTGCCTCAAGATGCATTGCATCTTGTTCTTCCATTAGGGGAAGTCCATCCCATCGAACGTAGGACACCCAGCCGAGACCTTGATCATGCCTGCAGTCGACATAACTAAAACTCCAGGTGGTTAAACCAAAATCACACAGAACAAGGGAGCACCTTGCTCTCATACCAATTGAAAGTGCGTTATATCGACTAGAGGGGGGTGAATAGGCGATTTTTACAAATTCGTCACTGAGGAATTTCAGGGTGAGGAAATTCCTAAGTAACGAACTACTTAGCAGTGGAATAAGTACTCAGATGCAAGCATAACAGAGCTGTAGCACAGTCATCATGATGAAATGAAAACAAGCACGGAGTACAAGTAGCGTGAGCAGAGGATAAGCAGGCTGAAGACAAACTGACTGAAGAAATAGAATTGAGGAAATTGAGAAAGTCTTCTGTCAAAGTCTTCAAACAGTAATGATCAAGTACTTCAACACAATAATGAGGAAATGAAAGGGTTGAGGAAATAGAACCAGTAGCTTGGTGAAGACGATGATTTGGTAGACCAGTTCCAACTGCTGTGACAATTGTACGTCTGGTTGGAGCGGCTAGGTATTTAAACCTGGGGACACACAGTCCTCAACGTATTCTCCTTGAGCTAAGGTCACACAGACCTCACCCAATCACTCGTGGTAAGTCTTCACGTGACTTCCAAACCTTCACAGACTCAGTCACTCAGCAATCCACAATTTCATCTTGGATGCTCTAGACCATGACACCTAACCATCTGGAGGATGCACAGTTCTCAAAGGTAACAAGCACCGGTTCCACACAGGAACAATCTCTTCAGTGATGCTCAATCACTTTGGGTTTGTAGGTGAGGGAGTCCTGGACTAAGGGGTCCTCGGGCGTCCGGCCTGTTAGCCATGGGCCGGACTGATGGGCTATGAAGATATAAGGACCAAAGACTCTACCCGTGTCCGGATGGGACTCTCCCTGGCGTGGAAGGAAAGCTTGGCGATCAAATGTGTAGATTCCTTTCTTTGTAACCGACCTTGTGTAACCCTAGATCCTCCCGGTGTCTATATAAACTGGGGGACTTAGTCCAGAGGGAGGAGAGACTCATTACCATAGTCATACAGGCTAGACTTCTAGGGTTTAGCCAGTTCAATCTCGTGGTAGATCAACTCCTATAATACTCATATTCATCAAGATCAATCAAGCAGGAAGTAGGGTATTACCTCCATAGAGAGGGCCCGAACCTGGGTAAACATTGTGTCCCTTGTCTCCTGTTACCATTGACCTTAGACGCACAGTTCGGGACCCCCTACCGGGATCCGCCGGTTTTGACACCGACATTGGTGCTTTCATTGAGAGTTCCACTGTGCCGTCCCCTAAAGGTTTGATGGCCCCTTCAATTGTCAACAACGACGACGTCCAAGGGGAGACTTTTCTCCCCGGACAGATCTTCGTATTCGGCGACTTCGCACTGCGGGCCAACTCGTTTGGCCATCTGGAGCAGATCGATAGCTACGCCCCTGGCCACCAGGTCAGATTTGGGAGCTTGAACTACGTCGCGGACATCCGTGGAGATTTGATCTTCGCCGAATTCGAGACCGTAGTGACCGCACCTGGTCACCTCGATGAACATGACCTAAATCTGTCATCGAACCGCATCCAGGAGATAGCTCCTGTAACTGCTCTGGCCTTAGATCCGGAGCATACTGCGCCACCCAAGGACGGGAGGCTCAGCCCCACCACGGAGGCCACAGATTCCCCGGTGTTGGAGCCGCGCATAGACTTAACCTCACACGATATCTGTGTCACCGGAACTCCGGACTCGTCTCTGGTTATAAGTTCCAAGCCATGTGAGTCCGCGGACGCCGAACTTGATCGCTTATCGATCTTCGAATTCAGCGCCATAGACATCTTCCAGCACTCGCCCTTGGGCGATGTGCTAAACTCATTAAAGAACCTGTCCTTGGCGGGGGACTCACAGCCGAACTATGTCCGGTTCAAACTAGGGAATGACGATGGAGAATTTTGCTTCGCACCCGCCACCCACTTCATAGCCACTGTCGAGGACTTAACCGACATGCTTGATTACAGCTCCGAAGACATCGACGGTATGGACGACGAGTCCGACGAGGAGCAGGGCCAAAACCGCCATTCACTGGACGCTGGACGGCCACTTCTTTGTATGACGTGTACATGGTGGATACACCTAAAGAAACCAACGACGATGACAAAGAAGATCCAGTTGAGAATAAACCTCCTGAGACACAACACGAACGTCGGCGTCCTCGGCGCCGCTCTAAGTCACGTCGTTCAAAAGACAGCGATGCTGGCACCGGAGAAAATAAAACTCCGGAAGATGCCGAAAACGATGAAGAACCTATTGAGGCAACTTCCAAACAGGGGGAACCAGGAAACGGGCAAGTTAGCCCTGATGAACAGGCCATACATGACAATTCGGAGGATGACAATTATCTCCCGCTCTCCGAAGACGAGGCAAGCCTCGGCGACGAGGAATTCGTCGTGCCATAGGAACCTTTCGAGCAGGAGCGCTTCAAGCCCCGGCTCATAGCCACAGCAAGAAGCCTGGAAAAGAAACGGCAGCAGCTTCAAGCTGACCAAGATCTGCTCAACGACAGATGGACTGATGTCCTAGCAGCCGAAGAATACGGCCTCAAACGCCCAGCCAAGAGTTACCCGAAGCGCAAACTTCTACCTCAGTTCAATGAGGAGGCACCGAAGTCCGTACCTCCCTCACACAATATGGCTAACAGACCACCACGCGGTCGGGAGGAAGCGGCAATTCAAGCCGAACAACAGCCTATACCACCGGAGCGTGAAAACAAATATAAAACAGTTTGGTATTATAAAGACGGCCTTCGGTAGGACCTGCACAATAGAGCAGGTCATACCAGATCGATCTACAGATCGCGAGGATGCACCTCAACACGCGACGACGGCTATCTATCCGGACGTGACGAACCTAGTCACGCCCGGGCCGAAAATCACAGACGAACTCCATCAGAGACATGTCGCGTCGTGGCCCGATATAGAGGTGCCGCACAGCCCCTTTGCTTCACTGACGACGTAATGGATCATGAATTCCCAGAAGGGTTTAAACCCATAAATATTGAATCATACGATGGAACAACAGATCCCGCGGTGTGGATCGAAGATTTCCTTCTCCACATCCATATGGCCTGCGGAGACGATCTTCACGCCATCAAATACCTCCCGTTAAAACTCAAAGGACCAGCTCGGCATTGGCTAAACAGTCTTCCTGAAAACTCGACTGGCAGCTGGGAAGATCTGGAAGACGCCTTCCGCGACAACTTCCAAGGTACATATGTTCGGCCACCGGATGCCGATGATTTAAGTCACATTGTCCAACAGCCCGGGGAGTCCTCCAGGAAGCTCTGGACTAGGTTCTTAGTTAAAAAGAACCAAATTGTAGACTATCCGGACGCAGAAGCCCTAGCGGCCTTCAAACACAGCGTCCGGGATGAGTGGCTTGCCCGCCACCTTGGTCAGGAAAATCCAAAATCCATGCCAGCCCTTATGGCTCTGATGACCCGCTTTTGCATGGGAGAAGACAGCTGGCTCGCTCGTAGAAGCAATAGCGCCAGTGACCCGGGCACTTCCGAAGTCTGGGACGGCAATGGGAAGCCACGACGCAATAAAAGCAAGAACCACAATAGCAATGAGGTAACACACGACACAGCGGTCAACGCTAGATTCAGCGGCCCCAGACCCGGCCAACGAAAAAAGCCATTCACGGCAAATAGGGACGGACCATCCAGTTTAGATAAGATATTGGATAGGCCCTGCCAGATTCATGGCCACCCCAATGAACCAGCTAATCACACCAATAGAAGTTGTTGGGTTTTCAAACAGGCTAGCAAGTTAAATGCCGAACACAAGGGGAAGAGGCCGCCCGGCGATAGTGACGGCAAAGAGACTCACCAACCGAACACCGGGGGACAGAAGCAGTTTCCTCCCGAAGTAAAAACAGTAAACATGGTATATGTACGTACACCCCTAGAGGTGAATGCACGGAAAACTCCCCCCATACAGAAGATCATACTACGGATACCTCAGCCGAACTACAAAGCGGCCTCACCTCACCGCATACCTCATCGGCCATTGCGCCGCCGATCTCCGTTCAACATGACCGGTCGATGTCCATACTGGACTAACAATTCGGCTTCCGCCGCTCGCCTAATATGCCTGCATAGTCGATACCGCGCATACATAATTATGCACTTCAAATACCCTGGGCATCGGCGGAAGCACAATAAGGATGGGCTTACAAGTATTCCCATATACTTCCTTGTTTTTCTAACCATCTTCTTTTTTTACTATCCTCCCTACATATGGCTCAAAGGCTGGTCACCCATGGACTTTATCGGAGTTCGGGTTCATACACTCATCCAAAAGTCATTCTCGTCAACGAATACCCTAACCAAGGACAGGCGACGCAGACGTGCGACAGGAGGTCCAAAATAACTTTTTGTAGACGACACTCAGTATTTCGAGCCTGTAAATTTCCTTTATCCTCAGCCTTCGACCCTTGGCACATAAAATAGCCAGGGTGTGTCTTTGTTATTTATATAAATGATTGGCACATCACTCAGATCCCAGTAAAAATAATCTGCTCCTTTCTACAGAACTGAGTTTTGCCCTTACGGTTGTTTCAAACTTACACCTCGGCATAAATCGCCAGGGGCGCGGTATGGGAATAAACGATTTGCCGACAAGACCGAACAGCTCTATAGCGTACTTCGGCATCGCGAGTTTTGGCCTTATATGCATTAGCTCCGAATCATGTCTTTGGTCAAAAGTTGGGTTGCCCGGCTCCTGTGCTTGCTACCCTACGTTCCGCTCTATCGGCTAGGGTAGTAAAGGGAGAACTACTGTGATTGTGCTTCCGGTTAACCTGGTTAAGCACCTCAGTAGAGAAAGCCGAAAACTGACTGTCATGATGCGGCGAGACCTGGTCAACCACTCGATGACTTATTGGAATCTTTCGCGATTCCCTCCGTGTCACACGAAGGACCTCTTTCCGGTCAAATATGTAAACGCATCGTATGAGAATAAGTCGCGTACATACCAGGGGCTATATCGTAGACCCACCATAAACCTCCTATGGCTAAGTGAAAGTGTTAACGCCCTATAGTCCGATTGCCTGGTTCACCGCATTGACACCTCCTTCACAGACCAAGACGTTGGGTCAAGAGTGATCAGATGCATTTCCTAACACCCCCGTATTTCCTACGAGGGGGATGAAGCCGACGACTGGAAAACTTTCAGATCATATACAAACGGCCGCACAGGAGGAGCAAAAGCCTTTAGGCAAAACTAAAATATAGTCTGATTATAAAAATTGTCTTTTACAATTCGCATACACTTCACTCGAATATTATGCCTTTCGAACATTGACCCTCTATCAAGCGGGCAGCCTCTAAGGCGTCCTCAAAATAATGCTCTGGTGCGTGATGGTCCTTGCCCTTGGGTGGACTCTTCGCGGCAACATCGATGGCCTTCATCTTCCCCCAGTATGTCTTGACACGGGCAAAGGCAATCCGTGCACCTTCAATGCACGCCGACCGCTTGACGGCGTCGATACGTGGCACTGCATCAGCAAGCCGCTGCACCAAGCCAAAGTAGCTATTCGGAATAGGCTCATTCGGCCACAGCCGGATTATGACATTCTTCATGGCAGCACCGGATATCCTGTGAAGCTCGGCCCTTTGGGACATGTGTTCATTCGGCAGCAGAGGGCGCTTTGATGCACCAAACTGTGACCAGAAAAGTGTCTCTGTTGCATATCCCTCTTGCACTTGGTAAAACTGCGCCGCATCGGTAGAACTCTTCGGCAAGTCCAAAAACACGTCTGGAGGACTCCACACTTGGTTAAGCTGAGCATAAGCCGGATGGCCGAACTTAGTCTGTAATAAAAAGGGCTTACCAGCCGCAATCTCCCCAGCTTGCCGGATCTCCTCACGAGCCGCTCTAGATGAGTACCGCGCTTCTTTCGCCTCTCGCAAGGCCTTGTCAAGATCAGCCCTTTTGGCTTTATTCTCCTTCTCAAGGAATTCACAGCGTCTAGCAGCATTTTTTAGTTCGAGCGCCATCGTGGATATTTTCTCCTCGTCTTGGTGCCGAGAAGCTTGTTCGGCCTTTAACTCGGCCGATGCCTTTTCGGCAGCCGCATTACTAAACCAGGCTTGCTCCTTGGCCCGGGCTAGCTCCGCCCGAAGAATTTCAACGGCGGCGGCACCATCTGCAGCCATACATATCCCAATATAAAATTTTCAGCGTCACGCTTATATTACAAACACGTATGTGTAACGACTGCTCTGCATACATACCTTGTGACTAGTCAAGACGCCTATTGATTAACGCCATGTCATCCCCTGACACATCAAGCTTCCGCTGCAGCTCGGCAATATCCGTAGTCCGCGCAGTCGTCAGGGGAGAAACAACCTATATTCCAATTAACCAGATTATTCCCTAAGAATTTCTTCTTGATCCTTTGATCGCCTCCCATGGGAAGCCAACCTGAGTCTCAGGGGCAACTTCCTATATACCGGTGCATTTTGCAAATAAAATATAGTTGAAAATATTATATCACAAACCTCGAAGCCTCTTAGAAGGCTCATGTAGGCTTCATTCAATCCGCTCTTCGCGGACAGAATCCTCTCAACCACCGTACCCATCAAGGTATGTTGTTCCTCCGAGACGGATGCTTTTCGCAGCATATCCCTCAATATATCCGGCGCCGCGGGTCTCTGGAAGCCGCTGTAGGAGCACGGACTTCCTTTGAAGGAATCTGTTCACCCGTCTCCAGAATCATCGCCGGCTGAAAACTGGATAGTCCGGGGCCTTCATTGTTGGCCCCCCGAACCCCTGGCGGTCGGGGGTCCACCTTCGGGTAATGCCTTCTTCATCCCTTGTGTTGCTTGTTGATCAAGAAAAACCCTCCGAGACGACACTTCAGAGTCGTCCGCCTTATTGGACGAGGAGGCCGGGGGAGGCGTCTCGCTTTCCATCATCTCGGGGAGAAGATCTCCCGAGGAAGAGGATTGCTGAGGAGAACTGTGCGCCGAACTGTAAAGATACATATATATATATATATTACATGTCACTTCGGTAACAGGAAAGGAACGGGTTGTGATTAAAGCACCGTGGATTCACTTAAGATTTGGTCAAAGGCTTGTCCTCACAGCATAGCTGTGCAACGGCGTCGCCTTCCAATCCCGAGCCGCCCGATGATGGCATCTTGCCCCTCTTGGGAGCTTGTTCCTCCCAACCTTCAGAGGCGGCCCTTTTCTTCTTATACGGAGAAGGGACGCTTGCTTCTCCTTCGCCTTTGTCTTCAGGCAAGGAAACATCGATTTCTCCGAACTCGATGAGGAGAGTTTGGCGGAGATCCAAGCACGGTGGGCTTCCGCCTACAAGGCCGGGAAGGAGAACGCCGGTGTCTGGCCAGCATGCCCCGATGGCAGCATGTGAGAAGTAGTTTAAGTTTGTAGTATTAGAGCAAATTACCAGTAGTACTTTAAGTTTGTAGTATTAACGTACAATGCCGGTAAGAGCATGCTTTGAGGGCTTTGAGCGTTGATTAGCATGTGTGCCTGTGTGCGTTTTTTTGCGTTAATCATTAGAAGATCACAAAACACATGGTTTCTATGTCGTACCGGTCTGCGTTTTTTTGCGTCAATGATCCATAAGTCAGTTACCTATGTGATGTTTCCTAATAAACCAGGCGTACCATTGACCAAAAAAATCAAGTACACGTGTACATTTTTTGGAGACGGGATCTGCCAATTTTCTATTTTCTCGCACACGAGTATTTTACACACTTCGTCTGTGTTGTGTGTTTCCCCCGCCCAAGTTTCAAGTTTCGCAGCGAAATTTTCATTAGGCGCGCGATTTCAGAATTTATTCCTCCAACCACATCCCCACCCATCAAATTTCCTCACTATCTCCCCCCCCCCGCGCGCCTCCCCCTACTGGCAGCTCAAACCGCCGCCGCCGCAACCACAGCTTCAACCACATCTACGTTCTGCTCGGATCTAGTCAGGTAACCCACCGATCTCTATCACGGCCCTGGCCTGATTTCTTAAATGGCGCCTGCGAAACATCCTCATGCCTCCAAATCCCCACCGCCAGGAGCTGATGGTGGTCCATGGCGCGATGGCCGCTGTACGTCTTGACCTGGAGGAACACCTCGCCTCCACCACCGCCGACATGGTGCAGTCTCTGGCCCAGATGAAGTGCCACAGCGACTACCCCCCAGGACTTAACAGGTAAGATCTGACCAGCTAAATCTTACCAATACCACTTGCAACGGCTATGATTTGTACGGTTGATGTATTAAGCATGTTCATGCCTTGTTTATTTCAGTACTGCACACTGTGTGATGTTCAAATATTACCGTGTCCAGCTCAATTTCACCAATACTAGCAACAAACTAACAATACATGACTCGGGATATCACTAGAGATGCTGCCCATTTTCTATTTTTAGTGGATGCTAACCCTGTTGTACTTAACATGCATGTCCATCTACTTACGCAGGGTCATAACGGCCGATGCTGTTGTTTGCCGTCGAGGTTAGCTACATCCCAGGTCTTACAGTATTTCACATCATTTGTGCAATTGCAGTTTAACTTCTACCATTTATTAGTTGTCTGTAGGTACACATGTCAGTGGCACTGATCCACGCTTCGACCCGGAGGAACAGCTCGCCTCCGCCACCACTGACTTTGGGCGGGCTCTGGCCAAGATGAAATGCCCCAGCAACTACCTCTCAGGACTTACCAAGTATGTACTCACCAGTTCAATCTTACCAATACTAGTTGCAATTAATGGCTATGTTCTGTACGGTCGATCTATGAGGCATGTTCTAGTAAACATGCCTAACATGTTTTAGCTACTTTCCCTACCTTTTTATAGACAACTGGGCCATTCTCTGCTCTGGCAGCACCCGCCTTGTGATGTTTAACTCTGCCAATTGCATTTTTATCACTACCGGTTTCAATGCCTATTAAGCTTGTTGCAATTAATAGTTGAATCCATTTTTAAATAGTTGTATTTCAATGGCTACAAACTTACAAAACATGACTTAGGATGCTGTTAAGCTGTTGCAATTAATAGTTGTATCCATTTTTTAATCTGTCCCTTTACTACCATGCTACTCTCCGCAATGAAGATATACTAGAGATGCTGCCCATTTGCTATTTTTAGAGGATGCTAACCCTGTTGTACTTAACATGCCTGTCCATGTACTTACGCAGGGTCATAACGGCCGATGCCGTTGTTTGCCGTCGAGCTTAGCTGCATCCCATGTCTTACAGTATTTCACATCATTTGTGCAATTGCAGTTTAACTTCTACCATTTACTGGTTGCCTGTAGGTACACATGTCAGTGGCACTGATCCATGCTTCGACCCGGAGGAACAGCTCGCCTCTGCTGCCGCTGACTTTGGGCGGACTCTGGCCAAAATGAAGTCCCCGAGCAACTACCTCTTGAGACTTACCAAGTATGTACTCACCAGTTCAATCTTACCAATACCAGTTGCAATTAATGGTTATGTTTTGTACGGTCGATGTACTAAGCATGTTGTAGTAAACACGTATAACAAGTTTGAGCTATTTTCCCTACCTTTTTATAGACAACTGGGCCATTATCTGCTCTGGCAGGACCTACCTTGTGATGTTTAACTCTGCCAATTGCATTTTTATCTATACCGGATTCAATGGCCATTAAGCCTGTTGCAATTAACAGTTGTATCCATTTTTAAAGAGTTGTATTTCAATGGCTACAAACTTACAAAACATGAATTAGGATGTTGTTAAGCCTGTTGCAATTAACAGATGTATCCATTTTTTAATCCGTCCCTTTGCTACCATGCTACTCTTTCACAATGAAGATATCACTACAGATGTTGCCGTTTTATTACCATTTGCTATTTTTGGTGGATGGTAACCCTGTTGTAGTTAACATTGGCTTTCCATTTACTTACACAGGGCTACAATGGGCGATGCTATTGTTTGCCGTCGAGGTTAGCTGCATCCCATGTCTTATACACCATCTATTCCTAAATATAAGTATTTTTAGAGATTCCAATATAGACTACATAAGGAGCAAAATGAATGAATCTAGATTCTAATCTAAACTATATCTATAATTCTATATACATCCATATGTAGTTCATATTGAAATCTCAAAAAATACTTGTACTTAGGAACACAGGTAGTTGTATTTTACATCATTTGTGCAATCTCAGTTTAGCTTCTACATTTACTCGTTGCTTGTAGGTACATTTATGTGACGTCCGGATAATTAAGCTACAGTAATTCTCTGCTAATGATGCCACGTCATCATGATTACTGTTATTAAACTCGCGATGTTTAAAACCCACTCTTTATTCAAAATTCAGAATCAAGTCAAACTATAAAAGTTTTCAAATTTCAAAACTAAAAATGTTCATAATGTTGCAAATAATCTCTGGTTATTTTTCATGTTGGAACCAACCTCTTTTGGATTCCTAGGTGCCCCTGGAAATGTATTTAGTGGTCTAGCAGCATTTAAAATTGGCCTTTCCAAATTCTAAAAATGGTTAGACAACTCCTTTTGGCCTCAAATTTTTTGTGACTCCTAGAAATAATGTACTTGATTTATGTGACAAGTCTCAAACCTAACAAAACTCATTTAGTCTTACTTTTGAAATAGAAAAATAGAAAAGGAAATGGAAAAGGAGGAAAAGAAAAGGGGCAAAGTACTCTGTGCACTTAGGCCTACCAACAAAGTAGCCGGCCCAGCCCGCTAACCGGGTCACCACCTACCTCCTGTTCACAGGAGCGCGGTGGATGCCCATGCGTCGTCCACAGCTCGGATCAGCCACGGGGCGACCATCTGGCGGCTTCGCGGCAATCTCAAGTCCCCGACAACACCCCCGACCGGCCCCTAACCCTAGATGCCCCTCAGTATCCCCGTCTCCCTCGTTCTCCTCCCCACAGACCACACTCGAGCTGCGCCGCCATGAACGAGCTCGCCAACGCAGCCACCATGCGCTTCTCGCCGTCCGCCCGTGCCCAGGTGGATCGCCATCATCCTATGCGTCATCTACGCGCCACTGTTCGCACTCGGAGGCTCGGGATCACCATCGACGCTGTCTTCCCCATCTCTCGATCGCCGACCTCCGCCGCCTCAATTCGTTGCACCGAGACCTCCCCGAGCACGCTGCCGTCCCCCTACAGCATCGCCGTGAGCTTCTTCCCCTCCTCTCCCTCTCCATTCCCTCGCGCGCGCCTCCTAGCTAGCTCGCCCACCGTCGCCCGAGCGCGTTGCCGCCGACGAGCTCGGCGTCGTGGCCATGGTCGCCGTCACACGCTGTTGAGCGCCGCATCGTGCTCCTGGGGTTCCCAGGGGCCCAACGCGCGCGTCCGCTACTCTCCCCGAGCCCCGTAGCCCGATCCCCGCCAACGCCCGTTCCGGCCTTCCGTGCCGCTTGACGCCGTCGTCGTTGCAACCTGCCCCAGTCTGAGCTAAGCTCGTAGTTGGATGCGCCGCTCCTCCTGTGTCCGAACGAGCCCGGCCACGCTCAAAACGGCCCTCTGTGGTGAATTTCTGGCGAGGTCCGAGACCTCCGCCGTGAAGACGGCTCGCCGGAGCGTCACTGCCGGCATGCTGACGTGGCCACCCTGGGGCCACCCTCTGGGTCGCTGACTGGTGGCCCCAGTGGCCCCGCTGACCCCCGTTGACTGGTTTGACTAGTCAACGATGCTGACTGGGCAACCCCCTGACGCTGACGTGTGGGCCGCCCAAATTAATTAGGAACTAAACGCTAATTGTCACTAACTGGCACCCTAATAGACACTAACATGTGGAGCCACCTTGCTAATTAATTAGTTTGGTTAAATAAAACTCTGTTAAAAAAATGACCCACTAATGGCCGGGCTCCACCTGCTAATTACTTAATTAGATTAACCTAACCTTTTGTTAACTATTTGAGTCAATAACTGCTGGGTCCCACTGGGCCTAGTTGACCAAGTCAACTACTGACTGGGCTGCCCCAGTCAATGTCATGTGGGCCCATTTGACCCTGTTGACCAGTCAGCTTTGACTGGTCAACAGCTGACTGTACCCCTCTGGCCCCACTGTGAGCCACACTGCCATATTGTTGTGTACACTTTTGTGTCCACTTAGCATTTATCCATTTATTTTTCGAAATTAAACTAAATCCAGTAATTTGGAATTCAATAGAACTTTGAAAATCAATTTAAAATAATCTGTAACTCGGATGAAAAAGTTTTATACATGAAAGTTGCTCAGAAAAATATGACGAATCCAAATATCCCATCCACATACCTGTCGCATGCCCCTAGCATGGCGAACATGGCACCGTCCCCCTTCGTTTCATCTGTCCGGAAATGCCAAACTTCGGGAAAACATTCTCGGATGTTTTCCCCCTTCACATGTATCACGTACTGTTGCGTTAGGACACCCCTAGCGCTACTTTGGTCTTGTCATGCATAGTATTGCACTTGTTTGCTCTGTATTTATTGTTTCTCCCCCCTCTTCTCTTCAGTAGACCCTGAGACCACTGTTCATGCCACTGTGATTGACTACGTCGACGACGACCCTTCTTCCCTTTCAGCAGAGCTTCCAGGAAAGCCCCCCCCGTTGATCATCCCGATATCGCATATTCCATTCTCTCATGCTTGCATTAGATTTTGCTACTGTAATTGATTGCTCCTATTATGATGCATAGCCTGGTTTTGTAACCTGCTTATTGTTACCTACCTGCTTATCCTAAATTGCTTAGTTTAGGTTGGCTAGAGATCCATCAGTGACCCCCACCTTGTCCTTGTTGCCCCTCTTCATCATCGACGACTCGATCAACATGATCGACGACCAGAGCCCGACACCTCATAGGACATCACACCCCCTCTGTTGCTCGACTCCGCAGAGATACTATCGAGTGCCGAGGGTGATACCTCATAACGCGCTCCTAATGATAACTCTGTAGTGTAGCTATTCGGTCGTGGTTATCGAGGGTGATTCCTCCTTAACCACTTCCGATACAACTCTGTCGTGCAACCCCTCAAGTCTGAACCACGAGGGTGGTTCCTCCTAGGTTCACCTTGATGATTACATCGAGTGGAATCCACCGAGGGTGATTCCTCGAGGTTTCCCCCTTGATGTTTGGACACACGGTTACCTTGACTTTACTTGAGACCTTTGTGAAAGTCGGGCGGGCCCGGAGAACACCCGCAAGATAATTACGTGGCACGGCCGGGCATTCTGGGCCCTTGTCATAAGTCCACGAGATGGGGCGACGGGGTCACATCGATCTTGAGTGTCTGCTCATCTCCACAAGCTAATAATACACTATGGTTTGGGTATTTGTTCTGAGTTGGCCTTTGGCCTTTACACACTAACCACCACGCGAGAATAGTTATGGGCCTCGACGTCAGAGTATCAGTCGAAGCTTTGTCAGACGTCCAGTTCAGCATTGTGGCCGGGCCGGATCGCGCCATCCAGGCGGAGGTGGTGCTAGTATCCCCTTGCGCACAACGACCCGGAGTGCAACGGGCGATGGGCCCAGACCCCGGAGTGCTTAGGATGTAGACCGGCGGGGACCTCTCTGCTGAGCCTAGGTAGGGCTACGATGTGTTGATCTTTCGAGGCCGGGCATTGACCCAGAAAAGTGTGTCCGGCCAGAGTAATCAAGCATGTTGGAAAACGTGGTGCACCCCTGCAGGGAAGATTACCTATTAATAGTCGTGTCCACGGTAATGGACATTCAGACTTATATCCTGATCTTTTACAACTAGAAATGGATACTTGAGATATGTTGGCTCCGGGATTACTTTCTCGCAGGGAGTCGAGGAAGGATCTCTGGGAGTTAATTCTACAACATGCTTGTTAAATGTTAAACTGCTATTCTTTACTCTTCTACATGCTGCAAGATGCTTGGAGCTACTTGAAGATGCTAGTCTTCGATAGGCTAGCCCTTCCCCTCTATTCTGGCATTCTGCAGTTTAGTCCACAGATACAACCCTTCCATTTGATACCAATGCATACTTAGTATAGATCTGATGCTGTCGAGTACTTTGGATGAGTACTCACGGTTTCTTTGCTACCCCTTTTCCCCTTCTTTCTTCTTTCCGGTTGTTGCAATCAGATGGTGGATCCCAGGAGCCAGATGCCACCCCTGATGACTACTACTACTACCCGGAGGGTGCCTACTACTATGTGGAGACCGCCGACGACCAGGAGTAGTTAGGAGGTCCCATGCCGGAGGCCTTGCCTCTTTGATAGTTGTTGCTTTTGTGCTTGCCTTCTTAAGGCAGTCTTGTTTAACTTATGTCTGTACTAAGATATTGTTGCTTTCGCTGACGCTTGTGTATCGAGCTTGTATTCGAGCCCTTGAGGCCCCTGGCTTGTAATATGAAGCTTGTATTATTTCATTTTGTGTCTAGAGTTGTGTTGTGATATCTTCCCGTGAGTCCTTGATCTTGATTGTACACATTTGTGTGTATGATTAGTGTATGATTGAATCGGGGGCGTAACAAGTTGGTATCAGAGCTGACTGCCTGTAGGATCCCCCTTTCGAACTCCTTGGCAGAAGTTGAGTCTAGTCTATGAAAAACTGATTTACTATCATGGCTGTGTGGCTTACTGGCCCACGTGGCCATTGGGTGTTATTAAGATCTTTTACTCCTTGTCTATACTCTGGGTTTCTGATCTCTCTTCAATTCGCGTTAAATGATTTTTCTAACTCTAACGTTAGGTTCTCATAAATACTTACCCCCGGAGAGCCCCTCACTCCATATGATTGGTTGGTGCACCAGAAGATTCTGAAGATACTTTGCGAAGTTTTCCCGAGACCCTTGTGCCCTTCGCCGATGCGATCCCTACCACCGATAAATCCTTATGAGTAACTACCTACATTGTCGTTCATACCTTCATCCCTAGTTGCTCTTGTTATTACAAGATGTCCTGAAATACTCTTCGATGTTCCGAGAATTCTTTATGCTTACCGCCCTGCAGTTCCTTGCCACATGAATACCCCTACGGATAATTACTCGCGCTTGCCGAGTATCCGTTCATCTCTAGTTCATGTGTTTCACATAATTCTTCGTAATGCTGTTCAATCTTCTGAAAATCCTCAGTAGCGTATTACTCTTGTTCATCCTTACCTGCTTACATTATGGTTACTTCCATATGTCTAGCAAAGTTCATTAGCATCCTTTGTCATCATAATTTTGAGCATTTGATTCGATATGTTCATGAATGCTCACAATCGTTAATCACAATTAGAATTCTTCCCTTCGGCTCAGACGTCACCCTGGACATGAGCCGGTGTTCGGCAAATCAAACCTTGATTGATTGTTGGTCTATTTCTATTCAACTTGTCTTTGTTCAGAGCCTCTGCTTCTGATCCCATGATTCGGGAATCGTAATTCCATTACATTTTAGCTTTGAATTAGTCAGTTGTTTCTATAATCTGATCTCCTTGCATTCTTTCTTCTTCGAGTTGAGTACCATTGCTCACATCAGATCCCTCGTGGACCACCAGTTCCTTTGTTGGGTATTATCCGACAACGTCCTTCATATTCAATAACCTTGTGAGCCTTTGCTCGGATACATAATGCCTTTGATAAATTGTATCCTCCTCTCTTGTCAACCATACTATGCTTCCGGGCTTGAGTTATTTACTTGTGAAGTTTGTGGCATATGTTTCTACACTACTACAAAAACAGCTATAGCCAATATGGACACTAATGGCGCACTGTGCATGTGGTGCGCCATTACTAAATAGTAATGGCACACCATGTGTTGGTGCGCCATTAGTGTGTAAATACTAATGGCGCACCACATGCACGGTGCGCCATTAGTAAAAAAATTATTTTTTTATTTTTTCAAAACTAGTAATGGCGCACCAGGGGATAGTGCGCCATTACTAGTTAAACTAGTAATGGCGCACCACTCCAACGGTGCGCCATTAGTAAATATGTTTCAAATTTTTATTTTATTTTATTTTTTAAACTACTAATGGCGCACCATGGGTGTGGTGCGCCATTACTAGTTGAACTAGTAATGGCGCACCACTCCCATGGTGCGCCATTAGTAGTTTGGCCCAAACATTCCCCCGAATGCACACCCCCCCCCCCCCCCCCGTGGACCGCTTTTTCAGTTTAAAAAAAATAAAAGAAAATGATAGAAATGTCAAAAAATAAAAGAAAATAAGATTCCCATGTGATATGTGGTCTAGTTGTTAGCAAAATTTACAAACATGAATTTTCGACTTTTTTGCAAAATCTCTCGAGAATTTGTAAAATGGGCATAACTTTTGGATACGAACTTGGATGAAAAAGTTTTTTATATGAAAAATCATCTACTCGAAAAGATACATCCGAATTTAACAAAAAGATACATCCGAAAAAATCATCTACTCATATTTCAAAATGCTCAAAAACCTAACAGGAAAAAAGATACGGGCCTTTTAAGATCTGGAGAGGCAAAAAAATTCAAACTTACTAATGGCGCACGTGCCCATGGTGCGCCATTACTATCTTCCCGCCTTCAAAATTCAAAATAAATCAAAAAAATAAAAAAAAAGTTAGTAATGGCGCACCTGCCCACGGTGCGCCATTACTATGCCGTATATATGGCTAGGCATGGTCCTCTCCTCCTTACCTCTTCATTCTTCTCCTCCACTCCACCTCTCCTCCACTCCATCTCCTCCTCTCCTCCACTCCATCTCCCCTTCTCTCCTCCACCATACTACCCTCCTCCTCTCCGGCGACCTCCTCCTCCTCCTCTCCGGCGACCTCCTCCTCCCTCCTCTCCTCCCCTCCCCTCATGGTTTCTCCTTCCTCCTCTCCCGTGAGCTCCTCCTCCCTCCTCTCCGGTGAGCTCCTCCCTCCCTCCTCTCCGGTGAGCTCCTCCTCCCTCCTCTCCGGTGAGCTCCTCCTCCCTCCTCTCCTCCCCTCCCCTCATGGTTTCTCCTTCCTCCTCTCCGATGCTCCGGTGAACTCCTCTCCGGCGACCTCCTCCTCTCCGGCGATGTAGGCGAGCGCCTCTCCGGTGACCTCGGCCCTCCTCTCCGGCGAACTCCTCTCTGGCAAAGCAAAATAACGTACAAGATCCAAAAACGAGAACAAAATTAAAAAAAAGAGCAAAAAAACGAGCAAAATATGGGCAAAAAAATCGCGATCCAGATCCAAATTCAAAATTCAAAAATAGCAATGGCGCACGGTGGGGGTTAGACGGTGCGCCACTACTATTTTCCCGCCTTCAAAATTCAGAAATACTAATGGCGCACCGTGGCCTATACTAATGGCGCTCTAGTGGTGCGCCATTAGTATACCAGATACTAATGGCGCACCAGTGGTGCGCCATTAGTAAAAAATACTAGTGGCGTGGTACTAGTGGCGCACCAGTAGTGCGCCATTAGTAGGCAAAACTGGTGCGCCACTAGTAGGCCTTTTCCTAGTAGTGCTAAGATGCCCCTATGGGTTGAATCTATGTCTTCCCTAAATCTATGTGAACCCAGAAACTTGTACTAGTCATACTCTACTGGTGTTATGCCAGTTAAAATCTCAACACTATGGTTTCATCGAAAATGAGAAGTGAATGAAAGGTTATGCATTGGAGAAGTGGGAGTCGACCTTGAACTTTGTGTTCATGCCCATGGACATGATGTAGATCCTATCAAGGAAGCTTCTTGTGCTAATAACTATTCCTTGATATAATATCATCCGGTATATGTGAATTGGTCCTTTGCAACCGTGGTTTCGACCATATTGTTCTTCTTTGATCCCATTTCTCGGACAAGTGAAGTACTTGTCTTCTGCAGATCTTTTCACCTGTCCAACCTCTCTCCTGTTCTACCTTCGAGTATTACCCTCTGGTATCTCGAGAATATCACGGAACTACATAACTTCTTATGAGTTCTTCATCTACTACTATTTCTCGCCGATTCAAATTCTCCACGGGTTCCGAGTTGTTAGACACTCAAGAACAACGATAACTGATTCGAATCTACAATTGCCTTTCCATTGTATTGTTTCACCTTTCTTGTAACCTAACATATGTGAGCAGTGATAATTCCCTGGTTATGCAAATGCCTCGGTGTTCAACTCGGTCAGTAAGACTCTGTTACTATTGTGGGTGATATTCCGGTAACGACCGATGGACGAGCACTTTGCCTATTGGTCCGCCTCGTTTAACGAGCAGGAAAATGGTTCTTTTCGTCCCTCGCCCTTGGTACCAACGCTGCTACCAATATAACTGACAGGTTGTGCTCTGATCTGCCTTGCTATCATGACCATGCAAATGTTAGCACCCTTCCTGCTTTTAACCCACATGGTGGGCCCATTACCCACAGTTCCACATGATCGAAACCTGACTCTCCTGTACATCTATGTTTTCCAAATTGTTCCTCGCACTTGGCTTCGTATGTAAATCATGAGCCACCTTCCTAGTGATCTATTCAGGTATTAGTCGCAATACTTATTCTCATTGCTCTGAACCCCTTTCACCCCCCTATTTCACGCAACGAACCATTGCCTACCCGGTTGAAGCTTCTTATTACACCTCCTTACCTTGCTCTCAATGACTTTCTTGAATTTCAACTCGAGAGATGCCTCTATGCCACGTTCACTGAGATAGCCCCCAGCTACCTATCTGGTGTTGAGCTCCGTCCTTCCCGAGTCTTTCCCCCTTACTCCACCCCTTAAATCTCGGGAAGAGATTTCTTGTAGTGGAGGACAATTATGACGCCCGGATAATTAAGCTACAGTAATTCCCTGCTAATGATGCCACATCATCATGATTATTGTTATTAAACTTGCGATGTTTCAAACCCACTCTTTATCCAAAATTCAAAATCAAGTCAAACTATAAAAGTTTTCAAATGTCGAAACTAAAAATGTTCATAATGTTGCAAATGATCTCTGGTTATTTGTCATGTCGGAACGAACCTCTTTTGGACCCCAGGTGCGACTGGAAATTTATTTTGTGGTCTAGCAGCATTTAAAATTGGCCTTTCCAAATTCTAAAAATGGTTAGACAACTCCTTTTGGCCTCAAACTTTTTTTGACTCCTAGAAATACTGTACTTGATTTATGTGACAAGTCTCAAATCTAACAAAACTCATTTAGTCTTACTTTTAAAATAGAAAAACAGAAAAGGAAATGGAAAAAGAGGAAAAGAAAAGGGGCAAAGTGCGCTATGCACTTAGGCTTGCCAACAAAGTGGCCGGCCAAGCCCGCTAACCGGGTCACCACCTACCTCCTCTTCACAGGAGCGCGGTGGACGCCCGTGCGTCATCCACAGCTCGGATCGGCCATGGGGCGAACATCCGGCGGCTCCGTGGCGACCTCAAGTCCCTGACGATGCCCCGACTGACCTCTAACCCTAGACGCCCCTCAGTTTCTCCCTCTCTCTCGTTCTCCTCCCCACATACCACACCCAAGCTGCGCCGCCATGAACAAGCTCGCCCACCAAGCCACCGTGCCCTCCTCGCCATCCGCCCGTGCCCAGGTGGATCGTCGTCGTCTTCTGTGTCATCTACGCAACACTGTTCGCGCTCGGAGGCTCGGGATCGCCATCGACGCCGTATTCCCCATCTCTCGATCACCGACCTCCTCCGCCTTGATTCGCTGCACCGAGACCTCCCCGAGCATGTTGCCGTCCCCCTACAGCCTCGCCGTGAGCTTCTCCCCCTCCTCTCCCTCTCCATTCGCTCATGCGCGCCTCCTAGCTAGCTCGCCCGCCATCGCCCGAGCGTGTTGCCGCCGATGAGCTTGGCGTCGTGGCCATGGTCGCTGTCACATGCGGCTGAGCACCGCATCGTGCTCCTGGGGTTCCCAGGGGCCCAACGCGCATGTCCGCTGCTCACGCTGAGCCCCGTAGCCGGATCCCCGCCAACGCCCGTTCCGGCCTTCCGCCCCGTTCGACGCCATCGTTGTTGCAACCCGCCCCAGCCCGAGCTAAAGGCCGCAGTTGGATGCACCGCTCCTCCCGCGTCCGAGCGAGCCCGACCGCGCTCAAAACAGCCCTCTATGGCGCGTTTCCCGCGAGGTCCGAGCCCTCCGCCGCGAAGACGGCTCGCCGGAGCATCCCCGCCGGCATGCTGATGTGGCCACCCTCTGGGTCGCTGACTGGTGGCCCCAGTGGCCCCGCTGACCCCCGTTGACTGGTTTGACCAGTCAACGATGCTCACTAGGCAACCCCCTGACGCTGACTTGTGGGCCGCCCAAATTAATTAGGACCTAAACGCTAATTATCACTAACCGGCACCCTAATAGACACTAACATGTGGGGCCACCTTGCTAATTAATTAGTTTGGTTAAATAAAACTCTATTAAAAAATGAGCCACTAACGGCCAGGCCCCATCTGCTAATTACTTAATTAGATTAACCTAACCTTCTGTTAACTATTTGAGTCACTAACTGCTATGTCCCATTGGGCCCAGTTGACCAAGTCAACTGCTGACTGGGCTGCCCCAGTCAATGTCATGTGGGCCCATTTGACCCTATTGACCAGTCAGCTTTGACTGGTCAACAGCTGACTGTACCTGCTAACTGTACCCCTCTGGCCCCACTGTGAGCCACACTGCCATATTGTTGTGTACACTTCTGTGTGCACTTATCATTTATCCATTTATTTTTTGAAATTAAACTAAATCCAGTAATTTGGAATTCAATAGAACTTTGAAAATCAATTTAAAATAATCCGTAACTCGGATAAAAAAGTTTTATACATGAAAGTTGCTCAGAAAAATATGAAGAATCCAAATATGCCATCCACATACCTATCAAATGCCCCTAGCATGGAGAACATGGAACCATCCCCCTTCGTTTCATTTGTCCGGAAATGCCAAACTTCGGGAAAACATTCTCGGATATTTTCCCCCTTCACCTGTATCACGTACTGCTGCATTAGGACACCCTAGCGCTACTTTGCTCTTGTCATGCATAGTATTGCACTTGTTTGCTCTGTATTTATTGTTTCTCCCCCCTCTTCTCTCCGGTAGACCCCAAGACCGTTGTTCATGCCACTGTGATCGACTACGTCGACGACGACCCTTCTTCCCTTTCAGCGGAGCTTCCAGGCAAGCCTCCCCTTTGATCATCCTGATATTGCTCATTCCATTCTCTCATGCTTGCATTAGATTTTGCTATTGTAATTGATTGCTCCTATTCTGATGCATAGCCTGCTTTTGTAACGTGCTTATTGTTACCTACGTGCTTAATCTAAACCTGTTGGCTAGTGATCCATCAGTGACCCCCACCTTGTCCTTGTTGTCGCTGCTTCATCATTGACGACTCGATCAACGTGATCGACGACCAGAGCCCGACACCTCATAGCACATCACACCCCCTCTGTTGCTTGACTCCGCAGAGATACTATCAAGTGCCGAGGGTGATAGCTCATAACGCGCTCCTGATGATAACTCTGTAGTGTAGCTATTCGGTCGTGGTTATCAGGGTGATTCCTCCTTAACCACTTCCGATACGACTCTGTCGTGCAACCCCTCAAGTGTGAACCTCGATGGTGGTTCCTCCTAGGTTCACCTTGATGGTTACATCGAGTGGAATCCACCGAGGGTGATTCCTCGGGGTTTCCCCCTTGATGTTTGGACACACGGTTACCTTGACTTTACTTGAGACCTTTGTGAAAGTCGGGCGGGCCCAGAGAGCACCCGCATGATAATTATGTGGCACGGCCGGGCATTCTGGGCCCTTGTCGTAAGTCCACGAGACGGGGCGACGGGGTCACATCGATCATGAGTCTCTGTTTGTCTCCGCAAGCTAATAATACACTACGGTTTGGGTATTTGTTCTGAGTTGGCCTTTGGCCTTTAAGCACTAACCATCTCGCGAGGATAGTTATGGACCTCGACATCGTAGTATCAGCCGAAGCTTTGTCAGACGTCCAGTTCAGCATTGTGGCCGGGCCGGATCACGCTATCCAGGCAGAGGTGGTGCTAGTATCCCCTTGTGCACAACGACCCAGAGTGCAACGGGCCATGGGCCCAGACCCCGGAGTGCTTTGGATGTAGACCGGCGGGGACCTCTCTGTTGAGCCTAGGTAGGGCTACGACGTGTTGATCTTCCGTGCTCGGACATTGACCTAGAAAAGTGTGTCCAGCCAGAGTAATCAAGCGTGTTGGAAAACGTGGTGCACCCCTGCAGGGAAGATTATCTATTAATAACTTATATCCTGATCTTTTACAACTAGAAATGGATACTTGAGATATGTTGGCTCCGAGATTACTTTCTCGTAGGTAGTCGAGGAAGGATCTCTGGGCGTTAATTCTACAACATGCTTGTTAAATGTTAAACTGCTATTCTTTACTCTTCTACATGCTGCAAGATGCTTGGAGATACTTGAAGATGCTAGTCTTCGATAGGCTAGCCCTTCCCCTCTATTCTGGCATTCTGCAGTTCAGTCCACAGATACAACCCTTCCATTTGATACCAATGCATACTTAGTATAGATCTGATGCTTGCGAGTACTTTGGATGAGTACTCACGGTTGCTTTGCTAGCCCTTTCCCCCCTTCTTTATTCTTTCTGGTTGTTGCAATCAGACGGTGGATCCCAGGAGCCAGATGCCACCCCTGATGACTACTACTACTACCCGGAGGGTGCCTACTACTACGTGGAGACCGCCGACGACCAGGAGTAGTTAGGAGGTCCTAGGCAGTAGGCCTTGCCTCTTCGATCGTTGTTGCTTTTGTGCTTGTTTTCTTAATGCAGTCTTGTTTAACTTATGTGTGTACTCAGATATTGTTTCTTCCGTTGACGCTTGTGTATAGAGCTTGTATTCGAGCCCTCGAGGCCCCTGGCTTGTAATATGAAGCTTGTATTATTTCATTTTGTGTCTAGAGTTGTGTTGTGACATCTTCTTGTGAGTCCTTGATCTTGATCGTACACATTTGTGTGTATGACTAGTGTACGATTGAATCAGGGGCGTAAGAATTTATGAGCGGTACTGATCCACACTTTGATCCCTTTTGCGTATGGGGCAATGAGATATTCATGAACAAGCATCAAGTGAGGAAACTAAGAAAGATTGTTAGGCGAAAGAAACGGGTGATTGGAATTAAGCTCTTTATTTACACTTTGTCCAAGATAACAGTGAACTTTAGGATGGTAAGTAATGTGTTGCCTTTTTCCCCTGCCCGCAACAAGTTACTCTATTAGACCTCAGTATCTGATATTTTTCTCTTTTCAGTGGTTTCTGAAGCTATTTACTGATGATTACCTTGCAAACTACATGACCGGAGTGGAGGCAACTAATGTTAAAGTATATAATTCATGCTACCATGATAATGCTCTAGAAGTCTTCCTGAAGGCGGTGAAGGATGGGTGGGCGATCGTCACAAGGGGTTGGACAAAAGTGGTTCGTGCCTATGGCATGCAGGAAGGCACATTATGGGCATTCCGCTTCTTCAACACCATCGGCAGTCAAAATGATTTACACTTGTCTCTTCACCTTTACCGCCTTTAAATAGTGTGTTCATCATAGTTAATTGATGTCTAATCCTTTAATTACTGAACATATTGTACTGACAATTTTATTTATGGATTCGTTGTTGAACCATTGTGCTGAGGATTTGAATTGCACGTTTCATATTTCAAAATTTCCAATTCAAATAATAAATTATAGGCAAAAATGAAAATATACAGGAGCTAATAAAATAATGTGCACACGGTTAGAAAGAAAACAGCGTGTGCGATGTAAAAATAGAGCAGACGGTCATGGAACTTTGCAAACAGTTCTGGCAGTAAACGCGCTTGTGATGGATAGCCCAATGCCACACAGTTTCCTTCATCAAATCATGTGTGATGTAGTTGATAAAAGCAAACAGTTAACCAAGGCAGAGCGTGTGTGATAGTAACACCTTTCACACACGAGCCTATACATAAAACTATGTGGGATGTACATACGGACGGGAACGTTTTCCCTAGATTGACTGTGTGGGATGTACATAAGAACGAAAACGTATTCGGTTGATTGACTGTGTGTGATACATACGAACGGAAACGTTTTCCCTAGATTGACTGTGTGGGATGTACATAAGAACGGAAACGTATTCCTTGGATTGACTGTGTGTGATATACATAAGAACGGAAATGTTTTTCTGGGATTCACTGTGTGGGATGTACATACGAACGAAAAAGATTGGGTTTCGATGCCTCGCCCGATCACACACGAGCTCATTTTGCCCCAGCCTGTGTGCCAAGAGGGCCTATCCCTGACGGTTTCTGGGTCATGTGGGAAGGACCCCCCTATCGCCCACACTCACTTGGCGACGGTTCCAAATGTCGTCGCGGAAAGGGGTTAAAAACCGTTTGTATAGCACCGACGCGTACCAGTGGTATAAGAAATTATGGATCTAACCTTCCTAAATTATCCAAATCAATCGATACCTCTCAATAGTGCAATTTGTTTTAGAAAACAAAAATCTCATTTTTGGAACGAAGGAATCACTAGCCCGGGCGATATTTTCGGAACGAAAGAAGTCGCCAGCCCTGCAGATTTTTTCAACGATATATCCGTGAATCCATCTCCCATACGCATGCGTCGGTGCCCAAGCGATGAGGATTGCCCCGGCTTGCCCCCTTGCCCGACGACTGCTAGATCAAAGTCGCCGGAGCCGGATTCATGCAGATCGAGTTCGTCATCGCATGGGTCGCTGATGGCCGCCACGTGTGGGACGCGGACGTCCCTCCTTTGTGACCCGCCTGATCTAGCTCTCCACCTCAGGCCGACGCAGTGCCTCCCAAGAGAGGCTGTGACGGCCTCCTCCTCACGCTGTCTCCGTCCTCCTCCTCAACCCGTCACCGTCGCCTCCCTTCCTCCGTGGGCTGCCTATCTGTGCCCAACGCCGGAGGGCGACGTCCACCATGGAGCGGATCCTAGTGGTGGGGTCCAACGCGGTGGTCGTCTCCAACGAGCGGTGGTCGTCTCCAACAAGCGGTGGTCGACGCCGACGAGCAGGGCCCTTTGGTCGCCAGCACTCCTCCTACTGCTATCTTCCTTGTCTAGAGAATCTAGAGAAACACGGTGCCTTCTTCCTCCTTATGTGGATGTGATGCAATTTAGTGAACTTTGTAAATATTGGAGCCTCAGAGGACGTTCTCCTTTTCTCCCATATGGATGAGGTGATTGCTTGCTTTTTTAGTGCTTGTGTTATTATTGCTAAGGAAAAGATAGAGGAAGAGGATCCGTGTTGTTTTGAGTGCTCATGTACTCCTAGATGAGTAGGGGTGAATTTTTGTTGTTGTTGCTAAGGAAAACATCAGTGTTACTACTAAGGAAAAGATAGAGGAGGAGGAGTATTTGATAACCCTCGATCAGTAGGGATGAAATTTTGTTGCAGTTTGATTACTTGTAAATTTTGTTGAAGAACTGTAATAGGAGAGGACCTACCCTTCACGTGAAATCAAACTCAAATAAAGGGAAGACATTAGTGTGCTGCTCAAAATAATGATGTTGTGAACATTTTTTCTAACAAGGAAACCCAGGTCATGCTTATCCTCCTAAATTGCAATGTTTTTTGATTTAAAGTTTGTTATTCCGTGTCAACTGTATCCAGCACTTTCGAAAAAAAAACAGGAACTAGCTTTTTAATCAGGTTGGGTTATAAGCAATTAGTGATTGATCACCTGCCTAGCTGCCCATTTATGAAAACAAATAGACTACCTTCAAAGTGTTCAGGATTTCAAAAGCATGGATTAGGAAATTACCTACAAGTAGTATACAAATAGATTGATTCTATTGATTTTTTTTGTTCTTAGATGAAAGAGAAAGAAACATGAAGTTTCCTAGGCAGTTAATGTTCCTCATGATATATTGACTGATGACCCACAAGTATAGGGGATCTATCGTAGTCCTTTCGATAAGTAAGAGTGTCGAACCCAACGAGGAGCAGAAGGAAATGATAAGTGGTTTTTAGCAAGGTATTCTCTGCAAGCACTGAAATTATAGGTAACAGATAGTTTTGTGATAGGATAATTTGTAACGAGCAACAAGTAAAAAAAGTAAATAAAGTGCAGCAAGGTGGCCCAATCCTTTTTGTAGCAAAGGACAAGCCTGGACAAACTCTTATATAGAGAAAAGCGCTCCCGAGGACACATGGGAATTATCGTCAAGCTAGTTTTCATCACGTTCATATGATTCGCGTTCGGTACTTTGATAATTTGATATGTGGGTGGACCGGTGCTTGGGTGCTGTCCTTACTTGAACAAGCATCCCACTTATGTTAACCCCTATTGCAAGCATCCGCAACTACAACAGAAGTAGGGGGTTCCCTTACTGTCTTTCTGTCAAAAAAAAAACTACAAAAGTAGTATTAAGGTAAACCTAACCATAGCATGAAACATGTGGATCCAAATCAGCCCCTTACGAAGCAACGCATAAACTAGGGTTTAAGCTTCTGTCACTCTAGCAACCCATCATCTACTTATTACTTCCCAATGCCTTCCTCTAGGCCCAAATAATGGTGAAGTGTCATGTAGTCGATGTTCACATAACACCACGTGAGGATAGACAACATACATCTCATCAAAATATCGAACGAATACCAAATTCACATGACTACTAATAGCAAGACTTCTCCCATGTCCTCAGGAACAAACGTAACTACTCACAAAGCATATTCATGTTAATAATCAGAGGAGTATTAATATGCATATAGGATCTGAACATATGATCTTCCACCAAATAAACCAACTAGCATCAACTACAAGGAGTAATCAACACTACTAGCAACCTACAGGTACCAATCCCAGACTTAAGAGACAAGAATTGGATACAAGAGATGATCTAGGGTTTGAGAGGAGATGGTGCTGGTGAAGATGTTGATGGAGATTGCCCTCTCCCGATGAGAGGAGCGTTGGTGATGACGATGGCGATGATTTCCCCCTCCCGGAGGGAAGTGTCCCCAGCAGAACAGCTCTTCCGGAGCCCTAGATTGGTTCCGCCAAGGTTCCGCCTCGTGGCGGCGGAGTCTCGTCCCGAAAGCTTGCTTATGATTTTTCTTCGGACGAAAGACTTCATATAGCAGAAGATGGGCACCGGACGGCCAACAGGGGGCCCACGAGGCAGGGGGCGCGCCCAGGGGGGTAGGGCGCGCCCTCCACCCTCGTGGCCAGGGTGTGGGCCCCTCTGGTATTTCTTCCGCTCAGTATTTTTTATTATTTCCAAAAATAACTTTTGTGGAGTTTCAGGACTTTTGGAGTTGTGCAGAATAGGTCTCTAATATTTGCTCCTTTTCCAGCCCAGAATTCCAGCTGCCGGCATTCTCCCTCCTTATGTAAACCTTGTAAAATAAGAGAGAATAGGCATAAGTATTGTGAGATAATGTGTAATAACAACCCATAATGCAATAAATATTGATATAAAAGCATGATGCAAAATGGACGTATCAACTCCCCCAAGCTTAGACCTCGCTTGTCCTCAAGCGGAAGCCGATAACGATAAATATGTCCACATGTTTAGAGATAGAGGTGTCGATAAAATAAAATACGGACATGAGGGCATCATGATCATTCTCATAACAGCAACGTACATGGATATTGTCAAATGATCTCTTATGCTCAAGTAATAATCTATTCACAATGCAAAGTATGAATCAGAAACTTGATTGAGAACCAACAAACTATAGTCTCAGTCATTGAAGCAATTGCAATTTATCATAACATCAGAAAGAGTCTATGTTAGAGCTTTTCAGCAAGTCCACATACTCAACTATCATTTAGTCTTTCACAATTGCTAACACTCACGCAATACTTGTGGTTACGGAGTTTTAATCGGACACAGAGAAAGATAGGGGCTTATAGTTTCGCCTCCCAACCTTTTACCTCAAGGGTAATGTCAACAATAATAACTCATGCTAACTTACATCCAATTAGATATATATATCAGGATCTTTCCAACATACTGTGCTTGCCAAAGGATAAAATGTAAAAAGGAAAGGTGAAGATCACCATGACTCTTGCATAAGGTAGAAGATAAACATAAAAGATATGCCCTTCGCAGAGGGAAGTAGAGGTTGCCATGCGCTTTCAAGGTTGGATGCACAAAATCTTAATGCGAAAGAACGTCACTTTATATTGCCACTTGTGATATGAACCTTTATTATGCAGTCCGTCGCTTTTATCTCTTCCACATCACAAGATCATCTAAAGCTTATTTCCTCCACACCAATCAATCATACATATTTAGAGAGCAATTTTTATTGCTTGCACCGATGACAACTTACTTGAAGGATCTTACTCAATCCATAGGTAGATATGGTGAACTCTCATGGCAAAACTGGTATTAGGAGTATTTGGAAGCACAAGTAGTATCTCTACTTGGTGCAAAGAATTTGGCTAGCATGAGGGGGAAAGGCAAGCTCAACATGTTGGATGATCCATGACAATATACTTTATCTCAAATATAAGAAAACATAACCCATTACGTTGTCTTCCTTGTCCAACATCAACTCTTTAGCATTTCATATTTTAATGAGTGCTCACAATCATAAAAGATGTCCAAGATAGTATATTTATATGTGAAACCTCTCTTTCTTTATTACTTCCTATTAATTGCAACGGTGACCAAAGCTATGTTTGTCAACTCTCAACAACTTTTAATCATCATACTCTTTCTATGTGAAGTCATTACTCTCCATAAGATCAATATGATCTCTTTAATTCTTTTTATTCTTTCTTTTATTACCTCAAGATCATAGCAAGACAATCAAGCCCTTGACTCAACACTAATCTTTATTATATATAGCTCACGGACTCGATTACATAGAAATATCATAAAGCAAAACTCAAAACTAGATCATACCAAAACTTTATTCTACTAGATCAAGATACTACTAATAGGATCGAACTAAGAAAAAGGTAAAGATAGGAGTGTGATGGTGATACGATACCGGGGCACCTCCCCCAAGCTTGGCAGTTGCCAAGGGGGGTGCCCATACCCATATGATTATGTTTCCTTCTTCGAAGGTGTCGGTGTGATATTCTTGGCGATGATACTCCTCAGGATACGATTCTCTTCTTCGAGCTTATTGAGCTGCTGCTTGAGGTCCATTATCTCCTTACGAAGCTTACCCGTAACGGCCAAAGCTCCTTGCACCCAAGGGTGTTGCATAGCTGCGGGAGAACAAGTGACGCTCTTCTTCATATTTTCATAAGAAAGAAATCTAACATTGGAAGGGATAACCAAGTTTGGAATAGCCGAGCTCTGTAGTTCCCCCATTGTGAATCCAGCTCGGAAGCGAGAAGTGACTTCTTGATCCTCCTCCATGGCGTCTATCCTCTTCAAATTAGCCTCCATCTCTTCCTCTGTTGCTGGCCCAAAGTGGTCAGCATCGCTGTTTGTCCTTGATCTCGATGCCGGATGAGACACCCGGCTCTCCCCGACTGACTCTTGAGAGGACATCTTGCTCTAATCTGCAGCAGCAACAGCTCGAAACAAAAACAGAGGATATTTGCGTGATACAGGAGTCAAAACCTTCGGGGGATTATATAAGGAATTTTTACCGACCAAAATATGTACAGTGCAAGAAAACGGAGTCCAGAGAGCACACGAGGAGCCCACGAGGTAGGGGGCGCGCCCAGTAGGGTAGGGTGCGCCCTCCACCCTCGTGGAGGCCTCGTGTCCTTCCCGAACTGCTTCTTATTTTTCTATTTTTCTAAATATTCCAAAACGGAGAAAAATTGCCATTAGAACTGTTTTGGAGTCGGTTTACTTACCGTACCACATACCTATTCCTTTTCGGAGTCTGAAACGTTCCGGAAAGAGTCCCTTATGTATTCCTCCGGGGTTATGGTTTCAATAACATTGGTTTCCACA
This sequence comes from Aegilops tauschii subsp. strangulata, assembly GCF_002575655.3. NCBI lineage: Eukaryota > Viridiplantae > Streptophyta > Magnoliopsida > Poales > Poaceae > Aegilops > Aegilops tauschii. The sequence goes on along the minus strand of NC_053035.3, from coordinate 232,499,435 downwards.
TTTATAGGATTACCTAAGATATAATGTTTAATTCTTTGACCGTTCACCACCTTCGGATTTGTGCCTTCGAAGTTATTGATTTTTATGGCACCGGAACGATAGACCTCCTCGATAACGTAAGGGCCTTCCCATTTAGAGAGAAGTTTCCCTGCAAAAAATCTTAAACGAGAGTTGTATAGCAGTACATAATCACCTACATTAAACTCACGCTTTTGTATCCTTTTGTCATGCCATCTTTTAACTTTTTCTTTAAACAATTTGGCATTCTCATAGGCTTGGGTTCTCCATTCATCAAGTGAGCTAATGTCAAATAACCTCTTCTCACCGGCAAGTTTGAAATCATAGTTGAGCTCTTTAATAGCCCAATAAGCCTTATGTTCTAGTTCGAGAGGTAAGTGACATGCTTTCCCATAAACCATTTTATACGGAGACATACCCATAGGATTTTTATATGCAGTTCTATAAGCCCATAATGCATCATCCAGTTTCTTGGACCAATTCTTTCTAGATCTATTAATAGTCTTTTGCAAATTAATTTGAGCTCTCTATTGCTCAATTCTACTTGACCACTAGACTGTGGGTGATAAGGAGATGCAATTCTATGATTAACATCATATTTAGCAAGCATTTTTCGGAAAGCACCATGAATAAAATGTGAACCACCATCAGTCATTAAATATCTAGGGACTCCAAACCTCGGAAAAATAACTTCTTTAAGCATTTTAATAGAAGTGTTATGATCAGCACTACTAGTTGGAATAGCTTCTACCCACTTAGTAACGTAATCAACAACAACTAAAATATGTGTGTATCCATTAGAGGCAGGAAAAGGTCCCATATAATCAAAGCCCCAAACATCAAAGGTTCAATAACAAGTGAATAATTCATAGGCATTTCTTGACGTCTACTAATATTACCAATTCTTTGGCATTCATCACAAGATAAAACAAACTTACGGGCATCCTTGAAGAGAGTAGGCCAATAAAAGCCGGATTGCAATACCTTATGTGCAGTTCTGTCTCCAGCGTGGTGTCCTCCATAAGCCTCGGAGTGACACTTGCGTAGGATCTGTTCCTGTTCATGCTCAGGTACACAACGCCTAATAACACCATCTACTCCTTCTTTATAAAGATGTGGGTCATCCCAAAAGTAATGTCTCAAATCATAGAATTTTTTTTCTTTTGCTGGTATATGAAACTAGGTGGTATGAATTTAGCAATAATGTAATTAGCATAATCATCATACCATGGAGCAGTACGAGAAGCATTTATAACATTTAATTGTTCATCAGGAAAGCTATCATCAATAGGTAGTGGGTCATCAAGAACATTTTCTAACCTAGACAAGTTGTCTGCAACGGGGTTCTCAGCTCCCTTTCTATCAATAATATGCAAATCAAATTCTTGTAGCAAGAGAACCCATCTAATAAGTCTAGGTTTAGCACCTTTCATTTCCATAAGGTATTTAATAGCAGCATGATCAGTGTGAATAGTTACTTTAGAATCAACAATATAGGGCCTGAACTTATCACAAGCAAATACAACTGCTAAGAATTCTTTTTCAGTAGTAGCATAATTTCTCTGAGCATTGTCTAGACTTTTACTAGCATATTAAATAACATTTAATTTCTTATCAACTCTTTGCCCTAGAACAGCACCTACAGCATAATCACTGGCATCACACATAATTTCAAAGGGTAAATTCCAATCAGGTGGCTGAACAATAGGTGCAGAGATCAATGCTTTCTTAAGTATTTCAAATGCTTCTACACAGTCATCATCGAAGACAAATGGTATATCGTTTTGCAATAAATTATTCAGAGGCCAAGAAAATTTTGAGAAGTCCTTAATGAACCTCCTATAAAAACCGGCATGACCAAGGAAACTTCTTATACCTTTGATGTCCTTGGGACATGGCATCTTTTCAATAGCATCGACCTTCGCTTTATCAACTTCAATACCTCTTTCATAAATTTTATGCCCCAAGACAATACCTTCATTAACCATAAAGTGGCACTTCTCCCAATTCAAGACAAGGTTAGTTTCTTCACATCTCTGCAAAACTCGATCAAGGTTGCTCAAGCAATCATCAAAAGAGGATCCATAGACGGAGAAATCGTCCATGAAAGCCTCACGAATCTTTTCACAAAAGTCAGAGAATATAGCCATCATGCATCTTTGAAAGGTAGCATGTGCATTACATAAACCAAAAGGCATACGTCTATAAGCAAAAGTACCAAAAGGACAAGTGAAAGTGGTCTTAGATTGATCATCAGCTGACACAGGTATTTGAGAGAAACCAGAATAACCATCTAGAAAGCAAAAATGTGTATGTTTGGGTAATCTTTCTAGCATTTGATCGATAAAAGGTAAGGGGTAATGATCTTTTTAGTAGCTTTATTCAATTTGCGGAAACCAATTACCATCCTATAACCTGTAATAATTCTTTGCAGGATCAATTCATCTTTATCATTAGGAACAACGGTAATACCTCCCTTCTTAGGAACACAATGGACATGACTTACCCACTGACTATCAGCAACGGGATAAATTATACCTGCCTCAAGGAGCTTTAGTATTTCCTTTCTTACCACTTCTTCCATCTTAGGATCCAGCCGTCGTTGGTGATCACGAACTGGTTTGGCATCTTTCTCCAAATTTATTTTGTGTTGACATAGACTGGGACTAATGCCCTTAATATCATCAAGAGTATAACCAATAGCAGCATGGTGCTTCTTCAGAGTTTTCAATAATCTCTCTTCTTCATGCTCTGAAAGGTTAGCACTAATAATAACAGGATATATCTTTTTCTCATCAAGATAAGCATATTTAAGAGTATCAGGTAATGGTTTAAGCTCAAACATGGGATCACCCTTGGGTGGAGGAGGATCCCCTAGGATTTCAACAGGAAAACTGTGTTTCGGGATGGGTTCCTGTTTAAAGAATAATTCATCTATTTCCCTTCTTTCATTCATAAACATATCATTTTCATGCTCTAGCAAATATTGTTCCAAAGGATCATTAGGAGGTACGGCAATGGAAGCAAGACCAATAATTTCATCCTTACTAGGCAATTCCTCTTCACGGTGTTGTCTACGAAATTTAGAGAAATTAAACTCATGAGACATATCACCCAAACCAATAGTAAGAACATACTTTTCGCAGTCTCTCCTAGCATTAACAGTGTTCAAGAAGGGTCTACCAAATATAATGGGACAAAAGCTATCTTGTGGGGAACCAAGAACAAGAAAATCAGCAGGATATTTAGTTTTCCCACACAAGACTTCAACATCTCTAACAATTCCCATGGGTGAAATAGTATCCCTATTGGCAAGTTTAATTGTGACATCAATATCTTCTAACTCAGTAGGTGCAATGTCATGCATAATTTATTTGTATAAGTCAATAGGTATTGCACTAGCACTAGCACCCATGTCACATAAGCCATGATAACAATGATCTCCTATTTTAATAGAAATAACAGGCATGCCTACCACAGGTCTATGTTTATCTTTAGCACAAGGTTTAGCAATTCTAGCAGTCTCTTCACGGAAATAAATAACATGCCCATCAATATTATCAGCCAAGAGATCTTTAACAATAGCAATATTAGGTTCAACTTTAACTTGCTCAGGAGGTGTATAGGTTCTTATATTGCTTTTACGAACCACAGTTGAAGCTTTAGCATGATCCTTTATTCTAACAGGGAAAGGTGGTTTGTCAACATAAGCAGTAGGAACAATGGGATCATTATAAGTGATAGTCTTTTCTTCAACTTCAATAGGTGCAGCTACTTTTACTTCTATGGGAGGATGATATTTAAACCACTTATCCTTAGGGAGATCAACGTGAGCAGCAAAAGATTCACATAAAGAAGCTACTATCTCAGAGTCAAGTCCATATTTAGTGCTAAATTTTCGGAAAACATCGATATCCATAAAAGATTTAACACAATCAAACTTAGGTGCCATACCTAACTCCTTACCTTCATCGAGATCCCAATCTTCAGAGTTGCATTTAATTCTTTCCAATAAATCCCATTTGAATTCAATAGTCTTCATCATAAAAGAGCCAGCACAAGAAGTATCGAGCATGGTGCGATTGTTATCAGAAAGCCGAGCATAAATTTTTTGAATAATTATTTCTCTTGGGAGCTCATGATTGGGGCATGAATATAACATTGATTTAAGCCTCCCCAAGCTTGAGCGATGCTTTCTCCTTCGCGAGGCCAGATATTATATATGTAATTGCGATCACGATGAACAAGATGCATAGGATAAAACTTCTGATGAAATTCCAATTTCAATCGTTTGTAGTTCCATGATCCCATATCATCACATAGCCTATACCATGTCAATGCATCTCCCTTCAAAGATAAAGGGAAGACCTTCTTCTTAATAACATCATCGGGTATACCTGCAAGCTTAAATAATCCACAAACTTCATCCACATAGATTGGGTGCTCATCAGGATGCATTGTTCCGTCTCCTGCAAAAGGATTAGCCAGCAGTTTTTCTAACATACCCGAAGGAATTTCAAAGTAGACATTTTCATTTTCAGTAGGTTTAGTAGGTTGAGGAGCAACTCTTTGCTCTACTGGTCGGGGTGAAGATACCCCGAACAAGCCCCTCAGAGGATTACTTTCCATAGTAACAAGTGGCAGTAAATTTCAGCACACTATATAAATTTTTCCTTACCAAATTCCACCTACCAAACGCGCTTCACTCCCCGGCAACGGCGCCAGAAAAGAGTCTTGATGACCCACAAGTATAGGGGATCTATCGTAGTCCTTTCGATAAGTAAGAGTGTCGAACCCAACGAGGAGCAGAAGGAAATGATAAGCGGTTTTCAGTAAGGTATTCTCTGCAAGCACTGAAATTATAGGTAACAGATAGTTTTGTGATAAGATAATTTGTAACGAGCAACAAGTAACAAAAGTAAATAAAGTGCAGCAAGGTGGCCCAATCCTTTTTGTAGCAAAGGACAAGCTTGGACAAACTCTTATATAGAGAAAAGCGCTCCCGAGGACACATGGGAATTATCGTCAAGCTAGTTTAGATCACGTTCATATGATTCGCGTTCGGTACTTTGATAATTTGATATGTGGGTGGACCGGTGCTTGGGTGCTGCCCTTACTTGGACAAACATCCCACTTATGATTAACTCCTATTGCAAGCATCCGCAACTACAAAGAAGTATTAAGGTAAACCTAACCATAGCATGAAACATATGGATCCAAATCAGCCCCTTACGAAGCAACGCATAAATTAGGGTTTAAGCTTCTGTCACTCTAGCAACCCATCATCTACTTATTACTTCCCAATGCCTTCCTCTAGGCCCAAATAATGGTGAAGTGTCATGTAGTCGACGTTCACATAACACCACTAGAGGATAGACAACATACATCTCATCAAAATATCGAACGAATACCAAATTCACATGACTACTAATAGCAAGACTTCTCCCATGTCCTCAGGAACAAACGTGCTGGTGAAGATGTTTATGGAGATTGCCCTCTCCCGATGAGAGGAGCGTTAGTGATGACGATGGCGATGATTTCCCCCTCCCGGAGGGAAGTGTCCCCAGCAGAACAGCTCTGTCAGAGCCCTAGATTGGTTCCGCCAAGGTTCCGCCTCGTGGCGGCGGAGTCTCGTCCTGAAAGCTTGCTTATTATTTTTCTTCGGACGAAAGACTTCATATAGCAGAAGATGGGCACCGGAGGGCCAACAGGGGGCCCACGAGGCAGGGGCGCGCCCCCCACCCTCGTGGCCAGGGTGTGGGCCCCCTCTGGTATTTCTTCCGTCAGTATTTTTTATTATTTCCAAAAATAACTTTCATGGAGTTTCAGGACTTTTGGAGTTGTGCAGAATAGGTCTCTAATATTTGCTCCTTTTCCAGCCCAGAATTCCAGCTGCCGGCATTCTCCCTCCTTATGTAAACCTTGTAAAATAAGAGAGAATAGGCATAAGTATTGTGACATAATGTGTAATAACAACCCATAATGCAATAAATATTGATATAAAAGCATGATGCAAAATGGACGTATCACTGACACAGCCAAAACAACAGGTGTGTAGCTTCCAATGAGCGAAGTAACAGCAAGTGGTAAAGAAACGAGATTCCTTTTTCTCTACAATCGTTCTTTGTTTTCTGTTGCAACAAGAGATGAGTTTCAAACTTAACACTCTATTTGTTTGTAAAGGTATTTCAACCAAGTCATAATCATCTGATTATTTTCTTGTTTCATCTAGAAACCCAACAAAGAAGATATGGGCCACTGGTGGTCAATGCAGGCTTGTCGGTGGCGTATAGGGACGAATTCAACTTGCCTGTCATGGCAAAGGGGGCCAATCTGGAGATGAGCTGGTGATAAACAATCTCAGGCCGAGCAATGTAAGAATCCTTTTTTATTATCTAGACCATGCTTACAAACTGAATGAAGATTTGTTTTGATCACATGTTAGACTATGCGGTCGGGTTACCATAATTGAGTCTAATGCGTACCACTGGAGCTGCATGTCAGATGATGGGACATGAGTGCTCAAAATGAAACTATATGAAGCGACCCAAGCTCGCAGGACTTCATATTTTTCATAGCATTGATGATGTTGCTTAACTTTATTAAAAAAATGTAGGTTGTCAAAACTTGTCGAAGAGAATGTTGTAAAAAATATAAGGTGAAAATGATTTTAAATTGAAAGAATGGATTTCTTGCTCCGGAGCACTCCCAGCCCATGCTTCACCGCCATCGCCCCGATGCTTAAGCGGACCAGCCTTCCCGCCTCATCTAGGGGCCTATGGGCAGGAGTCACCGACTCGGTAGGACGTGTAGTAGGCGGGCTTGCTTCCCCAACACAGGTACTCACAAGAACCAACGATACCAAGATGACTCTTTGCATAGAGAACATGCAGATGGACAAGAGCTGCATTTATAATTCATATGCAAGGCAACAGAACAAGGGTCTTCCCGAAGCCAGTGTGGGAGCCACGCACGCCACTGGTGCTGGCGAGCGTGTGAGGCACATCGACAACGCACTGCATCTCAGCCGGCTTAGAGATGCCTGTCTCTGGTGTCATGGCCAACAACTCATCCTCTTGCCGGCCCTCCACTTCGGACATCGAACAGTACATGATGCATCTCTCCCGCGCCTCCCCATACACCAGCGTGGGAGGGACGCAACCTGGTTGAAAACAATCCAAGCAGAAGGAGGACATCTGCATCTACACCGTCACCACCGGTGGGTGGGGGGTGATGGCAGCTTGAAGCTACGTCGGTATTTCCGCAAAGAGGAAGGGATGATGCAGCACAACAGTGGTAGGTATTTCCCTCAGATATGAAACCAAGGTTATCGAACCAGTAGGAGGACCAAGCAACAACATGTAAACAACACCTGCACACAAATAACAAATACTCGCAACTCGACGTGTAAAAGGGGTTGTCAATCCCTTTCGGGTAGCGGCGCCCCAAGATAGGCAAATGGATGTGGATAAAATTGTAGTAGATTGATAGATCGAACACCAAATAAAATAAATAAGAATAAAACGCAGCAAGGTATTTTTGTATTTTTCGTTTAATAGATATGAAAATAAAAGCAAAGGAAAAGTAGATTGCAAAGGCAAATAATATGAGAAAGAGACCCGAGGGCCGTAGGTTTCACTAGTGGCTTCTTTCGAGAAAAATAGCAAACGGTGGGTAAACAAATTACTCTTGGGCAATTGATAGAACTTCAAATAATCATGACGATATCTAGGCAATGATCATTACATAGGCATCACGTCCAAGATTAGTAGACCAACTCCTGCCTGCATCTACTGCTATTACCCCACACATCGACCGCTATCCAGCATGCATCTAGTGTATTAAGTTCATGGAGAAACGGAGTAATGCAATAAGAACGATGACATGATGTAGACAAGATCTATCTATGTAGAGATAGACCCCATCGTTTTATCCTTAGTAGCAACGATACACACGTGTCGGTTCCCCTTCTGTCACTGGGATCAAGAACCGTAAGATCGAACCCACTACAAAGCACCTCTTCCCATTGCAAGATAGATAGATCAAGTTGGCCAAACAAAACCCAAATATCGGAGAAGAAATGCGAGGCTATAAGCAATCATGCATATAATAGATCAAAGAAACTCAAATAACTTTCATGGATATAAAAAGATAGATCTGATCATAAACTCAAAGTTCATCCGATCCCAACAAACACACCGCAAAAAGAGTTACATCATATGGATCTCCAAGAGACCATTGTATTGAGAATAAAACAAGAGAGAGGAAGCCATCTAGCTACTAACTATGGACCCGAAGGTCTACAAAGAACTACTAACGCATCATCGGAGAGGTACCAATGGAAGTGGTGAACCCCTCCGTAATGGTGTCTAGATCGGATCTGGTGGTTCTGGACTCTGCGGCGGCTGGAATTGATTTTCGTCGACTCCCCTAGGGTTTCTGGAATATTGGGGTATTTATAGAGCAGAGAGGCGGTCTGGGGGGCACCCGAGGTGGGCACAACCCACCAGGGCACGCCTGGGCCTCCTAGCGCGCCCTGGTGGGTTGTGCTCCCCTCGGAGCACCTCCCAGGCACTGCCTTGGCCCATTGGGTGTCTTTTGGTCCAAAAAAATCTCCGTAAAGTTTCGTTGCATTTGGACTCCGTTTGGTATTGATTTCCCATAATGTAAAAAACATGCAAAAAACAGCAACTGGCACTTGGCACAATGTCAATAGGTTAGTACCAAAAATGATATAAAATGACAATAAAATGATTATAAAACATCCAAGATTGATAATATAACAGCATGGAACAATAAAAAATTATAGATACATTGGAGACGTATCAGGGGGGTTGGCTGCGTGGGGGAGAACATCTTCATCTCCCTAAGACGTTGTTGTTGAAAGAGTTTGAAAACTCATCGAGCTACGTATACTCTAAACGAAGTGCATTTTCGTTCATTGCAGAATTTTATGTCACTGTCTTTTTTACACGTTGAACTCATGAAGTGTCTTTATATATGGGACGAGGAAATATGTATTAGAAGAACCGATATTTATAGCAATACAATCATAAGTCGCATGCAACATCCACACGATGAATTATAGTTTATTTCAATGGAACTATCTCTCTATATATAAAAAATTGGCCCATGGCAACACACACTACAAAAAAATACACTTCCGTGATGATACGTGTTTGTCACAGTAGGTCGCATTTTTTGTCATGCATCTACATCCATGGCAATTTTATGACAGAATCAAGATAGTCATACCTGTGCTGTCGTAGAAGTGTTCCATGACACTACCAAAATTATCATCACGGAAGTGTCCACTTCCATGACGATAAATCACGCGTCACAGAAGTGCTTTCGTCAAGGGTGACCGACAAGTGGCATCCACCGTAACGGAACGCCATTAAGCTATCAGGTCCGGTTTTGGATCCGATAACCCGCTAACAGCCCCAACCAATGGGGATTTTCCACATGTAAAATCATCATTGGCTGGAGGAAACACATGTCGGCTCACCGTTGGGACAGATGTCATCCACTCATTGGAACGAAGGCGCCTATGATACATTGACACGTGGCACGGCCGAACAGAGGCCCATTCCTGTGAAAAGGCCGGCCCGTTTGACTTGGTCAAAAGGTGGCAGGCCGGCCCACGGAAAGCCTGTTAACGGCCTGTTCGCATATAGCCCATTTACAGCCCGCTAACCCAGGGCCCGTTACGACCTATCCAAATTAGGCCCAGTAGCGTCAGCTGGGTCGTCCAATATGATTCCAGCCCATTTTAAGTTCCGGCCCATGACATCTTTTGGCCCATATGAGGCCCTTTGTAACTCTTGGCCCATTAACGGCCCGTGGTGAAACTGGCCCGTAATGAACAGTGTATCACTTTATACCCATTAACGGCCCATTAATCCATTGGGCCGTTTGCAGCCCATGTTATCTTTTGGCCTTCTCAGGGCCCATTTATTCTTGGGCTCATTTCCAGCATTCGGTTACTTACGACCCGTTACTGCAATTTTCTGCTTGTGGGTCAAATTCAGCCTGTGGTTACAATCAGTCCATTTGTGGCCCGTTAATACGTTGGGCCGTTTTCATAGCGTCATCAAATACGGCCTATTAACGACGGCCCGTTATGGTCGGCCCATGAACGGACGACTCCAACTCTAGCCCGTTTACGGCCATAATGCGGTCTGTTTTTGGCCCAACTTTGGCCAATCGATCATACGGCCCGTATAAGGCCCATTGATGATACAGCCCGTAGAAGGCCCATTGTTTCTATGGCCCTTAGAAGGCCCATTGTTTCTACGGCCCGTAGGAGGCCCAGTGTCACTACAGTAAATATGTAGCCCATGGCCTGTTAAAGGCGGGAAACTACTATAGGTCTAGACCTGCTAATGGCCCAAGATGATTATAGGCCCACGTTTTGGCGCATATGAGTAACGGGCCGGCCTGAAGACCGACAACACTAAGATCCACTGAACCTTTCGGCCTAAATTACAGCATACGGACCAAAGAATAAACCTAGACTATACAATAAAGAAATTACGACATATTACATCCACTGGGAATCAAAGTTCGCTACCGGTGATAATAGAGTGCAACATGACCGCGGATTACATACACTGGGCATCAAAGGTCGCCACCAGTGCATATAAACGCGCCGACAAAAGAATATACAAAACTGAGAGCACTTCAGAAGGCACTAGACCTGGCAAGGTCGGGCCCCGCAAGCAGCCGAACAAGCTGATGAGACCTCAGTTGTGTCAATGATAGATGCTTCATCCCTAGCTATATGGCACCATAGTGCGCAAGGCAGTCCCCTGACATCTTCATTACATCTTTGACTTCAAGTCGGAGCTGAGCTGAAGCAAGCCTTTCCGCTTTAAGTTGAGACTGAACAAGTCGAACTGATTGAGGCAGCAACTGCAAAGAGGTTGTCTCACACCTGCTGGTGAGTAGCTTCAACTCACTGTCTTCATCAAGACAGGACCTTAGGGTCATCTCGCTGTCCTCAAGATGGTTTGGCTCACTATCTTTCCTAAAGTTCTGCCTGGCATAAGAGATACGACTCTGAAAGAGAAACAAGGAGACACGTAACAGGTTTCACAATTATATAAGCAAATAAATGGATCTGTTCTGCATAAGGAACATGTTTTTAAACTACAATTTAAAACTGGTAGTTGTTGCAAACATCCAATCAGATGTAAACAGCAGTGGAGGAAATGATGCCTATCCAAATCTATACTAGAACAAAGTTTGAAGGCTTGAGAAGGATGAACTTACATTACATGTTAACACGGGCTGGACAAAGCCCTTCTCCATGTTGATGGAAGGATAATTCAATAAATTCCCCAAAGAAAATTCTTTATAAGCGTTGCCATTTTTCTACATTTTGCAAAGAGTAAATATAGATCAAATAATATTGGAAGAAACAGAGGATAATGAAGCTCAGGTGCAGACTGATGATACATAATCAAATAGCGATTAATTAAGTACAGGGTTACAAGGCAAAAGGTACTGACAAGAGGAATGCAGACATCAACGTGTGCAGTGGCATTTTCTTTATTCAACATTTTGGTAAGAGTAAATGTAGACATGCTAATTTGGAGAAAGTGTAGGGCAGGGCAAATAAGATGCAGAGTAATGCTAGACAATCAACTATCTCGCGATGCAAGTACAGTAATACCACCACCGTCCGTTATTACTTGTCGCTCAAATGGATGTATCTAGCACTATTAAGTTCTAAATACATCCAATTGATCAACAATTAATTCGATACAGAGGGAGTACATGACCACAGGTACATACATGAGCAATCCAAAACTTCATAACCATTGTGTTAATTCTACATTTATCTAAGAGTAAATATAGATCTTATAATTTCAAGCAAAGGGAGGATAAAGAAGCGAACATTTACAGTGATGCTACATAATCAAACAACAATGAGTGTACGTGTGCTGACAAAGGGCAAGAGGTACTGACAAGAGCAATGCAGAGCCCAGTATTGTTGTGAGATCCTATGATCCTTTGAGCAAGGAGCTTCATCTGAAATTAGTTTTCATACAAGAGAGAAGGTAAGGCACATGTAGAAATTTAGGAGTTCATATTTTGAATTGATATCATAGACAGTACCTGACGCTGGGCTGTCAGCAGTTCTAATAGGGGTTTGGCCAGTGGAGTAGGGGTAGAGTGTGGTATAGTTGGGCCTGTGTTTTCTGTGGCTGTTGATCTATCTGATTTATCAAGTATCACTACCTTTTCCAAATGCCTAGTTTGTACTCCTTGAGGATCTGCACTCACCCTCTTCCTTTTGGACATCTATTACGAAAGAACAACATTTGACTCAAAAAACATAGTATGACGACACATGGAATAGGTACAGAAAATGGATAGGTATGGAATATACTCATATATGATGCTTAAACTAAGCAGATGGTGTAACAAAGTAGAAGTAATGCAAGAGGTCAGATGCAAAATATGTGCGACCAATACAACCTTGCCAAGTTAGAGCAAGCACCTTGATAGGTGAATAAGATAGGCCATCCTCCACCATGCCAAGTTTGTTAGCTAGTGGATTGTTCCGCAATGTTCCTCTCGTGCGCCCATTCTCATATTCATTTTGATAATGTTCAGTACCTGACATGCATGAAAACATAAAAACAAGTGAGATTATCTTTGTAATGCAGAAGTGATTCTAATCCAATACTGCCTCCCTGTAAACCCCTTTGTGCTATCTCTGCAATTCTTCTGAGATATGCCATGCATGCCGTAACTTGGTGTGTGCATTAATATAATGTGGCCTACTACTCAAAATATGAGAGCTCCAGAAGTGATGATACTTCATAGATGACAGCTTCAACATATAGTAAAGAAGAACAAGTCGACCTGACCTGACAGATTAAAAATATACGAAGGGAGAACAACTCGACCTGACCAGTCGACCGCAAATGTCTCTGCTACTCTTCCCAACAAGGAACATACTTATTAAAGAAGAGAAGAGGATCATCTTAAAGAAGAGCAGAAGAGCAAGCAGATTGAAGATATTACAAGTCTTTCTATACAATGTCGGTTGCCCATCCATGATGAACTAGAGCGCACAGAGAAATAGTATTCCTTCCGGTCTCTCCATATGTGGCTCACATGCATTTCGAAACTAAAGTAGGAACATTTAGCTGACCAATTAAACATTTCTCAGTTTTACTAATATCAGCATAATATCAAATTTGAATTTGTACAACTAAGCTTGTTTAGCTCGATGGGTGGAGAAGTGCTATTACGACACGAACCACGTAGGCTGATTGTGGTCATCATAAAATGGGGAAACCGTAAGCATGATGAGTATAGTGTTGACCGTGGCAGTGGGATGGCAGATCTGAAGCTGCAAACCGCGTAAAGGGTAGTTAGCAACCGATGTTTGCTTTGAAATAACAACTAACATTTGGTATGGACAAGAAAGTACAGTCAACAAGTGACAAAGAAATGCAATTATGTTGTCTCTCTATATGTTGCGACATGCATTTGGAAACTCAAGTGGGACCTTTAGCTAACCAATTAAATGTGTCTGTTAAATAATAACTGTATCATATCACAATCATATTTGAACAACTAAGCTTTGGAATTTTGAGTGTTGTGTTGTTTAGCTTGAAGGGTGGAGTAATGCTAGTACGACAGAAAGCACCTACGCAAATCATAGTAGAGTAGATAAAAGAGGAAAACCCTAAGCATCAAGAGTAAAATAAGGAAAGTGGAACTAGCTGGACCAGTGGGTGGCACACATGCTTTTCAAAACGAATATAGGAACATTAGGTGACCAATTAAACGTTCTCTGTTTTAGTAATATGAGCATCATATCAGATTTGTATTTCAACACGTACGCTTTGGAATTATGAGTGGCATGTTGTTTCGCTTGATGGGTTGAGGTCTTGAGGACCAGTGCTAGCATGACACGAAGTAGTGAAGCACCTACGATGATGGTAGTGAATATAAGGGGGGAAACCATAAGCTTTACGAGTATAGTGACCGTGACATGGCGGATCTGAAGGTGCAAACCGGACAAAGCTACTTCGCAACCAATGTTTGCATTCAACTAGCCACTACGATTTGGTACGGACAAGAAAAGTACAGTAAACAATTTAAGATCTATTTTCCAGGTGAGATCAATAATTTAAGCACATATGGAAGAGTACCACCTCTCTTGCGGCGCCGTGTAGGCCCCTGCTGATACGTTGATGGTGCTGCGGGTGCGATGGCTGTCAGCGGCGGGGAAGAAGACTTTAGATGGCAGACGGACAGGTTGGGGGATAAATCCTGTTGCCGTGGACGAGGCGGTCGTAGGAGTGGCAACGGCAAGGTGGACGATGGCGCCGACGAAGCGAGACAACGCGATGAAAGGATCTTGGTCCGGCGCGATGGATGAGAGACGTCCATCTCTTGCAGTGGACGACGGGGTAGGGGTAGCGGCTCTCGCAAGGTGGAGGATGGGGTGGCGGACGGAGGAGGCTGGCCGCAGTGGGGAGGTTGTTGTGGCGCCGACGGTGTATGAATGGGGAAATGGAGGGGGAGGGGGGATCTCAAACTTTGGGACGCGCTTGTCTGAAATGTGGGAAAGTTACGAACTTATCCCCCGTTTAAAATTTCGGACATCACGTCGGTTGGGGATAGGATGGTAATCTCACATCTCCCAAATATTTGCCGGTAACAATTTCGGGCGAGGAGAGGGTGTTTTTTCGCCCACGGTTGGCGCCCACGATGTATGAACGTGGCTGACAGGTAGGGTGGTTGTGTCACGTCTGAGGGAAGTTACACATCTGCCCCTATTTAAAATATTAGCCTACATCGATTTCGGACGAGGAGAGTTTGTTTTGCCGCTCACCATGGATGAATGGGGAAATGGAGGGAGAGACACATGTCTTTCGGACGAGCTTGAATCAAATGTGTTTTGTCGCCCATGTTTGGCGCCCACCGTGTCTGAATGGGCTCAGAGGCCGTCGTGTCATGTCTGATTGAAGTTACTAGTCTACCCCTATCAAGAGCAGTGTAAATCCGGTTGATAAGGATGTCAAGTGTCAGGGGTAGACAGTAATTTCCATCTCGCAAACACTTTCTTCGGGCAGCCCACAAATGATAGTGGGTGTTTAGCCGCTTCGTTCAAAACTTGGGAGAACTAGCATTCACGTTTGCCCTGGGCCCTGGCAACTAAATCCAAATCCAATTTTTATTCGATTACGAATATCCACAGATAATTCTATGTTTTGTTATTTATTTCTTCAAAACCACAACAAAGATTTATTCCACCTTTATATATGATTATGATTTAGAAATGGCGTGATCTTCGAATTCAGTAGGTTGGATACACTTTGAGTCAAACAGTTATTTCATCCAATACAATATGCTCACACGAAAAACAGACCACCTTATGTCAATCATACAAGTACTGAGGATTACCTCGCCTAAAAAATTCGAATCATTACAACACATGGACAACATAGGGGGTCTTGCAACATAATCCATTCAGAGACATGACACAACATGCAAGTACAATAATCTAATGACAATTTCAACTGATATCTAAAGAAGAACTGGGATTACCCTGGGCTTCAGATAGCAGAAGCAGCAGGACCTCCTCCGTCTTCAAATGCAACATTCTTACTTCCTCCAATTCTTGGGTTGCTTGCATAATGCATGCAGCTAATTGCATAATTTTCGGCTTCAAGATCGAGATTACCTCATTCATGGCAGCCACACCATCTCTTTCTGCCTCTAGTAGAGCCTCAAGAACTATAATATCTATGCTCAGACTGCTCTCCGACGGTGTTGCCTCTGAACTGCTACCATCTGGTAACATGGATGGCGCACTACTTCCACAAATAGATTCCGGGGTTGTACATTGTGTCCTAGTGTGAACGGCATCCTGAAAGGTTTCCACTGGACATAAGTAAGAGATAGTTATCGCATGATCTAGGCAGTAAGCTTACATGTTAAACGACATACGAATTATTGCCGAGCATGGCAAGCTATATTTAAATGGTTTGAAGCAGCATCAGCCGAAAAGAAATTAAAATTTTAAGATGAAACTAGGGATGTAAGTGGCAAATAAACGACATCCACCAGTCCCATCTAGTTAGTTTTTGCTAGCTCCCTGGTTCATTTCCTCAAAAAACAAAAACTATTTTGAACCATCATACCACTAGTGGACTTTAATCGGGATTAAACGGGACCCAGTTGACATCCCTAGTTGAAAGGGAGTGTACCACCGCTATATTTAAGTTGCCAAGGCATCTAAGTAGTTGAAATAATTTGAGAAAGCACTTAACAGTGTGGCCTCGTACAAACTACGAAGACAGTCTTGTGATGAAGTTCAGAGGAAAAGTTAAGGACTCAAATGAACTAGGCATGCATTTCTTTACAATAGTACAGCAGGCACTACTGACATATTGGCCAACTCAGGTATAGCGTAACAAGTAACAAACAAGCATTCGAATCAAGCAATATAGCAAAGCAGACAACTGAACTATTTGTTATATTCTGTAGGATTACAGGTTGAGGGCACAAGCCAAGAAAGCAGCCCACACGCATTACATTTCACATGTACTAAAACACACTGGCTTACCATATGTTGCTGTGAATCCTCGCTGCTGTTGCAATGTTCTTTGAAGATATGGTCAGCATCCCGTGGTTGCAAATCTACTTGTTGTAGTTTATTCTGCACCCTCTATTTAGGTAAAATTAATTTTAATCGCATGCACTAGTTTGAATTGATCATCAATGGTTCATCTAAACTAATGAAAGAAGGGTGTGTGCATACACGGCAATATATCTGCTTCCCTCTATTTTTATGCTTGTTCGAGGTGCCAGCCCCAAAAGAACAGATATTTTGCTTGATGGGGTTGGCAGCTCCATAGTTAATAGAAGCATCAAATTAGTCAAGCAACTTGGGAAGATCAAGAACACACACAAAAGTAATGAACAGAGGCTCGGAGCAGTGATGTAATAGCTAGCATCAGAAAATGTAGAGTAAAACGAACAAAAACCAGCGGAACCACATGCTAGTTTGCTGATGTGTAATTAAGCATAGAGAACATGAAGCAGTCTGATGGAACCAATAGGTGGCATCAGAACAACACTATTATCATAAATATACCATGCAAGAAGTAAAATGGTAGGCAGTGATATCTAGGAAGTACAGTAATACTTAGGACAATACTAAAGCATATTAACTATATGTGCACTGGTATGTAATTTAGCACATGTAACATGTTCACTGCCAGAAGTATGGCCCTACAGGTGCAAGCAGAATAGCGCATCTCATGAAAAACTGAATGATGCCCTGAAGAAATTCAAAGGTGCGGTGCTTACGCTAAGAAAGTGAACGTAGGCGCCGGCCGTTGGATAATACACTACTGGAATCAGCTAATTTGCCATCTGCCAGCTCTTTGCCGTCTGCTAGCTGACGGCAAAGAAGCTCTTTGCCATCAGCTACCCAAAAGCAGACGGCAAAGAAATGGCAGATGGCAAAGAAGCTCTTTGTCGTCCGCGAGCTCTTTGCCGTCTGCCAGCGGACGGCAAAGAATCTTTGCCGTCCGCTGGCAGACGGCAAAGAGAGAGGTGGCCCCCCACCCCCCGCCCGTTTGAAAAAAAACTTAACGGCCCACCTCTTTGCCGTCTGCCAGCTGACGGCAAAGAGGCAAAAGGGCGGACGGCAAAGAGAGGCGGACGGCAAAGAAGACACTACCTAACGGCCCGTACCCCCCCCCCCCCCGCCCGTTACTCTGTTCTCTCCTCGCCGACGCGCCCCGCCACCACTTCCCACCCCACCGCCGCCGCCGCCGCCCGGTCACCCCACCACCCCGCCGCCCCACCGCCCCCCGCCCCATCGCCACTGCCGCCCGGTCGCCCCACCACCCGTCGCCCCCGCCGCCCCGTCGCCCCACCGCCCCGGCCCCCCGCCGCCCCACCGCCCCGTCGCCCCCCCGCCCCGGCCCCGCGCCGCCCCGGCGCCCCGGCCCCCCGCCGCCCCGCGCCCCACCGCCCCGGGCCCGGCCCCCCGCCGCCCCGCGCCCCACCGCCCCGCCCCCCTCCTCCACCGGCGACGGCCTCCATCGGCCCTGCCCCAATTGAGCCCCCCTCCTTTTTTTTGTTTTTTTGGTTTTTTTCCTTTTTAGTTTTAGTTTAGATTTAGTTTTAGGTTTAGGTTTAATTTAGTTTAGTTTTAGTTTTAGTTTTAGTTTTAGATTTAGGTTTAGTTTTAGGTTTAGTTTTAGGTTTAGTTTAGTTTGAGGAAAGAAGAAGAAGAAGAGAAAAAGAGGAGAGGAGGAGAAGAAGAAGAGGAAAAGGGAAAGGAAGAAGAAGAAGAGGAGGAGGAGGAGAAAAAAGAAGAAGAGGAAGAAGAAGAAGAAAAAAGAGGAGAGGAGGAGAAGAAGAAGAGGAAAAAGGAAAGGAGGAAGAAGAAGAAGAAGAAGAAGGAAAAAAAAGGAAGAAAAGGAAGAATAGGAAGAAGAAGAAAAGGAAAAAAGAGGGAAAAACCCCGACCCGACACGGCACCCCGACCCGACACGGCACCCCGACCCCGACCCGGCACCCCGACACGACACCCCGACCCCTAGACCCCGACCCCGACACCCCGACCCCGACCCCGACACCCCGACCCCGAGCCTGACCCGACACCCCGACCCCGACACCGACACGGCACCCCGACCCCGACCCGGCACCCCGACCCGACACCCCGACCCCGAGACCCCGACCCCGACACCGACACGACACCCCGACACCGACACCCTGACACCACACCCACCCTTACCCCGACACCGACACGGCACCCCGACCCCGACCCGACACCCCGACCCCGAGACCCCGACCCCGAGCCTGACCCGACACCCCGACCCCGAGACCCCGACCCCGACCCCCGACCCCGACCCCGACCCCGACCCCGAGCCTGACCCGACACCCCGACCCCGACACCGACACGGCACCCCGACCCCGACCCGGCACCCCCCGACCCGACACCCCGACCCCGAGACCCCGACCCCGACCCCGACATCGACACGACACCCCGACCCCCGACACCTCCCGAAAAGGTGTTCTTTGGCCTTCCAGAAGCCGACGGGGTCATATATTTGTGAATTATTAGTTAGGTCATATAATTTTCGATTTTGTTATGAAAAACATCATATATAATTGTGTTGATTGGGTAGTTTTAAATGTGCAGTTGTTTCATCGCTGCGAGGTTTGGTGTTCGACGACCTCGCCATGCGTTTGACGAGCTCTGCCCCTTCGTTCGTGGGTGAGCACAAATGACATGTCCTCCTCCCCCATTAATTATTTGATATATTCCGATGAAACTTGATAGCTAGCTATATATGTGTCTTGAATCATCAGTATGCGTAACCAATATGTGTCTCCCGTTCGAAAGCGTCATAGTTATAAATATGCATGCATTTGCATATTTATAACCTTGATTCTTTTGAATTGTCCAACGCTATCCATGGACAGCCCGAGTATGTTTAGATTGGGTTCGTTTTCCCATATGCTTTGCTCCGGATCCGACGCATAAATTTCGTCAGTGCCTCCCCTGTTGTTCTCCGGGTACACATCCTCTCTGTTTATTGCAGAGACGTGTATCAGGAGAACAGCGGGGAGGTGCTGCCGAAATTTTGCGTAGGATCCGGAGCATAGCATGGGAAAATGAACCCAATCTAAACATACTCGGGTGGGATTAGGACCTATCATTACCTATTAGAGTGTAGGTTGCATGGACATTATAAAATTGACAAAGTAGATCAACTGATGAATATATACATGGTGAATTATATATATATATATATATATATATTTGTTGTGTGTCTAGTAGCTCTGAAAGTCAAGATGAGTGATCGTGCATGGATGTACACCGGTCACACTGGTCAGAACAAATGGAGCACTGAATGGTTCACAAAAACCAAGGGGTTTGTGCGAGCCGCATTTGCAAATGGCCAGAGGAAAACCTGGTGCCCCTGTTTACGGTGCGGCAATTGGGAAAAGAGGACAGAGGCTGAAATGGGCAAACACCTGCAGAAGAGTGGTTTTACGCCCGATTATACGGTGTGGACATTTCATGGTGAGTCTGCCCAACTTGACCGAGCTGAGGTGGCTCGTCGTCGCACCGACGAGCATGGTACCGGGATGGAAAACATGGTGCAAGACTTCGATGATGCTCGGGATTCAGACGAGGAGATGGAGGAATCTGCAAAGGCCTTCAATGAAATGTTGGAGTCTTCAAAATGTCCGCTCCATGAGCACACTGAGCTTTGTCAGTTGGATGCCATCTCACAAGTAATGGCTCTGAAGGCTCAGTTCAACTTGGGCAGAGAATGCTACGATGCAATGATGACAGTATTTGGACGCTTTCTACCCAAAGGCCATGTAATGCCTGCAAACCTGTACCAGTCGGACAAAATCCTCCGTGCACTGAAGATGCCCTATGATAAGATACATGCCTGTGAGAAAGGATGTGTCTTGTTTACGCTTGACTATGCGGACTTGAACTATTGTCCCATTTGCATGTCTTCCAGGTATGTTGTGGTAGACAACGGTATGGGTGAGAAGACACAGACCAAAATCCCCGTTAGTGTTCTTCGGTATATGCCAATCGTACCAAGACTTCAACGTCTTTCCATGGTCGAAGAGACGGCCAGACAGATGACATGGCACAAAACGGGCAAAAGAACCGAACTAGATGCAGATGGGAATCTGATGATTGTACACACATCGGATGGTGTTGCGTGGAAAAAGTTTGATGAATTACATGGTGACAAAGCGGCAGATCCGTGGCATCCTCGAGTTGGCATCGGCACGGATGGGTTCAGTGTGTTTGGTATGACGGCAGCCCAATACAGTTGTTGGCCCGTATTTGTCTTTCCACTCAATCTCCCCCCGGACAGATTATGCAAAGAAAGAACATTTTCCTGACGTTGATAATTCCAGGGCCCAACTATCCGGGGAAAAATATGAATGTGTACATGCAACCGCTTAAGGACGAATTGCAAGAAGCCTGGGATAATGGGTTCAAGACATACGACGCCTATAGCAAACGGAACTTCATAATGCGTGTCTGGTACATGTACTCGACGCATGACTTGCCGGCGTATGCGCTATTCGTTGGCTGGTGTGTGCATGGAAGGTTCCCGTGCCCCACATGCAAGGGAGCTCTTGAGTTTCGTTGGCTTCAGGCCGGTCGCAAGTTTTCTTGCTTCGACATGCATAGACAGTTCCTGAATCCTCGCCATAAGTTCAGGAAAGACTAGAAAAACTTCATCAGAGGTGGAGTTGTCAAAAACTCTGCACCACCTGCATTGACAGGCCAACAGACCCTGGATCAGTTAAACGCTCTCGAGCCAGATCCAGAGCGTCCAGGGTACTTCAAGGGGTATAATTCTAAGCACGCCTGGACTCACAAAACATGCTTATGGGATCTGCCTTACTTCAAAGACCTCCTTTGCCCACACAACATCGAGGTGATGCACACTGAGAAGAATATCGCCGAGGCACTTTTTGGTACATTGTTCGGCATAGATGGGAAGTCAAAGGATAATACTAAGGCTAGAGTCGATCTGGAGGCGCTATGTGATAGGCTGTTACAAAACATGAAAGAACCAAAAGGAAAGCAGAACTGGACGAAGCCAAAGGCATGGTTCAATCTTGGAAGGCCAGCTATGAGGGAAATTATCTTGTGGGTGAAAATGCAGTTGATGTTCCCCGATGGGTATGCAGCGAATCTACAGAGGGGAGCCAGTCTTGATAAATTGAAGATATTTGGTCTCAAGAGTCATGATTGGCACATATGGATTGAGCGGGTAATGCCGGTGATGTTGCGTGGCTTCATCCCTGAGGATGAATGGCTAGTACTGGCAGAACTCAGCTATTTCTTCCGTGTTCTTTGTGCGAAAGAACTATCGCCTGGCGTGCTAGAAGAAATGGAAGAGTTGGCGCCGGAGTTGATCTGCAAGTTAGAGAAGATCTTTCCACCGGGCTTCTTTAATCCAATGCAACATTTGATTTTGCATCTCCCGACCGAGGCAAGATTGGGGGGGGCCCGTGCAAAATCGTTGGTGCTACCCAACTGAGAGGATGCAGAAGACGCTTCGACAAAAATGTAAAAATAAACGTAGAATTGAAGCATCGATGGCTGAGGCATTCATCACTGAGGAGGCGGCAAACTTCGTGACAGCACACTATGAAGCCAAAAATTGTCATTTGCATAATCCGAAGCCTCGGTACAATGCTGACGACCCTAAAAAGGGTGGATCCAACCTCAGCCTATTCAAAGGGAATCTCACACCAGCCAGTGTTTCAAATCCAGTATCTTTGGATAACGAATAATGGCGGACCATTTCGTTGTATATCTTCAACAACCTGATAGAAGTGCGGCCGTACATCGAGTAAGTTCTCGGTACATAGTTTCGCAACTTCTATTTCCTTTGAACTGCTCTTATTCCTGGATATTTCATACAGTCGATACGTCGCCTTATTCTCGTATGGAGCGGTGATCCAAAAGGATTCTGTCGAATAGTATGAGCTTCTCGCAAAGCAAGGAGGTGGCTATCCCGGTTTCATCTCTTGGTTCAAACAAACGGTAATTTCTATTAGACTTGTAGGCTAATTTGTAGGCGGCTATCCCGGTTTCATTCGCTAATTTGTGCGTAATGCAACAATCCTTTCATATTAAACTTGTAGGCTAATTCAGAGTCTATGGACGCCGAATTGAGACATGTCGCTAATGGTTTTGACTATAAGGTCCGTTCATTTGACAAATACGACATCAACGGGTATCGCTTTCGTACCTATGGCAAAGAGCTATCTATGGCCGACCGAAAGTCTACAAATTGTTGTGTATCTGCTATCGGCGAAGGAGGTACCGAGTATTATGGGAGAGTTGAAGCAATTTATGAACTTCTATTCTATGGTGAAAACCCACCGAATGTCGTAGTCTTCAAATGTTATTGGTTTCAGCCGAAGGAGACTAGAAGGACTCATGAACATATAGGGCTAGTTGAAATCAACCAAAGCACCCATTTAGATGTTCCTGATGTCTATATTACGACTCAACAGGCGACCCAAGTATTCTATCTACCGTGGGCCTGCCAAACTAATCCAAATCTGAAAGGTTGGGATGTCGCTTATGAAGTGCCGCCACGTGCTAGACTATCTCCCCCAAAGGAAGAGGATTATGAACCTCACATTAACCCAGACACATATGAAGGAGAATTCTTCCAAGAGACACGTCTTTCCAAAAAGTGTTTCAAGAACCGCTATACTTCACCCCAAAACATTGAAGTAGACAGCGACAGTGAATCCGACATCACCCCAGAGGAGAAACAAGAAGAGCCGGAACAAGAAGAGGTTACTGCTGCGGATGACCTGTCATTGCTTGACCGATTACGTCAAGGTGGCCTTCCACATGTTGATGCCACTGAACCCTATGAGCCCGTCATTGATTATAGTGATGATGATGATTATGCATTTATTGATGATACTGATCGAGATTATTAGTAGTGTCAGGTATTAAATTTTTTTATGTTGTACTTGATGATGATACACTTAAGTGATACACATATTATTATTCATGTCGGTCTTTTTTTATGTTGTACTAATTTCGTTTACTGTTTGTCATGGCAGGTGTTGAAAGATGGTGGGCGCTGGTCGGGAGCGCGCCAAGGCCCCTTCTTCGTCGGCGCGTGGTCTGAGGTCTTCCATTCCAGACGCACCTCTCCGCCGAGCGTTGCTGGACAGTATGGCCACACCGCCGGGCCCTTCTTCGTCGACCGCGGTGCCCAGCAGGGGACGAGGTAGGAAGAGAGGATGTGGGGCACGTGGTCGTGGGAGAGGAGGTAGGGTGACTGCTAGGGCGCCTTCCTCGCCGCCACCCCCAGCTGTTTCACTCGAGCACGTGACTGCTAGGGTGGACTCGTCCGAGGAGGAGGCTACACGGACTCCGGTCCACGAGCCTCCGGTCCATGGGTCTTGGGCCCACGAGCCTCGGGTCGACTGGCCTTCGGCCCACGAGACCCCGGAGGAGCACACGTCCGGATGGGGTACCTGGCCGGATCAGCCCGAGGAGCCGAGTGGCCATGCTGATGATGGCGGGGAGCCGACTGATCTTGAGGAGGAGGGGGGCACCGTCTACCAGCGTGGTGCTACACGGCTCCCGTCCGTGCCGGCGACCCGCGAGCAGAGGTGGTTAATTTTCCCTGATGGGGAGAGGTACGTAAGTGCATTTAATATTTTTGTACCTTGTGCATTCACGTTTCTTCAAATAACTAATGCGTTGGCCTTGTCATGCTGCAGGGGTTGGGACCACCATCATAGTGTCCGCCGGCCCAACTCCGTCCTTGGCGTTCTTTGCCGGCAAAACTTCCCGGGGTTTGTCACGTTGCCTGGTGAGGGTCGGCTTCCAGAGCTTGGATTGAGCTGGGAGCACTACGTGGCTGCCCCGGCCCCGCCGGATGAGATTATCGATGGTGTCGTGTGCGACACGAGGGCAGACATGGTGATCAGAAAGTTCTGGGTAATTTCTCCTTTACACATTTAAAAATCTTCAACTAGCTAGTTATTAATTGTACTAATCAATATTGTCTCATTTGATTGCAGACATTCTACAGGTGTGAGGAGGGATACGAGGAGGACGCGGCACATGTTATCGAGAACGTCTGCAAGCGCCTACTCCAGAACTTACGGCACGAGGCTCGGGTGCAGGCTGTTCGATACTACTACGCCTTGCATGGTATCAAGAAGACCAAGCCGGCGTGCCGCGATAAGTTCCTGAGTAAGGAGCAGTACATGAAGGTAATTCTTAAGGGCTTCTACTTAAGTTCCTTCATTTAGTAATTCTTAGCCGTAGCGCTCAAGTTTCTATTTGCTAACTTAGGCGCCTCCGAGATGGTGTGCGGATCGGATGGATTGTTGGGAGGTGTTGGTCGATGAGTGGTGCTCAAAAGAATGGCTAGCCCTCCACAATGAGGCCAAGGACAAACGTGCCCAAATGGAAGGTGTGCCACACCATCAAGGCAGCTCCAACTTATATCAGTTCGGGCGCAACTGGGTATGTGGTTTGCTTCATGATTCATGCAATTCATTCATCATGCTAGCTTGAGCCCTTTAATTACTAATTTTCATTGTTTCTCTCTTTCAGGCACGCTACAATAAGGCGGATAAGGTGCCAGAGGTGTACGACCTGTATGCCATGGCCCACACTGCCTCTTTCAAGAAAGTCAAGGCTTTCTCTCAGTCTGACCTCGATGATGCAAACAACTTCACCAACATCTCCTCCCACAACAAGCTCGTGAGATATAGAGATGAGGGGAAGGCGAGGAAAGGGGAGGACTTTAACCCGAGCCAGGGTCCCATTGATCCAGAGCTGGTGATGATATCTGGTGGCGGGAGGTCCCATGGCTCCATAGCCATTGGAGATGGACTTATCCGTTGTCCTAGCACTCTCCCGGAGATCAAGGCGCGCCAGTCGAGCTCCGCTCCTGAGATAAGGCCTCGTGAACGGCCAGTGCAACTCGCCATCAAGGTTAGTGATACGTACTCAGTTATCTTTCTCCATTACATTGTGTGCGCTTCCATCAATGATTACAAATGGTCATGTGAGTGGTGTTGCAGGCTGCTATACAGAGTGAGAGAGATAGAACGGAGAAACTTCTGGCGGAGGCGGCGGAGAGGCAGCGGGAGTTGGAGGAGAGGACGACAAATATGATGGAGGAGGAGAGGGCACGGAATGACATGCAGGCAAGGGCCATGTACGAGCTCCTTGTGGTAAGTTTCTTCTGCAGATTAGCCAAAACATTCATGTAGTGTTTGTCTCATTACTAACTAGTATGACTGAGTCGTCAAAACCAAATGTGCAGTCTGTGTGCGAGAAGACAGGTCAGACCGCTCCGCCGATGCCAGTGATTGCTCCTGGGACCATGGTGAGTTTTATTTGAATGGACATTACTTGCTAGTCTTAACATTTGGGTGTCATCATGCTAACAAGACATTGGAAATGATCTTTGGTGCAGCGTAACTCCAGACAAGCATCGCACGATCCTTCTCCAGCTACCGACACGAGCCACCCCGCTCCTACACCTCCTGGATCTTGGTAAGTTTATCTAGTGTTTTGCTTAACACATGCATAAAGACCTAGACTTAGCTTTATTTCCTCCAATGCTTACCATAATGACATAGACTTAGCTTCTTCTCCTCCAAAATGACTTAATAAGCTTACTGACCTCCAAAACCATCCATTTTACCTAAGTTAGCTCTAAAACAATCTGTACTTAGCTTACTTATGTCAAAAATTGCATAATTAGCTTAGTTAGCTCATAGACGATCCATTTTACCTAATTTAGCTCTAAAATGACCCATTTTACCTAGGTTAGCTTATAAATGATCCAGTTCATCCAAGTTAGCTCAATAATGACCCATTTTACCTAGATTAGCTCCTAAATGATCCATTTTACCTACGTTAGCTTTAAAATGACCCATTTCACCTAGGTTAACTCCAAAATGACCCATCTTACCTAGGTTATCTCATAAACGATCCATTTCAACTAATTTAGCTCATAAACGATCCATTTCACCAAGTTAGCTAAAAAACGATCCATTTCACCTAAATTAGCTCTTAAATGATCCATTTCACCTAAGTTAGCTCAAAAAGATCCATTTCAACTAAATTAGCTCATAAATGATCCATTTCACCCAAGTTAGCTCAAAAACGATCCATTTCAACTAAGTTAGCTCATAAATGATCCATTTCACCTAAGTTAGCTAAAAAACGATCCATTTCACCTTAGTTACCTCAAAAACGATCCATTTGACCTTAGTTAGCTCATAAACGACCCATTTCAACTAAGTTAGCTCATAAATGATCCATTTCACCTTAGCTAGCTCATAAATGACCCATTTCAACTTAGTTAGCTCATATATGATCCATTTCACGTAAGTTAGCTCATAAATGACATACTCTTCTTGTTCTAGTCTTCTTCTTGTTCTACTCTTCTTGTTCTAGTCTTCTTCTTGTTCTACTCTTCTTGTTCTAGTCACCTATTTATAACTTTCTTATTTTGCCATTTTGCAGATTTCATTCACTTCATGGAAGCTACTCTTCTTGTTCTAGTCTTTCTGTTTATGTATGGATGAAACTTTGTTTATGTATGAAGGCTCTTTGTGATATGAATGGAACTTTGTTTATGTATGAAGGGACTTTGTTTATGGATGGAACTTTGTTTATGTATGAAGGAACTTTGTTTATGGATGGAATTTTCTGATATGAATGCCTGTGAAATATATCTATACATGTCATATATATTTGGAGTGAAAATTGTTGGATTCAATAAAAAACAAAAAAAGAGCCAATATGCAGGCTCTTTGCCATCTGCCACCGACGGCAACGGCCTCTTTGCCGTCCGCCGCGGACGGCAAAGACGCCACGTGGCATCCAGCTGTGCTTCCTGGGAGCTGACCCATTTGGTCAGTTTGCCTACAGTGGCAGACGGCTAAGGCTTGAGGCTCTTTGCCATCAGCGGCGGACGGCAAAGGCCTGCCAAAGTTTGCCGTCCGCGGCGGACGGCAAAGGCCTGCCGTTAGCCACTTAACGGACTGAGAGCACAATTATTGCCGTCCGCTCTCTTTGCCGCCTGCCGCGGACGGCAAAGGGCCTTTGCCGTCAGCCGCCAGGTAGCAGACGGCAAAGTAGCTGTTTACCATAGCCTACTTTGCCAGAGCCTTTTGCCGTCCGCGGCTGACGGCAAAGGACTTTGCCGTCCGCCGTTCATGCCTTTGCCGTCCGCCGTGGCAGACGGCAAAATAGCTGATTCCTGTAGTGATAGTACCTGATTGTCGGCGGCGTATGGGTATCGTTGGCATACTTGATAGATAAGGATCGTCGATGGTGCCCGTGTTGCGGTTGAGTTTGGGCCGGCTGTCGTCGTCGCTGAAGCGGCTCCGGTGCTACGGTTGCGGTGCCTGTCGACATACAAGAAAGCTCATCTGTGGTAAGTGAACAGTTGCACGATAAAGAGAAAAACCGAAGGAGTACAAATCGAAATAACCTGATGAGGCTGCAGCGTCGGTAAAGCAGGGCCGGTGGAGTTGAATATGGCGTCCGTGGAGCGGGTCCGGTGCAGTGGGCGAAGGCTTCGGCGGGCGCGTTGTACAGTGCTTTCGGTGAGGTGGATCTATTGCAGCGGACGAGGGCTTGTATGAAGGGTCAGCGAAGGGACGGACGAGGGAGTCAGTGAAGGGCCTACACTGTGGTGGACGAGGGCGCCGGTTATGCAGATCCGGTGCGGTGGACCATGATGGCGGTCAAGGAGATCTGGAGCGGTGGACAAGCGAGTCACTGAAGCGGCTCCGGTGAAGTGGTGAGTTGGCAGTTGGGGGTTCCAAGGTGCGGAAGGTAGATCCGTCGGGGTGTGAGGTCCACCGCTGCGGCGGAGGACTAGATTCGGCGGCTTGCCGTGGTTGGGGGGTGGGGGTCGGGGAGGGGAAGGGGAGGGGCTCTGGGGAAGAATGTTGGGGGCAAAGAGGGGAAACAATGGAGTTACCAAAGCAGCCCTTTTTCGTTCATGTGGCAGGGGTAAAACAGGATTATCGCAGGGCTAAACTTTTGGGCGCGAGATATTTCGATGTGAGCAGGAAGTTTGAAAGCTTTTGGCGCCTGGAATTATATTCTGCTCTTGTACGGCCGACTATGATATCTTGGTCGAGAATTTGTTTGTTTTGCACGCAAAAAAAAGTTCACGTTTTGAAAATCAGTGTCTCCAACTCGAAACTTAGATTGTTCATTCAATTCAAATATGGATCATTGAGCTACTACAAGCAAATACCATCATACGGTCCAATTCAAATGAAATTCCATATGTGTTTATCCTAAATATTATGACAAAAGCAAAAATGTGTATGTGTATGAATAAAGTGGATGATTATAAAGTTTGAACATGCCTGTATGTGTATATCTCTAGGTTTGATATATGAATATGAAATCACGAAATCCCCGCTTAAAAATGTACCTCCGTTTAAATGAATTACAAAAGCTAATGATGGAGTCGAATTCCAAAATTCCAATCTTAGGTTTGTAATTCTGGTACATCAAGGTATATCACGCATGTTCAAAAGTACCGTCATCTCATAGTCCAAACTGTGAAACAAATTGATCAACCATGAGTGCACACACTATTGACCATGTATATCTCAATTACGCTAAAGTCCCTCAAATATAGACACCTCACTATTTTTATGAAGCCAACCCCCCCCTCGTCGCCCACCCCCCCACACACACACAGAGAAGTCGTTCTCTCCCCCAAACACCAACACAGAGCACATTAACACCCCTCTCTCTTCTAAAGTCCGGACCCCAATATAGGTCTCTATCACTTTGTCTCTTGGGCATGCACACATCTCTTCCCCCACTCTAGCTAGGTCTCCCGACATCTCTCTTTCCCAAGCACACGCACTATGTAGAGTGTATCTTTCCCATACACACAAAACGTCGCCCCAAACGTCTATCTCCCTAGTTATGTGGTTCTCGCACACTCACCTCACACACCACCCCCACTGCGAAACAAGCACACTTTGTCTCCTTGTGCACCACTCTCCTCTTTCTATCTCTCCCACATGCGGACCCGCCCCAGCTCCTCCCTGTATACATATATGTCGTAACTCTTTCCATAGCTCCCTAATGTATCATCGTTATCGATCTCGCACATTGTTCTCTACGCCATCTATTCTAGATCTCTCATGAAGTCCCTATCACACACGATGACTCGCTTCCCTTGCATCTCCGTACATAGGCCAATTTCAAACAACATCAACATTGTCTCCCTATCTATACGCCATTTATGGACACAAACGCCCCTCTCTCGCCCCCTCTCTTCCTCTCTCTCTCTCTCCGTCGCTAGCTCTCACTCTCTCTCTCTCTCTCGCTCTCACACCCTCTCCTACACACACTCGATGTCTCTTCCAAATAGTCTGCTCCCCCCGCCTGCACCCATGCTATCCCGCTACTACACATGTCACACCATTCCCCCTTCCCTTATACTAGGTTTACATCATTAGTGGTCTCTCTACTCCACATACACACACTCCCTCTCACACATAAACGCACGCACAAACACACAGACACGCACAAACACCCATTAATCTGGATCCTCATCTCTCCCCATGTCCGTATGTCTATCTCACACACTCACTCTCTAATTGTGTATATGTGTCTCCACGTTACACAACACAACAAAGCCCCATGTACTTGTCTCTCTCTATCCTCCACACACATAGACACAAAGAATCTGTTATCATTGCCTCAGTCTCTAGACATATCACACACGCACACTGTCTCTCTCTCTCTCGCAAACACGCTCAACAAGGGTTTCCCCATGAATAACTTACCGTCTATTCATCAACAGTTGTGGCAGTACGGCGAACACGAGACGTGAAAAAGAATAAATCTACACGTGCTTAGACCACCTAGTATGACTACTAGGACTAGAGCAAGCCAAAAAGCGTGGCGCCGTCACCCCCTCCTTATCGGCGACGGGAAAACCTTTATTTTACACAGTCGAGAAGTCATTGTGCTAAGGCCTCACATGCTGAGGCGTTGAATAGAATGTAGATGCTAGTTTACAGAAACAAGTATCGATAATACGTTTGTATCTCCATACTTATATTTCTTCTCTTATAAAAAACCGAGTTGGTGATGATGGTGCGCGTGCCATCTTGCAATATAGACAGTCCGATCTATATCTGACTGATGGAAATTAAACTAAAAGATACCCGCACCCCTCTCCACATTTGCAGACAAGGCCTTCCCACGTTCATCCTTATCTCCAACAACCAAATTGTTGAGCAATTAAGAAAGGAAGCCTCTGGAACAAACTGGCCTGGTGGCCGCTGCCGACGTCGTCAATCCCCATGCCTCCGCTCAGTCCGACCACCAATCACCACCATGCCCCACTCCTCTTCACCTTATCTCCTATTTCTCGAGATATCATTAGTTTTTACACATGGGATTACTCCTGCATGGGTCAATCACAACGAGTGTTTTTAAAAAAAATGCATCTTGATGTTCCGTGCAATGCACGGATCTTGCTAGTACTCCTACAGAAGACTAAGTTGGTGATGATGGTGTGTCTGCATCCATCGTTTGTGACCATTAGATCTACATCTAACGACTGTGAGGTAAGTTGTTGCCTTTTCTCACCAACATCCCACATGTCTACCAATTTGCAGAAAAAACCATAATTAGTATCTTAAAACCAACCACATCCCTCCCTGACCTCACCAAAACAGCCCAAGGAATATATTCTAATTGAAACATAATATATCTCTAGTGATATATGTATACCAAATTAGAGTGTTTTGTATCAAGTTTGTGAAAAAGTATTATTCTAATTATGATTTGTTGCAACGCACATGAACATTGCTAGTATTTCCAACCATGCAATTTTTTTCCTAGTATTCCATAGTTTCGAGTTTTCCATCAAGATATTAGTCACTCATGGTTGATATTTACTTTCAATCATGTACACATATGCACTATGTAACTAGCCTTGCTTATTGGGTTCCAAAGCTTAACTTTCACTCCTACTTACAATATGTGGAGTATTTAACAAAAAACTACCACTTTCAACCAGCCCTAGGAAGAATCTATTGTACAAAAATAGCAAAAACATACCCAAAATTTCTTAATCCACGGCAAAAACTACTACCTAGTACTCCCTCCGTCCCACAATGTAAGACGTTTTTGCAAGCTAGTTTAGCTTGCAAAAACATCTTATATTATGGGACAGAGGGAGTACCGATTAGGTTAGTTTAAACCCATTTATGACAGGGTTGGCCCACACGTCCGTGCTGACGAGGCAGCTTAAACCAACACATTTTGTTTGACCGTTGACACGAGGGACCCACATCTGACCTTCTATCCTGTTATTCCCCCTCAAATCATTATTTTTCCTGAACATTACTTCAAATAGTACTGATGCGTGTTCGTCGGTGGCGCCGGTGATGAGCGAGTTGGCCGCCGCTCCGCCGGACGGGCCGGACGCCGCGCTGGCCTCCGCACGGGTTGGCAGGCTGGCCCGAGCATGACTCACGAGCGAGCAAGCCGCCGCACTGGCCTTCGCTCGAGCCAGATGGCTGGCCTTAGCATGGTGCGCGCGAGCAAGCCGCCACGCCGCTGTGCCAATCTAGCTAGCAAACCTTGCAGACAAGCAGCTGGACGGAGCTATCTTGGCTAGCTAGCGACCGCGAGCGCCGGACGGAGCTGGCATCTGGGCTGCCGCAAGATGGGCTCCGCACCGCCAGTGGTTTTGATCTCTCCTTCTGCCGGCGGCGGTAGCTGCATCCCATGGCCGAGGATGACTACGTGGACGGGCCAGAGGTAGGAGGTCACTCAGGGATTTCTGTGCAGACTGACATGTAGGTCCCACAAGTCATAACGCCCAGTCGAATAGAAGGCGTTGACTTAATGGGCGACATGGGCCCTGTTTGGATACTCTAAGTCAGAGGTTAGATTCTAACCCTGAACTAACTCTAACCAAAGTGGTGTCTGGATGGCAGGGTTAGATTGACAACAAATGTATCCAAATAGGGCCATGGGTTGAAACGTGCGTATAACGGCACTTTGTAGAGTAGTCGTTTCTTGGTAGGGCTGGTTGGTAAGAGCATGTACAATGGTTGATAAGGTAGTCTTATCTTAAGTCTGCCACGTATGCAAGTGGTAGTAGTTTCTTGGCATTATTAGTGGTTTCTTGCATAATTAGGGGTTTCTTGAAAGGAACAATGTACTACTAGCGACAAAAGGCGATTCTAGGTTGCGTTGTACTCCAACGAGTACTACTAGTGGTCGCGGGAGTGTATACCTCGTTTTGTGGGTTCGATCCCGGCCGAACGCACGGCGGCCTTTTTTTAAATAGTAACTTCGCTGCGAGCCAATATTTTACACGGGTAGTTTGAGTTTTGAAGTCAAACGGACGTGCGGCACCACAATCTGGGTGCACTGGATAGCCTAGCAACGTGAACGGGTTTTCCTTCCCAGCATCTCGTGGCTCGTGTGCTCGCCCTAGCCGCACCTCGCTTGCAGCTTCCTCATCAGCTAGTAGCATATTTAAACTAACGCCTCCCAATTAAGCCCGAGGAGCTGGAAAAGCCTGGCAGGGCATTGGGAACTGTGCAACATGACTTTGTAGCTTGTGGCGTTGCATGCATGGACTTCACTCCATTATCGGCTCTACTATAAAAGAAATTCCTCTTGACGTGTTTTTTTTTGAAACGGAGGCAAAAGCTTTGCTTCATCTCATTCATAAAGAAGGAACTACTAACAAAGTTCGACGAGATCCATTACACCTCCACAAATGGAAGCGAAAAGCCTAGTCTCGTCGTATCAAATAACTCAAATGTTCTGCCCCCGCAGTAACCGTCGTTGATAAACAGGCTGCTAGTGTGTGTGTGAGAGGAGCGGCTGAGTAGGCCAGCTACGTGAGAGGAGCGGCTGAATAGAGCTAGTACCCACTAGGCCACTACGCAGGTGTACTTTCCCTGCATTGATAGTACAACGATGGTTCTAGAGAACAGTACTACCCTCCACTTCCAACTGTAGCTCCTTGGCCCTGAGATTCAAGAGTTCAAAACTGGTGCACTATACTAGAAGTACAGTACATCGCACTACTAGTTGAGAAAGTAGTACTAGTACTGCTACAGTACGAGTACGTACTCCTCCGTCACGTAATGTAAGACGTTTTTTGACACTAGTTGGCGTGTACAAATAATAGCCAAAACATACCCAAAATTTCTTAATCCACGCCAAAAACTACGCTAGTGCCAAAAATTTCTTACTAGTGCTATTATTTACAGTATAATGCAATCCCATAACGTCCCATAATGCTAGTACTAGTAGTAAATAATAGGCTCACCCCTTCGCTAAGGAATGATCTACAGTTGGAAGGGACGAGGCCCTGCGGTTACTACGCTCTTATCTCCTCCTCGTCAGTTCCCCTCCCCCCGAAGAGAAGGCAGTTCATCATTGCTCCCATGGATTCGCCAGGCGGTTCTCCTCCTCGTCGGGGCTGGGAGACCTTGGACGACGATCCTCTGGGAGAAATCGCACGCCGCTCCGACGTCCTCACCGCCGCAAGACTCGGTGCTTCCTGCACCAACTTTTTCAAGACGGTGCTTAAAATGGCTTGGGTAAAGACCATGCTTTGTTGGTCTTCCATGCGTCCTCGAGGAGAAGGTTCTTCTATGGGACAATCCTTCGAACTGTCCACCGCTCCCTGGCCATGGTTGCACGTTGACTCCGCTAGAGTTGCCGACGTTGAGAGGTAGTCGGATTTTGTCCGATGAGCAGGTTAGTAATCGAGTTTAATCATGTAGTACTTAGTTATTCCATTTCCATCCCGTAATTTCTCCGCTGCCCACCGTCTTATATATAGGTCTGGGTCGGTGCCAACGAAGATTGGCTTGCATACCTCCGGCTGGATACCACCATCATTTTGCACAACATCCACAGCAGTGCGGCCGTTCCGGTAGACCCCTTCTCTTTGCCGTCTGCGAGCTCTTTGCCGTCTTGCCGTCCGCTGGCAGACGGCAAAGAGAGAGGTGGCCCCCACCCCCCGCCCGTTTGGAAAAAACTTAACGGCCCACCTCTTTGCCGTCTGCCAGCTGACGGCAAAGAGGCAAAAGGGCGGATGGCAAAGAGAGGCGGACGGCAAAGAAGACACTACCTAACGGCCCGTACCCCCACCCCCCGCCCGTTACTCTGTTCTCTCCTCGCCGACGCGCCCCGCCACCACTTCCCACCCCACCGCCGCCGCCCCCACCACTTGCCGCCGCCCGGTCGCCCCACCACCCCGCCGCCCCATCGGCCCCACGCCCCGTCGCCACTGCCGCCCGGCGCCGTCGCCCCACCACCCGTCGCCCCCGCCGCCCCGTCGCCCCACCGCCCCGGCCCCCCGCCGCCCCACCGCCCCATCGCCCCCCCGCCCCGGCCCCCCGCCGCCCCGGCCCCCCCGCGCCCCGGCCCCCCGCCGCCCCGCGCCCCACCGCCCCGTGCCCGGCCCCCCCCCCCCGCCCCAAGCCGCCCCCGCGCCCCGGCTACCTCGACCGGCCACCTCCTCCACCGCCCCGCCCCCCTCCTCCACCGGCGACGGCCTCCACCGGCCCTGCCCCAGGTGAGCCCCCCTCCTTTTTTCTGTTTTTTTCTGTTTTTTTCCTTTTTAGTTTTAGTTTAGATTTAGTTTTAGGTTTAGTTTTAGTTTAGTTTAGATTTAGTTTTAGTTTTAGTTTTAGATTTAGGTTTATTTTTAGGTTTAGTTTAGTTTGAGGAAAGAAGAAGAAGAAGAGAAAAGGAGGAGAGGAGGAGAAGAAGAAGAGGAAAAAGGAAAGGAAGAAGAAGAAGAGGAGGAGGAGAAGAAAAAAGAAGAAGAGGAAGAAGAAGAAGAAAAAAAAAGAGGAGAGGAGGAGAAGAAGAAGAGGAAAAAGGAAAGGAGGAAGAAGAAGCAGAAGAAGAAGGAAAAAAAGGAAGAAAAGGAAGAAAAGGAAGAATAGGAAGAAGAAGAAAAGGAAAAAAGAGGACAAAACCCCGACCCGACCCGGCACCCCGACCCGACACGGCATCCCGACCCCGACCCGGCACCCCGACGCGACACCCCGACCCCTAGACCCCGACCCCGACACCCCGACCCCGACACCCCAACCCCGAGCCTGACCCGACACCCCGACTCCGACACCGAGACGGCACCCCGACCCCGACCCGGCACCCCGACCCAACACCCCGACCCCGAGACCCCGACCCCGACACCGACACGACACCCCGACACCGACATCCTGACACCACACCCACCCTTACCCCGACACCGACACGACACCCGACCCCGACCCGGCACCCCGACCCGACACCCCGACCCCGAGACCCCGACCCCGAGCCTGACCCGACACCCCGACCCCGACCCCGACCCCCGACCCCGACCCCGACCCCGACACCCCGACCCCGAGCCTGACCCGACACCCCGACCCCGACACCGACACGGCACCCCGACCCCGACCCGGCACCCCCCGACCCGACACCCCGACCCCGAGACCCCGACCCTGAAAAGGTGTTCTTTGGCCTTCCAGAAGCCGACGGGGTCATATATTTGTGAATTATTAGTTAGGTCATATATCTTTCGATTTTGTTATGAAAAACATCATATATAATTGTGTTGATCGGGTAGTTTTAAATGTGCAGTTGTTTCATCGCTGCGAGGTTTGGTGTTCGACGACCTCGCCGTGCGTTTGACGAGCTCTGCCCCTTCGTTCGTGGGTGAGCACAAATGACATGTCCTCCTCCCCCATTAATTATTTGATCTATTCCGATGAAACTTGATAGCTAGATATATATGTGTCTTGAATCATCAGTATGCGTAACCAATATGTGTCTCCCGTTCGAAAGCGTCATAGTTATAAATATGCATGCATTTGCATATTTATAACCTTGATTCTTTCGAATTGTCCAACGCTATCCATGGACAGCCCGAGTATGTTTAGATTGGGTTCGTTTTCCCATATGCTTTGCTCCGGATCCGACGCATAAATTTCGTCAGTGCCTCCCCTGTTGTTCTCCGGGTACACATCCTCTCTGTTTATTGCAGAGACGTGTATCAGGAGAACAGCGGGGAGGTGCTGCCGAAATTTTGCGTAGGATCCGGGGCATAGCATGGGAAAATGAACCCAATCTAAACATACTCGGGTGGGATTAGGACCTATCATTACCTATTAGAGTGTAGGTTGCATGGACGTAATAAAATTGACAAAGTAGATCAACTGATGAATACATACATGGTGAATTATATATATATATTTGTTGTGTGTCTAGTAGCTCTGAAAGTCAAGATGAGTGATCATGCGTGGATGTACACCGGTCACACTGGTCAGAACAAATGGAGCACTGAATGGTTCACAAAAACCAAGGGGTTTGTGCGAGCCGCATTTGCAAATGGCCAGAGGAAAACCTGGTGCCCCTGTTTACGGTGCGGCAATTGGGAAAAGAGGACAGAGGCTGAAATGGGCAAACACCTGCAGAAGAGTGGTTTTACGCCCGATTATACGGTGTGGACATTTCATGGTGAGTCTGCCCAACGTGACCGAGCTGAGGTGGATCGTCGTCGCACCGACGAGCATGGTACCGGTATGGAAAACATGGTGCAAGACTTTGATGATGCTCAGGATTCGGACGAGGAGATGGAGGAATCTGCAAAGGCCTTCAATGAAATGTTGGAGTCTTCAAAACGTCCGCTCCATGAGCACACTGAGCTTTGTCAGTTGGATGCCATCTCACAAGTAATGGCTCTGAAGGCTCAGTTCAACTTGGGCAGAGAATGCTACGATGCAATGATGACAGTATTTGGACGCTTTCTACCCAAAGGCCATGTAATGCCTGCAAACCTGTACCAGTCGGACAAAATCCTCCGTGCACTGAAGATGCCCTATGATAAGATACATGCCTGTGAGAAAGGATGTGTCTTGTTTAGGCTTGACTATGCGGACTTGAACTGTTGTCCCATTTGCAAGTCTTCCAGGTATGTTGTGGTAGACAACGGTATGGGTGAGAAGACACAGACCAAAATCCCCGTTAGTGTTCTTCGGTATATGCCAATCGTACCAAGACTTCAACGTCTTTTCATGGTCGAAGAGACGGCCAGACAGATGACATGGCACAAAACGGGCAAAAGAACCGAACTAGATGCAGATGGGAATCTGATGATTGTACACACATCTGATGGTGTTGCGTGGAAAAAGTTTGATGAATTACATGGTGACAAAGCGGCAGATCCGAGGCATCCTCGAGTCGGCATCAGCACGGATGGGTTCAGTGTGTTTGGTATGACGGCAGCCCAATACAGTTGTTGGCCCGTATTTGTCTTTCCACTCAATCTCCCCCCCGGACAGATTATGCAAAGAAAGAACATTTTCCTGACGTTGATAATTCCAGGGCCCAACTATCCGGGGAAAAATATGAATGTGTACATGCAACCGCTTAAGGACGAATTGCAAGAAGCCTTGATGGCGAGTTGCACTGGCCGTTCACGAGGCCTTATCTCAGGAGCGGAGCTCGACTGGCGCGCCTTGATCTCTGGGAGAGTGCTAGGACAACGGATAAGTCCATCTCCAATGGCTATGGAGCCATGGGACCTCCCGCCACCAGATATCATCACCAGCTCTGGATCAATGGGACCCTGGCTCGGGTTAAAGTCCTCCCCTTTCCTCGCCTTCCCCTCATCTTTATATCTCACGAGCTTGTTGTGGGAGGAGATGTTGGTGAATTTGTTTGCATCATCGAGGTCAGACTGAGAGAAAGCCTTGACTTTCTTGTAAGAGCCAGTGTGGGCCATGGCATACAGGTCGTACACCTCTGGCACCTTATCCGCCTTATTGTGGCGTGCCTGAAAGAGAGAAACAATGAAAATTAGTAACTAAAGGGCTCAAGCTAGCATGATGAATGAATTGCATGAATCATGAAGCAAACCACATACCCAGTTGCGCCCGAACTGATATAAGTTGGAGCTGCCTTGATGGTGTGGCACACCTTCCATTTGGGCACGTTTGTCCTTGGCCTGGTTGTGGAGGGCTAGCCATTCTTGTGAGCACCACTCATCGACCAACACCTCCCAACAATCCATCCGATCCGCACACCATCTCGGAGGCGCCTAAGTTAGCAAATAGAAACTTGAGCGCTACGGCTAAGAATTACTAAATGAAGGAACTTAAGTAGAAGGCCTTAAGAATTACCTTCATGTACTGCTCCTTACTCAGGAACTTATCGCGGCACGCCGGCTTGGTCTTCTTGATACCACGCAAGGCGTAGTAGTCTCGAACAGCCTGCACCCGAGCCTCGTGCCGTAAGTTCTGGAGTAGGCGCTTGCAGACGTTCTCGATAACATTTGCGCACTCCTCCTCGTATCCCTCCTCACACCTGTAGAATGTCTGCAATCAAATGAGACAATATTGATTAGTACAATTAATAACTAGCTAGTTGAAGATTTTGAAATGTGTAAAGGAGAAATTACCCAGAACGTCCTGATCACCATGTCTGCCCTCGTGTCGCACACGACACCGTCGATAATGACATCCGGCGGGGCCGGGGCAGCCACGTAGTGCTCCCAGCTCAACCCAAGCTCTGGAAGCCGACCCTCACCAGGCAACGTGACAAACCCCGGGAAGTTTTGCCGGCAAAGAACTCCAAGGACGGAGTTGGGCCGGCGGACACTATGATGGTGGTCCCAACCCCTGCAGCATGACAAGGCCAACGCATTAGTTATTTGAAGAAACGTGAATGCAGAAGGTACAAAATCAGTCGGCTCCCCGCCATCATCAGCATGGCCACTCGGCTCCTCGGGCTGATCCGGCCAGGTACCCCATCCGGACGTGTGCTCCTCTGGGGTCTCGTGGGCCGAACTCTCGTGGGCCGAAGGCCAGTCGACCCGAGGCTCGTGGGCCCAAGACCCGTGGACCGGAGGCTCGTGGACCGGAGTCCGTGTAGCCTCCTCCTCGGACGAGTCCACCCTAGCAGTCACGTGCTCGGGTGAAACAGCTGGGGGTGGCGGCGAGGAAGGCTCCCTAGCAGTCACCCTACCTCCTCTCCCGCGACCACGTGCCCCACCTCCTCTCTTCCTACCTCGTCCCCTGCTGGGCACCGCGGTGGACGAAGAAGGGCCCGGCGGTGTGGACATACTGTCCAGCAACGCTCGGCGAAGAGGTACGTCTGGAATCGAAGACCTCAGACCACGCGCCGAGGAAGAAGGGGCCTTGGCGCGCTCCCGACCAGCGCCCACCATCTTTCAACACCTGCCATGACAAACAGTAAACAAAATTAGTACAACATAAAAAAAAGACCGACATGAATAATAATATGTGTATCACTTAAGTGTATCATCATCAAGTACAACATTAAAAAATTTAATACCTGACACTACTAATAATCTCGATCAGTATCATCAATAAATGCATAATCATCATCATCACTATAATCAATGACGGGCTCATAGGGTTCAGTGGCATCAACATATGCAAGGCCACCTTGACGTAATCGGTCAAGCAATGACAGGTCATCCGCAGCAGTAACCTCTTCTTGTTCCGGCTCTTCTTGTTCCTCCTCTGGGGTGATGTCGGATTCACTGTCACTGTCTACTTCAATGTTTTGGGGTGAAGTATAGCGGTTCTTGAAACGCTTTTTGGAAAGACGTGTCTCTTGGAAGAATTCTCCTTCATATGTGTCTGGGTTAATGTGAGGTTCATAATCCTCTTCCTTTGGGGGAGATAGTCTAGCACGTGGCGGCACTTCATAAACGACTTCCCAACCTTTCAGATTTGGATTAGTTTGGCAGGCCCACGGTGGATAGAATACTTGGGTCGCCTGTTGAGCCGTAATATAGACATCAGGAACATCTAAATGGGTGCTTTGGTTGATTTCAACTAGCCCTATATGTTCATGAGTTCTTCTAGTCTCCTTCGGCTGAAACCAATAACATTTGAAGACTACGACATTCGGTGGGTTTTCACCATAGAATAGAAGTTCATAAATTGCTTCAACTCTCCCATAATACTCGGTACCTCCTTCGCCGATAGCAGATACACAACAATTTGTAGACTTTCGGTCGGCCATAGATAGCTCTTTGCCATAGGTACGAAAGCGATACCCGTTGATGTCGTATTTGTCAAATGAACGGACCTTATAGTCAAAACCATTAGCGACTTGTCTCAATTCGGCGTCCATAGACTCTGAATTAGCCTACAAGTTTAATATGAAAGGATTGTTGCATTACACACAAATTAGCGAATGAAACCGGGATAGCCGCCTACAAATTAGCCTACAAGTCTAATAGAAATTACCGTTTGTTTGAACCAAGAGATGAAACCGGGATAGCCGCCACCTTGCTTTGCGAGAAGCTCATACTCTTCGACAGAATCCTTTTGGATCACCGCTCCATACGAGAATAAGGCGACGTATCGACTGTATGAAATATCCAGGAATAAGAGCAGTTCAAAGGAAATAGAAGTTGCGAAACTATGTACCGAGAACTTACTCGATGTACGGCCGCACTTCTATCAGGTTGTTGAAGATATACAACGAAATGGTCCGCCATTGTTCGTTATCCAAAGATACTGGATTTGAAACACTGGCTGGTGCGAGATTCCCTTTGAATAGGCTGAGGTTGGATCCACCCTTTTTAGGGTCGTCAGCATTGTACCGAGGCTTCGGATTATGCAAATGACGATTTTTGGCTTCGTAGTGTGCTGTCACGAAGTTTGCCGCCTCCTCAGTGATGAATGCCTCAGCCATCGATGCTTCAATTCTACGTTTATTTTTACATTTTTGTCGAAGCGTCTTCTGCATCCTCTCAGTTGGGTAGCACCAACGATTTTGCACGGGCCCCCCCAATCTTGCCTCGGTCGGGAGATGCAAAATCAAATGTTGCATTGGATTAAAGAAGCCCGGTGGAAAGATCTTCTCTAACTTGCAGATCAACTCCGGCGCCAACTCTTCCATTTCTTCTAGCACGCTAGGCGATAGTTCTTTCGCACAAAGAACACGGAAGAAATAGCTGAGTTCTGCCAGTACTAGCCATTCATCCTCAGGGATGAAGCCACGCAACATCACCGGCATTACCCGCTCAATCCATATGTGCCAATCATGACTCTTGAGACCAAATATCTTCAATTTATCAAGACTGGCTCCCCTCTGTAGATTCGCTGCATACCCATCGGGGAACATCAACTGCATTTTCACCCACAAGATAATTTCCCTCATAGCCGGCCTTCCAAGATTGAACCATGCCTTTGGCTTCGTCCAGTTCTGCTTTCCTTTCGGTTCTTTCATGTTTTGTAACGGCCTATCACATAGCGCCTCCAGATCGACTCTAGCCTTAGTATTATCCTTTGACTTCCCATCTATGCCGAACAATGTACCAAAAAGTGCCTCGGCGATATTCTTCTCAGTGTGCATCACGTCGATGTTGTGTGGGCAAAGGAGGTCTTTGAAGTAAGGCAGATCCCATAAGCATGTTTTGTGAGTCCAGGCGTGCTGAGAATTATACCCCTTGAAGTACCCTGGACGCTCGGGATCTGGCTCGAGAGCGTTTAACTGATCCAGGGTCTGTTGGCCTGTCGATGCATGTGGTGCAGAGTTTTTGACAACTCTACCTCTGATGAAGTTCTTCTTGTCTTTCCTGAACTTATGGCGAGGATTCAGGAACTCTCTATGCATGTCGAAGCAAGAAAACTTGCGACCGGCCTGAAGCCAACGAAACTCAAGAGCTCCCTTGCATGTGGGGCACGGGAACCTTCCATGCACACACCAGCCAACGAATAGCGCATACGCCGGCAAGTCATGCGTCGAGTACATGTACCAGACACGCATTATGAAGTTCCGTTTGCTATAGGCATCGTATGTCTTGAACCCATTATCCCAGGCTTCTTGCAATTCGTCCTTAAGCGGTTGCATGTACACATTCATATTTTTCCCCGGATAGTTGGGCCCTGGAATTATCAACGTCAGGAAAATGTTCTTTCTTTGCATAATCTGTCCGGGGGGGAGATTGAGTGGAAAGACAAATACGGGCCAACAACTGTATTGGGCTGCCGTCATACCAAACACACTGAACCCATCCGTGCTGATGCCGACTCGAGGATGCCTCGGATCTGCCGCTTTGTCACCATGTAATTCATCAAACTTTTTCCACGCAACACCATCAGATGTGTGTACAATCATCAGATTCCCATCTGCATCTAGTTCGGTTCTTTTGCCCGTTTTGTGCCATGTCATCTGTCTGGCCGTCTCTTCGACCATGAAAAGACGTTGAAGTCTTGGTACGATTGGCATATACCGAAGAACACTAACGGGGATTTTGGTCTGTGTCTTCTCACCCATACCGTTGTCTACCACAACATACCTGGAAGACTTGCAAATGGGACAACAGTTCAAGTCCGCATAGTCAAGCCTAAACAAGACACATCCTTTCTCACAGGCATGTATCTTATCATAGGGCATCTTCAGTGCACGGAGGATTTTGTCCGACTGGTACAGGTTTGCAGGCATTACATGGCCTTTGGGTAGAAAGCGTCCAAATACTGTCATCATTGCATCGTAGCATTCTCTGCCCAAGTTGAACTGAGCCTTCAGAGCCATTACTTGTGAGATGGCATCCAACTGACAAAGCTCAGTGTGCTCATGGAGCGGACGTTTTGAAGACTCCAACATTTCATTGAAGGCCTTTGCAGATTCCTCCATCTCCTCGTCCGAATCCTGAGCATCATCAAAGTCTTGCACCATGTTTTCCATACCGGTACCATGCTCGTCGGTGCGACGACGATCCACCTCAGCTCGGTCACGTTGGGCAGACTCACCATGAAATGTCCACACCGTATAATCGGGCGTAAAACCACTCTTCTGCAGGTGTTTGCCCATTTCAGCCTCTGTCCTCTTTTCCCAATTGCCGCACCGTAAACAGGGGCACCAGGTTTTCCTCTGGCCATTTGCAAATGCGGCTCGCACAAACCCCTTGGTTTTTGTGAACCATTCAGTGCTCCATTTGTTCTGACCAGTGTGACCGGTGTACATCCACGCATGATCACTCATCTTGACTTTCAGAGCTACTAGACACACAACAAATATATATATATAATTCACCATGTATGTATTCATCAGTTGATCTACTTTGTCAATTTTATTACGTCCATGCAACCTACACTCTAATAGGTAATGATAGGTCCTAATCCCACCCGAGTATGTTTAGATTGGGTTCATTTTCCCATGCTATGCCCCGGATCCTACGCAAAATTTCGGCAGCACCTCCCCGCTGTTCTCCTGATACACGTCTCTGCAATAAACAGAGAGGATGTGTACCCGGAGAACAACAGGGGAGGCACTGACGAAATTTATGCGTCGGATCCGGAGCAAAGCATATGGGAAAACGAACCCAATCTAAACATACTCGGGCTGTCCATGGATAGCGTTGGACAATTCGAAAGAATCAAGGTTATAAATATGCAAATGCATGCATATTTATAACTATGACGCTTTCGAACGGGAGACACATATTGGTTACGCATACTGATGATTCAAGACACATATATATCTAGCTATCAAGTTTCATCGGAATAGATCAAATAATTAATGGGGGAGGAGGACATGTCATTTGTGCTCACCCACGAACGAAGGGGCAGAGCTCGTCAAACGCACGGCGAGGTCGTCGAACACCAAACCTCGCAGCGATGAAACAACTGCACATTTAAAACTACCCGATCAACACAATTATATATGATGTTTTTCATAACAAAATCGAAAGATATATGACCTAACTAATAATTCACAAATATATGACCCCGTCGGCTTCTGGAAGGCCAAAGAACACCTTTTCAGGGTCGGGGTCTCGGGGTCGGGGTGTCGGGTCGGGGTGCCGGGTCGGGGTCGGGGTGCCGTGTCGGTGTCGGGGTCGGGGTGTCGGGTCAGGCTCGGGGTCGGGGTGTCGGGGTCGAGGTCGGGGTCGGGGTGTCGGGTCAGGCTCGGGGTCGGGGTGTCGGGGTCGGGGTCGGGGTTGGGGTC
The DNA here is from genome assembly GCF_002575655.3 of Aegilops tauschii subsp. strangulata. Lineage (NCBI taxonomy): Eukaryota > Viridiplantae > Streptophyta > Magnoliopsida > Poales > Poaceae > Aegilops > Aegilops tauschii. The sequence continues at coordinate 232,454,842 of NC_053035.3, read as the reverse complement.
TCGGGGTCGGGGTGTCGGGGGTGTCGTGTCGGGGGTCGGGGTGTCGTGTCGGTGTCGGGGGTCGGGGTGCCGGGTCGGGGTCGGGGTGCCGTGTCGGTGTCGGGGTCGGGGTGTCGGGTCAGGCTCGGGGTTGGGGTGTCGGGGTCGGGGTCGGGGTCGGGGTCGGGTTCTCGGGGTCGGGGTGTCGGGGGTGTCGTGTCGGGGGTCGGGGTGTCGTGTAGGTGTCGGGGTGCCGTGTCGGTGTCGGGGTGCCGTGTCGGGGTCGGGGTGCTGTTTCGGGGTCGGGGCTTCGGGGTGTCTCCTCCTCCTCCTCTTCTTCTTCTTCTTCTTCTTCTTCTTCTTCTTTCTCCTCCTCCTCCTCCTCCTCCTCCTCCTCCTCTTCTTCTTCTTCTTCTTCTTCTTCTTCTTCTTCTTCTTCTCCTCCTCCTCCTCCTCCTCCTCCTCCTCCTCTTCTTCTTCTTCTTCTTCTTCCCCCTTCTACTTAACCTAAACCTAAACTAACCTAAACTAAAAACCTAAACTAATTAAAACTAAACTATTTAAACTAATGAAACCTAAACTTAAACAGAAAAAAAACAAAAAAAACAAAAAAAACAAAAAAAACAGAAAAAAAAGGAGGAGGGGCTCACTGTGGGGGAGGGCCGGGGCGGGGCCGGCGACGGAGGGCCGGGGCGGGGCCGGCGACGGAGGGCCGGGGCGGGGCCGGCGACGGAGGGCCGGGGCGGGGCGGCGGGGGCCCGGCCGGCGGGGGGCCGGGGCGGGGCGGTGGAGGAGGCGGGGCGGCGGGGGCCCGGCCGGCGGGGGGCCGGGGCAGCGGGGGGATGGGGGGCGGGGGGCCGGGGCGGGGCAGTGGAGGAGGCGGCGGGGGGCCGTGGCGGCGCTGGGGCGCGGGGCGGCGGTGGGGCGCGGGGCGGCTGGGGGCAAGGGCGGGGGGGGGCGACGGGGCGGTGGGGCGGCGGGGAGCCGGGGCGGCGGGGCGACGGGGCGGCGGGGGCGACGGGGCGGCGGCGCGCGGCGGGCGGCGGCGGCGGCGGCGGGGTGGGAGGAGAAGGGCGAGGCGAGGACGAAGTGAGTAACGGGCGGGGGGTACCTGCCGTTAGGCAAGTGCCCTCTTTGCCGTCCGCCAGCCTTTGCCGTCCGCCTTTCTGCCTCTTTGCCGTCCGCTAGCGGACGGCAAAGAGGTGGGCCGTTAGGATTTTTTCAAACGAGCGGGGGGTGGGGCCACCACACCAGCGGACGGCAAAGATTATTTGCCGTCCGCTGGCAGACGGCAAAGACCAGGCAGATGGCAAAGAGTGTGTTTGCCGTCAGCCTTTTCTTTGCCGTCTGTTTATGTGTAGCTGATGGCAAAGAGCTTCTTTGCCGTCAGCTAGCAGACGGCAAAGATCTGGCAGATGGAAAATTAGCTGATTCCAGTAGTGTATCAAGACGGTTGAATTGTTGGAAGCTTATGGGGCGCCCGTTTGATGTCCAAAAACTCGGATGTATGAGGAAGAAATGACCTTCAACCTTGAAGACTACCTTAATCATTTGTTTGATTCATTTATATGCATCGTAACCCATAGCAACGCACGGGCATTCTACTAGTAAACCTAGATCAGGAGTTCCGGCGCCGCAAGCCTCTGTAGCCATGAAAAACCAATCGGGAGCCCATTCCGGCACCCTGCCAGAGGGGGAAACCATCACCAGTGGCCATCTTCATCATCCCGGCGGTCTCCATGACGAGGAGGGAGTAGTTCACCCTCGGGGCTGAGGGTATGTACCAGTAGCTATGTGTTTGATCTCTCTCCCTCTCTCGTGTTCTTGATTTGGCATGATCTTGATGTACCGCGAGCTTTGCTATTATAGTTCGATCTTATGATGTCCCCCCTACCTTCTTGTAATGGATTGAGTTTTCCCTTTGAAGTTATCTTATCGTATTGAGTCTTTAAGGATTTGAGAACACTTGATGTATGTCTTGCATGTGCTTATCTGTGGTAACAATGGGATATTCACGTGATCTACTTGATGTATGTTTTGGTGATCAACTTGCGGGTTCTGTGGCCTTGTGAACTTATGCATAGGGGTTGGCACATTTTTTCGTCTTGACTCTCTGGTAGAAAGTTTGGGGCACTCTTTGAAGATCTTTGTGTTGGTTCGAATAGATGAATCTGAGATTGTGTGATGCATATCGTATAATCAAACCCGCGGATACTTGTGGTGACATTGGAGTATCTAGGTGACATTAGGGTTTTGGTTAATGTGTATCTTAAGGAGTTATTTTAGTATGAACTCTAGGGATGTTTGTGACACTTATAGGAACAACCCAATAGATCGATCACAAAGAATAACTTTGAGGTGGTTTCGTACCCTACAATAATCTCTTCGTTTATTCTCCGCTATTAGTGACTTTGGAGTGACTCTCTGTTGCACGTTGAGGGATTGTTATATGATCTAGTTATGTTATCATTGTTGAGAGAACTTGCACTAGTGAAAGTATGAACCCTATGCCTTGTTTCTAAGCATTGCAATACCGTTTTTGCTCACTTTTGTTACTAGTTACCTTGCTGTTTTTATATTTTTAGATTACAAAAACCTATATCTACCATCCATATTGCACTTGTATCACCATCTCTTCGCCGAACTAGTGCACCTATCTCTGTTGGAAAAGGCAGTGCCTAGGAGACACGTAGGCATGCCTAGGCGCTAGGCAATGGCCAAACGCCTCGCCTAGGGCATAAATGGAGGTCTAGGCAGGGCAAGCAAGGAATTGCCTACCCAAGGAAGAAATCATGCCACATACTGCACTGATATGCCAAACGGATTATATTCCAATGACAGTAGATGGTAATTAACTTATTTATATGCCCTAAACTAATATCAACACCCATATAATAATCACGAATACACTACAATTAAAAACTATATTACCGCCTAGGCCGCGCCTAGGGCGCTTAGGCACCGCCTAGGCACTAGGCGAAGGCCAACCGCCTCGCTTACGCCTACCATTTTTTCCACCCTTGGCACCTATACAATTTACCATTGTATTGGGTGTGTTGGGGACACAACAGACTCTTTGTTATTTGGTTGCAGGGTTGTTTGAGAGAGACCATCTTCATCCTACGCCTCCCATGGATTGATAAACCTTAGGTCATCCACTTGAGGGAAATTTGCTACTTCCTACAAAACTCTGCGCTTGGAGGCCCAACACGAGTCTACAAGAAGAAGGTTGCATAGTAGACATCAGCACGTTATTTACTTGTGTGATAAAGCTGCTAGAATTGCCAAACCCGATGAAAAGATAAACATAGACCCATTGTTGGCATGCCCGTTGTCTCAGTTAAAATAGGAGACCACTGTTATCATCGTTTATGCGACATAGGTGCTAGCGTGAGTGCTATTCCTTTTACCTTATATCAAGAAATTATGAATGACATAGCACCCATTGAAATACAAGATATAGATGTTACTATTAAACTTGCTAACAGAGACACCATCACACCACTTGGGATTGTTAGAGATGTTGAAGTCTTGTGTGGAAAAATAAAATACCCTACTGATTTTCTTGTTCTTGGTTCCCCACAAGATGACTTTTGTCCCATTATCTTTGGTAGACCTTTCTTGAACACCGTTAATGCTAAAATAGATTGTGAGAAACAAACTGTCGGTGTTAGCTTTGGTGGTGAGTCTCGCGAATTTAATTTTTCTAAGTTTAGTAGAAAACCTCATAAAAAAGAATTGCCTAGTAGAGAATGATTTGCATATGCATGAAAGAAATGAAATAGATAAGATTTTCTTTGAACAACGTCCTCTGCTTAAACACAATTCGCCTATTGAAACTCTAGGAGGTCCTTCTCCACCTAAAGCTGATCCTGTGTTTGAATTAAAACAATTGCCAGACACTTTGAAATATGCTTATCTCGATGAGAAAAAGATTTATCATGTTATTATTAGTGCTAACCTTTCAGAACATGAAGAAGAAAGATTATTGAAAGTTCTAAGGAAGCACCGAGCTGCTATTGGATATACTCTTGATGATCTTAAGGGCATTAGTCCCACTCTCTGTCAGCACAAACTTAACATGGAACCTGATGCTAAACCCGTTGTTGATCACCAACGTCGGTTAAATCCGAATATGAAAGATGTGGTAAAGACGGAAATATTAAAACTTCTAGAAGCAGGTATAATCTATCCCATAGCTGATAGTAGATGGGTAAGTCATGTTCATTGTCTCCCTAAGAAAGGAGGTATTACTGTTATTCCTAATGATAAAAATGAACTTATTCCACAAAGAATTGTTACAGGCTATAGAATGGTAATTAATTTTAGAAAATTAAACAAAGCAACTAGAAAAGATCATTACCCTCTGCCTTTTATTGATCAAATGCTAGAAAGATTATCTAAGAACACACATTTTTGCTTCCTTGATGGATATTCTGGTTTTTCACAAATACATGTTTCTCAACCTGATCAAGAAAAGACCACTTTTACTTGTCCTTTTGGAACTTATGCTTATAGACGCATGCCTTTTGGTTTATGCAATGCACCTGCTACCGTTCAAAGATGTATGACTGCTATATTCTCTGACTTTTATGAAAAGATTTTTGAGGTTTTCATAGATGACTTTTCTGTTTATGAGAAGTATTTTGAGGATTGTTTCAGCAATCTTGATCAAGTTTTGTAGAGATGTGAGCAAACAAATCTTGTCTTGAATTGGAAGAAGTGCCTCTTTATGGTTATCGAAGGTATTGTTTTGGGCCATAAAATTTCTGAAAGAGGTATTGAGGTAGACAAAGCTAAGGTTGATGCAATTGAGAAAATGCAATGTCCTAAGGATATCAAAGGTATTCATAGTTTCCTTGGTCATGCTGGTTTCTATAGGAGATTTATCAAAGACTTCTCTAAAATTTCTAGGCCTCTTACAAATATTTTGCAAAAGGATATTCCATTTGTTTTTTATGATGATTGTTTAGAAGCTTTTGAAACACTCAAGAAAGCCTTAATTTCTGCACCTATTGTTCAACCACCTGATTGGAACTTGCCTTTTGAAATTATGTGTGATGCTAGTGATTATGATGTTGGTGTTGTTCTAGGACAAAGAGTTGATAAGAAACTGAATGTTATTCATTATGCTAGCAAAACTCTAGACAGTGCACAAAGAAATTATGCTACTACTGAAAAAGAATTTCTAGCAGTGGTGTTTGCTTGTGATAAATTCAGATCCTATATTGTTGATTCTAAAGTTATTGTTCACACTGACCATGCTGCTATAAAATATCTTATGGAAAAGAAAGATGCTAAACCTAGACTCATTAGGTGGGTTCTCTTGCTGCAAGAATTTGATTCGCATATCACTGATAGAAAAGGAGCGCAGAACCGCGTAGCTGATAACTTGTCTAGGCTTGAAAATATTCTTGATGACCAACAACCTATTAATGATAGTTTTCCTGATGAGCAATTAGCTCCAATAAATGTCTCACATAACACTCCTTGGTATGCTGACTATGCTAATTACATTGTTGCTAAATACATACCACCTAGATTCACATACCAACAAAAGAAAAAAATTCTTCTATGATTTAAGACATTACTTTTGGGATGACCCACATCTTTATAAAGAAGGAGTAGATGGTATTATTAGACGTTGTGTACCTAAGCATGAACAGGAAAAAATCCTACGAAAATGTCACTCCGAAGCTTATGGAGGATATCATGCGGGAGACAGAACTGCCCACAAGGTATTGCAATCTGGGTTTATTGGCCTACTCTCTCAAGGATGCTCGTAAGTTCCTCTTATCTTGTGATGAATGTCAAAGAATAGGTAATATCGGTAAGCGTCAAGAAATGCGTATGAATTATTCACTTGCTGTTGAACCATTTGATGTTTGGGGATTTGATTACATGGGACATTTTCCTTCCTCTAATGGGTATACTCATATTTTGGTTGTTGTTGATTATGTTACTAAGTGGGTAGAAGCTATTCCAACTAGTAGTGCTGATCACAACACCTCTATTAAAATGCTTAAAGAAGTTATTTTCCCAAGGTTTGGAGTCCCTAGATATTTAATGACTGATGGTGGTTCACACTTCATTCATGGTGCTTTCCGTAAAATGCTTGCCAAGTATGATGTTAACCATAGAATTGCATCACCCTATCATCCTCAGTCTAGTGGTCAAGTTGAACTCAGCAATAGAGAAATAAAATTAATTTTACACAAGACTATCAATAGGTCCTGGAAGAATTGGTCTAAGAAATTAGATGATGCACTTTGGGCTTATAGAACAGCATATAAAAATCCTATGGGTATGTATCCTTATAAAATGGTTTATGGAAAAGCTTGTCATTTGCCTCTTGAGTTAGAACATAAAGCTTATTGGGCAATTAAAGAACTCAACTATCATTTCAAACTTGCCAGTGAAAAGAGGTTATTTGATATTAGCTCACTAGATGGATGGAGAACCCAAGCTTATGAAAATGCCAAGTTATTCAAAGAAAAAGTTAAAAGATGGCATGATAAAAGAATCCAAAAGCGTGAGTTCAAGGTTGGAGAATATGTTCTTTTGTACAACTCTCGTTTCAGATTCTTTGCAGGAAAACTCCTCTCCAAATGGGAAGGACCCTATGTTATCGAGGAGGTTTATCGATCTGGAGATATCAAAATAAATAGTTCCGAAGGTACTAACCCGAAAGGTTGTTAATGGGTAGCGAATAAAGCATTATATCTCAGGTACGCCCATTAATGTTGAAAGCAATATTATCCAAACTATGACACCGGAAGAACACATAAAAGAAACCTTCCGGAACACTCCAGAATCGTGAAAAAGAGGAGGTACGTGATACGGTAAGTAAACGGACTCTGAAAAATCCGCAAAAATATTTTTTGTTAGTTTTGGAATATTTAAAAAATAAGGAAAATAAGAAACTACCAGGAAGGTGACCTTGGTGGGCACAAGACACCAGGGCACGCCTGCCAGGCGCACCCATGTGGGTTGTGCCCACCTTGGGTACCTTCCGGACTCCGTTTTTCTTCCGTTTGCTTGTTTCCCAAGATAAAAAAATCTTTATATACCCCCCGCACCTATTGAGCACAATATCACGGAGAAATCTTCTGTTTTCTTTTCTTACTGTTTTTGGTCAGATCTGTTGAGCCAAGCATCATGTCTTCTTCTTCCTCCGACAATGTGGAAGAGGATGCTTGGTCGATGAAGATCGAGCTGAAGAGAGAAGAGCCCGTAGAAGCCGTCAAAGGGGACAAGAGCAAAGAGGCTACCGGAGATCAAGCGTCGGCGGTTGAGCAGGCTTGGCCTGCCGAGGAAGAAGAAGAAGATATCCTTAAACCTTTCTATGATCATCTCACCCCCACCGAGATCGAAGCTTTTTGGATCATTGAAATGGTTCGTGTGCAAAATAAATATCTCACCCGTGAAAATATTCTGTTGCAATAGGACATCATCGCCGTCCAGAGCGTCATCTGCAGATTAGAGAATCTCTTGGTCATGAAGGACAAGATCGCTACCACTTCATCACCACCACATCCTTCTTCATCACCAAAAGAAAATTGAGTATCGGGTATGGGCACTCCCCTTGGCTTGCTCCAAGCTTGGGGGAGGTGCCCCGGTATCGTATCACCTCCACTATCTTTTGCCTTTATATACCTTAGTTTGATCCATAGTTATCTTTTACTTTAGATGAATAAAAGTTTAGTTTGATCCTTTCTTTTGAGAGTTTGTTTAATGATCTATCTTTGTAATCGTGAGCGAGATATATAATAAAGTTTAGTTTGAGTTTTGCTTTCTTTACTTTCATGTTTCAATAAAAAGAAAGGAAATAAATGAAAAATATCATATGCTAATCTTATGGTGAGTAATGACATTGCATAAGGAAGAGTATAAGTAGAAAATTTTATTGAAGATTGACAAACATAGCATTGGTCAATGATGCAATTCATGAAAGAATTAATAAGGGAAGAGAAGATTCACATGCAAATACACTATCTTGGAAATCTTTTGTGATTGTGAGCCCCCATAAAATTATTATATGCCAAAATTGTTGACGTTGGACAAGGAAGACAACATGATGATTTATGTTTATTCATATTCACATAGAAGTTATATTGTCATAGATCCTTTAACATGTGGTGCTTGCCCCCCATCTTTGCTAGCCAAAAAATCCGCACCAAGTAGAGATACTACTTGTGCATCCAAAACCCTTAAACCCCAATCTTATTTTCAAGAGTCCACCATACCTACCTAAGGATTGAGTAAGATCCTTCAAGTAAGTTCTCATCGGTGCAATCAGGCAATAAAAATTGCTTCTAAAAGTGTTAGATCATTGAGTGTAAGAGAAAATTGAGCGTTGTACGAACTTGTGATGGCAAGGAATAAAAGCGACAGACTGCATAATAAAGGTTGCTATCACAAGGGGCAATATAACGTGACGTTATTTTGCACTAAGGGATTGAGAATACAAACAAAAAGCGCATGGCAACCTCTGCTTCCCTTTGCGAAGGGCCTATCTTTTACTTTTATGTATTTACTTTCATGCAAGAGTCAAACTTTTTCTCTCTATTCCTTTTTATTTTCTCCTTTGGCAAGCATCATGTGGTGAGGAAAGATCTAGGCACATATATCTAGTTGGATGTGGGTAGCATGAGTTATTATTATTGACATCACCCTTGAGGTGAATACGTTGGAAGGTGAAATTATAAGCCCCTATCTTTCTATGTGTTCGGTTGAAACGTTTTGCTCATGTGTATGCGGTGAGTGTTAGCAATCCTAGAGGACTATATGATGGTTGAGTATGTGGACTTGCCTAAAGGCTCCGATACGTGACCCTTCCTGAAAAGATGATGAATTGTAGTTGCAAAGTTGACTGAGAACATAGTTTGTTGGTTTCCAATAGAGTTTATGCTTTATACTTCGATGTTGTGATGAATTGTTACTTATTCATGAGAAGTCTATGATAAAAGTTTTATGTTAAAGTTTGTTGCTGTTATAATAATTTCCATGATGCTTCTATGTCCGTATTTTGTTTTTATCGACACCTCTCTCTCTAAAGCATGTGGACATGTTTTTCGATTTCAGTTTTCGCTTGAGGACAAGCGAGGTCTAAGCATGGGGGAGTTGATACATCCATTTTGCATCATGTTTACCTCCTGTTATTTATAATGTATGCATAATCATGGTTTTTGAAGTAATTCTAATGCCTTTTCTCTCATAATATGCAAGGTTCACACAAAGAGGGAGAATTCCGGCAGCTGGAAATTTGGACCTGAAAAGGCTACGTCAGGCTACCTATTGTGCACAACTCCAAATGAGCTGAAACTTCACGAGGAAGTTTTATGGAATATATGAAAAATACCAGAGCAAATAACTACCGGAGGGGGCCACCTGGTGAGCACAAGACACCAGGGCGCGCTAGGCCCCCCAGGCGCACCCTGGTGGGTTGTGCTCAGCCCAGCCCACCTTTGGTGCCCATCTTCTGGTATATAAGTCATTTTGACCTAGAAAAAATCAGGACAGGACTTTCGGCACGAAGCGCCACCGTCTCGAGGCGGAACTTGGGCAGGAGCACTTTTGCCCTCCGGTGGAGCGATTCCGCCGGGGGAACTTCCCTTCTGGAGGGGGAAATCATCGTCATCATCATCACCAACAACTCTCCCATCTTGGGGAGGGCAATCTCCATCAACATCTTCAACAGCACCATCTCCTCTCAAAACCTAGTTCATCTCTTGTGTTCAATCTTTGTACCGGAACTATATATTGCTACTTGTGGGTGACTAGTAGTGTTGATTACATCTTGTAGTTGATTACTATATGGTTTATTTGGTGGAAGATTATATGTTCAGATCCAATATGCTATTTAATACACCTCTGATCATGACCATGATTATTATTTGTGAGTAGTTACTTTTGTTCTTGAGGTCATGGGAGAAATCTTGTTGCAAGTGATCATGTGAATTTTATATGTGTTCAATATTTTGATGGTATGTATGTTGTGATTCCCTTAGTCGTGTCATGTGAACGTCGACTACATGACACTTCACCATATTTGGGCCTAAGGGAATGCATTGTGGAGTAGTTATCAGATGATGGGTTGTGAGAGTGACAGAAGCTTAAACCCTAGTTTATGCACTATTCCATAAGGGACCGATTGGATCCAAAAGTTTAATGCTACGGTTAGAGTTTATTCCTAATACTTTTCTCGCAGTTGCGGATGCTTGCGAGGGGGTTAATCATAAGTAGGAGTCTTTTTCAAATAAGAACAACACCTAAGCACCGGTCCACCCACATATCAAATTATCAAAGTAACGAATACAAATCATACCAACATGATGAAAGTGACTAGATGAAATTCCCGTGTACCCTCAAGAACGCTTTGCTTATCATAAGAGACCATTTTGGCCTGTCCTTTGCCTCAAAAGGATTGGGCTACCTTGCTGCACTTTTGTTACTACTATTGTTACTTGCTCATTACAAATTATCTTTCTATCAAACTACTCGTTACTTATAATTTCAGTGCTTGCAGAGAATACCTTGCTGAAAACCACTTGTCATTTCCTTTTGCTCCTCGTTGGGTTCGACACTCTTACTTATCAAAAGGACTATGATTGATCCCCTATACTTGTGGGTCATCACGCCCCCCCCCCCCCCCCCCGCCCCCGCCCCCGCCAAATAATGGCACAAGGGGGGAGGAAGGGGGAGAGGCGCCCCCTTGTTTCCTTCCTCCCTTCTCCGGATGGTAAGAAGGGGTAGTGCCCCCCTTTACCATGTATTAGGTGTGGCTGCCCTAAAGGCGGCGCACCAACCCATGTGGGCTGGTGTGTTCCCTTCTACTTGGCCCATTAAGGCCCAATACTCTCCCGGTGCCTCCGGAACACCTTTCGGCATTCCGATAACTTTTCGGTGCATTCTGAAACTATTTCGGACTATATATCAATCTTTACCTGCGGACCATTCCGGAGCTCCTCATCATGTTCGTGATCACATCCGGGACTCCGAACAACATTCGGTCACCAAACCACATAACTCATAGTATACCAAATTAACATCGACCGTTAAGCGCGCGGACCCTCTCCGGTAAATAACCGATAGCGGAACTTGGATGCCCATATTGGCTCCTACACATTCCACCAAGATCTTTATCGGTCGAACTGTTATGACAACATACGTAATTCCCTTTGTCCATCGGTATGTTACTTGCCCGAGATTCGATCGTCGGTATCTTCATACCTAGTTCAATCTTGTTACCGGCAAGTCTCTTTACTCGTTCTGTAATACATCACCTCGTGACTAACTCCTTAGTCGTTTGCTTGCAAGCTTATGATGTGTATTACCGAGAGGGCCCAGATATACCTCTCTGACACTCGAAGTGACAAATCCTAACCTCTATCTATGCCAACTCAACAAACACCTTGATACGTCCATTTTGCATCATGATTTTATATTGAAATTTATTGCATTATGGGCTGTTATTACACATTATATCACAATACTTATGCCTTTTCTCTCTTATTTTATAAGGTTTACATGAAGAGGGAGAATGCCGACAGCTGGAATTCTGGGCTGGAAAAGGAGCAAATATTACAGACCTATTCTGCACAACTCCAAAAGTCGTGAAACTTCACGAAGGATATTTTTGGAATATATAAAAATATTGGGCGAGAAAGCACCAGAGGGGGGCCACCTGCCATCCACAAGGGTGGAGGGCGCGCCCTACCCCCTGGGCGCGCCCCCCTACCTTATGAGCCACCTGGCAGGCCCCTAACGCCCATCTTCTGCTATATGGTGTGTTTTGACCTGGAAAAATCAGAAGGAAGCTTTCGGGACGAAGCGCTGCCGTCTCGAGGCGGAACCTGGGCAGAACCAATCTAGGGCTCCGGCGGAGCTGTTCTGCCGAGGAAACTTCCCTCCGGGAGGGGGAAATCGAAGCCATCGTCATCACCAACGATCCTCTCATCGAGAGGGGGCCAATCTCCATCAACATCTTCACCAGCACCATCTCCTCTCAAACCCTAGTTCATCTCTTGTATCCGATCTTTGTCTCAAAACCTCATATTGGTACCTGTGGGTTGCTAATAGTGCTGATTACTCCTTGTAGTTGATCCTAGTTGGTTTATTTGGTGGAAGATCATATGTTTAGATCCTTAATGATAATTAATACTCCTCTGATTATGAACATGAATATGCTTTGTGAGTAGTTATGTTTGTTCCTGAGGACATGGGAGAAGTCTTGTTATAAGTAATCATGTGAATTTGGTATTCGTTCGATATTTTGATGAGATGTATGTTGTCTCTCCTCTAGTGGTGTTATGTGAACGTCGACTACATGACACTTCACCATGATTTGGGCCTAGGGGAAGGCATTGGGAAGTAATAAGTAGATGATGGGTTGCTAGAGTGACAGAAGCTTAAACCCTAGTTTATGTGTTGCTTCGTAAGGGGATAATTTGGATCCATATGTTTCATGCTATGGTTAGATTTATCTTAATTCTTCTTTCGTAGTTGCGGATGCTTGCGAGAGGGGTTAATCTTAAGTGGGAGGCTTGTCCAAGGAAGGTCAGCACCCAAGCACTGGTCCACCCACATATCAAATTATCAAAGTAACGAACGTGAATCATATGAGCATGATGAAAACTAGCTTGATAGTAATTCCCATGTGTCCTCGGGAGCGCTTTGCTTTATATAAGAGTTCGTCCAGGCTTTTCCTTTGCTACAAAAGGGATTGGGCCACCTTGCTGCACCTTATTTACTTGTGTTACTTGTTACCCGTTATGAATTATCTTATCACACAACTATCTGTTACCGATAATTTCAGTGCTTGCAGAGAATACCTTGCTGAAAACCGCTTGTCATGTCCTTCTTCTCCTCATTGGGTTAGACACTCTTACTTATCGAAAGGACTATGATAGATCCCCTATACTTGTGGGTCATCAAGACTCTTTTCTGGCACCGTTGCCGGGGAGTGAAGCGCCTTTGGTAAGTGGAATTTGGTAAAGAAACATTTATATAGTGTGCTGAAATTTACTGTCACTTGTTACTACGGAAAGTAATCCTTTGAGGGGCTTGTTCGGGGTATCTTCACCTCGATTGGAAGAGCAAAGAGTTGCTCCTCAACCTACTGCACCTACGGAAAATATTTATTATGAAATTCCTTCGGGTATGATAGAGAAACTGCTAGCTAATCCTTATGCAGGAGATGGAACATTACGTCCTGATATGCACCTAATCTATGTGGATGAAGTTTGTGGATTATTTAAGCTTGCAGGTATGCCCGAGGATGTTGTCAGGAAGAAGGTCTTCCCTTTATCTTTGAACAGAAAGGCATTGACATGGTATAGGCTATGTGATGATATTGGATCATGGAACTACAACCGATTGAAATTGGAATTTCATCAGAAGTTTTATCCTATGCATTTGGTTCATCGTGATCGGAATTATATATAATTTTTGGCCTCGTGAAGGAGAAAGTATCGCTCAAGCTTGGGGGAGGCTTAAGTCAATGTTATATTCATGCCCCAATCATGAGCTCTCAAGAGAAATTATTATTCAAAAAATTTATGCTCGGCTTTCTCATAATGATCGATCCATGCTCGATACTTCTTGTACTGGTTCTTTTATGAAGAAGGATATTGAATTCAAATGGGATTTATTGGATAGAATTATACGCAACTCTGAAGATTGGGAACTCGACGAAGGTAAGGAGTCAGGTATAAACCTTAAGTTTGATTGTGTTAAATCTTTTATGGATACGGATGCTTTTCGTGATTTTAGCACTAAATATGGACTTGACTCTGAGATAGTAGCTTCTTTCTGTGAATCTTTTTGCCACTCATGTTGATCTCCCTAAGGATAAGTGGTTTAAATATCATCCTCCCATTGAAGTGAAAGTAGTAGAACCTATTAAAGTTGAAGAAGAAACTATTACTTATAATGTTGATCCTTTTGTTCCTACTGCTTATATTGAGAAACCACCTTTTCCTATTAGAATAAAGGATTATGCTAAAGCTTCAACTGTGGTTCGTAAGAGCTACACTAGAACACCTACACCCGCTGAACAAATTAAAGTTGACCCTAGTATTGCTATGGTTAAAGATCTCTTGGTTGATAATATTGATGGGCATGTTATTTATTTCTATGAAGAAGCTGCTAGGATTGCCAAACCTGATATTAAAGATAAGCATAGACCTGTTGTTGGCATGCCTGTTGTTTTTGTTAAAATAGGAGATCATTGTTATCATGGTTTATGTGATGTGGGTGCTAGTGTGAGTGAAATTCCTTTTACCTTATATAAAGAAATTATGAATGATATTGCACCTACTGAGATAGAGGATATTGATGTTACTATTAAGCTTGCCAATAGAGATACTATATCACCAATTGGGATTGTTAGAGATGTTGAAGTCTTGTGTGGGAAAATTAAATACCCTACTGATTTTCTTGTTCTTGCTTCCCCACAAGATGATTTTTGTCCCATTATATTTGGTAGACCTTTCTTGAATACTGTTAATGCTAAGATAGACTGCGAGAAAGATATTGTTACTGTCTCTTTAGGGGATATGTCTCATGATTTTAGTTTTTCTAAATTTCGTAGACAACCCCATAAAGAATTGCCTAGTAAGGATGAAATTATTGGTCTTGGTTCTATTGTCGTGCCTCCTACTGATCCTTTAGAACAATATTTGCTAGATGATGAAATGGTATGTTTATGAATGAAAGAAGGGAAATAGATGAAATATTCTTTAATCAAGGGCCTGTTTTGAAACACAATTTGCCTGTTGAAATCCTTGGGGATCCTCCTCCACCCAAGGGTGATCCTGTGTTTGAGCTTAAACAATTACCTCATACTTTGAAATATGCTTATCTTGATGAAAAGAACATATATCCTGTTATTATTAGTGCTAACCTTTCAGAGCATGAAGAAAAGAAATTATTGAAAACTCTGAAGAAGCACTATGCCTGATGCGGAGCATCCCAAGGTCATCCCCATGGACCTACCTACGTCGCCCACGACACCACTTGGACCAATGACAAGAGCGCGAGCAAAGGCTATCGAAGATAAGGTGAACTCGCTCCTCTCCGAACTACCACTTTCTACATATGAGACATGGCTACTACCTCAAGCGGAGACCCTATGCGTGATCAGGTACTTGGAGGAAGGCCACAGAGGAGCTACACCCAACGGACAAGACGGCGAGGACACCAAGTACAAGGAACGAGAAGGAAAGCAGCCGGGAGATCTCCAGCTGCTGGACGACCGACCACGCCCGGACGACCAACACCTGAAGCTCCAGCCAGCCGGCCAAGTCCCAGCCAGAAGACGCTCCAGCAACCGGATGACCGACCCCGACCGGATGACCGACCCCGACCGGACTTCCGACGCACTCCAGGTCCCGGACGGCCGACCCTCTCCGGACAACCGACACCTCCATCCCCGAGCCAAAATGTCAGAAGTATGGAAGCCTCCGGACGACCGACGCCTCGAACGTCTGACCCCGACAGGACGACCGATTGAGTAGAGCCAAAACATTGGACGACCGACCCACACTGGACGTCCGATCCCCGTGAGCCACCGGACGACCGATGATGGTCGGACGACCAATGCCTGTATGTCGCCCGTGTGTTGGGCCGAAGCCCACTTACCCTTTCATGACTATAGACTATAAATAGACTTCCTCCTCCCTCTTGCTTGGGTTAGCAAAGTGATAGCTCATTTGTGATATAGTGCCTTGCTCATCCATCCGGATCTACTCCTCCGGGAGAGATAGTGCCTCTACGGAGAAGATCCACATGGATTCAAGACCCCAACGGGAAGAACTCAAGACCTCCTCACGGAGAAGAACCGGTTACCCTATGTATCATCCCTTGTTGATCGTGGATCATGTATCTCTTTGTGTTCCGAATATCTGGCATATGTGTGACTGAATCTTGTTGGTTGAGTGATTTCTCTCGCATTTTCCATCATGTTCCCCTCGTGTTCTTCGTAGGATCCCCTCCAATCGTGAAAGATCGGGCTGTTAGGGTACTACCCTACACCATCTTGGTATCATGAGCCTGGTTGATCACGGATTTGGAGCCCCTACACCTTGCTTTCTAGCTTGATTTTGTTGTGTTCTTCCCAAATTTCTAAAATCCCACCAAAAATAGCCCCAAAAATTTTCTTTTTGTGATTTGTTGGTGTGATGAAGTTTTGTTGGATTTGATCCATGGATTTGCTTTGCCACGAGTGGATCTAGTTTTTCCCCATCATCACCACCATTTCCATCCATAAAATCGCCCGGATTTGACCAATTTTGTCACCTCCACCTCGAACCCTAGTTGTTCATCCGGTGCCCGAAATCGCCGAGGCACCGGACGTCCGCCAGCCATCGGACGTCCGACCTCCACCGGACGTTCGACGTTTTCTGACGAAACTGAAAAAGTTCAGTTCGGCCACCACCACCTCTCCACCTCCACCTCTGCATACGCACTCCAATACCCATTCCACTTCGACATACGCACCCCGATACCAAAACCGCTTTCCGCAACCACCATTGCTTACTCGTTTCTCACTCCGACACAATTTTGTCACATTTTGCTTTGAGAATTTGAGTTGCGGTCTCCATTTCCTAACGTGTTTTGGCTACTTGGGGACGGTCCAACATCAACAGCACCGTCGCTCATCTTTGCCACGGATTCATCATCGACAACAACCACTCCACCATTTGGACACCATACAATATGCAAGAATGGTAACCTCATCTTGGTATCGTGATATCCCATCATTATACATTCTTGCCATTACATTGGTAAAAACCATAGCCCAATTTTGCGTATCTTACCCATCGGGACTAGCCTTTGAGTATTGCCGGCAACGTTACTTGTGCACATTAGTGATCATACTTTCCATAGCATACAAACCATATCATCGTGGTACATATCTTCGTATCATCTCTTGTGTCACAAGGTTGTCATCGCATACACAATTGCTATCTTGGTTCGTCAAGCATTGCATGAGTAAAGAGCTCAAAGAGAAAGAGCCAAACAAGCTTTTAAGCAAAAGGGAAAGATAAGCAAAGAGCTTTTAAGCAAGAACCATAGCATCATATTACATTAAGATTATCATACTCTATCATCTTGGATCATATCATCGGAATACCATACATAGAGCATACTGGGGATAGAAGTCGTTGCATTTTTCCTTAGTAGGTTGTGCACAAGTCTTCGTATCCGCCTATTGTGAAATCATGCTAGCGTCTCACTAGTGTTGTGCAACAAGAGCATTTTCGTGGATTCCACATTTTGGCTCATTCCTTGGTTGCACGACCCCATTTATCTCTCCGTATGTGCGTTCCCGTGTACCATATCTTGCTATTGGTCTACTTGTTGCATTTGCAAATTTGTGAATCTTTTCCAACATTTTTTAGGCTCACTAACAATTGCATCAAATTTTGTGCCACCGTCCTAACCGAGCTCCACTATAAGCTTTTACTTGTGTAGGTGTGAGAAACCGACAAGAATTGGTACCAATTGTGCTATTTCCTTGTTCCACATTTGAGTGATCATTGATCCATCTTCAACATTGGTCAAGGTACATTTGGTATAAGTTCTTCTCTTTCTCCCACTCACATATTTGCTTTGAATGATGGATAGGCCAAGTACTTCTACCAACCCACTCTTCATCGAGCAAGACGACGACATGTCCTCCTACGTCACAAAGAGCCACCTCTTTGGTGCACAACGAGCTTTGCATCAAGAGCAACAAGCAATGAACAAACGAATCGACAACCTCGCCACCAACTTGCGACTCCCCGAGCATCGTACAAGAGACTACTTCGACAACAAGCTCGACGACCACAAACAAGAGAATGACGCAAGAATGGACGAGATCCGTGCTTTGTTGCTCAACCGCTCTTCTACCACTTCGTCCTACTCAAGATGGAGCCGCTCAAGTCGACACTCCGATGACACTATCTCCGGTTCAAGTACTCCAACGTCAAATACTCTTCGACGTGCCGCGCACCAAGACTGTCAAGCAAACCACAATCCTCTACATGGAACCGAAGATCAAGAGAAACTTCGAGCGCAAGAGCATCGACATCGTCAAAACCAAGCTACTTTTGCGCAAGCACAAGAACGGCAACGCCAACATCAACAAGAAGAGGAAGAGCGAGCGCGAAAACACCAAGATGCACAAGATGTTGAGGCACAACATCAAGAACAACAATGGCGAGAAGCTCGGGAACTTGAGGTGCAACATGCACTCCACGACACAAATCGCGCCATTGCCGAACGCAACCGCCATAGGCACGAACAAGAAGAAGCACTTCGCGATGAAGTTCAAGAGAGGATTTATCAATCACGTGTGCATCGTCAAGTTCCTCAAGCTCCTCCACAAGCTCGACAAGAACCTCAAGTTCACCATGAGCAAGAAGACAATGGAAATCCTCCACGACAAGAGCAACATGAGGTTCACAATCATCCACGACAAGGGCGTCATCACCCTCGACCCCAACACAATGAAGAACAACACCACGGAAAGCTAAATTTCACCATGCCCAAGTTTTCCGGAAGCAATGATCCCAAAGAGTACCTTTCATGGGCATTGAAGGTTGACAAAATCTTCCGCTTGCACAACTATGAGGAAGAGAAGAAGATCGCGATGGCATCCCTTGAGTTCCAATACTACATCCTTATTTGGTGGGAACAAGTCATTAGGCACCGTGCGGCAAGAGGTAAACCACCCATCACTACTTGGACACAAATGAAGGATGTCATGAGAGCATGTTTCATGCCAACATACTACAACTGTGACCTCTTCAAGAAACTCCAACTTCTAAAACAAGGAACCAAGAGCGTTGAATACTACTACAAGGAAATTGAGATTGCCATGATAAGAGCCAATGTCACGGAAGATGATGAGCAAACTATGGCACGTTTCTTGAATGGACTCAATCATCCTATCAAGAAGATCGCCAACTTCCAACCATACTCGAACCTCATCGAGCTAGTGCATCAAGCTACCAAGGCAGAACGTCAAATGCAAGATGACTTCAAGTATGCCAAGTTCTCATCTAAGTACTATGGTTTCTCCAACACCCAAGATTCAACGACTCCAACACCCTCTACCTCAACCAAGCCATCTACAAGCAACGGCGACAAGTCAAGTTACAAGAAAACTTCGACAACCTCAAGTCGTCCTCCTACTACAAGCAACTTCAAGCCGAGAGCTTCATCATCCTCTACCCCAACCGATGAGACCATCAAGACAAGTTCCTTCAAATGCTTCACATGCGGCGCCCGAGGCCACAAGTCCTTCGAGTGTACAAACAAGCGCACCATGATCTTCAATGACTATGGTACATATGACTCCATGAGCGAAGGAGAAATGGAAGCCCTTGAGCAAGTCGCCATGCACCGGCAAGTAAACGAAGATGAAGATGATCAAGTCTTTTGTGACGAAGATCCGAGCCCCGCTCTTGTTTTCTCCAAGGTCTTGACTCTTCAACATCAACAAGAAGAAGACCAAAGATTCCATATCTTCCATACCAAGGCCGGCATCAATGGAAGGTTCGTCAAGGTCATCATCGATGGAGGGAGTTGCCATAACTTAGCAAGTGAAGAACTATGCTCCAAACTCCAATTGGTCAAGATGAAGCACCCACATCCCTACAAGGTTCAATGGCTTAGCGACTCCGGCACTATACAAGTCGAGCATATGGTACAAGTTTCCTTCAAGATTGGAGCTTACGAAAACACTTTGGAGTGTGATGTTGTTCCTATGTCCGTTTGCCACCTCCTTCTTGGACGGCTATGGCAATTTGACCAAGGCATCATCCACAACGGGCGTATGAATCACTATAGAATCAAAATGAAAGGAAAGAAGTATGTGCTACGTCCTATGTCTCCAAGCCAAGTGATCGCCGACAAGCAAGCCACCCATCATGGAGAAAATAGTGAGAGAGCGAACCACCAAAAAGAAAGTGAGCGCCACAAGCCCAAATTGAGTGCCTCCACGATGAGCGACAAGAAAAACCTAGTCCTACTTGCCACCAAAAGTGAGATGAGAGAAGTGTGCGAGAACCCATCAAGTGTCATGCACTATGTCCTTTTGTGCAAGGATGAGGCACCAAAAACTAACACCTCTCACAATCTCCCTTTAGTGTTATCTTCTCTTTTGCATGAATTCCAAGACATTTTCCCCGACGAGCTACCTCCGGGTCTACCTCCACTACGAGGCATCGAACACCGAATCGACCTCATCCCCGGAGTACCACTTCCAAATAAGGCTCCCTACTGCGTCAACCCTGCGGAAACTAAGGAGATCCAACGGCAAGTACAACAACTCATCGACAACGGCCATGTTCGAGAAAGTTT
Organism: Aegilops tauschii subsp. strangulata; assembly: GCF_002575655.3. Classification (NCBI taxonomy): domain Eukaryota; kingdom Viridiplantae; phylum Streptophyta; class Magnoliopsida; order Poales; family Poaceae; genus Aegilops; species Aegilops tauschii. Next base: position 232,434,508 of record NC_053035.3, on the reverse strand, counting down.
GAGCTCTTGTGCCATCCTGGTAATCCTTGTTCCCAAGAAAGATGGTACATTTCGCATGTGTTCCGATTGTTGTCCTATCAATGCTACTATCGTGCGTTATCGTTACCCTATCCCACACCTAGATGATATGCTAGATGAGCTTAGCGGAGCTACCATTTTCTCTAAGATTGATCTTCAGAGTGGCTACTATCAAATACGCATCCAAGAAGGTGATGAATGGAAAACCGCATTTAAGACCAAATTTGGCTTATATGAATGGCTTGTTATGCCAATGGGTTTATCCGAAGCACCCGGTACTTTCATGAGAGTCGTGCATTTCGTTCTTTGCCCCTACATTGGAGTATTTGTTGTGGTCTACTTTGACGATATTCTTGTTTTTAGCAAAACTCTCAAAGATCATGTCACCCATCTTAGAACCGTGTTGCAAACTCTTAGAAAAGAGTATCTTTATGCTAATATGGACAAATGCCTTTTCGGTGTTGATAAGCTTGTTTTCTTGGGTTTCGTTGTGTCTTCTAAGGGTGTTCATGTAGATGAATCTAAGATCAATGCTATTAAAACTTGGCCCCAACCAACCAACTTGCAACAAGTGCGTAGTTTTCTTGGTTTAGCCGGTTTCTATCATAGATTTGTGAAGGATTTTAGCACCATTGCTTCACCTTTGCATGCTTTGAGTAAGAAAAATGCGCCTTTTGTTTGGGGACAATCCCAACATACCGCATTTAATGAGCTTAACAATTTGCTTACTCATGCTCCCGTGCTTGCATTACCCAACTTTGACAAACCTTTTGAAGTTCATTGCGATGCTAGTGGTAATGGCATAGGAGGTGTGTTAACGCAAGAGAAGCGCCCCATAGGATACTTTAGTGAGAAACTCTCCAGAGCACAACTCAATTATCCCATCTATGACAAAGAGCTATATTCTTTAGTGCGAGTTTTCCGTGTATGGGAACATTATCTTCGCCCTCATGAATTTATCATTCATACCGATCATGAAATGCTTAAGTATCTTAAGGGTCAAACTAAGTTGAACAAGTGTCATGCTAAGTGGAGTGAATTCACTGAGTCATTTCCTTATGTCATCAAGTACATCAAAGGTAAGGAAAATGTTGTGGCAGATGCGCTTTCCCGCATATGCATGCTTGTTACTAAACTTGAATTGAATGTCATTGGATTTGATCACATAAAAGACTTGTATGCGCATGATCCTACTTTTGCAATTCCTTATGCCAAGTGTTTGATGCATACATCTTGGGAACGCTATTACATCAAAGATGATTATCTTATTAGAGCTAACAAACTTTGCATCCCCGAGTCTTCTCTTCATTTGTTAATTTTGCAAGAATCTCATGGAGGAGGACTAATGGGAAACTTTGGACATGACAAGACATTTGCTACGCTCTCCAAGAACTATTTTTGGCCCAAGATGTTCCGCGCCGTCTCACGCTTCACCAACTGATGCTCTACATGTCGCAAAGCTAAGTCTAAAGCTCAATCTCATGGTCTTTATATGCCCCTTCCAATTCCATATCACCCATGGGAGGATATTAGCATGGATTTTGTGCTTGGTTTGCCTAGGACTAGAAATGGAAAGGATTCTGTGTTTGTTGTTGTGGACCAATTCTCTAAAATGGCTCATTTCATTCCTTGCAACAAGATAGACAATGCTTCACATGTTGCAAATCTTTTTTGTAGGGAAATCTTGTGCCTACATGGAGTGCCCAAGACGATTGTCTCGGACCGCGACGTCAATTTCTTGAGTTACTTTTGGATGACCTTATGCGCCAAGCTCGGAATCAAGCTATTATTCTCTACGTCCTACCATCCTCAAACCGATGGACAAACGGAGGTGACGAACCGAACGCTCTCCACTCTACTATGTGTGTTGATCAAGAAGAATATCAAGGAGTGGAAGAGTGCCTACCCATCGCCGAGTACACCTACAACCGTGCAAGACATTCGACTACCGGCAAGTCCCCCTTCGAGGTCGTCTACGATTTCAACCTGTTGTCCCCATTGGACATTCTCCCTCTAAGAGCGCATCAACATGGACGCGAGTTCTCGAGTGAACTACCTCAAGAAGATGCATGAAGATACAAGGCACACAATCGAGCGCCAAGTACAATGACTCGCGACCAAGCTCAACGTCAACAAGCAACCCATGATATTCAACATTGGAGATCTTGTGTGGTTACACCTTCGTAAGGAACGCTTCCCAAATGAACGCAAGTCCAAACTTCTACCACGAGCCGATGGACCCTTCAAGGTGCTAGCACGCTACAACAACAACGCTTACAAGATCGACCTCCCGCGCGACAAGTACAACGTGAGCGACGTCTTCAATATCAAAGATCTTTCTCCCTACCATGATGATGATGAATTCGATCCGAGGTCGGATCTTTCCCAAGGGGGGGAGATGATGCGGAGCATCCCAAGGTCATCCCCATGGACCTACCTACGTCGCCCATGACACCACTTGGACCAATGACAAGAGCGTGAGAAAAGGCTATCAAAGATAAGGTGAACACGCTCCTCTTCGAACTAGCACTTTCTACATATGAGACATGGCCACTACCTCAAGCGGAGACCCTATGTGTGATCAGGTACTTGGAGGAAGGCCACGGAGCAGCTGCACCCAACGGACAAGACGACGAGGACACCAAGTACAAGGAACGAGAACGAAAGCAGACGGGAAATCTCCAGCCGCCGGACGACCGACCACGCCCAGACGACTGACGCCTGAAGCTCCAGCCAGCCGGCCAAGTCCCAGCCAGAAGACGCTCTAGCGACCGGATGACCGACACTGACCGGACGTCCGACGCACTCCAGGTCCCGGACGGCTGACCCTCTCCGAACGACCGACACCTCCATCCCCGAGCCAAAACATCGGAAGTATGGAAGCCTCCGGACGACCGACGCCTCGGACATCCGACCCCGACCGGACGACCGACTGAGCCCCAACAGAGCAAAACATCGGACGACCGACCCACACTGGACGTCTGATCCCCCGCGAGCCACCCGACGACCGATGATGGTCGGACGACCGACGCATGTATGTCGCCCGTGTGTTGGGCCGAAGCCCACTTACCCTTTCGTGACTATAGACTATAAATAGACCTCCTCCTCCCTCTTGCTAGGGTTAGCAAAGTGATAGCTCATTCGTGAGATAGAGCCTTGCTCATCCATCCGGATCTACTCCTTCGAGAGAGACTGTGCCTCTACGGAGAAGATCCACTTGGATTCAAGACCCCCAACGGGAAGAACTCAAGACCTCCTCACGGAAAAGAACCGGTTACCCTATGTATCGTCCCTTGTTGATCGTGCATCATGTATCTCTTTGTGTTCTGAAGATCTAGCATATGTGTGACCGAACCTTGTTGGTTGAGTGATTTCTCTCGCGTTTTCCCCCGTGTTCTTTGTGTTCTTCGTAGGATCCCCTCCAATCGTGAAAGATCGGGCCGTTAGGGTACTACCCTACACCAGTGCCGCTATTGGATATACTCTTGATGATATTAAGGGCATTAGTCCCACTCTATGTCAGCACAAAATTAATTTGGAGCATGATGCTAAACCAGTTGTTGATCACCAACGATGGTTAAATCCTAAGATGAAAGAAGTGGTAATAAATGAAATATTAAAGCTTCTAGAGGCGGGTATAATTTATCCTATTGCTGATAGTAGATGGGTAAGTCCTGTTCATTGTGTCCCTAAGAAGGGAGGTATTACTGTTGTTCCTAATAATAAGAATGAATTGATTCCACAAAGAATTGTTACAGGTTATAGAATGGTAATTGATTTTCACAAATTAAATAAAGCTACTAGAAAAGATCATTACCCTCTACCTTTTATTGATCAAATGCTAGAAAGACTATCCAAACATACAGATTTTTCCTTTCTAGATGGTTATTCTAGTTTTTCTCAGATACCTGTGTCAAAAGATGATCAGGAAAAGACCACTTTTACTTGCCCTTTCGGTACCTTTGCTTATAGATGTATGCCTTTTGGTTTATGCAATGCACCTGCTACCTTTCAAAGATGTATGACTGTTATATTCTCTATTTTTTGTGAAAAGATTGTTGAGGTTTTCATGGATATGATTTCTCCGTTTACGGAACTTCTTTTGATGATTGCTTAAGCAACCTTGATCGAGTTTTGTAGAGATGTGAAGAAACTAATCTTGTCTTGAACTGGGAGAAGTGCCAATTTATGGTTAATGAAGGTATTGTCTTGGGGCATAAAATTTCTGAAAGAGGTATTGAAGTGGATAAAGCTAAAGTAGATGCTATTGAAAAGATGTCATGTCCTAAAGATATCAAAGGTATAAGAAGTTTCTTCGGTCATGCTGGTTTCTACAGGAGGTTTATTAAGGACTTCTCTAAAATATCTAGGCCTCTCACTAATCTCTTGCAAAAAGATGTTCCTTTTGTTTTTGATGATGATTGTGTAGAAGCATTTGAAACACTTAAGAAAGCCTTGATTTTTGCACCTATTGTTCAGCCACCTGATTGGAATTTACCCTTTGAAATTGTGTGTGATGCTAGTGATTATGGTGTTGGTGCTGTTCTAGGGCAAATAGTTGATAAGAAATTGAATGTTATTCATTATGCTAGTAAAACTATAGACGGTGCCCAGAGAAATTATGCTACTACTGAAAAGGAATTTTTAGCAGTTGTTTTTGCCTGTGATAAGTTCAGATCTTATAATGTTGATTTCAAAGTAACTGTTCACATTGTTCATGCTGCTATTAAATATCTTATGGAAAACAAAGATGCTAAACTAGATTTTTTAGATGGGTTCTCTTGTTACAAGAATTTGATTTGCATACTATTGATAGAAAGGGAGCTGAGAACCCCGTTGCAGACAACTTGTCTAGGTTAGAAAATGTTCTTGATGACCCACTGCCTATTGATGATAGCCTTCCTGATGCACAATTAGCTGTCATAAATGCTTCTCGTAATACTCCATGGTATGCTAATTACATTGTTGCTAAATTTATACCACCTAGCTTCACATACCAGCAAAATAAAAAGTTTTTCTATGATTTAAGACATTACTTTTGGGATGACCCACACCTTTGTAAAGAAGGAGTAGATGGTGTTATTAGATGTTGTGTACCTGAGCATGAACAGGAACAGATCCTACGCAAGTGCCACTCTGAGTCTTACAGAGGACACCATGCTGGAGATAGAACTGCACACAAGGTATGGCAATCCAATTTTTATTGGCCTACTCTCTTCAAGGATGCTCGTAAGTTTGTCTTGTCTTGTCATGAATGCCAAAGAATTGGCAATATTACTAGATGTCAGGAAATGCATATGAATTATTCACTTGTTATTTAACCATTTGATGTTTGGGGCTTTGATTATATGGGACCTTTTCCTTCCTCTAATGGGTACACACATATTTTAGTTGCTGTTGATTACGTTACTAAGTGGGTAGAAGATATTCCAACTAGTAGTGTTGATCATAACACTTTTATTGAGATGCTTAAAGAAGTTATTTTTCCGAGGTTTGGAGTCCCTAGATATTTGATGACTGATGGTGGTTCACATTTTATTCATGGTGCTTTCCGTAAAATGCTTGCTAAGTATGATGTCAACAATAGAATTGCATCTCCATATCATCCTCAGTCTAGTGGTCAATTAGAATTAAGCAATAGAGAGATTAAATTGTTTTTTCAAAAGACTGTTAATAGATCTAGAAAGAATTGGTCTAAGAAGCTTGATGATGCATTATGGGCTTATAGAACTGCTTATAAGAACCTTATGGGTATTCTTCGTATAAAATGGTTTATGGAAAAGCATGTCACTTACCTCTCGAACTAGAACATAAAGCTTATTGGGCTATTAAAGAGCTCAATTATGATTTCAAACTTGCCGGTGAGAAGAGATTATTTGACATAAGCTTGCTTGATGAATGGAGAACCCAAGCCTATGAGAATGCCAAGTTGTTTAAAGAAAAGGTTAAAAGATGGCATGACAAGATGATACAAAAGCATGAGTTTAATATAGGTGATCATGTTTTGCTATACAACTCTCGTTTAAGATTTTTTTTGCAGGAAAACTTCTCTCTAAATGGGAAGGTCCTTATATTATCGAGGAGGTCTATCGCTCTGGTGCCACAAAAATCAACAACGCCGAAGGCACAAATCCAAAGGTGGTAAACGGTCAAAGAATCAAACATTATATCTCAGGTACTCCCATAAATGTTGAGACCAATATAATTGACACCTTAACACCGGAGGAGTACATAAGGGACACTTTCCAGAATGTTTCAGACTCCGAAAAGGAATATGTATGTGGTAAGGTAAGTAAACCGACTCCAAAACTGTTCTAATGGCAATTTTTCTCCATTTTGGAATATTTAAAAATTAGGAAAATTAAAAGTAGTCCGAAGAACGCACGGGGCATCCACTAGGGTGGAGGGCGCGCCCCCTGCCTTGTGGCCACCTCGTGTGCCCTCCAGACTCCGTTTTCTTGCACAATACTTCTTTTGGTCGGTAAAAAATCATTATATAATCTCCCAAAGGTTTTGACGACCGTACCACGGCAAAATCCCCTGTTTCATTTTGAGTTATTTCTGCAGCAGATTTAGAGCAATATGTCGTCCTAAGATTCGGAGGGAGAGAGCTTGTAGCTGATTACACTGCAGACACCAAGGTCTATGGGGGTTTGGAGCATTATGGTTGGACTACGAAGGAAGAAGAAGACAATGATCCAAAGGGAAAGGAGGAGACAAGCTCAGATGAATATGAAGTCCCACTACCTCAACCTGGGGACATGCACGTGGAGTTCAAAAAGTCAAGTCTCCCTAATAAAGCAAAGAAACCTAAGATCGAGTTTATCCCTTTTCGTCTCTTGCAGGAAAACAAACAGGAACTATGTAAAAAGATACTAAGGCTTGAGCAGGAGATCGATGACTTAAGGGAGGAAAATTCTATCCTCAAGCGCAAGCTGAGGAAGAGGGACACTGCATCAACAACTCCATCATCACCACTCCCGAAGAAAGAGACATAAATACATGGGTATGGGCACTCCCCTTGGCAACTGCCAAGCTTGGGGGAGGTTCCCAGTATCGTATCACCATCACATCCTTATCTTTATCGTTTTTCTTAGTTCGATCCTTTTGGTTATATCTTGATCTAGTAGAATAAAGTTTTAGTATGATCTAGCTATGAGTTTTGTTTTGATCTCTATCTATGTAATCGAGTCTGTGAGTTATATATAATAAAGAGTAGTTTTGAGTTGAGGGCTTTGTTTCCTTACTATGATCTTGAGGGAATTAAATTAAAGAAAAAATAAAAATAAATAAAAAGATCATATATTGATCTTATGGAGAGTAATGCCTTCACATATAAAGAGTATGATGAATAAAAGTTGTTGAGAGTTAAAAAACATAGTTTTGGTCATTGTTGCAATTAATAGGAAGTAATAAAGAAAGAGAGGCTTCACATATAAATATAATATCTTGGACATCTTGTGTAATTGTGAGCACTCATTAAAATATGACATGCTAAAAAGTTGATGTTGGACAAGGAAGAAAACATACTGAGTTATATTTTCTTATATCTGAATAGAAGTTATATTGTCATGGATCCTCCAACATGTTGAGCTTGCCTTTCCCTCTCATGCTAACCAAATTCTCTGTACCAAGTAGAGATACTACTTGTGCTTCCAAACATCCCTTAAACTAGTTTTGCCATGAGAGTCCACCATACCTACCTATGGATTGAGTAAGATCCTTCAAGTAAGTTTTCATCGGTGCAAGCAATAAAAATTGCTCTCTACATATGTATGATCTATTACTGTGAAGAAAATAAGCTTTATACGAACTTGTGATATGGAAGAAATAAAAGCGACGGACTACATAGTAAAGTTCTTTATCACAAGCGGCAATATAAAGTGACATTCTTTTGCATTAAGATTTTCTGCATCCAACCATAAAAGTGCATGAAAACCTCTGCTTCCCTCTGCGAAGGGCCTATCTTTTACTTTTATCTTCTACCCTTATACAAGAGTCATGGTGATCTTCACCTTCCTTTTTACACTTTTTATTTTGGCAGGCACTATGTGTTGGAGAGATCCGGATATATATATATCCACTCGGATGTAGGTTATCATAAAGTATTATTGTTGACATTACCCTTGAGGTAAAAGGTAGTGAGGCGAAACTATAAGCCCCTATCTTTCTCTGTGTCTGATTGAAGCTTTGAACACATAAGTATCGCGTGAGTGTTAGCAATTGTGAAATAATAAATGATAGTTGAGTATGTGGACTTGCTGAAAAGCTCTTATATTGACTCTTTCCGATGTTATGATAAATTGCAATTGCTTCAATGAAGTTTCTCATTCATACTTTACCTTGTGAATGAATTGTTACTTTAGCATAAGAAATCATATGACAATATATGTTGTTGTCCTAAAGATGATCATGATGCCCTCATGTCTGTATTTTATTTTATCGACACCTTTATCTCTAAACATGTGGACATATTTTTTGATTTTGGCTTTCACTTGAGGACAAGCGAGGTCTAAGCTTGGGGGAGTTGATACATCCATTTTGCATCATGCTTTTATATTGATATTTATTGCATTATGGGTTGTTATTACACATTATATCATAATACTTATGCCTTTTCTCTCTTATTTTATAAGGTTTACATGAAGAGGGAGAATGCCGGCAGCTGGAATTCTAGGCTAAAAAAGGAGCAAATATTAGAGACCTATTCTGCACAACTCCAAAAGTCCTGAAACTTCATGGAGAATATTTTTGGAATATGTAAAAATATTGGGCGAAGAAAGCACCAGAGGGGGGCCACCTGCCATCCACAAGGATGGAGGGCGCGCCCCTACCTTCTGGGCCACCTGGCAGGCCCCCGACGCCCATCTTCTGCTATATGGTGTGTTTTCACCTGTAATAAATCACAAGGAAGCTTTTGGGACGAAGCGCCGCTGTCTCAAGGCAGAACCTAAGAAGAACCAATCTAGGGCTCTGGCGGAGCTATCCTGCCAGGGAAACTTCCCTCTGGGAGGGGGAAATCGAAGCCACCGTCATCACCAATGATCCTCTCATCGAGAGGGGGTCAATCTCCATCAACATCGTCACCAGCACCATCTCCTCTCAAACCCTAGTTCATCTCTTGTATCCGATCTTTGTCTCAAAACCTCAGATTGGTACCTGTGGGTTGCTAGTAGTGTTGATTACTCCTTGTAGTTGATGCTAGTTGGTTTATTTGGTAGAAGATCATATGTTCAGATCCTTAATGATAATTAATACACCTCTGATTATGAACATGAATATGCTCTGTGAGTAGTTACGTTTGTTCCTGAGGACATGGGAGAAGTCTTGTTATAAGTAATCATGTGAATTTGGTATTCGTTTGATATTTTGATGAGATGTATGTTGTCTCATCTCTAGTGGTGTTATGTGAACATTGACTACATGACACTTCACCATGATTTGGGCCTAGGGGAAGGCATTGGTAAGTAATAAGTAGATGATGGGTTGCTAGAGTGACAGAAGCTTAAACCCTAGTTTATGTGTTGCTTCGTAAGGGGCTGATTTGGATCCATATGTTTCATGCTATGGTTAGATTTATCTTAATTCTTCTTTCATAGTTGCGGATGCTTGCGAGATGGGTTAATCATAAGTGGGAGGCTTGTCCAAGGAAGGGCAGCACCCAAGCACCGGTCCACCCACATATCAAATTATCAAAGTAACGAATGCAAATCATATGAGCATGATGAAAACTAGCTTGATAGTAATTCCCATGTGTCCTTGGGAGCGCTTTGCTTTATATAAGAGTTCATCCCGGCTTGTCCTTTGCTACAAAAGTGATTGGGCCACCTTGTTTTACCTTAGTTACTTTGTTACTTGTTACCCGTTACGAATTATCTTATCACACAACTATCTGTTGCCGATAATTTCAGTGCTTGTAGAGAATACCTTGCTGAAAACGCTTGTCATTTCCTTCTTCTCCTTGTTGGGTTCGACACTCTTACTTATCGAAAGGACTACGATAGATCCCCTATACCTGTGGGTCATCACACCTTCGGAGATACCTGTAGAGCATCTTTACAATCACCCACTTATGTTGTGACGTTTGATAGCATACAAGGCATTTCTCCGGTATCCAGGAGTTGGATAATCTCATAGTCGAAGGAATATGTATTTGACATGAAGAAAGCAATAGCAATAAAACTGAACGATCATTATTATGCTAAGCTAACGGATGGTTCTTGTCCATCACATCATTCTCCTAATGATGTGATCCTGTTATCAAATGACAACACATGTCTATGGTTAGGAAACCTTAACCATCTTTCATCAACGAGCTAGTCTAGTAGAGGCTCACTAGGGACACGGTATTTGTTTATGTATTCACACGTGTATTTATGTTTCCAATCAATACTATTCTAGCATGAATAATAAACCTTTATCATGAATAAGGAAATATAAAATAACAACTTTATTATTGCCTCTAGGGCATATTTCCTTCAGTCTCCCACTTGCACTAGAGTCAGTAATCTAGTTCACATCGCCATGTGATTAACACCAATAGTTCACATCTCCATGTGATTAACACCCATAGTTCACATCGCCATGTGACCAATACCCAAAGGGTTTACTAGATTCAATAATCTAGTTCACATCGCCATGTGATTAACACCCAAAGAGTACTAAGGTGTGATCATGTTTTGCTTGTGAGAGAGGTTCAATCAACAGGTCTGCCACATTCAGATCCGTATGTATTTTGCAAATTTCTATGTCTACAATGCTCTGCACGGAGATACTCTAGGTAATTGCTCCCACTTTCAATATGTATCTAGATTGAGACTCAGAGTCATCCGGATCAGTGGCAAAGCTTGCATCGATGTATCCCTTTAAGACGAACTCTTTGTGACCTCCATAACCGAGAAACATTTCCTTAGTCCTCTTTAGGTGCCTAATGATAATTTTGACCGTTGTCCAGTGATCTACTCCTGGATCACTATTGTACCCCCTTGCCAAACTCATGGCAAGGTACACATTAGGTCTGGAACACAACATGGCATATTTTATAGAACCTATGGTTGAGGCATAGGGAAAGACTTTCATTCTCTCTCCATCTTCTGCCTTGGTCAGGCTTTGAGTCTTACTCAATTCACACTTTACAATACAAGCTAGAACTCCTTCTTTGACTGATCCATTTTGAACTCCTTCAAAATCTTGTCAAGGTATGTACTCATTGAAAATCTTATCAAGCGTCTTGATCTATCTCTATAGATCTTGATGCCCAATATGTAAGCAACTTCACCGAGGTCTTTCATTGAAAAATTCTTTATTCAAGTATCCTTTTATGCTATCCAGAAATTCTATATCATTTCCAATCAGCAATATGTCATCCACATATAATATCAGAAATGCTACAGAGCTCCCACTCACTTTCTTGTAAATACAGGCTTCATCATAAGTCTGTATAAAACCATATGCTTTGATCACCTCATCAAAGCGTATATTCCAACTCCGAGATGCTTGCACCAGTCCATAGATGAATCGTTGGAGCTTGCACACTTTGTTAGCACCTTTAGGATCGACAAAACCTTCTGGTTGCATCATATACAACTCTTCTTTAAGAAATCCATTAAGGAATGCAGTTTTGACGTCCATTTGCCAATTTTCATAATTACAAATTGCGGCAATTGGTAACATGATTCAGACTGACTTAAGCATCGCTACAGGTGAGAAGGTCTCATCGTAGTCAACCCCTTGAACTTGTCGAAAACCTTTCACGACAAGTCGAGCTTGTAGATGGTGACATTACCATCAGCGTTTTTCTTCCTCTAGAAGATCCATTTATTCTTAATGGCTTTCCGATCATTGGGCAAGTCCACCAAAGTCCACACTTTGTTCTCATACATGGATCCTATCTCAGATTTCATGGCCTCAAGCCATCTGTCGAAATCTGGGCTCATCATAGCTTCTTCATAGTTCGTAGGTTCGTCATGGCCTAGTAACATGACTTCTAGGACAGGATGACCATACCACTCTGGTGCGAAACGTCCTCTATTCGACCTACGAGGTTTAGTAGTAACTTGATCTGAAGTTTCATGATCATCATCATTAGCTTCCTCTCTAGTTGTTGTAGGCATCATGGGAACGGATTTCTCTGATGTGCTACTTTCCAAATTGAGAGAAGGTATGGTTACCTCATCAAGCTCTACTTTCCTCCCACTCACTTCTTTTGAGAGAAACTCCTTCTCTAGAAAGGTTCCATTCTTGGCAACAAAGATCTTGCCTTCGGATCTGTGGTAGAAGGTGTACCCAATAGTTTCCTTAGGGTATCCTATGAAGACGCACTTCTCCGATTTGGGTTCAAGCTTATCAGGCTGAAGCCTTTTGACATAAGTGTCGCAACCCCAAACTTTAAGAAACGACAGCTTAGGTTTCTTCCCAAACCACAGTTCATACGGTGTCGTCTCAACGGATTTAGATGGTGCCCTAACATGAATGTTGATGTCTCTAATGCATAACCCCAAAACGGTAATGGTAAATCGGTAAGAGACATCATAGATCGCACCATATCTAATAAAGTACGGTTACGACGTTTGGACACACCATTACGCTGTGGTGTTCCAGGTGGCGTGAGTTATGAAACTATTCCACATTGTTTTAAATGAAGGCCAAACTCGTAATTCAAATATTCACCCCCGTGATCAGATCATAGAAACTTTATTTTCTTGTTACGATGATTCTCCACTTTGCTCTGAAATTCTTTGAACTTTCCAAATGTATCAGATTTGTGTTTCATTAAGTAGATATACCCATACCTACGCAAATCATCTATGAAGGTCAGAAAATAACGATACCCGCCACGTGCTTCAACACTCATCGGACCGCATACATTGGTATGTATTATTTCCAATAAGTTATTAGCTCGCTCCATTGTTCCGTAGAACGGAGTTTTAGTCATCTTGCCCAAGAGGCATGGTTCGCAAGTATCAAATGATTCATAATCAAGTCATTCCAAAAGTCCATCTGCATGGAGTTTCTTCATGCGCTTTACACTAATATGGCCTAAACGGCAGTGCCACAAGTATGTTGCACTATCATTATCAACTTTGTATCTTTTGTCATTAATATTATGAATATGTGTATCACTAAAATCAAGATTCAGTAAACCATTTACATTGGGTGTATGACCATAGAAGGTTTTATTCATGTAAACAGAACAACAATTATTCTCTGACTTAAATGAATAACCATATTGCAATAAACATGATCTAATCATATTCATGCTCAATGCAAACACCAAATAACATTTATTTAGGTTCAACACTAATCCCGAAGGTAGAGGGTGTTGGGTATATACCCCGCGGTATGACCCGGCCGGAGGTATAACCCGGCTGGGAATTGGCGTGTCATTAGTAAATCGCCCGGAGCTTGGCGACTCACGAGTGACCTGCCCAGAGTTTGGTTACTTACTAGTCGTGGCGACTCACTGATGACCCTGACGGCGGGTCAGATGGATGGCAAGGCCCAAGGCCCAGAAGGCCGGCTCATGTTATGGTGGGCCGGCTTAAGAGGAAAGGCATGAGGAATATTTCCTTTACAAGGAATCAAGACCCGGACTTGTATCCGGCTTGTAATAGAAGATAGACTAGTCCTAATCCTACTAGGACTCCATATGTAAACCCGCCCCTCCAACTTATATAAGGAGGGGCAGGGCATGCCAAGAGGGACAGGCTGAATAATCTTGAAGGCTAGACACAACTAGAGGAGAGTCGTTTTATGCGGTGACTCCCTCATGAGCATACGGAATATGACCTAGCCACAAACAGCATGTAGGGTTATTACCGGATGATGTTTCCCGGGGCCCAAAGCTGTCTAAACCCTTGTCTTGTGTGTTCACCCGCCTTGCGTCTCTCAGTTCCGACCAACCCCTCTCAAGCTACTACGTAGATGTGTTGGTCTCACGACTAAGTCCTTTTCACGAGGACATCTGCCGTGACAAATCCACAACAGTTGGCGCCCACCGTGGGGCAGGCGCACGGTGGTGTTAAGTTCTTGGAGGGATCTCTCCCGGGGATCGAGAAGTTTGCAATTTTTTCGGGTGAAGAAAGCTTCAGCATGGAAGGATTCACATCAGCTAATAGTTCATCAGTCAAGATCAAAGAAATTATCAGAAGTGGCATAAACAAAAACAAGATCAGGGAAGTTAGGGTTTGATGTTCTGTGCGTCGCCGATTTTGCGCGACTCGTCGAAACCGAATAGGAGATCAAATTATGTTGTTTCTGTTGCGTGTGGCCAAGACCGAGAGGAAGATCGCGTGTATCTGTTCCAAGTCGCCACACCTCTGTTGTTGCGCTCGCCTCGCCACGGTTCTCCAAGAGCTGTCACGCAGGTTCTATCACCTTTACTAAAGCTCGTCGCAAGTCGCCTGAGCCGCCGCTATGGTCTTCGACTCCACTCTCCGCTTCGGTACCCGCCGCCTAGAGCCAACGTTGTGAGCCGTCCTGGCCGAAGCGTCAGCCGCCATGGCCTTTCGCCGTACCGGGCCCCCTCGACATCTGCTGGTCTTTGCATCGGTTTCAAGTTCCAGGCGTCGGCCGCTTCGTCCCTGAACCGCCGCGGCTTCAGATCGGTTCTGAGTCGCGGTTGCCTCCGCGCCCGAGATGCGCTTCTGAGCCACCTATTGCTCGCTATGACCAAACTCGGTCCCATGGCCTCAAAACCGGGTCAAACTCTGGGTCACGCTGCCTCCGAGTAAAATCCGCCGCTCCGACCTCGCCTGCAAGCCGAACGAACTGAAGACCTCCGCGGCCTATGTGAGCCGCTGACCCGCACGAACCTCACGTCGAGCCATGGCTGACTCGTCTCCGCTTCTGCAGCTGCGATCCGCCGCTACTATGAGTCGCCCACGCCTCTGCCGCTGTGGTCAACGGCCGCGACCGTGCTGAGTCGCCTTCGCCCATACTTCCGGCTCACCACACGGCCTCCTTCTCCAGCCGCCGACCGCCCGCCTTGCCGCGGTCAAACCGCTGCTGTGAGCAGCCGCCTACCTCACTTTGCCGGGATTTCGCCTGCTCCGCTCCCTCGTTTGCCCATGGACTCCGACCCGCCACCAGCCTACTACGCCTGCGTACCCGTCTCTTGAGCCGCTTGCTCGTCGGCTCGGATGCGCTGCCCATGCGCGGTCGTGCCTGTTTCTCAAGCCACCCCCTGAGTCACCATGGCTGCTCTGACTCGCCGCGGTAAGCCGCCTGCGAGCTGCCATTGAGCTCATCTCCGCCACCTAGTCAACCCGCTGCCACCCCGAGCAGCCATGCCAGCCTCGCGCCCATTTTTGAGCCGCCCTCGCCGGCGTGCCTAAACTGTTGTTGCAGCCCGCCCTCACCATTTTATCTTCAAGCCGCCGTGCTAGCGGCGAGCCACTCTGTCACCGCGTTTTTTGGTCTCTGCTTTTGCTGAGCCACCTGCTTCTAAACAGCCTAATGATGCCATTGCTCATATTGCAAGTGAAGCTACTGTTCTTGAAATGCAAACAAATCAGATCCATTATAGAGTTGAGTTCGGATTTAATGCGGTGGGTATGGAAATTCTGCAGATCCTTCGATTTTGCTGGAGAGTTACTTCTGCAGTTTTGAGTTAGTAAGCCGCCACTGAAGCCGTTGATTCAGTGTTTGGGTAAATGGTGTACCAGTTGGACATAGCCAAGACGGCGTGTTTTTCTGTTGGGTTAGAAATCACTGATTGCTGCCATCATTATGATTCAGATAAGAAAATGTTCTTGTTGTTCAAAGTTATGAGGTGAAAATTGATTCACATAAGCAAGACAGAGGGCATACCCCAACTTTGTCGATTGAAAGCAACACTATTTGGTAATTCGGGATCACCTGATGATTTGAATTCAGACATGACAGCTGCTTGGTCTGTTTGAAAACAAAGCTAAAATCTAAAGGGCGTTTCTTCTCACCAATGAGTCGCCATGCCGTCTAGGCCACCGTGGCCTCGTCTCCCAAAGGTCCTGCTGCCTCACGTCGAGCCAGTCTCTGTCGAACCGCCTGATTCTTACTGAATAAAAGGGGGAAGCTGGCTGGGGGTTGAAAAAAGAAAAAAAAGGGTTGGCTGAGTAACATGACCCGGAGGATCTCTTCTAAGCCGCCCGATGCCGCGCTTTAAATCGCCGCCTCTGTTGTCGTTGCTGCAGCCCTACGGCTGAAAGTTTCGATAAAACATATCAGGTGATATCCATTTAAGTCTACTTTATTAGCACATGTTGTTTTTTGTCAAAGAACAAGTACTCTGCCTTGTGATATTTTTTATGCAGGACAATTGTTCACTGCAAGAGCGATGGACGTATCATGGATATCATGCGCTGGCATCTGACCATGCCATGATGCTCAATGAATATATGTGCAAACCGCCGCTTCTACGGCCTGATTTACATCAACATGACGTGGTTGACTCGCCCATCCACGTGGCTTACCGCGCCTGCGATTGACTAGCCCATCCGCGCTGACTTACAACGCCACGGCCGGCTCATCTGTCTGCTCCCGCGGCCGACTTGGCCATGATTGATTTCAGCTTCACCGTGGTGATCATCAACTCCGCGGTGGATAATTTTTGGCCTGACATATCGGGTGAAATCCATCCACTATATTTTTATATTACATTGTCTTTCTTTAAAAGAGCAATTACTCTGGCTTGCAAGTTCTCCAATGCAGGACAAGTTGTCTACTGCAAAAGGGACTATTATATCACTGAGCTATTGAATGACTCATACCGGTTTATATCACGGTCAAACATGGAGAATCTCAAGCCAACTCCTCGAGTCAACTTAAGACTTGGGGGCTACAGTGACATGAATCAGCCGATTCATGACCCCGGGTCATTGGAGGGAAGATAACCCGGTACCGGAGGCTCCTGCCATATTGATGAAAATTTAAAGGCCGTCAGAAAATTTTCGGCTTAAAATGAAGGATTCTGGTTTAAAATCCGGCTCAAGGGAAATCTATCTCTCACAAAGCTTTGAAGCTCTCAATATCCGGTTTAAAATTCCGGTTCAAAAAGAATTCATCTCTCGCAAGTTCGAGTTCTCAGAAAAATTAAAGGTTGCCAAAGAGAACTTGCTGCCATGATGCGCGGTTCAAACATGGGTATCCTGCTTTATGAGCTTATCTTATTATGGTCACTTGGGGGCTTCCTGCTCATTGAGCATAGCTATGACTACCCTTTTGATCCGGCTTGTACGCCATGATTACAAAATACTTGGGGGCTTCTTGCTCATCGAGCATAGCTATGACTACCCTGTTGATCCGGCTTGTACGCCTGGAATGAAACATTACTTGGGGGCTCTTTGTTAATGAACAAGAGCTTTGTTGACCCTTGTAATAGGCTTGGACACCAGGTGTATTCACCAAAAAATCCGGGTTATCCTGCCTTTTTTAAGTCTGCCACTCCGCCCAGGTAATCCTGGAATGACTCGTCGCACTCTTAACAGTCAATCTTATACAGACCCTGAACTTGTCAAAGTTAAAATGGTGATTGGTCATGTGAGGCCCGGCTTACAAGGTTGAATGAAGGCTTAACTTAGTGGCTGTGCGACCCTTGAAAAGCACTTGACTTGAAGGCTTGGCAGCCTATGAAAGCCTTGTTTTTGTTTTTTTATTTGTATTTGACTTAAACATTTTTTGAGATTCACTTCTTATGACATGTTAACACATGGTTGAAAACCAATGAGGGCTATGTTGCCTTATGGTTTATATATGAATCTATCTGGCGTTTGTTAACCTAGTCTGGCTTTTGACGATAAGTCGCCAATATGCTTTGATTATACACTTGGAGTTCTGTGCTCTAAGTCTTTGGGCTGTTACCCTGACTACATATGGCGTTGTAAGCCAGCAGTATGAACCGATTTCACAGGCCATGTAGCCTTGATTATATGACTCATCATTGAGCATCTTTTGGGTTTGATAACCTGCCCTGATAGCAGACCTCGCCAGGATATTTTGCCTTGAGCAATCAAACTGATGATATTACATGACTCCGAGTTGATACTGGCCCCGGATTATAATTATTAAGGCATCACCATGGTATTAATCTACAGGTATGTCTTTCAATAATGATATGAATATTTTGGGTTGGGTAAACCGCCCTGGCTTTGGGCGTTAAGTCGCCAGTACATATTTGGATTGTGCCATTGGAATTATGCGCTTATAAATCTTTGGGATGGACACCCTCACTGAATGCGGCGATGTAAGCCGGCAATTTGAGCCAATCTTCTAGGTATATATTTAAATTGTTGGATGAATATGTGAGGTTTGATAACCCGCCCTGGTTTTGGACGTTAAGTCGCCAGTATATTTTGGATTACACCATTGGAATCATGCGCTTATAAATCATTGGATTGTTACCTTCACTGGGTATGGCAATGTAAGCCAGCAGTATAAATCAATCCTACAGGTATGTTTTCCTGGTTATATGAATATGCAAGGTTTGATAACCCGCCCTGGTTTTTAACTTTAAGTTGCCAGTATGTTTAGGCTTGAATGGCCTTAATGCTAGTCTTTTCCATAATTGCATAAGACTATATTATGTTTGGGCTGTTACCCACCCTGGCTTTTGACGTTAAGTCGCCAGGACATATGTTGTTTAAACTCTATGCAGGATTTGCAGAACTATGACTTACATAAATGATTAAGTTCAAGCCCATCATCAAAAGTTGAAATTGGTGTTTCAAAAGGGTTATCAATTATTGATTTTCACAAAGGCTATAAGCCGCCGGGTTACAAAAATCCTGGATTACAATGGATGCGCATTAAGTCGCCATCGGCTAAGAGCCACTGAGTATTTAAACTCCGGATTTACTTGTCAACCGATAAGATATTCAAATCTTTAATAGCCAAACTTGGCTGGATTGTCATGATGATATTGAATGATTGAGGTTTTCATACCAGATTACATTATTCAAATCATGAATAGCCAACATGGCTGGATTTTTATTATGGTTATCAATAACCGGTATTATGGTTGAGGTTTTCAAAGTCGCTTCAGCGCAATAGCTATTATTTTATCAATGGATATGATTTATTCTACAATGGAAGGAATAGTCCCGAGTCGCTGCAGGCTTACGACCCAGCACTTGGGGGCTACATTATTCAAGTTGGGATTACATCAAATATGCAAGTCCCATGTCACTGCCAGCATGCACCATGGCACTTGGGGGCTAATCTAAAGTCATTTTTTTGCTCGCCTTATTGAAGACCCGACCCATCACATAGTGATGAGCTGGCCCTTGGGGGCTACTAATTGCTCCTGTCAAAAATTCCAAGTACACAAGCCTTAATCCATTATATTGAAGGGTCAATTGCTCAGTTGGTAAAGCACAAGGCTCTTAACCTTATGGTCGTGGGTTCGAGCCCCACGGTGGAGGCTACATCATATGATGTTATTTTCAATGAAGTATATATAAAGTCCCAGCTCAGTATTGTCTTGCTGAGCCGGCCCTTGGGGGCTACACATTGTTGTTCAAGTCTACATGATCATATCTACAAAGTCCCTGCTCATTATTGCATAATGACCCGGCCCTTGGGGGCTACACTGGTTGAAATTTTTATGAGCATAAGGCAATTACAAGTCCCAGGTTGCTGCAAGCATGACAACCCGACACTTGGGGGCTACATATGTGGAATATTCAGTTTATGACTAGTGACTGAGATGAACAACCCGGATTTCTTCAAGGTTGCGACATTTATATTGAAGCAAGTCTTAACCTGTCACTATGCTCCCTTCTTAAGACTTGGGGGCTACAAGTGATATGCATATAAGAGGTACATTTTCAATCTTGATGTTAGCAACAATTATGACCCGGTGTTATCAATATTTACAAACCGGCAATTGTGGCAAGGATAAACCGGCAAGGTCTACATCCTCAAGCCGGCTGAAAATCAGATGAGTATTTCAAGACCAATATTTTTATTAAGTCGGCACTTTGGAAGTCGACTCAAGTGGATTATTTCTTACAATATTTTTGTACAAGAGACCAATGTTAGCAAATTGAATCTGAAGCTGGCCTGTTGACCCGGATTTTTCAAAAGAAGTATCTGGATTTTTTGCATTGACAAAGTTTAAAACATATCTGCTAAAGAAGATTTGCTATGAGATCATGGACATGTATATATCAACAAGGAAATGACAAGGACTTAACGATGTTCAAGTGCCGGCTCAGAAGAACCTTCGACCCGGTGTATAATCTATCAAAGTTGGTCTTGTTTTGCAGGATAAGTTTACCATGGATAAATCCAAGCTAAACTGGCGGCTAATGTCAGGGATATACCCCGCGGTATGACCCAGCCGGAGGTATGACCCGGCTGGGAATTGGCGTGTCATTAGTAAACCGCCCGGAGCTTGGCGACTCACGGGTGACCCGCCCAGAGTTTGGTTACTTACTGGTCGTGGCGACTCACTGATGACCCTGACGGTGGGTCAGATGGATGGCAACGCCCAAGGCCCAGAAGGCTGGCTCATGTTATGGTGGGTCGGCTTAAGAGGAAAGGCATGAGGAATATTTCTTTACAAGGAATCAAGACCCGGACTTGTATCCGGCTTGTAATAGAAGATTGACTAGTCATAATCCTACTAGGACTCCATATGTAAACCCGCCCCTCCAACTTATATAAGGAGGGGCAGGGCATCCCAAGAGGGACAGGCTGAATAATCTTGAAGGCTAGACACAACTAGAGGAGAGCCAGTTTATGCGGCGACTCCCTCATGAGCATACGGAATACGACCTACCACAAACAGCATGTAGGGTTATTACCGGATGATGTTTCCCGTGGCCCGAAGCTGTCTAAACCCTTGTCTTGTGTGTTCGCCCGCCTCGCGTCTCTCGGTTCCGACCAACCCCTCTCAAGCTACTACGTAGATGCATTGGCCTCACGACTAAGTCCTTTTCACGAGGACATCTGCCGTGACAAATCCACGACAGAGGGAGTGTGCGATGGTGATCGTATCAACCATGGAATCACTTCCAACACACATCGTCACCTCATCCTTAACTAGTCTCAGTTTATTCTGCAACTCCTGTTTCGATTTACTAATCTTAGCAACTGAACTGGTATCAAATACCCAGGGGCTACTACAAACACTAGTAAATTACACATCAATAACATGTATATCAAATATACCTTTGTTCACTTTGCCATCCTTCTTATCCGCCAAGTATTTGGGGAAGTTCCGCTTCCAATGACCATTTCCTTTGCAATACAAGCACTCAGTTTCAGTCTTGGGTCTAGCTTTGGGCTTCTTCATGGGAGTGGCAACTTGCTTGCCATTCTTCTTGAAGTTCCCTTTCTTTTCCTTTGCCCTTTTTCTTGAAACTAGTGGTCTTGTTAACCATCAACACTTGATGCTCTTTCTTGATTTCTACCTTCACCGATTTCAGCATCGCGAAGAGCTCGGGAATCATTTTCGTCATCCCTTGCATATTATAGTTCATCACGAAGTTCTAGTAGCTTGGTGGTAGTGACTAGAGAACTCTGTTAATCACTTTCTTATCTGGAAGATTAACTCCCAATTGATTCAAGTGATTGTAGTACCCAGACATTCTGGGCACATGCTCACTGGCTGAGCTATTCTCCTCCATCTTGTAGGCAAAGTACTTGTCAGAGGTCTCATACCTCTTAACACGGGCATGAGTCTGAAATAACAATTTCAGCTCTTGGAACATCTCATATGCTCCATGGCATTTCAAAACATTTTTGAAGTCCCAGTTCTAAGCCGTAAAGCATGGCACACTAAACCATTAAGTAGTCATCATATCGAGCTTGCCAAACGTTCATAACGTCTGCATCTGCTCCCACAATCGGTCTGTCACCTAGCGGTGCATCAAGGACATAATTTTTCTGTGCAGCAATGAGGATAATCCTCAGATCATGGACCTAGTCCACATTATTGCTACTATCATCTTTCAACTTAGTTTTCTCTAGGAACATGTCAAAAAATACAGGGGAGCTATATCGCGAGCTATTGATCTACAACATAGATAAGTAAAACTACTAAGACTAAGTTCATGATAAATTAAGTTCAATTAATCAAATTACTTAAGAACTCCCACTTTGATAGACATCCCTCAAGTCTTCTAAATGATACGTGATCCAAATCAACTAACCCATGTCCGACCATCACGTGAGATGGAGTAGTCATCAATGGTGAACATCTCTATGTTGATTATATCTACTATATGATCCACGTTCGACCTTTCGGTCTCCAGTGTTCCGAGGCCATGTCTGTACATGCTAGGCTCGTCAAGTTTAACCCAAGTATTCCGCATGTGCAAAACTGTCTTGCACCCGTTGTATGTGAACATAGAGTCTATCACACCCGATCATCACGTGGTGTCTCAACACGATGAACTGTAGCAACGGTGCATACTCAGGGAGAACATTTTTCCCTTGAAATTTAGTGAAGGGATCATCTTATAATGCTACCGCCGTACTAAGCAAAATAAGATGCATAAAAGATAAACATCACATGCAATCAAAATATGTGACATGATATGGCCATCATCCTCTTGTGCTTTTGATATCCATCTCCAAAGAATCGTCATGATCTCCATCGTCACCGGCTCAACACCTTGATCTTCATCGTTGCGTCGTGGTCGTCTCGCCAACTATTGCTTCTACAACTATCGCTAACGCATAGTGATAAAGTAAAGCAATTACATGGAGTTTGCATTTCATACAATAAAGAGACAACCATAAGGCTCCTGCCGGTTGCCGATAACTTACAAAACATGATCATCTCATACAGCAACGTATATCACATCATGTCTTGACCATATCACATCACAACATGCCCTGCAAAAACAAGTTAGACGTCCTCTACTTTGTTGTTGCAAGTTTTACGTGGCTGCTACGGGCTTCTAGCAATAACCGTTCTTACCTATGCATCAAACCACAATGGTGTTTCGTCAACTTTGTTGTTTTAACCTTCTTCAAGGACCAGCCATAGTCAATTTTGATTCAACTAAAGCAGGAGAAACAGACACCCGCCAGCCCCTTTATGCAAAACTGGTTGCATGTCTGTCGGTGGAACCGGTCTCATGTGCGTGGACACGTAAGGTTGGTCCGGGCCGCTTCATCCCACAATACCGCCAAATCAAAATAATACGTTGGTGGTAAGCAGTATGACTATCACCGCTCAGAACTCTTTGTGTTCTACTCGTGCATATCATCTACGCATAGACCTGGCTCTGATGCTACTGTTGGGAATCGTTGCATGGAAAACAAAAAAATTCTACGCACACGCAATGATCTATCCATGGAGATGCATAGCAACGAGGGGGAGAGTGTGTCTACGTACCCTCGTAGACCATAAGCGAAAGTGTTTATACAATGCGATTGATGTAGTCGTACACCTTCACGATCCGCCCGATCAAGTACCGAACACACGGCACCTCCATGTTCTGCACACGTTCAGCTCGGTGTCGTCCTCGCCATCCTGATCCAGCAAGCGGGGCGAGGTAGTAGACGAGTTCCGTCAGCATAACGGTGTGGTGACGGTGGTGGTGAAGCAATCCCGCAGGGCTTCGCCTAAGCACTACGATGATCTAGAGCGGAGGAGTAAACTAGAGGCGGAGGGGTGCCGACACACGGCGTGGAATAAGTTGTGTCTTGTGTGGAACCCCTCCCCACATATATATAGGTGTGAGAGAGGAGGAGGTGGCCCCTAGGGCGCCCCAACAGGTGTGGCAGCAGCCCTAGGGCTCCTCCCTTTGGTGCCCCCCCCCCCCCCGCACCCGCCAAATAATGGCACAAGGGGGAAGGAAAGGGAAGAGGCGCCCCTGCTTTCCTTCCTCCCTTCTCCGGGATATGGTAAGAGGGGGCGGAGCCCCCCTTTACCATGTATTAGGTGTGGCTGCCCTAAAGGGGGCGCACCAGCCCATGTGGGCTAGTGTGTTCCCTTCCACTTGGCCCACTAAGGCCCAATACTCTCCCGGTGCCTCCGGAACACCTTCCGGCATTTCGATAACTTTCATGTGCATTCCGAAACTATTACGGAGACCAAATAGCATCGTCCTATATATCAATCTTTACCTCCAGAACATTTCGGAGCTCCTCGTCATGTCCGTGATCACATCCAGGACTCCGAACAACATTCGGTCACCAAACCACATAACTCATATTATACCAAATCAACATCGGATGTTAAGCGTGCGGACCCTACGAGTATGAGAACTATGTAGACATGACCGAGACACCTCTCCGGTCAATAAACAATAGCATAACCTGGATGCCAATATTGACTCATACATATTTTACGAAGATCTTTATCGGTCAAACCATTATGACAACATACGTAATTCCCTTTGTCCATCGGTATGTTACTTGCCCCAGATTAGATCGTCGGTATCTTCATACCTAGTTCAATCTCGTTACCGGCAAGTCTCTTTACTCGTTCTGTAATACATCACCTCGTGACTAACTCCTTAGTCATTTGCTTGCAAGCTTATGATGTGTATTACCGAGAGGGCCCAGAGATACCTCTTCGATACTCGGAGTGACAAATCCTAATTTCCATCTATGCCAACTCAACAAACACCTTCGGAGATACCTGTAGAGCATCTTTATAATCAACCAGTTATGTTGTGACATTTGATAGCACAAAAGGCATTCCTCCGGTATCCGGGATTTGCATAATCTCATAGTCGAAGGAATATGTATTTGACATGAAGAAAGCAATAGCAATAAAACTGAAAGATCATTATTGTGCTAAGCTAACGGATGGTTCTTGTCCATCACATCATTCTCCTAATGATGTGATCCTGTTACCAAATGACAACACAGGTCTATGGTTAAAAAACCTTAACCATCTTTGATCAACGAGCTAGTCTAGTAGAGGCTCACTAGGGACACAATATTTGTTTATGTATTCACACATGTATTTAAGTTTCCGATCAATACAATTCTAGCATGAATAATGAACCTTTATCATGAATAAGGAAATATAAAATAACAACTTTATTATTGCCTCTAGGGCATATTTCCTTCAGTGGCACCTATCTCACAAAGCGCACAGTATTGCTTACCCCCCCCACCTCGTGTCGGCTGGAAGGGAATCCTAAGCTATGAATGCATCCCCCCATGGAGGTTCACCTAGCAAAGTGCGAAGTAGCAGCCCCCCCCCCCCCACACACACACCCACTTTCAGTCGGCGGGCTAGAGAGGCATCTCACCAAGATGGACCATAAAACGGACCAAGAATAATCCACCTTGGTCGCACAACCTCTCTGTTGTTGTTGGTCAAAGTGATGGCCGTCCATGCGACCCTGAAGATGGGCTAGCTCGCCAATAATCACGCAAGTAGCTAGTCCCCAAAGACAACCACTGCCTGCGTGCTGCCCAAACATATGTATGGAGAGGTGTGTTTGAATACACAATGGAACAACTTTGATGTGGCGCCGTGCTTTTGAACAAGAAATCCCGACAGTGAGTGAGGGTTAGTTGACGATGCATATGTATGTCACACCACACTTAGCCGATGAGAGGGGTTCATGCATGCATGCGTGCATAGTATGCGCTCAAACTTAATTAGGTCTGAATCTCACCATGACTTATACTACGATAACATGAACCAAAGGAAGAATCTGCCATGGTAACCTATCTTGTTGTCGGTCAAGGTGATCATGGATGTCCACGCGGACCCACGAATATATAGGCTTGTCGCTGATAACCATGTGAGGGAGTGTACCATTTGAAGACAACCACTACATGCATATGTATGGAGGTGATGCGTGCATGTATGTTTGAATACCATTTCACAACATTGATGTGGCGCGTGCGTCAAAAATCATACAGTCCCCACACAGAGCGAGATCGGTTGCTGACGTGGCGTGGTACTAGCCACTTCGAATCGATGGGAGGGATTCATGCGTACACATGCATGTGTGTGCTCAAACTGTATCATGTCAACCCAGAGAATGACCTATATATATTGCATTACAAACAAAAAAATAATCCCCTCCTAAGTCAAATTAACCTCTCTCGTTGTCAGGCAAAGTAGTGATGGACCAAGCGGGCCCATAGATGGAAAGCATCGATATCGTTGATAACCGCTTAAGTGGGTGCAAGAGGACAACCACCATCGCTTTGCATGTGGGCCAAACATATGTTGAATACCCAAAATGCACAACTTTGATGTGGCACATGCCTCGGAAACCGTAAAGTCCCCACACAGAGCGAGGTTCATGAAGCGTACTACATATGATGGTCCCCTTCCCCCTCTTCGACGCATACTATATGCTCCTACCGTAATACAACCCAAAAAGCATCATCCTTGATGGTGAAATTAATTAACCTCTCCTGATGTAGGTCAAAGTGATGCATGCATCGACGATGGCCTCGTGGGCCCACAGATGGAAGCGTCACACGTGAGTGTCCTAGGATAACCACCGCCTGCATGCATGTGGCCCAAAGAGGTGTTGTGTGATGTTTGAATAGCCAATTTCACAACTTTGATGTGGCACGTTCCTCGGAAACCGAAAAGTAGTCCCGACACTGAGTGAGGTGTACTTGTTCACGGACGCGTACGTATAGTATATATGCTAGTCCCCTCCCACCTCTTCGACGCGTACTATATATACTTCCACCATAACACAAACAAAAAAGATTCTACCTTGCTGGTCAAATTAACCTCACTGCCGGCTATTCGTCAAAGTGATGAACGACGACCTCGCGGGCCCACAGAGCATCACACGCGAGTATCGAGTGTCGTGTAGGACAACCATCGACTGCATGTGGCCAAAACATGTATGTATGAAAGGGTTGTGTAATGTTTTAAATAACGAATTCATGACTCTGATGTGGCACCTGCCTCACAAAGCGGCCAACCCACACGGTGGCTCACGACTCGTAGTGTACTGCGAGCCACCCGCCACCCCCGAGACGCACACACACACACCTCGAATCCACCGCAACTACGATGCATGTTAAATTATCCTGCGGTGAACATATGTTACCAAAGGAGGGACGTTTTAATTTTGAAAGAAACAAAGATCATTAAGACATTTTAGTACATTGATAGATATTCTAGGGGTATAACGTGCAAAAATCAAATTTGAGCTGCATGCACACGTGACAGTGCACCTAAATGGATTGCAAAAACACATGTGCCTCACTGGGTGCATGTTTACTCCCCGTGCAAGAAATTTCAAACATTGAGAATCTTGATTTTTAAATTCTAGTACATCCAAAACTTATTTGAAATTCATGAAACTTATCGTGTTGTCATATGGACACCAATACAAAGTGGCATTTTACTTTTCTTTGTCAAATTTGAGACCAGTTTTGATGTAATCTTTATCTTCTTACAAATGGGAGATTATTAATAATTGGGAACCAATATCCCAAATGGATTATTTATTCGAACCGTGAGCATTAGACCAACAATGGATACGTGCCATGCTTCGGTTAAGCAATAAAGCGGCAGCATTAATCATCCAAATAGAAAAACAATATACGTGCTGCCACACGACCCGTGTGTCCTGCGAGCAGGCGTGAGTTGAAGGGACGCATGTGAGCAGTCTGCCGCGCAGGCAAACCGGGAGGCGTGCGTGCAGGTGTGTGAATTGACAGGAGGCGTGCTCGCTGCAGTGTCATCGGGAGGCATGCAAGTAGCTGGTAGGCATGCCGGCAGTCCGGTGCGCAGGCTCTCCGAGAGGTGAGCCAGTGGTTTGACCGTCGCCCGCCTATCTCCCACTACTCCATATTAATGGCGCGCCCGAGTGCACGCACCCCCCATCCTCGCCACACACACAATCCTCTCTCTCGCTTGCATCCTCGACGCCGCTCTCAGTCCTCAAAGCCGTCAGTGTATGAGGATGCCGCCGAAGCGCCACATCGGAGGGAGTGGCGACACCGGGGCTGCTGAAGCACCGGAGCACGGTGTGGAGATGGAGACAGAGGTTGCCGTCTGATACGTCTCCAATGTATCTATAATTTTTTTTATTGTCCCATGATATTATATTATCCATCTTGGATGTTTTATATGCATTTATATGCTATTTTATATTATTTTTGGGACTAACCTATTAACCTAGAGCCCAGTGTCAGTTTCTGTTTTTTCCTTGTTTTTTAGTTTTGCAGAAAAGGAATATCAAACGGAGTCCAAACGAGCTGAAAATTTACGGCGATTTTTTATGGACCAGAAGAAGCCCCCGAAGCAAAAGAGTTGGGCCAGAACAGTCCCGAGGAAGCGACAAGGGTGGAGGACACGCCCACCCCCCTAGGGCACGCCCCCCTACCTTGTCGCTGCCCTGTGGACCCCCTCACGTGAAACTGACGCCAAAAATTCCTATAAATCCAGAAAGCCCCAGAAAGAAACCTGGATCGGGAGTTCCGCCGCCAAAAGCCTCTGTAGCCATGAAAAACCAATCGGGGGCCCATTCCGGCACCCTGCCGGAGGGGGAAACCATCACCGATGGCCATCTTCATCATCCCGATGCTCTCCATGACGGAGGGAGTAGTTCACCCTCGGGGCTGAGGGTATGTAACAGTAGCTATGTGTTTGATCTCTCTCTCTCTCTCTCGTGTTCTTGATTTGGCACGATCTTGATGTACTGTGAGCTTTGTTACTACAGTTGAATCATATGGTGTTTCTCCCCCTCTATCTTCTTGTGATGAATTGAGTCTTGCTCTTTGAGGTTTCGTTATGTTGGATTGAGTATTGGATTTGAGAACACTTGATGTATGTCTTGCGATGGGATATCTGGGGTGACAATGGGATGTTCTATTGATTCACTTGATGTATGTTTTGACACTCAACTTGCGGATTCCCGAGGTGAAATTGGGGTAATCTATGCATAGGGGTTGATGCATGTTTTCGTCCTACGTTCTCCAATATAAACTTTGGAGTGATTCTTTGTTGCACGTTGAGGGATTGTTATGTGATCCATTTATGTTATCATTGTTGAGAGAACTTGCACTAGTAAAAATATGAGCCCTATGCCTTGTTTTCAAGCATTGCAATACCGTTTTCGCTCACTTTTACTACTTGCTACCTTGTTGTTTTTATATTTTCAGATTACAAAAACCTATATCTACCATCCATATTACACTTGTATCACCATCTCTTCGCCGAATTAGTGCACCTATACAATTTACCATTGTATTGGGTGTGTTGGGGACACAAGAGACTCTTTGTTATTTGGTTGCAGGGTTGTTTGAGAGAGACCATCTTCATCCTACGCCTCCCACGGATTGATAAACCTTAGGGCATCCACTTGAGGGAAATTTAATATTGTCCTACAAAACTCTACATTTGGAGGCCCAACAACGTCTTCAAGGATAAAGTTGCGTAGTAGACATCATTGTCACCGCCGGCGAGGTATCGTTGCACCCTGACGTTGTTGACGGCGTCAAGCTTCCACAGCCGGAGGCTGAGGTCCACACCGACTCCGGTGACGACTCGGGCGACGGCTCCGGCGACGACTCCGACGACCACTCCAGCGACGACTCCGACGATGACGGACAACTGGTTAGACATCTATACCCATTTATGTGTCAAATAGATCCTAGGGTTTCTCTGGTTACTCCTGCCTCCCACTTTTTGGAATAGAAATCCTATGGTTATGTTCTCCCAATCCATGAAATCTGAGTAAGTTTCGTTAGATCCGTGTAGTGTATTGATTGTTTGAATGGTACAAGTGATAAGTGATTAGTTGTTTCATCTGTGTAAATGATTTCTGCTAGTAATCCGACTAGGGTTACTTTTCGTGATAATAATTCCTAGCCAGGACTTGACAATTGATTTTGAATGACCAACATATATGTTTGTGCCATTATTTTCTTCAAGATTGGTCTGTACATAGACGACTGTGCTTAAAAATCGAACCATAATCTCTGGATATGTATAAAAATTGCCATAAATCCCTAATCCTACTTCACGGCATGTAAACATTGATTTGATGCCAAATTTTGGCAACTGCCAAATGTTCGCTAGAGATTAGTTTGTAAACATTAATTTGACACCACATTTTTTACTATTTGTATAGGTGTTGTCTGACGATGTGGACGGCGAGGATGAAGATGGCCAGAGGAGGTACAAGAGGCAAATCCTGAGGAAGCTTTATGCGGGAATGCATAACAGGCGTATTAGGACTTGGAACGGCGCCTATCGATGTCCATTTTGCAACCACAAGCTTCATGACACGTATCAAAGTGTTCTGGAGCATGCAAGAGGACGGGTCGTTGGCTCCTTCAAGCAGAAGTATTCTCGCAGGGTGGCACACGGCGCGTACGCCGAGTACCTGGAGAAGCTTCAGGATCATGCCAACAGATGAGATGAGATGTGGGACCGAACTATGTATGGCTATGTAGTGTCTTAATGACGGTTGAACTATGTACTTATAGTTGAACTATGCTTGTGTACGATTATTATCTACTATGTCTGAGTATGTTTAATCTATGTTTACTTATGTCTAAATGTGGGATATGGATGCAATCAGTTCGGTTGATGGAATCTACCTCCGTCCTAGTTTATAGGTCCCATTTGTAATTTGTGTCAAATTTTGACCAAAGATTTAACTGTGAAAATGTTAGTGCGGGTCAGCAAAAATTATATCGTTGGATGCGTATTTGAACATAGTGTTCAATGATATAATTTTTGGTGACATGCGTAAACATCTGTTAGTTAAATATTTGATCAAAATTTGGTACAAATTACAAAGGGGACCAATAAAATAGGACGGAGGTAGTACGTCAATCACACATGGTTCCCAAAATTGGAACCGTGTGCAATGACTTTCATTTTGCATGTTACGTCAATCACACACGGTTGGCTCTAGCAAACCATTGCCTCCGAAACTCTTTGTGGGACAAAAAACCCTCACCACCCAATTCAAAAAAAAGAAAACCCTCACCATCCCCACGTCACAAAAACTCTCACCCCGCCCGCCACCTCCTCTCGTCCCATTCACACCTGCAGAAGCTCCTCCGCGTCTATGCATGGCACCGCCTATCGCGGTGGCAACCACTTAGCTCGATGCCTGCCACTGCCTCCAGGCTGCCGGCAAACCCCATTGCATTTCGCCACTTCCGCTTGCCGCCGCCTATCGCCATCGCTTTTCTCGATGCTTCTCGCGGTCGACCTAGTTCCGCCCGGTTGGGGAATCCGCCATACTGAGGGTTTTTTTCTCATGGACAACAAGGTAAATAATTTAATGAGATATTATCTCATCTCTTATTCCAGTTCATCTGCCTCCTTTAATCACCCGGCCGGATTCGCCGTGAATTCATTTTTATTTGAGCTGATTGGGGGGTTTTCTTTCATTCATAGAGTGTACAGTGCACGGACACATCAGGACTTTGCGACCTCCGCCAGACATCCATGGAGTTCCATCTCACCGTACCAGATGACTTGAGGATGCGCGCGGTATGTTCAATCTCACCCTAAATCGGTTGGCATGGCCAACTTTCCTGAACATATACTAAATATTGCTACATTTGGATAAAAGGTGCCACATGCACCATATACGTCAAAGGGGATTTTTTCTCTTCTTTCTATATTAGGCAAATTAATGATGTATTGTTCTTTCGATTACTCTCATATTTCCATGACATCATGTTTACCCTATCTGTTTAATTATAGATTTTTGTCCTTCGATTTCAATTGTTGTACAGTTCTTTCAATTTGGGCCCATATTTGCATGTTATCATATTTTCTTTAACAATCCTACCATTTTCTGCAGCGCGACCCTTGCTATGCAACAGTATCTATAGTGCACAATTTTTTCCTTTACATAAATCAAGACTACAGGGATGTCATACTGAACACAAACCATGGATCTAATCGTTGCTACTGTAAGACTTGATGAATGTGGTGACTCCTTGGCACTGGCCTTTGGAAAGAAATTTCTAAGTTCTATGTACTGAAAGCTGGCACTAAAATTGCACTGCACATAAAAGAGCCTGGTCATGAGATTTATGCTAACTTCCCCAACGATATCATCCGTCCAAACTTTGTTCAAAGTAAGTTTTCTTTTCAAGTATCTGCATGTTGACTTACCCAGCAATATCAAATGAATTGTGCAGTATTTAAGCAACCAATTTTTATTCCATTTTCTTACTATATTCCTACCTACTAACTTCTAATTACCAATGCACTTTTCTATTGCCCTGTTTTAACTAAATATTCCATGTACTCCCACTTCTATCAGAAAGCGCTGTTGATAAGGAGACTCCGGAGGTGGAGAACAGGGCTGCCAACAAGCGGAGGCGGGGCGAGCAAGAATTGCAAGCGACTCCAGTAGGCCTAGACTTCATCAGCAGCCTCCCCGATGATATGTTGACAGTCATCATCTCCCTCCTCCCAATCAAATATGGGGCGCGGACAAACCGTCCTTTCCCGGCGGTGGCGCCCCCTATGGAACTCCACCCCTCTCGACCTCATCGACACCCACGAGCTCTGCTATGGCTATCACAAAAGCTTGGATGCGTTCTCCAAGATCATCGGCAGTCACCCTGGCCCAACCATAGGCCTTAGAATGGGCAAGTTCTGTTCCAACGGCAAGGACCGAGCCAAGCTTGACGACTGGTTCCAATCCCCCGCCCTAGATCAGCTCGAGGAGCTCACTTCTGATGATGGGCATATGTGCTCGCTGCCAACGTCCGCGCTCCACCTTGCGCCCACGCTGCGTGTTGCCAAGTTCAGGAACTGCCATCCCCCCTTAATGATGCCCCCGCTCTTATTCTACCACGACTGAAGCACCTCGAGATCGTCAACGTATGCCTCCCAAATGGTGACATGGAGCGCCTGCTCCATGGCTATGCTGCACTCGAGTACCTTCGTCTTCAGGCGATCAATGGGTTGAGTAGCTTCCACATCACCTACATTACTCTCCGGACTATTTATGTGTGTTGCTGATGCGGCAAGAAGACATCACAAGATGTGTACCACGGTATAGTCATTGAGGACACACCTTCACTTGAGAGATTACTTGTAGTTGATCAAGAAGGTCCAACAAGAATCAATGTCATTTCTGCGCCGAAATTGACAGTGGTGGCTACTCATCTGACAAATACTCTGAACTTGTTATTGGATCCACACCCGTTCAGGTATACAACAACCGCCTTCTACCTCTCCTTCTAGAAATTAAGATTATTTCTAATTTTGAAGATGTATGTTCGTCTATCATCCAGAAAATGATTCTGACAAGCTTGACCCCGAAACTGCACACAGTGAGGGTCTTGGCACTAGAATCTATCGGCCCCAACCTGAGCAAGTTGTTAGTTTCCTGAGATGCTTTCCGTGCGTGGAGAAGCTATATATCAGGTGATGTTCCTTTCCTGTTAAATGTTAACCATAAGGAAGTTCAATTTGTGACACCATTTTCCAAGTTTACAATGACAATGTACTATGACTTCTGCATGATTTTTTGGAGGATTTCAGTACATACATGTCCCCCCATATTGGTTGCTTGATCCATATGGTTACAATCCATAAGCATTTCTCCATTGGATTCATCTGTACTAGTTTTCTTAGGGAACTTTTCATCCACTCCAACCACTTGTGAAGAAGGCTACATTTTCTAGATTGTAATCAAATGCCCATGTTAATCATGTCGGATCGAAGATGGCATGTTATTGCATTTTACAAATCCTGCAACCAAATAGGCTTGTAGTAGTGTTCAAAATTGCATGTAGGCACTAACACATTTTCTTCTTCTGCAAATAAGATTAGGCCTAGTGGTGGATAATGTGATACAATATAACAATCACGTCGAATGCCTAGATATGCATATCTCAGAAATTACTTTGAACTCCTACCGAGGGACCTTACTGGAGATTATATTCGCCAGGTTCTTTGTTGTCAGAGCAAGGGTGCTGAAGGTAATGAGGTTTGCCCTACATTTATTTCGCAAAAATGAATGGTTTGTTGATCAGCGCGGGCGGCTGCGGCAGAATGGAATAGGCTCCAAAAATGTTGAATTTCATTTTGGAACTTCAGATGACAGAGTAATCGGAAGTCATCGTGTCAACCCCATACATGACTTCTCAGTGCCTGAACCCTTTGCAAAAATTATGAGGTTTCAAAACCAGACTTAGAAGTGGTAATATTAGTTTGAACCTCTCTGATATCCATGCTCAGCGGATCAGCGCGAGCGTTTGCAGCTGATGAGATGAATTTCATTTCTAATGTCAGTTTGAACCTTGTAATCTTCGAATTTGAGCCATATAATTCTGGAATTGAACCTTGTAATATTTTGAGCTTTTGTGGTACAATCGTTGAAATGGCATCATATGAGACTCGTATATTGGTGGAACTATTTTGACCTTAATATGCAATGGACTTAGATTTTATTAACCATTATCGAATCGGTTTACCTTGTCAATCTCATAGCACATGATCTGTATGGCTAACTCAACTGCGATCTTGGACATTATTGCACATAGTTGGTTTCTTCAATCGTGTGCCCTGTAGAGCGCATAATTAATTATCACACTCGAGTGTCCATCATTATCCTTCCGTGTAACTTTGACCTCATCACCCACAGGTAAACTTATGACCGAAGTCATTCCGCACACTTCGTTTTTACAAAGCTTTTTGCCAATAAAGGCCCATGATTTGTCCCTCTTCTAGCCGACGCGTGGCCAAACTAGCCGGGCGGGAAGCTTGCACGACGCGGTAGCGCGGGAACATGCTCACCGACGATACATTTGGCGCCTCTTCGAGCCCACGCGTGGTCAAACGAAGCGCGTGCAGCGCGGTGTTGTCAAGCATGCACTGGAATCCTCCGCTATGAATGCCGTGACAAGATGTGACGATTACAGGCCGGCCGGCCCCCATTTATTACAGCGGCCATTTAACCCTTGTGTCTCTTCAACCTTTCGATTGCGCCCCACCATTGCAAGAAGCACACCCACCACGACAAATTCTTAGAGGGTATCATGCGCGGCTCAAATGGCGCTCCGAGCGGCTGCCGACGACGAGTAGCAGTTCACCATGCATCTCGTGGTGGACACCCACAGAAAGTTCACGGAGCTCTCGATGGTGTACACCAACAACCCGATCTGGGTGGAGCACTCCATCCACATCATGGAGATGTTGCTTGTCGAGGAGAAGTACAAGGTGGTCGGGTTCGACCTCGAGTACACCCGTGCTCGTGTTGGGTATCGTCCCAAGGTCACCATCGCCCAGATGTGCGTGCGCAACCACGTCCTTGTTTACCACTACTGCCTGGCCACAAGGCCTTGCGAGCGTTTCGTCAGGTTTGTCAACAGCCCAAGTGCAAGTTCGCTATGGTGGACATCGTGATGGAAATATGTCCTAGAGGCAATAATAAAATGGTTATTATTATATTTCCTAAATCATGATAAAGGTTTATTATTCATGCTAGAATTGTATTGACCAGAAACTTAAATACATGTATGGATACATAAACAAATACCAGTCCCTAGTAAGCCTCTACTAGACTAGCTCGTTGATCAAAGATGGTCAAGGTTTCCTAACCATAGACATGAGTTGTCATTTGATAACGGGATCACATCATTAGGAGAATGATGTGATGGACAAGACCCATCCATTAGCTTAGCATATGATTGTTCAGTTTATTGCTACTGCTTTTTTAATGTCAAATACATGTTCCTTCGACCATAAGATCATGCAACTCCCAGATACCGGAGGAATACCTTATGTGCTATCAAACGTCACAATGTAACTGGGTGATCATAAAGATGCTCTATAGGTACCTCCGAAGGTGTCTGTTGAGTTGGCGTGAATCGAGTTTGGGATTTGTCACTCCGTGTATCGGAGAGGTATCTCTGGGCCCTCTCGGTAATACACATCACAAGAAGCTTGCAAGCAAAGTGACTAAGGAGTTAGTTGCAAGATGATGTATTACGGAACGAGTAAAGAGACTTTTCGGTAACGAGATTGAACTAGGTATAGAGATACCGACGATCGAATCTCGGGCAATTAACATACCGACAGACAAAGGGAATTATGTATGTTGTCATAAAGGTTCAACCGAAAAAATATGTTTGTGGAATATGTAGGAATCAGTATGGGCATCTAGGTCCCGCTATTGGTTATTGACCTGAGAGGTGTCTCGGTCATGACTACATAATTCCCGAACCCGCAGGGTCGCACGCTTAACGTTCGCTAACGCTAGAGTAGTATTGGGATATTTGGTGAGTGGTAACCAAATGTTGTTCGGAGTCCTGGATGAGATTCCGGACATCACGAGGAGTCTCGAAATGGTCAAGAGGTAAAGATTTATCTATGGGAAGTCATATTTTGGGTTCCGGAAAGAAGTGCAGTTTTTTCGGTATTGTACTGGGAAGCTTCTAGAAGGCTCCGGAGGATTCCGAAGAGGTCCGGAAGTCCATAAGTGGGTCCACCACGACCCAAGGGCTAGCATGGACTTAGGGGAGGTGCCTTGGCCTTATTGGGCTAGACGCACCAAGTCCTCAAAAGCCCATGTGGCTAGGGAAGGCAAAAAAGGAAGGAGTCCTAGTAGGAATAGGATTGGACTTGGAGTCCAAGTCCCCTCCCCCTTAGCTCTGCCCTAGGGCTTGGAGGGGCTGTTTCCCACGCCCCTCCACCTATATATAGAGGGGAGGGGCGCCCCCAAGAGGACACACCAAGCCCTTGGCACACCTCTCTCTCGTTACTCCGTAGTTCCACCGCCTCGTCATGGCGACGCTTAGCGAAGCGCTGTCGGTACTCCACCACCACGTCGTTGTCTTGGTTGTGATCCCATCTACTTCTCCTCTCTCGCTTGCTGGATCAAGAAGGAGGAGACGTCATCGAGTCGCATGTGTGCTAAACTCGGAGGTGTCGTCCGTTTGGCACTAGATCGGTTGGATCGTGATCGGATGCGAAGAGTACGACTACATCAATTGCGTTGTTAAACGCTTCCTCTTACGGTCTACGAGGGTACATAGACACACTGTCCCCTCTCATTGCTATGCATCTCCATGGATAGATCTTGCGTGTGCGTAGAATTTTTTTGTTTTCCATGCAACGTTTCCCAACGGTGGCATCATGAGTCAGGTCTATGCGTAGATGATATGCACGAGTAGAACACAAAGAGTTGTGGGTGGTGATAGTCATATTGCTTACCACCAACGTCTTATTTTGATTCGGCGGTATTGTGGGATGAAGCGGCCCGGACCAACCTTACATGTCCACGCACATGAGATCAGTCCACCGACTGACATGCAACTAGTTTTGCATAAAGGTGGCTGGCGGGTGTCTGTTTCTCCTACTTTAGTTGAATCGAATTTGACCATGGCCGGTCCTTGAAGAAGGTTAAAACAGCAAATTGATGAAACACGGTTGTGGTTTTTGCGTAGGTAAGAACTGTTCTTGCTAGAAGCCCGTAGCAGCCACGTAAAACTTGCAACAACAAAGTAGAGGATGTCTAACTTGTTTTGTAGGGCATGTTGTGATGTGATATGGTCAAGATATGATGTGATATATGTTGATGTATGAGATGATCATGTTTTGTAATATCGACAACCGGCTGGAGCCTTAGGGTTGTCTTTTTATTGTATGAAGTGCAAGCGCCATGTAATTAATTTACTTTATAAATATGCGTTAGCGATAGTTGTAGAAGCAATAGTTGGCGTGACGACCTCGACGCAACGACGCTACGATGGAGTTCAAGGTGTCAAGCCGGTGACGATGGAGATCATGACGTTGCTTTGGAGATGGACATCAAAAGCACAAGATGATGATGGCCAT
The DNA here is from genome assembly GCF_002575655.3 of Aegilops tauschii subsp. strangulata. Classification (NCBI taxonomy): domain Eukaryota; kingdom Viridiplantae; phylum Streptophyta; class Magnoliopsida; order Poales; family Poaceae; genus Aegilops; species Aegilops tauschii. The sequence continues at coordinate 232,396,782 of NC_053035.3, read as the reverse complement.
ATCATGTCACATATTTTGATTGCATGTGATGTTTATCTTTTATGCATCTTATTTTTGCTTAGAACGGCGGCAGCATTATAAGATGATCCCTTCACTAAATTTCAAGGTAAAAGTGTTGTCCCTGAGTATGCACCATTGCGAAAGTTCGTCATTTCAAGGCACCACGTGATGATCGGGTGTGATAGACTATACGTTCACATACAACGGGTGTAAGTCAGATTTACACACGCGGAATGCTTGGGTTAAACTTGACGAGCCTAGCATGTACAGAAATGGTCTCGGAACACTGGAGACTGAAAGGTCGAACATGAGTCATATAGTAGATATGATCAACATGGAGATCTTCACCATTGATGACTACCCCATCTCACGTGACGATCGAACATGGGTTAGTTGATTTGGATCAAGTATCACTTAGACAACTTGAGGGGTGTTGTTTTAAGTTGGAGTTCATTAGTAATGTGATTAATTGAACTTAATTTATCATGAACTTAGTCATAATAGTTTTGCATATCTATGTTGTAGATCAATAGCTCGCGATATTGCTCGCGATATTTGATATGTTCCTAGAGAAAACTAAGTTTAAAGATGATAGTAGCAATGATGCGGACTGGGTCCATGATCTGAGGATTATCCTCATTGCTGCACAGAAGAATTATGTCCTTGATGCACTGCTAGGCGACGGACCTATTGCAGGAGCAGATGCAGACGTTATGAATGTTTGGCAAGCTTGATATGATGACTACTTAATAGTTTAGTGCGCCATGCTTTACGGCTTAGAACGGGGACTTCAAAAACGTTTTGAACGCCACGAAGCATATGACATGCTCCAAGAGCTGAAATTGGTATTTCAGACTCATGCCCGTGTCGAGAGGTATGAGACCTCTGACAAGTACTTTGCCTACAAGATGGAGGAGAATAGCTCAACCAGTGAGCATGTGCTCAAAATGTCTGGGTACTACAATCGCTTGAATCAAGTGGGAGTTAATCTTCCATATAAGATAGTGATTGACAAAGTTCTCTAGTCACTATCACCAAGCTACTAGAACTTCGTGATGAACTATAAAGGGATAACGAAAATGATTCCCGAGCTCTTCGTGATGCTAAAATTGGCGAAGGTAGAAATCAAGAAAGAGCATCAAGTGTTGATGATTAACAAAATCACTAGTTTCAAGGAAAAGGGCAAGGGAAAGAAAGGGAACTTCAAGAAGAATGGAAAGCAAGTTGCCACTCCCAGGAAGAAGCCCAAAGCTGGACCCAAGCCTGAAACTGAGTGCTTCTACTGCAAAGGGAATGGTCACTGGAAGTGGAACTGCCCCAGATACTTGGCGGATAAGAAGGATGGCAAAGTAAACAAAGGTATATTTGATATACATGTTATTGATGTGTACTTTACTAGTGTTTATAGAAACCCCTCGATATTTGATACCGGTTCAGTTGCTAAGATTAGTAACTCGAAATAGGAGTTGAAAAATAAACAGAGACTAGTTAAAAGCGAGGTGACGATTGATAACCCACAAGTATAGGGGATCGCAACAGTTTTCGAGGGTAGAGTATTCAACCCAAATTTATTGATTCGACACAAGGGGAGCCAAAGAATATTCTCAAGTATTAGCAGCCGAGTTGTCAATTCAACCACACCTGAAAGACTTAATGTCTGCAGCAAAGTATTTAGTATCAAAGTAGTATGGAAGTAATGGTAACGGTGGCAAAAGTAACAGTAGCAGTATTGTAGCAAACATAACAGTGGCAACGGAAAAGTAACTTAGCAAAGATCAATATGTGAAAAACTCATAGGCAATGGATCAATGATGGATAATTATGTTGGATGGCATTCATCATGCAATGGTTATAACATAGGGTGACACAAAACTAGCTCCAGTTCATCAATATAATGTAGGCATGTATTCCGTATATACTCATACGTGCTTATGGAAAAGAACTTGCATGAGATCTTTTGTCCTACCCTCCCGTGGCAGCGGGGTCCTATTGGAAATTAAGGGATATTAAGGCCTCCTTTTAATAGAGTACCGGACCAAAGCATTAGCACTTAGTGAATACATGAACTCCTCAAACTACGGTCATCACCGGGAGTGGTCCCGACTATTGTCACTCTGGGGTTGCCGGATCATAACACATAGTAGGTGACTATAACTTGCAAGATAGGATCAAGAACACAAATATATTCATGAAAACATAATAGGTTCATATCTGAAATCATGGCACTCGAGCCCTAGTGACAAGCATTGAGCATAGCAAAGTCATATCAACATCAATCTTAGAACATAGTGGATACTAGTGATCAAACCCTAACAAAACTAACTCGATTACATGTTAAATCTCATCCAACCATCACGGTCCAGCAAGCCTACGATGGAATTACTCATGCACAGCAGTGAGCATCATGAAATTGGTGATGGAGGGTGGTTGATGATGACGATGGCAACGGATTCCCCTCTCTGGAGCCCAAAACGGACTCCATATCTGCCCTTCCGGGGATGAACAGGGCTTGGCGGCAGCTCTGTATCGTAAAACGCGATGAATCCTTCTCTTTGATTTTTTTTCTCCCCGAACGTGAATATATGGAGTTGGAGTTGAGGTCGGTGGAGGTCCAGGGGGCCCACAAGGTCGGGTGGCGCGCCCCCCACCCTTGTGGCCAGGGTGTGGGCCCCTTTCACTTGATTCTTTCGCCAATATTTTTTATTAATTCCAAAACTTATCTCCGTGAAGTTTCAGGTCATTCCGAGAACTTTTTATTCTGCACAAAAATAACACCATGGCAATTCTGCTGAAAACAACGTCAGTCCGGGTTAGTTCCATTCAAATCATGCAAGTTAGAGTCCAAAACAAGGGCAAAAGAGTTTGGAAAAGTAGATACGACGGAGACATATCAGCTCCCCCAAGCTTAACCCATTGCTTGTCCTCAAGCAATTCAGTTGAAAAATTGAAAGTGATAAAGAAAAACTTTTACAAACTCTGTTTGATCTTCTTGTTGCAAATATGTAAAGCCAGCATTCAAGTTTTCAGCAAAGATTATGAACTAACCATATTCACAATAACTTTTAGGTCTCACATTTACTCATATCAATGGCATAATCAACTAGCGAGCAATAATAATAAATCTCGGATGACAACACTTTTCAAAACAATCATGATATGATATAACAAGATGATATCTCGCTAGCCCTTTCTGACACCGCAACACCCCTGAAGATCAAGGACTGACTAGACATTGTAATTCATGGTAAAAGAGATCCACTCACAGTCATACTCAATATAAATTAATAACAATGCATACAAATGACAGTGGTGCTCTCTAACTGGTGCTTTTTATAAGAGGATGATGACTCCGCAATAAAAGTAAATAGATAGGCCCTTCACAGAGGGAAGCAAGGATTTGCAGAGGTGCCAGAGCTCGAGTTTTAAAATAGAGATTGAATAATATTTTGAGCGTCATGCTTTCATTGTCAACATAACAACCAAGAGGTCTAGGTATCTTGCATGCTACATACATTATAGGCGGTTCCCAAATAGAATGGTAAAGTTTATACTCCCCCACCACCAACAAGCACACTCCATGGCTGGTCCGAAACAACGGGTACCGTCCAACTAATAACAATCCTAGGGGAGTTTTGTTTGCAATTATTTTGATTTGATTTGAGCATGGGACTGGGCATCCCGGTTATCAGCCATTTTCTCGTGAATGATGAGCGGAGTTGATACATCTCCAACGTATCTATAATTTATGAAGTATTCATGCTGTTATATTATCATTCTTGGATGTTTTACAATCATTTTATAGCAACTTTATATCATTTTTTGGGACTAACCAATTGACCCAGTGCCCAATGCCAGTTGCTGTTTTTTGCTTGTTTTTTACATCGCAGGAAATCAATATCATACAGAGTCCAAACACCGCGAAACTTTTTGTGGATTTTTTATGGACCAAAAGACTCCCGATGGGCCAAAGAAGCACCTGGGGGTGCCCCAAGGGGAGCTCAACCCACTAGGGTGCGCCTGGGGGTCCAAGCGCGCCCAGGTGGGTTGTGCCCACCAAAGTGGCCTCCCGCACCCCTCTTTGCATTATAAATTCCCAAATATTCCGAAACCCTTCGGGGTTAACCTAGATCAGAAGTTCCGCCGCCGCAAGGCTCTCTAGCCACCGAAAACCAATCTAGACCCTTTATGGCACCCTGCCGAAGGGGGAAGCATCTCCGGTGGACATCTTCATCATCTCGGTGGCCACCACGATGAGGAGGGAGTAGTCCACCCTCGGGGCTGAGGGTTTGTACCAGTAGCTATGTGTTTAATCTCTCTCTCTCTCTCATGTTCTTGAGATGTCACGATCATGATGTATCACGGGCTTTGTTAATATAGTCGGATCATATGGTGTTTTCCCCTCTCTATCTTATTGTAATGAATTGAGTTTTTCCCTTTGAGATTTCGTTGTTATCGGATTGAATACTTTTATGGATTTGAGAACACTTGATATATGTCTTGCAATGGAATACTCGGGGTAACAATGGGGTATCGTATTGATTCACTTGATATATGTTTTGGCACTCAACTCGCGGATTCCCAAGGTGACATTGGGGTAATCTATGCATAGGGGTTGATGCACGTTCTTGTCTTTGTTTCTTCGATAGAAATCTTGGGGCACTCTTTGAAGTTCTTTGTGTTGGATTGACTATTATGAATAAGAATTTTCTTTGGTGTTATTTTAGTACAAACTCTAGGATAGATCGAACGGAAAGAATAGCTTTGTGTTATTTTAGTATGAACTCTTGAATAGATCAAACGGAAAGAATAGCTTTGAGGTGGTTTCGTACCCTACAAACAATTTATTATTATGTTCTCCGCTAGATAGGAACTTTGGAGTGATTTTTCATCGCACTCTGAGGGGTGGTTATATGATCCAATTATATTAGCATTGTTGAGAGGTTGCACTAGTGAAGGTACGGACCCTAGGCCTCATTTTCAAGCATTGCAATACCGTTTTTGTGCCCGTTTACTATTTTCTACCTTGCTGTTTTTATTTATTCAGATTATAAAAATATATTTCTACCATCCATATTACACTTTTATCACCATCTCTTCACCGAACTAGTGCACTTATACAATTTTCTATTGTATTGGGTGTGTTGGGGACACAAGAGATTTCTTGTATTTGGTTGCAGGGTCGTTTGAGAGAGACCATCTTCATCCTACACCTCTCACGGATTGATAAACCTTAGGTCATCTACTTGAGGGAAAATTGCTACTGTCCTACAAAACTCTGCGCTTGGAGGCCCAACACGTGTCTACAAGAATAAAGTTGCGTAGTAGACATCGAGCTCTTTTCTGGCGCCGTTGCCGGGGAGGTGAGTGCATGAAGGTATATCTTTAGATCTTGCAATTGAATCTTTTAGTTTCTTGTTTTATCACTAGTTTGGTTTATAAAAGAAAACTACAAAAAATGGAATTGAGGTTGCATCATATTATTGATCATCTTTATAATATCTTTCTTGAAAATGATGGTTCAGAAAATTGTGCTCAATTGTTAGAAGGAGAAGTCAATAAAATGTTTGGCACAAAATATTTGAATGACGAGCATGATTGCAATGTTGTTAGTATGAATTCTTTGAATATCCATGATGCTAATGATATGCAAAGGCATAAGCTTGGGGGTGCTATATTTGATGAATATGATATTTTTAGCTCCCCAAGTTTTGATGAGAAAATTTATTATGATGAAAGCATGCCTCCTATCTATGATGATTATGGTGATGACATGTATGCTATAAGGAATAATGATAACCATGAAACTTTTCATCATGATTTTAATTTTCAATCACATGATAGTTATTTTGTTGAGTTCGCTCCCACTACTATTCATGAGAATAAATTTGCTTATGTGGAGAGTGAGAAAATTTCTATGCTTATGCATCATGAAAAGAATGATTTATGTGATGGTTATATTGTTGAATTCATTCATGATGCTACTGAAAATTATTATGAGAGAGGAACTTATGCTTGTAGGAATTGCAATAATATCAAGTTTCCTCTCTGTGTGTTGAAAATCTTGAAGTTATGCTTGTTTTGCCTTCCTATGCTAGTTGATTCTTGTTCCTATAAGTTGTTTGCTCACAAAATCCCTATGCATAGGAAGTGGTTTAGGCTTAAATGTGCTAGTCATATGCTTCATGATGCTCTCTTTATGTTTGAATTCTTATCTTTTATGCGAGCATCATTGAAATCATCATGCCTAGCTAAAAAGGCATTAAAGAAAAGCGTTTGTTGGGAGACAACCCAACACTTTTACTTCATGTTTTTGTGTGTTCACATGATTATGCTACTATATTGATCATTTTTTACTGATTTTGTTGCAATAAAGTGCCAAGTAAAGCCTTTGGGATCATGTTTGGTGATAGTTGATTTGATCTTGCTGAAAAACAGAAACTTTTGCGCTCAGGAAAAAAATTCTCATTTTTAACAGAAGCGTGATAAAATGCTGATTCTTTTTGCAGAAGATTAATAGACAAATTACCCAGGTTTTCCTATTTTTCAGAATTTTTGAGTAGCAGAAGTATGGTTGGAGTACAGATTACTACAGATTGTTCTGTTTCTGACAGATTCTGTTTTCAATGCATAGTTTGCTTGTTTTCTAATTTCCATGGCTTATATTGCTCAATATAAAAAGTGGAAATGATATGCTACAGTAGGCATTGTGTGAGAATAATTATTAACCTTGTCTTTGACAGTACCAAAGTCAAATGGTTTGCTCTTTATCATACTAACCTATCTCACGAAGTTCCGTTAAGTTTTGTGTGATTGAAGTTTTCAAGTTTTGGGTGAGATGTCGATATGAGGAGAATAAGGAGTGACAAGACCCTAAGCTTGGGGATGCCCAAGGCACCCCAAGTTAATATCCAAGGAAGATCCAAGCAACTAAGCTTGGGGATGCCCCGGAAGGCATCCCCTCTTTCGTCTCCAACATTATCGGTAACCTCACTTGGAGCTACATTTTTATTCGTCACATGATATGAGTTTTACTTGGAGCGTCATTTTATTTTGTTAGAATTTGCTTGCTGTTATTTATAATAATGTTTTGCATCATTTATTTCAATAAAAGTGGCAATGATAGCCTTTGCCATGCTTATTTTGCAAGTATACATGTTGCTGTTTGAAAACAGAAAGTTTACCGCTGTTGCAAAAATTCCCTAGAAAAGTCAGAATGTGATAAAATGTTGAAACTTTTTGCAAAATGAGCTCTGATAAATTTTCTACAGTGTGGCCAATTTTCATAACTTTTGGAGTTAGGTAAGTATTAATACTCTTGCATTCTTTACAGATTGTACTGTTTTGGCAGATTGTTGTTATGTTTGCATCGTTTGCATATGTTTGCTTGTTTAATGATTATATTTGAGGATAGGAGTATTAAATATGCAGAGGCATTTAGTATGAAATGTTGAATAATAATTTTAGTGATTTTCTACAGTAGAGAATGATAAGGTTTTTGAATTTTATACTAACTTATCTCACGAGTTCTTGTTGAGTTTTGTGTGGATGAAGCTTTTGAGATTTAGGAAAACCGTGATATGAGAAGAATTAAGGAGACACAAAAGCTCAAGCTTGGGGATGCCCAAGGCACCCCAAGATAATATTTCAAGAAGTCTCAAGCATCTAAGCTTGGGGATGCCCCGATAGGCATCCCACCTTTCCTCTTCAACAATTATCGGTTAGTATCGGTTGAGCCTAAGTTTTTGCTTCTTCACATGATGTGTGCTATTCTTCGAATGTCATTTAATTTTGTTTTTGATTGCTGTTTTAATAAAATACTTAGATCTGAAAGTTTTTAAATAAAATAGAGTCCTCAAATAGTTGCCAGGGAGGCTAGGTAAGCGGCATTCACATCCCGTCAATGAAGCTCTTTTCTATGGAATTGCTCTTGTGCTTCACTTATATCCTATGAGTAAATTGTTGAATAAATTTAATATCACGAAGTTGAAATCATATCATGCCTAGTGGTAGCTTCACGTTGGGTTTAGAGAGTGAAATCTTTTGAGGCTTGACAATCACAATATTGGTCATACAAGCAATTCACGAATAATTAGTATAAGGAAGAGAACTTTCACATATAAATAGATTATCATGGAAATATTTTGTGATTGTGAGCCCCCATCAAAATATTATATGCCAAAATTGTTGATGTTGGACAAGGAAGACAATGTAATGGTTTATATTTGTTCATATTCACATAGAAGTTATATTGTCATAGATCCTTCAACATGTGGTGCTTGCCCCCATCTTTGCTAGCCAAAAATTCCGCACCAAGTAGAGATACTACTTGTGCATCCAAAAACCCTTAAACCCAAATCTTATTTTCAAGAATCCACCATACCTACCTAAGTATTGAATAAGATTCTTCAAGTAAGTTGTCATCTGTGCAATAAGGCAATAAAAATTGCTTCTAAAAGTGTAAGATCATTTAGTGTATGAGAAAATTGAGCATTGTACGAACTTGTGATGGCAAAGTAATAAAAGCGACAGACTGCATAATAAAGGTTGCTATCATAAGGGGCAATATAACGTGATGTTCTTTTGCACTAAGGGGTTGAGCATACAAACAAATAAGCGCATGGCAACCTCTGCTTCCCTCTGCGAAGGACCTATCTTTTACTTTTATGTATTTACTTTCATGCAAGAGTCAAAGTTCTTCTCTCTATTCCTTTTTATTTTCTATAACACCCCCAGTGTCATGCTACAGTAATCTCATGCCTGATGATGCCATGTCATCATAATGAAGTTGCTAATCCTTTGTTTCAAACCAAACACAAATTCAAATTTAAAATGCAAGTCAAATATTTATTTCTTCAAGCAGTAAAACAAAAATGTTCACATTGTCCTATAAATTCCCCTGACCATTGTTATGTTGAAACCAACCTCATTTGAGTTCTCAAAATGCCCATGGGAATTAATTTAGTGGTCCAACAGCTTTTAAATTTGCCTTTTCAATTTCTAAGATTGGTTAGCCAACTCCTTTTGACCCCAATCTTTTTGTTCCATCTCAAGATATTGTGCTAGATTCACGTGCCAAGTTTTGTGCAAAACAAAACTCATTTGGTGCTAAAAGAAAATGCAAAACAGAGGAAGAAATTGGAAAGCAGTTAAAAAAAGGAAAGTAAAAAAAAAGGACCAGAAGCTACTGTGCAACTAGGCTCTAGTTGCACAGTGCCACGGCCCAGCCCATCTGGGGGCTTTCCCTTACCTCTGTTCACCTGAGGCGTGGTGGCCGCCGTTCGACCGCCCACGGCCATCCGCCGCTCCCCCGTCGCCTACTAGGTCACCCCGACCTAAACCCTAACCCTAACGCCCGCAGTTCCCCTCTCCTTCGCGCCGCTCCTTGCTCCCCCGTCATCCCGAGCGCCTTCGTCGCCGCTCACCGTCGCAGCCGCGGCTACCGACCTCGCCTCGCCTCGCCGACCTGTCCAGCAGCTCCGCCGTCATCGACTTCCTCGTCCCCGTCCACGAGCGCAAGCCGGGGAGCACCGCAGGCAGCGGATCGAGCCGCCCTCCTTCCGCCTCTGCTCCGGCGATCCCCTTCGACTCCGGCGACGCCTGCTGCTGCTACTAACCTTCCAGGGGCTTTACGTAGCCGCCCGGTGAGCCTCGCCTCTCTCCCCTTCGTCTTCCCGCCGTTGTCGTGCCCGTAGGTGCCGTTCCCCACATGTCCGAGCTCGCCTCCACCGAGCTCGTCGCCGGCCACGTTCCGGTGACCGAACGACCGCGCAAGTGTGTCCATCATGCTCGCCCGCACGCGTAGCCGTCGTACGTGCTTAGCACCTCTTGTTTTGCTCGCCGTTGCGCCGTTTGCAAGCTCGCCGTGCCTCGGGTTTCCGCCGTCCATGTCACCGGCGACAACTCCGGCCATCCCTGCTCGCGTCACCACCCGTGTTGGACGCGGCGTTCTCCACTCGTTCGAACACAAGTCACGGCGCGTCTTTTGGCTTGCTGTAGCGAAAGTCCCGACGAACTCCGGTGAGAAACCGCCGCGGACGCGCTCGCCGGAGCTCCTCCGGCGCCGGCCCTGACCTGGCGTGGCGTGGGGCCCGCCCAGTGCCGCTGACAGTGGGCCCCTGCGCCTCTGTTTGACTGCGTTGACCACGGTCAACGCGGGGTACTATTCCCCAGCCACTGACATATAGGCCCCACCACCTAATTAGGTTAGTCAAACGTTTTTAAAAATAAACTTAATTAGTTAAAACCTGATCAGTCACTGACAGGTGGGCCCAGTAGTTTTACTAACTAAATTTAGATTAGTTTGAACTCTGTTTAACCCACTGTCTATGACAGGTGGGTCCCCCGTGTCAGTTTGGACCAGTCAACCGGACTGTTGACTGCTGACGTCACTCATACGTCATGCTGACGTCATATTCCTTTTCTGTTAATTAAATAATTCCAGAAATTCAAATAATCTTTGAAAATTCATATCTTTTAAACCGTAACTCGGATGAAAATGTTTTCTACATGAAAGTTGCTCAGAACGACGAGACGAATCCGGATATGCAGTCCGTTCGTCCACCACACCTCCCTAACATATCGAACTCGCAACTTTCCTCCGGTCCGTCTGTCCGAAAACGCAAAACATCGGGAATACTTTCCCGGCTGTTCCCCCCCTTCGCCGGTACCACCTACTGTCGTGTTAGGACACACCTAGCACTGCTCATTGTCATGTCACGCATCGTAATGTTTATGTTTGCATTGTATTTACTGTTTCTTCCCCCTCTTCTCTCCGGTAGACTACGAGACCGACACTGCTGCTGCCCAGTTCGACTACGGAGTTGACGACCCCTCCTTCTTGCCAGAGCAACAAGGCAAGCCCCCCCCTTGACCACCAGATATCGCCTATTCTTCTCTATACTGCTTGCATTAGAGTAGTGCAGCATGTTACTGCTTTCGGTTAATCCTATATTGATGCATAGCCTGTCATTGTTGCTACAGTTGTTACCCTTACCTGCTATCCTACTGCTTAGTATAGGATGCTAGTGTTCCATCAGTGGCCCTACACTCTTGTCCGTCTGCCATGCTATACTACTGGGCCGTGATCACTTTGGGAGGTGATCACGGGTATATACTATATACATTATATACATGACACATGTGGTGACTAAAGTCGGGTCGGCTCGAGGAGTACCCGCAAGTGATTCTGATGAGGGGGCTGAAAGGACAGGTGGCTCCATCCCGGTAGAGGTGGGCCTGGGTTCCTGATGGCCCCCGACTGTTACTTTATGGCAAAGCGACAGGGCAGGTTGAGACCACCTAGGAGAGAGTGGGCCTGGCCCTGGTCGGCGTTCGCAGATACTTAACACGCTTAACGAGATCTGGGTATTTGATCTAAGTCTGGCCATTTGGTCTATACGCACTAACCATCTACGCGGGAGTAGTTATGGGTATCCCGACGTCGTGGTATCAGCCGAAGCTCTTTTGACGTCAGCAACTGAGTGGCGCGCGCCGCATTGGACTGTAAGCTCGCGCTTGTATTAAGGGGGCTAGGTCTGCTTCCGGCCGCGTACGCAACATGCAGGTGTGCATAGGGCGATGGGCCCAGACCCCTGCGCGCATAGGTTTAGACCGGCGTGCTGACCTCTCTGTTGAGCCTAGGTGGGGCTGCGACGTGTTGATCTTACGAGGCCGGGCATGACCCAGAAAAGTGTGTCCGGCCAAATGGGATCGAGCGTGTTGGGTTATGTGGTGCACCCCTGCAGGGAAGTTTATCTATTGGAATAGCCGTGTCCCATGGTAAAAGGACGACCTGGAGTTGTACCTTGACCTTATGACAACTAGAACTGGATACTTGATAAAACACACCCTTCCAAGTGCCAGATATAACCCGGTGATCGCTCTCTAACAGGGCGACGAGGAGGGGATCGCCGGGTAGGATTATGCTATGCGATGCTACTTGGAGGACTTCAATCTACTCTCTTCTACATGCTGCAAGATGGAGATGTCCAGAAGCGTAGTCTTCAACAGGACTAGCTATCCCCCTTTTATTCTGGCATTCTGCAGTTCAGTCCACTGATATGGCCCTTTACACATATACCCATGCATATGTAGTGTAGCTCCTTGCTTGCGAGTACTTTGGATGAGTACTCACGGTTGCTTTTCTCCCTCTTTTCCCTTTTTCTATACCGGATTGTCGCAACCAGATGCTGGAGTCCAGGAGCTAGAGATCCCGAGGATGATTCTACATGGAGTTCGGCTTCGAGGAGTAGTTAGGAGGTCCCAGGCAGGAGGCCTTGCCTTTTCGATCGTTGCTACTTTTGTGCTAGCCTTCTTAAGGCAAACTTGTTTAACTTATGTCTGTACTCAGATATTGTTGCTTCCGCTGACTCGTCTATGATCGAGCAGTTGTATTCGAGCCCTCGAGGCCCCTGGCTTGTATTATGATGCTTGTATGACTTATTTATGTTGTAGAGTTGTGTTGTGATATCTTCCCGTGAATCCCTGATCTTGATCGTACACATTTGCGTGCATGATTAGTGTACGGTCAAATCGGGGGCGTCAGCAGTTGGTATCAGAGCCAACTGCCTGTAGGAATCCCCCTTTCCAACTCCTTGGCCGAAGTTGAGTCTAGTCAGTGAAAACTGTTTTACTAACATGGCTGTGTGGCTTACGGGCCCACGTCGCCATTGGGTGGTATTAGGATCTTTTACTCCTTGTCTATACTCTGGGACTCTGATCTCTCTTCTATTCGGGTTAAGTGAATTTTACTAAATCTAACATTAGGATCTCGTTATCACTTTCACCCGGAGAGCCCCTTATTACTGATGATCGTCTGCTGCACGTGAAGACCCTGAAGATACTCTCCACTGATAACCCGAGAACTTGTGTTCATTGCTTTTGCAATTCCCTTTTATCGATAAACTCCTATGGATAACCACGTATACTCGCCACTCATACAATGTTTCCCAGTTGATCTTGTTATTACAAGATACCCCGAAATTCTCTTTGCTGCTCCAAGAATCTTTTGAGCTTACTACCTTGCTGTTCTTTGCCACATGAATACCACTACGGATAATTTCTAGCACTTACCGAGTATCCGGTCATCCCCAGTTGATTCAAGTATTTCACAAAAGTGTTCAAGATATCATTCGATCTTCCGAAAATCTTCAGGAGCCTTTTTGCTCTTGAAATTCTTGCTTACTTGCATTATGATTAATCTTAATTCTCGTAATCTTATTGGCATCTCTTGTCATTATCTTTTTGAGTCCATTGATTCAATAGGTTGCGAATGCTCGCAATCCTCAGTCAGATCCTAGAATTCATCCTTTCGGCTCAGACATCTTTAACGTGAGCTGGATCTCGACCAATCAAATAGTCATCGATTGTACCCCTAAGGCTATTCAACTTATCCATCCCTAATCAGAGCATTGCTTCTGATCCCTTGACTTGGAATTCATAATTCCTTTGCATTTGAGCTTGTGAGTTAGTCAGTTGTTTCTATAGTCTGATCTCCTTACATTCTTTCTTCCTCTGGTTGAGTACTGATGCTCACATCAGATCCCTTGTGGACCACCAGACCCTTTTGTCGGATTTTATCCGACAATGTCCTCCATATTAAATAAGCTGGTGAGCTTTTCCTCGGATACGTAATGCCTTTGGTAAATTGTATCCTCTGCTTTGTCGACCATGCTCTACTTCTGAGCTTGTGTTATTTACTCCTGAAGTTTGTAGTATATCTTTCTTCGATGCCCCGATGGGTTGAACCTATGCCTTCCTTAATCTGTGTGAACCCGAAAGATTTCGCGGGACATACTTATCTGGTATTGCACCAGGTAAAACTTTCGACAACTAATGTCATTATCAAAATACGAGAGGCGAATGGAAGGTTATGCATTGAAGAAGTGGGAGTCGACCTTGAACCTTTGTGTTCATGCCCATGGACACGATGTAGATCCTATCATGGAAGCTTCTCTTATAATAATTACCCCCTTGTAATAAGTTCATCTGGTATCCGTGGACGTGGTTCCGACCATGTTTCTCCTTGATTCCGTTTCTCGTGCAAGTTTGAGCACTTGTCTTCTGCAGGGCAATACCCTAGTCCAACCTTTGCCTTGATCTGTTGTCGAGTATTACCCCCTGGTATCTCGAGATTGTCATGGAACTGCATAACTTCTTATGAGTTTTTCATCAAGTGCTACATTCTCACTGATTCCAATTTTCCACGGGCTCTGAGTTATTAGTCACTCGAGAACACCCATAAGCGAATCGATTCCGCACTCCGATTCAATAACTCTAAGTAATTCCTGTTGCTTACGAGTGTAATAATCCCTCAAGTCATTCCTAGCCTTATCGGCTATATCATTATCATGCAAACTTTTAACTGTGCTACCCGGTCCTTCCCGGAACACAACTTTCGATGATGAGCTAAGCTTACGTCGATCTTCCTCGTCATATTAGTTCGCCTTGAACAACAAGCTTGATTTCAAGTTTGTGCCTTCCCCTTGGTTCCATTAACCTATCGCTTCATCATTCCTTTGACTTGATGTCATCGCCGATCGATTACATCTTCGTGGAGCCTCTTGACAAAATTTGCCGTGAACATCATCAACATTTTGACTCCTTCCAGGATATCAATGGAATTCTTGATGATAAGTGCCATCCTCGTTCCTTGGTAATTTGAGTTACCATCAACAACAACCTTTCATTCCTTTCATCACAAACTTGATCAAGTTATGGAGCTCCTTGCTAACCAGCCTATGTTATGTTCTACCTTGGAGTATTACCATCCTTTATGTCAAGGATATTGTGAGAATTTCTCCACCTCTTGAGAATTCTTGATATAGTAATACTTCTCGCCATCTCCATTTGTTTTCTGATCCCCGTGTTGTTTCTAAACGAAATACCGACAAATGGTCTGTGATGTGTAAATTCTAAACTTCTAGTAACCCTAATGCTTTGAAGTTATTGGCCTATAGTTTCATTCTACGTCTATGGCTTAATGAATCATCATTCGAACATTGATTGTGCTACCTAGCCCATATTTCAGGTGCACATTTCAGCCAATGTTTAACTGTGTATGTTTTCCTCGAGCATACTTCATTAAGTCATTCGATCTAGCTAATGTTATCTCCTTGTTCACATAGTTTTGGAAATCCATCTTTTGGAAGTCTCAATGGATTGTCGCTGAGTCAATCAATCACCTCCTCACCTCTCCTTGGTTTAATGATGAACTCTTGTTTCGGAACTTGCTTTCATAGTTCATTTCCCGAGAATCTTACAATGTCATCCCATCAATTTGTGTTGCACCTTTCTTCTCAGACATCCTGAGTCTGAGGTATCCTGACACCAATCAGATCTGAACCTCGGTCAGATATGATGGTTGGAACATATTTCCAAGAGTTATAACATTGGTCTCTACATAACTCGATAAGGTGGTGTCTTTGCTTAGCACCCCTAGCCAGAGGACCTTTTGTTATAATTTCCTTTTTAGCAAGGTTAACCATTCTTCCATGAGGAAATTGAAAGACTTATTCTATATGTTGTTCCTGATGAATCCTTGTGTATTCCAAGTCTGTCTTTTGCTTGAAGACCATGTCAATGCTATCTTGAAGCATGTCTGTGGTACTCCGAATTTTAATAAGAACATTTGAAGCACAATGCTAAACTTTCTTTATCAATTATCCAAACACCGTTGAATGGGTAATGGCATGAAATTTCTCTCCTCTTTCCTAAAGGGTTTTCTACGTTATATCCCGACATGGATATCATGCTCTGCTTACCCTTGGGAAGAATATACCCTTGAAATATGTGTTTAAACACATTTTCCTTTCCATTGTTCTGTTTAATCTGATAACGATATTTTCCTTCCCATTCTTTTGTTTAACCCTTCTTGAGTTCTATATGATCTAAGCAGTAATATTCTCCTGCTTATGTAAACACCTCGGTGTACAATTCTGTCAGCAAGACCCTGTTACTAGTGTTGATGACATCCCGGTAGCCACCGATGGACGAGAACTTTGCCTAATGGTTCGCCTCGTTTCAACGAGCAGGAAAATGGTTCTCTTCGTCCCTCGCCCTTGGTACCGATGTTGTTGCCGACATAAAAGACAGGCTATCCTCTTACATGCCTTACTTACATGATCGTGCAAGACATTACTGCCCTTTCTACTTTTAACCCACATGGTGGGCCCATAACCCACAGTTCCACAGGATCGAAACCTGACTCTCTTGTACACCCCCTGCTCCCAAGGTTATTCCTCACACTTGGCTTCGTATGTAATTCACGTGCCACCTTTCGTGAGATCATCAATTTTGGTATCAGACACAACACTTATTCCCATTGCTCTGAACCCCTTTCACCCTCTGTTTCAGGCAACGGGCGGTTGCCTAACCGCATGGAGCTTCTTGTTGCCCCTCCTTAACTTGCTCTCGATAACTTTCTTGAATTTCAACTCGAGAGATACTTCTACCTCATTCCCTGAATTGTACACCAGATAATTAATCCTATAAGGGTCAGCTCTCCCGAAGTTACTCTTTACTTCCGCACTTAAATCTCGGGACGAGATTTCTTGTAGTGGAGGAGATTTGTAACACCCCCAGTGTCATGCTACAGTAATCTCATGCCTGATGACGCCATGTCATCATAATGAAGTTGCTAATCCTTTGTTTCAAACCAAACACAAATTCAAATTTAAAATGCAAGTCAAATATTTATTTCTTCAAGCAGTAAAACAAAAATGTTCACATTGTCCTATAAATTCCCCTGACCATTGTTATGTTGAAACCAACCTCATTTGAGTTCTCAAAATGCCCATGGGAATTAATTTAGTGGTCCAACAGCTTTTAAATTTTCCTTTTCAATTTCTAAGATTGGTTAGCCAACTCCTTTTGACCCCAACCTTTTTGTTCCATCTCAAGATATTGTGCTAGATTCATGTGCCAAGTTTTGTGCAAAACAAAACTCATTTGGTGCTAAAAGAAAATGCAAAACAGAGGAAGAAATTGGAAAGCAGTTAAAAAAAGGAAAGTAAAAAAAAGGGCCAGAAGCTACTGTGCAACTAGGCTCTAGTTGCATAGTGCCACGGCCCAGCCCATCTGGGGGATTTCCCTTACCTCTGTTCACCTGAGGCGTGGTGGCCGCCGTTCGACCGCCCGCGGCCAAGGATGGCCACGCGGCGGCCATCCGCCGCTCCCCCGTCGCCTACTAGGTCGCCCCCGACCTAAACCCTAACCCTAACGCCCGCAGTTCCCCTCTCCTTCGCGCCGCTCCTTGCTCCCCCCGTCATCCCGAGCGCCTCCGTCGCCGCTCACCGTCGCAGTCGCGGCTACCGACCTCGCCTCGCCTCGCCGACCTGTCCAGCAGCTCCGCCGTCATCGACTTCCTCGTCCCCGTCCACGAGCGCAAGCTGGGGAGCACCGCAGGCAGCGGATCGAGCCGCCCTCCTTCTGCCTCTGTCCGGCGATCCCCTTCGACTCCGGCGACGCCTGCTGCTGCTACTAGCCTTCCAGGGGCTTTATGTAGCCGCCCGGTGAGCCTCGCCTCTCTCCCCTTCGTCTTCCCGCCGTTGTCGTGCCCGTAGGTGCCGTTCCCCACATGTCCGAGCTCGCCTCCACCGAGCTCGTCGCCGGCCACGTTCCGGTGACCGAACGACCGCGCAAGTGTGTCCATCATGCTCGCCCGCACGCGTAGACGTCGTACGTGCTTAGAACCTCTTGTTTTGCTCGCCGTTGCGCCGTTTGCAAGCTCGCCGTGCCTCGGGTTTCCGCCGTCCATGTCACCGGCGACGACTCCGGCCATCCCTGCTCGCGTCACCACCCGTGTTGGACGCGGCGTTCTCCACTCGTTCGAACACAAGTCACGGCACGTGTTTTGGCTTGCTGTAGCGAAAGTCCCGACGAACTCCGGTGAGAAACCGCCGCGGACGCGCTCGCCAGAGCTCCTCCGGCGCCGGCCCTGACCTGGCGTGGCGTGGGGCCCGCCCAGTGCCGCTGACAGTGGGCCCCTGCGCCTCTGTTTGACTGCGTTGACCACGGTCAACGCGGGGTACTATTCCCCAGCCACTGACATATAGGCCCCACCACCTAATTAGGTTAGTCAAACGTTTTTAAAAATAAACTTAATTAGTTAAAACCTGATCAGTCACTGACAGGTGGGCCCAGTAGTTTTACTAACTAAATTTAGATTAGTTTGAACTCTGTTTAACCCACTGTCTATGACAGGTGGGTCCCCCGTGTCAGTTTTGACCAGTCAACCGGACTGTTTACTGCTGACGTCACTCATACGTCATGCTGACGTCATATTCCTTTTCTGTTAATTAAATAATTCCAGAAATTCAAATAATCTTTGAAAATTCATATCTTTTAAACCGTAACTCGGATGAAAATGTTTTCTACATGAAAGTTGCTCAGAACGACGAGACGAATCCGGATACGCAGTCCGTTCGTCCACCACACCTCCCTAACATATCGAACTCGCAACTTTCCCCCTCCGGTCCGTCTGTCCGAAAACGCAAAACATCGGGAATACTTTCCCGGCTGTTCCCCCCCTTCGCCGGTACCACCTACTGTCGCGTTAGGACACACCTAGCACTGCTCATTGTCATGTCACGCATCGTCATGTTTATGTTTGCTTTGTATTTACTGTTTCTTCCCCCTCTTCTCTCCGGTAGACTACGAGACCGACACTGCTGCTGCCCAGTTCGACTACGGAGTTGACGAACCCTCCTTCTTGCCAGAGCAACCAGGCAAGCCCCCCCCCTTGACCACCAGATATCGCCTATTCTTCTCTATACTGCTTGCATTAGAGTAGTGCAGCATGTTACTGCTTTTGGTTAATCCTATATTGATGCATAGCCTGTCATTGTTGCTACAGTTGTTACCCTTACCTGCTATCCTACTGCTTAGTATAGGATGCTAGTGTTCCATCAGTGGCCCTACACTCTTGTCCGTCTGCCATGCTATACTACTGGGCCGTGATCACTTTGGGAGGTGATCACGGGTATATACTATATACATTATATACATGACACATGTGGTGACTAAAGTCGGGTCGGCTCGAGGAGTACCCGCAAGTGATTCTGATGAGGGGGCTGAAAGGACAGGTGGCTCCATCCCGGTAGAGGTGGGCCTGGGTTCCTGACGGCCCCCGACTGTTACATTATAGCGAAGCGACAGGGCAGGTTGAGACCACCTAGGAGAGAGTGGGCCTGGCCCTGGTCGGCGTTCGCAGATACTTAACACGCTTAACGAGATCTGGGTATTTGATCTGAGTCTAGCCATTTGGTCTATACGCACTAACCATCTACGCGGGAGTAGTTATGGGTATCCCGACGTCGTGGTATCAGTCGAAGCTCTTTTGACGTCAGCAACTGAGTGGCGCGCGCCGCATTGGACCGTAAGCTCGCGCTTGTATTAAGGGGGCTAGGTCTGCTTCCGGCCGCGTACGCAACGTGCAGGTGTGCATAGGGCGATGGGCCCAGACCCCTGCGCGCATAGGTTTAGACCGGCGTGCTGACCTCTCTGTTGAGCCTAGGTGGGGCTGCGACGTGTTGATCTTACGAGGCCGGGCATGACCCAGAAAAGTGTGTCCGGCCAAATGGGATCGAGCGTGTTGGGTTATGTGGTGCACCCCTGCAGGGAAGTTTATCTATTGGAATAGCCGTGTCCCGTGGTAAAAGGACGACCCGGAGTTGTACCTTGACCTTATGACAACTAGAACTGGATACTTGATAAAACACACCCTTCCAAGTGCCAGATATAACCCGGTGATCGCTCTCTAACAGGGCGACGAGGAGGGGATCGCCGGGTAGGATTATGCTATGCGATGCTACTTGGAGGACTTCAATCTACTCTCTTCTACATGCTGCAAGATGGAGATGTCCAGAAGCGTAGTCTTCGACAGGACTAGCTATCCCCCTTTTATTCTGGCATTCTGCAGTTCAGTCCACTGATATGGCCCTTTACACATATACCCATGCATATGTAGTGTAGCTCCTTGCTTGCGAGTACTTTGGATGAGTACTCACGGTTGCTTTTCTCCCTCTTTTCCCTTTTTCTATACCGGATTGTCGCAACCAGATGCTGGAGTCCAGGAGCTAGAGATCCCGAGGATGATTCTACATGGAGTTCGGCTTCGAGGAGTAGTTAGGAGGTCCCAGGCAGGAGGCCTTGCCTTTTCGATCGTTGCTACTTTTGTGCTAGCCTTCTTAAGGCAAACTTGTTTAACTTATGTCTGTACTCAGATATTGTTGCTTCCGCTGACTCGTCTATGATCGAGCAGTTGTATTCGAGCCCTCGAGGCCCCTGGCTTGTATTATGATGCTTGTATGACTTATTTATGTTGTAGAGTTGTGTTGTGATATCTTCCCGTGAATCCCTGATCTTGATCGTACACATTTGCGTGCATGATTAGTGTACGGTCAAATCGGGGGCGTCAGAAGTTGGTATCAGAGCCAACTGCCTGTAGGAATCCCCCTTTCCAACTCCTTGGCCGAAGTTGAGTCTAGTCAGTGAAAACTGTTTTACTAACATGGCTGTGTGGCTTACGGGCCCACGTCGCCATTGGGTGGTATTAGGATCTTTTACTCCTTGTCTATACTCTGGGACTCTGATCTCTCTTCTATTCGGGTTAAGTGAATTTTACTAAATCTAACATTAGGATCTCGTTATCACTTTCACCCGGAGAGCCCCTTATTACTGATGATCGTCTGCTGCACGTGAAGACCCTGAAGATACTCTCCACTGATAACCCGAGAACTTGTGTTCATTGCTTTTGCAATTCCCTTTTATCGATAAACTCCTATGGATAACCACGTATACTCGCCACTCATACAATGTTTCCCAGTTGATCTTGTTATTACAAGATACCCCGAAATTCTCTTTGCTGCTCCAAGAATCTTTTGAGCTTACTGCCTTGCTGTTCTTTGCCACATGAATACCACTACGGATAATTTCTAGCACTTACCGAGTATCCGGTCATCCCCAGTTGATTCAAGTATTTCACAAAAGTGTTCAAGATATCATTCGATCTTCCGAAAATCTTCAGGAGCCTTTTTGCTCTTGAAATTCTTGCTTACTTGCATTATGATTAATCTTAATTCTCGTAATCTTATTGGCATCTCTTGTCATTATCTTTTTGAGTCCATTGATTCAATAGGTTGCGAATGCTCGCAATCCTCAGTCAGATCCTAGAATTCATCCTTTCGGCTCAGACATCTTTAACGTGAGCTGGATCTCGACCAATCAAATAGTCATCGATTGTACCCCTAAGGCTATTCAACTTATCCATCCCTAATCAGAGCATTGCTTCTGATCCCTTGACTTGGAATTCATAATTCCTTTGCATTTGAGCTTGTGAGTTAGTCAGTTGTTTCTATAGTCTGATCTCCTTACATTCTTTCTTCCTCTGGTTGAGTACTGATGCTCACATCAGATCCCTTGTGGACCACCAGACCCTTTTGTCGGATTTTATCCGACAATGTCCTCCATATTAAATAAGCTGGTGAGCTTTTCCTCGGATACGTAATGCCTTTGGTAAATTGTATCCTCTGCTTTGTCGACCATGCTCTACTTCTGAGCTTGTGTTATTTACTCCTGAAGTTTGTAGTATATCTTTCTTCGATGCCCCGATGGGTTGAACCTATGCCTTCCTTAATCTGTGTGAACCCGAAAGATTTCGCGGGACATACTTATCTGGTATTGCACCAGGTAAAACTTTCGACAACTAATGTCATTATCAAAATACGAGAGGCGAATGGAAGGTTATGCATTGAAGAAGTGGGAGTCGACCTTGAACCTTTGTGTTCATGCCCATGGACACGATGTAGATCCTATCATGGAAGCTTCTCTTATAATAATTACCCCCTTGTAATAAGTTCATCTGGTATCCGTGGACGTGGTTCCGACCATGTTTCTCCTTGATTCCGTTTCTCGTGCAAGTTTGAGCACTTGTCTTCTGCAGGGCAATACCCTAGTCCAACCTTTGCCTTGATCTGTTGTCGAGTATTACCCCCTGGTATCTCGAGATTGTCATGGAACTGCATAACTTCTTATGAGTTTTTCATCAAGTGCTACATTCTCACTGATTCCAATTTTCCACGGGCTCTGAGTTATTAGTCACTCGAGAACACCCATAAGCGAATCGATTCCGCACTCCGATTCAATAACTCTAAGTAATTCCTGTTGCTTACGAGTGTAATAATCCCTCAAGTCATTCCTAGCCTTATCGGCTATATCATTATCATGCAAACTTTTAACTGTGCTACCCGGTCCTTCCCGGAACACAACTTTCGATGATGAGCTAAGCTTACGTCGATCTTCCTCGTCATATTAGTTCGCCTTGAACAACAAGCTTGATTTCAAGTTTGTGCCTTCCCCTTGGTTCCATTAACCTATCGCTTCATCATTCCTTTGACTTGATGTCATCGCCGATCGATTACATCTTCGTGGAGCCTCTTGACAAAATTTGCCGTGAACATCATCAACATTTTGACTCCTTCCAGGATATCAATGGAATTCTTGATGATAAGTGCCATCCTCGTTCCTTGGTAATTTGAGTTACCATCAACAACAACCTTTCATTCCTTTCATCACAAACTTGATCAAGTTATGGAGCTCCTTGCTAACCAGCCTATGTTATGTTCTACCTTGGAGTATTACCATCCTTTATGTCAAGGATATTGTGAGAATTTCTCCACCTCTTGAGAATTCTTGATACAGTAATACTTCTCGCCATCTCCATTTGTTTTCTGATCCCCGTGTTGTTTCTAAACGAAATACCGACAAATGGTCTGTGATGTGTAAATTCTAAACTTCTAGTAACCCTAATGCTTTGAAGTTATTGGCCTATAGTTTCATTCTACGTCTATGGCTTAATGAATCATCATTCGAACATTGATTGTGCTACCTAGCCCATATTTCAGGTGCAGATTTCAGCCAATGTTTAACTGTGTATGTTTTCCTCGAGCATACTTCATTAAGTCATTCGATCTAGCTAATGTTATCTCCTTGTTCACATAGTTTTGGAAATCCATCTTTTGGAAGTCTCAATGGATTGTCGCTGAGTCAATCAATCACCTCCTCACCTCTCCTTGGTTTAATGATGAACTCTTGTTTCGGAACTTGCTTTCATAGTTCATTTCCCGAGAATCTTACAATGTCATCCCATCAATTTGTGTTGCACCTTTCTTCTCAGACATCCTGAGTCTGAGGTATCCTGACACCAATCAGATCTGAACCTCGGTCAGATATGATGGTTGGAACATATTTCCAAGAGTTATAACATTGGTCTCTACATAACTCGATAAGGTGGTGTCTTTGCTTAGCACCCCTAGCCAGAGGACCTTTTGTTATAATTTCCTTTTTAGCAAGGTTAACCATTCTTCCATGAGGAAATTGAAAGACTTATTCTATATGTTGTTCCTGATGAATCCTTGTGTATTCCAAGTCTGTCTTTTGCTTCAAGACCATGTCAATGCTATCTCGAAGCATGTCTGTGGTACTCCGAATTTTAATAAGAACATTTGAAGCACAATGCTAAACTTTCTTTATCAATTATCCAAACACCGTTGAATGGGTAATGGCATGAAATTTCTCTCCTCTTTCCTAAAGGGTTTTCTACGTTATATCCCGACATGGATATCATGCTCTGCTTACCCTTGGGAAGAATATACCCTTGAAATATGTGTTTAAACACATTTTCCTTTCCATTGTTCTGTTTAATCTGATAACGATATTTTCCTTCCCATTCTTTTGTTAACCCTTCTTGAGTTCTATATGATCTAAGCAGTAATATTCTCCTGCTTATGTAAACACCTCGGTGTACAATTCTGTCAGCAAGACCCTGTTACTAGTGTTGATGACATCCCGGTAGCCACCGATGGACGAGAACTTTGCCTAATGGTCCGCCTCGTTTCAACGAGCAGGAAAATGGTTCTCTTCGTCCCTCGCCCTTGGTACCGATGTTGTTGCCGACATAAAAGACAGGCTATCCTCTTACATGCCTTACTTACATGATCGTGCAAGACATTACTGCCCTTTCTACTTTTAACCCACATGGTGGGCCCATAACCCACAGTTCCACAGGATCGAAACCTGACTCTCTTGTACACCCCCTGCTCCCAAGGTTATTCCTCACGCTTGGCTTCGTATGTAATTCACGTGCCACCTTTCGTGAGATCATCAATTTTGGTATCAGACACAACACTTATTCCCATTGCTCTGAACCCCTTTCACCCTCTGTTTCAGGCAACGGGCGGTTGCCTAACCGCTTGGAGCTTCTTGTTGCCCCTCCTTACCTTGCTCTCGATAACTTTCTTGAATTTCAACTCGAGAGATACTTCTACCTCATTCCCTGAATTGTACACCAGATAATTAATCCTATAAGGGTCAGCTCTCCCGAAGTTACTCTTTACTTCCCCACTTAAATCTCGGGACGAGATTTCTTGTAGTGGAGGAGATTTGTAACACCCCCAGTGTCATGCTAAAGTAATCTCATGCCTGATGATTCCATGTCATCATAATGAAGTTGCTAATCCTTTGTTTCAAACCAAACACAAATTCAAATTTAAAATGCAAGTCAAATATTTATTTCTTCAAGCAGTAAAACAAAAATGTTCACATTGTCCTATAAATTCCCCTGACCATTGTTATGTTGAAACCAACCTCATTTGAGTTCTCAAAATGCCCATGGGAATTAATTTAGTGGTCCAACAGCTTTTAAATTTGCCTTTTCAATTTCTAAGACTGGTTAGCCAACTCCTTTTGACCCCAACCTTTTTGTTCCATCTCAAGATATTGTGCTAGATTCATGTGCCAAGTTTTGTGCAAAACAAAACTCATTTGGTGCTAAAAGAAAATGCAAAACAGAGGAAGAAATTGGGAACCAGTTAAAAAAAAGGAAAGTAAAAAAAAGGGCCAGAAGCTACTGTGCAACTAGGCTCTAGTTGCACAGTGCCACGGCCCAGCCCATCTGGGGGATTTCCCTTACCTCTGTTCACCTGAGGCGTGGTGGCCGCCGTTCGACCGCCCGCGGACAAGGATGGCCACGCGGCGGCCATCCGCCGCTCCCGTCGCCTACTAGGTCGCCCCCGACCTAAACCCTAACCCTAACGCCCGCAGTTCCCCTCTCCTTCGCGCCGCTCCTTGCTCCCCCCGTCATCCCGAGCGCCTCCGTCGCCGTTCACCGTCGCAGCCGCGGCTACCGACCTCGCCTCGCCTCGCCGACCTGTCCAGCAGCTCCGCCGTCATTGACTTCCTCGTCCCCGTCCACGAGCGCAAGCCGGGGAGCACCGCAGGCAGCGGATCGAGCCGCCCTCCTTCCGCCTCTGCTCCGGCGATCCCCTTCGACTCCGGCGACGCCTGCTGCTGCAACTAACCTTCCAGGGGCTTTACGTAGCCGCCCGGTGAGCCTCGCCTCTCTCCCCTTCGTCTTCCCGCCGTTGTCGTGCCCGTAGGTGCCGTTCCCCACATGTCCGAGCTCGCCTCCACCGAGCTCGTCGCCGGCCACGTTCCGGTGACCGAACGACCGCGCAAGTGTGTCCATCAAGCTCGCCCGCACGCGTAGACGTCGTACGTGCTTAGCACCGCTTGTTTTGCTCGCCGTTGCGCCGTTTGCAAGCTCGCCGTGCCTCGGGTCTACGCCGTCCATGTCACCGGCGACGACTCCGGCCATCCCTGCTCGCGTCACCACCCGTGTTGGACGCGGCGTTCTCCACTCGTTCGAACACAAGTCACGGCGCGTGTTTTGGCTTGCTGTAGCGAAAGTCCCGACGAACTCCGGCGAGAAACCGCCGCGGACGCGCTCGCTGGAGCTCCTCCGGCGCCGGCCCTGACCTGGCGTGGCGTGGGGCCCGCCCAGTGCCGCTGACAGTGGGCCCCTGCGCCTCTGTTTGACTGCGTTGACCACGGTCAACGCGGGGTACTATTCCCCAGCCACTGACATATAGGCCCCACCACCTAATTAGGTTAGTCAAACGTTTTTAAAAATAAACTTAATTAGTTAAAACCTGATCAGTCACTGACAGGTGGGCCCAGTAGTTTTACTAACTAAATTTAGATTAGTTTGAACTCTGTTTAACCCACTGTCTATGACAGGTGGGTCCCCCGTGTCAGTTTTGACCAGTCAACCGGACTGTTGACTGCTGACGTCACTCATACGTCATGCTGACGTCATATTCCTTTTCTGTTAATTAAATAATTCTAGAAATTCAAATAATCTTTGAAAATTCATATCTTTTAAACCGTAACTCGGATGAAAATGTTTTCTAGATGAAAGTTGCTCAGAACGACGAAACGAATCCGGATACGCAGTCCGTTCGTCCACCACACCTCCCTAACATATCGAACTCGCAACTTTCCCCCTCCGGTCCGTCTGTCCGAAAACGCAAAACATCGGGAATACTTTCCCGGCTGTTCCCCCCCTTCGCCGGTACCACCTACTGTCGCGTTAGGACACACCTAGCACTGCTCATTGTCATGTCACGCATCGTAATGTTTATGTTTGCATTGTATTTACTGTTTCTTCCCCCTCTTCTCTCCGGTAGACTACGAGACCGACACTGCTGCTGCCCAGTTCGACTACGGAGTTGACGACCCCTCCTTCTTGCCAGAGCAACAAGGCAAGCCCCCCCCCCTTGACCACCAGATATCGCCTATTCTTCTCTATACTGCTTGCATTAGAGTAGTGCAGCATGTTACTGCTTTCGGTTAATCCTATATTGATGCATAGCCTGTCATTGTTGCTACAGTTGTTACCCTTACCTGCTATCCTACTGCTTAGTATAGGATGCTAGTGTTCCATCAGTGGCCCTACACTCTTGTCCGTCTGCCATGCTATACTACTGGGCCGTGATCACTTTGGGAGGTGATCACGGGTATATACTATATACATTATATACATGACACATGTGGTGACTAAAGTCGGGTCGGCTCGAGGAGTACCCGCAAGTGATTCTGATGAGGGGGCTGAAAGGACAGGTGGCTCCATCCCGGTAGAGGTGGGCCTGGGTTCCTGACGGCCCCCGACTGTTACTTTATGGCAAAGCGACAGGGCAGGTTGAGACCACCTAGGAGAGAGTGGGCCTGGCCCTGGTCGGCGTTCGCAGATACTTAACACGCTTAACGAGATCTGGGTATTTGATCTAAGTCTGGCCATTTGGTCTATACGCACTAACCATCTACGCGGGAGTAGTTATGGGTATCCCGACGTCGTGGTATCAGCCGAAGCTCTTTTGACGTCAGCAACTGAGTGGCGCGCGCCGCATTGGACCGTAAGCTCGCGCTTGTATTAAGGGGGCTAGGTCTGCTTCCGGCCGCGTACGCAACGTGCAGGTGTGCATAGGGCGATGGGCCCAGACCCCTGCGCGCATAGGTTTAGACCGGCGTGCTGACCTCTCTGTTGAGCCTAGGTGGGGCTGCGACGTGTTGATCTTACGAGGCCGGGCATGACCCAGAAAAGTGTGTCCGGCCAAATGGGATCGAGCGTGTTGGGTTATGTGGTGCACCCCTGCAGGGAAGTTTATCTATTGGAATAGCCGTGTCCCATGGTAAAAGGACGACCCGGAGTTGTACCTTGACCTTATGACAACTAGAACTGGATACTTGATAAAACACACCCTTCCAAGTGCCAGATATAACCCGGTGATCGCTCTCTAACAGGGCGACGAGGAGGGGATTGCCGGGTAGGATTATGCTATGCGATGCTACTTGGAGGACTTCAATCTACTCTCTTCTACATGCTGCAAGATGGAGATGTCCAGAAGCGTAGTCTTCGACAGGACTAGCTATCCCCCTTTTATTCTGGCATTCTGCAGTTCAGTCCACTGATATGGCCCTTTACACATATACCCATGCATATGTAGTGTAGCTCCTTGCTTGCGAGTACTTTGGATGAGTACTCACGGTTGCTTTTCTCCCTCTTTTCCCTTTTTCTATACCGGATTGTCGCAACCAGATGCTGGAGTCCAGGAGCTAGAGATCCCGAGGATGATTCTACATGGAGTTCGGCTTCGAGGAGTAGTTAGGAGGTCCCAGGCAGGAGGCCTTGCCTTTTCGATCGTTGCTACTTTTGTGCTAGCCTTCTTAAGGCAAACTTGTTTAACTTATGTCTGTACTCAGATATTGTTACTTCCGCTGACTCGTCTATGATCGAGCAGTTGTATTCGAGCCCTCGAGGCCCCTGGCTTGTATTATGATGCTTGTATGACTTATTTATGTTGTAGAGTTGTGTTGTGATATCTTCCCGTGAATCCCTGATCTTGATCGTACACATTTGCGTGCATGATTAGTGTACGGTCAAATCGGGGGCGTCACATTCTCTTTTGGCAAGCATCATGTGGTGAGGAAAGATCTAGGCACATATGTCCAGTTGAATATGGGTGGCATGAGTTATTATTGTTGACATTGATACGTCTCCAACGTATCTATAATTTTTGATTGTTCCATGCTATTATATTATCTATTTTGGATGTTTAATGGGCTTTACTATCTACTTTTATATTATTTTTGGGACTAACCTATTAACCGAAGGCCCAGTGCAAATTGTTGTTTTTTGCCTATTTCAGTGTTTCGCAGAAAAGGAATATCAAACGGAGTCCAAACGGAATGAAACCTTCGGGAGAGTTATTTTTGGAGCAAACGCAATCCAGGAGACTTAGAGTGGAGGTCAAGAAATAACCGAGGAGGCCACGAGGTAGGAGGGAGCGCCCAGGGGGGTAGGCGCGCCCCCCACCCTCTTGGGCCCCTCGTGGCTCCCCTGGCCGACTTCTTTCGCCTATAT
Source organism: Aegilops tauschii subsp. strangulata (assembly GCF_002575655.3). Taxonomy (NCBI): domain Eukaryota; kingdom Viridiplantae; phylum Streptophyta; class Magnoliopsida; order Poales; family Poaceae; genus Aegilops; species Aegilops tauschii. The sequence continues at coordinate 232,368,026 of NC_053035.3, read as the reverse complement.
ATACACATATACCCCGAAAACATCCGAGAGCACCACGAAACCCTATTTCAACCGCCACAACCTTCTGTACCCGTGATATCCCATCTTGGGGCCTTTTCCGGTGCTCCGCCGGAGGGGGAATCGATCACGGAGGGCTTCTACATCAACACCATAGCCTCTCCGATGATGTGTGAGTAGTTTACCACAGACCTTCGGGTCCATAGTTATTAGCTAGATGGCTTCTTCTCTCTCTTTGGATCTCAACAAAGTTCTCCTCGATCTTCTTGGAGATTACTCGATGTAATTCTTTTTGTGGTGTGTTTGTCGAGATCCGGTGAATTGTGGGTTTACGATCAAGATTATCTATGAACAATATTTGAATCTCCTATGAATTCTTTTATGTATGATTTGTTATCTTTGCAAGTCTCTTCGAATTATCAGTTTGGTTTGGCCTACTAGATTGATCTTTCTTGCAATGGGAGAAGTGCTTAGCTTTTGGTTCAACCTTGCAGTGTCCTTTCCCAATGACAGCAGGGGCAGCAAGGCACGTATTGTATTGTTGCCATCGAGAATAAAAAGATGGGATTTATATCATATTGCTTGAGTTTATCCCTCTACATCATGTCATCTTGCCTAATGTGTTACTCTGTTCTTATGAACTTAATACTCTAGATGCATCCTGGATAGCGGTCGATGTGTGGAGTAATAGTAGTAGATGCAGAATCGTTTCGGTCTACTTGTCGCGGACGTGATGCCTATATACATGATCATGCCTAGATATTCTCATAATTATGCACTTTTCTATCAATTGCTCGACAGTAATTTGTTCACCCACCGTAATACTTATGCTATCTTGAGAGAAGCCACTAGTGAAACCTATGTCCCCCAGGTCTATTTTCCATCATATAAGTTTCCGACCTATTTTTACTTTGCAATCTTTACTTTCAATCTTTATCATAAAAATACCAAAAATATTTATCTTATTATCTCTATCAGATCTCACTTTTGCAAGTGGCTGTGAAGGGATTGACAACCCCTTTATCGTGTTGGTTGCAAGGTTCTTATTTGTTTGTGTAGGTACGAGGCGACTTGCGTGTAGTCTCCTACTGGATTGATACCTTGGTTCACAAAAACCGAGGGAAATACTTACGCTACTTTGCTGCATCACCCTTTCCTCTCCAAGGGAAAACCAACGCAGTGCTCAAGAGGTAGCAAGAAGGATTTCTGGCGCCGTTGCCAGGGAGATCTACACCAAGTCAAGTCAAGACAAGACATACCAAGTACCCATCACAAACTCTTATCCCTCGCATTACATTATTCGCCATTTGTCTCTCGTTTTCCTCTCCCCCACTTCACCTTTGCCGTTTTATTCGCCCTCTTTTTTCGTTCGCCTCTTTTTCGCTTGCTTCTTGTGTGCTCATTCTTTGTGCAATTTGCTGCCATCATGACTGAAACTGGGGAGGTTATCGTTGATAAGGATAGTGGTAATAACATGGAAAACTCTGATGCTTTCAATGATCCTCATGGAGAACCTACTATTTTACACACTAAAAGTTTCAGATTGGTAGTGGTAATATTATTGGAAAAGGAGTTATTCAAGATTTCTTTACTTGCGCTGGTGCCCTGCCCTTTATGGGTGGGTCTATTCTTAATAGAGCTAGTAGTCTTCGGATGCTATATCCTTTCTCGTAGTCGAACTTGAAAGACAATTTATTCATATGCATCCTTGCATACAAAGGATTTTTCTAGAGTTTTCCAATATTGAGCATTCTTCTGTTAAGCGAGCAGCTACTATATTTTTGGCACATGAGTTCATATTTATAATGAAAGAGGCCAATGAAATCTTTGCGCATTATAGGGTGGACGCTGGTCGTCCTCCCATAGAAGCTATCCTTTTTAATCAAGAAGACTTAATGCGTTTACGATCTTTAGATCATGTTGCTTACAATGAAAACCTTAGAAAGAAGGTTCCTACCGATGTTCTAGTTGATAGAATTTCTGAACTCAATGATGATTTTGCTATTCAGAACAATGGGTTAGGTTTTTCTCTTGAACAAAGGCTCATGACTTTTTGCCAAAAGAATGCTTATAATGATGAATTGGTTGTGCAATATAAGGGGCCAAAGGAGGAACCCATACCTCCCGAGCTTGATCTTGGGGACTTGTGTCCCATTAAATTTAGCCCTTTTGATTACTTTTGCTTGCCACAAAGAAAAATTGCTGCTGAACGTAGGGAATATGAGATGAGTTTTCGCGATTTGCCTTACCATTATTATGGCAATACCTAGATCTATTCTTGCCTTTATGCCTAGCTAAGGGCGTTAAACGATAGCGCTTATTGGGAGGCAACCCAATTTTATTTTTGTTTCTTGCTTTTTGGTTCTGTTTAGTAATAAATAATTGATCTAGCATCTTGTTAGATGTGGTTTTATGTTTTAATTAGTGTTTGTGCCAAGTAAAACCTATAGGATCTTCTTGGATGATAGTTATTTGATCTTGCTGAAAAAGTCAGAAACTTTCTGCTCACGAAAACAATTGTTAAAAATCACCAGAACGTGATAACATACTTATTCCAATTGCAGTAGATCAATAAACAAATTATCTAGGTCGTACTATTTTGGTAGATTTTTTTTGAGTTACAAAAGTTTGCGTTTGTTACAGATTACTACAGACTATTCTGATTTTGACAGATTCTGTTTTTCGTGTGTTGTTTGCTTATTTTGATGAATCTATGGCTAGTATCGGGGGGTATGAACCATAGAGAAGTTGGAATACAGTAGGTTTAACATCAATATAAATAAAGAATGAGTTCATTACAGTACCTTAAAGTGGTGGTTTGTTTTCTTTCGCTAACGGAGTCATGAGATTTTCTGTTGAGTTTTGTGTTGTGAAGTTTTCAAGTTTTGGGTAAAGATTTGATGGATTATGGAACAAGGAGTGGCAAGAGCCTAAGCTTGGGGATGCCCAAGGCACCCCCAAAGTAAAATTCAAGGACAACCAAAAGCCTAAGCTTGGGGATGCCCCGGAAGGCATCCCCTCTTTCGTCTTCGTCCATCGGTAACTTTACTTGATGCTATATTTTTATTCACCACATGAAATGTGTTTTGCTTGGAGCATCTTGTATGATTTGAGTCTTTGTTTTCTAGTTTACCAAAATCATCCTTGCTGTACACACCTTTTGGGAGAGACACACATGAATCGGAATTTATTAGAATACTCTATGTGCTTCACTTATATCTTTTGAGATAGATAGTTTTGCTCTAGTGCTTCGCTTATATCTTTTAGAGCACGGTGGTGGTTTTATTTTATAGAAATTATTGATTTCTCATGCTTCACTTATATTATTTTAAGAGTCTTTTAGAACAGCATGGTAATTTGCTTTGGTTAAAATTTTAGTCCTAAAGTGATGAGCATCCAAGATAGGTATAATAAAAACTATCATATAAAGTGCGTTGAATACTATGAGAAGTTTGATTCTTTATGATTGTTTTGAGATATGAAGATGGTGATATTAGAGTCATGCTAGTTGAGTAGTTGTGAATTTGAGAAATACTTGTGTTAAAGTTTGTGATTCCCGTAGCATGCACGTATGGTGAACTGTTGTGTGATGAAGTCGGAGCATGATTTATTTATTGATTGTCTTCCTTATGAGTGGCGGTCAGGGACAAGCGATGGTCTTTTTCTACCAATCTATCCCCCTAGGAGCATGCGCGTAATACTTCGTTTCTATAACTAATATATTTTTGCAATAAGTATGTGAGTTCTTTATGACTAATGTTGAGTCCATGGATTATACGCACTCTCACCCTTCCACCATTGGTAGCCTCTCTAATACCGCGCACCTTTCACCGGTATCATAAACCCACCATATACCTTCCTCAAAACAGCCACCATACCTACCTATTATGGCATTTCCATAGCCATTCCGAGATATATTGCCATGCAACTTACCACCGTTCCGTTTATTATGACACGCTTCATCATTGTCATATTGCTTTGCATGATCATGTAGTTGACATTGTATTTGTGGCAACGCCACCTTTATAATTCTTTCATACATGTCACTCTTGATTCATTGCATATCCCGGTACACCGCCAAAGGCATTCACATAGAGTCATATTTTGTTCTATGTATTGAGTTGTAATTCTTGAGTTGTAAGTAAATAAAAGTGTGATGATCATCATTATTAGAGCATTGTCCCAGTGAGGAAAGGATGATGGAGACTATGATTCCCCCACAAGTCGGGATGAGACTCCGGACTAAAAAAAGAGGCCATAAAAAAAGAGAAAGGCCCAAAAAACAAAAAAAATGAGAGAAAAAGAGAGAAGGGGCAATGCTACTATCCTTTTACCACACTTGTGCTTCAAAGTAGCACCATGTTCTTCATGATAAAGAGTCTCCTATGTTGACACTTTCATATACTAGTGGGAATTTACATTATAGAACTTGGCTTGTGTATTCCAACGATGGGCTTCCTCAAAATGCCCTAGGTCTTCGTGAGCAAGCGAGTTGGATGCACACCCACTTAGTTTCTTTGTTGAGCTTTCATACACTTATAGCTCTAGTGCATCTGTTGCATGGCAATCCCTACTCACTCACATTGATATCTATTGATGGACATCTCCATAGCCCGTTGATACGCCTAGTTGATGTGAGACTATCTTCTCCTTTTTTTTTCTCCACAACCACCCTTCTATTCCACATATAGTGTTATGTCCATGGCTCATGCTCATATATTGCGTGAAGATTGAAACATTTTGAGAACATCAAAAGTATGAAACAATTGCTTGGCTTGTCATTGGGGTTGTGCATGATTAAATACTTTGTGTGATGAAGATAGAGCATAGCCAGACTATATGATTTTGTAGGGATAACTTTCTTTGGCCATGTTATTTAGATAAGACATGATTGCTTTATTAGTATGCTTGAAGTATTATTGTTTTTATGTCAATATTAAACTTTTATCTTGAATCTTTCGAATCTGAACATTCATGCCACAATAAAGAAAATTACATTGAAAAATATGCTAGGTAGCATTCCACATCAAAAATTCTGTTTTTATCATTTACCTACTCGAGGACGAGCAGGAATTAAGCTTGGGGATGCTTGATACGTCTCCAACGTATCTATAATTTTTTATTGTTCCATGCTATTATATTATCTGTTTTGGATGTTTAATGGGCTTTACTATGCACTTTTATATTATTTTTGGGACTAACCTATTAACCGAAGGCCCAGTGCAAATTGTTGTTTTTTGCCTATTTCAGTGTTTCGCAGAAAAGGAATATCAAACTGAGTCCAAACGGAATGAAACCTTTGGGAGAGTTATTTTTGGAACAAATGCAATCCAGGAGACTTGGAGTGGAGGTCAAGAAAGAACCGAGGAGGCCACGAGGTAGGAGGGCGCGCCTAGGGGGGTAGGTGCGCCCCTCACCCTCGTGGGCCCCTCAAGGCTCCCCTGACCGACTTCTTTCGCCTATATATACCCATATACCCCGAAAACATAAGAGCACCACGAAACCCTATTTCCACCATCGCAACCTTCTGTACCCGTGAGATCCCATCTTGGGGCCTTTTCCGGCGCTTCGCCGAAGGGGGAATCGATCACGGAGGGCTTCTACATCAACACCATAGCCTCTCCGATGACGTGTGAGTAGTTTACCACAGACCATGCATCGGGTCTATAGTTATTAGCTAGATGGCTTCTTCTCTCTCTTTGGATCTCAATACAAAGTTCTCCTCGATCTTCTTGGAGATCTATTTGATGTAATTCTTTTTGCGGTGTTTGTGGAGATCCGATGAATTGTGGGTTTTGTAACGCCCACGATGCGGCTATATCTCCCACGTGTCGAGGCACGACTTAGAGGCATAACCGCATAGTGGTTTTGTCGCAAGAAGGGTCATCTTCACACAATCCCATGTAATGAACAAGAATGGGATAAAGAGTTGGCTTACAATCGCCACTTCACACAATACATAAATATCATCATACATCATCCAAAATACAAACATATAGACCGACTACGGCCAAAATCCAGATGAAAATAAGACAACCCCAAATGTTAGATCCCCGATCGTCCCAACTGGGCTCCACTACTGATCATCAGGAAAAGACACATAGTAACGACCACGTTCCTCGTCGAACTCCCACTTGAGATCGACGCCATCATCTGCACTGGCATCGTCGGCACCTGAAACTGTTTAGGTAGAATCTGTGAGTCACGGGGACTCAGCAATCTCACACCCGCGAGATCAAGACTATTTAAGCTTATAGGAAACGGAGGGTGTAATAAGGTGGAGCTGAAGTGGCAAAAGCATATATGGTGGCTAACTTGCGCAAATGAGAGCGAGAAGAGAAACAACGGAATCGACGTCATCTAGCAATGACCAAGAAGAGGTCCTGAACACCTACTTACGTCATTCATAACACAGACCGTGTTCACTCCCCGGACTCCGCCGAGAAGAGACCATCACGGCAACACACGCAGTGGATGTATTTTAATTGGGTCAACTGACAAGTTATCTACAACCGGACATTAACAAATTCCCATCTGCCTCATAACCGCGGGCGCGGATTTTGAAAGATAATACCCTGCAGGGGTGTCCCAACTTAGCCCATCATAAGCTCTCACGGTCAACGAAGGATAAACCTTCTCCCGGAAAGACCCGATCAGTCTCGGAATCCCGGTTTACAAGACATCTCGACAATGGTAAAACAAGACCAGCAAAGCCACCCGAATGTGCCGACAAATCCCGATAGGAGCTGCACATATCTTGTTCTCAGGGCACACCGGATGAGACATCCTACGAGTAAAACCAGACCTCGAGTTTCCAGGAGGGGGCCCCGCAGTCTGCTCAGTGCGGACCAACACTCGAAGGAGCACTGGCCCGGGGGGGTTAAAATAAGATGACCCTCGGGCTCGCGAAAACCCGGGGGAAAAGGCTTAGGTAGCAAATGGTAAAACCAAGGTTGGGCCTTGCTGGAGGAGTTTTATTCAAGGCGAACTGTCAAGGGGGTCCCATAAATCACCCGACCGCGTAAGGAACGCAAACTCAAGGAACATAATCCCGGTATATCAGTAACTAGGGCGGCAAGAGTGGAACAAAACACCAGGCATAAGGCCGAGCCTTCCATCCTTTACCAAAATATATAGATGCATTAATTAAATAAGAGATATTGTGATATCCCAACATATCCATGTTCCGACATGGAACAAACTTCAACTTCACCTGCAACTAGCAACGCTATAAGAGGGGCTGAGCAAAAGCGGTAACATAGCCAAACAACGGTTTGCTAGGAAAGGATGGTTAGGGCTGACATGGCTAAAATGGGAGACATGATATAGCATGTGATAGGTAGCGGAGCATGGCAATAGAGCGAACAACTAGCAAAGCAAAGATAGAAGTGATTTCGAGGGGTGGTCATCTTGCCTGCAAGGTTCTCAGAGTTGTCGAAAGCTTGATCCTCGTAAGCGTACTCGACAGGTTCCTCGTTCACGAACTCGTCTCCCGGCTCTACCCAAGACAAGAACACAAACAAACGTAACCACAATCAACAACGAGAAATGCGCAAGCAACATGATGCAAAACATGTATGATATGCAAGATATGATATGCGATGCATATGCGTGCTCCGGAAGGAAAAAGATGAACATGGCAGTAACATGGCAAACCAAGCATGCCACTGGAAAGATGAGATGATTTTGGTCGAAATCGATATAAAGATCACCGGAATCGGATGCACGGTTTGCAAATGACAAGCAAAACAAGAATGACACTAATCTGCGATAAACAGCAAGATGGCACTTAAAATACAACAAGTAACAATGCTACAGCACCCGAACATAGCAACAAAGCATATGACAGTAAACTACAGGAGATGCTTGACAAAAGAGGAACACTGAGCTACGGCTAGTTCACAACATATCAAGCTCAAACAAGCATGGCAAAAGTGCAAAAGATTACAGGTTCACAGACTTGGTGAAAAATGGACATGGCAGTAAACAACATCAGGTAGCAATGTTCAGAGCACGAAATCGACATGCTACAGGAACTTAACATAGCAAAACAAGCCATGGTAGTGTTCTACTAAAGGCACATGACAAAAGTTCCTTACTGACCATAAGACAAAAAGGAACAGAAGATATGATGGCAAGCACGTAAACATAGCAAGTTTCGTTATCAGGTTTCAGACTTAGCAGAAAACAGAGCATGGCAGAAATATTAATATGTAGGCCTCTTTGTGAGCTTGATGCACTCACTACAGAGCAACGCATGACAAACCAAGCATACCTACAGCAATATGGCATGTTTATGAATCTATCCATGGCAGGAACAATTGCATAGCATGTATGGATCAACTACAATAAGCTTGGCAATATTGCAAATCATGTTAAGAATCTGCCAGAAATATTTTATAGCAAAAGTAGGCACTCCATAATTGCAAACAATTGCGGGAATGGATCAATTACAACTATAGCTACAAAACATCCTTACTGAATATCTCCAAAATATGCATGGATCTCTCTGTAACATCAAGTTTACATGGCAACAAAATTACAGGAGTCAAGGACTTGGAGAAATCACCAAGTCCCTGAAATCAGAAATATTACGGGCCCTACTTTGCATGCTTGTGCTAGTCACCAAAGAGATCACAAAAATACATGGACTGCACCACTGGAACGATGGCATGGCATACTGCAAAACACATATAGAGCTCATGCTCAAAAGATGCACAGAATAAATGATACAAAAATGACAAATCTCCAAGTTCTGCTAAGAACCAGAGATTAACAGCAACTAGCCCTCTTCCAACGAAGATTTGGGCATTAAGATGACCTCTAATGAACATGGTGCAATTGAACAAAATGAATAGCATCACAAGACGAATAATTGGACATATTACACGCGCGAATCGGAGCTACAAGCAAGAAGTTATCGCATCTCGAACAGTAGCACATGCTGAGAAATGTTGAGGACTTAGGGAAATCTAGGGTTCGGGAGAAAGTCAACTCACGCGGCTACTGTAGCTCTGGATCGGGATCTGGCCTTCCTCGAGGGAGCTCGAGCTCGCCGACGGGCTACTGGAGAGGAGAGGCGACGGCGGCGGGTCGCCGGAGGGAGGAGGAGCGGGGCGCCGCGCGGGGAAGAGGCGGCGCCGGCCGGGAACGGCGACGGGCGGCGGAGCACGGCGGGCACAGGCGGAGGGAAGCACGGCCGGTGGCGGCCGGAGAGCTCGCCCGGCGCGGCGGCGGCGCGGGACCACTGCGGCGGCGCGGCGAGGAGAAGGCGGGGCGGCGCGGGGCAGCGGAGGTGCGCGGGGGCGCGCGGGCCCGCGGGCCGGCGGCGGCGGGGCTGACGACGGGACACGTGGCAGACGCGGGTTGGCCGCGGGGGCGGCGGCGACTTCGTCCGGCGGCGCTGGACACGTCCGCCCGCGAAGAGGCGGTTTAGGGTTACGGGAGACTGCGATTTCATTTACGGGATGCCCACATATAAATAGGTAGAGGGAGCTAGGAGGCTCCAAATGAGGTGCGGTTTTCGCCCACACGATCGTGATCGAACGACCTAGAGCCTGGAAGAGAGTTTGGTGGGTTTTGGTCTGGTTTTGGAGGGGGTTTTTTGCTGGATACTCAAATGGACTTTGCGGATGCCCGGTTAACCGTTGGAGTACCAAACGACCTCCGAATGGAACGAAACTTGACCGGTAGTCTCCGGGTGGTATAATAAGACCACTTGACAAGCTTCGGTCCATTCCGAGAAAGTTTGACACACGCACACGAAAGAAAACAAGAGGGGTGCACCGGAGGAGATAGGAGCGCCGAATTGCAAAACGGACAACGGGGAAAATGCTCGGATGCATGAGACGAACACGTATGCAAATGCAATGCACATGATGACATGATATGAAAATGCATGACATGATAAAATACAAAACGAAAGACAAAACCCGACAACGGAGGGAAAAATCATATCACATAGCCGAAAATGGCAAGAGTCAGAGTTACAAATATGGCAAGTTACATGCGGGGTGTTACAACACTCCACCACTACGAGAGGATCTCGTCCCGAGATCTAGGACTGAAAGAACTCCGGATATTCGGAACGGAGATGGTCCTCGCGTTCCCAGGTGGCTTCCCAGTCGGAATGGTGCGACCACTTCACTTTCAGGAATTTGATAGACTTGTTGCGAGTCTTGCGCTCAGTTTCTTCAAGAATAGCAACTGGGTGCTCATGATAAGACAAATCTTCTTGGAGGTCAATCTCTTCGAAGTTGATAGTGCGCTCAGGCGTCTTGAAGCACTTGCGGAGCTGTGACACGTGGAACACATCGTGCACGTTCGCGAAGTTGGAAGGAAGCTCAAGTTGATAGGCGAGGTCGCCTCTTTTGCCAATGATCTTGAAAGGACCCACGTATCTAGGGGCAAGCTTCCCTTTGATACCGAAGTGACGAGTGCCTTTCATTGGAGAGACGCGGAGGTAGACATGGTCTCCGATCTCGAAAGCCAAATCATGATGCTTACTATCATAGTAGCTCTTCTGGCGCGATTGCGCGGCTTTGAGATTATCACGGATGACTTTACACATTTCTTCAGCTTCAGTGATTAAGTCATTGCCAAGAAGTTGGCGTTCACCAGTCTCTGACCAATTGAGAGGGGTACGGCACTTTCTGCCATAGAGAATCTCGAATGGGGCCTTGCCCGAACTCGCTTGGAAGCTGTTGTTGTAGGAGAATTCAGCATATGGAAGACAATCTTCCCATTTCATGCCAAAGGAAATGACACAAGCCCTGAGCATATCTTCAAGAATTTGATTGACTCGCTCGACTTGGCCACTAGTTTGAGGGTGGAAAGCTGTGCTGAAGCGAATGTTTGTGCCCATGGCCTTCTGGAAGGAGTCCCAGAACTTAGAGGTGAAGATGCTTCCACGATCTGAAGAAATCAATTGTGGAATGCCGTGCAAGGAGACAATTCTGGAGGTGTAAAGCTCTGCCAGCTGAGCTGTTGTGATGGATTCTTTGATAGGAAGGAAATGAGCCACTTCAGAGAGCTTGTCGATGACAACGAAGATAGCGTCATTTCCGCGCTTGGACTTTGGAAAACCAGTCACGAAGTCCATTTCGATATGGTCAAACTTCCATTCTGGGATAGCAAGAGGTTGGAGGAGACCAGCTGGTCGTTGGTGTTCTGCTTTCACTCTTCGGCAGACATCACATTCATTCACGAATTGAGCAATATCTCGCTTCATTCGAGTCCACCAATACGACTGCTTGAGGTCATGATACATCTTCGTACTTCCAGGATGAATGGAAAGGAGGGAATTGTGCGCCTCGTTCATTATGACTTTCCTTAGATCACCTTTAGGAACCACAATCCGGTCCTCGAAGAACAAAGTGTCTCTGTCATCAATGCGATAGCACTTGTATTTGGAAAGACCCTTGTTGATACCACGTTTCACCTTCTTCACCATGGCATCAAGGAGTTGTGCCTCACGAATTTGATCTTCCAAAGTAGGAGAGACTATGAGGTTGGCAAGAACGCCTTGAGGAACAACTTGGAGATTCAGCTTGCGGAAAGCTTCACAAAGATCCAGTTGGAAAGGCTTGAGTATTAAGCTGTTGCAATAAGCTTTCCTGCTTAAAGCATCTGCAATGACATTGGCCTTGCCTGGAGTATATTCAATACTCGGATTGTACTCTTGAATCATTTCGACCCATCGAGTCTGCCTGAGGTTGAGGTTGGGCTGAGTGAAGATATACTTGAGGCTCTTGTGATCAGTGAAAATGTCCACTTGTCTTCCCAACAAGAGATGTCTCCACGTAATCAACGCATGGACAACTGCCGCCAACTCAAGATCGTGAGTGGGGTAGTTCTTCTCGTTGGGCTTCAACTACCGAGAGGTATAGGCCACAACTTTCTTCTCTTGCATTAACACAGCACCGAGACCTTGGAGAGAAGCATCACAGAAAACTTCATACGGCTTGGATTCATCAGGAGGAGTCAAGACAGGAGCTGTGACTAGTTTCTCTTTGAGAGTGTTGAAAGCAACGTCACACTCAGGAGACCAGACATATTTCACATGCTTCTGTAGGAGGTTGGAAAGAGGCTTTGCAATCTTGGAGAAATTCTCAACGAATCTTCGGCAATAGCTTGCAAGTCCAAGAAAACTGCGGAGCTGCTTAACATTTTGAGGAGGTTCCCAATCCAGAACTGCGGACACCTTCTCGGGGTTAACAGCGATGCCTTTGGCAGAGATGATGTGACCAAGGAAAAGAACTTCATCGAGCCAAAATTCACATTTAGAGAACTTCGCATAGAATTGATACTCTCTGAGCTTGTCGAGCACCAATCGCAAATGTTTGGCATGATCCTGCTTATTCTTGGAGAAGACCAAGATATCATCGAGATACACCAGAACAAATTCATTGGTATAGGGGTTGAAGATGGAATTCATCATCCGAGAGAACACCGGAGGAGCATTGACAAGGCCGAAAGACACGACAGTATATTCATAAGAACCAAAGCTTGTTCTGAATGCTGTCTTGGGAATATCTTCTTCACGAATGCGAATCTGATGATAACCCATACGAAGGTCAAGCTTCGAGAATACTTTAGCCCCTTTGAGTTGCTCAAATAGCTCATTGATGTTGGGAAGTGGATACTTGTTCTTGATTGTCTTCTTGTTCAATGGACGGTAGTCGACACAAAGTCGGTCCGTGCCATCCTTCTTCTTGACAAAAAGAACACCACAACCCCATGGAGAAGAACTCGGTCTGATCAAACCCAGACGTTCTTGTTCATCGAGCTATTTCTTCAATTCCTTCAGCTCGTTAGGTCCAAGCTTGTATGGACGCTTGCAAATGGGTTCAGTGCCAGGCTCCAGTTCGATAACGAACTCAACTGGCCGATGAGGAGGCATACCCGGAAGCTCTTCTGGAAAGACATCTTGATACTCGCAAACAACTGGAATTTGAGAGATGGCATTCAATTCGCCCTTCTCATTGAGAGAGAAAAACCGAATGGTTTCATCACGAGCGGCAAAAATAATCACATCCTCAGACGAGTGTGTCAATTGAATTTCCCTGGCGGCACAATCAAGCTGAGCCTTGTGCTTAGAAAGCCAGTCCATCCCGAGAATAAGATCAATATCCGAGTCACCAAGAACAATTGGAGAAGACTGGAATTTGTAGTCGCCCATCTTGATGGAGACATCGGGAGCAACCAAACTAGACGACAAAAGCTTACCCGGAGAAACAACTTGCATAACTTTGGATAAAATCTCTGTGTCAACATTGTGCTTCGATGCAAAAGGGTATGACAAGAAAGAATGCGATGCACCAGTATCAAAAAGAACTTTTGCAGGAATATCATTAACTGAGAGATTACCCATTATCACATCAGTAGATTCCTCCGCTTGAGCTGCATTCATCATGTTCACCTTTGCAGACTTTGGATTATGCTTGACCACTGCATTGCTGGAAGATCTGACAGGAGGAGGAGGAGGAAGACGCCTCTGGTTGAAGCACTTGTTAGCATAGTGACCTTTCTGCTGACATTTGTTGCAAGTCACCTCTGAGAGTGGACGGTGATAAGGAGCATTGGACTTTGGAGCTTAATTCTGAGACTTGTTCTGATAGCCAGAGTTGGAAGAGTTGGAAGAACTATGGCCACCTTTGTTCTTCTGCTGATAAGGCTGACGAAACGGAGGAGGAGGAGGCAACCAGAACTTCTGTTGCTTAGCTGTCACAAGTGAGGAAGAAGAAGATTGAACTGCGTCTCTGACTCTCTTCTTAGAAGCCTCACACTTGAGCTGAGCAGCCTCTTGCTTCAGTGCCATATTATAGAATTGATCAAACTGAGTACGCTCAACAAGAACGAGAGCTAACTGCAGATCCTCTTTAAGGCCACCTCTGAAGTGATAGATCATGCTCTTCTCATCAGGAACGTCTTGTTTAGCGAAGCGAGCAAGTTTCTGAAACTGAATGTTGTATTGATACACAGACATGTTGCCTTGCTTGAGATTGCGGAACTCCTCACGCTTGCTCTCAACAACACTTTGTGGAATGTGGTGCGCTTTGAAGTCCCGACAGAAGTCAGTCCAAGTGATCACACGACCTCCTCTGGAATCTTTGTATTGTTGATACCAATCAGCAGCTTGGTCCTTGAGCTGGAAAGAAGCGAACTTGACATAGTCCTCAGGCCTGACATTGCTACATTCAAAATGCTTGTTGATGTCCACGAGCCAATCATCGGCATCCGTGGCCTCGGCACAGTAGCTGAAAGACTTGGGCTGATTTGCGAGAAACTGGTTGAGAGTGGCAAAGTGAAACTGATTGTTGCCTTGACCTTGATTGCCTTGATTGCCTTGCCCTTGAGTACGTTCTTGCAAGAGTTGCAGAATCATCTGAGCATTGGCGTTGGTGGCTGCCATGATTGCTTGCCATGCCTCCGGAGGTGGAGGTGGTGGCGGAGGGTTCGCTTGACTCCCTTCATTGCGATCCGGATTCTGACACGTTGGCGGAGCCATCCTGAAGAGGGTGACATCCGTTAGCATCTTGATAGACAAGTAGATAAGTAGAATCAACGGATAGAAATTGCAACATATAGTCTTCACAATAAACATTCGAACGAAGATGAACGAATGAATTCCGTAGTAAATCATCACACTTCCATAAGTTGAGAAGCCACTTGAAAAAGGATATGGAATGAACATATGAATTCGAAGCAACTCGAATACCACAATACAAAACAAAACAAGTATTGGCTTGCAGAATAAGCCGGAACAAACATATGATAGATATTTCGTCTGAAGTTTTCGTGGTGGGGCCCACACGGGCTCAATCGTACAGCACCATCATGTACAAGGCTGTGCACATGACATACGAAGCGTCCCCGAGTCGGCAAAGCCATGGACTCTTTAAGACACAACGAGACCACTGTAAAATCAACCGTATACAGGCGGACCACTAGACGTCGAACCCCAATCTCATATCATGCGTCTGTCGGAAAGATATCCTAAGGCTACTTGAATTCCCACTTATAAACTCCCGAAACTTTCTGGTTATGCAATCTGGTGTAGGGGATACAGGGGACACAAAATATATCACCCAAACTAACAATCCCTAGATCCAGCTGTATCCATCCGTCAACACATAACCAAGAAACCTTCGGAAATCGTTTACCTCAACCTTCGAAAAACATCCGTTATACAAGTTATGGCAATACTCCCGAACTCCCGCCCCAGTACTGGGTGGCATCGAGGTGATCTCACCAACAACTGCATAAAAGAGATTTCGATGTCGGCGAAACTCAGGTATTCCAGAACTGCAACGATAAAATTGTGACGACAACACCTCGGAGCTCAATTCCCCGGGACACTGCCACAACCCCTAAATGTCAGGAGGCACCAAGAACAATGTTCTCGTCACAAATCGATCGGAACGATTCCAAGATACCCGCGTGATCCTAAAAAAAATTTAGTGAAATTTGAGGAGAGAGTAGTCAAAACTTCTACGTCAGGAGACCTCACCAGAGCGACGAAAGGACTGAGGAGTAAAAAGAATCCTACTCTCCGATATATATAATCCTAAGACTCAAAACATTTTTGCTCTAGACTCAACAACGCCAGCGATTCGATCAAGCAGGGGGCTCCTAAGTCGGGGATGGCTCTAATTACCAACTTGTAACGCCCACGATGCGGCTATATCTCCCACGTGTCGAGGCACGACTTAGAGGCATAACCGCATAGTGGTTTTGTCGCAAGAAGGGTCATCTTCACACAATCCCATGTAATGAACAAGAATGGGATAAAGAGTTGGCTTACAATCGCCACTTCACACAATACATAAATATCATCATACATCATCCAAAATACAAACATATAGACCGACTACGGCCAAAATCCAGATGAAAATAAGACAACCCCAAATGTTAGATCCCTGATCGTCCCAACTGGGCTCCACTACTGATCATCAGGAAAAGACACATAGTAACGACCACGTTCCTCGTCGAACTCCCACTTGAGATCGACGCCATCATCTGCACTGGCATCGTCGGCACCTGAAACTGTTTTGGTAGAATCTGTGAGTCACGGGGACTCAGCAATCTCACACCCGCGAGATCAAGACTATTTAAGCTTATAGGAAACGGAGGGTGTAATAAGGTGGAGCTGCAGCGGCAAAAGCATATATGGTGGCTAACTTGCGCAAATGAGAGCGAGAAGAGAAACAACGGAATCGACGTCATCTAGCAATGACCAAGAAGAGGTCCTGAACACCTACTTACGTCATTCATAACACAGACCGTGTTCACTCCCCGGACTCCGCCGAGAAGAGACCATCACGGCAACACACGCAGTGGATGTATTTTAATTGGGTCAACTGACAAGTTATCTACAACCGGACATTAATAAATTCCCATCTGCATCATAACCGCGGGCGCGGCTTTCGAAAGATAATACCCTACAGGGGTGTCCCAACTTAGCCCATCATAAGCTCTCACGGTCAACGAAGGATAAACCTTCTCCCAGAAAGACCCGATCAGTCTCGGAATCCCGGTTTACAAGACATCTCGACAATGGTAAAACAAGACCAGCAAAGCCACCCGAATGTGCCGACAAATCCCGATAGGAGCTGCACATATCTCGTTCTCAGGGCACACCGGATGAGACATCCTACGAGTAAAACCAGACCTCGAGTTTCCAGGAGGGGGCCCCGCAGTCTGCTCAGTGCGGACCAACACTCGAAGGAGCACTGGCCCGGGGGGTTAAAATAAGATGACCCTCGGGCTCGCGAAAACCCGGGGGAAAAGGCTTAGGTAGCAAATGGTAAAACCAAGGTTGGGCCTTGCTGGAGGAGTTTTATTCAAGGCGAACTGTCAAGGGGGTCCCATAAATCACCCGACCGCGTAAGGAACGCAAACTCAAGGAACATAATCCCGGTATATCAGTAACTAGGGCGGCAAGAGTGGAACAAAACACCAGGCATAAGGCCGAGCCTTCCACCCTTTACCAAAATATATAGATGCATTAATTAAATAAGAGATATTGTGATATCCCAACATATCCATGTTCCGACATGGAACAAACTTCCAACTTCACCTGCAACTAGCAACGCTATAAGAGGGGCTGAGCAAAAGCGGTAACATAGCCAAACAACGGTTTGCTAGGAAATGATGGTTAGGGCTGACATGGCTAAAATGGGAGACATGATATAGCATGTGATAGGTAGCGGAGCATGGCAATAGAGCGAACAACTAGCAAAGCAAAGATAGAAGTGATTTCGAGGGGTGGTCATCTGGCCTGCAAGGTTCTCAGAGTTGTCGAAAGCTTGATCCTCGTAAGCGTACTCGACAGGTTCCTCGTTCATGAACTCGTCTCCCGGCTCTACCCAAGACAAGAACACAAACAAACGGAATCACAATCAACAACGAGAAATGCGCAAGCAACATGATGCAAAACATGTATGATATGCAAGATATGATATGCGATGCATATGCGTCCGGAAGGAAAAAGATGAACATGGCAGTAACTTGGCAAACCAAGCATGCCACTGGAAAGATGAGATGATTTCGGTCGAAATCGATATAAAGATCACCGGAATCGGATGCACGGTTTGCAAATGACAAGCAAAACAAGAATGACACTAATCTGCGATAAACAGCAAGATAGCACTTAAAATACAACAAGTAACAATGCTACAGCACCCCAACATAGCAACAAAGCACATGACAGTAAACTACAGGAGATGGTTGACAAAAGAGTAACACTGAGCTACGGCTAGTTCACAACATATCAAGCTCAAACAAGCATGGCAAAAGTGCAAAAGACTACATGTTCACAGACTTAATGAAAAACTGGACATGGCAGTAAACAACATCAGGTAGCAATGTTCAGAGCATGAAATCAACATGCTACAGGAACTTAACATAGCAAAACAAGGCATGGTAGTGTTCTACTAAAAGCACATGACAAAAGTTCCTTACTGACCATAAGCCAAAAAGGAACAGACGATATGATGGCAAGCACGTAAACATAGCAAGTTTCGTTATCAGGCTTCAGACTTAGCAGAAAACAGAGCATGGCAGAAATATTAATATGTAGGCCTCTTTGTGAGCTTGATGCACTCACTACAAAGCAATGCATGACAAACCAAGCATACCTACAGCAATATGGAATGTTTATAAATCTATCCATGGCAGGAACAATTGCATAGCATGTATGGATCAACTACAATAAGCTTGGCAATATTGCAAATCATGTTAAGAATCTGCGAGAAATATTTTATAGCAAAAGTAGAGCAAGATTGAGTCATTCTATGGCACTCCATAATTGCAAACAATTGCGGGAATGGATCAATTACAACTATAGCTACAAAACATCCTTACTGAACATCTCCAAAATATGCATGGATCTCTCTGTAACATCAAGTTTACATGGCAACAAAATTACAGGAGTCAAGGACTTGGAGAAATCACCAAGTCCCTGAAATCAGAAATATTACGGCGCCTACTTTGCATGCTTGTGCTAGTCACCACAGAGATCACAAAAATACATGGACTGCACCACTGGAAAGATGGCATGGCATAATTCAAAACACATATAGAGCTCATGCTCAAAAGATGCACAGAATAAATGATACAAAAATGACAAATCTCCAAGTTCTGCTAAGAACCAGAGATTAACAGCAACTAGCCTTCTTCCAACGAAGATTTGGGCATCAAGATGACCCCTAATGAACATGGTGCAATTGAACAAAATGAAGAGCATCACGAGTTGAATAATTTGACATATTACACGCGCGAATCGGAGCTACAAGCAAGAAGTTATCGCATCTCGAACAGGAGCACATGCTAAGAAATGTTGAGGACTTAGGGAAATCTAGGGTTCGGGAGAAAGTCAACTCACGCGGCTACTATAGCTCTGGATCGGGATCTGGCCGTCCTCGAGGGAGCTCGAGCTCGCCGACGGGCTACTGGAGACGAGAGGCGACGGCGGCGGGTCGCCGGAGGGAGGAGGAGCGGGGCGCCGCGCGGGGAAGAGGCGGCGCCGGCCGGGAACGGCGACGGGCGGCGGAGCACGGCGGGCACAGGCAGAGGGAAGCACGGCCGGCGGCGGCCGGAGAGCTCGCCCGGCGCGGCGGCGGCGCGGGACCACTGCGGCGGCACGGCGAGGAGAAGGCAGGGCGGCGCGGGGCAGCGGAGGTGCGCGGGGGCGCGCGGGCCCGCGGGCCGGCGGCAGGCCTGGCGGGCCGCGGCGGGGCTGACGACGGGCCACGTGGCAGACGCGGGTTGGCCGCGGGGGCGGCGGCGACTTCGTCCGGCGGCGTTGGACACGTCCGCCCGCGGAGAGGCGATTTAGGGTTACGGGAGACTGCGATTTCGTTTACGGGATGCCCACATATAAATAGGTAGAGGGAGCTAGGAGGCTTCAAATGAGGTGCGGTTTTCGCCCACACGATCGTGATCGAACGACCTAGAGCATGGAAGAGAGTTTGGTGGGTTTTGGGCTGGTTTTGGAGGGGGTTTTTGCTGGATACTCAAATGGACTTTGCGGATGCCCGGTTAACCGTTGGAGTACCAAACGACCTCCGAATGGAACGAAACTTGACCGGTAGTCTCCGGGTGGTATAATAAGAGCACTTGACAAGCCTCGGTCCATTCCGAGAAATTTTGACACACGCACACGAAAGAAAACAAGAGGGGTGCACCGGAGGAGATAGGAGCGCTGGATTGCAAAACGGACAACGGGGAAAATGCTCGGATGCATGAGACGAACACGTATGCAAATGCAATGCACATGATGACATGATATGAAAATGCATGACATGACAAATTACAAAACGAAAGACAAAACCCGACAACGGAGGGAAAAATCATATCACATAGCCGAAAATGGCAAGAGTCGGAGTTACAAATATGGCAAGTTACATGCGGGGTGTTACAACACTACACCACTACGAGAGGATCTCGTCCCGAGATCTAGGACTGAAAGAACTCCGGATATTCGGAACGGAGATGGTCCTCGCGTTCCCAGGTGGCTTCCCGGTCGGAATGGTGCGACCACTTCACTTTCAGGAATTTGATAGACTTGTTGCGAGTCTTGCGCTCAGTTTCTTCAAGAATAGCAACTGGGTGCTCATGATAAGACAAATCTTCTTGGAGGTCAATCTCTTCGAAGTTGATAGTGCGCTCAGGCGTGAAGGGATTGACAACCCCTTTATCTCGTTGGTTGCAAGGTTCTTATTTGTTTGTGTAGGTACGAGGCGACTTGCGTGTAGTCTCCTACTGGATTGATACCTTGGTTCTCAAAAACTGAGGGAAATACTTACGCTACTTTGCTGCATCACCCTTTCCTCTTCAAGGGAAAACCAACGCAGTGCTCAAGAGGTAGCAGACATCACCCTTGAGGTGAATACGTTGGGAGGCAAAACAATAAGCCCCTATCTTTCTATGTGTCCGGTTGAAACGTTTTGCTCATGTGTACGCGGTGAGTGTTAGCAATCATAGAAGACTATATGATGGTTGAGTATGTGGTGCTCTTACTTAAACTCGGTTGAATAAGTTGAATTGCAATTGCTTGGTGACTAAGAACATAGGTTGTTGAGTTTCAATAGAATTAATTGTTTGAACATTAACATGTGAATTGGTTGCTACTTTAACATGAGAAGTTTCATAAGAAAGAATTGCTAATATGATGCTAGGAGAAGTTATTGAAATTGTCATTGATCAAACTTTGCTAGTATTCACACTTCATAAATTATTTCTTTTATCATTTACCTACTCAAGGACGAGTAGGAATTAAGCTTGGGGATGCTAATACGTCTCCAACGTATATATAATTTATGAAGTACTCATGCTGTTATATTATCATTCTTGGATGTTTTACAATCATTTATAGCAACTTTATATCATTTTTTGGGACTAACCTATTGACCCAGTGCCCAGTGCCAGTTGATGTTTTTTGCTTGTTTTTTACATCGCAGGAAATCAATATCATACGGAGTCCAAACACCGCAAAACTTTTTGTGGATTTTTTATGGACCAGAAGACTCCCGATGGGCCAAAGAAGCACCTGGGGGGTGCCCCGAGGGGGGCACAACCCACCAGGGCGCGCCTAGGGGCCCAGGCACGCCCAGGTGGGTTGTGCCCACCTCGGTGGCCTCCCGCACCCCCTCTTTGCACTATAAATTCCCAATATTCCAAAACCCTTCGGGATTAACCTAGATCAGAAGTTCCGCCACCGCAAGAATCTGTAGCCACCGAAAACCAATCTAGACCCTTTCCGACACCCTGCCAGAGGGGGGAATCATCTCCGGTGGCCATCTTCATCATCCCGGTGGCCACCACGATGAGGAGGGAGTAGTCCACCCTCGGGGCTGAGGGTTTGTACCAGTAGCTATGTGTTTAATCTCTCTCTCTCGTGTTCTTGAGATGTCACGATCATGATGTATCGCGGGCTTTGTTAATATAGTCGGATCATATGGTGTTTTCCCCTCTCTATCTTGTTGTGATGAATTGAGTTTTTCCCTTTGAGATTTCGTTGTTATCGGATTGAATACTTTTATGGATTTGAGAACACTTGATATATGTCTTGCAATTGAATACTCGTGGTGACAATGGGGTATCGTATTTATTCACTTGATATATGTTTTGGCACTCAACTCGCGGATTCCCGAGGTGACATTGGGGTAATCTATGCATAGGGGTTGATGCATGTTCTTGTCTTTGTTTCTCCAGTAGAAGTCTTGGGGCACTCTTTGAAGTTCTTTGTGTTGGATTGAGTATTATGAATATGAATTTGCTTTGGTGTTATTTTAGTACGAACTCTAGGATAGATCAAATGGAAAGAATAGCTTTGTGTTATTTTAGTACGAACTCTTGAATAGATCGAACAGAAAGAATAGGTTTGAGGTGGTTTCGTACCCTACAAACAATTTATTCTTATGTTCTCCGCTAGATAGGAACTTTGGAGTGATTCTTCATCGCACTTTGAGGGGTGGTTATATGATCCAATTATATTAGCATTGTTGAGAGGTTGCACTAGTGAAAGTACGGACCCTAGGCCTCATTTTCAAGCATTGCAATACCGTTTTTGTGCCCGTTTACTATTTTCTACCTTGCTGTTTTTATTTATTCAGATTATAAAAATATATTTCTACCATCCATATTACACTTTTATCACCGTCTCTTCGTCGAACTAGTGCACCTATACAATTTGCCATATTGTATTGGGTGTGTTGGGGACACAAGAGATTTCTTGTATTTGGTTGCAGGGTCGTTTGAGAGAGACCATCTTCATTCTACACCTCTCACGGATTGAGAAACCTTAGGTCATCCACTTGAGGAAAAATTGCTACAGTCCTACAAAACTCTGCGCTTGGAGGCCCAACACGTGTCTACAAGAATAAAGTTGCGTAGTAGACATCAGGAGTCCACTCATCGTGAGAATAACCCACCTAGCATGGAAGATATTGACAGCCCTAGTTGGTACATGAGCGATTCGAGCATACAAAACAGATTATCATTTGAAGGTTTAGAATTTGGCACATGCAAATTTACTTGGAACGGCAGGGAAGTGGATGCACAAGCAGTATTCCCTCTTAGTACAAGTGAAGGCTAGAAAAAGACTGGGAAGCGACCAACTAGAGAGCGACAACAATCATAAACATGCATTGAGATTAACCAACATTGAATGCAAGCATGAGTAGGATATAAATCACCATGAACATAAATATCATGGAGGCTATGTTGATTTTGTTTCAACTACATGTGTGAACACGTGCCAAGTCAAGCCACTCGAATCATTCAAAGGAGGATACCATCCTATCATACTACATCACAACCATTTTAATTTCCATGTTGGCACGCAAGGTAAACCATTATAAACTCCTATCTAATTAAGCATGGTATGAGTAACTATAATCTCTCATTGTCATTGCAAACATGTTTCATTCATAATAAGCTGGATCAGGAACGATGAACTAATCATATTTAAAAAAACAAGATAGGTCGAGTTCATACCGGCTTTTCCTCATCTCAATCATTTCATCATATATCGTCATTATTGCCTTTCACTTGCACAACCGAACGGTGTGGATAATATAATAGTGCACGTGCATTGGACTAAGCTGGAATCTGCAAACATTTATTCAAAGGAGAAGACAAGGTAATATGGGCTCTTTGTTAGATCAACAATAATGCATATGAGAACCATTCAACATTTTCATCGTGGTCTTCTCCCCTCGACCCCCAAAGAAAAGAAAAGAATTTCAAAGAAACACACTGAAATGTTTTTGGAGTTTTTGTTTTTCTGAAGAAAGAGAAACAAGAACGAGAAAAACTATTTACACGGGAAAGCTCCCAACAAGCAAGAGAAGAATGACAAATCTTTTTGGGTTTTCTTTTAATATTACTACTAAGCATGCATAGAAAGCAAACTAACTACAACTATTTTTTTGGTTTTTCTTAAGGTTTTCCAAACACACAAGAAGAAAGCGAAAAAACAAATTAAACTAACATGGATATTACAATGAAAAAGTATGAACACCAATGACTAGAATGAGTGTGTGAACACGAATGTAATGTCGGTGAGAAATACGTACTCCCCCAAGCTTAGGCTTTTGGCCTAAGTTGGTCTACGGCCACGGCTAGCCTGGCGGATATCCAAAGTTGTAGTTGGGGTTGTACTGAGACGCATCCGCTACTGCCTGAAGGGCTACAGCATGGAGGCGAGCAGCCTCCGCTGTTCTCTCATACTCGTTTGCCTCCACTCTAGTTATAATGTATCGTCCATTCACCTGAAAGTTAAAGAAAGCAGGAGCAGGAAGAGTAATATGGACGGCGTGTCGTCTATCAAAGATTAGTCAGTACTGGAGGAACTATTCGCTTAAGAAACTGGTAGCGTACCATAGCCTCATAATCTAGAAAAGCAGGTGGCAACTCAATATCATACCCCCTTGGGAGTACACCCAAATAATTAGCTAAACGAGTTGCATAAATCCCACCAAATAAATCTCCATCTTTAGCATTATGGTGTAACCTCCTAGCAATAATAGCCCCCAGATTATATCGTTTATCACCTAACACCGCACACTTGAGGACACTAAGATCTGGAACGCAAATGTGGCAACGCTCATGTTTACCATTAATATACCTACTAATAAAGAGAGCAAAATAATGTATGGCAGGAAAGTGAATGCTCCCTATGGTTTCTTGTGTGATATTTCTAGTTTCTCCAACAGTGATGCTAGCAAGGAAATAATTATATTCAGATTTATGAGGCTCACTAAGACTACCCCATTGTGGGATTTTGCATGCATCGCAAAAATCTTCTACGTCCATGGTATAAGATTCATCATAAAGATCAAACAAGACAGTATGAGTATTACGCTTGGATGAAAACTCAAACCTCCGCACGAAGGAATCGGTGAGATAATAATACTGTAAGCACTTGTCTGATAAGAAGTCCTCGAGGACGACATTTGTACGTACGCATAGAATTCATCCTTGAAACCTGCACGATCCATAAATTCATCTGATGGCCATTCGCAAGGCTTCACTTGAGCTTCCCTTAGCGGTTCAATGTCCTGCTCACGAATCGCAGGCCTTGGTCCTTGCTTCCTCGAAGAACCACCTTGATACATTTTCCTGGACATTTTTCTTCCTCTGAAAAATTTCTGAAATTTTTAGCGACTCGAAATAAAAGTGAACCAAACTCAACAAGATTGATAGCAACTACTCCTACAAGTGCCTAGAGGCTATATCATGCATCAAAACTACTTTGGACCATATAAATTTGACATGCAAGCTCAAGAATAGGGTCACCAAAGCAGCAAAAAATTGCAATAAATAAAGCACTAGAACAAAGACTAATCGGACCATTGGAGGAGTCACATACCGAAGAAATATCCCCCAAAGCAGTTTTGTGAATGGAGCTTTGAGCAAGGAGATCGAAAATGGTAGCAAAATGAGCAAGAACACGAGTTTGAGCTATGGAGTGATTTTTTCTGGAGGAAGAAGGAGAGGATGGGTGCTGGAATAAGTGGAGGGGGCCACGTGGGGCCCACAAGGACAGGGGGTGCGCCCTAGGGGGTGGGCGCGCCCTCCACCCTTGTGGCCAGCTAGTGAGGCCCCCTGGTGTGTTCTAAGTACGAGAAATTCTCAAATATTCTATAAAAAATCATACTAAATTTTCAGGGCATTTGGAGAACTTTTATTTTCAGGACATTTTTTTATTGCATAGATAATTCAGAAAACAGACAGAAAATACTATTTTTGCTTTATTTAATCTAAATAACAGAAAGTAAAATATGGGTACAGAGAGTTGTGCCTTCTAAATTCATCCATCTCATGCTCATCAAAAGGAATCCATTAACAAGGTTGATCAAGTCTTATTAACAAACTTCTTCCGACTGACATGAAACCGGAGAATTTTCGAATAACACTAGGTTACCTGAATGGGGATATGCATTTCCCAAACAATGAGAATATCATATTTCTTTTTGATAGTAGGAAGAGGAAATTCAAAACCTCCAATAGTAATAGTTGAAATTTTTCCAATATAATTGATACTATGAACTTGAGGTTGTTTCTTCGAAAAGTGTACCGTATGCTCATTACTATTAACATTAGAAGTGACATTGCCTTTGTTGCAATCAATAACGGTCCCTGCAGTATTCAAAAAGTGTCTACCAAGGATGATCGACAAACTATCGTCCTCGGGAATATCAAGAATAACAAAGTCTGTTAAGATAGTAACGTTTGCAACCACAACAGGCACATCCTCACAAATACCGATGGGTATAGCAGTTGATTTATCAGCCATTTGCAAAGAAATTTCAGTAGGTGTCGACTTATTCAATTCAAGTCTACGATACAAAGAGAAAGGCATAACACTAACACCGGCTCCAAGATCACATAAAGAAGTTTTAACATAATTTCCTTTAATGGATCATGGTATTGTTGGTACTCCTGGATCTCCAAGTTTCTTTGGTATTCCATCCTTAAAAGTGTAATTAGCAAGCATGGTGGAATTTCAGCTTCCGGCATCTTTCTTTTATTAGTAAAAATATCTTTCATATACTTAGCATAAGGAGGCATTTTAAGCATATCAGTCAAACACATACGCAAAAAGATAGGTCTAATCATTTCAGCAAAGCGCTCAAAATCCTCATCATCCTTTTTCTTGGATGGCTTAGGAGGAAAGGGCATGGGTTTCTGAACCCATGGTTCTCTTTCTTTACCATGTTTCCTAGCAACGAAGTCTCTTTTATCATAACGTTGATTCTTTGATTGTGGGTTATCAAGATCAACAGCAGGTTCAATCTCTACATCATTATCATTACTAGGTTGAGCATCAACATGAACATTATCATTAACATTAGCACTAGGTTCATGTTCATTACCAGACTGTGTCTCAGCATCAGAAATAGAAATATCATTGGGGTTCTCAGGTGTATCTATAGCAGGTTCACTAGCATGCAAAGTCCTATCAATTTTATTTTTCTTTTTAGAATGAGGACTAGGTGCATCAATATTAATTCTCTGAGAATCTTGCTCAATTCTTTTAGGATGACCCTCAGGATACAAAGGTTCCCGGGTCATCTTACCACCTCTAGTCATAACCCTAACAGCATTATCATTATTCTTATTATTCAACTCATTAAGCAAATCGTCTTGTGCCTTAAGTACTTGTTCTACTTGAGTTGTAACCATGGAAGCATGTTTACTAATAAGCTTAAGATCATTAGCAGTTCTACTCATATAATTACCCAAGTGATCAAGCATGTAAGCATTACGTTTCAATTGTCTACTAAAATAAGCATTGAAGTTTCTTGTTTAACAATGAAATTATCAAACTCATCCAAGCATTGACTAGCAGACTTATTATGAGGAATATCACCTTCATCAAATCTATGGAGCGAGTTTACCTCTACTACCTGTGTCGGGTTATCAAGACCATGTATTTCTTCAATAGGTGGTAGATTCTTAACATCTTCAGCTTTAATACCTTTTTATTTCATAGATTTCTTTGCCTCTTGCATATCTTCAGGATTGAGAAATAGAATACCCCTATCGGTTGACACGACACCTATGGAATCACTGGGATCCCTTCTACGGTTGGCGGGCGCGGGTTGTGCAAAGAGCGGGTCTGGTAGTCAGCACAAGGATCGTTTACCCAGGTTCGGGCCGCGAGGATGCGTAATACCCTAGTCCTGCTTTGGTGTATATTTGAGTGTTCTTGAGCTTTTGAGCTAGCTGTGGTGCATGCGTAGTCCAAAAGATCCGAATCCTTCTCCAGTTCGCCTCGGGCCTCCTTTTATAGTCAAAAGGGGTCGCCACAGTGGCACACAGGAGGTGGAAAGGTATACAGTGTACAAGCTTATCGCCTGTCATTATGGGACAAGGCACATTAAATGCGCTCCTTAGGTGTCCCGATGCTTTATTGGGGACGGCAACGAGGCCCGTCCCGTCCGTCGCCGCTCCGCCTTGCTCCGACACACGTCCAGACCAACGAGGCATGCAGCGCCACGTAGGCTGGCTGGCTGCTGAGATGGCGTGGTGGTAGGGTCTTCATGAAGATCTGCATGCCACCACGCAGGTGCTTGCTGAGTTGGCCTGGAGGCCGCACATTGCCACGCAGGTGCCTGCCCACTGGTTGGGCTGGCAGCTGTATGGGAACGGCGGTGGAGTCTTGGCAGACGTGGGTCTGCCTGTGGCCCCGCAGGTGTCCTCGGCAAGGGTCTTGCCGGGGCGTCGCGGTCGTCCCCGACAAGGATCTTGCGGGGGGTCTCGTGGATTTCCTCGGCAAGGATCTTGTCGAGGATCGTCATCTTCTGGTCCTCATCTGATCTTGTGTGCTTATGATCTTCACTAAGATCTGCATGCCACCATGGAGGTGCCTACCGAGCCTTGGTTCCAATGTGGTTGGTGGTGTTGGAACCCTTGGGCTCAAGGGTGGCGTGCTCTGCTGGCGTTGGGCAAGCTGCCCCGACAAGGCTCTTGCCGGGGCTGCGGAGGCCGCCCCGGCAAGGGTCTTGCCTGGGGAGTCCACCTCGCCCTTTTGCTCTTTGTGTCTCTGGTCTTGGCATTGCTCTGCCCGTCTTGTGCTCCTGGCTGGAGCGCTGCTCTAGTATTCTTGTGCTTCTGCTTCCTCCCTTTGCCCTGCTAAGTGTGGCCGCAGGAGCGGCTCTGACTGTCCGTGCACAAGTAGAGGGGTAAAAAGGAGAGCCCCTACTTTTGTACCCCGACAGGAGCCCCCGGGCCACGGCCACACATAAGCGCAACATGTTGTTGGGCCAGGCCCAGAACGGTGCGCGGGCACGCGGGGTGGAGTTTTACTGCGGTAATTCCCTTGCCCGTCACGCTTCCCACGACCCGCGTTGAATGCGTGACATGGGGGTCGTGCGCGGAATGACCACAGCATGCTTGCGTCATCCGTGGTGAACAGTAAAGAGGCGGCTTGCATGTTCCCTCGAAACGGCAGAGCCGCCGCTCATTTACTTTCTCCGCCTCGGAACCGTCGTTCCACGTTTCCCACTACGCCTGCTCCTTATGCCACGTACACCGCATGCACGATGCGGGGTAGGTGACAGACGCATGGAATATGGGAAAGTGCACGGGGGGCCGATACTCACGCGCCTTCAGTTGGGCGGGGAGGGCGGTCGATGGCCCCGCTTGCTGCCACTTTAATGAGTTGGATTCGAGCGGGCTCTTCAGGGGCGTAGAGCTAGTCTTTCGGCCTCCCCTTCCCAACTATAAAAAGGGAGCTCAGGGGTAGGAGGAAGAGCATCTCCCTGCGTCTCCCCTTCGTCTCCATTCGCACTCACGGTCATGGTGAGAGGGCGTGGCCATGGCCGTTCTTCTGCGGAGGCGACCAGGTCCTCCTCCCGCCAGAGAGCTGCGGCGGTCAAGGAAGAGCTAGATGCCCAGGGTGAAGGCCATGCTCGAGGCGGGGCCGCAGTCGGCAAGGCGGTCGAGGCAGAGGCGGCCGAGGCAGAGGTAGGTGTGGAAGGGGGATGCCAGCGTCGTCTCCGTCTCTGTCGCCATCTCCCCCACCAACTCCTCCTGCTTCGCCGAGAGGCCACGTCGGGGACTCGGCGCTCGAGTTTATCCTGCAGCTGCATGGGCCGCTACGCCGCCGCCTTCATCTTCCCCGGGCGTTTGCGAGGGTGCTGGAGATTGACCAGCCACCGCGGCTGAGGCTTCACATGAAGGGGTGTTGCCATGGCGACATGTGGGTGAACACAGGGTTCCCCGCCCCTCAAGTGATGCTTCTTTGTCGGGGCTGGAAAAACTTTGCACGCACCCATTGCTTGATGGATGGGCATGTCCTCTGCTTCAAGCTAGCGGAGAGCGATTTGCTCTCCGTCAAGGTCTTCGGGCGCTCGAGACACAGGCTAGGGTGCCGTGCGGAGAGCTCGACCGATGCGAAAGCTCCTCTTCGAGCGAGAGTGACGAGGAGGACAGCGACAGCAACGACAAGGGTAGCGGGTGGGAGGATGACGGGTCCGACTAGGCGTCGGGCACACCGTTCTTGGGCGACGCTGGCAGCACCATCATCTGCATCGCCAGCTCCTTGAACTTCTCGGGGTCGTCGCCTTGGGCGGCTGGTGTTGGAGGGACGGGGAAGACGAAGAAGGTGGGTGGCGGGCCGTCAAGTCGGAGTATGATGGCCTCGACACCTTCGTCACGTATTGCCGGGCCGCTGCCTCGTATTTCGGCTCTTCCTCCGGCACCGTCATCACCGGCCTTCTTCCGGACGATCGTCGATATGTTCTCTTGGCATCTTCTGCTGCTCGTACCTTGCCTAAGCACTCCTTTTGCCCTTCCGCAATCTTGTTTCGTTTCCTGAGGAGAGGGACAAGAAAGGGATTACGGGCACCTTATCTCTTTTTAGTTTGTAAGCCTACGGGCCTTAGTAGAATTTAGACCTTGTAATCCCCTCGCTCAGGCATACATTCCGTATGAATTGTACTTGTTAACAACGTATGAATGAAAAGAAGGGTGTTTGCTGGGTTTCTTTTGTGCGTGGGCGGGGGCCACACCAAGGAACGAGTCCTCGTTATCTTAGGATAAACATTGTAACCCGGCAACAGTCCTTGCCGTCCTCCTGCTCTAAAGCTCGATTACACTCACGCCCATGGCGGAGGTAGGGGCAAAGCAGGATTGGGCCCTTCGCCCGTTCCCTTCCCGCCACGCTATGACCAAGTCCCAGCCCAAAGTAAGGTTTTTTGGACACGGGAAAAAGGGAGCATGATGGTATAAGAGTGAGCGAAGTCTGGTACGTCCAAGTTTCATACGGAAGCGGGGAGTGGGGAATGAAAAACTTATCTGGTGTTGCAGCCCCCGGCAGTCTTGGCCTACCGCAGTCGGACCTTTGGATCCGTAGCCCCCGACAACTTTGGCTTGTCGGGGTCGGGGCGCCGGCCTGTTCTCTTTCCTCCAAACAGCTCAACAGAAATGTCCATTCACCCTGCAAACCTAAAAAGGACGGGAAGGAATAGAAAGATGCACACTCGACCTCTATGCTAGGGGTTAGTCGCCGCTAAGCACTATCAACCCTAACCGAGGAAGAGTCTCAACCTAGCATGCATGCTAAAACTTAGGGCGACAGCGCTTCATTTATTTATGCTCAGGGCCTGCGCCTGGCTTTGTACAAAGGGTTACATGCCTCGCCGGCAAGGCTTGTACAAAAGGTGGTCTGCCGGGGGGCCCGGCAACCGCGCCTTATGGGTAAAACTTGCAAAGATGTTCGATGTTCCAGGAGTTGCTTACTGGAATAGCATCTTCGGTCTCCAGGCGGACTGCGCCGGGCCTGGTGACTCGTATTACCCGATAAGGGCCTTCCCACTTTGGCGTCAACTTGTTGGAATTCTTGGCCGATTGAACGCGCTGAAGAATAAGGTCGCCTTCCTCAAAGCTTCGGGTATGAACCTTGCGGCTATGGTAGCGGTGCAAGGCTTGCTGGTAGCGCGCTGCTCTCACAGCCGCCCGAAGATGATCTTCCTCGAGGAGCGTTGCGTCATCTTGCCGCAATTGCTCTTGCTCAAACTCATCATAAGCGAGCACTCGGGGTGACCCGTACGTGAGATCCGTGGGGAGAACTGCTTCTGCCCCGTTAACGAGGGAGAAAGGTGTCTGGCCGGTGGCTCGATTTGGTGTCGTTCTGATTGACCAAAGAACCACCGGCAGTTCATCAATCCAGCGCCGTCCGCACTTGTGTAGCCTGTCAAAAGTTCTTGTCCGGAGGCCTTGCAATACTTCAGCATTCGCCCTCTCAGCCTGGTCGTTGCTTCATGGGTGTGCAACAGAAGCAAAACAGACCTTGCCACCAAGGTCCTAGATGTACTGCATGAAGACGCGGCTC